>NC_090266.1:1218577762-1220005262 GCF_040414725.1 Anabrus simplex
TCCAACACCCCTTCCGAGCTTAAAACCATATATATCATCCTACCTCCCTTCTTTGTAACATAGGTCAATTTCCCTGTACTGTCACCCTCCTTCCATCCATTCAGAATGTATAAATTTCCCACAGCGCACATCTCTAGGAGCTTCTCCCCATAACTGTTTTCAATTTTATCCTCACTTCTACTTTTCAACGAACACCTCCCATCTTCCCTACTATATACTGGGCTCTGTTCCCCTATTCTCGCGTTCCAATCTCCAAATAGCAACATATCCTCATCTTCTGCTAATTTCTCTCTTATCATACTAATATCCACCAATAACTCTTCAAAGAGATGCTTATTTGCATATGCGGAACTGCTAGGATGACGATATACGAACACTAGATTTATTTTCTTCATCCTTCCCTCTACCCACCCCATATTAAATCTCAACCATATGGTTTCTGTCATATCTGTTTCGATATCCTCCACTAGTTCACTAATTTCTTCCCTAATTAATACTACCATCCCTCCTGAGGTGCATCCCTTAGTCCTCTCCTTTCTTCTATATTTATATTTAATCACAAACCCCTTCCATGAACTCTCTTTCCCTGTTTCTGTCCACGTCTCCATGAGTGCCACAATGTCAAAACTTTCCACTACTTCCCGAAACTTTTTATTTCCTAGTTTGTTTATTAGCCCCTCAATATTCACACATCCTGTTTTCCAGTATAGTTATAATGTTCCCTCCCTCCCATCTAAATTTCCTCCCCTATTCTTACTCCTTGTGGTTCTCGCCCCCTCATCCCCTGTCTCAGTTCCTCCTTTTTTAACAACCTTTGCCGTTTCGTGCCCTCCGTATTTTCCATCCCCTTACATACTTTACCCCACAAGTCCTTAAGACTCCTACTTCTTCCTTTGCTCATAACAGCTTTACCTTCCTGTTGATCACTCTTCTCATGTCCTTTCTTGCTCACTAAACTACTGCACTCTGCTCCTGGCGTTTCTTGCTGCTCACCCTCACTCACCACTTCACTGCTTTGATCTTCTGTATCTGCACGACATTGTCCAATTCCACCTGGGTTGATCTCATCTCTTTCCTCCGCTCCATCGCTCGTTGATTTTTCTTCCTTCCTTCCATTTTGCACTGCCCCTTCGGAACTGACGTGTTCGTCCATCTGTTTCAACTTCGCCACTGAGTGCTCTTTAACCCGTCTTCCATTCGTCACCACTAGCTTCTGGCCTCCTATTCGGGCCTGTAGGCCCTGCTGTCTCGCTTTCCACAAATGCCTGTTCAGAACCTTCATCATTTCGCCGCCTTCCTTTCCCATGTCTCTTTTCACCCCTACTTTCTGTTCCTGTAAATTACCACCGTTTCTTTTCACAATTTCTGCCATTAGGGTAGATAAAAATTATACCCTAATTGGTTTTCGCCCTTTATATTTTCCCACTCCCTCCACATCGTCTATATCGACTACACTGAAGTTTATCTTCATCCTATCCTAGATGACCTCTACCACCTTGGAGATTAGATCGATCTTACCTTCCCTCTCACCTTCTTCCACACCATATATAAATATGGCTTTCTTCATTTTCTTCTGCCTGTACCCCTCTGCTTCTCTCTTCATCATCATCACCTCCACTTCTAGATGTTTCACTTTCCCTCTTAATAACTCTTCTCATTGTTGCCCGCTCTCCTGTTCGATTCCTCAGTCTTCTTTTCTGACCATTTCTTCATGTTCCCTATCTCCTTTCTCTGCTCTTCAATCATGTTCTTTATTACTTGCACCTTATCCCATTGACAGTTTTCCTGTATTACTTCACTCACCACCACCTTCAGTGCTGCCAAGTCCTCCATGCTAATTTTCCGCTGGTATTTGGGCCTGGGTTTAATTCCCCCCCACCAATAACCAGAAGCACAGTTATCACTGTCGCTACCAGCACCGCTTTACCCATTTTTACTACTTTATTTCTTATCACCAGCCCATTTTTGGCCTCCTTCCTCTGCTTCACCTGCCATTTCCCAATCGCGGCCCGGTACTGCTCAATACCGACCATGTTCACAGCACGCACTGCACCACGCGACTTCCCTCCTCGGTTGTTCAAGCCAGGCTGTAACCATGTTTATGAAAATGCAATGGGCAACATTAACACAACCATTAACATGTTTATTTCAAATACATTATATCTGTAAATTATCAATTTCTTTATTAATCAAGAATTTTAAAATAATTATTTTATTAAAATTGAGGCCCCCACCCCGCCAGGGCTAGAATCGCCTCTGGATATGGGTTTAACTCTATGTTTGTTACTAGTGTGCATGGTAACTCACCGCTGCACTGCTTCCCTTGCTCTCGATACGAGACTTGCAGGCGTACCTCCCCTGTTTCTGCATTACAACCCTCCTTGAGGCTCCGTGCATATGTTACTGTTTGTAATACCCATTACAGCTGGGACAGATAGAACGCAACCGTTTCGGGAACACAACTGTTGTTGAATGAAACAGTTGCAAGAATATAACCGTTTTTCAGTTGCAGTGCCGTGGTGGTGGTGATTATTGTCTTAAGAGGAAGTACAACTAGGCAACCATCCTCTATATAATTCTAATCAGAGAGAAAGAATGGAAGGGATCCGACACTTCGAAAAATGAAGGTATGGGCCAGTAGCGTAGCCAGGATCGGCCAATGGGGGGGGGGGGGTTGCAGTTACAAAATTAAGATATAACATAATGAAAGTGCTTGTGCTTGTGCGTGTCTGGTACGCGCATGCATGACTGTCATAAGGATACTGATACAAGAGTGAATTACTGTATGTGATATTCAGATTGCAATACACTACAAAATTCTTACTTTAAAATACAGAACAAGAACAATATGATCGAGGTCAGCAGTTTTATCTCAAACGGTATGTTCAGTTTACAATCTAAAATCTAATTTTCGAGGCTTCCTAGAAAATAAATTTAACACATCTGTTGGTTTTACAACTATGTCTCTGTGAATGTTCAAGGGAGCCAACCCGTTGAGTCGACTTTCACTTGTGGTATTTCTGAGGTAGGTTTTAAGGCGTCTTAATGTTGAAAATGATCTCTCACTGGCTGCAGTGGTGACAGGTAGGGTGGCAAACACTCTCAACAAGCAGTAGATTGCAGGGAGTTTATCTTGATCACATAAAAGAAGTTTATTGTTTACTGTCAGTTTCTATTTATTTTCTTTTTGTGAAAGTTCAATGGTGGGGGTTCTAACCCCCAGTAACCCCCCCTGGCTACGCCCCTGGTATGGGCCAAGGAAAGACAAGGGCCAGAAAGGGCATGAAAATGAAAGACTCCATAGGCCTCCGTACGTAATACAGTTGGGGTCGGAAAAGAACAAGAGTTGACCAAATGTGGTCGGATAGGACAGATGAGAGAAGAGAATATCGTCTACTGCAGCTGGTTATTCAAAGGAAGATACAAGGCAAAAGAAGACAAGCAGAGATGCCAACTATTACGATTCAATCGAATAATTACGAATTACCCATCACAATTACGCCTTTACGAATCACACACCTCAAATTACGATATTTGTTGATTTTCAAATCTAAGTGTATGAAGTGTTCAAAAGTATAGACAAGGAATGCCATTACAGCTTTAATTCTCTGAATATTATTTTCGGATTTCTCAGTAATCATTTATACCCCTTACCTGTCCGTCATTTGAGAATATTTAGATTTTTCTCGCGCCAAACTCAGTGTGTGCTTCCATTGCCGGAGAAATCGGCACCTGTGAAGTGGTATATTTTGCGGAGCTGTTGTCTTCGTCATATGACCAGACTTCCATTCAAATATGCGAGTTGTTTTGCCTTTGTTTTGGCGGCGAAGTGGTGAGAAACTCCGTTTCATTGTGGATACTGCGTGCGTGACTGTTGAAGTATTTATTGCGATTTTAGATGCCAAATTTACATATATTGCTCTTGTAGGATATATGCTAATCATGTGTCACAAAATGCAAAAGGTTTCAAATAATGAAGCAACTTATTGTGCAGGACGTTACAGTGATTAATGACGCTAGTAATAAACCAAAAGTAGTTCAAAAATTTATGGAGCAATACTCGAAAGAATGGCCCTGTTTATTGCGTTCCTCAAAATCTCATTCACGCGTGTTTTTGTAGTGTGTGTAGCCGCGAATTTTCAGTTGCGTATGGTGACGAAGAACAAGACTGAGTTCTGTGCTAATATGAACACCGGGTTACGTAGCGCATACCTATCTACGAAATGTCACTGTAATATTTGTCCCAAATGGAACATAATAATTGCTTTTACACAAATACACTCGAAAATATGTGGTAAATTAAGAAATAGTACGAAATGTTTTACTTGAAGAGAATGATATGGATACATACTTTACAACCTTACAACAATTTTTTTCTGCTACGTCGCAGCGCCTCCGTGTGTGTTTTGTTTGTATAACACTTTCGTGTGTGATGTCTTTGCTCACTGAAGTTGTTTACATTAATTAGGTGTCGTTTTCTTCATGTTGCCCATTCGTTTTGTGCCCTAACTCATTCATAAATGATATATTTATTGGTCATGGGATAATGCTATTTTCCTTTCAACAAAAAAGTTATATATTTATTTTGCTGTTTGAACTGCCCGCGCTAGTCACATGGACAAAGATAATGAGAATTCACAGACATAGCACTCCCATTCGTCAGTGCTAGCCCTGGACCTCAAGAAAGAAACAAAGGACGGCACGGGAAGCGGAACACAACACAAGTGAATCCTACTAAAGCCTGTAAGAACGTATACACATTTCTCTAGTAACGACGGTATTGCGTAATTTACCGCAGATTTTTCATTCCATTTGTGTAAAAGGAATGATTATGTTCCATTTGGGACAAATATTACAGTGGCATTTCGTAGATAGGTATGCGCTACATAACCTGAACACCGAACTGTTAAATGCTCTGTTAGTGCAGAGGAACCACACGGTATCAAACGGAATAGCATGTCACCAGTGTACGTTTACCAAACAGCAACTACAGTACTCAACAAAAGAAATGATCCTTCAACCTACCTCAGATATTTACTGCAGATCACCTGTTACTTTAGCGGGTAAGAATCATACACTCTTTATATGCCAGTCTTTGAATATCTGGCTGAATTGTATGTTCATTAATTTTTCAATGATATGTACGTTAGTAAGATCTCGAAAAAAGAAAATTCTACGGCCGCCACGCCCGTCAACCCCCCCCCCCCCCCCTGGTGCCCGCACGGCTACATTACGAATTGCCTTTCTTGAAAGTTGGCATCTCTGGACCAGGAAGAATTCGCATTCCTTGGATTGTTAATTTGAAAACATGGTTCAACTGTTCCACTACTGAGCAACATAAGCTAGAATCTCTATGATGGTAGCCGATCTTCTGAAAGGAGATGAACCGAGCTCGGTAGTTGCAGTCGCTTAAGTGCGGCCAGTATCCAGTATACGGGAGATAGTAGGTTCGAACCCCACTGCCGGCCGCCCTGAAAATGGTTTTCCGTGGTTTCCCATTTTCACACCAGGCAAATGCTGGGGCTGTACCTTAATTAAGGCAACGGCCGCTTCTTTCCGATTCCTAGCCCTTTCCTGACCCATCGTCGCCATAAGACCTATCTGTGTCGGTGCAACGTAAAGCGGCTAGCTAAGAAAGGAGATGGCACTTGTAGAAGAAGGATAGATCAAAGTGAGTAGCCCAGCACAAGTACGTGGAAATAAAGCTAGGACTCAGCTAAGGGCTCCATGGTCCCCAACCCAGACTCCCAAGTTCAGAGCCCATGGGGCCCCTTTTAGTCGGCTCTTATGACAGGCAGGGGATACTTTGGGTGTTATTCTACTACCCCCACCTGCAGAGGGAAGTTGCAGTGCCCCTCAGCTGTTGCGTTCTTCACCAGCACCGTTTCAGAATTTCATAAGGGGTAGGTATACAAAACCGTCCTTGTATTTCTTGGAAATGGGGGTTTTCCAACGTAACTAGAATAACTCACAGGTCAGATAGGTCATTCCGGAGAGCAGCGCTGCTATTGGCTAAAGCGCCTGACATCACCGAGAGCGAGAATGAAGTGGTATTTTTTTTAGCTTAGTAGTTACTCTTAATTACACTCCACTCCACTCAACTCATGAAAAACAGAACTAATGGATCTTTAGATGCTGTAACATATATTATTTAAGGGCCTGTACTACGACTGTCAGGTAAACAGCCAGATACGTAGACTGCAGTTTCGTAAACTAGACGTTAAATATTTTCTTGCGTACTAGCAACATATTTTAACGGCGGTATTGTAATGCGGAAGATGTAGTAACATTTTTATTGGGTTGTTAATAAGATTACTGAAAATATAGTGAAATTTAGCGCGGTGGTATACGTGTTCCCTGGTGTTTTCGTTTGTTTAGCGCTATTCCTGTTGAAACTGTATTGCTAGAATCCAATATCAAACTCTTATCTATATATATAAAATAAGAGTTTTGTCTGTACATTGCTCAGAATTTGAAAATAATTGTATTTCTGTATCGGCCATGTCCATAGCAACAAGGAAATGCCCTTTTTACTTTTCCGTAATTTCTGTCTGTCTGTCTGTCTGTCTGTCTGTCTGTATGTATGTACACGCATCACAAGAAAACGGCTGAAGATAATTTAATGAAAATCGGTATGTGAAGTCGGGGGATGAGCCCCTACAATCTAGGCTATAAATCATTTTACTCACGCTGAGTGAAATGGTAGTTTAGGGGAAGGCCTAAAATTTAATAATCAAATATTTATATTATTAGTGGTCCTATCGACAAATACTACATAACTGAAGTTATATAGAATTAAATTTCCGATCATTTATGTCATACATTATTACCGCACCGGCTTTGATAACATAGATATTCATGAATTTGTATTTTGGTTGCCAAGTCCATATCAACGCCAAGCCACGAGAAAATGGGTTAACAGAATTTAATGAAAGTTGGTATATATAGTCGAGGAATAAGAAACTACAGTCTAAACTATAAACATTTTTATGCGCCCTGTATGAAATTGTAGTTTAGGGGAAGACGCCTAATATTTAATTTTTAAATACCTATGTTATTGGTCCTATCGAAAAGTACTACATAACAAAAGTTATAGTGAATACAATTTCCGACCATTTATGTTTTATTCAATTTTATCGTACCGACTGTGATAAGAGTGGTATTTTCAGAGTCGGAAGAAAACTAAATGTGATGGCCTACAATATTGAAAGCGCGTAACATTGATCAACAATAACATTACATTGACCATTGTTTGTTGTGGTGGACATTGTGTCTTCTGTTGCCACACATCTACGATAGTTAGGATGAAAATTGCCTTACGTCGCACCAACACAGGTCTTATGGCGGCGATGGGATAGGAAAGGGCCAGGAGTGTGAAGGAAGCGGCCTTGACCTTAATTAAGATACAGCCCCAGCATTTGCCGGGTGTGAAAATGGGAATCCACGGAATACCTTCTTCACGGTTGCCGACAGTGGGGTTCGAATCCACCGGATGCAAGCTCACAACTGCGCGCCCCTAACCACACGGCCAAATCGCCCGGTCGTACCGAGTGTAACAGCCTGCCTGAATATTAGCGGAAAGTAGCTGGGGAGTTGGAAAACTTTCTTCTTTAGCATGTTATTCCTCTGGTTCATAAATTTTCTAATACTACTGGTACATAACACACTGGTTCATTATAGCATTCGGCTGTTCACTCCGTACTCTGAGACACTGATTGGAATGAGCAGTTTGCATATTTAAGAGAATTATGGCAGAGGAGTGATGACGGATGTCTGTGGCTTGGTCATTCCAGCTCTGGAACTTTGGACTGTTAGATCGGCACCGTAGTACTGTTCGTTAAAAGTGAGAAAATATGCGGTTTTTCATTTGATCGAGTATTTTATACTATAACATTGTCCGGCTCCATGGCTAAATGGATAGCGTGCTGGTCTTTGGTCCAGAAGTCCCGGGTTCGATTCCCGGCCGGATCGGTGATTTTAACCTTAAATGGTTAATTCCCTTGGCTCGGGGACTGGGTGTTCGTGCTGTCCCCAACATCCCTGCAACTCACACACCACACATAACACTATCCTCCACCACAATAACACGCAGTTACCTACACATGGCAGATGCCGCCCACCCTCTTCGGATGGTCTGCCTTACAAGGGCTGCACCCGGCTAGAAATAGCCACACGAAATTATTACTATTATTATTATTATTATTATTATTATTATTATTATTATTATTATTATTATAACATCGCTACTTTCCTACTGACGTTTTTGTAATGGCCTTTGTTTACTTCAGTTAGGAAAACCACTAGGTCAGTCTTTCTGAGAATCCCGTAGCGAAGCGCGGGTACGTCAGCTAGTTAAGCTATAATGTGGAAGTCCAGGTCAAACACAGAATTAAGACTGAAATCTATACATACGAAGAAATGTTAAAATGAATTAACTGTGTAATGAAACTGAAACTGTTATAGAAAATAAAAAGACTGAAAATGTAATCTGGACGCAAAAGTTAAGATTCAGGTTGTGTGACCATTTTGTCTATTACTATAACGAGGATGCGCGTTACGGTGAAAGTAAAGTTTATATTCGTAATTAATGCCAGTGATGCAACGTAGGATCATTAATTTGCTTTTATTAATTCAATTTATTGCTTGTTCATTAAGTAAGTACGGTAGTTTCTTTGTTTTCAATACAATGTGAGAATAGTAACTGGCAAGCATTTTTCTCACTTTAGTGTAAATCCTTAGTAGCAAGTTGCTATGAAGTCAAAGAAATATAACAGTAGTATAATTGGATGGTTCGGGCGCCACCACCTCCTCCGGGCTCCCAGGGCTCCCTCCACCACCCGCGGGAAATTTGAATTTTGGCGCGAGATTTGAATTTGTAAACAAAGCCACGTGCTTTTTGACAGCTGTCATCGACAACAACGCATCGCTAACCTCACTGCTGCCATCTTGACGGGCCTAAACCTCAGTAGTGCCAACTTAACCTAACTAGCGCGAGGTAAACAAAGCCACGTGTTTTTTGACAGCCACGTGCTTTTTGACAGACAACAACGCATCGCTAACCTCAGTACTGCCATCTTGACGGACCTAAACCTCAGTAGTACCAACTTAACCTAACTAGCGTGAGATAAACAAATCCACGTGCTTTTTTGACAGCTGTCATCCGCCATCTTTAAACTACAGAGCCACGTGCTTTTTGACAGCTGTCATCGACAACAACGCATCGCTAACCTCAGTACTGCCATCTTGACGGGCCTAAACCTCAGTAGTACCAACTTAACCTAACTAGCGCGAGGTAAACAAAGCCACGTGCTTTTTGACAGCCACGTGCTTTTTGACAGACAACAACGCATCGCTAACCTCAGTACTGCCATCTTGACGGGCCTAAACCTCAGTAGTACCAACTTAACCTAATTAGCGTGAGATAAACAAAGCCACGTGCTTTTTGACAGGTGTCATCCGCCATCTTTAAACTACAGAGCACCGTGCTGCCCTCTTTATCGCAGTAGCTGCAAATTCGTCACCTGTCATCCGCAGTGCTGCCATCTTGGCGGGCCAGTGCTGCCATCTTGGCGGGCCTAAACCTTAGTGCTACCAACTTAACCTCACTAGCGTGAGATAAACAAATCCACGTGCAGCTGTCATCCGCCATCTTTAATCCATAGAGCGCAGTGCTGCCATCTTTAGCTACTTACCTTTGAAATGTGGTACGTCACAGCTGTCATCCGCCATCTTGCATCCGATACCTCAGTGCTGCACTCTTTAGCTAGATACCTTTGAAATGTAGTGGCGGTAATTTGAGAAATTCTTTATGCTCTTGTTTGTAAACAAATCCACGTGCAGCTGCCATCCGCCATCTTTAATCCATAGAGCACCGTGCTGCCCTCTTTAGCTACTTACCTTTGAAATGTGGTACGTCACAGCTGTCATCCGCCATCTTGCATCGCAAACCTCAGTGCTGCACTCTTTAGCTAGATACCTTTGAAATGTAGTGGCGGCAATTTGAGAAATTATTTATGCTCTTGTTTGGAAACAAAGCCACGTGCAGCTGTCATCCGCCATCTTTAATCCAGAGAGCACCGTGCTGCCCTCTTTAGCTACTTACCTTTGAAATGTGGTACGTCACAGCTGTCATCCGCCATCTTGCATCGCAAACCTCAGTGCTGCACTCTTTAGCTGAAATGTAGTGGCGGCAATTTGAAAAATTCTTTATGCTCTTGTTTGGAAACAAACCTATGCGCTTTTTTGACAGCTATCATCCGCCATCTTTAATCCAGAGAGTACCGTGCTGCCCTCTATGTGGGGGTGGTAAATTCTACGCGCTCTTGTTTGGAAACAAACCCATGTGCTTTTCTGACAGCTGTCAACCGCCAGAGAGCACCGTGCTGCCCTCTTTATGCCGGTGACAAATTCCACGTGCTTTACAAACTCACATGCTTTTTGACAGCTGTCATCCGCCATCTTGCATCACAAACCTCAGTGCTGCACTCTTTAACTAGATACCTTTGAAATGTGGTGGCGGCAAATTCCACGTGCTCTTGTTTAGTAAACAAAGCCACGTGCTTTTTTGACAGCTATCATCCGCCATCTTTAATCAATAGAGCACTGTGCTGCTATCATGCGGGTAATTTCGTCAGCTGTCATCCACCATCTTTAATCTACAGAGCGCCGTGCTGCTCTCTGTAGTAGCGGGCAATTTGAAAAGTTCTGTTACTTGTCATCCGTCATCTTTAATCAACAAAGCTTCGTACTGCTATCTTCAGCTACATACATTTAACATGTGGTGGCGGATAATTTGAAAATAAAAAACCTTCCGTTAGCTATCATCCGCCATCTTTATTCAACAGAGCATCGTGCTGCTATCTCTAGCTACATACATTTAACATGTGGTGACGGCAATTTGAAATTCTATCTAGATGCCATCTTTAATCAACAGAGCACCGTGCTGCTATACCTTTGAATTGTGGTGACGGATAATTTGAAATTCCGTTAGCTATCATCATTAAACATTAGTGCATTCGCTAACCTAACCTCTCATCTACTATCTTGAAGGAGACTATACGACACCTCCTCTACCTCCTGCTCTACCTCCTCCTCCTCCCCTACCACCCCCGCCTCCTCCTCCTCCTCCTCCTCCTCTGTCAAGGCATAACTTTATCGAACACGCATCGCGAAGGCAAGAGTGTGCAGCGATATGCATGTTTAGACTTGCGGATTACGAAAGAAACATAACAAGACTTGAATCGAACACTGCACTCGATGTCGTTAACTTCAACATGTGATTAAAACATTGTCTGGTGTGTTCAGAACACTACATAAGTAGAATCGAACGCTGTACTTAATACAACATGTTAGGGGATACCTTTGTTCTAAGAAGATCAGATTGAAACATAACAAGACTAGAATCGAACACTGCACTCGATGTCGTTAACCTTAACATGTGATCAGAACATTGATTGACGTGTTCAGATCACTAAACAAGTAGAACCGAACACTGTACAACATGTTAGGGGATACCTTTGTTCTAAGAAAATTAGATTGAAACATAACAAGACTAGAATCGAACACTACACTCGATGTCGTTAAACTTAACATGTGATCAGAACATTGATCGATGTGTTCAGATCACTGAGACGCCCTAGGGGTGCTTGCGGGAGGTAGCAGCGACAAGACGATGACTATACACAGCTGTTTATGATACGGCCTAGAGGTGCTTACACAAGATGGTGGCTGCTCTGATGAAGAAAGCTAGCTTTGCATCGTGCAGGTATTTTTACAGCACTAAACCTCATACCTTTGAAATGTGGTGGTGGGTAATTTGAAAAATTCGACCTGCTTTTTCTTCACAGCGGCTATCTTTAGACAATAGCGGCTATACATAAGCTGTTAAGGCCTCCTCTTATGTCAAGGCATAGCTCTATTGAACAAGTTTAAACCTGCATCGGAATAGCTAGAGTAAGCACGTGCTGCAGTGATGACGTCACTAAGCATGTTTAGGCTTGCAAATCACAGAAGAAACGTAACAAGGCTGGAATCGAAAACTGCACTCTATGCCGTTAACTTTATCATGTGATCGGAACATTGATTGAAGTGTTTAGAACACTAAATAAGTAGAACCGAACACTGTACTGGATACAACATGTGTTTAGAACATGTCAGGGGATACCTTCGTTCTAAGAAGATTAGTTTACCGCACATTCCTTGTAGGGCTAATAGGCTAAGGGGCTAATGGGCAAAAGGGCTAATGGGCTAAAGGGCTAAAGGGCTAAAGGAGCAACAACCTCATCGATCGCTATCAGCAAGAACGCTTGTACTTTGTTAAGTGTAGAAAATTAATCTTTATTTGTAAATGGTTTCATGTTCAGAACAAGGAATGGAACCTAGGGGTTACGTCTTACCTAATAAAATCCCCGAGGTGCGATGAGTTACGTTTTTCGAACTAGTGTTTGGAACACTGAACTTTTCAAGATGATGGCAGAGAGTTTAGCAATGTTCTGTTGTTGGATTGTAAATTCCGCGCTACAACATGCATAAGGTGGCAGCCTTGAGGTTTACTGCCGTAAAGATGACAAGAGTGAGGTTAACAATGTTCCGTTGTTGGATTTTAAATTCCGCGCTATAACATGCATAAGGTGGCAGCCTTGAGGTTTACCGCCGTAAAGATGGCAGCAGTGAGGTTAGCGACGCTCTATTGTCCTTCAAAGTGAGGTTAGGGTTCGTCAAGAAGACAGCTGTCAAAAAAGCACGTGGCTATGTTTACCAAACAAGAGCACGTGGCTGTGACGTCACGGTCACGTAATCAATCCTTAGCTCGACGTCGTTAAGAGCAACATTATGATTAGCTATGCTTAAAAGTCTTGGGAACAGAGCAGCAGTATGAATTGCCATGTTTCAATGCGTGGACACATCACCTATCGATTTTACATGCATCGACCATCGAACCAAACTTCTTCCGCTGGATTGTGCTGCTATCTTAGCATAACCTATACCCATAAAATTGAAGTTCAATGAATAGCCATGTTTCAAAGCGTGTACACATTACCTATCGATTTTGCATGCATTGACTCGTACTAAACTTCTTCCGCTGGATTGTGCTGCTATCTTAGCATAACCTATACGCGTGACCTTAAAGTACAATGAATAGCCATGTTTCAAAGCGTGTACACATTACTTATTGATTTTGCATTCAACGAATCTCGTACTGAACTTCTTGCGCTAGATTGTGCTGCTATCTTAGCATAACCTATACCCATGAACTTAAAGTACAATGAATAGTCATGTTTCAAAGCGTGTACACATCAACTATCGAATTTGCATTATCGACTCTCGTACTAAACTTCTGCAGTTAGGTTGTGCTGCTATCTTAGCATAACTAAGACGCATGAACTTAAAGTACAAAGAATAGCTATGTCTCAAAGCGTGTACACATTACCTATAGATTTTGCAAGCATCGACTCTCGTACTAAACTTCTTCCGCTAGATTGTGCTGCTATCTTAGCATAACCTATACGCGTGACCTTAAGGTACAAAGAATAGCCATGTTTCAAAGCGTGTACACATTACCTATCGACTTTGCATGCAACAAATATCGTACTAAACTTCTTCCGCTAGGTTGTGCTTCTATCTTAGCATAACTTATACACACGAACTTAAAGTACAATGAATAGCCATGTTTCAAAGCGTGTACACATTGCTTATTGATTTTGCATTCATCGAATCTCGTACTGAACTTCTTCCGCTAGATTGTGCTGGTATCTTAGCATAACTTATACACATGAACTTAAAAGTACAAAGCATAGCCATGTTTCAAAGCGTGTACACATTACCTATCGATTTTGCATGCATTGACTCTCGTACTAAACTCCTTCCGCTAGATTGTGCTGCTATCTTAGCATAACCTATACGCAAGGCCTTAAAGTAAAAAGGAATAGCCATGTTTCAAGGTGTGTACACATCACCTATCGATTTTGCATGCAACAAATATCGTACTAAACTTCTTCCGCTAGATTGTGCTGCTATCTTAGCATATCTTATACACATGAACTTAAAGTACGAAGAATAGCCATGTTTCAAAGTGTGTACACATTACTTATTGATTTTGCATGCATCAAATATCGTGCTAAATTTCTTCCGCTAGATTGTGCTGCTATCTTAGCATAACCTATACCCATGAACTTAAAGTACAATGAATAGTCATGTTTCAAAGCGTGTACGCATCAACTATCGATTTTGCATGTATCGACTCTCGTACAAAACTTCTTCAGGTAGATTGTGCTGCTATCTTAGCATAACTAAGACGCATGAACTTAAAGTACAAAGAATAGCTATGTTTCAAAGCGTGTACACATCACCTATCGATTTTACATTCATCGACTCTCGTACTAAACTTCTTACGCTGGACTATGCTGCTATCTTAGCCTAACCTATATGCATGAACTTAAAGTATGAAGAATAACCCTGTTTTAAAGCGTGTACACGTCACCTATCGATTTTGCATGCATCAAATATCGTACTAAACTTCTTGCGCTAGATTGTGCTGCTATCTTAGCATAACCTGTACGCATGAATTTAAAGTACAAAGAATAGCCTTGTTTCAAAGCGTGTACACATTACCTAATGATTTTGCACGAAACGACTATCATACTAAACTTTTTCCACTAGATTATGCTAAAATCGTGTAAGTGTGCTGCTATCTTAGCATAACCTATCGATTTTACATGCATCGACTATCGTACTAGACTTCTTCCGCTAGAGCATGTAGCAATCGCTTTTGTGTATCCCTAACCCATGTGCACGAACTTAAAGCACAAAGAAGAGCTATGTTCTAAAGCGTGTACACATCACCTATCGATAATGTATGTATCGAATATCGTACTAAACTTCTCCTGCCAGAGCGTACGACTATCGCTTGTGTGTGCATGAACTTAAAGCATAAAGAATAGCAATGTATAAAAATCTTGTAAACAAAGCAGCAGCATTAAGTATAGCCATGTTTAAGTGCCTGTACACATCATGTATCCATGATGCACGCAGTACTAAACTAATTCCATTAGAATGTACAAAGTTCGCATGTGTTTGTGCTGCTATCTTAGCATAGCCTATGTGAATGAACTTAAAGCATAAAGAATAGTTATGTGTAAAAAATCTTGTGAACATAGCAGAATGTTTACTACGTAGGTGTAGACAGTGAACTTTGCATGCTGAGGCAGCATACTACGCGACCGTGACGTCACGACCACGTGCTCTTGTTTGGTAAACATAGCCACGTTTTTTTTGACAGCTGTCTTCTTGACGAACCCTAACCTCACTTTGAAGGACAATAGAGCGTCGCTAACCTCACTGCTGTCTTCTTTACGGCGGTAAACCTCAAGGCTGCCACCTTATGCATGTTATAGCGCGGAATTTAAAATCCAACAACGGAACATTGTTAACCTCACTCTTGTCATCTTTACGGCAGTAAACCTCAAGGCTGCCACCTTATGCATGTTGTAGCGCGGAATTTATAATCCAACAACAGAACATTGCTAAACTCTCTGCCATCATCTTGAAAAGTTCAGTGTTCCAAACACTAGTTCGAAAAACGTAACTCATCGCACCTCGGGGATTTTATTAGGTAAGACGTAACCCCTAGGTTCCATTCCTTGTTCTGAACATGAAACCATTTACAAATAAAGATTAATTTTCTACACTTAACAAAGTACAAGCGTTCTTGCTGATAGCGATCGATGAGGTTGTTGCTCCTTTAGCCCTTTAGCCCTTTAGCCCATTAGCCCTTTTGCCCATTAGCCCCTTAGCCTATTAGCCCTACAAGGAATGTGCGGTAAACTAATCTTCTTAGAACGAAGGTATCCCCTGACATGTTCTAAACACATGTTGTATCCAGTACAGTGTTCGGTTCTACTTATTTAGTGTTCTAAACACTTCAATCAATGTTCCGATCACATGATAAAGTTAACGGCATAGAGTGCAGTTTTCGATTCCAGCCTTGTTACGTTTCTTCTGTGATTTGCAAGCCTAAACATGCTTAATGACGTCATCACTGCAGCACGTGCTTACTCTAGCTATTCCGATGCAGGTTTAAACTTGTTCAATAGAGCTATGCCTTGACATAAGAGGAGGCCTTAACAGCTTATGTATAGCCGCTATTGTCTAAAGATAGCCGCTGTGAAGAAAAAGCAGGTCGAATTTTTCAAATTACCCACCACCACATTTCAAAGGTATGAGGTTTAGTGCTGTAAAAATACCTGCACGATGCAAAGCTAGCTTTCTTCATCAGAGCAGCCACCATCTTGTGTAAGCACCTCTAGGCCGTATCATAAACAGCTGTGTATAGTCATCGTCTTGTCGCTGCTACCTCCCGCAAGCACCCCTAGGGCGTCTCAGTGATCTGAACACATCGATCAATGTTCTGATCACATGTTAAGTTTAACGACATCGAGTGTAGTGTTCGATTCTAGTCTTGTTATGTTTCAATCTAATTTTCTTAGAACAAAGGTATCCCCTAACATGTTGTACAGTGTTCGGTTCTACTTGTTTAGTGATCTGAACACGTCAATCAATGTTCTGATCACATGTTAAGGTTAACGACATCGAGTGCAGTGTTCGATTCTAGTCTTGTTATGTTTCAATCTGATCTTCTTAGAACAAAGGTATCCCCTAACATGTTGTATTAAGTACAGCGTTCGATTCTACTTATGTAGTGTTCTGAACACACCAGACAATGTTTTAATCACATGTTGAAGTTAACGACATCGAGTGCAGTGTTCGATTCAAGTCTTGTTATGTTTCTTTCGTAATCCGCAAGTCTAAACATGCATATCGCTGCACACTCTTGCCTTCGCGATGCGTGTTCGATAAAGTTATGCCTTGACAGAGGAGGAGGAGGAGGAGGAGGAGGCGGGGGTGGTAGGGGAGGAGGAGGAGGTAGAGCAGGAGGTAGAGGAGGTGTCGTATAGTCTCCTTCAAGATAGTAGATGAGAGGTTAGGTTAGCGAATGCACTAATGTTTAATGATGATAGCTAACGGAATTTCAAATTATCCGTCACCACAATTCAAAGGGATAGCAGCACGGTGCTCTGTTGATTAAAGATGGCATCTAGATAGAATTTCAAATTGCCGTCACCACATGTTAAATGTATGTAGCTAGAGATAGCAGCACGATGCTCTGTTGAATAAAGATGGCGGATGATAGCTAACGGAAGGTTTTTTATTTTCAAATTATCCGCCACCACATGTTAAATGTATGTAGCTAAAGATAGCAGTACGAAGCTTTGTTGATTAAAGATGACGGATGACAAGTAACAGAACTTTTCAAATTGCCCGCTACTACAGAGAGCAGCACGGCGCTCTGTAGATTAAAGATGGTGGATGACAGCTGACGAAATTACCCGCATGATAGCAGCACAGTGCTCTATTGATTAAAGATGGCGGATGATAGCTGTCAAAAAAGCACGTGGCTTTGTTTACTAAACAAGAGCACGTGGAATTTGCCGCCACCACATTTCAAAGGTATCTAGTTAAAGAGTGCAGCACTGAGGTTTGTGATGCAAGATGGCGGATGACAGCTGTCAAAAAGCATGTGAGTTTGTAAAGCACGTGGAATTTGTCACCGGCATAAAGAGGGCAGCACGGTGCTCTCTGGCGGTTGACAGCTGTCAGAAAAGCACATGGGTTTGTTTCCAAACAAGAGCGCGTAGAATTTACCACCCCCACATAGAGGGCAGCACGGTGCTCTCTGGATTAAAGATGGCGGATGATAGCTGTCAAAAAAAGCGCATAGGTTTGTTTCCAAACAAGAGCATAAAGAATTTTTCAAATTGCCGCCACTACATTTCAGCTAAAGAGTGCAGCACTGAGGTTTGCGATGCAAGATGGCGGATGACAGCTGTGACGTACCACATTTCAAAGGTAAGTAGCTAAAGAGGGCAGCACGGTGCTCTCTGGATTAAAGATGGCGGATGACAGCTGCACGTGGCTTTGTTTCCAAACAAGAGCATAAATAATTTCTCAAATTGCCGCCACTACATTTCAAAGGTATCTAGCTAAAGAGTGCAGCACTGAGGTTTGCGATGCAAGATGGCGGATGACAGCTGTGACGTACCACATTTCAAAGGTAAGTAGCTAAAGAGGGCAGCACGGTGCTCTATGGATTAAAGATGGCGGATGGCAGTTGCACGTGGATTTGTTTACAAACAAGAGCATAAAGAATTTCTCAAATTACCGCCACTACATTTCAAAGGTATCTAGCTAAAGAGTGCAGCACTGAGGTATCGGATGCAAGATGGCGGATGACAGCTGTGACGTACCACATTTCAAAGGTAAGTAGCTAAAGAGGGCAGCACTGCGCTCTATGGATTAAAGATGGCGGATGACAGCTGCACGTGGATTTGTTTATCTCACGCTAGTGAGGTTAAGTTGGTAGCACTAAGGTTTAGGCCCGCCAAGATGGCAGCACTGGCCCGCCAAGATGGCAGCACTGCGGATGACAGGTGACGAATTTGCAGCTACTGCGATAAAGAGGGCAGCACGGTGCTCTGTAGTTTAAAGATGGCGGATGACAGCTGTCAAAAAAGCACGTGGCTTTGTTTATCTCACGCTAGTTAGGTTAAGTTGGTACTACTGAGGTTTAGGCCCGTCAAGATGGCAGTACTGAGGTTAGCGATGCGTTGTTGTCTGTCAAAAAGCACGTGGCTTTGTTTACCTCGCGCTAGTTAGGTTAAGTTGGTACTACTGAGGTTTAGGCCCGTCAAGATGGCAGTACTGAGGTTAGCGATGCGTTGTTGTCGATGACAGCTGTCAAAAAGCACGTGGCTCTGTAGTTTAAAGATGGCGGATGACAGCTGTCAAAAAAGCACGTGGATTTGTTTATCTCACGCTAGTTAGGTTAGGTTGGTACTACTGAGGTTTAGGGCTGTCAAGATGGCAGTACTGAGGTTAGCGATGCGTTGTTGTCTGTCAAAAAGCACGTGGCTGTCAAAAAACACGTGGCTTTGTTTACCTCGCGCTAGTTAGGTTAACTTGGCACTACTGAGGTTTAGGCCCGTCAAGATGGCAGCAGTGAGGTTAGCGATGCGTTGTTGTCGATGACAGCTGTCAAAAAGCACGTGGCTTTGTTTACAAATTCAAATCTCGCGCCAAAATTCAAATTTTCCGCCAAAAAACAAATTTCCCGCGGGTGGTGGAGGGAGCCCTGGGAGCCCGGAGGAGGTGGTGGCGCCCGAACCATCCAATTATACTACTTATAACAACCTTAATATCCTCACTCGTCGGACGAATCGCCATGTACAACGTCGTATACCGTTCTCCATATGTGCGTCGCGGATAGGTTTGGAATAGAACCCACGCTTTTGACACGCATTCTAATGATTAGGAGATGTGTACTATCATCTCTAGTACCCTACCGACTAACATTTAGAGGATAAAAAATGTTTACGCTGTTGGGATTCGAACCCACGAAGAACTGCATAGCAGCAAACGATGTTGTTCCCAACGACCGCGGCTACCCATGAGATTCACTGTTGACTTGCTTGTATGCGACTCATATAGGCAGTAGCAACAACTTGGTAGATTGGGAAATCTTTATAGAATTCTGTAATAGCTGGACAGGAAGTATGACATACCTTATAAATATATATACATAGATTACATTGTAACAACTTAAATTTCGTACAACATCATGCAGATGTAGATTTATCTTGATGTGTAGCCATCTTGATTCTTACAGTAGCGTCCCCGATAGGAGCGAAGTCCCAGATAAGAACATTAACTGCCTCTACAACTTCGGCATAGCTAACCTCGAGAATATTCTCTCAGATTGCACATAAACAGAAGTCGTAGTACATGTTTACAACCGAACTTCCAGATAAATGTGCAAACTGCCACATAAATTTAAACCGCACTTTTATGTGGCTGTCATAGTACAGACCCTAAAACTTATACGAAAACATACGACTTCAAATCCGTCTTTGTAAAGACAAAGAGACTCTCACAATGGCTCGAAGGAAGGAACGCAGGCCTTCTGCCCCTTGGCAAGTTCGATCCTGGCTCAATGCGGTGGTATTGGAAGGTGCTCAAAATATGTCAGCCTCGTTTCGACACGTTAAGGAACTCTTGCGGGACAAAATTCCGGCACCTCGGCGTCTCCGAAGACCGTAAAAGTAGTTAGTGGGACGTAAAGAGTAGTATAATTGGATGGTTCTGCGGCCTCCTCCTCCTCCGGCTCTCGAGAGAGGCCTCCTCCTCCCGCGGGAAATTTGAATTTTGGCGGGAAATTTGAATTTTGGCGCGAGATTTGAATTTGTAAACAAAGCCACGTGCTTTTTGACAGCTGTCATCGACAACAACGCATCGCAAACCTCAGTACTGCCATCTTGACGGGCCTAAACCTCACTAGTGCCAACTTAACCTAACTAGCGCGAGGTAAACAAACCCACGTGTTTTTTGACAGCCACGTGCTTTTTTGACAGACAACAACGCATCGCTAACCTCAGTACTGCCATCTTGACGGGCCTAAACCCCAGTAGTGCCAACTTAACCTAACTAGCATGAGGTAAACAAAGCCACGTGTTTTTTGACAGCCACGTGCTTTTTGACAGATTTGTAAACAAAGCCACGTGCTTTTTGACAGACAACAACGCATCGCAAATCTCAGTACTGCCATCTTGACGGGAATAAACCTTAGTGGTACCAACTTAACCTAACTAGCTCGAGATAAACAAAGCCACGTGCTTTTTGACAGCTGCCATCCGCCATCTTTAAACTACAGAGCGCTGTGCTGCCCTCTTGCGTCACCTGTCATCGGCAGTGCTGCCATCTTGGCGGGCCTAAACCTTAGTGCTACCAACTTAACCTCACTAGCTCGAGATAAACAAATCCACGTGCTTTTTGACAGCCACGTGCTTTTTTGACAGCTGTCATCCACCATCTTTAATCCATAGAGCACAGTGCTGCCCTCTTTAGCTACTTACCTTTGAAATGTGGTGGCGGATAATTTGAAAAATGCTTTTTGACAGCAGCCATCTTGCATCGCAAACCTCAGTGCTGCCCTCTTTAGCTAGATACCTGTGGTAGCAGACAATTCCACGTGACAGCAGCCATCTTTAATCAAGAGAGCACCGTGCTGCCCTCTATGTGGTGGCGGCAAATTGAAAAATTCCACGTGCTCTTGTTTGGAAACAAACTCACGTGCTTTTTTGACAGCTACCATCCACCATCTTTAATCAACAGAGCACAGTGCTGTACTCTTTAGCTAGATACCTTTGAAATGTGGTGGCGGCAATTTGAAAAATTCTATGTGCTCTTGTTGGGAAACAAAGCCACGTGCTTTTTTGACAGCTGTCATCCGCCATCTTTAATCAATAGAGCACCGTGCTGCTATCATGCGGGCAATTTCATCACCTATCACCCGCCATCTTTAATCTACAGAACACCGTGCTGCCCTCTTTATGGCTACTACCTTAAGCATGTAGTAGCGGGCAATTTGAAAAGTTCTGTTAGCTATCATCCGCCATCTTTAATCAAGAGAGCACCGTGCTGCCATCTTTAGCTAGATACCTTTGAAATGTGGTGGCGGCAAATTGAAAAATTCCACATGCTCTTGTTTGGAAACAAACTCACGTGCTTTTTGACAGCTACCATCCGCCATCTTTAATCAACAGAGCATAGTGCTGCCCTCTTTAGTTTGAAATGTGGTGGCGGCAAATTCCACATGCTCTTGTTTGGTAAACACAGCCACGTGCTTTTTTGACAGCTATCATCCGCCATCTTTAATCCAGAGAGCACCGTGCTGCCCTCTTTATCGCAGTAGATGTAAATTCGTCACCTGTCATACGCAGTGCTGCTATCTTTAGCTAGATACCTTTGAAATGTGGTGGTGGATAATTTAAAAAGAAAAATTCTACAGCAGTCCTCTCTCGACGCTAATTGCATAAGATGGCGGCTATACATGACTCCTTAAGGGTGCTTACGCTAGATGGCTGCTATACACAGGTTCTTATGAGACGCCCTTGGGATGCTTGCGCAAGATGGTGGTTATACAAGGCTCCTTATGAGACACCCTAGTGATGCTTGCGCAAGATGGCGGTTGCTCTTATGAGGCGGCTTAAGGGTCCTTGCACAAGATGGCTAGAGACGCCCTAAGGATGCTTGCGCAAGATGGCGGACACAAGATGGCGGCTATACACGTCTCCTTATGAGACGCCTTAAGGGTGCTTGCGCAAGATGGCTGCTGCTCTTAGCTTAGAGGCTAACGTGTCGTGCTAGTTCGATTCATTAAATTTAGGGCTTAAATGCAAAATGTTAAATATCTCGAAAGCAGTGCACCGTAGAGCAAAACGGACAAAATTTTTCTGCCTAATACCTAGGTTCGCAGTATGAGGAACAAGAAAATCATAGTCTAATGATGGGATCAACGGTTCGGTTCCTACTTAGGCCCTTTGGCATTTGCTCTGTTTTAGCTTGTATTGAAGCGAGTCTTCGTAACATGATCAGGTTTAGCTATGGTAGAGAGTATAACGTGCCGTGCAGGTTCGATTCATTAAATTTGGAGGCTTAAATGCAAAATGTTAAACATCTCGAAAACGATGCATCGTAGAGCAAAACGGACAAAATTTTTCCGCCTAATACGTAGGTTCGTAGTATCAGGAACAAGAAAAAACATAGTCTAATGATGAGATCAACGGTTCGATTCCTACTTAAGCCCTTTGCCATTCGCAGCTATCTATTTCTACAAGATGGTGGCTACTCTTATGAGAAACAATATGCCTTGAGACGTCCTAGGGATGCTTACGCAAGATGGCAGACACAAAATGGTGACTATACATAGCTCCTTATGAGACGGCCTAGGGGTGCTCGCACAAGATGGAGGCTACTCTTATGAAGAAAGCTAGCTTAGAGGCTACTGCGCAAGATAACAGCTGCTGTTATGCATGTGGTGGAGGGCAATTTGAAATTCTATGTGCTTAATCAACAGAGCACCCTGCTGCCCTCTTTAGCTGAAATGTGGTGGTGGATAATTTGAAAAATTCTTTTGACAGCTATCATCTTTAAACAAAGGCGACTATACATAGGCTGTTAAGGCCTTATCATTCTCCTCCTCCTCCTCCTCCTCCTCCTCCTCCTCCTTCTCTACCTCCGCCTCCGCCTCTTATGTCAAGGCATAGCTTTATATCGAACAAGTTTAAACCTGCATCGCGAAGGCAAGCGTGTGCAGCGATAACATTATTGTGCATGTTTAGACTTTCGAAACATAAGAAGAGTAGAATCAAACGCTGTACTCGATACGACATGTGATCAGAACATTGATTGATGCGTTCAGAAAACAAAATAAGTGATCAAGACTAGAATCGAACAATGTACTCAATACATCATGTGTTTAGAATATGTCAGGGGATACGCTTGTTCTAAGAAGATCAGATTGAAACATAACAAGACTAGAATAGAACACTGTAATCGATGTTGTTAACTTCAACATGTGATCAGAACATTGATTGATGTGTTCAGAACACAAAATAAGTGATCATGACTAGAATCGAACACTGTACTCGATACAACATGTGATCAGAACATTGATCGATGTGTTCAGAACACGAAATAAGTGATCAAGACTAGAATCGAACACTGTACTCAATACAACATGTGTTTAGAACATGTTAGGGGGTACCCTCGTTCTAAGAAGATCAGAATGAAACATAACAAGACTAGAATCGAACACTGTAATCGATGTTGTTAACCTCAACATATGATCAGAACATTGTTTGATGTGTTCAGAGCAAAAGTACAATTTTGATGATTTGCGCAGCTAACTCGCTCGGTAAACGATATAGCCAAAGTATAACTTCAAATTATTTACCTTCCATCATTCGTCTTGTGTGTAAAAATCAGTCGAACAAGTTATCGCATAAACATGGCTGAAAAAAATCGTGATAGGGTATGGAACCCAGGGGTTACATCTTATCAGAAGGGCAAAAAGGATGAAAGGACTCTTCCTCCTCCTTACCGCACATTCCTTGGCTAAAGGGCTAATGGGCTAAAGGGCTAATGGGCTAAAGGGCTAAAGGGCTAATGGGCTAAAGGGCTAAAGGTGCAACAACCTCATCGATCGCTATCAGCAAGAACGTTTGTACTTTGTTAAGTGTAGAAAATTAATCTTTATTGGTAAATGGTTTTATGTTCAGAACAAGGAATGGAACCTAGGGGTTACGTCTTACCTAATAAAATCCCCGAGGTGCGATGAGTTACGTTTTTCGAACTAGTGTTTGGAACACTGAACTTTTCAAGATGGCAAGAGTGAGGTTAGCAATGTTCTGTTGTTGGATTTTAAATTCCGCGCTACAACATGCATAAGGTGGCAGCCCTTGAGGTTTACTCCCGTAAAGATGGCAAGAGTGAGGTTAGCAATGTTCCGTTGTTGGATTTTTAAAATTCCCCGCTATAACATGCAAAAGGTGGCAGCCTTGAGGTTTACCGCCGTAAAGATGGCAGCAGTGAGGTTAGCGACGCTCCATTGTCCTTCAAAGTGAGGTTAGGGTTCGTCAAGAAGACAGCTGTCAAAAAAGCACGTGGCTATGTTTACCAAACAAGAGCACGTGGTCGTGACGTCACGGTCACGTAGTATGCTGCCTCAGCATGTAAAGTTCAATGTCTACACCTACGTAGTTAACACTCTGCTATGTTCACAAGATTTTTATACATCACTATTCTTTAAGCTTTAAGTTCATTCACATAGGCTATGCTAAGAGAGCAGCACAAGCACATGCGAACTTTGTACATTCTAATGGAATAAGTTTAGTACTGTGTGCGTCATGGATACATGATGTGTGCACGCATTTAATCTTAACTATGCGTAATGCTGCTGCTTTGTTTACAAGATTTTTATACATTGCTATTCTTTATGCTTTAAGTTCGTGCACGCACAAGCGATACTCGTACGCTCTAGCAGGAGAAGTTTAGTACGATATTCGATACATACATTATCGATAGGTGATGTGTACACGCTTTAGAACATAGCTCATCTTTATGCTTTAAGTTCATGCACATGGGTTAGGGATACTCAAAAGCGATTGCTACATGCTCTAGCGGAAGAAGTCTAGTACGATAGTAGATGCATGTAAAATCGATAGGTTATGCTAAGATAGCAGCACACTTACATGATTTTAGCACAATCTAGTGGGAAATGTTTAGTATGATAGTCGTTTCGTGCAAAATCATTAGGTAATGTGTAAACGCTTCGAAACAAGGCTATTCTTTGTACTTTAAGTTCATGCGTACAGGTTATGCTAAGATAGCGGCACAATCTAGCGCAAGAAGTTTAGTACGAGAGTCGATGTATGTAAAATCGATAAGTAATGAATACACGCTTTAAAACATGGTTATTCTTCGTACTTTCAGTTCATGCATCTTAGTTATGCTAAGATAGCAGCACAATCTAGCGGAAGAAGTTTAGTACGATATTTGTTGCATGCAAATCGATAGGTGATGTGTACACGCTTTGAAACATGGCTATTCTTTTTACTTTAAGGTCATGCGTATAGGTTATGCTAGGATAGCAGCACAATCTAGCGGGAGGAGATTAGTACGAGAGTCAATGCATGCAAAATCCATAGGTAATGTGTACATGCTTTGAAACATGGCTATTCTTTGTACTTTTAAGTTCATGTGTATAAGTTATGCTAAGATGTCAGCACAATCTAGCGGAAGAAGTTTAGTACGAGAGTCAATGCATGCAAAATCGATAGGTAATGTGTACACGCTTTGAAACATGGCTATTCTTTGTACCTTAAGGCCATGCGTATAGGTTATGCTAAGATACCAGCACAATCTAGCGGAAGAAGTTTAGTACGAGAGTCGATGCTTGTAAAATCGATAGGTAATGTGTACATGCTTTGAGACATAGCTATTCTTTGTACTTTAAGTTCATGCGTCTTAGTTATGCTAAGATAGCAGCACAATCTACCTGCAGAAGTTTAGTACGAGAGTCGATACATGCAAATTCGATAGTTGATGTGTACACGCTTTGAAACATGACTAATCATTGTACTTTAAGTTCATTGGTATAGGTTATGCTAAGATAGCAGCACAATCTAGCGGAATAAATTTAGTACGAGATTTGATGCATGCAAAATCAATAAGTAATGTGTACACGCTTTGAAACATGGCTATTCTTTGTACTTTAAGTACATGCGTACAGGTTATGCTAAGATAGCAGCACAACCTAGCGGAAGAAGTTTAGTACAATATTTGTTGCATGCAAAGTCGATAGGTAATGTGTACACACTTTGAAACATGGCTATTCTTTTTTACTTTAAGGTCATGCGTATTGGTTATGCTAAGATAGCAGCACGATCTAGCGGAAGGAGTTTAGTACGAGAGTCAATACATGCAAATTCGATAGTTGATGTGTACACGCTTTGAAACATGGCTATTCTTTGTACTTTTAAGTTCATGTGTATAAGTTATGCTAAGATACCAGCACAATCTAGCGGACGAAGTTCAGTACGAGATTCGATGTATGCAAAATCGATAGGTGATGTGTACACACCTTTTTACTTTAAGGTCATGCGTATAGGTTGTGTTAAGATAGCAGCACAATCTAGCGGAAGGAGTTTAGTACGATATTTGATGCATGCAAAATCAATAAGTAATGTGTGCACGCTTTGAAACATGGCTATTCTTTCTACTTTTAAGTTCATGTGTATAAGTTATGCTAAGATAGCAGTACAATCTAGAGGAAGAAGTTTAGTACGATATTTGTTGCATGCAAAATCAATAAGTAATGTGTACACGCTTTGAGACATAGCTATTCTCTGTACTTTAAGTTCATGCGTATAAGTTATGCTAAGATAGCAGCACAATCTACCTGCAGAAGTTTAGTACGAGAGTCGATACATGCAAAGTCGATAGGTAATGTGTACACGCTTTAAAACATGGTTATTCTTCGTACTTTCAGTTCATGCATCTTAGTCATGCTAAGATAGCAGCACAATCTAGCGGGAGAAGTTTAGTACGAGAGTCGATGCGTGCAAAATCGATAGGTAATGTGTACACGCTTTGAAACATGGCTATTCATTGTACTTTAAAGTCATGCTAAGATAGCAGCACGATCTAGCGGATGAAGTTTAGTTCGATGGTCGATGTATGTAAAATCGATAGGTGATGTGTACACGCTTTGAAACATAGCAATTCATACTGCTGCTCTGTTCCCAAGACTTTTAAGCATAGCTAATCCTAATGCTGCTCTTAGCGACGTCGAGCTAAGGATTGATTACGTGACCGTGACGTCACGACCACGTGCTCTTGTTTGGTAAACATAGCCACGTGCTTTTTTGACAGCTGTCTTCTTGACGAACCCTAACCTCACTTTGAAGGACAATGGAGCGTCGCTAACCTCACTGCTGCCATCTTTACGGCGGTAAACCTCAAGGCTGCCACCTTTTGCATGTTATAGCGGGGAATTTTAAAAATCCAACAACGGAACATTGCTAACCTCACTCTTGCCATCTTTACGGGAGTAAACCTCAAGGGCTGCCACCTTATGCATGTTGTAGCGCGGAATTTAAAATCCAACAACAGAACATTGCTAACCTCACTCTTGCCATCTTGAAAAGTTCAGTGTTCCAAACACTAGTTCGAAAAACGTAACTCATCGCACCTCGGGGATTTTATTAGGTAAGACGTAACCCCTAGGTTCCATTCCTTGTTCTGAACATAAAACCATTTACCAATAAAGATTAATTTTCTACACTTAACAAAGTACAAACGTTCTTGCTGATAGCGATCGATGAGGTTGTTGCACCTTTAGCCCTTTAGCCCTTTAGCCCATTAGCCCTTTAGCCCTTTAGCCCATTAGCCCTTTAGCCCATTAGCCCTTTAGCCAAGGAATGTGCGGTAAGGAGGAGGAAGAGTCCTTTCATCCTTTTTGCCCTTCTGATAAGATGTAACCCCTGGGTTCCATACCCTATCACGATTTTTTTCAGCCATGTTTATGCGATAACTTGTTCGACTGATTTTTACACACAAGACGAATGATGGAAGGTAAATAATTTGAAGTTATACTTTGGCTATATCGTTTACCGAGCGAGTTAGCTGCGCAAATCATCAAAATTGTACTTTTGCTCTGAACACATCAAACAATGTTCTGATCATATGTTGAGGTTAACAACATCGATTACAGTGTTCGATTCTAGTCTTGTTATGTTTCATTCTGATCTTCTTAGAACGAGGGTACCCCCTAACATGTTCTAAACACATGTTGTATTGAGTACAGTGTTCGATTCTAGTCTTGATCACTTATTTCGTGTTCTGAACACATCGATCAATGTTCTGATCACATGTTGTATCGAGTACAGTGTTCGATTCTAGTCATGATCACTTATTTTGTGTTCTGAACACATCAATCAATGTTCTGATCACATGTTGAAGTTAACAACATCGATTACAGTGTTCTATTCTAGTCTTGTTATGTTTCAATCTGATCTTCTTAGAACAAGCGTATCCCCTGACATATTCTAAACACATGATGTATTGAGTACATTGTTCGATTCTAGTCTTGATCACTTATTTTGTTTTCTGAACGCATCAATCAATGTTCTGATCACATGTCGTATCGAGTACAGCGTTTGATTCTACTCTTCTTATGTTTCGAAAGTCTAAACATGCACAATAATGTTATCGCTGCACACGCTTGCCTTCGCGATGCAGGTTTAAACTTGTTCGATATAAAGCTATGCCTTGACATAAGAGGCGGAGGAGGAGGTAGAGAAGGAGGAGGAGGAGGAGGAGGAGGAGGAGGAGGAGGAGGAGGAGAATGATAAGGCCTTAACAGCCTATGTATAGTCGCCTTTGTTTAAAGATGATAGCTGTCAAAAGAATTTTTCAAATTATCCACCACCACATTTCAGCTAAAGAGGGCAGCAGGGTGCTCTGTTGATTAAGCACATAGAATTTCAAATTGCCCTCCACCACATGCATAACAGCAGCTGTTATCTTGCGCAGTAGCCTCTAAGCTAGCTTTCTTCATAAGAGTAGCCTCCATCTTGTGCGAGCACCCCTAGGCCGTCTCATAAGGAGCTATGTATAGTCACCATTTTGTGTCTGCCATCTTGCGTAAGCATCCCTAGGACGTCTCAAGGCATATTGTTTCTCATAAGAGTAGCCACCATCTTGTAGAAATAGATAGCTGCGAATGGCAAAGGGCTTAAGTAGGAATCGAACCGTTGATCTCATCATTAGACTATGTTTTTTCTTGTTCCTAATACTACGAACCTACGTATTAGGCGGAAAAATTTTGTCCGTTTTGCTCTACGATGCATCGTTTTCGAGATATTTAACATTTTGCATTTAAGCCTCCAAATTTAATGAATCGAACCTGCACGGCACGTTATACTCTCTACCATAGCTAAACCTGATCATGTTACGAAGACTCGCTTCAATACAAGCTAAAACAGAGCAAATGCCAAAGGGCCTAAGTAGGAACCGAACCGTTGATCCCATCATTAGACTATGATTTTCTTGTTCCTCATACTGCGAACCTAGGTATTAGGCAGAAAAATTTTGTCCGTTTTGCTCTACGGTGCACTGCTTTCGAGATATTTAACATTTTGCATTTAAGCCCTAAATTTAATGAATCGAACTAGCACGACACGTTAGCCTCTAAGCTAAGAGCAGCAGCCATCTTGCGCAAGCACCCTTAAGGCGTCTCATAAGGAGACGTGTATAGCCGCCATCTTGTGTCCGCCATCTTGCGCAAGCATCCTTAGGGCGTCTCTAGCCATCTTGTGCTAGGACCCTTAAGCCGCCTCATAAGAGCAACCGCCATCTTGCGCAAGCATCACTAGGGTGTCTCATAAGGAGCCTTGTATAACCACCATCTTGCGCAAGCATCCCAAGGGAGTCTCATAAGAACCTGTGTATAGCAGCCATCTAGCGTAAGCACCCTTAAGGAGTCATGTATAGCCGCCATCTTATGCAATTAGCGTCGAGAGAGGACTGCTGTAGAATTTTTCTTTTTAAATTATCCACCACCACATTTCAAAGGTATCTAGCTAAAGATAGCAGCACTGCGTATGACAGGTGACGAATTTACATCTACTGCGATAAAGAGGGCAGCACGGTGCTCTCTGGATTAAAGATGGCGGATGATAGCTGTCAAAAAAGCACGTGGCTATGTTTACCAAACAAGAGCATGTGGAATTTGCCGCCACCACATTTCAAACTAAAGAGGGCAGCACTATGCTCTGTTGATTAAAGATGGCGGATGGTAGCTGTCAAAAAGCACGTGAGTTTGTTTCCAAACAAGAGCATGTGGAATTTTTCAATTTGCCGCCACCACATTTCAAAGGTATCTAGCTAAAGATGGCAGCACGGTGCTCTCTTGATTAAAGATGGCGGATGATAGCTAACAGAACTTTTCAAATTGCCCGCTACTACATGCTTAAGGTAGTAGCCATAAAGAGGGCAGCACGGTGTTCTGTAGATTAAAGATGGCGGGTGATAGGTGATGAAATTGCCCGCATGATAGCAGCACGGTGCTCTATTGATTAAAGATGGCGGATGACAGCTGTCAAAAAAGCACGTGGCTTTGTTTCCCAACAAGAGCACATAGAATTTTTCAAATTGCCGCCACCACATTTCAAAGGTATCTAGCTAAAGAGTACAGCACTGTGCTCTGTTGATTAAAGATGGTGGATGGTAGCTGTCAAAAAAGCACGTGAGTTTGTTTCCAAACAAGAGCACGTGGAATTTTTCAATTTGCCGCCACCACATAGAGGGCAGCACGGTGCTCTCTTGATTAAAGATGGCTGCTGTCACGTGGAATTGTCTGCTACCACAGGTATCTAGCTAAAGAGGGCAGCACTGAGGTTTGCGATGCAAGATGGCTGCTGTCAAAAAGCATTTTTCAAATTATCCGCCACCACATTTCAAAGGTAAGTAGCTAAAGAGGGCAGCACTGTGCTCTATGGATTAAAGATGGTGGATGACAGCTGTCAAAAAAGCACGTGGCTGTCAAAAAGCACGTGGATTTGTTTATCTCGAGCTAGTGAGGTTAAGTTGGTAGCACTAAGGTTTAGGCCCGCCAAGATGGCAGCACTGCCGATGACAGGTGACGCAAGAGGGCAGCACAGCGCTCTGTAGTTTAAAAATGGCGGATGGCAGCTGTCAAAAAGCATGTGGCTGTCAAAAAGCACGTGGCTTTGTTTATCTCGAGCTAGTTAGGTTAAGTTGGTACCACTAAGGTTTATTCCCGTCAAGATGGCAGTACTGAGGTTTGCGATGCGTTGTTGTCTGTCAAAAAGCACGTGGCTTTGTTTACAAATCTGTCAAAAAGCACGTGGCTGTCAAAAAACACGTGGCTTTGTTTACCTCATGCTAGTTAGGTTAAGTTGGCACTACTGGGGTTTAGGCCCGTCAAGATGGCAGTACTGAGGTTAGCGATGCGTTGTTGTCTGTCAAAAAAGCACGTGGCTGTCAAAAAACACGTGGGTTTGTTTACCTCGCGCTAGTTAGGTTAAGTTGGCACTAGTGAGGTTTAGGCCCGTCAAGATGGCAGTACTGAGGTTTGCGATGCGTTGTTGTCGATGACAGCTGTCAAAAAGCACGTGGCTTTGTTTACAAATTCAAATCTCGCGCCAAAATTCAAATTTCCCGCCAAAATTCAAATTTCCCGCGGGAGGAGGAGGCCTCTCTCGAGAGCCGGAGGAGGAGGAGGCCGCAGAACCATCCAATTATACTACTGTAAAGCAAATAGCATTATATTATTAGAACTGTTTGCTTCCAAGGAAAAAAACTGTTATAAATTTTAAGGCTTTTTTTACATGGGATTGTTGGAAAATTCCGTTCTTGGTCGCGTTACAATCTTTATCGTATGTGCAAAGTATCACGGTGTGACTAAAAAATGCGTAAATGAATTAACTTCTTTTATTTCAGTTTGTATTTTCATTAGATAGAATTATATTATGTATCACTGACTGGCCGGTATAGGGAAAGACGTGAGGCGGGGACGGGGCTGATGCACTACTTCATTTCAAAATCGGAAACAGTGTCCGCGTGCTGGCCTTTGATCACATTGGTCCTGGGTTCAATTCCCAGCAGGGTCGGGAATTTTAACCATAATTGGTTAATTTCTCTGGCGTGGGGGCTGGGTGTATTTGTCGTCTCCATCATAATTTCATCCTCATCACGACGCGCAGTTCGCCTACGGGCGTCAAATCAAAAAATGTTTCATTCAGAGAAAATATTGCATCTTAGATAATTCTATAGCCATTCTAAGAAAGTAACTACTGTATATTAAAAGAATATATTACACACATTTTTAACCACCTACCTAACTTCCTGGGCAAAGAATGAGCAGAATTATAAAGGCAGTGTAGTCAACAGTTTATGCAGTAGAGTAATTAACTTACATGGACCTTTATTTGAGGTAAGTTCAGTAAATCGATTGAGATTGAAATACTCTATAAATTAATAATATGCATTTGTTTAACATTTACCTCCTTTTCCAGAGCATTCTTATATATACCTGTACAAGTTGTTTCCCACGATTTATACATTCACCCCTTTTACATTTCCCTCCCGTTTACACCATTATTCCTTGGTCCCTTGAAAAGTGTAAAAGAGGGATAATACAAATGAGGTTCAACTCAATCATGTCACAACACATTTTATGTTTCAAGTACTGACTTTGAGAAGGAACTATTTTCTTCATTAATCAATTCAGAGGCAGATGCTATTAATATAATTTACTGACGGTAGGCATATACAATAGGTACCAGTAACACATTTTTACCATTTGAGAAACACAATACCGAGCTTGAAGGCTGCAGTCGCTTAAGTTCGGCCAGTATCCAGTATTCGGGAGATAGTAGGTTCGAACCCCACTATCGGCAGCCCTGAAGATGGTTTTCCATGGTTTCCCATTTTCACACCAGGAAAATACTGGGGCTGTACCTTAATTAAGGCCACGGCTGCTTCCTCCCCACTCCCAGCCCTTCCCTGTCCCATCGTCGCCATAAGACATGTCTGTGTCGGTGCGACGTACAGCAACCAGCAAGAAATAATAAACATAAAAATATATTAGTAATCAAAATCTATTCTGCACGTGCATCAAGTGTAATAAGACTACGTATGAGATTAACATGTGAATAATAATAATAATTTCTGTCAGAGATTTAACCAAATATTATACATCATTTACAGATTGTAAAATGAAAGTATCCAATATTTTAGGTGGTGATAGGGAGTAAAGAATACAGGCAGCTGCCCGCTACACTACTCTCTGTGGATATCGCTTGAAGCCAACGGCCACGCCCCCCATGGTTAGCAAAATATGGCAATTCTTACGTTGTGGATATATACAAACTAAGACATTTTCTCGGGAGTAGGGAAACTTCGAATCGCTCAATTAAGTACAATCGATTTCAAAATAACACGGCGATTAACCGTAACAACATTTTCTGGCAAACAGACCTATTAATGCTTTTTACTGAGCTCTAAGAAAGCATTTCTCATGAAATGAAATGGCATATGGCCTTTAGTGCCGGGAGGGTCCGAGAAAAAGTTCGGCTCGCCAGGTGATCTTCTGATTTGACGCCCTTAAGCGACGTGCGCGTCATGATGAGGATGAAATTATGAAGATGACACATAACACCCAGCCCCCGTGTCAGCGAAATTAACCAATTATGGTTAAAATTCCTGACCCTGCCGGGAATTGAACCCGGGACCCCTGTGATCAAAGACCAGCTCGCTAACCATTTAGCAATGGAGCCGGACAGCGTTTCTCATGACCCGCAGCCTTAAATCTGCTCTCTCGTCAGTTGACTACCGGTACCATAAACCGAGTATCTTAAAAACAGCAGATGCAAATCTTCACCAGATATCAGTAAAGATAAAGAGTAGGCTATTAATACGGCCATACCGCATTCTGAATGCTTTAGGGGAATGTGCAATAAAAATCACCAATCTGGGCTTAGGAACATTGCTTAATACATATTTTGGAGTGGTGGTGGTGATTATTGTTTTAATAGGAAGTTCAACCATCAAGTAAACCATCCTCTGACACAAGTGGAAACAATGCAAGACTCAGCTGAGGGCCACTTAGACGCCAACCCACACGCCGAAGTTAAGAGCCCCTTGGGCCACTTGGACGCTAAACCACACTCCGAAGGTAAGAGCCCATTAGGCCCCCTTAATCGCCTTTTACGACACGTGGTGGTGATTTTTATTTTAAGAGGGAGTACAACTAGGCAACCATTCTCTATTGCCACTAATCAGAGAGAAATTAAGATATCGTCCAGAGAAAGAAAAGTGCCATGAAGAGCGAGAAAATGAAAGACTCCCTAGCCCTCGAATCCTCTTATAGCATCAGGGTCGGAAAAGAACAAGAGTTGACCATCGGAGGTTGATAGATTAAAAGTAGCCTAACACAGGCAAGTGGAAGCAGTGCCAGGACTCAGCAAAGGGCCCCGTGGTTGCCAAACCATGCTCCCAAATTGAGAGCTCCTGCGGCCCCTTTCAGCCGCCTCCTACGAAAAGCAGGGGATACCGTGGGTGTAGTTTTACTACCCCTACCTCTACAGGGACTTTTGCGACAGGCAGGGGATACCGTGGGCCTTATTCTACCGTCCTCACCCATAGGGGTATTCATATTTTAGAGGTGGTGGTAGTGATTATCGTTTTAAGAGAAAATATAACTGGGCAACCATCCTCTATTAACACTAATTAGGAGGAAAAATGGAATTGATCCGACACTTCGAAAAATGAAGATATTGGCCAAAGGGTCTCGAAGGGCGTGAAAATGAGAAACTGCCTAGTCGTCGAGTGCTCTAATTCTGTAGGTAAGAAGGGAATGCTTCAAAAATAGGTAGTGCATTCTCTTTTAAAACGACTTTCTTCATGGACCGATCAAACAATTCTGGTTTGAAACGTGTTGAACATATCCTGGGGTAAGGAGAAGGTATCCAATTATCCCTTCTAATGGCCTTAATCCACTCTGCTCTCCTTTCTTCATGAAGAGGAAATCTCAGGAAAAATTGACAAGAAGTCTAACAAAAATTCTTACGAAATGTGAACGGTGCCTCTGAGACTCTGAAATACTAGCACAATGACAATGGAGGCAATATAATATACTGTACTACATATTACAAGCCATGCTTGGAATCTTACCTGTGAAATGTTATTCCAGGAATATTTTTGGATTTCCGATTCGTGCAACCGTATGCACAACACGACATTGTGAGAGCTACATCAACTAAATATTAGTATCTCTTTTACTTTTTAGCGTGTCGTACAGTGTTTGCATCTGAAATAGTGAGGATGATGATAAAAACAAAATGGCGGCAGTGGCTAGTAATATTTCTTCTCCCTGCGGCACAAAAGTGAGAAATTGTAAGGAATTCGTTCATTGTGAAGGGGATCGTGGATGTAACTTTCACGAGGAATGTTCACGAATGTCAAAGAAGGCTTACGTTACGAGGCTGTAAGAAGTGATCCGGAAAAGGTGTGGAATTGTAAACGTGATAATTGTCACCCGCCACCTAACCTAAGCGAATGTGACGTAGTTAAGGAGGTTACGGAGAAGATACAATTATCTGTTACAGAACTGAAAACTTTATTCATGGTTGAACTCGGTGCTATTAAGGAAGCGAGGGAATTTATAAATGACCAGTTTGAGAAGTTCAAAACGCTCACAGGTGAGTTGAAGAAAACAACATAATGATACCAAGCAGGCTTTAGATGGGTCAGAAGACCTTAAACAGCACACCCGCAAGAACAGTTTGCTAATCAGTGGAATGCCAGAAATGGCAAAAGAAAATGTGTGTGATTTGGTAATACAAACAGCGGGGGCATTGGGGGTAGCTTTGGGTATTCAGGAGATTGACGTCGCTCATCGTCCGCCGTCAAGAAGTGGGGACATTGGAAGAATTGTGGTGAAATTCACTAACAGGTGGAAGAAAGACGAAATAGTAAATGCGAGAATACAGGATATTGGACTGATCTGCCCATCACGCAAAGTATTCATTAATGACCATCTTTCGCCCAAGAATGAGAACATTGCAAGAAGGCGCAGGCTACTGAAGCAGAATGGCAAAATATTTGTCACATGGACAAGGGACTGCAAGATCTACGTCCACGAAGCTAGGGATGGATCAAGCATGCTCATCAGCAACGAGGCAAAGATCGCATACCTCGAGAATAAACACGGACAGTAAACACTGCAGGTACTGTATTCACACGAATTTATACTGATTGTAAATGTTAGAAGACATTTATAGGAATAAGCAAATAAGTGCTGTTGAGATCCCGTGTGATACTATAGCAAACTATAAATTACAAACTAGGAATCAAGCTCTAGATTTAAATGTATCTGTATCAATGTACGGAGTGTTAGGAATAAGTTTGAGAATTTTATGCTGATCATTGATGAGGTTACAGAACTTGACATTATGGTTATAACAGAAAATTGGCTATCAGATGAAGAAACATCCTATTATAATATACCTAGCTTTGAAACTTACCACTTAGCTAGAGAGGGTACTGGAGGAGGACTGTCAGTGTCTGTATCAAGAAAATGGACAACTAAAATCATTAAGATCATTAACAGATGTCACAGTATTCTCCAAATAGAAGTATTTAGCAAAAACCGGAGATATAACGTAATTTCATATTAGAACCCAAAGGAGAGTAATACTACTAACTTTATGATGGACCTTGAACTTGTTTTGTGCAATACAAGAAAATCAAACTCATTGCTTATAGGAGATGATAACCTAGATTTTTTAAAAGATAGCAATATTTATAGGAACTATACATCGTTATTGAATTGTTACAATTTTTACCTCTGCAATACAAAGCTACCAACTAGAATAACACCCCGTTCCTCAACGTTAATTGATCACATACACTCAAAGTTTGCCACTGCTGATTACTATTTATATAATGTAATAAGTGACCTTAGTGATCATAATATTCTAATTCTAGAAGTAACAACACAAATTAAAGAGAGTAGTCCATTCAGTAGTGACGCAAATGTACAAACAAATATGAAAATAAATTACACTAATCTACATTATTTTTTCACAAGAAATTCATGTACAATCTATCTACTGACGTGAACGAAGCATATGACCAGCTGTTTGCTTTTATTAGTGAGGGACTTAGAGTAGCTAGTTCAAATATTGGGCAAAAACCACAACGAAAAGGTACACATAAGCCATGGGTAACACAAAAATTCCTAGAAGTGGTAAAAAGAAAAAATATCCTATACGCAGAGACTGAAGCTAAAAACCCATTCAACTGAAACAATCGAAGAGTACACAATATGTTGCAAGGACGTAATTAAAATGAAAAGATTGCTAAAAAGGTCATAAAATTATAATCATGTAATTAGAAAAGGGGATAAGTTACTAATAAAGAAATGTGGAAGGCAGTAAACCGGATACTTGGTAGAACTAATAGTAAACCAAAAGTTATAGAACTTGTGTATGAAAATGTTCAACACACTTCTAGTCAAGATATTTGTAAACCCTTTCTAACACATTTTTCGTTAATGTAGTTGAAAACTTGGTTAAAGATCTTGGTCCATGTAACCCATCCTTGCTATCTAATCATACGATCTGCAATTCTCTCTACTTTAGGACAACCGATGTTAAGGAAGTTACACGAATCATAGAAGCACTAGCCAATAAGAATAATTACTAAGATGAGAGAATAAATAACATACTCCTCAAGAGGTGTGTAAGTCATCTGGCCCTCTCGCTCACTGAGATAATTAATTTGCTTTTTTCAAACAGGAGTGATACCAGATAAATGTAACATTGCAAGAGTGGTACCAGTTCTTAAGAAAGGAACACAGTCTGACCCCAGTAATTACAGGCCACTATGTATAGTATCTTCACTAGCAAAAGTACTTGAAGTAGTAATAAAAAAACAAGTCTTGAATTTCTTAAGACATTTTTTCTTCAAATTTCCGTATGGCTTCCTACCCAAACATAGTACACTTTCAGTTGCTTTTGACATACAGACTGCATTAGATAATAAGATAGCAGCTGGACTTTTCATAGATCTTGCAAAGGCATTTGACACAGTTACCCATATCCTACTACTTAATAAACTAGCAAGTGCAGAAATTAGAGAAATAGCCTTTGAGTGGTTTAAAAATTACTTAACTCATAGGAAACAATATGTTAATATCAATGAAACTAAAGGGCCCACCTACAATGTTAAACATGGTGTCCACCCCCTGTGGGTGGGGGACGCAGACGAAGAATACACACACGGTATCCCCTGTCTGTCGTAAGAAGCGATTAAAAGGGGCAACCAAGGAATGATTGGATTAGAACCATGAAACTACTTGTGATTAGTACCACCACGTGGGGAACACAATGGGTCGCTATTACTTGCGCGTAGTACTACTATGTTAGGTACCAAATAGGTTTGTGATTAGTAGCAATCAGGAGCACCGTGCGGTCAGGCTTTTACGGTACCTGTGATTAGTAGCACTATATGAGCGACTCCAGGGTTCTGGCTTGCCTATGATTAGTACCCACTATATAAGGAACACCACGGGATAGTACGAGTCCCTGTGGTTAGTGCACTTATGTGATGAAAACCATAGGTTTGCGTTGCCTGTAAATGGCGCCACTATGTGTGAAACAACATAGGTCTGTATTACATGCGCGAATTTCATTACCTGTGAGTAGTACCATAATGTGTGGAATACCGCGAGTCTACGATAATTTTGATTAGTACCGTACCATGTCAAATACCATGGTTCTACTTTCCAAGCGATGAGTACCATTATGAGAGGCCGATGACCTATATTTTGGACCCCTGTAGCTTGCAAGCAGCATCGATTCAGTATTGAGCTATAGAAACAGTTCCTTGGTCAGTATTACAATTATTTTCCGTCAGTTTCTGAGACTGAGGCGTTGCGGGTCGGCTCCACTGATTGTTTTAACTTCATATCCATCCGTTCATTTTTCGTCCTCGCTTTGAATTCTGGTCAGTGGAGGATTTTGGATTTTTATTTTGTCATTACTTTTCATCTCATTTCGTACCATCAGGGGCCGATGACCTAGATGTTAGGCAACTTAAAACAACAAGCATCATCATCAAACATGGTGGCCCACAAGGGTAAGTGCTGGGACCATTACTGTTTCTAATATTTATTAATGATATAGGTTATCTTAAGTTCACTGGTAAGATATTCCTGTTTGTACATGATATTTTTATATTTTATGACAGCAGTTGCGAACAAAAGATTATGGAGTATATGCAAAATGATCTGGACATGCTAACATCATGGCTGAACAAAAATAATCTAGTAATAAGTACCTCAAAAACCAAATACATGTAATTCCACAGACCAACACAAATTATCAATACCTGTAATGTAGTAAAAATTGGCAATGAGCCCATTGAAACAGTAAAGCATTTTTCATATTTAGGCCTGGGTGTAGACAATAACTTAAGTTGGAATGAGCATATCTCAAATGTAAAGAAAAAATTATTAGTGTAATTGGAGTACTAAAAATAATGAAGGACTATATAATAAACAACCAACACTTAAGAAACATATATACCTCCCTCATACATTCACATCTTTGGTACATGAATATAATATGGAGAAATTGTACACAGGTAGCTGTAAAGGAACTATAAATACTCCAAAAGGGAGAGCTTTAAATTTTTTTGCTAGGGGTTTTACGTCGCACCGACACAGATAGGTCTTATGGCGACGATAGCTTTAAAATTATGTATGGATATGATTTACTAAAACCATCTGTGAAGTTTTTCAGGAAACATATTACCAGTACAATGCCAGATTACTCTCAAGCTTTATTTATGTTCAGGTATAAAAATAATATGATTTCTGTTAATACGGAACTACGATACAGCAAAGATATTCATATCCATAACACTATCAGCAAACCAGTTTTATAAAGATTCCACAAACACTACCAAATACGGTGTTAAAAGCATTTCTTATTCAGCAAGAACAGCCTTTAACAATCTACCTCCAAAATTGAAACAAATCAATAAGTTGTTCAGATTTTAAAGAGAAGTACGCAGGTACTTCCTTGAACAGTATGTTGGAGAATAAATCGATAACCACTGTGTACTTATTTTCCACCTACGTTTAGTTTATTTTGAATATCTTCTTTTTTGCATATAAAATAATGATATGATATAAAACAATATTTGTAAAATATTCCTTGTTGTAGGCTTATGCCTTACCTGTTAACTGAAACTAAACGCTGCCAATCTGTGATTGTAAATGGCAGTCCCTCCTTGAGCCACTAGCTCACTGGGACATTCTATAAGCAATAAATAAATAAATAAATTCCTGCAATTATAATTTGCGTTTGCTGCGATAGATTTCAGAATCAAAAGACAGCATGCGTTCTCACGCCTATTTACTACCGTGCCCACTATGTAGACCACTGTCATTGGTCTTCACTCTCAGAGCACCAAGGCATCTCCCTGTATTCTTTACTCCCTGGCGATATTATACATCGAAACAGAAAAAAAATAGACATGATATAGCCTTTCGGGCTTGTGCCGTGCCGTTTCTCTGCGAAACATAAAGAATTTCACCGTATTTTCTTGACACGGCCTAAGCCCAAAAGCCTGTATCATGTTTATAAGTACGGGCCGTGAAAGCATCAAAGGCAACAGAAAAAATGTCTAATAAACATGGCTTCTACAACACATGTTAATAGGACGTGCCTAACGTGATGTCTTTCATGGTGATGCATTTCTCAGCCCTGTCTGCAATAACCCAGGCAAGCAGATAATCATAGTTGACAGCCCTGGCATGGAATAGAAACATCAATCTGGTTTTTCACCAATGTGGGCCAAGATATGTGGGTTTTGTTATGTATTTGCATACCTGCCAACTTTTACGCTTTATCTGTAAAATTGACGGAAATTGCAGCATTTTACGTTTTTACGGATGGATGGTGTCATTTTACGACTTCGCGGACAAAAATTAGAAACGTTAACATTCGATAAACAACCACTTCCGTACAATGGTTTGTTTGCGTGGATCGAAAGCAGTCCACGATAGTCGATAACTCATTCTTTGATATGATTGGTATTTTTATCCGTGTGATTTTTGCGTTATTGGAATTGAATTTAAACCCGGGATAACAGTTCTTCCGTGTGAATCTTACGTGTCGACAGGCTCTCTTCCGTAAATTCTTTGTTCCGCTCTATTCCTTGTTGTGATTTAACCCATATTCTTTGACCACGTGAGTGTTGTTCTTTGTTCGCGAAGTTGGCGTTCCTTGAATCTTTTGGCCTTTTAAGAATATGACGTATTTTAATTAAGTGTTCGAGTTTTTATGGTATAAATTAGTACTTCGCAGTTTCCTGTATTCGTTGGACTAATTACGTTCGTTCCACTGTCTGGATATACCGCCATTAGCGAAGCCCATTAAATTATAAAGAAAAAGAATTACATTCATTCCACGTGTTTGTATGCCTTTTACCATGTGCATATTCTTTGTTCACGAGGTTGGCATCGTGTTCATTTAATGGTTTAAGACTTCGTGTGCTTTGACATGTTTTAATAAAATGTTTGACTGCCTTGATTGTTTGTTATAATTGTATGTGATGTCAATGATTCAGGTTATAGATATCGAGACATTTGTTCGCGGACATTTTCATACGCTGTATTCCTATTGTAGATTATCATGAGTAAATCCACTAAGAAACAGTACTTCCAGACATTTAAAGAATCATATTCTGTTGATTTTCCGTTTATACTAAAATCAAGAAAGGGTTCAAATTTTGCCTTTTGCACTGTATGTGGTTGTGATATTAATATTGCACATGGTGGATGAAACTATTTAAGTAATCATGTGAAGTGCGATAAACGCTTAAATTACGTTAAATCGAAGGAAGGTAAGAAAATCAACACCTTTTTTTGTCAAGTCTGGAGACATTAACAGTGATGTAATTAGGCCTTTTTCTTCCTTTTTGGTGGAAAACAATGTGCCCTTACGTGCGGCTGATAATACTGGTGCTTTATTTAAGATGATGTTTCCCACATCAGAAATTGCAAAGAAATACAGCTGTGGTCGCACGAAAACGACATGCATTGTTAATGAAAGGCAAAAAATGCATCATCTGAAGTTAAGTGCCTTCAAACCGGACCATTTTTTTTTGGCAACGGACGGAAGCAGTGATACGGATGCCAAGTGTTATCCTATTGTTACAAGTTTGATAAGCTCAGAATTGTCAAAAGCTCCTCATTGCTTGAAGTTGAGTACAACTTGATTCAAAATCAAAAAAAGTGATGAGTTAGTTATTGACGACGATGATGATGATGATGCTTCTTGTTTAAAGGGGCCTAACATCGAGGTCATCGGCCCCTAATGGTACGAAATGAGACTAAATGGAATGACAAATTAAAAGTCCAAATGTCTCCACTGACCAGAATTCAAAACGTGAGGACGAAGAATGAATGAATGGATGGACATGAATTTAAAACAATCAGTGGTTGCGCCCCGCAATGCCTTACTTTCACAGAAACTGACTTAAAACAATAGGATTACTTTTTTTGCTATGGGCTTTACGTCGCACCGACACAGATAGGTCTTATGGCGACGATGGGATAGGAAAGACCTAGGAGTTGGAAGGAAGCGGCCGTGGCCTTAATTAAGGTACAGCCCCAACATTTGCCTGGTGTGAAAATGGGAAACCACGGAAAACCATTTTCAGGGCTGCCGATAGTGGGATTCGAACCTACTATCTCCCGGATGCAAGCTCACAGTCGCGCGCCTCTACGCGCACGGCCAACTCGCCCGGTAATAGGATTACTGACCAAGGGACTGCTGCTATAGCATAACACTGAATCGATGATGCTTGCAGTCTAAAGGGGGTCCAAAATCCAAGTTATCGCTAGGAAAGTAGAACCATGGTATTTGTCATGTTGCGATACTAATCAAAAGTAGCAGAGACTCGCGGTATTCCACACATTATGGTACTACTCACAGGTTATGAAATTCGACAGATAATACAGACCTATGGTTTTTCTCACTTTGCAGCGCCATTTACAGGCAGTGCAAACCTACGGTGTTCATCACGTAAGAGTACTAACCACAGGGACCTGCACTATCCCGTGGAGTTCCTCATATAGTGGGTACTAATCATAAGCAAGGCAGAACCATGGTAGCTATCATCCCATGGTCCTGCTCATATGGTGATACTAATCACGGGTACTGCAAAAGCCGACCGCACGGTGCTCCTGTGTGCTACTAATCACAAAACTATTTGGTATCTAATATAGTGGTACTACGCGCAAGTAAAAGCGACCCATGATGTTCTCCGCGTGGTGGTACTGATCACAAAGTAGTTTCATGGTTCCAAGACAATCATCCCTTGGTCGCCCCTTTTAGTCGCCTCCTACGGCAGGCAGGGGATACAGTGGGTGTATTCTTCGTCTGCGTCCCCCACCCACAGGGGGTCGTGTGTTTGGTCCGCGAGAGGTATTTTATTTCCCTCAAGTCCGCCGGCAAGCCGGTTAGGACCCCTCTATCCGCCGCCTGGGACGCGCCACGTGGGAGTATCACTTCTCCCCCTCCTACGTCAGCTTAGTAGGTTCGTGGAAGAGTTAGTTATTGGCATTCAGACTTCGAACATAATGAACAATCTCCCGGATACAGTTACATCTCTTTTCTTTTCACCAGTGAGAAACTACATTTGTACTGCCTGTGACTACCTCATCAACCAGTTTCCATTCAAGGATGATGTGTTAAAGCATGCTCAAATTGCTAGGTTAGACAAAATTGAAGATGCACAGTTTTCTTCCATTTGTTGTTGTCTTGCAAAAGTTTTTTTATTATGTTATGCAAGGAAGTGAATGAAACTACAGATGAGGTGGTGAATGAGATTCAGAGGCACTTCACAGCTCTTCAGGTAGATGACACTTTGGCTACAAATCAAGATGCTGCAGGTGATTCCAGTTGGGCACAAATATCAAGAATTCGTAAAGCCAATGGACTTCTTAAGTATAACCAAATTTCTAGAGTAATGCTTTCTATTCTGACCATACCCCATAGCAATGCACAATGTGAATGTGTTTTCAGCCTTGTGAAGGAAAATAAAAATAGTCAACATCATCCATGCTCAATGAATCTAGAGCCATTTTCTATTTTGAAGACCAGGAATCTGGCTCTTGTTATGACAAAACATTTTCTCAAGACTTTTTGCAGGAAGTTAAAAAGGCCACAACTATGACTTCAAAGTTGAACTAGCGTGTGATTTGCAGTGTGTATAATATTTTTCTTACCTGTGTTACATTAAACAAGTTTCATTGTGTAAAGCCTTTTCCAATTATCGCATATCTGCGTAATTTATCAAGGAAGTCCTGTTATGTATGCTCGAAACTAATATTTACCACGCCCGATGCTGTCTAACATGGATTTCTTCTTTATTGTTATGTTCATCTACAAGCATTGGCCTATGATGTAAGTAGATATGATGTCATTGAAGTATCCTGTTTAAAGCGTGAATTATTGTATTTTGTAGCTCAGTAGTAGTATAATTTTCGTGAAGCCGGGGTATGACGAAAATCGTTAGATTGTTGTCGCGCGTGAGTTTTACTGATAGCCCTTTTCAAAAGTTGGCCGGTATGTATTTGGTTTAATAATATAAACAGGTAATAAGGAATACTGTATTGGATTATAACCAGAGCTGTCAGTTTAATCAGTTAATCAAACCTATTATTCTAAAAGTCCGATTAACCAATCAATGTGCTTCAGCCGATTAATCGAACTTATTCAAATTGTAGTGTGGTGAAGAAATTTACTTTATTTTTTATTAATTAATACAACTTCCCCTATGTGGAGACTGTCACAAAGGACAAAGTATCTCAACTACAAGTCATCGGTGAATTTGCTAGAATGTGCCAGGTAGAAATAACAATCACAAGGCTCGGAAATAAATTTGGAACATAATGTGAGATGTTACATCGATTATTGCAGAGTATTGTTATTGAACCTTGCATTGCGTCGATATCCATGTCATGAAGTCGTGTCCGGTTGAGACCAAGAGACTCGTGGCACGAAACTTGTGTATTGGATTGTTATTTGCCATTTGGTGTGCTAGCCTCAGCTGTTGTTGGCCTGTGATTGACTGGTCGTCAAAGTAAGCTGATGTTCATATCTTTCCTTCAGAAAATTAAAAGCAATCATACCTCCTTAATTGCTTTCTAGTAAAACGAGGCTTATGACCATTACCTTTACAAACTATTGGAAAGGAAATACCAGTCAGGCTATTTTAGTATATTGCGGATCTTTACAAAACGCAGTCTGATGAAATAATGGATAGATACTGTCGTTAAAGAATTTCCAACTGCAACCAAGGTTACAATTTTGCCCCCTTCATTAATATTTGATTTCTCCGTGGAAATTTGTGTTATCGGGAATTTATTTCCCATTATTATTATTCTATTATCTTATCTGTGACTTGCTGTCACATTTTTAATTTTAATATTCACTTCGCCTTTGAGCGCTAAGGTTCTCTTTCTTATTTCATTTGTGAACCTCTTCAACTCTGCGCGTGAAGCGCTAGTTCCGTCGAATGCTGCCCCCAGTTGGGAGCGCGTCTAACTTCGCTTGTTCTGACCAATAAGCGCACGGCGACTTCATTTCTGCTAACCGGTCGCTGTGAGATGATGTGCTCATCCTAGTCAAAGGAAGATCAAACTGGAGATAGAAGATAATGCAAACATGGAACTGAGTAAAATATCGACTTGGGCTACACAAAACAAAGTTGTGTTTAATGAGCAGAAATCTCGAACAATGATGATAACACGCAAGAGATCCGGCGTAAGGCAGAATTTGCAAATATATTTAAACAACGATACATTGGAAGAAGTAAACAGCATAACATATCTTGGAGTCATTATAGACAACGGATTTAAGTTCGACCAGCAAATAGAATATGTAACTGATAAGTGCTCGAAACTTATTCATGCTCTCTCAAAGTCTGCCAAAATAAATTGGGGACTTCTCTCTGACGTTATGAAGATTTTATATAAAGGAGCTATTCTACCTATCCTGTTTTACGGAATATCATTATGGATACAATCCACAACTAAGTCGTATAATGCAATGCAGTTAAGAAGTGTGCAACGACTAATAAACATTAAAATAGGTAAGGCCTACCATACAACATCACACGAGGCACTATGTATCATAATCGGATTAACTCCCATCGTGATAGAACTTGGAGACATTGCCAGGCACTGTGACATAACAGAACGGACTGGAGAAATGGTACTGGGAAAAGAGACTCTGAAACTTGATTCCAGGATGTGTTATAAACAAGGGTCTCACCCGGCTCAAACGGTTAAAATACAGAACAAAATGGTTGAAAAACACTACCCATTCCAAATCTATACAGATGGAAGCAAAATTGAGGCTGGAGTTGGATCTGGAATAATTCTGTACAGTCACCATGAACCTCCTCAACAATACCAATTCAAATTATACAATACCTGTTCAAGTAATCAAGCAGAACAATACTCAATATTGAAAGCACTGGAGAAATTACAAGAAAACTACGAAAATAGAGCAGCAATTATTTACACTGATAGTAAAAGAAACTGGACCTACTAAAAAAATGGAAAAAGCAACAATCTCGTAGAAGAGATCAGAAGGAAGATGAGAGACTTACAACTACAAAACTGGGAAATAAACTTCTTATGGGTTAAGGTTTATATCGGCACAGAAGGCGACGAAACTGCTGATCAATTTGGCGAAACAAGCAGCCAGCAGGACAGACCTAGAAGTGACTTTCGATCAAATTCCTGATGCTGCAGTAAAAAAGGTATTGCGTGAGAGAAGTTTACAATTGTGGGAAGAAGAGTGGAGAGAAACTTCCAATGGATCAATAACGAAAGCATATTTTCCGAGTGTCAAAGCGAGACGACTAAAAAATTGTCTAGTCACAATATGACGGTTATGATGACGGCATGGAAAAATAGGGACCTATCTGCATAGATTTAAAATCCAAGAGCATGCGACGTGTCGGAGTGACGAAGAAACGCAAAGTGTGGAACAAATCCGATATGAATGTGAATTATTAAAACACGAAAAGATAAACCTGAAGACAAATGTAATCAGCTCAGGAGGCCACTGACCTACTTGCAAGAATGAACTTATAGGTTAATACTTACAGTTCTTTAAACTGTTTGTGAAATGTATAAATTTTGATAACCTGATGTAGGGCATAGTTATGTCAAGAAACGGCATAGTTATGTCAAGAAACAACACTTTCATTGAAAAAAACAACATGATATTTCTAGGCTAGACACATTAAAATCAAACATGTAGGTATAGGTAACATAGTGAATAGAAAATGTAATCATGACTACACAAGAATACTAATGCATGTAGTATTTCTTAAATTGTAATGGAGCATGCAGTTTATGAATATGTTAACGAAAATAACAGTGCATCTAACAGAGGCTTCCTGACATCGGCTGTGTACGGAGTAACTTGGCTTGGCCGCTAGTATGGGCTTGCCCCGCTCGCTTCTCGACCCCAGGCCGTCTATGGGTGTAGAGGTAGGAAGTTCGCTTCTCGAGATTTCTTTTGGGCTAAGGGAGGGAGAATTTTTCTACCTTGGAAATGTATGGTTCTAACTGTATTTTAGTTGTTTTGGGGAAAGCTTACAGGCGTAGTTATTTTAAGATAATTACTTCTTTATAATTCATGTTAATGTATTAGATTGTTTGCTTCCAATCTAGCCTGTAAATTGTTATAAGATTGGTTGGGTGGCTGAGCCCCGGTATGTTACGTTCTAACTTAACCTTTAGGCAGATTGGACATTGTGTATTATTTCGCCCTCGACGACGTTGAGTCAAATATGGCTAAATGCATTTCAAATGTTCAGGTTGTTTGAGAGCTGTATATAATAATTGTCTTAACGTAATCTTTGATGTAGATGTTTTGTAATATGGATGAAGCGTATGTTCGAGGTACACCTCACCCACGTTCTGGGGATTAATGAAACTTTGAATTGTTTGGGGCCAGGCCCCCGTTCATAAGATTATGTATTCGAAAGTGAGAAGCACACACTTATTGTAACTGAGTGCGCTTGAGTAATTCTTGTTAATATTCATGAGGTATATGTTTGGGCTTATGCCGTGTAATTAATTATAAAAACACACTCAAAGCGTTTCGAAAGGAACCTTGCCTTTCTTAATCAGGAGACAACAGAGAAATGAAACGACGCATAACAGATTGCTAGGAGAAAGCAACAAGGATCTTGAAATGGTGCACTAGATTGTTGCCATTCGTTGTCTCTAACTGGGGCTAAAATGGCGTCCCGTTTACATCTAGGGCACCATTTCAAGTTCCTTGTTGTTTTCTCCTAGTAACTTGTTATGCGTCGTATCATTTCTCTGTTGTCTCCTGATGAAGAAAGGCAAGGTTCCTTTCCAAACGCGTTGAGTGTGTTTTTATAATTAATTACACGACATAAGCAAAAAATACCTCATGAATAGTTACACGGGCCGTGAAAGTCTAAATGATAATAATTCTTGTTGATGTTTGGGCTTTCTTGTAATAATAAATGTTTAGCATAACATATAGCCTTGGTTCGCGCTAACCCTTACCACTGTTATAGTCTGACTGGTTTAGGGCTCCAATCTTTGGCCCGCACCTTCTTTGCCTTCCACCGTCTATTTACGATGCAGAATTCTGGTAGCAGAGCGTTTATTTGAGCACCTACCAGTCTTCATTTTTCGGGCGATTTTGAGCGCGTGAGGCCTTCTCCGTTTATGGTTCCTTATCCTGCTTGGTGGCCGGCGATAATTATATTATGGCTACTCAAGACGTGGCCTTCCCGGGATCCCTTCGAAAAGAGGAGCTCTTATACGAATTATTTATTCGTAATTTAGAGTCAAAAAGGACAGTTAAGGCGCATGAGCTCTTATTACGAACGAACCTAGGCAAAGTCGTAGTAGTGCTCCATTTCTCAGACAGTGAGGTTGCAAGTTCGGCATCCCTGATTCAAGCTAATTTAACGGAGATATGCTCAGTTATGGATTTCCTAGAAAATGATATAGCGTCCCTTCATCAGCTAAAACGAATACAAGGGCGCCTAACCCATTATGTTCATCGCTTGGAAGACTTACTTTCTTAGAATTAAAGGAGGACTTATTAAGTCAAGTTCAATTTTTAAAGAATAAATCTGTCAAACTTTTAGGAAAGGTTGAGGCTTGGTTGGCTGCACTTTCCATTAAATCGAAATCTGTTTTTCCTTCGGTTGATCGGGTCGAGGAGGAAGTGAATAAGGCAACTTGCTGTCCCGAGTGTGATGGGGAGCAAGACTCAATGGAGCCGCAGCAATTTTTTTCACTAGGGGATCCCCTTCAGGTTAGTCCCACGGTTCAACAACCGACCTTGCCTTCTCTGAATTTTTCCTTTTGTAGTATCCCCATCCATTAAATATGTTCCTCGTTATTCGGTAAATTCCGCGACTGATGTGGTCACGTTCTTGCGATTATTTTGTCGAATTTCAAGATCATGCCTTAGTGTTCGGACCAACGCACGTTCAAATATTACAAATTCTTTACATCTCTACTACAGGGTTGCTTTCAGATAAAATAGTCAATGCTATTTCTGAACAAGTGTCACTTCAATAGTTTCAAGCCTATTTACTTAGCCATTTAATTCCAGCTAGGACTCTCAGCTCTTTAGTACTGAAATTCTATTTCAGGTTCCAGCGTTCGGATGATTCTTTAACCGAATTTATTTCTGATGTCAGGTTTTATGCTAGGATGTTTCAGTTAAATTATACTGAGGAACAAGTCTTTCTCACGATCATGGAGGACATTTCCCCGTCATGCCGCTCCTGTCCCTGCTTTGCTGCTCGACCTCATAGTTTCGCGGGATTTGAAGCGGTCGTGGTATCGGCCGAAGGTGTTCGCCATGTGGACTCGCTTCGCGTTACTAGTTTACCTACCGTTAATCCTAATGTAACGGGGTCTTCGGATGCTCGTATGCCTGTCTTATTAAGAAAGTGTTACAGCTCCGTCCCTCTACCTCAGCTTGCGGTGCCTCCGATCATTTGCGCAATAGATGCCCCTCTCGATCCGTAATACTCTGGGTTTTAGTGCGGGTTCTAGGAGTGAGGTTCCATCTAGAACTAATAACATATTGTTAATTCTGTTTCAACGTTGTTGGCGGCGCCTCCTCAGGATGAAGTGGTGTCACACCTTAGCCGTTTAACTAAAGATCAGACGCAGTGCATCAGAGAGATGTGCGATGTCTACCCGGATGTGTTCACTGAGAAACTGAGGATGGCGGATATTTTAGAGTATAAAATAGAGGTTACGTATTCGATTCCCGTTCGATTTCCACCTTACCGGTTATCTCCTAAAATGCAGGCGTTAAGGGAGATTGTTGATGAAATGCTTGAGGAAGGAATAATCCGTCCCTCTACCTCAGCTTAATCCTCCCACATTTTTCTCGTGCCCAAGCCCCAGGGAGGTTATAGGCCTGTGCCGGATTACAGGGCCCTCAATAGAAAGGTGGTGTTGCAGTCCGTTCCACTGCCTGATTTGCATTCGTGGTTCAAGAGGGCTAGGTACTTTTCCGTGTTAGATCTGAACCAAGCTTATCAGATTCCCCTCGCGGAAGAGTCCTGTCATTTGACGGTTTTCGCAACAGATTGGAATCTTTATGAATTTTGCGGCCTCCCCTTCGGGATTTTCCACGGGCGCTGCTGTCCTGACTAGACTGCTTGATCATTTGTTTTCTAATATTAAATTCAACTATGTTTATCATTATCTTCATGGCGTGGTCATCCCTTCGGAGACGTTTGAGGATCATCTCCAGCACCTCAACGAAGTATTGTCGCGTCTTAGGATGGCCGGATTGACAGTCAAACTTTCTAAGGTGTCATTTGCCAAGCCCCAAATGTCTTTTAGGACATATTGTTTCCTTGAGCGGCGTTTCGATCGATCAGTCCTGGACTCGGGCCATTCGGGATATTAAATCTCCGCAGGACGTTAAAGGTTTTGCGCGTTTTGTCGGAATGGTTAACTTCTTCCGAAAATTCGTTTCTCATTTTGCTAGTCGTGCAGGGCCTTTTAATGCACTCCGACGTATGGGAGTAAATTTTCAGTGGGGGGCTTCTGGGCAGGTGGCTTTTGACGATCTGAAATTAGAGATTTCCAACGCTCCGGTTTTGGGCAGGCCTGATTTTACTAAGACCTTTATAGTTCAAACCGACGCTTCGTCGACAGCCGTCGCCGCCGTCTTGCTGCAGGATTCTGAGTTGGGGAGGCGTCCTATTGCTTACGCCTCGCGAGCTCTGACTCCTCGAAGCTAAATACTCTGTTTACGAGCTCGAGGGGCTGGCCGTCCTTTTCGCTCTAGAACGGTTTCGAATGTAGCTAGAGCACGTTAAGTTCGAGCTCGTCAACGACAATCAGGCGATGAGTTGGGTGCTTGGGAAACGAAGGAAAACAGGTCGTCTGGCCCATTAGTCCATAAGGATTTCCGCCTTCCAGTTTGACGTGCGTCATGTCCGAGGTTTAGATAATCTACCGGACTCCCTCAGCCGAATGTTCTCGGATCAACCGACTGTTGATGAAGAAACCTGCCTCTGAGACTTTACCTTCGTTATCTTTGGTTGGAGCCCTTTTATCTGATACCCCTTTTTCTACCACGACATAGCTAAATTTCAGTTAGGAGATCCTGTCTTGGGACCTATCATTCAAGACTTGTAAAATGGGAAAATTGTTGATCCTTACGTTTTGAGGAACGGCGTTCTTTGTTGTCCTTCCCGTCATGATCGTAAGATGAAGGTGGTAATTCCATCAGTCTTGGTACCCATGATCTTGAAGTACTTCCATGAAACTCCCTTTGCAGGACACCAGGGAGTATTTAAAGCCAGAAAAAAGATCAGGGAAAATTTTATTTGGAAGAGATTTGACGGAGAAGTTCGGGAACTTGTCAAGGCGTGCAAGGTTTGTAGGGTCAGTATGCCCTCCATTAATTTCCGAGTTGGTTTTTTGTCTTCTATGCAAGCTACCCGACCTATGGAACGTCTGTATTTCGATTACGCCGGGCCCCTCCCGAGATCGAAGACTGAGGCGAATAGGTTCATATTGGTATGTGTCGATGGCTTCACTCGTTTTTCGTGGTTGTTTCTGACGCGGATGGCCAATGCTGAGATTATTAGGTGTTTAAAGACAATATTTTCATTTGGTCCTAGTCAGTATTTGGTTTCTGACAATGTTAGAGCTTTCACTTCCAACGTGTTCAAGAAGGTCTGTTTTAGCCTTTCGTTTTCTCACGCAACGACACCCGTCTATTATCCCCAGCCTTCGTATGATGAGAGGGTCAACCGGAATTTGCGCTCTGCCCTCATCGCCTTCCATCATCAAGATGTTCAGAGGTGAGACACTTCCTTGCCGTGGCTCGCTTCCGGGTTCAGTACTGCTATCCACGAGGTTCACCAATTTTCCTTTACGTTTTCGTTTGTTCCTAACTCCCCGCTTTCTAATCTGTGGCATATTAACTACTTGTTGCCCGAAAGGGTGGATCCCCTTAACATCCGGGTTATTTGGAAGAAAGCTAAGGAGAACCTTAAGGTCTCCTATCAAAGGAAAAGGGAGCGCTATGATAAGGGACGTCGTCCTACCAGCCTGGCAGTCGGAGATCATGCTGTTATTAAGAACTTCCTTCCGGAAAGCTGGCTCCACGTTTTTGTGGTCCCTTTCAGATTCTGGATTTTCTAACTCCGGTCACCTTGTTGGTGAGAGATCCCGAGACGCGGTTGGGGGTCTTTCGGGTTCACCTTTCACAGTTTCAATCCGCTTAATGCGTTTTTCGGTCTTTATTGTTTGGCGATGGTGTGTTCTTTCTTCCTCTACTGGTTTGGTAACTAGATTATTTGGAGGTGTCATATCTGCCTTAGCTTGTAAGAAGTTTGTTTCATTGTTTTTGAGCCTGCCTGTAGCCCTACCCTGCCTTCTCCACACCCGGTGCGATTGCTGGGTCGTTTTTTGCCATCTCATTCCTTCGACCTTATTGGCTTTTGTGTGACAAATTGTTGGCCTTTAAACATTTGTGTTGCAGTATATGGAGTTTTCATCTTCGCCCGCCGCTCCGTGAGAAGGGCCCCTCATGTGATTGAATCTTGGCGCCGACTCCTTGGCCTGTTCTTCTTGGCCCTTGTTTTTTTATGCCTCGTCTGGGCCAGTGTCCGTTGCCGGAAGTGGGACGCATGCTCCATCTGGCGTGGCTGCCTGTCGCACGCTCTGCATCAAGCCTCACCTTGGTCCTTACCTGTGCCCGTCTTAATTCGGCCTGGGAAGCCGAAAAGTTTCGCCTGGCGATCCTATTGGAACGCCTTCTTATCTTGCAAAATGAGTCGTGTTTTATCTCTGGGTGTTAATCTTCACAGACTCTGTCCTCATCGGTTACTTGCCAAGCAAGAATATGTGTGCACTAATTTTATTGCCCGTTAAGCAAGTGGATTTAAACCTATTGCAAGAAAAGGTATTTTCCTCAGAATTCTTACGTCTGAGAAGAATTGAACCTTCCCAAACTGGTTGGGATTTTGGGAGAGAGGACTGAATCCTGAATTTCACTCCCTCGTCGTTCACCTTCGTTATTTTGAATGACATAAACTACGGCAGATCGATCTGTACTCATTTATTTATTTATATTTACTTATTTATTTATTTATTTATTTATTTATTTGTTTATACATCCATAACAGGGTATATCCCCAATTACAATGGATGGTACAAAATACATTCAGTATATAAATAGTACCTATATGTACAAAATATATAACAATTAAAAACCAATATTATCAAATTAAGAACAATTTAAACACATTTTCAATAAAACATACAAACATATAAAATATTAAAGTTAAAGAAGATAAAACAAATTAGCAGAGAAAAAATCATAAGAATAGCAAGTACACAAACATCTAAATTGAAAAAGTAATAGTGGCATTACATACGTCATATTTCAGTGCTGAATTAATTTTTTCCAATAAATTATTCATTAATATGTAAATATTGTTTTAACATTTTTGAAAATAAAGGAAGTGATAAAGCAAAATCTATTTGTCTGCTGTCTGAAAATATTCTGCTATATACTTCACATATTTTTACAACAGGTGAATTTTTGTGATGTGAGGTGTCTGAGAAGGAGCAGTAAAATGTTCGTCTCAAACGAAGAGTTACCCTCCTGGTATTTTTTAAATGTAAATTTCGCAAAAATTAATTTTGTATTTTTTCTATTTCGTTAATTGTACATGTACTGAGGAGCCCACACTACATATGCATATTCAAGTTTACTTCTAACACGATAACTGAATAAGAATTTTTAAAGTATATTCATCCCTAAGTTCCCGAGTATTTCTAATAATAAACGCTAATTGTTGAAATCCATCATTTGTAATTTTGTGAATATGACTGTTGAATGAAAGTTTTTTGAATCAAGCATTATACCCAGATCGTTTACTAAATTACATCTCTGCAAGATCTCACCATTTATACTGTAGTTATGCACAGTCACTTTCTTATTACGAGAAAATGTGATCACAAAACACTTTTTACTATTGGAAAAATTCTGTTTGCAATACCATTTGTAACAGTTGTTCAGATCGGCTTGCAATTCCATAGCATCATACCCGGTAATTTGCTTATAAATCTTTAGGTCGTCAGCAAAGTGTAAGCATTTTGAATATTTTATTACTTTCGGTAAGTCATTTATAAATAATAAAAAGAACAATGGACCATGGTTTGAGCCCTGAGGGTCTCCAGAATTAACTTTGAACGGGAATGAAGTAATTTGTGCGTAAGATACCAACTGTTTTCTGTCTAACAGGTATGAAGAAATTAATTTCAGAAACTCAGAAGATAAACCAAATAATGATAATTTACTCAAAAGTATACCATGATCAATTTTATCAAAAGCTTTTGCAAAATCAGTATAAACTGCATCGATATGAAGCCCTTCATTCATTGAATCAGAAATATCCTGAATAAAGTTCATAAGATTAGTCGTTGTAGAACGCTTAGGATAAAACCCATGCTGAAATTCTGATAGGTACGGTTTGATATGATTAAATATTCTAACATAGAGTATTTGTTCAAAGAGCTTCGCTGTAGCACATATTATTGAGATAGCTCTGTAGTTCTCAATTTTCGAACTATTACCAGATTTAAGGATATGAGTTATTTTACATATTTTCCAAATCTCAGGAAATATTTGCGTCTTTAAAATTAAATTATATATGGCATTTAGTGGAACCATTTGCACCTCTGCACATCCTTTAATAATGTAAGGAGGTATGTGATCAATTCCCGCCAATTTAGATGCCTTAAGTTTGTTACTGGATCTTTGTACTCATCTTCGCGTATAGGACCCATCTGCAAACTGTGAGCAGTAATCATTGATACTGACTCAGAGGCTATATATAAAGAAGGCTGGGGTGCATAAACAGTTCAAAAATAACATGCAAACGCGTTGGCTCTTCCTTGTGCAGTTACCAAATGGTTTCCACCATATGTCATACACTGTTTGAACAAACTATTTCGTTTACTTTTTATGAATCCCCAAAACGTTTTCGGATCATTTTTATATTATTCTGTGACTGTAATATATACAAGTTATATGCCCTTGCAATAAGTGTATTAGACTGTGTTCTTAGCCCTTTCAGTCCCAAATTATTATTTTGGGAGATTTTTCTTGTTTAGAATAGTTGTTTTAGAACACAGTGATCATGTTTAATAACAATTTTCAAAATCCATCATGTTGCTCTAGGTTAACACTGGGAGCCCGTGGTAAGATCCAAATGCGACATACATATTTCACGGAGCAATTTACATGGTGTTCTTCTGTACACAAAATTACATCTAGCAAACAAAATAAGCTAAATATAACATTGTCTCACAATATCATTCTACAAAGGTGAATAGAACAATAAATTATGCCTCAAAAATAATGTTTCTTCAATTACTTGTTATAAAATTCGAAGAATCAGTTCTTAGCTCCTGTCAAGCACAAATTCACACTACATTTAGAACAGGGCAGCTGGGTGATTCCACTAGGACAACATTTACACCAGCCTTTCTTTTTTCATGATTCGTCGTGCTGACCACACGACACCTCGTAATCTGCAGACCTTCGGGCTGAGCAGCGCTCGCTTGGTAGGCCAAGGGGTTTGGTTTGGTTTTTTCTTTTTTCATGCTAAGATCAGTGTGGATGGGCATCATACCTTACATCATCGACTGGTCTTGGAGCAAACTTTTCTGGACTGGGATCTGGAATTGGACTGTCACTTGGTTGGCCGTGCTTTCGATTCAGAACTTTCCCTGCTCTAGTCAGTGCTTGAGATATTTCTAACTGAATTTGTACAAGGGAATACATGCATTTTTCTCCTTGCTGTTTTTTATGTTTGCGGTACAGTAACCAACCCCTGACTACTGCAACACTTATACACCAGAACACAATTGTCATATACCAATTGACCGATCTAATGTCTATTCTGCATAGCTCAAGCAGCATAACTGCTAGATCTACTACCCCATGAACTGACTATTGTTTCAGAACTTGGGGACACTATTCCTACAGAGTTCTTTTCCGACTGGATCCATCGTTGTCATTTATCTTCTGGATCTGTACCGAGAGGTACACCTCTACGCCGCACATTTAAATCTTGCGCCTAAAAGAACTCCTCTACAGGAGAAACAGTGAACTTGAAAGCTAGACCTACTTAAACCTTTACTCAGAAGATGTCACTACAGTTATTTGACGTAATTTTGTTATTGTTACGTTTCCAGAACTGTGTGCATTTCTACTTGTTTTTGTTTTCTATTCATCAAGAAGTTTGGACATTCTCTCATAGATGTCATCGCTAAAAACTATGATCATGCACCCTGGTGCGAAGTGAAGGAACCTTTTTTGAAGAAGTTTTGTATTCGTAAGTTTTTTTACTAAATGATGCTCATTTATTTTTGGGTTGGCAATATTTATATTTTCTTTCCGCCAGTTTTGAATCCAGCCAATCCCTAATTTTTGTAATTAATTTCCAACCAATCCCGTATTTATTCTTCGACTTTGAGTGTACCTTTTGAATGTAACCAATAAAATTCTGTGGGTGTGTCTTGATTATTCATAAAAGGACTCGAACCTTCCCCAAGGGTTTATAAACTGCGGTTTTTCACATCTCTTAGCCATTTGATCAACATCTAACTAAGTGTGTGTGTCAAGCAAGAGGCGGGAGGTACCTCTTTCATCAGGCAGCAGTACTCCGACAAAGTATGGCCCCTTAACATCTTCACTTTTTGCTAGCTCCGCAGTTTAACCCGAGGGAAAGGTTCGAAACTTTAACTATGTAGCCAACTCCTTTAAAATATAAATCTCCTTTCGGCTCATGTAAACATTTCATAAATCTTTAACTGTAAATCGGGGATAGAGAGTGATGCACCCTCTCGAGCTCCCCATCATGTTGGTTTGAGGTGATTGCGTTTTGTAACTGGTTTTCTTCCTTCCGTAAAGTCTTAATATTTTTTATACGAGTCACCTCAGTAGTTTGGGAATTGCCCCTGTGTAATCGGCCTAGTGCCCCTTAGGTTTTAAGAAATCTGTTGTACGAGTGCAAGTACTCGCCTCCATTCTATTTGTGTGTAGGGCCATTTATTTAACCATTATTCGTGTTCCATGAAGGCCCAGTAGGTTGGGTACAAGATACCCTTGTTTAATTTTTTGTAAGTTGTGCCTTGGTGGCAAGTAATTGCAAGTTTTCTGATATTGCCTTGAATAGGCTTGAAAAACTGAGAGCGTGTCAGCTCTTTTCAAGTGTTGTAAAAGTGCCTCTGGGAGGCTTGATATTTGAAGTTGGGAGCAAGTGCTCCAGGTATTAGGGGCTTTCTGCCCTTTGAACAAATTTGGGCTCGTCTGTAAAATTTGAGCTGGGAAGTCAAAATTGTAATACTAGGGGCTTGTAGCCCAAGAATGTTAAAGTTCTGGAATCTTGGATCTTTCTAAGTCTTGTTTCTAAATTGCTGTGTCATTGTTATCTGACTAAGTGAAAAGTTGTTAAAGTTTTGTTGTTTTTCGAAAATATAACCTCTGTTAAAATTTTAAATTAACTTTGACTTTGTAGTTAGACCCATTCATCCCGGCACCTTCTTTCACCTCTGCTGGTCCACGGGTAGCCCAGTATCAGATCTACACCGATATATGTAGAAATGAAGTTGATTACCTTCCTATTGAACCTCCAAATGAGGGCAATGTGTTCCTCTTCCACTCTGTAGTCATAGGTGCCTCTTCCTTTCTTCTTTAGGTCATTTTCAGCCATAAGCGGACATTTCCCCCATTCTGTCATTCAGGATGGTTGTTGTTGTTGGAGTCATCAGTCCATAGACTGGTTTGATGCAGCTCTCCATGCCACCCTATCCTGTGCTAACCTTTTCATTTCTACGTAACTATTGCATCCTACATCTGCTCTAATCTGTTTGTCATATTCATACCTTGGTCTACCCCTACCGTTCTTGCCACCTACACTTCCTTCAAAAACCAACTGAACAAGTCCTCGGTGTCTTAAGATGTGTCCTATCATTCTATCTCTTCTTCTCGTCAAATTTAGCCAAATCGATCTCCTCTCACCAATTCGATTCAGTATCTCTTCATTCGTGATTCGATCTATCCATCTCACCTTCAGCATTCTTCTGTAACACCACATTTCAAATGCTTCTATTCTCTTTCTTTCTGAGCTAGTTATTGTCCATGTTTCACTTCCATACAATGCCACGCTCCACACAAAAGTCGTCAAAAACATCTTTCTAATTCCGATATCAATGTTTGAAGTGAGCAAATTTATTTTCTTAAGAAAGCTCTTCCTTGCTTGTGCTAGTCTGCATTTTATGTCCTCCTCACTTCTGCCATCGTTGGTTATTTTACTACCCAAGTAACAATATTCATCTACTTCCTTTAAGACTTCGTTTCCTAATCTAATATTTCCTACATCACCTGCCTTCGTTCGACTGCACTCCATTACTTTTGTTTTGGACTTATTTATTTTCATCTTGTACTCCTTACCTAAGACTTCATCCATACCATTCAGCAACTTCTCGAGATCTTCTGCAGTCTCAGATAAAATAACAATATCATCCGCAAATCTCAAGGTTTTGATTTCCTCTCCTTGGACTGTGATTCCATTTCCAAATTTCTCTTTGATTTCCTTTACTGCCTGTTCTATGTAAACATTGAAAAGGAGAGGGGACAAACTGCAGCCTTGCCTCACTCCTTTCTGGATTGCTGCTTCTTTTTCAAAGCCCTCGGTTCTTATCACTGCAGACTGATTTTTATACAGACTGTAGATAATTCTTCGTTCCCGGTATCTGATCCCTATCATCTTCAGAATCATAAATAGCCTGGTCCAATCAACATTATCGAATGCCTTTTCTAGATCTACGAATGCCATGTACGTGGGCTTGTCCTTCTTGATTCGATCCTCTAAGATCAGACGTAAAGTCAGGATTGCTTCACGTGTTCCTACATTTCTTCTGAAGCCAAATTGATCTTCCCCCAACTCAGCTTCAACTTGTTTTTCCATTCTTCTGTAAATAATACGTGTTAAAATTTTGCAGGCATGAGATACTAAACTAATAGTGCGGTAGTTTTCACACCTGTCAGCACCGGCTTTCTTGGGAATAGGTATAACAACATTCTGCCGAAAATCGGATGGGACTTCTCCTGTCTCATACATCTTGCACACTAAATGAAATAACCTTACCATGCTGGCTTCTCCTAAGGCAGTCAGTAATTCAGAGGGAATATCATCAATTCCAGGTGCCTTGTTCCTATTTAGGTCACTCACAGCTCTGTCAAACTCTGACCTCAAAATTGGGTCTCCCATTTCATCAGCATCAACAGCCCCTTCATGTTCCAGAACGAAATTATCTACATCGTTACCCTTGATACAACTGTTGGATATGCTCCTGCCATCTTTCTGCTTTGTCTTCTTTCCCTAGAAGTGGCTTTCCATCTGAGCTCTTAATATTCATACACCTAGATTTCCTTTCTCCAAAGTTTTCCTTTATTTTCCTGTATGCAGCATCTACCTTTCCCAGGACCATACAGCCTTCGACATCCTTGCACTTCTCCTTCAGCCATTCTTCCTTAGCTACCTTGCACTTTCTATCCACTTCATTCTTTAATCGCCTGTATTCTTTTCTGCCCTCTTCATTTCTAGCATTCTTGTATTTTCGTCGTTCATCAATCAGGTCTAGTATCTCCTGAGTTATCCACTGATTCTTAGTTGATCTTTTCTTCCTTCCTAACATTCCTTCAGCAGCCCTACTGACTTCATTTTTCATGACTCTCCACTCTTCCTCTACTGTGTTTCCTTCGGCCTTTTCATTTAGTCCTTGTGCAACATGTTCCTTGAAACAATCCATCACACTCTTTTCTTTCAACTTGTCTAGATCCCATCTTTTTGCATTCTTTCCTTTCTTCAATTTCTTCAACTTCAGATGGCATTTCATGACCAACAAGTTGTGGTCAGAGTCCACGTCTGCTCCTGGGAAAGTTTTGCAATCCAACACCTGGTTTCTGAATCTCTGCCTAATCATAATGAAGTCTATTTGATACCTTCCAGTGTCTCCAGGTCTCGTCCACGTATACAGCCGTCGTTTGTGGTGTTTGAACCAAGTATTGGCGAGGACTAAATTATGGTCAGTGCAGAATTCAACCAGCCGACTTCCTCTTTCATTCCTTTGTCCCAATCCAAATTCTCCTACTGTGCTACCTTCTCTTCCTTGGCCTACCACTGCGTTCCAGTCTCCCATCACAATTAGATTCTCGTCACCTTTGACATATTGTATTAAATCTTCTATCTCCTCATATATTCTTTCAATTTCTTCATCATCCGCTGAACTAGTAGGCATATAGACCTGCACTATTGTGGTGGGCATTGGTTTGGTGTCTATCTTGGCGACAATAATTCTTTCACTATGCTGGTCGTAGTAGCTTACCCGCTGCCCTATTTTCTTATTCATTATTAAACCAACTCCTGCATTTCCTCTGTTTGATTTTATGTTTATAAATGGGTAGTCGCCTGACCAAGAATCCTGTTCTTCCTGCCAACGGAATTTACTTATACCAACTACATCTAACTTTAGTCTATCCATCTCCCTTTTCAGATTCTCTAACCTACCACAACGATTCAAACTTCTAACATTCCACGCTCCGACTCGCAGAATGTCAGTATCCATCTTCCTGATGATCGCCCCCTCTCGTGTAGTCCCCACCCGGAGATCCGAATGGGGGACTAGTTTACCTCCGGAATATTTTACCCGGGAGGAAGCCATCATCAGTACATCATTCATACAGAGAGAGCTGCATGTCCTCGGGAGGTGGTTACGGCTGTAGTTTCCCGTTGTTTTCAGCCGTGTAGCAGTATCAACACAGCTAAGCCATGTTGAGTATTATTACAAGGCCGTGTCAGTCAATCATCTAGACTGCCGCACTTGCAACTACCGAAAGGCTGCTACCCCCCTTTCGATGAACCATTCGTTAGTCTGGTCTCTCAACAGATACCCATCCGATATGGTTGCACCTGAGGCTCGGGTATCTGCATCATTGGGACACGCAAGCCTCCCCACCGCGGCAAGGTCACATGGTTCGTAGAGGAGGCAACACAAAAAATACCCCTTTCTTTCAGGGCAATGGCTAACTGCAGGGAGGAAAACCAATTGTTAAAGTAAAGTTTAAAATGTTTATGATAAGGAAGTTCACTTGTGAGAGTCATTGCAACGTTGCCAACAAAACCTAGACCCACATCTTTACAAGTACCCTTCCCGGTATAAAATTCAAAACGATACTTGAGATGTTCTTTCTTTACTAGGACATGTTCACTTATGTTGTTGTCTTAATTTTCTCCAGCACATTGTTCTCCACAATCTGGATTTGCATCTGTGACCTACAGAACAAATTATTAAATCAAGGCGAGTATGACGTTCATAATACGCTATTTATATATAGGCCTATATAGTTACAAAATTTATCACTTGAATCACTATCTTCTAAATCAGATATTGTCCCGTCAACAAGCTTCTCGAGAATATCCTCTATTTCTGTCTCTTTCAGTGCCCTACCAAAACGCTTCATCTTGCTCATTATTGTTTTGAGGTTAGGATATGGTAACACAGTTTACCCCTTGAGTCCCAATGTTGCTTTAGATTAATAACAACTTCAGATATATTTATAACAAAATTGTATTGCTAAATTTAAGTATATGTGATACACACGGTATTTTGAAAGGTTTTTACACAAAACAAAATAAATACACTCCTAATTGAACACACTCTCACTTATAAAATGCAGAAAATAAACACCAAGACATCCTCCATGACCATGGATTGCGTCACTGTCAACTTTTTATCTAAGAGAAATTATATTCAACTTTTCTGCCATCTCTTGACTGATTATGGAAGCTTACATCTGTAGTTAATTCACAGCAACATTGGGACTTGGGGGAAAGTAATAATCTTAGTGCATGTGTGTACCGAATATCATGTTAACCTAAGGCAACATTGTGACTGAAAGGGTTAATTGTTTGTACATGCGAGCACTGTATTCAGAATGCCTCCTGTGAATATCCTTTAATTTCAACATTTTAATTATATCTAATGTAAACCAACAAGGGTACATTCTTTTCTTATTCACTGTTTTTAGGAACATATTTTGTGTAAAAGTTATTAAGGACTTCATAAAAATAGCTTACTGCATTATTAGGGTCTTCAATCAATAGTAACTGATTCCAGTCATATTTTTGTAACGATGCATACAATTCATAAAAATCGGCCTTCTGGAAATGGTAGATGCTGACAGGTAATATTTTGACTCGCTCAATATTAGCAAACAGTTCAAAATATAAAGCAGGATGATTAGAATCCTCAGGCACAAGGGGGGTAATATCTTCTGAATACATTAATATTTCCTACATAGTTGGACAGAACTAAATCAAGTGTTTTACCACTGGCATTTTTTACGTTATTAAACGAATTCAGATTGAATAAAGCAATAAAATTAGCCAGAGCAAGGTATTTTGATCCAAAGTTAAGTAAATTACAGTTACTATCATTGATCAAAGGTAAGTTAAAATCACCCGTTGTAATAACATTATAATGTTGTATGAATTCGATGTTTTCAAGTACAGCAAAACAATTATTATAAGTTTCTAAATCAGAGTTTGGTGGAAAGTAAACCGTTACCACGAGATATACCTTTTCACCTAAAATAAATTGAACACAGACACATTCGATGTTCTCTACATCATGTTCTACAAGAATAGATTTAAAAGTATTGGCAACAGCTATCAAAACACCACCACCCATCTTATGAACACGATCCCGCCGAAAAACATATATTGTATCAAATATTTCTCCATTATATACGCTCTTCGTCAACCATGACTCTGTCACCATGATCACGTCATAATTACTAGCAAGAACACTTGCGTATATGTCACTTAGTTTGGTGTTCAACCCTCTAACATTCTGATAGTAAAATGATAACAAGTTATCCCTTACAGCCATCTATATCATGCCAAATTCTTAACATCATCAATCGTTCTAAGAGTATATACATAAGTGTCACTTGCTTTCTTCTTAAGTCTAATATTTCCTGCATTATCCACCCACAAATATGCAAAATCTCTCTTCCTTTTTACCTTTCTCGCTTCACTGAAGATAATCCTTCTGTTTAAAGTGAGTGAGATTTTGGTTGACGTAGATAGACACCCCAGAGGTAAGTCCAATATCAGTACAGCTGAAGTTACGTTTAATCTTACGCCTCTGGAGAAACATATCCCTGTCAAATCTTCTAACAAATTTCACGGTAACTCCTGCGTAAGGTTGACTTACTTTAACCTATGACATGTGTCAATCATATACTCAGTCACAGTAACATCTAATGCCCGACCTACATTTTTCACTAAGGAGGTCACATCTTCATTTGGGGTTTCAGGAATCCCATGTATTTCCAGTGTATTCCGCCTTCCATATTGGTCTAGATCATCTGTTGCTGTAAGTTGCTGATCTTGTTCTATATGCACAGTTCTCTGATTTAAGGCTCTCAATAACTTCCTTACATGATTTCAGTTCTTCTCCATGACTCTTGAGTAAAATAAAGTTTTCCTCCAATTTCTCATGAACCAAGTTCGGTGATTTACCGAGCTCTACCTCAAGATTCTTACACGATTCCTTAACTTATTTACTAATTGAAAGCAGAAGCCGATATATATCGCTTACAGTCGGTATATTTTCTACAACTTTACTGCCCTCCTGGTCACTTACATTACTACAGGGAGTTTTCTCACAATTACTGCATAACCACATCTCATCATTGGATCGCAAGTTTTTCACGTACTCTTCCGTACGATTTACACATACACTATGAAAGAATTACTGCATAACTTGCACTGAATTTTTCCATTTACATCCTGACGTGCCACAACTTTTGAACAATTTCCACACACACCCATTTTACAACAGGAAATACTTGTGCTCTGTACAGATAAACTTTCGTAATGTTGGCAGTACTTGTTGCAATCGATTCAATACAATACACTTTTACTCATTGGAAACATTGAAGTTGGTAGTAGTTTGTAACAATCGATAGCTCACTTGACGCCACAGAAATGTCAACACTCTGTGTTGGTAGCAACTTTCTAAACATTGTTATAGATTGCACTGAATCTCCCTACAGTTTAAAAATGATTTACAGCACATAGTTGAGCTACAATTGAAATGTACATGAGTACTTACAGTTTGAAATAATTACACCCTTTTCAGCAAAACATCACTATATCCACTATAAAATCTTGAAAGCCTAGAGCACAAGTCACTGCTTGCCTACCTCGCCATTACCATTGAAGTGATAATATTTGTGTGTGTGATCTTTCCCTGTCTGTTAATAAATTATATTTTGCTCCTTCCCTTTATGGCCCCAGGGAAAAGGGAAGTTTTCTTCCGCCCTGGGGTACTCCTCTGTTCTGGTTGGCAGGCCTTCTGCTTCCCTTCATGCCCATGTCGTCACGCCCCGGCTCGACTGGAGAGGGGGCGTGGCACGTATATACTGGGGTCAGTGCCTCTAGCGGAGGTTTCCTGACATCGGCTGTGTACCGAGTAGCTTGGCTTGGCCGCTAGTGTGGGCTTGCCCCGCTCGCTCCTCGATCCCAGGCTGTCTTCGCGTGTGGAGGTAGGAAGTTCGCTTTCTCGAGATTTCTTTTGGGCTATGAGAGGGAGAATTTTTCTATCCTGTAAATGTATGGTTCTACTGTATTGTAGTTGTTTTGGGAAAGCCTACGGTCGTAGTTATTTTAAAAGAATTCTTTATAATGCATGTTAATGTATTAGATTGTTTGCTTCCAATCTAGTCTGTAAATTGTTATAAGATTGGTTGGGAGGCTGAGCCTCGGTATGTTACGTTCTAACTTAACCTTTAGCCAGATTGGGCATTGTGTATTACTTCGCTCTCGACGTTGACTCATATATGGTTAAATGCCTTCAAAATTCTTAAACGTTCAGGTTGTTTGGGAACTGTGTATAATAACTGTCTTAACATAACGTTTGATGGAGATGGTTTGTAATATTGAAGGAAGCGTATGTTGGAGGTACACCTCACCCGTGTTCTGGGGATTAATGAAACTTTGAATTGTGTGGGGCCAGGCCCCCGTTCATAAGATTATCTATTCGAAAGTGATACACACGCACACCCTGATCATTGTAACTAAGTGCGTTTGAGTAATTCTTGTTAATGTTTGGGTTTTCTTGTATTAATAAATGTTTAGCATAACAGATGGCCTTGGTTTGCGCTAACCCTTTCCACTGTTATCATAGGTCGACTGGTTTAGGGCTCCGAACTTTTGTCCGCACTTTCCTTGCCTTCCACCGTCTATTTGCGGTGCAATAATAAGAAAATTATTGTGTGGCTATTTCAAGCTGGGTGCAGCCCTTGTAAGGCGGACCATCCGCCAAGGGTGGGCGGCATCTGCCGTGTATAGGGAACTGCGTGTTTTTGTGGTGGAGGATAGTGTTATATGTGGTGTGTGAGTTGCAGGGATGATGGGGACAGCACAAACACCCAGGCAACGAGCCAGGGGAATTAACAATTTAAGGTTAAAACCTTTGATCCGTCCGGGAGTCGAACCTGGGGCCCTTTGAACCGAAGACCACTAGGCTGACCAGCCAAGGAGCCGGACACTTCCCTTAAGTGTTCGTATCATAATATCCTTCCTTGTTTTATTATATAAACATCTTATTCTACTGAGCTTCAGCTCTCAGTTGCTCTATACTTCTGTAATTGCTATTTACGTAAATATTAACACTGGAAATCTTCCGAATTTCTTTAAATACGTCTGCAATGATGCCTTGACTGCATTAATCTTCCTTTTTAGTATATGATAATCAACTAAATTCATTTATTATTTAAATAATGAAAAGCAAGGAACCTTTCATCAAGCCTGATATGATGAACAAAATGTCTAATTTTTGATATACCAAAATGGCGTACTCCTGATTCGCCTCAAACATTACTTCCTACACAAGTATATCTTATTCTCAGAGTATTAAATACTTCTTCATTGCCATCAAATATTAATTATCATCGCCATAAGACCTATCTGGGTCGGTGCGACGTAAAGCAATTTCTAAAAAATAAAAAGTATTTATTTAAAGTTAAGGTAATGGTTTTAATACAAAGCAAAGCAGAGTGTCAATAGATGACAAGAGTAGTGCATAGTAGAGTTCAAACACAGCCGCAAAGCAGAATTACAGCTCTAGTAACAATTTATGGAAGTACTGTACCTTACCTTTGACCCATTTATTCAGCCATGCTCGTATGTTTCTGTCATCCCGTTTTTTAAGGGAATGTTGGTGTTGGCTTTCATAAGTGCTTTCATGGGTATCTTTTGCAAGTTCGCGTATATCTCTGCCGGGCTGAGTGGCTCAGACGGTTGAGGCACTGGCCTTCTGACTCAAAGTTGGCAGGTTTGATCCTGGCTCCGTCCATTGGTATTTGAAGGTGTGCAAAAAATCAACTTCTTGTCGGTAGATTTACTGGCTTCTGCAGGAGAAAATTCTGGCTCCTCTGCATCTCTGAAAACCATCAGAAATAGTTAATATGACGTAAAAACAATAACTTTATTATTCATGCTTGTCTCTTTTTGTTTTAAAAATATTGAAGACAGGGGACAATGATGTCTGTTTCCTAAACCTCCTCTCTGAAGCTGCGCTTTTATCTTAACTTTATATGTTTCTCACTCTCGATGTGCTTGGTACGCAACTCCCTTTTCTTCCAAAACACTGTTGCATTACAATGACTGCAGAGAACTGTTCTGTCATCGCTTGCGTACAAGCCACATGCCTTGAATTGTTTTGCACTAACATGTGATTTTGACATTGCTAAAGAAAACGCTTTTCACCTTCAATGCGCACAGTATTATGTGGCCTGGACGCTGGCGAAATATCCACGCATCACTCGAAAGCCTTGATTCGACCATCATATGTGTCAGTGAGATATTGTTGTCCAGTAAAATGAATGTCTTCGAAGTGTTTCCTGACTCTCTGATATTGTTCTCTAAGGACCTGTCCCATGGCTCTGCAGGTGGAGTTCTAATTGCTGCCAAGCGAGAATATCACCTGAAAACAACAGCCGAAGCATTGTGGACAGAAGTGACTTGCAACACAAATTCCTTATTGGATCAATTTATCACACCCCGAAATCATCCCCGGAGATAACTAACTAATCCCTCCTCTCTCTCTCTCTCTCTCTCTCTCTCTTTCTCTCATATGTGCAACGTGTACACGAAAATTACAATGCCATTTATATGTCGGTGATTTCAACCTAGAAATTACCTGGTCCAAAAATGCTGCCCCTCTTCAAATTAACCCTCTCATTATTAGTTGTGACCTTTCTTCATCAGTTTGTAGCATCCCTTGAGCGCATATAAATTAAAAGAAAAAATAGAACACTAAATACAATTTAGAATCAAAATCAACATTAAATTATATAAATACACGGAAACTAACGACAGGATGTGGATAGCGGAAGGAACCCTACGAGGTTGTGGATTGAAGAACATTTAAGGCCGAAACTTCGACCAAATGATAATTACAGTTAATACTTATTTATTATAAAAACATAAAAAAGGAAATAAGGAACACTACCGGTAACATAAAATACAAAATAGAAAACGAACCCTGAAATAATTAAGTTGCAGTCTTACAATCTTGGCAGTACTAATTTTCATGTGAAATACTTTTAATGTGAAGTGACCACCTTCACCAAGGAAATAAAAATACAGGTCACAGCAAAACATTTTAAAATGAATCAGAATTACTGATGTCAAGCTTAAAAGTTACACAACTGTTAAAAGCTTCCCTCGTTCCAACGTGAAGATGGATGTAAGACCTCTGTACTAGTGATGGGCAGTCTGAGACGAGGTCTCGATATTTCTCGAGACTAGCGCAGGCACTATTTCTCGCGAGAAATTTCGAGAGAACTCGAGAGCGTTTTTCCCGCATTGTGTGGCGAGCAGCGTGTCGAAGAGCTACAGGTAGTGATGGGCAGTGTGAGACGAGGGCTCGAGATTTCTAGGGATTTCTCGAGACTAGCGCAGGCATTATTTCTCGCGAGAAATTTCGAGAAATCTCGAGAGCGTTGTCCCCACAATGTGCGGCGAACAGCGTGTCATAGGCCTACAGGTAGTCGGAGCTGAATGTTGTTTGTTCCGAATATGCGAATAGCCAACCACGGGCCTCATCGTTTTCGTAAATACATGTCAACGAGCGACTAGGGCTTTCATTTATACCAAGGTCTAGTTTGACGCAGTATAACATAATTATAAAGGACACGCATTCGGGCATTGTATGCACTGGTAGGTGGACGAATGAGTGGTTTAAGTACAGAACCTGACGGCTGCTGTAGGCACACGTAACTGGATACTAGAGGCGTGCATTATTCGAACTCGAGACGAGGCAAGATGCGCCTTTCTGCATATGCAACCACCATTACGTATGAGTAGAATGTGCAATCTAAATTGCTATAGAGTATTCGCGTCAGCAATTAGGTATGACGGTGCAATGTGAACTGTGTCGAATTGTACGCGACAACTTGAACGCGATGTCCGAAACGCAACGTAAGTCGTGGATGTCGGTTATTTTTAAGAGATGTCACATAGCACAGCCCACTGTGTTGCTTATTCAAAAGAACTAAAATACTTCTGGGATGATCCGGCACTTACAAACGCAGAATATCAATGAAGAGGAATCGTCACAGGTTAGCGTGCTGGCCTTTGGTCACAGGGGTCCCGGAATTTTAGCCATAATTGGTTAATTTCGCTGGCCCGGGGGCTGGGTGTATGTGCCGTCTTCATAATTTCATCCCCATCACGACGCGCAAGTCATCTACGGGAGTCAAATCAAAAGATCTGCATCTGGCGAGCCGAACTTGTCCTTGGATACTCTCGGCACTAAAAGCCATACGCCATTTTTTTCTTTTTTACCTCCGGCCCAGTCTGAATCACAAGAAAGTACCCTGCCGACAACGATTGTGAGGCATCCAGGTAGGATTACATCCTAGTAACATTTATTAACAAATTATACGGGTTATTCAGCTAAGAAGTCCACCTGACATAACTCGTGAACAGTTTAAGGTACTGGCATTCGGTATTCACTTTCGTTAATGGTAAGGAGCTCATAGTTCAACATGCAGTGCTTTCATAGGATTTTGACAAAATTTATCGTCACACACGTTTCCATGTGAGAACTGCTGATGATGACTATCAAGCTTACACTCGTAGTGTGCTCGCAGCGCACAAGAGTCGGTCTCGAGAGCGTTGCCCATCACCCCTGTTACACGTTCCACTCATGTGTAATTGTGGTTGCGTATGTAGCAAAGCACATCTTCCCCGTCTCAGGTTCGAATAATGCACGCCTCTAGTATCCAAGTAGGTGTACATCCTACCTACAGTTATTCACAAATTATGCATTGTTATTCATCTAAGATGTCCACCCCAAATAAGTCGTGAACAGTTTAAGATACTGACATTCTGTTTCCACTTTAGTTAATGGTATTAAGGGGTTCATAGTTGAACATGCAGTACTTTTCCAGGCTTTTGACAAAATGTATTGGCTCACACGTTTTCATAAGAGAACGTTATTTCACGCAAAAACTGCCTATGATATACTATCAAGTTTACAGTCGTAGTTACTGGTACGTCGCACAGCTTGCGCTACAGGAGGATCGGTCTGGGGATTCTCGCGAGAGTCTCGAGATCTGCGACGTCAGTCTCGAGAGTCTCGAGCGAGAGCGTTGCCCCTCACTACCTACAGGTAGATGAAGCTGAATGTAGTTTGTGCAGAGTATGCGAATAGTAAACCACGCGCCTTCTTCATTCCGTAAATACATGACAACAAGCGACTAGGGCGTTCATTTCTAGCGAAGTCTATTTTGACGCAGTATAACAATTATAAAGGATACGCATTCTGGCGTTGTATGCACTGGTAGGTACACGAATGAATAGGCTAAGTACAGAAACTGACGGCTACTGTAGGTGCACGTACCTGGATATTAGAGCGGGCTATCTTCCGAAAGCGGGTCGCAGGGTGTCTTAATTCTGTCTTGGGCATTACGTAGAGCGGGCGCGCTGTCCGGGAGCTTTGTGCTCCATGAGAGAACTGCCTTCTCTTGGGGAAAGCAAATCCTAAATTTCCCAATGTAACTTAATTTTATTTAATTCCAAGTTTTAATTTGTCAATCTTTCTATCAAAAATCTACCGTAATTTACAATGGTGTACAGAGTAGTGATGGGCAACGCTCTCGCTCAAGACTGACATCGCGAGAATTTCGAGACCGATTCTTCTGTAGCGCAAGCTGTGCGACGTATCAGTAACTACGAGTGTAAACTTGATAGTATATCATTAGCAGTTATTGCCTGAAATAACGTTCTCATATGAAAACGTGAGGTAATAAAGTTTGTCGAAAGCTAGAAAAGTACTGCATGTTCAACTATGAACCCCTTAATACCATTAAGGAAAGTGAAAACAGAATGTCAGTATCTTAAACTGTTTACAACTTATTTGGAGTGGACATCTTAGCCGAATAACCCTGCATAATTTGTGATTAACTGTAGATAGGATGTACACCTTATTGGATACTAGAAGCGTGCATTATTCGAACTCGAGACGAGGCAAGATACGCCTTGCTGCATATGCAACCACCATTACGCATAAATGGAATGTGTAATCTAAAATGCTTGAGTTTGATCCAATTCTTTCGACAGGTAGGTGTACATCGTTATCAGACCCCAAATTCAAGAACATATGACCACTGCTTATGTTTACCGATATTTTGGTGACGAAGGAAATAATTCCTTACAATCTTATAGAGTATTCGCGTCATAATTATGTTCTTTGATATATGACGGTGCAATTTGTTATTGTGTGTAGATGTACGCGACAACTTGAAGACGATGTCCGAAACGCAACGTAAGTCGTGGATGTCGGTTATTTTGAAGAGATGTCACATAGCACAGCCCGTTGTGTTACTTGTTCAAAAGAAGTAAAATATATCGGCAGAAATACTTCTGGGACGATCCGACACTTAAAAACGCATAATATCAATGAAGAGGAATTACCACAGAACACCTCCGACCCGGTCTGCATCACAAAAAGCTACCCTGTCGACAACGGTTGCGAGGTATCCGGGTAGGTGTACATCATATCTACGGTTATTAACAAATTATACGGGTTATTCAGCTAAGAAATCTACCTGAAATAACTCGTGAAGAGTTCTGACATTCTGTTTTTACTTACATTGATGGTATTAAGGAGCACATAGTTAAACATGCAGTGCTTTCCTCGGCGTTTTGCAAAATTAAAAAAATTATCGTCACACACGTTTCCATATGAGAACTGCTGATGGTATAGTGTGAAGCTTACACTCGTAGTTACTGGAATGTCGCAAAGCTCGCAGAACACAAGAATCGGTCTCGAGAGCGTTGCTCATCACCCTCGTCGACAGAATTGGAGCAAACTCGGGCATTTTAGATTACACGTTCCACTCATGTGTAATGGAGGTTGCATATGTAGCAAAGCACATCTTCCCCGTCTCAGGTTTGAATAATGCACGCTTCTAGTATCCAATAAGGTGTACATCCTATCTACAGTTAATCACAAATTATGCAGGGTTATTCGGCTAAGATGTCCACTCCAAATAAGTTGTAAACAGTTTAAGATACTGACATTCTGTTTTCAGTTTCCTTAATGATATTAAGGGGTTCATAGTTGAACATGAAGTACTTTTCTAGCTTTCGACAAACTTTATTACCTCACGTTTTCATATGAGAACGTTATTTCACGCAATAACTGCTAATGATATACTATCAAGTTTACACTCGTAGTTACTGATAAGTCGCACAGCTTGCACTACAGAAGAATCGGTCTCGAATTTCTCGCGATGTCAGTCTTGAGCGAGAGCGTTGCCCATCACTACTCTGTACACCATTGTAAATTACGGTAGATTTTTGATAGAAAGATTGACAAATTAAAACGTGGAATTAAATAAAATTAAGTTACATTGGGAAATTTAAGATTTGCTTTCCCCAAGAGAAGGCAGTTCTCTCATGGAGCACAAAGCTCCCGGACAGCGCGCCCGCTCTACGTAATGCCCAAGACAGAATTAAGACACCCTGCGACCCACTTTCGGAAGATAGCCCGCGCTGGATGGTGCAACCGGTAGCGGCCCTGCAAAATTAATGACCATTAACTGCACAGGATGTACCTTTCGATTTATTTAAATCATTCAAATTTAAATGTTTAATTGGACGCTTGTTAGGAAAAATTTCGAGGCTTGTATCTTGTGCAAGTCCCGGAAAATTCGGCATTTGCAGTACAGGGTGCCCCACAATTTTCAACGATAAAATTTAATACAATTTTAAAAGACACAAAATTTACTTGAAGAAGGTCAACTATATGAAAACTCTCACAGCACACGTTACATATACAAGAAAATTACAATGCCATTTATAATATCGGTGATTTCAGCGTAGAAATTACTTGGTCCAAAACTGCTGCCCCTGTTCCAAATAACCCTCTCATTACCAGTTATTACTTATTTCCCCATCGGTTAGTATACGAAGCCACACGTATTACGTAGAGAGCGCGCTCATCCCGTGGTCTTTTCCTACGTAACATACCGCAATCCATTAATAGTATTTCTGGGTTTTGTTACCATCAAGCAGTTCTTGCAACACTGGCCCATATAAAACCATCACCCAAATTCCATACCAGAACAGCTTATAATTTTTCCAGGCCGAAATGGACCGATCTATCCTAAAATTCAACACTAGTATAGACATAAACAAGATATGGCAAGACTGGATGAATATTTTGTTCCAATGTGTTGAGAAAACTGTACCAATAGTAAGTATAACCAACAAACAGAAATCCTCATGAATAACCAGTTAGATAGTACGAGAGATTCGAAGGAGGGATGGTCTATTCTAAAAATGGAAAAGAAACCCAACCAACTGTGAGTGGGAGAAATGGAGGCTGGCTAGGAACAAGGTAAAACAATCTGTCAGAGATTCCTATAATTCTTACATTCACAGACTCAGTACTAGATCTGAGGAACGGGGGGCTTTTCTCAGGAGAAAAAGTTGCAACAGTGTTCCATAAGTATTTAAACATAATGGTACGACCGGTAGGAGGTAGGACCCTCTCCGGAGGCAGACCAACCCAAGGAGTAGCGCCCCTGCCTAGGTGAGTCCCAGAGCACATTTACCAGGTGTGTATCATCTGGTATGGGTCCCAGGTCAGGGTTACGAGTGAAGGCCTCAACGGCATCTACGGCGGAGAAGGTGGGCTTCAGTGTGGTGGAGATGGCGGGAGGGGCAAACCGTTAGCGCCTGTACTCCAGAGGAGTGGCTACAAAAGGTGTCCGTCTCCATGTTAGGGGCGGCCTAATATTGAACCTGGCAGTAGGTGTAAAATGCCTTTGGGTGTGGCAAGCCCATCGTAACAATAGCCTGTATGGATAAAGCAGATATGGTGCCTCGGAAAAGCTCTTCGGGTGTCGGGGGAACTGTGAGAAGTGGGCAACCAGCACCAAACTACATCAAGATTGCAACAGCAAATATCCTGACAGACGGGAAAACAGAAGAACTGGTTGACTTCATGAAAGAAAAAGATGTAGCCATACTTGGACTGTGTGAGACCAAGAAGAGGTGTACGGGAGAGATTCTTCTGAAAGAAGGATAAAGGCTGTATTACAGCGGAGGACCTGCGCCATTTTCCATGGCACGTTATCCATTCCTCGTGTTCTGGTTCGTATTCGAATCTGTATATCTGTTTTTCTTATGCTTGATTCAGTCACTTTACAAAATCAATGTTTCCTAGTTTTGTCGTCAGATGGCAGTGCTACGCCACCTTTAATTTCCAGGCCTTGCTTCCTGTCGTAATGATGTAATGATGGTTATTCCTTGTGTTTTTTCATGGAATCGAGGAGTATAAACAAGAAGATGGACTACACACTAAACGAGACCGCTTTTCTGACCTGTCGGAAGGTATCCCTATCTGACTATTTTAATTGTCCCTTTATATTTCTCAGGTACGTGCATTTTATTCAATATCACCCTTTGGTGCATGCTGCCCTGTCGTTGTGTGTGTGTGTGTGTAAATGTGTCGAGCGTGTTATTTGCCTATCTGATGTACGGTCCCAGGGTTTTGAATTTATGTGGCTCTACATTTATTCTTCGATTACATGAGTGTTAGTCATTCGTGTCAGAACCTACATCATTTGATCTGTACGAATTGTGACCTTGTATACCGTGTGTATCTTAGCTTGCCTATTGCATGAACCTTGGGTTCGATGCTTCTCGTTTCTACGGAATACGTGTCCATAATATTCAGGCAGTCTGATTTGGTAACCCGGCTCGATAGGGAGGCCGTTGTTACTGCATTTGCCTTCGGACGGACCAGTGGTCTCGCGCCACATATTCGTTATTGTGTTCGAGTGGATGGCCATGCGTGCGTGAGTGTCGTATGTATGGATTGGACAGAGCACACACCGCACTGTATTATGTATATTTTGCCCTTATTAATTCATGTAATGTTTTTTATATTGCCCTTTCATTTTTCTTCGTACCTGACCGGGCCTTGTATACGATTTATTTTTGATGGCCGGCATTTTATTTCCTCATTCCCGCTTTTATTTTTCTTATTTTTCTGATTACTTGACTATTGATATGCGCAATCTCATGGTTTCCAGCCATGGAGGTTTATAACTGATTTCTTGGCCCCTTTGTCCTCTTTGACGCATGTATTTTTCTCCTTTATGATGGGTCATCTAATGCATGATACAATAATGAACTAAGAGTAACGGGACATGTAAAATGAACATCGAGCTGTGTGGGCGTCTTAAGAAAAAATGGAGAGTGATGCATGGGAATATTGTGGAATTGAACGTTTGGATTTAAGCTTTATTCCCATTAACATTGGTGGGAAGCTTGGCCGAGAAAAACCTGGGTGTTATGCTCAGTGTGTATGTAATTCATTTTATCATTTTCTATTCAATACCCTACTTGCATGTTTCGTTGATAAATTTCTTTTTCTTAACTTATTCTTTCAATAAACTGGGAATTCGTATGATAATTTACTTTTAATTCGTAGTAGCGTTAGTCCTTTAGTAATATTACTATTATTAAGGGACCGATCTCCAGTTCAAGGCTGATATGTGTCGCCTTTCCTTATCGCGACCACCGGACCTCATGTTATTGAGTGCACTCGTTTCCTCGCGTTTCCCGTATTGACTCTCTCTGTTCTCTTTTTCCGGGATACGAGTGTGGGTATTGGCTCAGACCTGAGGCAAAAAATGGAGTGGCCATCATACTTAGAAAGGAAATCCAAGTATATGTGGAATTTACAAAATGCATCAGCGATAGGATGATGGTGGTGAGACTCCGGTTTGAAAATGGCATGAAAGAACTGTTTCAGTTGTATGCCCCACAAACGTGTTGCATAGTGAATATCCAGAGGACTTACTAGAGGAAGTGGAGAGACAGAAGATAGGGAAGTGCTACTGATGAGAGATCTAAATGAACAAGTTGGAATGGAAAGACAAGGATAGGAAGATGGTGTAGGGCCCTTTGGATTTGGAAATGTAAATCCAGAAGGCGAGTTGTTGGTGGATTTTTGGATGCGGAACCAAATGGTTGTTGGAAACTTCTGGTCTACGAAGAAGAATAGTCAGAAGATTACAAGGTATGGTTGGGGAGACAGGCGAACAAAAACCATGATTGATTATATAATCATAGGGAAAGCACACCGGTAGAACCTTTAAATGATGCCTGAAGAAGCCTTTGGTGACGATCATAGAGGTTTGATAGGAAAACTGAAAGTGGGGAAGATTGAACAAACCCATGAAGGAGAGAGAAAAGAATTAAAATATAGAAATTGAAGGAGAAGAGCATACAAGAATTATTTCAGAGTGAAATAATACCCTTGGTACCCAGGACGGAGATGGGGAATGTTGAAGATGAAAGGAAAAGAATTAAGGTTGGATGTGCAGAAAAGGTATGTGGTGGGACATAAGGAAATATGACAGAGACACACTGGTGGAATGATAGGGTAAAGATTAAGGCGAATAAAAAGAAAATGACATGGAAAACTTCTAAGACTGAAGAAAGTAGAAGATATGTGAAGGCAAATTATTTGACCAAGAAAGTAGTGAAGGAAGAAGAGACGAAAAGCTGGGCCTTATTCACACAGAAATTGAGAGATGATGTGCAGGGCAGCAAGAAAATACTGTATGGTATTTTAAGAAACAAAAAGGAAGAGCAAGTAAACACCAGATTCCTGAAGGATGAAGACGGCATAATATAAACAAATACACAAGAAATAGATAGACTATTTTCAGAAGTTGCTGAACATGAGAACTAATGCCAGTCATTCAATGGACGACCAGGAAAGGCAATTAGTTGATGGAGATAAAGGATAAAGAAATTACAATGATTGAAATTGGAAAGACAGTAAGAAAGATGAAGAATGGAAAAACTGCTGGAATACATGAAATTTCAGTGCAGACGATAAAGGCAGTTGGAACTGTAGGCTTGCAGTGGACATATCGAGTTCTCAGGATTGTCTGGGAGAATAAGGAGGTCCCTGCGGATTGGCAAAAAGGAATGATCATCCCAATTTTCAAGAAAGGCAATAAGAAAGTGTTGAAGAACTGCAGGGGAATTACAGTACACTGATATCCCATGTTGCTAAGATAATGGAGACGATACTGAAAAGTAGGATAAGGTTGAGGGTTGAAAATCAGATACAGGAAAATCAGTTTGGTTTCAGAAGTAGAGACAGGGGTGTGTCCCTTAATTACACTTGATTGGTTATCTCATTACATTAACACGAATATTGTCATCTGATTGACTGCCATAGTCCCCCGTCACGCGACCTTGCCAGTATTGATCGGATGATAGAAACATATTTCGCCTGGTCACGTGGTACGCACGGCTGATTGAAGGTCGACCGGCTAACAGTATCTCTGCTTGCCTTCCTTGCGTTCTGGCCCAGCTGGAATTCCCGTCACCTGGTAACTGGTTCTCGCCGACTCGAAGTGATGAAACTCCCTTCCTGGCGTACGAAATAATGTTCCAACTTACTGTAGGAATGAAATATTTTCCCTAAATAAATTTTTACCACTTTTGAAGGGGACATCATCTCCTCTGTTTTAGTTAATGATTTTGTCGGAAGATGAAATCATTAATGTTGGAAATATACCATAGCATGTTCCCTAAAAAGTTTAAGTGGTAAACATGTGTCACACTGCTTAAGCCATATTCTCAGATTTCGTTTCGGAACGCAGCCTCCTATTGTCCACTTCTAGGGCAGCGCCAAGTAGTCGAAGTTGGTCCATTATTTTATTCTGCATTGCTTGACATTCCTCACAGATTTCTTCCTGCAAGTTTACCTGGGTTGATGCATGATGGTACACTGCATCCTCACTTTCATCCCAGGATGTTTCCTCTTCCATTATAGTGTTAACTTGGGCATCATTTAATGGTTTAGAACAATGGTAGCTCCGTAAATTGGAGGCATTATGAATACCCTCATAGCTTTTATCGAGACTTTGAATCTTATAGGCGTTGTTCCCATATACTCTGATAATTTTGTAGGGACCGACGAAAAGAGGTGCGAATTTTGCGTAGTATCTGCTGGTAGGTTCAGAAGTTGCTGGTTTCTTCAGAAGAACATATTCATTTAGTCTTAATGGTCGATGAAACCTTTTGTCCCTTACTCTCCATTGTCTTCGCTCAGCCTGCTCCCGTAACGAAGTGGCGGCTTTCTGAATATTCTCCTCTAGTGTTGGCCTTAAGTTACCGGGGCATTGAACGATGTTGTCCCAAGGTCGAAGCGGTAGTCGGTCGAAATGGAGACTAACAGGAATCTGTGACGTAGCCTCGTGCACAGTATTGTTCTAAAACTCCATCATTATGGGTAAAACGTCGATCCATAACCAATGCGCATCTCCACAATATATCCTGCAGAATTTAGATAGTTCTTGCATCACTCTTTCTGCCGGGTTGCTTGAAGGATGGCGGATGGAATTCAGAATATGTTTAATCCCAAGCTGTTCCATGGCTTCACGAAATTCCGTTGACGTAAACTGGGACCCATGGTCAGTGAGTAGTGCTTCAGGCTTGCCCATATCTGAAATTAGGTTACGAGTAATTCGCCGGATTACTGATTTCGAGTTAGCTTTCTGGATAGGGTACAAAGTTACGTATTTTGAGAACACGTCAATGGTGACGATGACATGCCGGTTGCCTCGCTTCGATGTCGGGATGGGTCCAAATAGGTCCATTGCGTACAGTTGTTTAGGCTTGGAAGGAATGATCGGAATGGGACTATGTTGAAGTAGATGGGAGCTTGGTTTCACTCTCTGGCAGATGTCACAAGTTCGAACTACACTTCTCACAATCGACCGGAGTTTGTCCCATGTAAACTTTTCCTGTATCGTAGCTAGTGTCTTGTCAATGCCACCATGGCCGGTAATTCTGTGAGCATGCCAGACCGATGGCTCCCGTAATTTGGATGGTACCACAACTTTCAGTTTCAATTTTGCTGGATCCATAAATTTAAATAAGATATCATCTAAGTATTGGTATCGGGACGCCTTCCTTTTTATTCTCCTGTATCCAGGGTCCTTATGTTTAATTTTGTTTTCCAAGAAGTCAATAATAGGCCTCAGATCACCGTCTCGCCTTTGAGCTTGTCTTATATATCTCAATTTTCTCAAAATTTCGTGATCTTCAGAAACTAGTTCTAGTTGGTTAACTTGTAGTACTTCATCATTGGGATTACAGCTCAGACAGTCAGCTAACAGGTTATTCTTCCCGGAACAGTGCTCTAATTGAATGTTAAATTGCTGTACAAACATTGTCCATCAAAAAATGCGCTCAGATGCCATCGTGGCCTTTAACATGAATATCAGGGCTTTGTGGTCTGTCCTGATAATTATCTGGAATCCGTAGATGATTTTCTGCCAGTATTTTAATGCAAACACAATGGATAACATTTCCAGCTCTGTTACAGAATAGTGCTTTTCGTGATTTCGTAACTTCCGACTAACGAAGGCTAGGTAAGTTCTATTTTCTAGCTTCTCTCCATCCTCCTGGAACAACACAACCCCAATTCCGACTCCAGATGCATCCGTTTGTAGGATAAAAGGTTTTTCAAAATCAGGATATCCTAGCTTGACGTAATTTAACAGCATCTCCTTGGTCTTAATAAATGCTAGGTCGCATTCTTCGTTCCATTTCCATCTGTTGCCTCTCTTCAGTAATTCTTGCAATGGAGCTACGGTTTGAGTGAAATTTGGACAATGATTCGCAAAAAAGTTGGCCATGCCTAAGAACTGCCGTACTTGCTTTACACGGATCGGCCTTGGGAATTTGCTGGTGGCCTCTACTTTTACAGGGTTAGGTCTAATTCCTTCCCCATCGATAATATGGCCTAGAAATAATATTTCAGTCTGGCAAAAGCGGGATTTCTTTAGATTTATGTGGAATCCAGATTTATAAATGTTGTCTAACAATTTTTCCAGTTTAACAAGGTTTTCCTCGAATGTTTCACTGGCTAGAAGCAGATCATCGATATACTTAGTGGTAAAGCTCTTGACTTCCTCTGTAAGGCATCTGTCTAAAGCACGGATAAGAGCGGCTCCAGCGTTACAAATGCCAAAGGGCAATTTTCGGAAGACGTATGTTTGCTGGTCAAACATAAACCCAGTCAATAATCTAGACTTTTCTTCCAGAAGAATATGGTAATACGAGGAGGTAAAATCTACTGATGTGAATAAGTTCATGCCACGGAAATTTCTCAGAACATCTTTAATTGCTGGTGCCTGGTCTCTTTCTGGTATTCGTTTCTGTTTGACGTTTCGCGCATCCAAACATATTCTCAGAGATCCATCTGGTTTCTGTACCACCACTAGAGCACTAATGAATGGTGTACTGGCATTCATGATTATCCCGTCTCGCTCCATTTCTGTAATTATCTTTCCTACACGAGAATGGAATTTCACGGGGATCGGATAAGGTTTCTTTTTAAAAGGAGTCCACTCTGTGGCTACCAGAGAGTATTTGAAGTCAGGGATCTGGCCTGGTTTGTCGTCGAAGAGTGACTTATATTTTAGCAGTAACTCTCGGAGTCGGCCACTCTCTTCCTCTGTTCCTAGGGCTTGTTCGGCCTTGGAGTTTGTAAGATCGTACGGGTGTGTTACACTATCGCCCTCTTCTATTATGTTGTCCAGGGCCTGGTGAACTTCTTCGGTGGCCTCCTGGTTTTCGGATTCCCACGGTGAATAGGCGTTATTGACCTGGAACACACTCTGATCAGTTATCTCTGATGGGTTTGCCATGACTGTTTCAATCGTTTCATTTGACCGAAATAATATCTGATTTAAGTTAAGATCGATGTTGGCATGATAAGATGTCAAGGAATCCACTCCGTGAATGATATTCAACTTTATGTTTGACATGGCCAGATATATGTTTTGAAATTTTGAATTACCAATTTCAACGTCCAGCAAGGTTTGTTGTTTACATGCCACAGTCTTATCCGGGATGATTCCTTTTATTTTAACATGTGACACCGGGATAATCGGAACGTCATATCTTTCCTTTAAGTCATTTAAAAATGAATTAGAGATGACACTGATGGTGGACCCTGTATCGACCAAGCACTTTACTTTGACGCCACATACTCGAGCCATAATTATCTGTAATGTTTTCATACAGTTTTTGTTGGCATCCAAATTTTCTTCCAGTAGGTCTTCTGATCTCGTCATCCAGGAATCTATTTGCACTATTATCCATTCTCGTGTCCTATCGTCAATCCAAGGGCTAGAATTCAGGCTATCTTCTGTTAATTCAGGGGTTGCTTTTTAATAGCACCCTGATTCTGCTCTTCCTTTTCAGGATGCTCTCTTTCTTCCTTTTGTTTGGCTCTTTGGTATTCTAGACTCTCGGCGCCAACAATATCAGGATTGACCTCTTGGTCATGAATAGCACGGTGCCATTTCCGTCGTTCTTGGCTGGACTGCTGGAGTTCGCGGAGATATTCTTCTCGCTCTTGTCTCCAGTTTCTCTTCCGTTTTTCAAGCCTGCGGTCATTTGGCTCTCTTCTCCAACGATCTCTGTTGTTTTCATACGGTCTTCTTCGATTGTTTCGCCGATAGTACTTCCATTCTTCCTCGTTTCGATGGCCTGGCCTCGGAGAACGTTCCCTCGACGGTCTTTCTTCATTACTCCGACTCCAGTTTCTCCCTTGGCCAGTAAGGTTCCTGTCGTCTGGTCGGTTAACAGTTGTATGGAATACTTGTTGTTCTTGGTTCGTACCTCGCCTGGACGGCTCTCTAGACGTCATATCAAGCTGCCTGAGAATTGCCTCAGCTTGAATCGCCGTCTGAACATTTGAGGCTATCATAATCCGTTGTATATCCGGCGGTAGCTGTTTTACAGTGACTTTTATCAGCTCATTTTCCGTCGGAGGCGCGTCTAGCTCACGCAATTTGCGTAATTGACTCGAAAAAATTCTGAAAAGCGCGTGGGCGTGGATAGAGCATATTTCTTAGCGTATAACTCAGTCTTAAGCTGGTCTTGAATATCTGAGTTCCAATACTTTTCTAAGAACGCTCTTTTAAAACCTTCAAGATCGTCGAACGAATATCTGAAAGCTGTGAACCACGTCAGTACTGAGTTTTCTAGATACCTTTCCGTTACTCGTAGTTGGCGTTCTACAGGGATCTTATTATCACGGAAAAACTCCTGTAATTCATTGATAAAACTCTTGGGGGTTATTCCTTTTATATTATTAAATTTCTTCGGGTGATCCTAATGTAATCGGATTATATTCACAATTTGAGTTTGACCAGAAGCGTTAAGTTGACTCGTTTCCCCTCTGACATGTTCTAAGAATGGGTTAGTGGTATTCACAGGATTATTTAGATTCACTCTCTCATCGCTCTTGGGAGTTGAGGATTGGACTTCTCCGGATATTCGATTCTCCAGTTGCCCTTGCAGTTCTAACAAAGTATTAGCCACAATGTTATTGCTTTCGCCTTGCAACTTGAGTAATTTTAACTCATTGGCAAGCTCCTGTATTCCAAACTGTAATTCTTGTTTATATCCTTCCGAGCTGGCTTTAACCTCACCTATTTCCTTATCCACGGTCATTTTCATTGTCTTAAGACTCTGCTGGGTCTCCTCAATCGTCTCATAAAAATATTCGAGCCTTTCTGAGTTTGTGACCTGGGCTACTTTTATTTCGGCTATTACGCCCTTTTCCACTTGTTTTACTGTTTCATAAATTTCTGTGAACTTCCTACGCCATGCGGTTTTGGTTGCTGACAAGTCCTCGGCATTTTCATCAATTTTCCCCTCGATGATCTGAAAATTTTCCTTCACTTCATGCTTGTACTTGTCTAATCTGTGCAGTATTCCTGTCTGTACTTTGGCTAGCCTCTCACTAAACTCGTTGGACATAGCTGACATGGAGTTATCGATTCCGGCCTGGATTTCCCCTTTTAAATTTGAAAACTTCTGCTTGACAGACACTAACTCACTTTGGACCGAAGCTAATTTTCCGTTAAATAATTTAACATCCATGTGCAATTTCTCTAGATTTTCGTCTGTCCTAGTATGAATTTCCTCGAGGGCTTCTCTAAGATCCTGTTTTAGTTTGTCCTGTCCCGCGTTCAGTTTTTCAGTTAATTTAAATTCCAATTGAGTATTATTTTCACTAATCTCACGCCTTAACAATTCACTGTTCTCACTAAGTTCATCTTTTAACTCCTGCTTTAAACTATCCTGACTGTTTTTAAGTTCCTGTTTCAATAAGTTACTATTTTCACGTAATTCACCTTTCAGTTCCTGTTTCAGTAAGTTACTATTTTCACTTAATTCACCTTTCAATTCCTGTTTCAATAAGTTACTATTTTCACATAATTCACCTTTCAATTCCTGTTTCAATAAGTTACTATTTTCACTTAATTCACCTTTCAGTTCCTGTTTCAATAAGTTATTGTTTTCACTTATTTTTTGTTCTAAACTACCCTTCAAGTCCGCTGCCACTACACATAGGAGCCTACGAAGGTCCTCCATGGTAACAGTACTCATTCTCTTTTGAGACAGACGGCAATTCAGACAACGGACGGACAAAGTTCGATGGTCTAATACCAGAATTCAGTTCGACAGTCACGTGTGGATTGAAATCACAGTCATAAGAGAAGATTATTATCGCTTAAATTAATATTCTACAACCTAAGTCCAAACTGTGCGGAAAACCTGCCGCAAAAAAAAAATTGAAAACTATCATCCAGATTTTGTTTATAATACAACACCAAGGCCCTTTCTAATCATTAACATAAGCGTAGTTCGCCACAAAATTTTGGGCTAATAAATGTCACGAAAATAACCTGGAGAATTTTAATTTGCCACTGCATCTTGTTTTCGTCCAAATTCTGGACTACAAGATCGAGTCCTTATATTGGCATTGCCGATATATCTCGGGCCAAACACGTTCGGCGCCAAACCTATACCTGCACCCGTCATGCCGGGCTCAGCTCGGCAGTTGAGCGAGGATCTCACGGGGTAGATCGTTCGCTTATCGGCTGTGCGGAATATTTAAGTGCAGGGATAGATGAAGAACTAGTGGCAAATGAAAGAAAGCTAAATATGTTTTATACATTTATTTAAACTACTGCTCTTCAAATTTGACATAGAATCTACTAAATCTGGGAAAAGGAATTTTTTTGTGTAATTCTTCTTCCATTATGACGTTGCTAATACGAACACTTCTTCAATTAACGGGTTATCAGATGCCTGAATCTGCAAGTATAATGTAAAATTCTTACTTTAAATTTAATTAAATAACAAAAATAATAATTATTTTGAGATTATTTCCTCCAATAATAATAAATTTACTTGAAAATTAAATTTATTTCATCACCGGATTTCATTAGAATCGTATTGGAAAATGATCATTTTCTCTCCTTTATAAAAATGAAAATAAAAATTTTCTTCTATAAACTTATGGTCATATCGCCTTCCTTAGACTTTTAACTTGTCAATTTACTCATTTTGATAATTATTTAGTGACTAATCTTCATACAATAATCTTAAATTTGACGTTATGTCAACCTACATGCCATTCGTTAACTCGTAATAATTTGTTATGTTGCGTTTACAAATTCCATTTTTGTGAATTCAATCCACTGGCATTGCCTTTACTTATCTGATTTTATTCGCTAGCTAGGACCCTATTATTCCTTAAAACTAATAAAATTCACTAAAGATACATATTCCGTCAACTGTGAACTAATGAAATTGGCATAGAATCGGCCAAAAATCCACGGGAATAGCGAAGAGCATCGTCACAAATATGGACAATCAGAAATCACAATAGGCAAAATATAGACAAATCACACAAACAGTATTCACACAAAGGTACCCGGTAATATTATAAATATATTTTACACGAATGCTAGCCCATGATAATTAATTTTCAAGTTTATTCAAAGTCGGGAAAAATATTATTACGATGACAATATCATGAAAAATTCCTCTCGTCAACTCAAGATATGATGATAGAGTACAGATTATCACTTTATTGAAGAATTTAACCATACGACGATGTTCATGGGAATTTTACGAACAGAAATCATCCAAAATTATCGGTCAAAATGCCTATAACACATGTCAAGATCAACAATACGCGCACGCGGTTCATGAACTGCGGTATTTATTTTTATCCTCCTACTCTAATTGTGGCTCTCAATTAATCTGCGCTCACACCGAAGAAATTATGTCAGATAACATATTTCTTTTCAAATTGACTCAACAATGGATGTACAAACTATCCACTAAAATTTATAATGTCCAGCGACATATCAAATAATTATAATAGCACAGCGAAATATACAAGTGTATCGTTCGGATACTGCCATTTTCCAGGCCTATATTTATACAAAACGAGCACACATTAATCTTGTTTAATAATAAATATCATTATGCTCATGACCTTATATATGTTCTTTTAGCCGGTAATTAGGTTGGTGCCGGGCTGAGTGGCTCAGACGGTTGAGGCGCTGGCCTTCTGACCCCAACTTGGCAGGTTCGATCCTGGCTCAGTCCGGTGGTATTTGAAGGTGCTCAAATACGTCAGCCTCGTGTCGGTAGATTTACTGGCACGTAAAAGAACTCCTGCGGGACAAAATTCCAGCACCTTGGCGTCTCCGAAAACCGTAAAAGAGTAGTTAGTGGGACGTAAAACTAATAACATTATTATTATTATTAATTAGGTTGGTTTATTTTCATTCATCTTCTTCTTCTTCTTCTTATTATTATTATTCCTGGCCGCGCAAGATTACACATGCGAAAGCTACTGTACGATAATATCTAGATGACTCTAACGCACTCAAATCCAACAATACGTGGTATAATTGAGGAATGAAATCTCATATAATGAAAATTGCGGAAATACTGTCCCATCTGGTCTTAATTCAAATATAAAATCATTTAAACCATCCTAGTTTAACGTTGAGGTCAAGTTAATTTTATTTCTCCTGCCACAATGAACTCTGGACAGTTGAAATATCTCTCGATGTCATTCACTCCAAAAACAAGCTAATAGATTCCAAAATACACACTCAGCATCACAAACTACCGTCACCAAGGAAAGAAGGAATGGAAAATACTAACTATGACAAACTAATAGAAATTACACTAAACAAAAAAGTAGAGGCTATATCATTACAACTTTTACATTTACAGATAGAAAGAAAGAATAACAATGTTAAAATATTACTTGGGTGACTGTCGACTTCTGAATTCGGGCTGATGACTTAGTGCATTACCACATTACGCACCATCGAACCTGGTCTCGTCTGCGTCTGAGGTGCCTCACATAATTACTCGTTCATTGAGGACACGTTGGCGTGCAGGAAACAACAGCATTCATATTGTAGAAGGACATGCATCTTGACTTGCGCTCGAACCAATAGTTTCCTCTGCAGAAGTTCCTCGTGAAAGCTGAAACTAATAAATAAGTCTTAGAAAAGTCCAGGACACACACCGATGCTTGTTGAGATGAATGGAATAACTTAACTTTTACTCAGTTAATTGTAGGCAGAATTTAAGCATGTCTGAATTGCAGTCTGATATATATTGAAGGCTTTTAAATGAGGTGAAGTTCTCCAGTGAAGTAAAGTACGTCTTATCTCGTCCGCAGTTGTAGTCAGAATAATTCCCAACGGTTGAGTTCAGAAGTAGAAAACCAGGATAAAATTTCCTTAGGAATTACCACGATTTCGTCGTCTTAAGACAGAGGTGTGTCCCTTAATTACACTTGATTGGTTATCTCATTACATTAACACGAATATTGTCATCTGATTGGCTGCCATAGTCCCCCGTCACGCGACCTTGCCAGTATTGATCGGATGATAGAAACACATTTCGCCTGGTCACGTGGTTCAGACGGCTGATTGAAGGTCGACCGACTAACAGTATCTCTGCTTGCCTTCCTTGCGTTCTGGCCCAGCTGGAATTCCCGTCACCTGGTAACTGGTTCTAGCCGACTCGAAGTGATGAAACTCCCTTCCTGGCGTACGAAATAATGTTCCAACTTACTGTAGGAATGAAATATTTTCCCTAAATTAATTTTTACCACTTTTGAAGGGGACAATATACTGTAGGCATCAGGGATGTTATCAGAACTCATTGAGTGATACCAAATTATATTCTCTGGGCCTTAAGAAGGAAAAATGGATTGGACTAGTGGGCTTTCTGCAGAATTCAATACAACTCCACTAAGATAATACATAATAATATTATATTTATATACCATATAAATATAAATTATTATTTATTAAAGAAAGAGGATGAAAATATGATATACAGCATACAGTAACTCAAAACATTAATCTTCACATCACAGTTGTCATCATTGTCTGTTTCGTAGTCACTGATGCAAAGAGGCTTGAGTAATACTCTTTGCTTGCAGGACTGCGAGGTATTCGGCAAGTTTTAATATGTACTTAGCATTCACACGTTTCACGCAGGAGGGGATGTCAAATCTCCTGGTAAGTTGATTGTGTCAGGAGTTTTGAACTTCGGATCTATGATGATGTGACGGCTCCAAGGACCAGGGTACGTTTGTCGCAAATATGCAACTTTATGTTTGAAGTCACACCGCATAGATCGAACACTCTGAAGAATGAATGCTGGCTTTGGTTTTTTCACCTTGAAATCATGGTGGGTAAGTATCTCCAAACCAAATGGAGATGGACGCTTTCGGCCCTTCAGAATTATTTCATCCCAGACTTCAGGAAGTTCGGCGATGGTAGTCTTCCTGCGTTGAGCAGAAATAAGTGAAATGTCCTGGTCGTTTGATAGGTAGCTATGACCACGAAGGGGAAATAGGTATGTAACCCTTTTAAAAAGTTTGAGAATGTGCACTACACAGGAGAGGAAGTACACCTGTATTTTATTTTTGCTTTGCCCAGGACAGCTGTCACTTATTAAATCCAGCTCATCCGTTAACTCGGAGTGTGGGATGCTCTTTATGAAATGTAGCAGCATTGAGATAACCTCATTTTGATCCTTCTTTCCCTCAAGTACCAAATATCTGTATATTTTGACGCTTCCTGCTCCCAAATCATGTGTCCCAAAGGCATAATACCACATATGACGCATGTAGTATACAACACTCGTTGGTAAATGAGAAGGAGGTAAATTGTGCATAAAATCAAACGAGATCCAGTTAACTGGCTTTTCGAATGAACGCCCTTTTGTCAGCCAAGAAAGCCTCCAATTTCCTGAGGTAACTGGCTTTCACAACCTCAGAAGCTTGTCTCTCCCCATCGTCTTTAGCTGCGTTTGTTTTTACTGAAGCAAATCGCATTCTTTGCAAGAGTCAGATTTGGGATATCCGAAATGGATGATGAAGGTTTTCTAAATCTGCATGTAAATTTTGTAGGACACATTTATTTGGTAGGCGTTTAGGAACTCTCCATGCATATCCTTGACAGTGAGATATTCTGGCAAATAGCGCCTGTTGGGATTATCCCTGAGTGAGTAATATGATTTCCGAGCAGGGATGGACATGATATGGGCCTCAACAACCTGTACGAGCTGTTCTGGCGCTTGGCCTGGCCGATTAGGATGTTTACCACAATTGCCCCTAGGAGAACTCCCGCAGTGAACTAAGTTATTTTGCAGTCTTCTCACTCTGTCGCAAGTAACTTCATGCAAACTTACCAACGCATTTTTGCAAACAACAATATCTTCTCCTGTTACCCGCGCTTTGTAGGTGAATGTCACGGCCCGAGGTTTCATACTGTCTTCATTATCCGTTCTTGGCTGAGTGTTCGCGATAACATGCTTGCCTATCAAACCACTGAGATGACTATCTTGGGGGGCTTTTGACATCATTTTGTTAAACTCTTCAATGATATTGCGCCGGGCTTCTTCGCCTACTTTCTCAAAACAACGCGGCCTCCAACACCTAGCCAGAAACAGACAGAAAAAACGATTATTTTAGAGATAAACTGATTAAGGACTGTATATTCCTTAGATATGACAGGTATAACACAATCAAAAAAAATAATAGGAAGTAACAATAACAATGATGAATTTTTTTAGATTTCTACACATTTTAAATTTTGAAACATATTTTATTATATAATACTACGAACCTACAGTCCTCTCCAGTCATGTGAGCTGGTACCGTACCAATTTCCTAACGTGATTGATATCTGCACCATGCATTTTGGCATCACGAATGTTATCCTCCTTTTTCTCCTTTCTTGCTCTCTTTCGCGGCCGCTCTGGACGTTTCGTGTCCATATTGACATAAAACCTTGCAGAACAGGAGTACAACCTAGGCAGTTGTAAACAAAAGTGTAATTTATCATTGGTTTATCGGGAGTTGAGCAGAGCGTTCTCGCGTCACCTACCTGAAGCACCACTGACTAGTGGTGTTCTCGCTAGCAACAGTCCAGACGTGTGGGTTTTTCGCCGAATCGCCGTATGTTTAGAGGCTAACACAGTACGCCCTGAGGTGTTTTGACAGAATTGGTTGTGTAATCACGTGCTTAATGCTGAACATTACAAGATGGCGCCTATGACTCGTTTTTCGATTTTTTTTTGTAGTGGGGTTCTTGCCGGTAACCCCTCAATTAATTTCACCAAATCACACCACAAATTAAACCGAGGAAATATCGTAGTGATCACATTCCTTAAATCACATCGCCAATGTTACTTGTACAATAAACCAGTCATCATCAATCAGGTCTTGCTTGACCACTACACTACACAAGCGTCTGAACTCGTAACGGTGACGCGATGCATATCTAATCGTATCTTATCAATGCCCATTTTCTTGACACAACAATGACATAACCGTTGTAAGATGATGCAAAAACAACCATAGCAAGAAAAAATGAAAAAAAAACCAAAATAAAATTATACCGTTAAGGAAAGAGAAGCTCAAAAAGGATAATAGCACTTTCAATATTGTATATAAAATAAATGAGTAAGCTACCAAGAAAACCTAATAATAATAATAATAATAATAATAATAATCATAATAATAATAATAATAATAATAATAATAATAATAATAATAATAATAATAATAATAATAATAATAATACCGGGCGTGTTGGCCGTGCGCGTAAAGGCGCGCGGCTGTGAGCTTGCATCCGGGAGATAGTAGGTTCGAATCCCACTATCGGCAGCCCTGAAGATGGTTTTCCGTGGTTTCCCATTTTCACACCAGGCAAATGCTGGGGCTGTACCTTAATTAAGGCCACGGCCGCTTCCTTCCAACTCCTAGGCCTTGCCTATCGCATCGTCGCCGTAAGACCTATCTGTGTCGGTGCGACGTAAAGCCCCTAGCAAGTAATAATCATAATAATAATAATAATAATAATAATAATAATAATAATAATAATAATAATAAACCAAGAAGATTAAGTTAAATAGATCACATCTGAGAACGAAAAATTTAAATTTTAACAATGGCAATAATATGCTATTAGACCTTAGCTGTGCCTAGAACAGTCTTTAAATATAATACTATAAGAACACTTAATTACGGAGACCAGAGGTTCGTTTTGGTTTTAAGGCCGTCAAAGTACATAGCACGGTGTACATCCTAGGCGAATATTCACCGAAATTTTCAGACACAAGTTATAGGTTTTAACGTCAATTCAGATATTTTAGGTACTATAGGATCACAGCTTCTAACCTTATACGGTAAATACATGAAACGCGTGAATACAACTTCATTTTAAGTCATTGCTTCAAGAACAAAAAAGATATTTCCCTAAAATACAAGGGCTGGTGATTTCATCCCTTCATATAGGATTGCGTCAAAAAGGGCATCCGGCCGTAAATTAGGGCCAAATCCACGTGCGAAACAGGTCACACCCCTGAGTCCACATATATGGGAAAAACAGTAGGAGGAGGAGAAGAAGAATATTCTTTGTTTTATTCATTTTATTTTAATTGTTTCCTAAAATAATATATTAACACAAATGTATTAATATTCACAAACAATAGGACAATAATAATAATAACTAATCAGTAGCTAACAAACAATTTAACCACCTAAAACAAAAAGTTAAGGACAACTTACATAAAGGCAATACTACTGTACAGTACTCATGGATAAATCTGAAGATAGAGCATTCAATATTGTCAAGAAAGACCTCAATGATACCATTCAAAACGAGCTGAAATAAATACTCAAAAATTCTCAGTTATTGTTAAATGAACAGCGGACGTTGAAATTGATTAACATGAACCCCAAATTACCAACTACAAGAGCACTCAATAAAATACACAAAATAAACATACCGATACCTATCAGGGCCATTATCAATTTTAGGAACAGCCCCACTTACACAACTTAAATTTATTCAAAAATTCCTAAAATCATCATTTTGCAGTTACGAAGTTACAACCTCATTTTTCCATTGATTGCCACGATATCACCAACATGAAACCAGCATTCCGATAGCTGAAACTATCCACCCCATTGAAAGAAATCTCAATAATTACTCGTATAGCATAGCAAATTGAGCAAAATGCAAATCATTCTTTTATGACTCTCCTTAAATCTGCTGTTGACAACAACTACTTTTCTTTTAAGAATACCATTTATAAACAGGACGGTCTTCGCATGGGATCCCCTATTTCCAGAATTTTAGCCGATATTTATCTTACAAGTTGCTTTAGTTGCACCGACACAGATAGGTCTTATGGCGATAATGGGATAGGAAAGTGCTATGAGTGGGAAGGAAGTGGAAGAGTCCCAGCATTTGCCTGGTGTGAAAATGGGAAACAACAGAAAAACATCTTCAGAGCTGCCGAAACAGGGGGGATCGAACCCACTATCTTCCGAATGCAAGCTCACAGCTGAGCGCCTCTAACCACAGCCCAACTTGCTCGGTCTCGATAATCTAGAGCACACTAAGATTATTAACAAATTTCAAGGAATTGTTTTCTGGATGATATAATATGTGGAAGACATTTTTCTATAAATGACCATCATTTCATCAAAGAAGAGACTTTGCTTAATCAATAGAACTCGTAATATCCGCATATTATATTAATGCTTGAATCTCAAGTCAATAATTCATTAAATGTTTTGGATATCTCGACAACTAGAAACATTAGAATAGAAAACCCACACAAACTTGCAACATAAAAATATAAGATTCTCAGCATACAGGTAACCACAAATAAAAGCCGCATTTTATAGTTTAATTTACAGAATATTTCAACATCCCTCCTTTAACTGCTAATAAGAAAAGAAATTATTAAAATTTAGAATATCACATTCAATAATGGCTATAAGAAACAATTTGTTGACAAAATAATTCATAAATTGAAAAATAAATCCTCCTCAACCCTTGTTAGAAGACCCACAAACAAAAATATATATCTTACTTACACATACAACAATAATATTTTGCAGATAAACTTATTTAAAAAACAAAATTTCAAGATAGCGTTTAGAACTCCCGCGGTGTAGGAGTAGCGTGCCTGCTTCTTACCCGGAGGCCCCGGGTTTGATTCCCGGCCAGGCCAGGGATTTTTACCTGGATCTGAGGGCTGGTCGGAAGTCAACTCAGACTACGTGATTACAATTGATGAGCCATCTGACGGTGGGATGGCGACCCCAGTCTAGAATGCCAAGAATAACGGCCGAAAGGACTCGTCGTGCTGACCACATGACACCTCATAATCTGCAGGCCGTCAGTTGAGCAGCGGTCGCTTGGTAGTCCATGGCCCTTCGGGGCTGTTGCGCCACGGGTGGTTAGAAAGAATAACACTAATTCTAACATTTTCTCTAATATGCATACATGTCAATGCTAGCAACAATATTCCAATTCAGGTATATACAAGCATAAATGTTATAAAGTGATTCCAGCTACATACGCCAAACTGGCAGAAGTAACCAAATATATTATCAAGAGTACATCAATGCCAAGAAGCACAATAGGTTTTGGGTCATGGGTGAGCACATGGCACATTTTAATCATCAATTTACGACTACTGAAAAAAAGATCAATTTATGCAAGAGAAACATTTTCATACATCTGGAACAAACCATCCCATTTATGTCAATGATATTTCCGGGCAGTCCAACATTCCTTTCGAGGCTTTAATATTTCTTTCCAACAAACGCAAGAAATCTAAAACTTCTTCTTCAACTCATAACTATCCCCATAAAATCCTCCCCTCCCTTCCCTCCGTCAATCAATCAATCAATCAATCAATCAATCAATCAATCAATCAATCAATACTGATCTGCATTTAGGGCAGTCGCCCAGGTGGCAGATTCACTATCTGTTGCTTTCCTAGCCTTTTAAGAAATGATTTCAAAGAAATTGGAAATTTATTGAACATCTCCCTTGGTAAGTTATTCCAATCCCCAACTCCCCTTCCTATAAATGAATATTTGCCCCAGTTTGTCCTCTTGAATTCCAACTTTATCTTCATATTGTGATCTTTCCTACTTTTATAAACGCCATTCAAACTTATTCGTCTACTAATGTCATTCCACGCCATCTCTCCGCTGACAGCTCGGAACATACCACTTAGTCCAGCAGCTCTTCTTCTTTCTCTCAGTTCTTCCCAACATTTTTGTAACGCTACTCTTTTGTCGGAAATCACTCAGAACAAATCGAGCTGCTTTTCTTTGGATTTTTTCCAGTTCTTGAAAGAAGTAATCCTGGTGAGGGTCCCATACACTGGAACCATACTCTAGTTGGGGTCTTACCAGAGACTTATATGCCCTCTCCTTTACATCCTTACTACAACCCCTAAACACCCTCATAACCACGTGCAGAGATCGGTACCCTTTATTTACAATCCCATTTATGCGATTACCCCAATGAAGATCTTTCCTTATATTAACACCTAGATACTTACAATGATCCCCAAAAGGAACTTTCACCCCATCAACGCAGTAATTAAAACTGAGAGGACTTTTCCTATTTGTGAAACTCACAACCTGACTTTTAACCCCGTTTATCAACATACCATTGCCTGCTGTCCATCTCACAACATTTTCGAGGTCACATTGCAGTTGCTGACAATCTTGTAACTTATTTATCACTCTATAGAGAATAACATCCGCAAAAAGCCTTACCTCCGATTCCACTCCTTTACTCATATCATATATATAACAGAATATAAAGGTCCGATAATACTGCCTTGAGGAAATCCTCTCTTAATTATTACAGGGTCAGATAAAGCTTCACCTACCCCAATTCTCTGAGATCTATTTTCTAGAAATATAGCAACCCATTCAGTCACTCTTTTGTCTAGTCTAATTGCACTCATTTTTGCCAGTAGTCTCCCATGATCCACCCTATCAAATGCTTTAGACAGCTCAATCGCGATACAGTCCATTTGACCTCCAGAATCCAAGATATCTGCTATATCTTGCTGGAATCCTACAAGTTGAGCTTCAGTGGAATTATCTTTCCTAAAACCGAATTGCCTTCTATCGAACCAGTTATTAATTTCACAAACATGTCTAATATAATCAGAAAGAATGCCTTCCCAAAGCTTACATACAATGCATGTCAAACTTACTGGCCTGTAATTTTCAGCTTTATGTCTATCACCCTTTCCTTTATACACAGGGGCTACTATAGCAACTCTCCATTCATCTGGTATAGCTCCTCCGACCAAACAATAATCAAATAAGTACTTCAGATATGGTACTATATCCCAACCCATTGTCTTTAGTATATCCCCAGAAATCTGATCAATTCCAGCCGCTTTTCTAGTTTTCAACTTTTGTATCTTATTGTAAATGTCATTGTTATCATATGTAAATTTTATTACTTCTTTGGCCTTAGTCTCCTCCTCTATCTCGACATTATCCTTGAAACCAACAATCTTTACATACTGCTGACTGAATACTTCTGCGTTTTGAAGATCTTCACATACACACTCCCCTTGTTCATTAATTATTCCTGGAATGTCCTTCTTGGAACCTGTTTCTGCCTTAAAATACCTATACATACCCTTCCATTTTTCACTAAAATTGTATGACTGCCAATTATGCTTGCCATCATGTTATCCTTAGCTGCCTTCTTTGCTAGATTCAATTTTCTAGTAAGTTCCTTCAATTTCTCCTTACTTCCACAACCATTTCTAACTCTATTTCTTTCCTGTCTGCACCTCCTTCTTAGTCTCTTTATTTCTCTATTATAATAAGGTGGGTCTTTACCATACCCTACCAACCTTAAAGGTACAAACCTGTTTTCGCATTCCTCAACAATTTCTTAAAACCCATCCCAGAGTCTGTTTACATTTTTATTTACCGTTTTCCACCGATCATAGTTACTTTTTAGAAACTGCCTCATGCCTGCTTTATCAGCCATGTGGTACTGCCTAACAGTCCTACTTTTAAGACCTTCCTTTCTATCACAAATTTTTTTAACTACCACAAAAACAGCTTCATGATCACTAATACCATCTATTACTTCAGTTTCCCTATAGAGCTCATCTGGTTTTATCAGCACCACATCCAGGATATTTTCCCTCTGGTTGGTTCCATCACTTTCTGAATCAGCTGTCCTTCCCATATTAACTTATTTGCCATTTGTTGGTCATGCTTCCTGTCGTTCGCATTTCCTTCCCAATTTACATCTGGCAAATTCAGATCTCCCGCTACAATCACATTTCTTTCCATGTCGTTTCCCACATAGCTGACTATCCTATCAAATAATTCCGAATCCGCGTCAGTGCTACCCTTTCCCGATCTGTACAGTCCAAATATATCAAGTTGCCTATTATCTTTAGAAATGAGCCTTACACCTAGAATTTCATGTGTCTCATCTTTAACTTTTTCGTAGCTTACAAATTCTTCTTTCACCAGAATGAACACTCCCCCTCCCACCATTCCTATCCTATCTCTACGATACACACTCCAGTGCCGTGAGAAAATTTCTGCATCCATTATATCATTTCTCAGCCATGATTCAACTCCTATTACAATATCTGGTAAATATATATCTATTAAATTAATTCCATTCCTTTCTTTACAAAACTTCTACAGTTCAACACTCCGTATCTGTACTCCCTCCCCATCTGCTCTCCTCAGTTAACAGGTGACCTGGCTCTGCAGTCAGGCAGTTCCCACTGTAATGTACACTTATTTTAATGTTCCTCTAGTTCAACATGACAATATATTCACTGCTTACTCTCCCATGTTTCTATTCACATTACTTTTTACCAATTATTATTTTCCTTTCTCTTACATACATTTTTAATTGGAGCATCATACAGGTCATTTCCACCAATCAACCAATCATTGTTCTGTATTGGCCCCTGACGTAAACTTATCACATTAATTGTATTTCCACCAAGTGTGTTCATTACCAAAGAACTATATTTTCTCCAATTCAGATACAAGAAACGTTATATTTTTCATTGTTCAAGAAAACATAATTTACCATGCGATATTTTTAACAAAATAAGTGCTTTCAGCCATATGTTTTTACTAGACAGATTCTACCAATTTTAATGGATTTTTAAACATCAAGATAATTTTATAAATATTAAACAATTTTCTTTACATCATAGTTTTTCCACTATTTTGTCTGTTCATTGTAGCTTAATTTGTGGCTGAAGAAGCCCTGCTGAATTCCAAAACACGTACCATTTTTTCACCAAAATCTTGTAAATATTTTGAAAAATGTTCCTTTACCCAAGGGAAGTTTATGTGATATAAATAGTCAATATGGAACAATAAGAATATTAAATTCATAAACACTATGCTTTTTCAATGAAGACATCCCTTAACAGTCTATATATAGAGTTATTGAGCTAAGTTGTACACCTCAAATAACTCGTGAACGGCTAAAGATATGGACATTCTATTTTCACTTTCAGTTTTGGTACCAAGGGGCTCATAATGGGATTTACAGTACTTTTTCCTCTGTGAAAAAATGGAATTACACTATTTCTATACCTACAAATATTACTAATTCAGTACTGTGATTACTTTGAAAACTGAACAAGTTCTTCTCAAGAAAATGTAATGTATTCAAACGTGCTTCATTTTCCAGTTGGGGACTACCCTCTTCGATTCGCGCTACGTATTGTAACAGTAAATGTCCTTTACGTCGGCTAGCAAGGCATGAGTTTTGACACAGGGCGTGTCCGGTCTCTATCTGAATCGTTACAGAGGAAAGGGTGCCAAGAAGTAAGTATAATGGATTTTTCTAAATTGCTGAAGAGTTTAATCATAAAGGAAAGGTCAAAATTCAACATCACCTCAGTACAGAAGTTACAGTAAATGCCCCTCCTTGGATTGGGCTGGTACTGGTAAACTGCGGGTTCGCAATGTTCATTTACGTCTGCTCCATCATCCGAGAAGGTCTGGAAAATCTCGAATTTCTGGAAGGTCTCGAATTTCTGGAAGATCTTGAATTTCTAGGAGCACTTGTAGAAATGGACACGATACTACACTAGTGTTCGAAGTGTACTTGTTACGGCATTCGACCTTTGCACAAAGTTATTATTAATAATGATTTCGAACAGATCACAGGTAACGATATAATGTCCCTAAAGTCTGGTCGCACTTGATAGTTATAATAGAATGTCACTGAAATTGAAGTTCACACAGTCAATGATACTAGATCGAGTTAAATATGCCATTGAAATGAACTTGTAATGTTAATTAAGATTGAAACTGTGAGATATCTGCCACTTAAGAAAGGAAATAAACATATTGCTTTATCACAGTCAAATAATGTCGTAGAACGCGCAGATCGCCTACGGGAGTCAAATAGAAAGACCTGAACCTGGCGAGCCGAACCCGTCCAGGGATATCCCGGCACTAAAAGCCATACGACATTTCATTTTTCAATGTCGTAGAAAATAAAGTAATTCACTTGTGAATATTTTTAAGTTCACGCAGTCAATTTCGAATGAATCACTTGTAAAAAACTGTAACTAAAGAATCTTATCCTGTGAATTTAGTCCCGTTCACAATTAATAATGTTGAAAATGATAACACAGTTTGTTCTAGAACTGTCCTGAGTTCAATACAATTCCTTTTCTAAGAAGTAAGAAATGTCTTTCATACGTTATCTACACCAGTTCATTGAATCACAGATCTGAGACTAAGTCCTACCAAGAATTTGAACACTTGGGGAAAAAATCTAAGTTCGTTGGTACTGTTTAATTCAGTTAACGATGTCAGTCACTTGGTAAAGTAAACGTACAGTTCGAAGAAATATTCTATCACCTCTGAAAAGTAGGCGTACACCTTGACGTTTCACTACCATAAAATTCTATCACCTGTTACAGTTAAGCACTGAATTATGTACAGTTTGACGTTTCACTGTCAGAAAAGTTCTATCACTTGTTAAGTTTAAATACTGACTTATTTACAGGTTGACGTTTCACTGTCAGAAAAGTTCTATCACTTGTTAAATTCAGACACTGGGTTATGTTAAATCACTTTGTAAAGAAAACGTACAGTTTGACGTTTCACTGTCATAAAAATTCGATAACTTGTTAAATTCAGACACCGAATTATGTTTAAGTACTCGGTAAAGTAGAAGCGTGCTCGTGAGAGAATATAAGTTCGAACCACACTGCTCACAGAAATAGTTAATCACCTGAAATACACACGTCTTAGCTTGTAGTGAAACTTTTACTATCACACGCAAAACGATGCTGACATTTTCTATGTCTGATCGAAGCGTTGTAGAGCTAGAGTTTTGTCACGCGGACTTAAACTCTCGTAGAGGAATGAACTGGCGAATTACATCACGGCGGCAGAGAATAACCAACAGCAGACTCGTAATGTTATTTAAGATTGAAACTGTAAGACATCAGCCACTTAAGAAAGAAAATAAACATCTTGCTTTATCACAGTCAAATAATGTCGTAGAACGCGCAGGTCGCCTACGGGAGTCAAACAGAAAGACCTGCACCTGGCGAGCCGAACCCGTTCAGGGATATCCCGGCACTAAAAGCCATACGACATTTCATTTTTCAATGTCGTAGAAAATAAAGTAATTCACTTGTGAATTTCAAGGGCATTGTTTTCTTGGTGACCGCGATGATTTAAAAAACCATCAAACTCATCCGAACTAGCATTGTAAGTAATATTGTCGTGCAGTGACATTTCCTCAAGTACGATAGAGGCCTTGAAACACTTAATTGCTGAGCTTTTACCTTGATTAAAGATAATATATCTTCATTAATACCAGGTGAAATACCTGAATTATCGAGCACCTCCGAAGGGATCTAACTGACGGCAAACACAGGAGTTTCTGCAAGAACGGGTATGCTTTAAAAGAACAATAATATATTGCAAGAGCAACAGTTTTATCGCTGTCAGTGACCTCCTTTCTGTGCTCTTACGAACAAAGTTTTTCACTTGACCTTTAAAAAAATCCTTTGAGTATGAGCTGACTTTTTATTAAGTCAGACTTTGCATCGACTTTATTTTTCTCTAACCTGCACACCTCACCCTTCAATTCGGTAATAAGTGCATTTTTTCTGCAGATAGTTTTTTGAGCCTTATGCAACCTTTGCTTAATTATATTAAGTTTAACTTCGTTATTAACACTTTTAAGACACCTTGCATCAGGAAGTCTGTCTCTTGGCTGCACTTAAGCAGTACTGGTGGATGGAAATGTTCCATTATATTCCACTTCTTCTTATTCTTATTCTTATTCTTCTTCTCCTCTTCTTGCGTGAACTCTTTATTTTTCTTGATCCCAAAACGCCCTTCACGCTGCTGCTGGGAAGATTTTGTGTTGGCACAGAATTGGGTTTTAGCCAAAAAACGGGTTTATTGAAACTAAGTTAATATTCATATTAATTATACACATTGCCTTTGAATAAGCCCATGTTCTAGTACTATGAAATTCAAAATTGTAGGCTACAATAATATAGCATATAAATTACAAGAATACGATGAACTGTTATGAAGTACCATTCAATTTCATAGTAGTTGACCGAACTCGATAGCTGCAGTCGCTTAAGTGCGGCCAGTATACAGTATTCGGGAGATAGTAGGTTCGAACCCCACTGTCGACAGCCCTGAAAATGGTTTTCCGTGGTTTCCCATTTTCACACCAGGCAAATGCTGGGGCTGTACCTTAATTAAGGCCACGGCCGCTTCCTTCCCACTCCCAGCCCTTCCCTGTCCCATCGTCGCATAAGACCTATCTGTGTCGGTGCGACGTAAAGCAACTAGCAAAAAAAACACAGTAGTTGTGTAACAGCCTAAGATGTATTATTATATTATTAATTTTTGTGGCTCATGGTGTGGGTTACTGTAGTCACCTCCTAGTGGCCTATAACGTGGTCCTGAGACTCGAGATACGAAGGAGTGGGCATCCCTAATATTTTCCGAGTCATGTCCTGCTTTGCGCTTGGATGGCTAGGACCCGTTAGACGAAAGGTCCTCACTACGACTATAAGTAAAGTAGCATCCTGCTTCAGAGAAGCGACCAAGCTTGGAACATTTTAAGCAAGCCTCGGACCTATGGAATTAACGGAATCCAGGATGCAGGCGTACGATGTAGAAAGAGAATGGGCGGCATTCAGTGACGCGGTAGTAAATGCAACAAGGGAATGCCTAGGAACAACTATCTGTAAAGATAGTAAAAAGCAAATTCTTGTTGGAATGACAAAGTGAGGGCAGGTTTCAGCGTTTAGTTACCACGGACCAAGTCTCCAGTGTATCTGCGCTCCATGCGGTAGAGCTTGTGATAAGTATCGCACTCTTATCTGTCCTCAGAGAAAAGAATCGCTGTCATGATTCTACTGCAACTAATATTTAATCCCCATTGTGGGTAGTGAAATGTTAAGTTTGGTGCATTTATTATATAATAATAATAATAATAATAATAATCATAATAATAATAATAATAATAATAATAATAATAATTGTACCGGGAACGCCTCTATCGATCAAAAGGTGAACTGATACTACATGAACTTATAACTTTAATCAGAAGATGTCTCTACTGAAATATTAAGTAATTGTGTTATGATGAATTTTCCTAAACTGATTAAATTTCTCCTTGTTTTGATTTGCCATACATCAAGATGTTTGGACATTTTTCCACAGATGTCACTACCAAAAAATTGATCATGCACTCTGGTGCAAGGTGGAAGAACTTAACTTAAAGAAGTTTCATATTCCTAGGTTTTCCATAACTGAATCTATGTTCATTTATTTTTAGGTTGGCAACACTTCTTTTTCTTTCCGCCAGTTTTGAATCTGGCCAATGAAAAATTTCTGTAATTAATATTCAACCTATCACAGGCTTCCTGTTCAATTTTGAGTGTAACTTTTGAGCCTGACCAATAAAATTGAGAGGGTGTGTACGGATTAGCCCAGAATCCTCTCGAACCTTCCCCGAGGGTATACAAACTGCGGATTTTCATATTCCTAAGTTTTCCATAACTGAATCTATGTTCATTTATTTTTAGGTTGGCAACACTTCTTTTTCTTTCCGCCAGTTTTGAATCTGGCCAATGAAAAATTTCTGTAATTAATTTTCAACCTATCACAGGCTTCCTGTTCAATTTTGAGTGTAACTTTTGAGCCTAACCAATAAAATTGGGAGGGTGTGTACGGATTAGCCCAGAATCCTCTCGAACCTTCCCCGAGGGTATACAAACTGCGGATTTTCATGTTTCCTTGTCAATTGATCGCCGTCTTTCTAAGTGTGTGTGTTAAGGCAGGAGGCGGAACGCCTCTTTCTTCGGCCAGCAGAACATCTACAAGGTAATGATCACATAAATTCTATCTCTTTCTTGCTGTATCCGCAAATTAATCCGAGGGGAAGGTCCGAATCTTTAACTATGTAACAAAACTTTTCTAAAATGTAAATCTTCTTTTGGTTAATGTAAAATTTCATAAAGTCTTTAGCTGTAAATCGGGGATAGAGAGTGAGTTAAGCTCTCGAACTCCCCTTCATCTTGGTTTGAGGTGACTACGATTTAGTAACGTTTTCTGTAATGTATTAAAGTAATTTCCATGCGAGCCACCTCAGTAGTTTGGGAATACCACTTCAAATAGTAAATTTGTAACCTAAGGCTTGAAGCCCAGAATTGTTAAGGTTCTGAATTTGGAATTTTTCAAATTTTGAAATTGTCATTGTACCTGTAACCTCATAGTGTTCACTCAGTAAAAAGATTGTTAAGTTTGCGATTTAAAGAGAAATATAACCTTTGTAAAAATTTTAAAATTCAATTCTTATATTGTAAATAGACCCATTCACCCCAGCACCTTCTTTAACCTCTTTCTGCTCTACGGGTATCCCCGTAACACGTGGTAGCAGATTGTGGTTGAATGGGTCTAAATTAAGCCCCTTTTGACGGCTAAACATAGGATCCGCGCCGAACTCTAAGAATTTTCTCGGTCCCTGGGAGTTTTCTAAATTTGTAAGTTTTCTATCATCAAGTCTGGCCCTCGCGAAGTCCTCCAATCTAGGTACTTGCGCAAGGAGGAATTGATTTATGAGTTACTCATTAGAAATGTTCAATCTGGAGGCATGGTTGCGCCAGATACTGCCAAACTTAAAGAGTCATTATAATTACCTATTTGTATCCCTATTTTGGGGGAGAAGGAAATTGATGAGGCTCTATCCACTATCACTGACAATACCACCGAATTAGCGTCTGTAATTAGCTTTTTTGAGGTCAGCGACCCATTTGCCAACCAATTTAAAAGAGTACAGGCTAGATTGTTCCATTTTTATGACAGGGCTATGGACTTATTGTCTCTAAAATTAAAAGAAGAGGCTAGTAATTTAGTTGACCATCTATCAAATATGTCGAATAGAGTCAATCATTTGTTGACTGTGGCAGCTGCTCCCAAAACCGACCCAGCCCCTGTGATAAACATTGTGAGTGAAGATACTTCAAAAATGGTAGAAAGTAGAACATCTGGGGCAACTCAAAAACACCGGCCCCATTGGAAACTGAGTCTGGTCATTCGAAACAAATTCCACCTTTCCTTTTGAACAATGCTGTGTTTGAAGCCTCTCACCCCTCTAGGCCGTCACCAATTATGTACCCTGTTTTAGTAGTTTGCCCCATCCATTGGCTATGTTGTTTAGGGGAATTTCAAAATTTTCCGTAAATTCCACTAATGATGTCATTTCATTTCTAAGATTCTTATTTGAATTTCAGGATCACACACTAGCGTTTCCCTCTCTCACTCTCAAATTCTTCAAATTATGTACCCATATTCTGTAGCCGTTCCATCGGACAAGATAGTCAAAGCTATAGCTGATAGGTCATCCATAAAAGATTTCCACGCCCACCTGTTGGCAAATTTCATTCCAGCCAGGGCAATGTCCTCCTTAATACAGAAATTCTACTTTAGGTTACAACGCCTGGACGAAAACTTTGCGGACTACATCCAAGATATCAAATTTTATACACGAGTGTTCGCTCTGCATTTTTCTGAGGACCAAATAGTGCAAACTATTGTTGAAGGTATCTCACCACCTTATAGATCTTACTTATGTTTTGAGTCTCGTTCCCAAACATTGGCAGAATTAGGGGCTATGGCTGCCTCAGCCGAAGGAGTGAGGTATGCCGACACCTTAAGAGTTGCAAAGGAGCCCCCTCCATCTTCTAATAGTTTTCGGCCTCCACCTCGCCTAACCTTCTCCACCCGCAAATGATATGCTTGTGGGTCTACGGAATATCTACGTAAAAGGTGCCCAGTGATAAAATCGAGTGGGGCAAAGAATGGAGTAGGGTCATCACAAGGATGTTTCAAATGTGGCTCGTTTACTCATCTAGCCAAGAATTGCCCTAATGCCAATAGCACCCTCTCCTGCTCAACTTCTGGTGCAACCTCCATGAACTCCAATAATTTCAAGTGACTAGTGTCTCCGGCTGAGTCAGCATGTTCATGTTCCCAAGGCTCAGTCCCTGTTAAACCCGACGAAAGCTTTGGTAAGGGTGAAAACTCTTCTAACCTAGTATTTGAAGGCCCTAAAGAATGCCTCAGAAATTGCGTCGGAGACCCCCTGCACTTGTACCATTTCTTAAAATTGAATTGAATAGTGAACCCGTCACTGCTCTATTAGACTCTGTGAGCGTGTGTTCTATAATTTCGGCTGAATGGTATTCCAAATTAAAGTCTGTTTGTAAGTTTCCCGACTATTGTGCATCTTCTGTCCAATGCGTTTCGGCAAACTCATCTCCTTTAGAAATTTTGGGTTTCACCTTTGCTAAAATTCGTATTTCTAATTTCACATGGAAAATAAAATTGTTTGTGGCTAAACACTTGTCTTGCCCCGTAATGCTGGAAGCGGATTTCATGTCTTCTACTGGTCTTGTGTTCGACATTCTGAGCAAGTCGTGCACCTTCAAATTTTCTAATGATTGTAAAATTCCTTTGCTCAAATGTAATTCTGTGTCATGTTCATCTGTTTTGCCTACCCAGGATGAGATGTTGTTAGACCTTAGACATCTACCTGAGGAGCAGGCTGAAAGTATTCGTAAATTGTGTCAGTCGTTTCCTGATGTATTTTCCAATACTCTTGGTGTTACTGACCTTATCGAATACAAGATTGTGGTTACGGATTCGATCCTTGTTAGGTTTACACCTTATAGGCTGTCTCCACCTAAAATGAAGGCTCTTAAAGAGATCATCGATCAGATGTTAAAGAACGGTATTATTCGACCTTCTAAATCGGCGAATTCACCGCCCATTTTCCTGGCCCCGAAATCCCAAGGTGGCTTCAGGTCTGTGATTGATTATAGGGCTTTAAATCGTAAGGTGGTGTTACAATCTGTGCGACTTCCTGATATTCATTCTTGTTTTTCATGGTCTCCGAAAGCTAAGTTCTTTACCATCCTTGACCTTTTTCAGGCGTACAATCAGATCCCTCTAGCTGAAGAATCGAAACATCTAACAGTTTTTGCCACGGATTGGAACTTTGTCAGTACAACCGCGTGCCTTTCGGGCTCCCCACGGGGGCAGCTGTTCTCATTAGACTGCTAGATAGAGTCTTCTCCGACATCAGATTGGAATACTTGTATCACTATCTTGATGATATCGTCGTATTTTCGGAGACCTTGATGGTCTAAAGGAAGTACTCGATCGCCTTTGTCCTAAGGCCGGATTGACTGTCAAGTTATCTAAGTTATCTAAGTTGTCTACGGTTATCTAAGGTAGCTTTCACTAAACCTTCTATGTTATTCCTAGGGCATATTGTGTCGCCCGATGGGGTTTCTATCGATCATTCCAGAACACAGGCCATCCGTGAGTTCAAACGTCCTAAGGACATCAAAGGTATTGCCAGGTTCATAGGCATGGTGAATTTCTTTATAAAATTTATTCCTAACTTTGCTAAAAGAGCGGCGCCCTTAAACGTACTCCGTAGGAAAGGCGTCAAATGTGAATGGGGCCGTCTCAACAAGTCGCTTTCCAAGATCTGAAATTAGCTCATTGCAACGCCCCTGTTCTTGCAATGCCAGATTTTTTGAAGAAATTCATTGTCCAAACCGACGCCTCATCGTCGGCAGTGACTGCTGACCTTCTTCAGGAAACTGATCTCGGAAGGCGACCCATAACTTACGCGTCTAGGACTTTATCGCCTCAAGAGCCCAAATATTCCATCTATGAACTTGAGGGTTTTGCAGTTTTATTTGCACTAGAGAAGTTCCGACTTTATCTGGAACATGTCAAGTTCGACCTAGAGACAGATAACCAAGCCTTATGTTGGGTCTTAGCTAGGCCTCGTCGTACTGGTCGTATAGCCCGCTGGGCCATCAGGATTTCTGCCTTCCAGTTTGATGTGAGACGTATCAGAGGATCCGAAAGTGTTGTTGCGGATGGACTAAGCCGCATGTTTTCTCATGATGTGGAGACCACCGAACAGGAAGATAGTGTTTCTCTTCTCACGCCCATACCTTCGGGTGTGAATGCCATTCTAACTGATGCCCCCATGTTGTTTAGGGATATTGAAAATATCAACGTGAAGATCCTGTGCTGGCTCCTATTATTGAAACCCTTTCTTCTGGGGAACATGTCGTCCCTTATGTATTGAGAAACGGGGTTTTGTGTTGCCCGTCGAGGCATGACCAAAAGATGAACGTAGTGGTTCCAGCTGTTCGTGTGCCTATTATCTTCAAGTACTATCATGAGACCCCATTAGGGGCATTTAGGCATCTTTAAAACTCGGGATAAGATCCGAGAGATGTTCATTTGGAAAGATATGGACGGCGAAATTCGAGAATTAGCAAAAAATTGTAAACCTTGCTTGCTTAGTACGCCAACCTTGTCCACTAAGTTAGGTCTATTATCTTCTCACCAAGCGTCGTGCCCCATGGAGCGCCTATATATAGACTACGTCGGACCCTTTCCTCAATCAAAAGGGAACGCTAATAAATTCATTCTGGTGTGTGTAGATGGTTTCACTAGATTTTCTTGGTTATTTCCTACTAAGCCGGCAACCGCTCAGTCCACCATTTCTTGCTTAAATACCATATTTGCTTCTTTTGTTCCCTGTCAATATACAGTTTCTGATAATGCTAAAGCATTCACATCCACGCTATTCCGTAAATTCTGTTTTGATCTGTCTATATCACATGTAACTACTTCGGCGTATTATCCTCAAACATCTCTGGCTGAGCCTGTCAATCGTAACCTTAGATCTGCTCCCATCGCATTTCATCATGATGATCATTCCAGGTGGGATACGTCCCTGCATTGGTTGGCCTTTGCTTTAAATTCGGCCGTTCATGTGTCCCATAAGTTTTCTCCAGCTTCTCTTATGTTTAAATTTGTTCCTAATATGCCGCTCTGTAACCTATGGTCACTTAATGATATTTTACCAGAGACAATAGATCCCGATAATATTAGAGATCTATGGAAGAAGGCTCAAGCCAATCTTAAAGCTTCCCATGAAAACGTTAGGGAAAGATATGATCGTGAACGGAGGCCCACCAATTTAAAAGTCGGAAATCAGGTCATGGTAAAAAATTTGTCCCCGCGGGCAAGCTTGCCTCCTGATGTCATGGGCCGTGCATTATATTAGATTTTTGACGCCAGTTATATTATTGGTAAGCAATACAGCCACATAAAGGATCTTTAGGGTTCACCTCTCCCAGGTGAAAGCTGTATAAGTGCATTGCTTTTCTGTCCCCACTAAACTTGGTAGGAGTCAAAGGTTACATTTCTTTAATTCGAGGCCTTCTGCCCCAATTGTTTTACTAAATTTTTATATATGACCTGTTATGTAGGATCTTCCCCTCTGTTTTCCTGCTGTCAATTCCCTGGTGGCCATTACCAAGCCCCGTCTCCTGCATCCACACATTAGCACACACTCACCTTCCACGCTGCCCGCCCCTCTGCATCACAAATAAAGATCGTACTCTCAAGACCCCATCTACTCTTCCCTGTCGCCAAGATCTTACAGTTTCAGTGCCCCATCAGCCGTCAGCCGCCGTACTGTAAAATCTAGCGAGGGATGCGAGAATGAAGAATGGGCCCACTTCGCTCTAGTGGCCTCCTTCTAGATCCTAATGGGTGGGTAGGAGATAGGGATCTGCGCTCAGATGGCCTTCATTTAAACCGCACTGGTACATATCAGTTAGGAAATTTGTTTGGAAGGGTAATAGGGAGGTACATTCAGGGAAACGGGATGGCCTAGAGAGCGGTGATAAGGGAACAGGGAACTGGAAATCAAGTAGGGATGACGTAAAATTGTTAGTGTTGAACTGTAGAAGTATTGTAAAGAAAGGAATGGAATTAATTTAATAGATATATATTTACCAGATATTGTAATAGGAGTTGAATCATGGCTGAGAAATGATATAATGGATGCAGAAATTTTCTCACGGCACTGGAGTGTGTATCGTAGAGATAGGATAGGAATGATGGGAGGGGGAGTGTTCATTCTGGTGAAAGAAGAATTTGTAAGCTACGAAAAAGTTAAAGATGAGACACATGAAATTCTAGGTGTAAGGCTCATTTCTAAGGATAATAGGCAACTTGATATATTTGGACTGTACAGATCGGGAAAGGGTAGCACTGACGCGGATTAGGAATTATTTGATAGGATAGTTAGCTATATGGGAAACGACATGGAAAGAAATGTGATTGTAGCGGGAGATCTGAATTTGCCAGATGTAAATTGGGAAGGAAATGCGAACGACAGGAAGCATGACCAACAAATGGCAAATAAGTTAATATGGGAAAGACAGCTGATTCAGAAAGTGATGGAACCAACCAGACGGAAAAGTATCCTGGATGTGGTGCTGATAAAACCAGATGAGCTCTATAGGGAAACTGAAGTAATAGATGGTATTAGTGATCATGAAGCTGTTTTTGTGGTAGTTAAAAAAATTTGTGATAGAAAGGAAGGTCTTAAAAGTAGGTCTGTTAGGCAGTACCACATGGCTGATAAAGCAGGCATGAGGCAGTTTCTAAAAAGTAACTATGATCGGTGGAAAACGGTAAATAAAAATGTAAACAGACCCTGGGATGGGTTTAAAGAAATTGTTGAGGAATGCGAAAACAGGTTTGTACCTTTAAGGTTGATAAGGAATGGTAAAGACCCACCTTATTATAATAGAGAAATAAAGAGACTAAGAAGGAGGTGCAGACAGGAAAGAAATAGAGTTAGAAATGGCTGTGGAAGTAAGGAGAAATTGAAGGAACTTACTAGAAAATTGAATCTAGTAAAGAAGGCAGCTAAGGATAACATGATGGCAAACATAATTGGCAGTCATACAAATTTTAGTGAAAAATGGAAGGGTATGTATAGGTATTTAAAGGCAGAAACAGGTTCCAAGAAGGACATTCCAGGAATAATTAATGAACAAGGGGAGTGTGTATGTGAAGATCTTCAAAACGCAGAAGTATTCAGTCAGCAGTATGTAAAGATTTTTGGTTTCAAGGATAATGTCGAGATAGAGGAGGAGACTAAGGCCAAAGAAGTAATAAAATTTACATATGATAACAATGACATTTACAATAAGATACAAAAGTTGAAAACTAGAAAAACGGCTGGAATTGATCAGATTTCTGGGGAAATACTAAAGACAATGGGTTGGGATATAGTACCATATCTGAAGTACTTATTTGATTATTGTTTGGTCGGAGGAGCTATACCAGATGAATGGAGAGTTGCTATAGTAGCCCCTGTGTATAAAGGAAAGGGCGATAGACATAAAGCTGAAAATTACAGGCCAGTAAGTTTGATATGCATTGTATGTAAGCTTTGGGAAGGCATTCTTTCTGATTATATTAGACATGTTTGTGAAATTAATAACTGGTTCGATAGAAGGCAATTTGGTTTTAGGAAAGATTATTCCACTGAAGCTCAACTTGTAGGATTCCAGCAAGATATAGCAGATATCTTGGATTCTGGAGGTCAAATGGACTGTATCGCGATTGAGCTGTCTAAAGCATTTGATAGGGTGGATCATGGGAGACTACTGGCAAAAATGAGTGCAATTAGACTAGACAAAAGAGTGACTGAATGGGTTGCTGTATTTCTAGAAAATAGATCTCAGAGAGTTAGAGTAGGTGAAGTTTTGTCTGACCCTGTAATAGTTGAGAGGGGAGTTCCTTAGGGCAGTGTTATCGGACCTTTATGTTTTCTTATATATATAAATGATATGAGTAAAGGAGTGGAATCGGAAGTAAGGCTTTTTGCGGATGATGTTATTCTCTATAGAGTGATAAATAAGTTACAAGATTGTGAGAAACTGCAACGTGACCTCGAAAATATTGTGAGATAGACAGCAGGCAATGGTATGTTGATAAACGGGGTTAAAATTCAGGTTGTGAGTTTCACAAATAGGAAAAGTCCTCTCAGTTTTAATTACTGCGTTGATGGGGTGGAAGTTCCTTTTGGGGATCATTGTAAGTATCTAGGTGTTAATATAAGGAAAGATCTTCATTGGGGTAATCACTTAAATGGGATTGTAAATAAAGGGTACCGATCTCTGCACATGGTTATGAGGGTGTTTAGGGGTTGTAGTAAGGATGTAAAGGAGAGGGCATATACGTCTCTGGTAAGACCCCAACTGGAGTATGGTTTCAGTGTATGGGACCCTCACCAGGATTACCTGATTCCAGAACTGGAAAAAATCCAAAGAAAAGCAGCTTGATTTGTTCTGAGTGATTTCCGACAAAAGAGTAGCGTTACAAAAATGTTGCAATGTTTGGGTTGGGAAGAACTGAGAGAAAGAAGAAGAGCTGCTGGACTAAGTGGTATGTTCCGAGCTGTCAGCGGAGAGATGGCGTGGAATGACATTATTAGACGAATAAGTTTGAATGGCGTTTATAAAAGTAGGAAAGATCACAATATGAAGATAAAGTTGGAATTCAAGAGGACAAACTGGGGCAAATATTCGTGTATAGGAAGGGGAGTTAGAGATTGGAATAACTTACCAAGGGAGATGTTCAATAAATTTCCAATTTCTTTAAAATCATTTCGGAAAAGGATAAGAAAGCAACAGATAGGGAATCTGCCACCTGGGCGACTGCCCTAAATGCAGATCAGTATTGATTGATTGATTGATTGATTCCAGCTTCCAGGTAAAGGCTGAAGTGCGGTATCCATACCGCCAATCCATCTGGGGATTGTACATCTACATCTAATCTGCGGCGACCATCACCTCGACTACCCCTCTCATAGTAGCGGGAGAGGTGGATCTGAGGGTACTGGGGGGGGTCCTGGCGACCTTACCTGGGTATGAGCAGCGGCGGCAAGTCTTGCCGTCAAACCTAATTATCACACAATTAACTTCTGCAGGCACAAGAAGGCTTCCGAAGTTATGTTGTTTAAATTTTCTACAAATCTAACTTCGGGAAAAGACTTATAAATTTTTTAAACTGGAAATGTTTTCTCAAAATTCTTCTGTGTCACGCCAAGGAAGGGCGTTTGGGGGGAAGGAGGTCAGTAACGGGAGGTACACATCAACGCCGCGCATTCAAAATTAGTGTCTTAATGAACGCCTCTATCGATCAAAAGTTGAACTGATACTACATGAACTTGGAACTTTAATCAGAAGATGTCACTACTGAAATATTAAGTAATTGTGTTATGGTGAATTTTTCTAAACTGATTGAATTTCTCCTTGTTTTGATTTGCCATACATCAAGAAGTTTGGACATTTTTCCATAGAAGCCACTACCAAAATCTCTGATCATGCACTCTGGTGCAAGGTGGAAGAACTTATAACTTAAGGAAGTTTCATATTCCTAGGTTTTCCATAACTGAATCTATGTTCATTTATTTTTGGGTTGGCAACACTTCTTTTTCTTTCCGCCAGTTTTGAATCTGGCCAATGAAAAATTTCTGTAATTAATTTTCAACCTATCCCAGGCTTCCTGTTCAATTTTGTGTGTAACTTTTTAGCTTAACCAATAAAATTGAGAGGGTGTGTACGGATTAGCCCAGAATCCTCTCGAACCTTCCCTGAAGGTACATAAACTGCGGCTTTTAATGTTTCCTTGTCAATTGATCGCCGCCTTTCTAAGTGTGTGTGTTAAGGCAGGAGGAGGGACGCCTCTTTTTTCGGCCAGCAGGACATTTACAAGGTAATGGCCACATAAATTCTATCTTTCTTGCTGTATGCGCCAATTAATCCGAGGGGAAGGTCCGAATATTTAATTATGTAAAAAAACTTGTCTAAAATGTAAATCTTCTTTTGGTTAATGTAAAATTTCATAAAGTCTTTAAATGTAAATATGGGATAGAGAGTGAGTTAAGCTCTCGAACTCCCCTTCATCTTGGTTTGAGGTGACTACGATTTAGTAACTTTTTCTCTAATGTATTAAAGTAATTTCCATGTGAGCCACCTTAGTAGTTTGGGAATAGCCCCTGTTTCATCGGCCGAGAGCCCTGAAGGTTTTTAAGTTTTCATTATCTGGGAGCGCGGTGTACGCCTCCATTCAGTTTGTGTTCGGCCGTTTATTTAACCTGTTCTTTTTTGCAAAGGCCCAATAGGTTGGGTACTTGATACGCCTGTGTAAGATTATTCCCATTTGTAATTCGTGCCTTGTGAGGCTAGATTGTGATGTGATGTTGCCCTGAGTGAGCTGTAAGAGATCGAGGGCATGTAAGCTCTTTTCAAAGTTTTATAATAGTGAAGAATGCCTCTGGAACGCTAGATATTGTAATTTTGGGGAGGAAGAGTTCTGGAATTAGGGGTTTTCTGCCCTTAACTAAATAATACCACTTCAAATAGTAAATTTGTAACCTAAGGCTTGAAGCCCAGAATTGTTAAGGTTCTGAATTTAGAAATTTTCCAGTTTTTGAAATTGTAATTGTACCTGTAACCTCATGTTGTTCACTCAGCGAAAAGATTGTTAAGTTTGCTATTTAAAGAGAAATATAACCTTTGTCAACTTTTTAAAATTCAATTTTTATATTGTAAATAGACCCATTCACCCCAGCACCTTCTTTAACCCTCTCATGCATGAATTTAAGAAAAGTTAAATTAAAAATATTGTAATGTGATTTTCCTGGTTAAAACGACCCTATTAGATGATACAAACATAAAACACAAAACGAAGTTACCATACTTGGCGGGAATTTGATGTCCTCATATGAGGACATCATGCATTTAGTGGAAAAATGTCAACAAGTCATACATTCACTACTTTGGTTTATTATACTAGTATTTACAAGAACATTTTACATCTGAGGCAATTGTATGAGTACAGCGAAATTACACTGGTCCTACTGGGGCATTTATATGTAAGTGATGTACTTCACACGTTCATATTTCAGGCAATGGTATGGAAACACTGAAAGCGCTCTGGACATAGTGGTACATTACATTTTCCACAAATATACTGGGTTTATTGCACAGTTTTTGTCACGGCACCTGTTAGCATTTCTAGCCTTTGTTTTCTGCGGATAGTGTACTATTCCATCCATCCTCTTTTCAGCAGGCACAGTATGTGTAGCCTATTTCTTGAGTGGTGGTGATGGGCCATTTGCCACTCGACTCTTGAAATCGAGCAGGTCGATAGGGGTCTTACAGTCCATTTTCAATAGTAACCAATCATTTACAACTGTGCCATTGAGCATATGGTAACTATCCTGAGAAATACTGTGATAAGAGGCACGTCAGCACAAATCTTACACTGAGGTAATGCAATAATTTCTCATAATAATTGCTGTTACAATTTTAATGGCCGGCCCCGTGGTGTAGGGGTAGCGTGCCTGCCTCTTACCCGGAGGCCCCGGGTTCGATTCCCTGCCAGGCCAGGGATTTTTACCTGGACCTGAGGGCTGGTTCGAGGTCCACTCACCCTACGTGATTAGAATTGAGGAGCTATCTGACGGTGATATAGCGGCCCCGGTCTAGAAAGCCAGGAGTGGCGGCCGAGAGGATTCGTGGTGCTAATCACACAACACCTCGTAATCTGCAGGCCTTGGGGATGAGTGACGGTCGCTTGGTGGGCCAAGTCCCTTCAAGGGCTGGGGTGCCATAGGGTTTGGTTTCTTTAAAATTGTAAGTTAAAAACCTACTTGAGACAGCTTGAGACGGTGAAATAGCTCAAAGTAAATGTAGTATGTTGTTTGACGCTGGAGAAACACGAACACTGATTATTTCATGCTATCAGTTAAATGCTGCTGTCTGGTGGGAATGTTGTAAACTACTATAATCTTGTCCTACAAACATCACTCGTTCATCTGATAACATTATAAACAATTTGGAGAATCCTGGAAAATAAATACTGGCTGAAGCAATTGAGAATACAAGCTAATCTCAAAAATAACACATGGTAGTTTGTTGCATGATGTCCTCATATGTGGACACCCATATTATACCAATATTGTGTAAAGACTATAAACTAGATGAAGCTAAATTATATTGGTAACGATAGTAGGATATACAAAATGAAGAACTAGACACTTACCTTGGGCATTTTCGAAATAGGAACAGCTCAAAACAATTGGAAACTATGATGACTTCTCAAAAAATGGCGAACCATGAATATCTTGTTTTCAATTATGCCAATTAAATGCTGCCACCAATTGGTTCTTTTTAAAACTGATGTTTTCCACTCTTACCAACCTAAAATAATATTTTAATAACTTTACCTCCATCTTTGGTAACTCCAGGGACTAAATAATGCCTAAAAATTCGGATGTCCTCATATGAGGACACCATGCATGAGAGGGTTAACCTCTTTCTGCTCCACGGTTAACCCCGGAATAATACTAATAATAATAATAATAATAATAATAATAATAATAATAATAATAATAATAATAATAATAATAATAATAATAATACATTGAATGATGCTATGCTGTAATGTGCAAAATATTCATGTCCAAATTATGCTCATGTTATTCTAGGGTACCTAACATATAGGATTTATGAACTGCAATTTAATTGAATCTTATGACCATTGACTGCAGTAAAATACTAAGATATTTTTATTATTATTAGGGTATAACCGTTTGTAGCTATGTATGTATGCAATATTCATTTTCTCTATTTAAAGCAGTAAGGGTTATTCTGCCCGAAGGCAGGTCCGAACCTCCGCAGAGGTGTTCCTGAGCCGGAGTTTACGTGCGGTAGGGTGGCCAGTTCCTTTCCGCTCCTCCATTCCCTTAACCCCACCAACAGCGCGTGGCAACCCATCCAACTCCTGACCACGCCCAATGTTGCTTAACTTCGGAGATCTTACCGGATCCGGTGTTTCAACACGGCTACGGCCGTTGGCTAAAGCAGTAAAGGGAAGTTAAAAGTTTTATACCAAAGAACTACTTAACTTCGTAATTTACCCCTGACTTTCTTCTTCTTCTTTTCTTCATGGGGCCTATAAATATTAGTTCTTATTTAGCGTCGACCTCTAAGATCATTTGCTACCATATTTTTCGTTCATTCCCACCCAGATATACCTGCTCCCTTCACAAAGCTGCAGGTTGTTCTTATTGGAAATTCTTGGATTTTTCCTCTCTCTTCACCTGGTAGTCCTAGAGTGGAGAGTCTGATTCTACCCAGCGCCTCACATTCGAAAAGTATGTGTTCAGCTGTTCCTCTGCTTCACTGCATTTCCTACATAAGTTGTCTCTTATTACTCCAATTCTGTGTAGGTGTTTTTTTTTCAGATGGCAATAGTCCTACTACCCATCTCATATTTTCTCTGCTAAGTTTCAACAGTTCTTTAGTATGCTTCTTGTTTGGTCCTTTTATCAGTTCCACCGAGCTCGATAGCTGCAGTCGCTTAAGTGCGGACAGTACCCAGTATTCGGGAGATAGCAGGTTCGAACCCCACTGTTGGCAGCCCTGAAAATGGTTTTTCGTGGTTTCCCATTTTCACACCAGGCGTATGCTGGGGCTGTACCTTAATTAAGGCCATGGCCGCTTCCTTCCCACTCCTAGCCCTTTCCTGTCCCAACGTCGCCATAAAACCTGTCTGTGTCGGTGCGAGCAAAGCAACTAGCAAAATAATTATCAGTACCTTTGCAAGCCTGTATCCTGGATTATTTTTCCAGTTTTCTATTTGCTTTTTTTGTATCCAATTTCCTATGTAGTATCGGGTTGGTCGATAGGAAATCTCGCATACAGGTTCTGGGCCTACAAAATGTGTTTCTGCCCATTTCCTGGCCACATTATCTGCCTTTTCATTTCCTTCTATACCTGCATGCCCTGGTACCCATATTACATTGACAATATTGTACTTTGAGAGCTGCAGGAGAAAATACCAGACAATTCTGGATATTATCCGGACTGTCTCTAGTGCATTAATGGCCGCTTGGCTGTCCGAAAAAATGGAAATGTTCTTATACCTATAGTTCATTTTCAGATTATCTTCAAGGCATGTTGTGATAGCTATCATTTCAGCTTGAAAGTGTAGTGTGTCTGCCCAGGCTCATCTGGATTGATCTCTCAGGACTTCCCTCGTTCATCCCTCCTCCTGTGCCATCCACAGTCTTCGAGCCATCAGTCCATCACACTAGAGCTTCTTTTCCAGTATTCCATTTATTGATATCCCATTCTTACTTTTTTATTATCTGGGTCTCAAGCGGGTTTTCAAATTTGTACTTTGGTATCATATGATCAGAAGGCATGTGTAGAACCTCCTCTGTTATTACTCTGTTAATTTTAGAGTGTCCTATATTGGGTCTTTGTGCATTCCAGCACTCTGATTGTGCTAATCTATATTAAATCATACTAGCCTGTTCTTTTATGAAATTGCATACTAATGGGAGGTCTAGTAAAGTATTCAAGGCTTCTGTCGGCGTAGTTCTCATAGCCCCAGTTATGGCTATGCATGCCATTCTCTGTAGGCTATCCAATCTACTGCCAACTTTTCCTTGACTTGCTTTCTGCCAAAAATGATTGCAGCATAGGCCATCAAAGTTCTAATGATCATTGTGTATGTCCACATTACCATTGCTGGTCTTAGGCCCCACGTCTTCCCAACGGCTCTTTTACATGCATACAGCAAGTTAGTGGGCCGGGTTATGTTCCTTTCTATATGTGGATTCCAGGTCAGATTTTTATCTAACACTACACCTAGGTGCAGTGCCTGTTCTTTCATATATATTTATCTTGCCCAATTTTCTCTTTCATGTAAATGGGACCAGAGTTATCTTGTTCGGGTTGACTGATAGTTGTTCTTCCCGACACCACTTCTCCACAAGGTGGAGTGATCTTTGCATGAGGTCCTGGATAACATTCAACACCTTACCTCGTACCAAAATCACTAGGTCATCTGCGTATCCTTGTGTATAGAAATCCGGTTCGTTGAGCAAAGCTATGATTTTCTTCACTACGAGATTCCACAGCAGAGGCGAAAGAACTCCTCCATGAGCAGAGCCTCGGGTTGCCCTAACTGTCAGCGTTTCTTCAAACATGGTTGCTTTTATCTTCATTTCGTCTAACATGGATTTAATTCATTTTTGACGACGGTTCTACGCACCTTGCTCTTTTCCAATGCTTTGATCATAGAGTCATAGGTTGTATTGCTGAAGGCTCCTTCTATATCTAGAAATGCCGCCAGTGCAATTTCTTTATATTCTAGGCTTTCTTCTAGTTTACAAACCAACTGGTGGAGTGCTACCTCAGTGGATCTGCCAGGTCTATATGCAAACTGATTTTCATGTAATGTTGAGTTCAGTTGCACCGTTCCTCTGATATATGTATCCAGAATTTTCTCCATTACTTTCAGCATGAAGGAAGTTAAACAAAACGGTGTGCATGCTTTGGCTTGGGAATAATTTACCCTTCCAGGTTTAGGTATGAATACTGCTTTAGTTTCAGACCATGATTTCAGCACGTACCGTAAAGCTAGACTAGCTCCGAAGAGGTCCGTCAGAGCATTGACCAGTATCTCCCGTCCTTCCTGTAGTAGTATCGGAAGTATCTCGTCCGGCCCCGGAGCCTTTATAGGGGAAAGGTGTCGATTGCCCATTTTACATGTTTGTGTTTTATTATTCTGTTGGCACAGTTCCAGTCTGCTCTTTGAGCTCCGGTCTCTGTTCCAACCGTTTCTTCTTCTGTCATCTCCTCAGCCTCAGGAAAGTGACACGACATTAGCATCTCCAGCGTGTCCTTCCACGGCTGAGTAAATGACCCATCTGGTTTCTCCACTGTCCCCACCTGATTTATATGTGTTGTTTAAGAACGTTCTGGAGACTTGCTGTTTTAGTGTGTGATTCCACTTTTTCACAGAACAGTCTCCAAGATTACCTTTTTGCTTTCCGTATCTCTAGGTTATACTCAGTGAGTTTCCTATAACATACGTCCCACATACCATTTTTAGATGATATTCTGTACAACATCCCAAACACTTTTTTTAAAAAAATTGACTAGTTTGTTGTTCCACCACTTACTTTTTTCGTGTTTTTCTTTTCTTTGAGAGGACAGTTGTCATGGAATTAGTCTATAATGGCCTCTTCTAATAACTCCACTTCCTCATCCAATTATTTCTGTCCTCTCACTTTAGTTGGAATTCTTGTACAGCCTTGCATAGAACTTCTCTGTATCTATCCCAGTTAGTTATTTTTTGGGTCTCTGTACATCTCAATCCCACATAGTCTCGCATCTATTGCAAATTGGATGTGCTGGTTGTCCGCCAATGATGGTTCCTCCAGCGCCTTCCAGTCTTTAACAAAGTTTGCAATATGCATAGTGCTTAGTGTAATGCCTATTGCCTCCCTATGATTTTTATTTATACATGTAGGCGTGTTTCCTAGGTTTAGTATCATCAACTCAGTTCCAATAATAAACTCTAGTAAAGACTCACCTTATAAATTGCAGTTCGTGCTGCCCCATGGCGTGTGTTGTGAATTTGCATCTGCTCTAATACTAGGTGTTCACCTTTCCTCTTTGCGTTGCAAATTAGGTTCTCAACTTTTTCTGGTGCGGGCAGATTAGTTGAGTCATATGGGAGGTATGCAGAGCCCATGGTTATTTCTCTGGGACCTTCCCAAATTCCAAGCTTTATCTTGGCCGTCACTAAGTCCTTTGAAAAATGTTCCTGCAACAGAAGGCATTTTAGTTTTCTGCTCACAAGTAAACATGTTCTAGGAATATTGGATGTAGTAGCGAACATTAGCTTAGCTCCAGATTCCGCCAGTCCTGCTGTTCTGCCCTTAACTACCCATGGCTCTTGTATAAGAGGTACATCGATGGCCTCGGACTTGAACTTCCTGACGAAATTGGCCACAGCTGATTTTTGTGTTGTAGGTTGTCCTGTAGAACTTTCAGTACCATCCATGCCAACGCTAGGTTTAATTTTTCCCTTAATTACTTGACATTTGATCTGCCGAAGTCCAAGCTTGGCCTTAAGGCCTCTCTTCTTGAGCTCTTCAAAATCTCTTTCATTAAGGGCCATAACATTTGTCCTTCCTGTGCCGTAAGTAGTTGTTGCATTCAGCACTCTCTACTCTTTCATCTGAAGTTTGGTGTCATGCTGATGTATCCTGATAAGCACATCATCAACTTTCATCTTGTCAAATGGAGGAGGAAACTTGGTGATGGCCTTTGTAGTATTCAGCACCTTCTTGGCTTCTGCCACCTCCAAATTATCCCCTTTCCAAGGGTTGCAATTGGCCACTGTCGTTTCCAGCTAGCTTTTAGTTTCTGGATTTGCACAGATCAGTACTATTGCTCCACTTTCCAGCGTTGGAGACTCGAGGAAGCCTGGAAGGAATCCGTCCAACAGCGGTTTCATTTGCGCTATCAGAACAGATGAAAATTCCTTCACGTCTTCCTCTTTCAGTTTCCCGCCTGAACAGGTTTTAGGTATTATTGCTACCTTGATTGAAGTTAGTCTTTCCGAAAAGGACATGACCGTCTCTTCTTCTTGTTTCTTGGCGGGCGGTTTTTTAGCCGAACATGATGGCGTACTATCCCCCGACCTTGGCCTTTTAAGCTTTGTCGGAGAGATAGCCTCTCGCCTTTCCCTGTTCCTTGGTTTTATCTCCGTCCAAGTTCCACCGGCAATTTTGGCTTCCTTCCTCGCTCTCTTCCTTTCCTTGTAATATGCATTGTAGTGAGGTGGCTTGTCGATGTAAAATTTGTTGATTTTCGATGCAGAAATCTTAAGTTCTGTCTCTACGGACGTTTCTGGTTTGCTTGTGGTAGCAGTCTGCTCTACTGGAGCTTCTGTTGCCATTTCTTGTTTTGAGTCTGCGACAGCCTGTCCAATTGGGACTACTGTCTCCATTTTTTCATCTTTGGCTTGCTCCCGGATCTGCTCTACTGGAGCTTCCTTGGCTTTCCTTGATGTCGAAGTTTTTGAAATTGGTTCTTTATAGGCATCCATATTTCAATCAATCATAGGGTTTTTCCCCTTCCATGGATCTGATCGTCGTTCTCACCATCCGTGGTGAGGCTTACAGCCAGACATTGTCCTCCAGCAACTCAGGCTCGACTGTAGCATTAATAATATATACAATTAGGACGATGAACTGTCTACGAGATATGTATTTTAATTGCGTGCCTTGTCGGCACAGCTCATCTTCAGTTATTTATGCCTTCTGCAGTTGAACTCTGCATACTTGGCCTGGTACGCGTGTATCGAGCGATGACATTATTATTGTTACAATAACCACACTAAATTGCGATCTGACGCTGTTACACGAACTGTGTTGTTTTTATTTCTTTGCTATGGGCTTTACGTCGCACCGATACAGATAGGTGTTATGGCGACGATGGGATAGGAAAGGCCTAGGAGTTCGAAGGAAGCGGCCGTGGCCTTAATTAAGGCACAGCCCCAGCATTTGCCTCGTGTGAAAATGGGAAACCACGGAAAACCATTTTCAGGGCTGCCGATAGTGGGATTCGAACCTACTATCTCCCGGATGCAAGCTCACAGCCGCGCGCCTCTACGCGCACGACCAACTCGCCCGGTAACTGTGTTGTTTATCTACGTATCTGTATGACACAGATTTTTTCTCAGTGCGAGAGCGCATTGAACATATGATCAACATGTCTACTACTCATTGTATGTGCGGCTATTGGGACATTACGGCACCTATTTTTTGTTGTGGGGGGGGGCGAAGTCCGCTCCCCCCGCGTGACCATCGACTCAATCTACATGGCCTGCGACATGCTATTAGTTCTAAGAAGAGAAAGATAGCAGGGAGGAGTGGAAGTGATACTACTACAGGAGTGTCTGCCTGTCCCCATGCTCAGCATGTTACCAGGCCAGATGTGGTGGTGGCTATCAATAGTGGTGTAATCGGGTATTAAGGGTCAGGACAAAACCACATAGGCAGAAATAGAAAATGCCTACATGTAAAACCTGACATTTTGTAGGTAGCACATGCAATGATGTGGTTCTGGAGAGGTCCAGGTAATTGTGTTAGTTCGGAATAGGTATCATGCACTAGGCATAAGCCTATTCCTCGCTATTCCAGTTATTCAGGGGATTAGTCCTTCTGGGCACTGCTGTGACTAGCGCGGGCCGTGCCGGTTGCCGAGCCATGCGGCAATAGCCACTAGTGCCTGCCGCACCGCCCAACCAATTGATGTCCCTCGTACCCAGTCTCCAATCCCGGAGAATGAGGCCAATTCCGCCGAGGCGGGGACCTGCTCGATGGTTGTGGGACATGGCGCCGGGCCTCCTTCCTGTCTGCCCGCGCCATGGCCCGGTATACAAGGCAACTGCGATGGGAGGCCGAGTGACCCCCCGCGCAGTTGGCGCAAACCGGCGCCTCCCTAAGTGTAGCGCAGGCCGTGTAATAGTGATCACCACCACAACGGTTGCACCTCACTTGGAGCCCTCAGCTGACCTGACGGTGGCCATCTCAAACAGCGGAAACACTGCAAGAGCTGTTGAGGGGGACGTTCTGTTCTCACCTGACTGCCGCTACATGCTGAGGTCCTCTCCTGATTGGTTCCTCGGTCGACTGCTGTCCTGGTAGCAGTCCTGGATTGCGGCTGGGTGGTCCGCTGCTGGTGGGCCGGCGTCGTCTTCTTTTTCCTGGTCCGGGGGCAGCGTCTTCCTCCGGGGTTTCGCTTCTCGGCAACGGAAGAGGCCTCGTCCTGGTGGCTCCCCTCCCGTCCTGGCGACCCCGGCATAGCGGGTGGTCCCGCTGTGTCGCTGTCTTCCCCCTCGTCCTGGTTGGCGGTGGTGGCGTTGATCGGTGCTGACACCCGACAGCCTTCCCTGTCCTGTAGGGCGCATATCGATGTCTGCATCTCGACAGACTCGCTGGCAGGCTGGACCTGGATAGCAGCCTCAGAACGCCAGGGGCGTCCTTCTCCACTGCTGTGCTGCTCTCCACCATCACGGGCGCCTTCCTGGTTTGCGCCCGGGTTACAGGCCCGTCCAGGTGGGCCTGGGTCTGCGACCATTTCGCCCTGGTAGGTGGTCGACGATCCTGGTGTGCGGCCTTGTTGGTCTGCGTATACTTCGTGAAGTACAGCTTTCCAACTGGGGTCGCGCCGTCATCCTCGTTCCTCGGCTCCGTCTGTGTGGCTGTCTCCTGGCTGCCGATGCCGGTAGGGTAGTTCCTCTTGCCTGGTATTCGGGTGACCTGGAAGTAAGCAGAGAATCCCCTCTCGTAGCGACTGATCTGGCCAGGATCCGTGGGGCGTATAATTATCGCCTAGTTCCCGATGTTCTCGACGGCGTCGGGGAAAGCTCCTTCCCTGTGGCCCACTCGAACCTCGTGAGGAGCTTGATGATGAGGTAGTTCTCCCTGTAGGTGTCCTCCCCAGGTCGGTACTGCACCAGCAGAGCAGGGACGGCGTGGTTCAGTGGGACGGTCCTGTGGTCCCCTAATTATCCTGAAAGTTCTTATATGTGGTGTATATACTCGTACGGTGGAGTCTGCTAAACGAACTCCTACGCCATCTGTGTGCGTCTATTGGAACAGCTAGTTGCGTTCTGACTGTGCTCGCCAGAGCGTGTACCAGTACTAGACGGTGTCGCCGATGTCGCGAATAGTGAAGTGCGCCTGTCTACAGTTGGAACTGCTTGAAAGCGGACGCTTGCGGCTACCATGGGGTACTTAGGGACTCCTAACACTATGAACCTACCTTCCGGTATAGGCTGAATGAGGCTATGTCTACACCAGCCATGGGATTGTTTTTGTTAAATATTGTTTTCTAATTGTAGCATAGTCTTGTAATGTAAATAGATAGCATTTTATTATCTCTTACTTGCGAGTGTAGGAGTATTAGGCCAAACACCGGCAAGTTACCTAGGCATTACTGACTTCAATGTAAGTACGCCTTTAATGATTTCTTTAAGCTTATATCATTTTCCTGGTGTGATGTAGTTATATTTTATTTCGTGTGTTTATTGTGTTCTAATATATCTCAGTTTTGTGGTATGGCGTTCTTGCTCCAAGTGTGTGTCGTGTGTAACGGAAGCCTATTGTCGTGCTTAGGTAACGTTCGAAATTCTCCGTCGCCTTGATTCAAATTCGTTTTGTTTTTGGGTTAATTCTATTTTTCTGTGTATTTGCGGATGTTTTTCTGTGTTATGTCCTGGATGCGTGTACGGTTACTTTCGATTTTTTAAAATATTATATGTACCGGTTGGTACACCTATACGCCGCACATTGGAATTTTCCGCCTTAAGTAATCCCCTACAGGAGAAACTCTGAACTTTAAAATCTGAATCAATTCTACTGTTTCTTAAAAGATGTCACTACTGTAAATTGTGTAATTTTGAAGTTTTCTGAACTGTGTCAATTGCGAGGTGTTTTTGTTTGCTATCTAGCAAAAAGTGTGGACATCCTCTTCTAGATGTCACTGCCTAAGAACTATAATTGGGCACCCTGGTGCGAAGTGAAGGAACTGTTTTTGAAGAAATTTGGTATTCATAAGTTTGTTCTTTGTTAAATTTCTTTCATTCATTTTTTGGGTTGGCAATATAACCCTTCTCTTTCCGCCAGTTTTGAATTTAACCAATCATAAATTTAGTTAATTAATTTTTAACCAATCCTGTTTGTCTTCTCCAATTTTGGATGTAACTTTTCCATCCACCAATAAACGGAGTGGGTGTGGCTGTTTTCTTTCACGGAAGGTCTCGAATCTTCCACGACGGTATAAAACTGCTGACGTTCATGGCTCTTCGCCACTTCATCGACACCTAGTTTAGTGTGTGAATATGTAGCAGGAGGCGGGAAGCGCCTCTTTTCTTCAGTCACCAGCTCCACAAGGTAATGGCCGTTTAATTTCTTAATATTGCTAGCTCAGCAGTTTAACCCGCGGGGCAGGTTCGAAACCTTTCTCATGTAACCTACCTTTCAAAATGTAAAATCACTTTGTAAAAAACTCCCTATCTTTAACTGCAAATCGGGGATAGAGAGTGCTTTACCCTCTCGAGCTCCCACTCATATTGGTTTGAGGTGACTACGTTTTCATAACCGTTTTTCTTCTCTCCTTAATGTAGTAAAGTTTTCTTATACGAGTCGCCTCCCTAGTATGGGATTAGCCCCTGTGTAATAGGCCTTGGGCCACCTGGGGTTTAAGAAGTTTCATTCGGGAGTGCAAGTATTCGCCTCCATTCATTTGGTACTTTGGGCCATTTAAATTAACTTATCATTTTTCTCTTCAGGCCCCAGTAGGTTGGGTACAAGATACCCCTGTTTCTTTGAAAATGTACCTTGAGAGGCAGTTGATGGGAAAGTTTGTTGTAGCCTTTTGATAGGCGAGGAAAATTGAGAGCAGTTTAGCTCTTTTTCTAAATTGTAAAATCGCCTTCGGAAGGTGATGGTGTTAACTGGGAGCTATAGCTCCAGGTATGAAGGGATTTCTGCCTTTCTAATACTTACGTCTTTTGTACAGCTCGAGCTTTAAACCAACCAAAAATTTGTAAAATTTGGGGCTGGTAGCCCAAGTGTGTAAAAATCCCTAAAATTGGGATCCCTCTAGTCTTGCTTCTAATTTGGCATTGTACCTGATTTCATTGTTATTTCACCTAGTGAAAAGTTGTTAAATTGTCTCTAAATCATGACCTTCCTGGTCTTGAACCTTATTGTTGTTTATTGGTTGACTTGTCAAAGTCTAAATTGTCAATTCTGGTTAATTTTTGGCACTTTTGAAAAAATATAACCTTTAGCAAAATTTTAATTCATCTTTCGTCTTGGTAGTTAGACCCATTCCAGCCCGCACCTTCTTTCACCTCTGTATCCCACGGTTAACCCCGGAACATTATATATCATCCCTATCGTTGCTGTATTGTGTGCACACATTCGTGTTTATTTATGGTGGTTATTCTTTTACATGCATCCTTTCGTGTGTTTCGGCCTGCTCGTGCTATTGTTTGACCTAATACTATGCTTATCCTAGTATCTACTTTTAAAAATTTTATTATTATTATTATTATTATTATTATTATCGTAAGTTTGTACATTTTGATATATCTTGGGGAATATATAATTTGGGTTGTAATGCCTTGTTTTAATCTCTACTGCGGGTGTTTTATGAGATTATTGTCCTTATTATTTGTGTAAACCCGCATTAATTTTCATGTTGTGGTAAGGCAGTAACGTAAATTGTAACTTCTCGGGTTTGAATCGGGTTTTTTTGGACAGTCCTAGTGTGAGTGGTTCTTATCTATTCTTCCTATTGTTGTTGCTTATCTCTTCGTGCCTGGCAGTTACGTAATTGATTATTATTCATTATTGTCTTGTCTGCGATAGCGTTAACGTGTGTGTGGCATCGTGAATACAATAATGGTTGTTTCATCTTGAGTGGTGTGCGTGTGTTGACTTGGTCATGTAAATTGAGATGGCCCGTCCTATTATTTTATTTATATCGGGTATTCTATTGATCTCTTAGCCCCAATGAATTTGGTGATTTTAATTATGATTTATTTGGGGTAATATTCTCGATTCTCTGCGGGATTGTGTGGACATTATGGGATGTATTTGTGTAATGTTTTGAATTTCTATTATGTGTTTGTGGACCAACGTTAATGTGGGTATTGTGGGAATGATCCGTCACTGGGTTCTGCCAAAAGCCCTCGTTTTAGCCATCCAACCCATTTTTCATTGTTTTATTTAAATTTAAATTTTATTTATTATATTAATTATTTGTAAGTTGGTGCACTAGGATATTTTTGTGTGATAGTATGGTACCTCTTACTACAGATATAGGTTTATTTACATTCAAATTATTTATTTACTAAATTATACTCCCTACTTATTTTGGTTCTTCGCAAGTTTCTCTTCTTTATTATTTTATCAAAGTTTATTAATTTTTCGAATTTCATTTTAATGTAAGTATGATTTATCAATATATAACTTAATTTAAAATTTATAAAATATTTTGGTGTCGTTTTCATTGGTGAATGACTTCGCATTTCCTGGGGATCCTTGCCTCTTGTTTATTTATTATGGGTTGGTTCCAGTACTCTTCATAGTATGCTTGAGGTATTATTATCGGATTGTTCTGATCTGTTTGTTCATTTTTTTCCTTTTTCCTTTTGTGCGCACTTCCCTATGACGCTTACTAGCCGATCGTAATTTACTAAAATATTTAGGGGGTGTTGCACTCCGTAGCAGAGATCATGCCCCTCAGTCGTCCACCCATCAGTCCGCCCCTGGCCCGAACCTAGCCAGATTTGTTCCCCCTTCAGTAGGCCTACTCACGTGGTCTCCACTTGGCATTATCATGACAGTCCACAGCCATGACTTTCCCCCTAGGTTGGGATCGCCTTTTCCCCAACCCGCGGCTCGTCCAGGCTACGTAGAGCAAAGTGATGTGTTGGTTCCAGCACCCCGCAGTGAGCATTCGCCTCAATCACCAGCCCCACTTCACCTGAACCACCGTAACACCCATGTGGAGGAACCACGGACGCTTCCCTAGCATGTGTGGGCGAGGAATCCACTTTCAAGCCTTGACTTGGTCTAGTAACTGTCACAATGCCTCAAGACGTTTTCTGTCAATAACTGTTTTGGGTCCACGAGAGGGTATTTTATTTCCCTCAGACCCTCCAGACAAGTTCGAAGGACCCCACTAACCGACATCTGGGACGCGCCCGATAGGGGAACAGGTAAGAAAACCCCCCACAGGTTCCCCTGACTATACAGCTGTGGATTGCAAGTGATCTGAACATATCTTTTATGTGCTATTTAAGTAGGTAGGTCCTTGTTTCTTGTAAATGTCATCCAAATCACCTCTCCGACATTTCATAACCCACTAATCGCACCTATAATGAAATAAAACGACAAATCAAAATCTAACCTATAAGTGCAACATCTTCGCCATTGTCTACTTTCGATTTATGTGATTAATCCAAGATAAAAAGATAAGAATAATTATTGTTGACAGCTAAATGTTAAACCTAATGTGATGTGTACACTAATATTTTACAATATTGGAATTTACTTACACTGTTTTGCCTCGAGGAAACCGGAAGAAAGATTGAGATAGCTGAACAAGTTCGAAGTTTCTGCAGCCAAAAACAGCACAAACCTTATCAGACATGGTTCAATGCTTGTATGATTGTGACTCCAAAATGTTTTGTCACCGGTTAAATTAACTTTTCACCAAAATCTTCTTCTTAAGGCAAATCCAAGAACAAAATTTCACACATCAGCTGATCGGTATCACATCACAACTACACCCAGTTTCCAGATCGCTCCGCTGTGTGCGCTGGCAATCAATGCCTTGCGATATCTCGCAAAGTGTCTTGTATTCCCTTTAGTGTATTTGCTTCTGCTTTCTTCTGGTGCACTGCAAAGAGCTGAGTTCTTACTTTCTTAATGCGTTGATACGTTAAGGGTTTGTTTGGATCTTCTTCGTATAACTGCCGCAAGCATTTGTACTAGAATTTCGTTGCGTGATAAAGTTGACGTCTCCGTTCTGCACTATATATTTTCAATAATTCTACGCTTCGTGGTTTCGCATACCTCAACCACCAGTCTAGTGTATGTTGAAAACGTGGTATCTGCTTCTTCCACTGCAGCCATTCTGTGTGAAACAGTTCCTTCAGATCTTGGTTATCTAAAATATTTTCATTAACTTCCCACCTGAGTAGCATAGCAAGGCCGGTTCTAAAACAATGAGTGTTGAGTCAGCATTTGCCTACGAGGTCATTGACCCCTAGTTTAGTAGTAGGAGGAATGTACGTTCGCGAATTTCGCGAACGAGAGCAAGCCTAACCTCCCAGTCACCATCTTGGAGAGGCCTAACTTCACAGGGCATAGTTTTACGTACGAGAGCAAGGCTAATCTTACAGTCGCCATCTTGCAGAGGTCTAACCTCACAGGGCGCAATTTTACGATCAGATGCCCTTCCTAACTTCACAAGGCCTTGTTGTACGGTAGATTCCCTTCCTAACCTCACAGGGCGTAGTTTTAAGGCCAAATGTCCTTCCCGACGTCATCTTGGTGGGGCCTAACCACAAAATTGTGAAACCACGAGTTCGATGCATTTGTGTTAATATTTTTGTGAAAGTTTCAGTGTACTGCAAGTAATACGAGTTCGATACCGGCCAAGGAAATGGAGGCCTGCAGTGTGAAGTTCGTGTGCCTTGGAGACATCGCTTGGATCATGATGCAGCACTAAAAACCCAGAACCGATGCCAACGGCGTCCTAATGCCTTGAATCCTGCCTAGAAGAACACCATGGTCATCAAGACATCCAAGTTAAGTCGACATTTCATTTATACTGGGTGTTATCTGTTCTATGTAGTTGTAATATGCAGTTTCCTTTCTTCTTGAAGGGATTATTATTTATACAGTATTTTGAGTAGCTTTTTAGTATCTTTACCATGTTATTTTCTTGCATTATTCGACGTTGGATTTGCAGTTTCACTTACTACGTGATTTTAAGTTGCATGATGACAGGGTGTCAACATCATCAGCCATGCGGGTTTCAAATAGTTATGTCATCGGACATGTATCTGATTTAAATATCAGCCATCTACTAACCTTTAAGGAATTTTACATTTCTATTCGATTACTATGATATTGAGGATTGTGTACGCGTGATATTTTCATTCTTCGAAATGTATTTCTCTTATATTTTGCCCAAAAGTGTTTGCTATATTTTACACGAGGCAACAGGGTCGTCTGACATATTAACGCTGTGCTAACAATACGGATAGCTTTCTTTGAATCCAATTTCATACTTTTCAAGGAAGGATAGTGTCTTATTATTATATTTATATGTGGTTCAAGTCATTTATGTGAATTTTTCCGTAATATTTTGAACGGATGTTGCGAGTTATTTTCGCTATTTTTACCTCTCACATTGTGCCATGTGGTGAATTATGGCATGAATTATGCTGATTTTATGTGCTATTCGAAGGCGAATCTTTACGTCTCTATGGATAGAGGCACATTTAATATATTTTTGCGATGTTGCGTGCATTGATGAACGGAGATTTTGGAATAATTTATCGTCATTTGACGTATGTGCGAGTTGTTGTTTGTGAGAGAATTATAGGCGATAGCGTCTTCATTAAATATTGAACCACGAGGTAAACCACATGTCTTTCTTCAAAATGAAATTGAGTGTATGAGAGTTATTTGTCATACTTTATGAGCGTCATCACCAATAATATTAAATCGAAGTTTTATAATATTCACTTCCTCAATATATGCTAAATGTTGGTAACGTCCTGAGTTCGATACAGTTATTGGCGATATTTTTTCAGTCATCATGACCTAGATTGTTTGTACCAGGTGGATTAGTTACAGGTGCGGATCATTATTTACAGGAGTCTGCCATTCCCAGGAGATGAATGGACAACGTGTGAACAGGTGTATATTTGTAAATAATACTCTTAGTTGTAGTTGGTTGCAATTGTTTTTCCTTGGTGGATGATGGTAATGGGAGATCATTTCGTGCATTTTTATGTTGTTATTCCACAGGTTGTGTGATTTCATTTTATTGTGCAATATCGATTTATGTGTGTAACCATCGTTGTTCCGAATTTCGGCGTTGTGTCAGGATTATGACACATGGTTAAGGATTTAATTTAAATTATTTTTTTTTCTTTCTCTCATTTTCTTGCCTACTTTGCCACGTAATATCACGTGTATTATGTTACGCTGAGCAGATAATAATTGAAAAGTCGATTTAAATTGGAAAAGTAATTAAATTAAAAAGTGAAATTAAGCGACAAAAGTAATTTGTTGAAATTTTTTTGTATTTTCATTTTTTTTCTTTTCTTCGCTCAGTCATATAACTTCAATATTTAAAATCTTGTTCCAGATTTTCCGGCATGAATTGACATGCGTGCGAGCATCATTTTCTAGAAAAATCATATAACTTTCAAAGTAATATTTTTAAAAAATGTGACATGGACGAAACAATTTTGTCAGAATTAATAAGAATTCATTAACTTTTACCATCCCATTTGTTTTAATTTTTGGTTGTACAGCAAGAATTGATATAAAATTAAAATTTTAGCGATCATTTCACATAATCATCATTCTGAGAAGGAAGAAATTATTATTATTTTTGGAAGAAATCATCCACCATTTATTTGGATTTCGATGGTTCATTATTTACGAATATCTGCCCATCTCCTTGATCCACACCATTTTTCTTATGGAACATGTCAATCCCTTACTGAGCACCCCTGAGACGGTCGCGTGCCTCCAAATGCTAGTCGTGGCTTAAACGGGCAGAATACATACGTACATACATACATACATACATACATACATACATACATACATACATACATACATACATACATACATACATACATACATACATGCAAGTACACGAGGCTGATGACCACGATGTATCAAACCTATACATAATGCAACAACAACGACTATATAAAACTACTGTTATTAGAGAGCATGAATCGAATAGTTAATAATAATAATAACAACTCACGTCTACTTCAATTACAGCATACATCTTAAGACACACCGAAATGACACATCTGAAGGTTTACACAGATATTAAGAAAATAATCATAGCATTAACATTACGACATGAGAAATAAATGCACACACGTACGGCTGTACAGAGGAACTGACTGCATGCACCCCTACATCCACCGAGCAAGATATGTGTGAGAAATGATATTAAATTTCACACACAGTAGCATTCTTTTAGCGCAGCACTCTCTTGCATCATGAACAAACCGTGTCCACATATATGCGCCGAGGAGAACAGTCATTTTAATACTGCATAACGGAAAATTAAAATCGTATAAATAAGCACGACAGATCCTCTCGGGGCGTTATTCGTGGCTTTCTAGACTGTGGCTACATCACACCAACCGGTAGCACATCAATTGTAATCATAATTATTAAATTATATTTCCATTGATGATGATGATGATGATTATTATTATTATTATTATTATTATTATTATTATTATTATTATTATTATTATTATTATTATTATTGTAGCCCCCATTTTTAAGAAGAGAGCACATAATGCAAGGTACATACAAAACAAGTAATGATTTAATAATTCAAAATAACTAACCTGACAGAATAACGTCAACCGATGATACACCCGGAAAAACATTTTGAATTTCAACAACACATGGCAACGCAGGATAACCAACATGACAACTAGAGAAAGGATGTACGGGAAGCAGGCCGGGAAACCCTACAGAGGACGAGATCTTACGTGACGTTGTAGGGAAAGAAACGTAAGAACATTAACCCTTTTTTCTGACTCAACATATAGAATTTAAACAAGGTATAAAGACACAAAGTAGAAGGATAACATCAACAATGAAGAAAAAGGTTAAATCGAACTACGAGGTTCCGATCAGTGGTTCTTCAGAAAAGTAAATATTTACACAAAATTACAATTACATTTAAAAGGTGGGCATAACTTCAACGTTGAAATTTACAAGGAAAATTTCACCGGGAATATGACATAATTATAAACATCTTACAAGACAATCTAAAAATGTTACAAGGAAAGAAAACAACGGAAATAAAAGTTAGCGCAGAGGCCTATCGAGGGGCAGTCCTCTCCTGATACACATCAGTGAGGGACGCATTGCTCAACAGGTGTACACTAAATTGACGCGGAATTACTGGAGGCTACTCAGAAGAAAAGATTAAAGTTTATATTTACACAAAAGGTTAATAAAAGGAATTGCTTCCAAAATAAAGGATATGCCTAGCTGACGAACTAAGGCATTACAAAATCAAAACTGTGAAAACCAAGGTCTAAGGTAAACTTGAAACAAATGAATTTACTTTTTAATTTAACACTTGAGAAAAGAAAACCAAAAAGACGCTGAACAGAGCCTTGCTCCTGCTGAGGAGCCAAAAGGCCGGAAATTGGGAAATACTCAAACAGCCAATCAGGGAAGCTACTTATGTTTCGACCCGAAGTTTCACCAATACAAATTAATGTTATTTTCGCCAATGGCATTACAACACCATATATGGTAATGTGGGAAATATTTTCTAGAGGTTTCGATTGCGAAATTCGGCGATTTCGTGATCGAAGCCTCCACGTGGCAACTACAGGGTGATACTAAAAATGGGTTACAACAAACATATTACTGGAAATCTCCAATATCAATGTCTTCCAACACTCATAATGGTGAACACTCATAATGATTATTAAATATTAACAGTTCACAGTCTTCCCTGTAAGTCTTAAAATTTCACAAAAATTAAAACACATAGAAATTAACATGAATTTACACCAACAAAAGATATATTCAATTGACTTCTTCATGACAAATCCAGAATTAAATGTTTCCACCGACTCTACCAAATCACCACCAGCGACAATTATTATTAATAGTTTTAGTTTGCCTGATGCGATGTGCATAGCACGTAAGTATTTGACCCAAATACATGGTGCAACAACCACGAAGGGTCCTGGTCTACCGGGTGATCGCTACTCAGCCCTCGAAGGCCTGCAGATTACGAGGTATCGTGTGGTCAGCACGACATATCCTCTCGAGGGCGTTATTCATGACTTTCTACACTATGGCTACCATCACGTCATCCGATAGCACATCAATTGTGATAATAAATATAAAATTATATTTCCATTGATTAATAATAATAAGAAGAAGAATTTTCGTTTCCGTAAGACGATATGCATAGCACGTATGGATTTGACTCTATTTTTACATGGTGCAACATACTCGAAGTGTCATGGACGCTGACCATTCAACCGTGGAAAATAATAATAACCAGCGGTGAGTCGCTGTGGCTCTGGACCCCGGCTTGGATTCGAACCCGGGGACCCCCAGAGCCGAAGGCCACAGGAAAAGGCTTAACAATATAAAGGAAGTAGCTATGGTCCTAATTAATGTATAGCCGCAATATTTTCCTGGCGTGAAAATGGAAAAAACACGTAAAACTATATTATCACGGCTGCCGGCATGGGGTTTCAAACGCTGACCATTCAAACGTGGAAAATAATAATAACCAGGGTGAGTCGCTGTGGCCCTCGGCTTGGATTCGTACCCGGCGACCCTCTGAACCGAAGGTCATAAGAAAGGGGTAGGAATGTACAGTAAGTGGCTGTCGTCTTAATTAAGGTACAGCCCCAGTAGTTGGCTGTTTTAAAAATGGGAAACAACGTAAAACTATCTTCACGACTGTCGACATGGGGTTTCACATGCTGACCATTCAACAGTGGGAAATAATAATAACCAGGATGAGTTGCTGTGGCTGTCGACCCCGGCATGTATTCGAACCGGGGACCCTCTGAACCGAAGACCACAACGCTGTTCACTCTTCCCCTAATGGACATTGTAGTTCTATAAGAAAAGGAACTGTGTTATTACTTATATTCACATGACAATCATTTCTACTTATAACATATGGACAGTTGTTATTGTCGGTTGCATTGTAAAACTATACATCATATCCACCTAAGTGTGCAGGTTAATATTAAAATATATATTATGTTTATGTGTGATCTTTGTAGTGAGATTCTTTCAAGACGAGGCAATTTTCAACGACATAAAGCTGTAAAGCGTAACTTCGGAATATTTGCATGCAAACAATGTACATGAACATTCAACAGGCGTGATAATCTCACACGACAGGTGAATTCTGAACACATTTGTTGAAGTAATCTTCCAGTAGAACGCTTAGAAACTTTGACTAAACGTCGAAAGCGCAATATAAAGAAGCGTGATCCAAACGATACAACATCATCTCAGCCTACTACAAGTTCTGTTACTAAACTCACACCGCCAGATAAAGAGAAGCAAGAAGAGGAGATGCATAAGGAGGAAGAGGAGGAAGAACTCAAGGATTATTTACCATCGAAGCTTTTTCATTCTACTTTATTTTCTAAACCGACTACACGTTCTGTCATTGTGCAAACATCTCAAGAAAAGAAGCAAGATGTGGTAGAAGAAAATAAAGAAAAATAAGATTTTACTGCTTCTTCACAATCAAACCGTATTAAGTTTGCGTCTACAGATGACATGCAGAAGCACATACTACATCAAAAAAAATTTCCGTTTCCTACACATCAACTCTCTACACGTATTCTCAATGTTTACAGCAAAACTCTCTTAACCTATGCAGTTGTAAGATACTGTAAAAACCTTTTCTCGTTGAACGATTACAACTCCTAAGAGCTTATCAAGATGCTGATTACACAGTGTATGAACGAAATTCAAGAAATAGAGGAAGAATTCCGCCGTAGGGATATTATTGTATAATAGCTCTTTAAAAAGAAGACACACATGAGTTACAACAACGAACTCATTGCACCTACCGTTGTAGACGGTGACATCACATGTAGGAATGGGACAAAACCGGTAGTAGTTTGTTTAATTTCGTAAATATGGACACAATAAATATTTTATTAAATTTAAAATGTTCTACTCTTTGCATTCCCTTCGCCTCCTTATCTTACTATAAAGACTTGAGTTTACTAGAGAGTGACCTTGATAACGAACAAGTTTAAACATGCATAACCATGTCGACGTGATCTCTGCATGTTAAAACAGAATGACCTTAGTGTCACATGCTCTGTCTCATCGGAGAAAACTCTGACACAGGTGCACAACTAAGTGGAGATGCGTTTTAGGAGAAGGGGAAAGAGGAGGGTCGTGTATGAGGTGAGGCAAAGTTTGCGACGGGGAGGGACAGCCTCTCAATAGTTGAGCCATTCAGCCTAGCAGGGTGAGGTAGGTAGTAGTATGCAATTTTAAATTACTAGATTGTGTGCCTAAAAAGCCTTCCAATCCTCTCTGCAGTGAGGGCATATAACGCTGTTGTCAGGAAGGGCGCCTGATTATTTAAAAATCCATCTTGCCCTTGTTTATATTCCCTAATAAGGTTGACGTCAGAGGGGTTCTGACCGTAAAACTTTGTCAGATGAGAAAGAGGGAAGAGCATTTGTATGTAAAAGTAGGCCAGGTAAGGAAGAGAAGGGAAGGGTATCTGACCGTAAAACCAGGCCAGAGGACAAAGAGGGAAGAGCATCTGTGCGTAGAACTAGGCCTGATGAGGAGGGAAGGTGATCTGAGTATAAAACTAGGCCAGATGAGGAGGAGGGCATCTGACCGTAAACCTGGGCCAGACTAGGAGGAAGCGGGAAGGGCATCTATCCGTAAAACAGCGTAAAACGATGATGATGATGATGATGATGAGGAGGAGGAGGAAGAGGAGGGGGTAAGGGCATCTAACCGTAAAACTGCGCCAGACGATGAGGAGGAGGAGGAGGAGGGAATGGTGGGCCCAAGACGGCGACGGAAGTGGAAGATGGCGTCTGTGTAGTTAGACCCTCCAAAATGGCGACGGGAAGGGAAGATGGTGACTGTGTAGTTTGGCCCCTCCGAAATGACGACAGGAGGGGCATCTGACCGTAAAACACTGGGCCCAAGGTAGCGTCGCTGTAGTTAGGCCCCTAAAACATGGCGATGAGAAGGGCATCTGTCCGTAAAACTGGGCCCATCATGGCGACTGTGCAGTTAGGCCCTCCAAAATGGCGACCGGAAAGGCATCTGACCGTAAAACGTAGCCCTGTGTGGTTAGGCCCCTCCAAAATGGCCGCGAGAAAGGCAACTGGCCGTAAAACTTGGCCCTATGTAGTTAGGCCCTCCAAAATGGCGTCTGGAGGGGCATCTGACCGTAAAACTGGGCTCTGTGTAGTTAGGGCCCCCCAAAATGGTGACGGAATTGGCATCTGACCTTAAAACTAGGCCCTGTGAGGTTATGTCCCTCCAAGATGGCGCCGGGGAGGGCATGAGGCCATATGATATCGGGAAGGGCATCTGGTATTAACAGTGGGCGCTGCAAGGTTAGGCCCCTCCAAGATGGCGTCGGGAAGGGTATCTGGCAATATGGCGTCGGGAAGGGCATCTGACCGTACAACTACGCCCTGTGAGGTTATGCCTCTCCAAGTTGGCGACTGTTAGGTTAGGATATCTATCGTTCGTAAAACTATGCCCTGTGAGGTTAGGCACATCCAATATGGCGACTGTGAGATTAGGCTTGCTCTCGTACGCAAAATCCCTGAACGTAGTCAATAATCAATCCTATTACTCAACTAGGAGTCAATGACCTCGGCTGCAAACGTACTTCCGCCTACTACGAGGAGTCAATGACCTCGTGGGAAAATGCTGACTCAACACCCACTGTTTTAGAACCGGCCTTGCCCTACTACTCACGTGCCCCTTCCATGTAGTGTTCCAAGCACCGGTTGCCGTATTTTACATAAATAAGCACAATGATTTTAAAATTCTGCTGTGCATACGTCAGCTTCTCGTACACACTCCTGTAAATTCTTGATAACGTATATCCTTTCAAGGCGTGAGACACCAGTGGGACAGTAGTAGGCATAGCCTGAATCAGCAGTCTTTTGTGATTCATATGTGTCTTTTAACTGGAGACCTTGTAATAGTTGGGATAATTCGGGAGAGACTTGAAACCGACTGTTCTGATCTTTTGCAGAAAGGACTGAATTAAAATCACCGCCTAGTATAATTTTTCCAGTATTTTTCTGAAACGGATGTATGATGTCTGCGGCATGGAACTGTTTACGCCCATACCTCCCCAGGGACCCTGATGTTGCATAGATGTTAGCATTCCGCGGGAATTTTCAAGATTTTCAATAATTTTTTTTCATATGTATTGCTGTGCCAAATTTGCCTTCATTTACGCTAACTAATTGTTTGTAACAGAAATTCATAACGAGATCTTCTTATGCCACTTCCTGCAGCATATCAATATCTACATCTAGTCACGGATTAGCTGCCCCATTAGTTGAAGTTTATTTACCGTTTGAATACAATTTATATTTGAGGTCATAAAGGTGTAGGTAATTAACATTGGAGGTATGCAAAGCATCGTATATAGAGTTCGTTCTGCAGTGTGCTACAACGGGGAGACATTATCGTCTCTCAATACACTTATTTATCCTGAAACGAGGGTCATTTGGATGTGAATACGGCTGGGTAATGTGAACGCCATCATTCGGTAGTCTCGTTATTTTCACTTTCGAGGGACTTTTAGAGATGTGGTTTCGAATTCTTCCTGAATAGTGTTTGTTTCTGAGACTTCTGTTTCTTCTGGTTGTATGTCCATACTGTCATCCATTTCATCAGACTAATCATTGTTTGGTGTGTTGAAGGTCAGATCATCTGTGTTTAGTATGACGTAAGATAATTCGGAGTTCCTGTTACTGGAGGAGTTTGCTGTTGTAATGATTTTTCACCTAAGCTCCGTAAGTTCCAGTTTGGAGATTGTGGGAAGGAGATTTAAGTTTGCAGAAATTATAATTGGTTGCATATTGTCAGATGTTGACGTTTACATTTTGAGGTGTACACTGTCAAGCTCTTGTGTGGCTGTGACGTCATCCGTACTGTGGTTTGAAGGTGTGATGTTCTCGGACTCTGCTGTCTTCCTATCGTGAGGAGCCTGTTGGTTAGATTCCGAGGTGTCTTGGAGTATAAGGGGTATATATATCCCTCATTATATCTTCCTGGTGGTGTGTTGTTAGAGTGGAGTCTTGTTTGTATGAGTACTTTATCCGTTTATGGCGACCGATTTTGTGCTACTCTGCTCGTGTGACTCAGTGTCAGTTTCGTCCAAGCAGTGGCCGGAGCAGGTCGACAGGTTACACAGCACTCCGAGTGAAGTTAAACAGTCAAGTGTTAGAGTATCGTACACTTAATGATGTTTGAACACTTACAGTACTTAACTAGTGAAAGTGTAAACAGTACCCGTAAGAAAAACAAAGCAACAAATCAGGGAGAATACGCTGAAATGTACCTTTTAACGGAATCACACTCGTCCATCTGCAGCCAAAATTCATGTATGGGTATCAGAGATATTGAAGGTCAACATGGATCAGCTGGAAGCTCTACAACTGGATGCCACCACAAACTCAGTATATATAAAAGGTAATCTCACGAAATATATTAGATTGCTGAATAACTATTCCGGATAAAGTAGTGTTTCTTTGTTCAATGGTGAACGGGTTCCAGTGGAAATAACTGAAGCCGGCATAGAGGCTGCGAGAGACAGACTTTTTGACATTTCTCCAGAAATTCCTAACGAAAGATTTGTACCCATTTCTCCAAGTATGGTATTGTTAAATGGATCACGGATTAATATTGGTCCAAACACTACAAACTCCCTGTTGCTAATGGAATAAGGCAAATTCAAATTGAATTAAAACAACAAATTCCGTCCTTGTTTTGGTGGATCAGCAAAGGTGAAAGAAGGTGCGGGCTGGAATGGGTCTAACTACAAGGCCGAAAGATTAATTAAAATTTAAATAAAGGTTATATTTTCAATAGACAACAAGATTTAACAAATTTTCACTAGGTGAAATAACAATGAAAAATCAGGTACAATTATAACTTTACAAACGAAAGTAAAAGATAAGAGGTCTTTACAAATTCTGGGATTCGAGCCCCAAGTTATAATTTCTGAACCCTCAGCTCACAACCACGAATTACCAAAGGGCAGAAAACCCCTCATTACATGGAGCACTTGCTCCCAACTTTTAACCTCAAGCCTTCCAGAGGCACTTTTCAAACACAAGAAAGAGCTGAGCCGCTCTCAATTTTCCAAGCCTATTAAAGGCAATACCAGGCTATTACAAAAATTGCCATCAAGGCACCACTTACAAGAGTTAAACAGGGGTATCTCGTACCCACCCTACAGGGCTTAAAAGAAAAAGAAAAGGTTAATTACATGGCCCAAAATACCAATATGAATGGAGGCGTTGCTTGCGCTCCTACATGAAACCTTATATAAAACCTAAGGGGCACTAGGCCGCTGACACAGGGGCTATTCCCAAGCTAGGGAGGTGACTCGTATAAGAAAATATTAAGGCATTAAGAGTAGAAAATCAGTTATGAAAACGTAGTCACCTCAACTCAAGATGAAGGGGAGCTCGAGAGGGTAAAGCACTCTCTATCCCCGATGTACAGTTAAAGCAATAAGAAACTTTTACATAAGCCGGCACTTAGTTACATTTTTAGAAGGGTAGGTTTACATGAAAAGGATTCGGACCTTCCCCGGGGTTAAACTGCTGACCAAGAAAGAAATAAAGATGTTAAAAGGCCATTACCTTTGCTGAAGAGCTACTGCTCGAAGGAAGAGGCGCTATACTTCCATACAGTAAGCTAGATGTTGTTGAAGTGGCGGAGAGCCCGGAAAATCAGCAGTTTTTATACCCTCGTGGAAGATTCGAGACCTTTCATGAATAATTAAGACACACCCACAGACGTTTATTGGTCGTCTAAAAGTTACAGATCAAAAATTGAGGGAGAAGGACACGAATGGTCCAAAATTAATTAAAGAAATTTGGGATTGGCTAAGTTCAAAACTGGCGGAAAGAAAGATTTATATTGCCAACCTACAAATGAAAGAACGAAATTTAGTTATAGGAAAACTTATGAGTATAAAATATCTTCAAGAAAAGTTCCATCACTTCGCACCAGGGTGCATGATCATAGTTTTTGGTAGAGACATCTGTGAGAGAATGTCCACACTTCTTAAAAATTAGTAAACAAAAACAATTCGAAATTAACACAGTGACATCTTCAGATAAACGGTTGAATTAATTCAGTTTTTAAAGTTCAGAGTTTCTCCAGTAGAGGAGTACTTTAAGGCGGAACATTCAAATGTGTGGCGTATAGGTGTACCAACCGGTACAATTACAGTAGAAGGGTTTCGAGGTCAAGTTATCTACGACGGACAAGAAAAGATGTGCGCGATATGTAATGCCCTTACGTACGTACTCTACGTAGTGCATGTTCACGCCGCTCGTACCCTATGATGCGCCTGGAAACACTTCGTACGACTAGTCAACTACTATCCCCATCGGTAGTTCCACACAATAATAACCAAAACGAACAGCAGAGACAACTAGATAATGCAGATTTTCCTCCGTTATCGAATACGCCATTAAAAGATAATCACAACACGGAGAAAGTTGCATTAAACGCCCCAGGTACTAGAGAGTCACAACACAGCACAGAGCCGTTTAGCCAGCCCCAGGCGCTAGAAAGTAAACAAAGATCCGAGGCACTGCAGCCGATCGCGCAGGTAAACATGTCCCCCGAACAGGAATCACAGCCTGAATCACAACAAAATAATAAACTTCAGAATGAACAGATACACTTACAAACAATAAGTTGTTCTGATGTTAGCAAACAGGACATTATTTACATGGATACGGAACTTCGTACTAGACAAGATATTGAGAACACACAGATAAATGATGAGCACACAAGTGAAATGTCAACTCAGTCTAGTGAAGATTCCCTGCAGAACATCTCCGATAGGACACGTAAACAGTCAACCCTTGACATCCCCCTATACTCCCCAACAGGAGAGACTGGTGAACTCAAGGCGCCTCTGAATCGATGGTTAGAAGATGTAGACAACGTCGAAGAGAAAGTGTCAGAAAACACAGGGAGGGATATCAATAATTCGCCTTCTATCGAAAATCCACTTCCGGTGAAGAATCCCTCTAAACTAAAAACAGTACGATCCTCAAAAGAGACCACACATAAAGCAACGCAGTCATACATAAGCCCCAATGACCCCAGATTTAAAAAGTAGACACTCCTCAGGTTGTTCAGATGATCGATGCTGCGCATAGGACATAGACTAACCACTTTTGTTATTATGGCAATGTTATTAACGTATACGATACATGACACTGAATATAAACTGTGTGCAAACTGTAAATAAGCAACTGATACTAAAACAACTCATCCGAGACCAGGACATTGATATTGCTCTACTACAGGAAGTTGCACCAATCTTTCTGCAGCCCATTCCTGGCTACGAAACTCTTGTGAATGTAAATGAGAATAAACGAGGTAGCGCTATATTCATTAAGGACACCATCCCATACACTGACTCTATCTTTCTCTTGAACGCGCGAGGGATCAGCATACGTGTAGATATCTACTGATTGTTAATGTCTATGCACCTTCAGGTTCGCAGGGCAGATCTGAAAGACGACTTTCTTTACAATAGATATCCTTCCTCGTATTCAGCAGTTCCAAGGCGACATGATACTTGGGAGGCGAATTTAATGCCGTCATGTTAGCGAAATACCAGTCTGGTTCTTATCAAAGTTGTCCAGCTTTGGCTGCTTTGATACAAGGGCTACAACTGAAAGATACTTGGGAACTGAAAAGGTCGCCATCTGCCAGATACACTTATTTCTACAACACAGGAGCCTCTCGATTAGATCGAATTTATGTTAGCAATAATTTGCAGGGAGAAATACGCGAAGTGGATGTATGTACTGCGGAATTTTCTAATCATTGTGCATATATATTGTACCCGCTCAAAGCCTGAATCCCAACCAGCATTTATTTCAGGGTGTGTTACGTTCCGAATCTATCGCAACTAATAAAAAATAAAAATTTTATGAAGATATAAGATCTCCAATTAAATGTATGGGCGTCATCTAATCAGTACTACAGGGGTGAACGGGACACTCTAATCATTAACTTTAAGGCTCGTCATAATAAAACAAATATAAAAATATATTAAATCACATCCAAGGGAAAAACTGGAAGACTCCGTCCTAAGAATGGGGACGGATATTTAAACGGTCACCAAGTGTTCACTATTCTACAAGAACAAGAACTTGGAACTGTTTCCTTGCAAATGCTAACGGGGCATTTTATTTAAGTTAAAATTTTACCACACAACAAAATTCGTTGACCCTTATTTTGCCGGTAATTTGGCAAACTATTCCTGAAAATTTCACATATTAATATTTTACTCTTTTGGCCACCCATCCACATGGGTGGTGCAGCCGTTGATTTCTGGGGGTCGCAATTTGACCCTCGTGAACACAATGACCTGTTGGCTAGGTGGGCGCGATCACATCAATCATGCCATCGCCTCCATCTTTATTGAGATGAGACCAACCCGGGATAATACAAAGTCTCCCCGGGTTCCTAACCAAGATATGCTAATCGTTAACTGAAGGAAACGACAAAGCGACTCTAACCTAATGGTCCAGGTGTAGGGATTTGCCATCACATTACAAATCACAAATTTTACTTATTATTTAACACAACTTGACATTATAACGTTATTTCGCCAACTGACTTCCCTAGTATCAGTCAACATCATCATCCGAAATAAAATATTTTTAATTTTATTATTATTATTATTATTATTATTATCATTATTATTATTATTATTATTATTATTATTATTATTATTATTATTATTATTATTATTCTACCGGGAACGCCGCTACGGGAAAGAAGTTCGAAGTATGTGTGTTGAACTTCGTGCGAGGCGGAAGATAGGCAGCCCGCCGAACTCGCTGACGTACTCTGCCGTGACGTAGGCTGCTCGAGATCTCTACACGGCCAAGCGTGACCATATATGGTAATGCCCCGGCCCATGTGCAAAAGCCTATTTAACGTTAAAATATTGTTATTTTGACACTGCCATCGTGTAGGCCATCGTAATAGACGCAACCTGTCAAATTCTTAGGAAAATCCACCATGTACTTTAGGAATTATAGGGGTAGATAATACCAACGTTCTAGATGCTTCGCCACAATCTGGTATAAAAGGAGGGTGATCCGGACTACAGGGTCAGTTAGTGCTGGGGACGGAGCGGAGCGGAGCGGGGCAGTTGTTGTGATGTCATCACCCGGTAGTACCGAGTGAACTACCGAGTGAATGTCCTGACGCGGAACGTTTAAACACGTTATAGGTATGGCACTGCGAAGGTATTGCATCCTCCTATTAATACCCTTCTCTCACAACGTAACAACTGTAAATAACTGCATATACACTAACTGACAGAGCAAATGCAACACCAAGGAGGAGTGGTTCGAAAGGGATGAAAGTTGGGGAAAAAACAGAGACGGCACGGACGAATAATTGATGTTTATTTCAAACCGATATGCAGGTTACACAATGCGCACGGCATCGACTCAGTAGGATGTAGGACCACCGCGAGCGGCGATGCACGTAGAAACACGTCGAGGTACAGAGTCAATAAGAGTGCGGATGGTGTCCTGAGGGATGGTTCTCCATTCTCTGTCAACCATTTGCCACAGTTGGTCGTCCGTACGAGGCTGGGGCAGAGTTTGCAAACGGCGTCCAATGAGATCCCACACGTGTTCGATTGGTGAGAGATCCGGAGTTACGCTGGCCACGGAAGCATCTGTACACCTCGTAGAGCCTGTTGGGAGATGCGAGCAGTGTGTGGGCGGGCATTATCCTGCTGAAACAGAGCATTGGGCAGCCCCTGAAGGTACGGGAGTGCCACCGTCCGCAGCACATGCTGCACGTAGTGGTGGGCATTTAACGTGCCTTGAATACGCACTAGAGGTGACGTGGAATCATACGCAATAGCGCCCCAAACCATGATGCCGCGTTGTCTAGCGGTAGGGCGCTCCACAGTTACTGCCGGATTTGACCTTTCTCCACGCCGACGCCACACTCGTCTGCGGTGACTATCACTGACAGAACAGAAGCGTGACTCATCGGAGAACACGACGTTCCGCCATTCCCTCATCCAAGTCGCTCTAGCCCAGCACCATGCCAGGCGTGCACGTCTATGCTGTGGAGTCAATGGTAGTCTTCTGAGCGGGCGCCGGGAGTGCAGGCCTCCTTCAACCAATCGACGGGAAATTGTTCTGGTCGATATTGGAACAGCCAGGGTGTCTTGCACATGCTGAAGAATGGCGGTTGACGTGGCGTGCGGGGCTGCCACCGCTTGGCGGCGGATGCGCCGATCCTCGCGTGCTGACGTCACGCGGGCTGCGCCTGGACCCCTCGCACGTGCCACATGTCCCTGCGCCAACCATCTTCGCCACAGGCGCTGCACCGTGGACACAACCCTATGGGTATCGGCTGCGATTTGACGAAGCGACCAACCTGCCCTTCTCAGCCCGATCACCATACCCGTCGTAAAGTCGTCTGTCTGCTGGAAATGCCTCCGTTGACGGCGGCCTGGCATTCTTAGCTATACACGTGTCCTGTGGCACACGACAACACGTTCTACAATGACTGTCGGCTGAGAAATCACGGTACGAAGTGGGCCATTCGCCAACGCCGTGTCCCATTTATCGTTCGCTACGTGCGCAGCACAGCGGCGCATTTCACATCATGAGCATACCTCAGTGACGTCAGTCTACCCTGCAATTGGCATAAAGTTCTGACCACTCCTTCTTGGTGTTGCATTTGCTCTGTCAGTCAGTGTATATTCACTATAATTGTTATATACGGAACTGCTAGGGAGTAGGAGGTAGTATGTGGAATAAATGTTAGTAACTCGTATAGTTAACTAATTCGAATAGTGAAAAAAAGTATGGCGCATACCTACCGAAAGGGTTTGTATACAAGGGGATTGGAAGTTATCAGAAAAGTAATGTATTAACAATTATTTCGTAAGTTCATGTGATACGGTACACTGTTAATGAGAGGAATAACCTGAATATAAAGAATCTTATCAGAATATAATGAAAAACACTGACATAATTTCATCTACAGGATGACAAAAGTAATTACGTAAATGAACGTTGACTGGAATGTCCTTCTTTGCAAATGTGATTACAAAACATATCTGACAACATACTACTACACGTCCCAATGCCAAACAGCTATCAGTAGAATGCTTCTATAAATACAGTTATTATATTATATTATATTATATTATATTATATTATATTATATTATATTATATTATATTATATTATATTATATTATATTATATTATATTATATTATATTATATTATATTATATTATATTATATTATATTATATTATATTATATTATATTATATTTGATGTGCCACCACCCGTCGCGTATGTGCGGCCACAAAATTTGCATTTTGCGTGTTTCCTATTATCAGTGATGTCAAAAACTGCCAGGCATCCGACGGTTTTCGTGGCATTTGTGGAACAACGTTCTGTAAAAATTTCTTTAAATTCCTTTAAATGTTCTAAAAATATAACTACTATCTACGAATATGTTTAAATATCACACTAACACCACAAATATAATCTAACAGACTTTACATTATCTACAAAACATAACAAGCGTAGGAAATATATACGTACATTCGAAACACACAGATTGAATAGAGGTACCTTCGTACGTGTGTTGTGCGCTACACTGTGCTCAGGTCCTCCGCGAGTACTCGCAGTTGTAAGCGGAGGAGATCGGTGGTGCGCTCTACCGCTACAACCGGATTGTTCATCGGTATTACTCGCTCCGTCCCCACCTCTAGGGTCAGTCTCTGCGACACGGTTGACGGGTGGAGCGCTACGAGTGCGGACCGAACCTATGGTCGGAAGAGCCTTTGCATTTCGAGTGTTCGGTTCCAACGGAGTTGGAACGTTGATTTTCTTCAAGTGCCATGTTAGGACTTGTGTTTCAATGACCAACTCAAGGAACTCGTGTGAGTGTCGTAACTTTTACAAGTACTACATTTGAACTTGTATTTTCGTAAACAGACTTTGGGAACATTTTTCTGAGTATCTAATTTGGACTTGTGTTTTGCGACAAGCTGTGGAACTTGTGTTTCATGACAAACTGTGAAAACTTAGAGTATTTCAGAGTATTACATTCGAACTTGTGCTTCATAAAAGATTGAGGATACATGAAATATTTTTCGAGTGCCGCATCTGGACTTGTTTTCAAATTTTTGTCATCGTAACAGACTGTGAAAACATAGAGAACCCATGCTATATCTGAGTTTGTGTTTTACTCTCGTGGTGTTCCGAGGGAACATAGAACTTTTCAGTATTATAATTGAACTTACAATTTATGCTTCGTAATCACTTTCCATGGCCAGTGTTAGACTCTTTCCAAGTGCAGTTTTACTTTAATGATCACTTAATTTTGTTTATCGACGGAATAGGACGTTTCAGAGTACCATTTAATTTTAATTTATTACAAACGTGCCAATGTGTCCTGAACTTGTATAAACTGTGCATCTTGTGCTTAATATTGTGCTCTAATCATAAACTGACGAGATCAATGAATTAAGAACTGTGATGACAATGATTAGTGACCCAATAGAACAGTCTAGTCTGCCATGCCAATGTTAACAACCTCATGTCATGAACTTGATATTATACACTGACTGACAGAGCAAATGCAACACCAAGGAGTGGTTCGAAAGGGATGAAAGTTGGGGAAAAAACAGAGACGGCAGGACGAATAATTGATGTTTATTTCAAACCGATATGCAGGTTACACAATGCGCACGGCATCGACTCAGTAGGATGTAGGACCACCGCGAGCGGCGATGCACGCAGAAACACGTCGAGGTACAGAGTCAATAAGAGTGCGGATGGTGTCCTGAGGGATGGTTCTCCATTCTCTGTCAACCATTTGCCACAGTTGGTCGTCCGTACGAGGCTGGGGCAGAGTTTGCAAACGGCGTCCAATGAGATCCCACACGTGTTCGATTGGTGAGAGATCCGGAGAGTACGCTGGCCACGGAAGCATCTGTACACCTCGCAGAGCCTGTTGAGAGATGCGAGCAGTGTGTGGGCGGGCATTATCCTGCTGAAACAGAGCATTGGGCAGCCCCTGAAGGTACGGGAGTGCCACCGTCCGCAGCACATGCTGCACGTAGCGGTGGGCATTTAACGTGCCTTGAATACGCACTAGAGGTGACGTGGAATCATACGCAATAGCGCCCCAAACCATGATGCCGCGTTGTCTAGCGGTAGGGCGCTCCACAGTTACTGCCGGATTTGACCTTTCTCCACGCCGACGCCACACTCGTCTGCGGTGACTATCACTGACAGAACAGAAGCGTGACTCATCGGAGAACACGACGTTCCTCCATTCCCTCATCCAAGTCGCTCTAGCCCGGCACCATGCCAGGCGTGCACGTCTATGCTGTGGAGTCAATGGTAGTCTTCTGAGCGGGCGCCGGGAGTGCAGGCCTCCTTCAACCAATCGACGGGAAATTGTTCTGGTCGATATTGGAACAGCCAGGGTGTCTTGCACATGCTGAAGAATGGCGGTTGACGTGGCGTGCGGGGCTGCCACCGCTTGGCGGCGGATGCGCCGATCCTCGCGTGCTGACGTCACTCGGGCTGCGCCTGGACCCCTTGCACGTGCCACATGTCCCTGCGCCAACCATCTTCGCCACAGGCGCTGCACCGTGGACACATCCCTATGGGTATCGGCTGCGATTTGACGAAGCGACCAACCTGCCCTTCTCAGCCCGATCACCATACCCGTCGTAAAGTCGTCTGTCTGCTGGAAATGCCTCCGTTGACGGCGGCCTGGCATTCTTAGCTATACACGTGTCCTGTGGCACACGACAACACGTTCTACAATGACTGTCGGCTGAGAAATCACGGTACGAAGTGGGCCATTCGCCAACGCCGTGTCCCATTTATCGTTCGCTACGTGCGCAGCACAGCGGCGCATTTCACATCATGAGCATACCTCAGTGACGTCAGTCTACCCTGCAATTGGCATAAAGTTCTGACCACTCCTTCTTGGTGTTGCATTTGCTCTGTCAGTCAGTGTAAATTATACATTATTTTCTCAAGTATTAATTCGACTAACATCTAACACAAGGTCGATGCCTCAGATATCAGATATCAGGCGATTCAAAACGATCAGTAGACCTGTTAGAATGTCGGACACTGGTTGGCGACCTAGCGAAAGAAACAGTTTTAGACGAAGTGCGACAAGCTGTATCGGGAAAAGAGCAATCAGCAGTAGGAGGAGGGAGTTGGTACATGTTGTTCAGTTGCAGTGTCGACTCTAATTCACGGCCAAGACAGATGTTGTCGTCAACACAATTTACTTCTGACCTCTTTATAAACAATTTATATTGAAGGGCTAGGTTGCGGTAGAAGGTATCGAAAATTTCTGACTCATGAATTCTAATATCCAAGCGATTAAATAGGGTAAGAATACCAGTGGCATATTCATCGATGGGTTCATCCCGACCTTGAGTTCTCCTAAGTATCTCTTGCTTTAATACGAAGTTCATATCAGATAACCCGAGCCTAACTTTAAGCTCTTTGACGAAATCAGGCCAACATTGAATTTTGTATTTACATAATCTGTACCATTTGCTAGCACTACCGTCCAACATAAAAGGAATGACAGGTACAAATAGGTCTAAAGGCATCGAGCTGCATGCCGCTATATCCTCGACCTTTTCTAAAAACTCAATAACAGAGAATCTTTTCTCCTCCCCGGAAAATTTCAAGTTCCATTTACGGATGATATCAAGAGCAGGGCTAAAATAGGGGGACCTGTCGGTAATGGAATGAGGAACATGATCCATAACTCTCGTGTTCACGGCAGGGATACGTTCATGACCACTACCACCAACCCTGATATCCGTACCGCAACAGTTTGTACTAGCACGAGGTGAAGCATCATTATTAGTTTCATTATTACTCTCGTCTAGTTCAATACCCGGAGGGTCGTCGGGTACCTTCTCGCTATCCCTACAAGCATGCTTATCCATATCGTTTTCCATAATTTACAGACACAATACGCAAGACCAAATAAAGGAATAATTCAAAAGATCTCGTAAATCAGGAATGAAAGTACAACAACACTGCACATGATAGAGTCAAATGTGCGTACGTGGAAAACAATGTCGGTAATAGAAGGGCATGTATCGCACATAATAACATACAGTCACATCATTACGTATTTTGAGGGGGTTTGACGAGTCCAGCTCTGCTTCACCAAATATCACTCTTCTGGTGAAACATTTTGACCAAACCATGCTCTGCCTACCAATTGAACTGACACTAAGGATACGATAAAGACCCAGTGCAGTGGATTTGGTCAAAACTAGCGAAACGAAGACTGCCAGGAACTGGACTCGGGCCTCTTATAGATAAAAGAAACATATAAGAGACGCAAAGAAAATAAAACATAACAGTAATAAGGGTAAGAACTTAAATTTATGATGAAAAGAAAATCAAAAGAAAATAGTATACTTAAAACAGGGGGCCGAAAATCAAATGGGAAATATTAATGATATGTGGCCCGTGATTAAAATTCACCAGACACAATGATAATAATACTTTCGCAAACGCTTACCTTCGTAAAGGACGTGAAGAAAAGTTTAGCATAAAGATATGGCATCTATATCAATTAGCTGAAGCATACGAATTTAGACGGTACAAAACATTTCTTTATAGCACGTCAGGTCAAGATAATCATAAGATTAGAGAGTAATAGCCTCACATCATAACGTACTCTCATTCGATTCCACCGTCAAGGCATCAAGACTCTCAACAATAATCCTCACATCACCCGAGAATACAATAACAAAGTAAAAAGAGCATAAATAGAGAAGAGGGAAGGGTGCACCGAGCTCTTAAAATTCAACCAGAGAGAAAAAGCAAAAGGGGCGGTTACCATAGTTTCACGCAACACAACAAGAAAATATGGAAAGGCAACTCTCAAGGAATAAAATATATTAAACTAGAAAATAAGTAAAGAAAGCCAATGACGGCGACGTGAAAAGAGCAATAAACAGGTAAATTAAGCACAAAAGGTATCACGAGTCAAACGTCAGAACCACCCACGCACACATAGAGACCAAGAGGTTAGGTTATCGCAAAAAAAAAGGGACGTACAAGAGCGTCGACGATGCAGCACATAATAAATAAACAACCGCTCTTGAGCTCAGACAATATGAATCAGAAAGTGGTCCATCAAAAGAGACGGAGTGTCTCCAACACCAAAACACACAGAAGCAGGCAAATCGCGTAGTTAGCTTGAATTCATACCAGATCAATGAAATGGATATGAATTATACAGAATACGCGATAAAATAATACGACATGAGCTCAAGCGGAATGTTAATAAAGCGACATGGGTAAAATGTCTCGGTCGCACACAGCAAACAATCTCATACACACACATGAATCCGTGTTACCTTCTACTCTCAAAATAAACATAGTGAATCAGTAAAAGAAAATCAAGGTTAGCACACGAATAAAACAGAAAAACACGTAATGAGGGAAGCCTTTCTAACCTAACTAAAAGAAGATTAAAGAAAATTAAATACCTCGACTACATAAGCAAACAGCATACACAAAAGGCTGAGATGTTTACAAGGATATCTTGAATTTCTTAAAATATCTTTTATAAGCCATAAAGGCGACTTGAAAATCGAATCCTTCCATCTTCTCGAGTCGAAAAGATCTCAAAAAAATCCATCAGAAATATAATCCCACAAGACGGGGCAAAAAGAAATGCTTTGACCTATCCTATCGAATAAGACGCGATCTGTCGGAATAGAGAAGGATTACATAGTGGTAACGACACATGAGGGGAAAGAGTAATAGTTGATAGATACTAAAGTTCGCTAGGAACGTGGGAGATATCAGAAAAAGTAAACATACGATAAAATGATATGATGCGGTAGATAATCCATGATAGTTTTCAATATTACATATTTTTAGGTCTTAGAAAAACAAATACATTTTTACACTTGGAATATTTTCCACACTAAATTTAACACAGAAGTTTTACACTATTGGCTTTTTATCTAGCCCACTTAATGTAAATATACATTCTTCATTCCTTCCCCGGGCACTAAGGAACATGGGATACATCGGTATCACCTTCAACGGCGCGGCGCCCACTCGATTCTCCCGTCTCACGTTCGCGTGGCTGACCGGGTATCAGTTGGTAATCGACCGTTCTCTAGTGAAATGACGTCGAACACCCGCGACCGATCTCTCGTAACATATACTATTCCCGAGATAGAATCTCTCACTCCTACCCGTAGGTTTCGTTTTAATGAGTCCTGTAAATATTAGAACTCTTGATAGTAGACTGTTCAAGTCTGTAATATGTACTAATTCACATCCTGAATCACTGTGCTACGTAACATCATAACACCTCAAACAATATTTCACGAATGAGTACACACAACTGGCGTAGTAACAGCTCGAACAATTCCTTACGAGTAAGTCTCTACACGCACTTGCGTCGTAACAGCTCCAACAATTCTCCACGAGTAAGTACACACACGTACTTGCGTAGTAACGGCTCCGACAATTCTCCAAGAGTAAGGTACGCACAACTGGCGTAGTAACAGCTCGAACAATTCCTTACGAGTAAGTACGCACATGTACTTGCGTAGTAACAGCTCCGACAATTCTCTACGAGTAAGTTACTTCCGTCGCCACGACCATGTATTTATATTAATCTCACCCCTCCTCCGAGTTCACGAGATGTCACCTAAGACTGAGCAGTTCCAATATCCTCATACGGCTATTTACGGGCCATCCAGTGGCTTAAGCTTGGGATCCACTGGTGTAATTACGTTATTATAGCCTCTATGCCAAATCTCAACTAAAATCGTTCACTGGTAATTAATATAATTGTGAATTTAGCTCCCGTATCCTGGGCGGGAAATTTCGCGCCGTTTGAAGCGTCTCTTGCCTCCAGCCAATCAGCTAATAACGTCCATGAATTCTCAGAATTACGCCAGTCAATCTCCCTCAATTAATAACTTTTAATATTATTTATTATATGGTTAGGCTTCTAAATTTCACCATATCTCGAGTTTATAATCCATTTCCTTCTATAAATTTAATCCTTTGATAGTGCCTCCTACAATACGAAGTTGGCGTGACTGCCTTTCCCCGGCGAATTTTACCATTGATCCAAGCTTACGCGGGACTGAGAAGTTTCATATTTTTTCTTTAAGTACCAACTGTGCGCCCCGATCTCGGCTGGTACACTGGTGTTCTCCTGACGTCATTTCTAGGAATCCTGCTCTCGACCGGTTCGTTGTTCCAAATATAACATCGCCCGCGGCTATGGAACTTTTTCACTGACTCGGAAATAAATTTGTCTTTCTCTTTTCCAACACGTCACAATTTTTGAGAAAACTAATTCTGCTGGCCCTTGTATTTCCTAATCTTAGAGGAGATATCAGTCTGTGGTAGGTTTCACAATACCATTCAACTTGGCCCGTACTTACTATATATATAAAGTAAGATGTTCTTGTTTCTGAATATGAAATATATATTCCTCAATAATTAATTGCAATTGAATGACGTCTATAACACCCCCACCAGGGTGCAATATGCACATTACGGCAATCAGCTCTAGGCCCAGCCCATGGAAGAGACTCGTGGAAACTAAATCAAAATATCTTACAGGGTACAGATTACAAGAACAATTTTCCACAGAATGGAAAAGATGGGGACGACAAATAAACCGATATAACGACACCTTGGACTGGTGGCAGTTATATGCGAAACCCAGAGTTATAAAATTCATGAAGGCGTATAGTTCCCAGAGCCATTGCATGTATAGGCATACATCTGACTTTTACTATCTATGTGTACGCCAGCTATATGCAGAAGACCCCATGATTTATCACAGAATAAAACAAGTAAGAGCCCAGTTGCTGACATTGCACCGGAGGTACCAAGAAGGACTAAAATACACGCCCGAGACAATCAATGTAATAGTGAGGAAACGCCTTCAGTTTATCATCTACTCCGAGCATGTCATGGGGGACGCCAGAAATGCACGCATAAACTTACTAACTCTGAAGGAAGGACGATCCAAGAGCACTCCGTAATTTCTGACACCATTGTACGCTCCTTTGAAAACTTGTACGGGGATGACTCCAATACATCTGTGGATCACCAAGACCGCTTTTTGACGGCGTAAGAGGACGAGTACGGCTTCGCAATCAAGACAATTTATGTATGTTGTTAACAGAAAAAGAACTGTACCAAGCTATTATAACAAGCGCGTCAAATAGATTTCCTGGGATAGATGGATTGCGAAAAGAATTCTATGCCGTGATGTGGCCAGCCATCAAGAATGAACTCATTGCGGCTTTAAACAATAATTTTGACCCGGGAAGGAATATTGATCGGATGAAAGAAGGTGTAATAGTAATCGTTCTAAAAATGCCACATCCCAAGGCTACAGTTGACTACGTCCCATAACTCTTTTAAATTTCGATTACCCGATATTTGAAACGTAGACTTAGCGCTTTTGTTGAAGACGCAACATTCAGTCATCCATCCGGTGCAGTCCAAGATCGCAGCATCCTTAATACCGTCTGTGACATTCGAGACACAATAAGCAAATCGTTGACGGAAATTCAACGTAGACAGCTCATTTCACTGGATTTTGACCATGCTTTTGATAGAGTAAATCACAGATATCTGTTGGAGGTATTTAAAGCTCTGTGTTTCAACGCCCACTTTACGTCAATAATCGAGAAAATAGTTATTGCTGGAACATCCAGGATTAATGTGATGGCTACCTAACAGGTACAATCAGAATTGGGAGAGGAGTTCGGCAAGGTTGTCCTTTATCTATGGTAATGTTTGTTATCTCGTTAGAGCCCTTTATTAGTAATTTAAAGCGCACATTCTCACCAGGAACCTTGGATGTATTTGCTTATACTGATGATGTCACTCTGATTTTCGACCACAACACAGATTTCCAGCAGCTAATCACGCAACTGGAGATTTACGATCACTATTCTGGAGCAGTTCTTAACTTTCAGAAGACCAAGACCATGCTGATCGGTAATAGAAATAGAGAGTACAGAGATCTTCCGCCCTGGATGAATGTAACAGAGGAAATTAAGATATAGGAGTGACATTTTTCAATAGCGTGCAGAAGATGATACAGATGAACTGATTCCATGCCCTCACCACTGTGAAAGGCGTTCTACAAAGCTGAATATAAATTGCAACTCCTGCAGCGCAGAATACAGTATGTAAGCATATATGCGCTCAGCAAAATCTGGTATATAAGCTATATCTTGCCTATGTCACGGTGATAGGTATTCGGATATCTTCAGCAATAGGATGGTACGTATGACAGAGTGCCATATTACGGATAAGTAGAGCTACACTTTCAATAGCTAGATATGAAGGAGGACTCTCTCTTGTTTACGTGCATACAAAAACCAAAGTGCTCTTCCTTAAACGAATTTGCAATTTATGCACTCACCTGGACACCGCACATCAAAAATATTCCTAAAGCAATGGTGCAACCCCAGTGAAAGTAGTAACCCACCGGCAGTGTATGATATCAATCACCACGCGCCGCATGCAAGATACTTAAAATGTGAACTGAGTTATCATCCCCGGTACCTCCTTACATCTACATAAATAACAACGAAGTTGTACAACCATATGCTCCGACAACAAAATCAAGCCACTACCATCATGAAGACGGCGCTGATTGTCAACTGGTACCCTGTCTGGAGGATTGCATCGAATCGTGCAGTTCCCGAAACACCTCGGGACACATGGTACAGGGTGTACGAATAGTAAGCTAAACCGCATCCATATGAAAGAAAGCGATTTAAGCACGTTATGTAGGAACTGTAGTGATACCATACATCACACAGACTTGCTCAGTGTGAAATCACCCATAAGGTATGGAGAAAATTTAGAGGGATTTTACAAACCGTTATAAATCAGTCAGACGTCTACACTGCATCTGACTGGCTTATACGTCCAACCTTCAGTTTGAGGCCATCTGAATTGAACAGTGCAGTAGTGCTGTTACGAGGGTGTTATGTGCACAGCGTGTTACACACTAAAAGTCCTGGTAGTGATGAAGATATCTTCTTGGATATGAGTGTCTGGATAGGAAAGCTCTTACTTGTCCGACGAAAAGGAAGTGCCTCGGGAAATATGCCAGTAAAGTAGCTAACCTATGCTAACCTAGTGCAGTGCGATTCCACAAAATGAGCGCTCCGACATACAGTGTGAACGCGAGAAAAGGAATGGACGACAGGAACAATGAACCTATTGAATGTGCTTAATTTGTTTGAAATTAGTGTGGAACTTTAAAAACAAAATATGTTGATTTTTCTGGTTAGTTATTGTTCAATTACTAATTTGTTGTTTGTCCATTTAAAGGTATAAATATTATTTTAAATAATTATAATTAGTTCACGAACTTCAGGCAACAGGAAGTTGCAAATGTGGTTTTGATTGTATTTCTCTTTCTTTATTTTCTGTGTTCATTTTGTTAAACGATTCGAAATTATTATCTATGTATTAACAGTTGTTTGTAAATAAATCAGTTAAAAATGTATTCGTTTTGTTCAGCTGACGCACATGTCTCCGTGTCGTGCCTGTGACTCGCCAAATCTTCGCTCATTTGCCTTGGGGCCGGTTTGGTTCTGCTCTCACTGTGTCGGACGGTGCAGTCTTGTTTAATGTGATCAGGAGAGTTGCAATAAAAACCGGGTTTCGGTTGTCCGTCGTGTGCCTTATATCCGCGAATACTGATCACTGGTGGAATAGGAGTTTTAAGATCTACGTGGAGTACCCTGATACCAATGTGAACATTAAATGGTACTTTTCTGACGATCGTTCATTCCTAATGTTACTTACTTTGCCATATCTAGAGAAGAATTAAGATGTTCTTCCGTTAGGATGACACCGAGGTGTCATAATTATACGTCTTCCCCCCCCCTCCTAATGTTTTAGTTCTGGGCTAATCGCGATTGAAATTTGTGTCCTATAACCTTGATTTTCCTCAAACGATCTTCCTTTCTTTTCCTTTCTACCTCAAGCTTTATTTAATACACTACTACTCTGAGCATTACACTCATAGTCTTGGTTTGAACTCACGGAAAGTAAAGTACCTTGTTTGTCCTGCTCTTTCTACTGAGAATTCGTACTGCGTTGCTCCGCCCCCTAACCAATTAGAACTCTCGGTGGTGGAAGCTCTTTCTCGCTCATCATTGCCGAGCGCGAGAGCGGCATTTAAGGTATTGTGAATTGAAGATGACGCATCGTCAGGGTACCTCGTGTCTCGTGGAGGAGCAGTTTCTAGCCTGTGAGATGGATTATGGCTAAGTAATATTAGAGAGAGGGCTCTCTCTCTCTCTCTCTCTCTCGCCCTCAGTAATGTTTTGGTGTTTTGCTTCATCATGGGAACGTCCCCAGACTGTATGGATTTTTAATGTTCTTTAAGATCTCATCATGTATGTGAGTATTAAAATGGCGGTGTGGCGTCATCTCAAGCTCCGGAATTTCTTCCGTCCCTTCGTGAAATGGAACTCCTTTTGGTATGGATCTATTTTGAAAACTTAACTGGATTATGCGGCGTGTGGGACTCTATATTGCTTTCGGTCTCCTCCTCTCGGCTTAAACTTTTTTAAAAATATTGTATTCTAAATATGATTCGGGTTCGTTGTAATAGAAGTGTTCATGGTATTGATCGAGTACTGAAAGTATTGTGATATTGATCTGGGGTTAAGCTGAATTATGGTCTAAATTATAAAAGAAGAAATTGAATAGATACCGAACTATTTTGAATTATGTTTGCTACCAAATCACCCTACTAGGTAAAGTTTTGAACCATTTGAGTTCTAACCAAGAGGACGGTAATTTTATTTAATTTTTCTCTGTCTCAATTTTAATTTTCTTGGTTCATTCTTTGATTTTTCGTGCAAAATTTTACCTTACTCTTTTGTTGTTGGTGCCAATGTTACTGTTGTAATTTCAGTAATGGCTTGGTTCATGGCGTGTGTGCGTTGCCATGGTAATTGGTAATAGTTGAGCTTTTGATTTTGAGATGATTATTATTGATGGGGAGATTGATGATGCTACCTTCTCGGAGTCTAGCTATCTTGAGTGTCGATTCTATCTTATTTGATGATTTCCCTTGCTCTTATGATATTTTGAGTTCGTAAATGAGACAGTAATTTCTTATTTGGCTTCTTATTCTCCCTGTTTGAGTGGTTGTCGTTGTGATGATTAATCTGGACTGCCGGTAGCCGTCCCTGCTGGTGAGAACTCCGTGGTTACGGAAGCAATATTTAAAGAATAATAATAAACAAATAATTAATTTATTTACCCTATTCTTCTGGTCTGTCGAGGCCTCCAAGATATTAGTTTTAAGTTATGCTTAGTTCATTTTTTCTTTTTCTTTGGTCGGCCATGATTTGTATTATTAACTTACATTTTAGAGTTTTAACTTAACTTCATTTTCTATTTGTTTCTTTTTTAATTTTTCCTAGTGGGCGTTTTTCCCTGTTACCATTTCTATTTATGTTATTTATAAAATAAACCTATTTATTTCTCTTACAAGGAAGATATGTTGTTCTTCCTTTAAATGGTTGGCATTTTGATACCAGGTACTGTTATTATTTATCCACGGGTTTACTGAGACACCTTTCCATCATTTAAGGGGGCACACACAGCTTAACTGGTCAAAAAATTGATTTTTCTATTTTGTAATGTGATTTTAGGTTATACTCTTCTGTGTAATTCCATGAAAGAATTACATTAATATATGCAATAGTTCTTGAGTTATGGCCTAAAACGTAATTTAAGTCCCTGCAGGCACCACGCTCCATTCTCCTGTCACATAGATCGGAACACGTTCATGCCTTGTTTCCGAGTTATTACTACAGGCAAATTCATATTTGTCGCGGGGACTGATTGTCATATGACCTGCTCACTTTCTCACACTTCCATGGCACTGGTAGCGACATCTACTTCCTTTTATTATTGTTTGTTACCATGCCCACGAAAGATCAGCTGTTTACATATATGCATATGTGACTTCTGTTTTGATTACGTAAATCTATTGTATAGCGAGCTGTGTTTTAAAGTGAAACATGGGAAAGAGGAAATCTTCCTGTTTATTATGGGAATGCTATCAGGGAAAACTGTAATTCTGTAAATGAGATGGGGAAAGATATTTGACCTGTATGGTACCACAAAGCATCCTCAGATGGCAAGCCATACCATTATTTCTGCCCAAAGGAACCTAATTCTTGGTGCTCTTACCAAAATGCCGTAGTAGAAGGGCAAGTTCAGCCTTAAAAACACAAAAATAACATATCCCTTTCTATAATGGAGGTTGTCAAACCTGTGTTTATAGATTTATTTAAAACAGATCTCCTGAAGATGTGTGTAGGAGGCCAAACCCAGAACAATAATGAAACCCTAAACTCCAAAATTTGGAGAATTTGCCCAAAATGGCTTTGCAGAGCATAAAGTGGTAGGTTGTAACTTTTTCTTTGATGTTGATAATAATAAATAAAATCATGAATAAAAATATATAAATAAAATTACTCAAAAACTTAATAAAATTAATAAGCATAATTAACCGAAATGTCCTTAGTATGGGCGCCAGAGTTCACCAGAATGGATCCCTCGAATTTAGATAAGAGCATGATAGACTTTATATCCCAGGGCGTGTACATAATGCTGTGTACTGGTACATCTGCTGCAGGCCTTACCTAACCTCCTGAAAACGACTAATTAGGTAGGAACTGCACCTAGGTTTATTAATAACACTGATTCTAAAATAGCTAACTATATTCTGAACAAATTCCGTGCATGAGCACCTTATCAACAAACAACATTATACATATAATACACACATAAAATATTGCTGGAAGACTCCATATTTACAACAACAACAATAATGAAAAGCGTGGGAAAACAAACTTGAGAACTAAGCTATCATTTGTAGATGGTCCGATGAACAATGTACATGTATGAAGATAAATACCCTTCACTGTCTCTTTGTCAATTCGACTTACCGATTCTCATAATCGGCAGTTATCACATCACACAGATACTGTACCTTGTACTACTGTGTTCACATCTTTTAACACTTGTAAAGATATATACACACGTCTGTCGATCCTCAGCATAAATTATGGAAAGTCTGAGATAGCTTTCACCAACATATAATGCTTGGCCGCCACAAGTGCTACAATACTTAATGCGCAAGCACTCTCCACAATCAGCCACTTATAACAAGACTACGCTCCACGAACGTTTGAAGTCCAGTCCATTGCTGCCGTGTCACTCCAGTACCGTGTATCAGCACCACTTCCTTCCCGTACAGTGCGTCAGTTGTAGTTGTAGTTATCTTCCTTCTCGTTCCTTTACAATCACCTCTACAATCACCCTTACAATGTTTCTCATTATCCTTGGTTGCCGCCGTATCTTCCACCTTTATAGACATCAACATCCCCCTCCTCTCAGATGACACGTCTGGATTGGTGCTTGCCAGCCAATCATGGGTGGTCCTCTTCTCAAGACATGCCCTGAACTTCTCCTTTCTCCCAAGAGATAAACAAACACTCGGGAGTTTTACATGAATCACCAAACTTTCCCTGGTACAACAACAAGCTCATCTCATCAGGCTGGGATATATACATGAGTAATGGAATTTCCTGACACAAGTACATCACAACAGACACTGGGGTAGCCATATGACTCATACGAACTTCCCGACGACCACAACAAATACATCTCATAAGACACTGGGATATTCATATGACTCATTCAAATTACCAGAGTTATTAAAGCAATGTTTTCCCACTCGTGCAAAACAAATTACTCATACCTACATATGTGGATATCTTCCAGCTTACCAATATAATTGGCAAAGTATACAAATAAATACTGATAATAATAATAATAATAATAATAATAATAATAATAATAATAATAATAATAATAATAATAAAATAAATCGAATACTGACAATAATATCTATAACTTCTACATATAATTCGGGGGTGTGATATATGTACTATCACAAGGTATAGCAGTAAATGATGCTGCTATGACTTTCAATGATGGTACGCAGAATAGATTGAAAGTTCTTGAAGAGCTACAACTTGCTCCTGGAGAGTACTGCCTCCAGGCTTTCAGCCATATCAATTCTCAACGAGTCACAGTCTTAAAAGATCTAAACAATCGACAAAGGAGGCAAGGAAAGTGAGGAGAAGACTAAGGATGGATAAAGCATCCCAGAGATTCTCACAAGAGGGAATCATGTATGCACCAGGGATGTTCTAGATATCATTCATTTCAGTTGTAAGTTTAATGCTCATTTACCTCAACTTGAGTTTTCCAAAACGGTTTCCCTTGTAACTTGAACAATTTTCAAGATATGAGCATGAAAGTTTGTACTTTACATCACTTTCTAGTTTTCTAAAAAGTGAATTAATTTTTAAAAAATATTTTTTGAAATAAAATTACCTAAAAATGAATGATAGGCAAGTATTTTCTTAAAAATATTACTTAAAAATAAAATGTATTAGAAAAAACTTAATTCAGTTTGTTCCTAAATTATTTGGGAGTATATAAAATCAAAACATATTAGAATCAGTCCAAAATTGTGAATGATACGAGGGAAACGCTACTCTTGTGTGAAAAAACTCACAATTTGAAATGCCCCAAAACATCTTTAAAATTTTTAATTTTCTAAATATTGATAAATACATAGGTTTACAAGGACCTTTTAGTCATGCATGCAAAAATTTTGCTAAGAAGGCCCTGTGGAAGCTGTAAAAATTGAAATTGAATATTAACTATTTTAGATAGGTTGAGCTGTATGTGCCCCCTTAAGGTAAGATTTCCTTCTTGTTTATTTTGGTGATGTTTGAGGGTGTCCGATTTCGCTTCTTTATGAATGAGCATATTTGCTGTAATTGCTAGTTCCTGTTGCCTTTTTTGCTGCCTTTATCGTAGTTGTTGTGGTGTTTGACTACGTAACGCCATGAAACAAGCCATTACCGAAATCACAACAGTAACAATGGCACCAACAACGAAGGAGTAAGGTAAAATTTTGCACGAAAAATCAAAGAATGAACCAAGAAAATTGAAATAAAGACAGAGGAAAATTAAATGAAATTACCGTCCTCTTGGTTAGAACTCAAATGGTTCAAAACTTTACCAAGTGGGGTGATTTGGTAGCAAACATAATTCAAAATAGTTCGGTATCTATTCAATTTTTCTTTTATAATTTAGATCATAATTCAGCTTAACCCCAGATCAATATCACAATACTTTCAGTACTCGATCAATACCATGAACACTTCTATTACAACGAACCCGAATCATATTTAGAATGCATTTTTTAAAATGTCCAGCCGAGAGGAGGAGACCGAAAGCAATATAGAGTCCCACACGCCACATAATCCAGTCAAGTTTTCAAAAGAGATCCATACCGAAAGGAGTTCCATTTCACGAAGCGACAGAAGAAATTCCGGAGCTTGAGATGACGCCACACCGCCATTTTAATACTCACATACACGATGAGATCTTAAAGAAAATTAAAAATCCATACAGTCTGGGGACGTTCCCATGATGAAACAAAACACCAAAACATTACTGAGGGCGAGAGAGAGAGAGAGAGAGAGAGAGAGAGCACTCTCTCTAATATTACTTAGCCATAATCCATTTCACAGGCTGGAAACTGCTCCTGCACGATACACGAGGTACCCTGACGATGCATCTTCTTCAATTCACAATACCTTAATGGCCACTCTCGCGCTCGGCAATGATGAGCGAGAAAGAGTTTCCACCACCGAGAGCTGTAATTGGTTATGGGGTGGAACATCACAGTACGAATTCTCAGTAGAGAAAGCAGCACAAACAAGTTACTTTACTTTCCGTGAGTTCAAACCAAGACTATGAGTGTAATGCTCAGAGTAGTAGTGTATTAAATAAAGCTTGAAGTAGGAAGAAAAAGAAAGGAAGATCGTTTGAGGAAAATCAAGGTTATAGGACACAAATTTCAATCGCGATTAGCCCAGAACTAAAACATTAGGAGGGGGGGGGGAAGACGTATAATTATGACACCTCGGTGTCAGTCTCCCTCCCCGAAGCTCAGCTTATCCATATACACTGACTGACAGTGACAATGCAACACCAAGGAGGAGTGGTTCGAAAGGGATGAAAGTTGGGGAAAAAACAGAGACGGCACGGATGAATAATTGATGTTTATTTCAAACCGATATGCAGGTTACACAATGCGCACGGCATCGACTCAGTAGGATGTAGGACCACCGCGAGCGGCGATGCACGCAGAAACACGTCGAGGTACAGAGTCAATAAGAGTGCGGATGGTGTCCTGAGGGATGGTTCTCCATTCTCTGTCAACCATTTGCCACAGTTGGTCGTCCGTACGAGGCTGGGGCAGAGTTTGCAAATGGCGTCCAATGAGATCCCACACGTGTTCGATTGGTGAGAGATCCGGAGAGTACGCTGGCCACGGAAGCATATGTACACCTCGTAGAGCCTGTTGGGAGATGCGAGCAGTATGTGGGCGGGCATTATCCTGCTGAAACAGAGCATTGGGCAGCCCCTGAAGGTACGGGAGTGCCACCGGCCGCAGCACATGCTGCACGTAGCGGTGGGCATTTAACGTGCCTTGAATACGCACTAGAGGTGACGTGGAATCATACGCAATAGCGCCCCAAACCATGATGCCGCGTTGTCTAGCGGTAGGGCGCTCCACAGTTACTGCCGGATTTGACCTTTCTCCACGCCGACGCCACACTCGTCTGCGGTGACTATCACTGACAGAACAGAAGCGTGACTCATCGGAGAACACGACGTTCCGCCATTTCCTCATCCAAGTCGCTCTAGCCCGGCACCATGCCAGGCGTGCACGTCTATGCTGTGGAGTCAATGGTAGTCTTCTGAGCGGACGCCGGGAGTGCAGGCCTCCTTCAACCAATCGACGGGAAATTGTTCTGGTCGATATTGGAACAGCCAGGGTGTCTTGCACATGCTGAAGAATGGCGGTTGACGTGGCGTGCGGGGCTGCCACCGCTTGGCGGCGGATGCGCCAATCCCCGCGTGCTGACGTCACTCGGGCTGCGCCTGGACCCCTCGCACGTGCCACATGTCCCTGCGCCAACCATCTTCGCCACAGGCGCTGCACCGTGGACACATCCCTATGGGTATCGGCTGCGATTTGACGAAGCGACCAACCTGCCCTTCTCAGCCCGATCACCATACCCGTCGTAAAGTCGTCTGTCTGCTGGAAATGCCTCCGTTGACGGCGGCCTGGCATTCTTAGCTATACACGTGTCTGTGGCACACGACAACACGTTCTACAATGACTGTCGGCTGAGAAATCACGGTACGAAGTGGGCCATTCGCCAACGCCGTGTCCCATTTATCGTTCGCTACGTGCGCAGCACAGCGGCGCATTTCACATCATGAGCATACCTCAGTAACGTCAGTCTACCCTGCAATTGGCATAAAGTTCTGACCACTCCTTCTTGGTGTTGCATTTGCTCTGTCAGTCAGTGTACATATCCATGGCACAGTGGACTGAAATGAACTAAATTTTTATCATTAATTTCCAAATCAAAATGTCCACAAGTACCAAGTCCAACCTCCGAAGTATCCAGCATGTAGAGCTGTTTGGTATCAGTGGTGTTTAAGATCTAGTACCATATTTAGATAATGTCCAACATCATTACTTATAGTAAACACAGATTTCGCCAATTTTCTCCACATTTTTATATTCCACATAACATCCATTTATGGATAACACACCACAGTACTTTATAGCAAACGGAGCCTCACAAAACACTCTAGGTTCGAAGAAGTTCGTAGTACATAGTCTAATTCAAATCACATTTTCAAGCTTAGTTGATTCCCAATTTAGTTTTCGTATTTTGTTGGCAATAGTGTACACGGTGATGATTACTCGCCGAAGATTACTTCCACCTTATAGTTCATGAAGGTTTATACACAACGCATCCACAGTCGTTCTTTCCTCCAATTAATTCTACCTAGCAATTTCTCTCGGTTGTACATTCAACATTAAACATTGAAATTGGCTTTTCATTAGAAGTACTAGTTTTCGGGTTTCTAGTTTTAAGAAATGCAGCATCTCACATCCTTTTGATAATCAAACTTAAAACGCCCGACAATACAAGAACACAAGGTGCAAATACGGGGGAAGAAATTAAAAAAACACAGAAGGCAGGAACCCTAAGATTGGCGATTGCATATTTACAAATAACCAAAGACAAATCATGAATCTCCTTAGTCAAACATAATTTAGAGATACTGTTAATAGACTCAGGTCAAGAGCATACAACCAACCTAAATAACACTAGGAAAAATAGGCTAACTAATCCAGCCCCGATCAAATCCATTTCCCAGCACATAATAACAGCACACAAATTCACAAGAGTTCAATACATAATAATTCAGCAACAAAAAAGATAAACTCAATCCACCATACACCAAAGGTGGAACATCAATATCAAGATCACAGTACTTACTTGAATATATTTAATAATACTGTTTACCATATTAAAACGATATAGATGAATGAGAAGTATGGACGTAACGTCCGACAATGTTTCCCATAAATACAGGGAACCACAAGGAAGATAACTAATTAATATGCTCCAACAGAGAACTATTACCTCACCACAAGGTAAATACAATAAGACAAAACAATAGACCAAGATACAATTCCCCAATCATAATGTTTTACATACACAGGAACAAGATGACCAAGGTAAGTATGAACAAATTTAGAAGCTGACAGACTGAGATCCACAAACCTGTGAGTCAATCATTCCATTTTTTTAAAAGACTACCATTATTTAACCAAAATAATTTATTAAACATTCAACCAAGGCAGGTTCGATATCACCAATACATGACCTCACATAACCCAGCAAAAGAGAGATGTTCAAATATGATCACACCAAACAGATCATCTACAGACCGGAGCACAAGCATTAAACGGTAATAAATGAGTTAATGGTAACGGTGTTTCCAAGCTAAGGATAACCCTGGCAAAATGAGCTGGAGACCTCTAGTACTATCAGGTGTAGGGTGCGCAACAGTTTGTCATCGACAGTCATTCCACGGAGGTACGCAAAGCAAAGAAAAACTCAAGGATAGAAGGTAGTACCATTAACACGAAGGGAAGTACCGAATAGGAATAGATTAGATAAAGCTTCAGGAGGATACTTAATTCCTAAGTCATATTACCAACCGACATTGCAAGGAAAAAACTAAAACATACCTTCCACAATATTATACAAAATTAAGTCAAGAAAGGTAATGAAATACCTCCATTAGATGACTACTGGTAACGTGATGGAGCAATAACCCAACATCATACACTACCGATTGTCCATAATGACCTCGCCACAACGCGGTTAAAAAATAAGTGACATCCGCAGATACACACTGTTGCACACAAGCTAAACAGGACCGCTTCCCATCAAACAGGAGAGCGGGAATATGAAATATACATAGCAGGAAATGATGTTGGTGGCTAGAATTCGCCCGATAGCATGCGGAAGCAACAGGTAACTCCACTAAGAGATCCCAAAATCAGATATCAGGATGACACCAGTAGCTACAGAACTTTGGTAGACAATCACAGGCACGTCCAACCAAAATGCAGAACGATAAGGTGATAAATCAACAATATCCTCGAATTTTTTAAAATTCCACTGAGGAAAAGCACCATAGGAGGTAGGTTAAACTTAATTGAGCTTTACAGTATCATTCAAGGAAACAAAGATGACATCAGAGCAACGGGTTATGCGCGAAAACATAAATTACCCTCACCAATATCATACAATTATATACGAGTTGCAGATACATACTAAATTACTAATATCCATCTCCACTAAGACATAATGGTTCAACAAAGGTGCCTAACCACCAACCAGAGTGCTATAAAACAACCAATAAAGACTCGTAGAAACCCCACAGAGCAAACGTTAACCACCAAGAGTTTAAACAATAAAGACACTCCACAATAACATGCCACGAATCAGCTTAATAAGTCCATGGTGCAATACCTCACCACCACCAAATCCTGGAATACTGAACTAACCACTAAGGCAAAGACAAAGATTTCTCAGGTAATTAGTCCATGCTCATAGTACACCCCTTAACATAATACCAACAAATGGAAGATGATCACTTACAACGCACCCACATACAATCTACAACTCGCACAGAACAATATGATACTCTAATAGATTACCAATTTCAACTAAATATTTCAGCTACATAGTGGTTATAGAAGTGCGTGGAACCAAATACCACAAGACCGATGAGCATACTAATGGATAACCTTTTTACAACCAATAGCGGAAATGTAGTTTTTAACTAATTAAAATTTCAAAAATAAGATTGATCACTAGTTTCGACATCAGAAATTCCACAAGTCATGCAAGGTTTCAGACAAGGTTTATTTAGGATAGAAGTACCGCCGTCGGTTGCCAGTGTAACTGCGAAGAGGGGCACACAACAATTAGAAATGCTATGGGCTTTACGTCGCGCCGACACAGATAGGTCTTATGGCGACGATGGGATAGGAAAGGCCTAGGAGTTGGAAGGAAGCGGCCGCGGCCTTAATTAAGGTACAGCCCCAGCATTTGCCTGGTGTGAAAATGGGAAACCACGGAAAACCATTTTCAGGGCTGCCGATAGTGGGATTCGAACCTACTATCTCCCGGATGCAAGCTCACAGCCGCGCGCCTCTACGCGCACGGCCAACTCGCCCGGTAAATTAGAAATGAAGAGGCACAGCAACCATTAGTTAGAGGAGGGAAGACCGTAAAGACACAGGGTCCATGCATGAAGCAAACAGGCTACCAACTCCAACGCAGATTAACAGACCTCCCCAATAACTAACAACCGTCCAAAAGATTTGACCAAGAGCATAGAACTATAGCAACAGATCAGCAACAAGTAGTAGTGATAAATTTCAAAACGTTAAACCAAACGTGCAAAATACATGGGAATAGGGTGAACTATCAAAGACCGATAATCCTCCCAAAATAACTCCACAAAAGCAGACATAAGACACAACATCTTAACAAACTTTCGCTAAAAGTGGTGAATTAAGAAACGGAACCAAATTAATTTTCAAGGAATAAATAACGATTAAGCTCACAAAACCAGTAGCAGGCCAAATGTATAAACAGATAAAAATCGGTGTTTAAATCAGGCACCTTTTTAGGTAATATACGATAACCAATTTTTAATCATTTTAGAACCAATCATCCAGGTGAAGAAATAAAATCAAACAAGAGTAGTGTAATGGGAGAGTTCAGGAGCCACCAGCGCGACCGGGCTCCCAGGGGCCTCCTCCACCTCCACCACCCGAGGGGCCTTCCTCGGGGCCTCCTCCACCGCAGCCAGAGGCCTCTTCCAGTGCTGCCAACTTAAACTTACTAGCGCGAAATTTGAATTGGTAAACAAAGCCACGTGCTTTTTTGACAGCCACGTGCTTTTTGACAGACAACAACGCATCGCTAACCTCAGTGCTGCCATCTTGACGGGCCTAAACCTTAGTGGTACCAACTTCACCTAACTAGCGCGAGATTTGAATCGGTAAACAAAGCCACGTGCTTTTTTTGACAGCCACGTGCTTATTGATAGACAACAACGTATCGCAAACCTAAGTGCTGCCATCTCGACGGGCCTAAACCATAGAGCTGCCAACTTAACCTAACTAACGCGAGATTTGAATCGGTAAATAAAGCCACGTGCTTTTTGACAGATGTCATCCGCCATCTTTAATCAAGAGAGCGCCGTGCTGCCCTCTTGTAGGTAATTTCGTCAGATGTCATCCGCCATCTTTAATCCACAGAGCACCGTGCTGCCCTCTTGCGGGCAATTTCCTTAGCTGTCATACGCCGTCTTTAATCTACAGAGCAACGTGCTGCCCTCTTGCGGGCAAATTCGTTAACTGTCATCCGCCATCTTTAATCAAGAGAGCACAGTGCTGCACTCTTTTGTTGAAATGTGGTGGCGGTAACTTCTACGTGCTCTTGTTTGGAAACAAAGCCTCGTACTTTTCGTCATCCGCCATCTTTAATCAACAGAGCACCGTTCTGCTATCATGCGGGCAATTTCGTCAGCTGTCATCCGCCATCTTTAAACGACAGAGCACCGTGCTGCCCTCTTTATGGCATGTAGTAGCGGCCAATTTGGAAAGTTCTGTCAGCTGTCATCCGCCATCTTGAATCTACAGAGCACCGTGTTGCCCTCTTGCGGGCAGTTTCGTTAGCTGTCATCCGCCATCTTTAATCCACAGAGCACCGTGCCGCACTCTTTAGGTAGATACCTTTTAGCGGGAAATTTCGTCAGCTGTCATCCGCCATCTTTAATCAAGAGAGCGCAGTGCCGCACTCTTTAGTTTAAATGTGGTGGCGGCGGCAAATTCCACATCCGCCATCTTTAATCTACAGAGCACTGTGCCGCACTCTTTATCGTAGTGGCGGACAATTTGACAAGCTGTCAGCTTTAATCAAGAGAGCATCGTGTTGCCATCTTTATTCTTTGACATGTGGTGCTAGGTAATATGCTTAGCAGCCATCTTTAATCAAGAGAGCACCGCGCTGCGCTCTTTATCGTAGTAGCGGACAATTTAAAGAACATGTCAAGGAATACCTTTGTTCTAAGAGAAAAAAATAATAAGACTTCAGTTCTGAACAGCTTGCTTAAGATAGCGATTGTTATAACCTCCTTTTCCCTGCTCTGTCAAGGCATAGCTTTATCGAATACTTGAAGATTATATTACAAAAGAAGTGATTAAGAATATAATCGAACACTGTACTCGATACAACATATGATCAGAACATCGATTGATGTGTTTAGAACATGTCTGGAGGTGCACCTTCGTTCTAAGAGAAAAAATAATAAGACTACAGTTCCCAACAGCTTGCGTAAGATAGCGATTGTTTGCTTAGCATAACTTGCACCTAACATGCTTTTGTAAATTAGCGAAGAAAATAAATCCTAGTCTTGTTACATCAGGAAGGCTAACTAGCTAAATCCTGGTCTTTCGGCGTCAGGATGGGCATTTAGCCGCAAAACAATAGTTCATGATGTAGAACACTAGATACTGTGATTTAAAATCCTAAAAGGGTATCCGGCTGTAAAAACAGATTATTGCGTAAGGAAGAGGCATCCGGCTGTGAAACAGCTCTTTGCGTCATAAAACCTCATCTCAGGAAGGGCATCCGTCTGTAAAACAGGGCTAGGAGTAGGAGAGCAGCAGCTAGCTGCTTCCTTGTGTAGTTCAAGTGTTATAACTTGCGAGTAGGTATGTACTAGCACTGGGTTTCGAATAAGCAGTCTCTGGAGTACCTGAACAAGAAAAAATATCTGGGATGTGTTTTTAGATGAAGTTTGAAGCAAGCCTACACACACACAAGCTACATCAGGCTGGCGAGCTGCTGTCGGAATGTGATGCTTCAGCAAAGTATGAAGTCCACTGCACGCGTACAGTCCACATCAAAATTATTAGCAGCGGTAGCAGCTTGTCGAGCTGAGCTTAGACATTCTCGTTTAATCGTAGTGCAAATACGTCTGCTTGTAGAACTTCTGTATTTCAGCACCTCAGCGTCTCGTGTTGTTCTTACCCTAGCTCAAAGGTCGCTAACAGGTAGGGGGTACTGTGGATGTAGGCTTGGCTTAGTGCTCCTGAGGATTACTTCTCAGCCTAGCGCCTCTGTTTACTTACAAGTAAGGAATACCGTAGATGCAGTCTTAGCTTAATACCTTAGAAAATCGCTTCTTAACCTAGCCCTCTCCTTGTCTACCTACATTTAGGGAACACCGTAGATGCTGTCTTAGCTCAATACTCTTAAGAACCGCTTCTTAGCCTAGCGCATTCTGTTTACCTACAGGCAAGGAACACCGTACATGTAAGTTTTTTGCTTAGCTCAGCACCCTGCTAAGTACAGGTAGGGGATACCGTAGATGTGATCTTAGCTTAGTACCTTTAAGTACCTACAGGCAAGGGATACCGTAGATGTCGGCTTTTTGCTTAGCTCAGCACCCTGCTAAGTACAGGTAGGGAATACCGTAGATGTGATCTTAGCTCAATACCTTTAAGTACCTACAGGCAAGGGATACCGTAGATGTCGGTTTTTGCTTAGCTCAACACCCTGCTAAGTACAAGTAGGGGATGCCGTGTATGTGATCATAGCTCAGTACCTTTAAGTACCTACAGGCAAGGAATACCGTAGATGTTGACTTTTTGCTTAGCTCTGCACCCTGCTAAGTACAGGTAGGGAATACCGTAGATGCGGTCTTAGCTCAATACCTTTAAGTACCTACAGGCAAGGGATACCGCAGATGTTGACTTTTTCTTAGCTTAGTGCCTTCCCATTTAAGTTCAGAGGTCGAGGATCGCGCGCTGACCTTCCTAGGTTCGATCCGCATCAGTCTGCAGAACACCTAAATTCTGGCACCTCGGCATCAACAGCAGGTTCGATCCCGGCATAGTGCTTAAATACGTCAGCCTGCAGAACTCAGCGTAAGGCACTCGGGAGAACTCTTCTTGCATAAACATTTCGTTCCAACTGTACTGCAGACGTCTGCAACTCCTACATCCGCTTAGTGATGAGCTGCATATTTACTCGGTGCAGCCTGTGTGAAGCGCTCCTCGCAGTTCTCTATGTGCGTTAATTGTGTGCGTATCCTCTACTTGCTCACCTACCGTCTAGTAGTAAAAACAGAAGGTAAGATTAATTCCTTGAATATTATTATTATTATTATTATTATTATTATTATTATTATTATTATTATTATTATTTACGATTTCTTTTTTCTTTGTTTTTTAGAAAATCACTGTCTGCTGTAAATATTATCCTCCAGTTCGCAGCCTTCAACTTAAGGCAAGCCTAAACTGTTAGTGTTTGCATTTTTGTTCGAATGCAACTTCTACGCTAGCTTGCCCTTTCATATCCATTCATCACGAGTGCTTTTACGCTAGTAAAGATAGCAAGTAACTTTTGCAACCTTCATTGTTTTTAGCATTTTACGATATAAGGATTAGAAGGCGTAGACAAGGAAGAGGTTAATCTCGTAACTTCAAACTCACAACAATGTCTGACCTCTATAGGTTGAAACTTGGTTTCTTCTGAACATTGCAACTCTAAGCTAGGTGACTTGTTCTTTTATATCTTATCATTACATTTGCTTTTACGCTAGGCAATAAAGGTCTTTGAGTTAAAGATAGCTAGGTTAGCTGTTAACAAACTAACATTCCCTTTCATATCCGCAACTCTAGGCTAGCTGACTTGTCCTTTCATATCGTATTATTACATTTGCTTTTTCGCTAGGCAATAAGGGTCTTTCAGTTAAAGGTAGCTAGATTAGCTGTTAACAAACCAAGTAACTTTTGTAACCTTCATTGTTTTTAGCATTTTACGATAGGATGATTAGAAAGCATAGACAAGGAACTATTATTGTAACTCAAACTCAATGTCTAACCTCTACGGGTTTATACTTGGTTTCTTCTGAAGATTGCAACTCTAAGCTAGGTGACTTGTTCTTTTATATCTTATCATTACATTTGCTTTAACGCTAGACAATAAAGGTCTTTGAGTTAAAGATAGCTAGGTTAGCTGTTAACAAACCAAGTAATTTTTGCAACCTTCATTGTTTTAGCATTTTACGATAGGAGGATTAGAAGGTGTAGACAAGGAAGAGGTTAATCTCGTAACTTCAAAATCAGAACAATGTCGGACCTCTATAGGTTGAAACTTGGTTTCTTCTGAACATTGCAACTCTAAGCTAGCTGACTTGTTCTTTTATATCATATCATTACATTTGTTTTTACGCTAGGTAATAAAGGTCTTCGAGTTAAAAATAGCTAGGTTATCTGTTAACAAACTAACTTTCCCTTTCATATCCGCAACTTTAGGCCAGCTGACTTGTCCTCTCATATCCTATTATTACATTTGCTTTTACGCTAGGCAATAAAGGTCTTTGAGTTAAAGGTAGCTAGGTTAGCTGTTAACAAACCAAGTAAATTTTGTAACCTTCATTGTTTTTAGCATTTTACGAAAGGAGGATTAGAAAGCGTAGACAAGGAGGAGGTTAATCTTGTAACTTCAAACTCACAACGATGTCTAACCTCTATGGGTTGAAACTTGGTTTCTTCTAAACATAGCAACTCTAGGCTAGCTGACTTGTCCTTCCATATCGTATTATTACATTTGCTTTTACGCTAGGCAATAAAGGTCTTTGAGTTAAAGATAGCTAGGTTGGCTGTTAACAAACCAAGTAACTTTTGCAACCTTCATTGTTTTTAGCATTTTACGATATGAGGATTAGAAGGCGTAGACAAGGAAGAGGTTAATCTCGTAACTTCAAACTCACAACAATGTCTGACCTCTATAAGTTGAAACTTGGTTTCTTCCGAATATCGCAACTCTATGCTAGCTGACTTACCCTTTCATATCTTAACATTACAAGTGCTTTTACGTTAGGTAATAAACATCTTTAAGTTAAAGATAGCTAGGTTAGCTAACTTGCTCTTTCATATCCTATTATCACTATGTGTGATACAAGTGCACACTCTCTCTCTCTCTCTCTGTGTGTGTGTGTGTGTGTGTGTGTGTGTGTGTAAACATGAGAATGTACTAACGCTACTTTTAGTTAGATGACATTTATAACAGGCTAGTTGTTGACGAACCAAGTAACTTTTGTAGACCTTTCCTATCCTTTCATCATAAGTGCTTCTACACTAGGCAATAAACATCTTCGAATTGCATGTTTGTAATGATAGCTAGGCTAGCTGTTAACAAACCAAGTAACTTTTGTAGCCCTTGCATATCCGAACATCACTATGTGCGATGCAAGTGCTAAGGCTACATTCATATATTTTTGTTCTTTTCTAGGTACATCAAGAGTCATCGTCGACATTTATTCGAGTTACTGGCTTGAACGTGCATATTTTATTTATCCGAGTAACAGTTTGCAGTCTGCAACGTGAAAATTTTAAGGTTTGTTTCGATCTTTTTTGATTGATCTTATATGTTTACATTGTTTTTTAAAAATCTAAAAAAATAGTATTCCGCTTTTTGTAGAAAAACCATGGAGAAGATTAACCAGATAGGTCATCTATCAACTCCAACTACCAAGCCGCTGACAAGTCTACCGCTAAATGAGAAATTTTTAGTGATTTCACTACGAAGATTGAAAACGAAATTTGGAGAAGGGATTTTATGCGTCTGCAAAGACTTTCAAGTTTTTACCTAATAGATATAGTGTGTTAACTGATTTAGAAATAGAAGAACTAAATCAACGTTCTATTTGCATTATATATCGTGGGATAGAGTACACATCTTGTGTCATTAGTTTTTGTTGCTGCGTAATAAATTAGGAAACTACACCTGTTACACCTTGCAAAGCCCTTAATGCATAAGTTACACTAATCACGTCGAAGTATTTCTACATATTAGTTATATGCACATACAATTTTAATACAAACATACATCTTTACCCCTACCGTTGTTAAAATGCAACAACTTTAGCTAACTTACGCTCTTTAGTTAAAATGATGTTCTATTGCAGCAGCTTTAAGATATTGTCTTTCGAATGTTACACTACACTGCTTGCAGAATAACATAGTAGATACCTGATGATTTTTGATTTTATGTAGCGCGTGAGGCTATCCTGTCTTCCGAATGTTACACTACACTGCTCGCAGAATAACATAGTAGATGCCTGATGTTTTTGATTTCATATGACGCGTGAGTCTGTCTCGTCTTGTAAAGGTTACGTTGCGCTGCTCGCAGGGAAACGTATCGGATGCCTCTCGATGTTTAGATTTTATATGACGTGCAAGGATGTCACGTCTTGCAAACGTTTCCTTACACTGCGAGCAGGGAAACATCTGAAAAGAGAACAACCATTTATCAATAGAGATTAGGCGAAAGTTGTGATGTTTTCGAAGAAACCAAGTTTTAACCTATAGAGGTCAGACATGATCGCGAGTTCGGAAAAACCAAGTTTTTGCCTATAGAAGTTAGATATTATCGTAAACTTAAAAAAGCAGATAGAGAGATGAATGTTGTATACCTAACAAAGTAAAAGCACTCTTGCAGATAACGTTCGATAAGGGCGTTACTTAATGTACTTCTCTCGAGTCGTAAGGTTGAAAACTGATTGATTTAATTAGTTAATTGATTTACTATCAAACAGTCTAAGTGTTGTATCGCTCGGGTTTTAGTTATAGCATTGTTTACTACAGCATAACATCAACAAAAACTCATACATACAAGATTTGCATTATTAATTGTAAGATAAAGAATGTACATACAAGAATTACATCGAGAAGGGAAAAGTACGCAAACATCACTACAAGTAAAATCATTCATGATAAAACTTATACATACAAGATGTAAATAAATACTGTAAAATTAGCATATTCTTTTATTTTAGATTAGGTATTACCTTCTCGTCCTACTCCTTCCTCTCGAAGAAGAATAAGAGCAAGAAAGAAGGAGTTGATTAAATTCGTAAGTATGTTATCGTCTAGCACAGTAAGTATGTTGAGAAGAGATTTTTTCTAAACAGTGCTTGATTCTAGTCTTGCAATGCTGTGTTCTACAACATCGAACTACAGTATGCGATTCTAGTTGTAATAGGTTTTAAACAGCAGTATGTGTTCAAGTCTAAACATGCATCACTGCAGTTACGCGATATGTATAAAGGTATTCTCAAACATGTCGTATCGTGTTCTATTCTAGTCTTGATCACTTATCTAGTGTTTTGAACACATCAATTAATGTTCTGATCACATCTTGAGGTTAACAACATCGAGTGCAGTGTTCGATTCTAGTCTTGCTATGTTTTAATCTGATTTAATTTTCTAATCACATGTTGAAGTTAACAACATCGAGTGCAGTGTTCGCTTCTAGTCTTGTTATGATTTACAATCTTGCTTTTGCAATGCATGTTCGATAGAGATGTACCTTGACAGAGCAGGAAGAGTTCGATTCTAGTCTTGCTATGTTTTAATCTGATTTAATGTTCTAATCACATGTTAAAGTTAACAACATCGAGTGCAGTGTTCGATTCTAGTCTTGTTATGTTTTACAATCACAGAGCAAGAAGAGCATTTTAGTAAGTATGTTGAGAAGATATTTTTTTTGTTTTTCTAAACAGTACTTGATTCTAGTCTTGCAATGCAGTGTTCAACAACATCGAACTATAGTATGCGATTCTAGTTGTAATAGGTTTTCTAACAACAGTATGTGTTCAAGTCTAAACATGCATCACTGCAGGTACGCGATACGTGCGCTTTCTGATGCATAGGACCGCGTTGTATGTTCGATAAAGATATGCCTTGACAGAGGAGGAGAAAGGAGGTTATAACAACCATTATCTTATCCAAGCTGTTCAGAATTGTAGTCTTATTATTTTTTTCTTAGAACAAAGGTATTCCTTGACATGTTCTTTAAATTGTCCGCTACTACGATAAAGAGCGCAGCACGGTGCTCTATTGATTAAAGATGGCTACTAAGCATATTATCTAGCACCACATGTCAAAGAATAAAGATGGCAACACGATGCTCTCTTGATTAAAGCTGACAGCTTGTCAAATTGTCCGCCACTACGATAAAGAGTGCGGCACGGTGCTCTGTAGATTAAAGATGGCGGATGTGGAATTTGCCGCCACCACATTTCAACTAAAGAGTGTGGCACTACGCTCTCTTGATTAAAGATGGCGGATGACAGCTGTCGAAATTGCCCGCTAAAAGGTATCTACCTAAAGAGTGCCTCACGGTGCTCTGTGGATTAAAGATGGCGGATGACAGCTAACGAAATTGCCCGCAAGAGGGCAGCACGGTGCTCTGTAGATTCAAGATGGCGGATGACAGCTGACAGAACTTTTCAAATTGGCCGCTACTACATGCCATAAAGAGGGCAGCACGGTGCTCTGTCGTTTAAAGATGGCAGATGACAGCTGACGAAATTGCCCGCATGATAGCAGCACGGTGCTCTGTTGATTAAAGATGGCGAATGACAAAAAGCACGAGGCTTTGTTTCCAAACAAGAGCACGTAGAATTTACCGCCACCACATTTCAACTAAAGAGTGCAGCACTGTGCTCTCTTGATTAAAGATGGCGGATGACAGCTAACGAAATTGCCCGCAAGAGGGCAGCACGTTGCTCTGTAGATTAAAGATGGCGGATGACAGCTAACGAAATTGCCCGCAAGAGGGCAGCACGGTGCTCTGTGGATTAAAGATGGCGGATGACAGCTGACGAAATTACCTGCAAGAGGGCAGCACGGTGCTCTCTTGATTAAAGATGGTGGATGACAGCTGACAAAAAAGCACGTGGCTTTGTTTACCGATTCAAATCTCGCGCTAGTTAGGTTATGTTGGTACCACTAAGGTTTAGGCCCGTCAAGATAGCAGCACTGAGGTTAGCGATGCGTTGTTGTCTGTCAAAAAGCACGTGGCTGTCAAAAAGCACGTGGCTTTGTTTACCAATTCAAATTTCGCGCTAGTAAGGTTAATTTGGCAGCACTGGAAGACCCCCCTGGCTGCGGTGGAGGAGGCCCCTGGGAAGGCCCCTCGGGTGGTGGTGGTGGTGGTGGAGGAGGCCCCTGGGAACATTGGTGGCGGTTGTGGCGCCCGAACTCTCCCATTATACTACTAACAAGCAACCCCGTACAAGAGGAAAAATACATATCTACTACACATAATCATAACATATTTGAAATACCATAGCATCAGCAGTTAAATGACGGATGGCAGACTCGCAATATTCACTACATAGTCCAACTCACTATCACACCAGACTTGGCATGAGAAATGAATGTCAAAACCCAGTAAGGATAAACATAAGGTGTACAGGTCAGATATTATACAGTAGTAACAAACAGCTAAGTAACAGCCGCATGGCAAACTTCACACACCACCGAACCACAATGCTCACTCCGAAGACCATAATAGTTCAAGGAACCAACAGAAACACATGAAACCGAGGTTCAATAATCAAAGAAACATTTACCAAAATAAACACCGCCAGGAATAATTACATAAAACAATAAGGGGATGAATTTCAATTAGCTCACTGAAATGCAGTTCTCAGTCACATGCCAATACCAACACCGAAGTGCTTCACCAAGCTGTATCATTAAGGGGAAAAATTGGGGTATACTGCACATTAACCAGGCTTAATCTGGGACAGATGGACTCGCCTAATTGTTTTAGCAACCGGATCACTCACTAATATTGATACCGGGGACAGAAATTGCAATACGGTGCAAGGGCCTTGATACCTAGGCGCTAGCTTGGCAGAAAATTTATTAACGGCTTTACTGATGGGGTAACATTTAACGAAGACTTTATCTCCAACTTTCAACCTTGTTGGTTTCTTACCAACATTATACCTTTTCTTGGTTTTCTCATACGAGACAGACAGATTATTCTTTGCTTCATCCCAAACCTTTCGAACATCATAATGTTTAGACAGATCGGGCAAAAGATCACCAATACCAAGCACATTTGACATTGGGGAATATGGAGTATAGGAAAACATGCGAGACATGGGCGTCATACCATGAGATCCATGGATAACAGAGTTGAATGCATGAGCTAACCAGTGCAGACAGGAGTCCCACTTAGACTGATTGTTGTGACGATAGGCTATCAACGCCGACTTCAAATTTCTATTCACTCTCTCGGCATAAGATGGATTTGGATAATATGGGGTGGTTGTAACATGCGAGATGCACAACTCAAATAGATATTTCTTAAACAGAAGACTAGTGAACTTACTGAGATTATCAGAAACTAAAACCTTGGGAGGGCCAAAAGATGAAAAGATTGAATTTAGACAGTTAATAGTAGTCCGAGAATTGGTAGACCTAGTGGGAATAATCCAGGTAAACCGCGAGAACTCATCAACACACACAAAAATGTGGGTGTTCCCCAGAGAAGATCGAACCATTGGTCCCACGCAGTCGATGAATAATCTCTCCATGGAGCGAGAGGCTTGTGAAGATGATAACAAACCAACGCGGTTGTTCAGACTAGGTTTACTGATGGCACAAATTTTGCAAGATTTAACCATGTTTCGGATATTACTGTCCACCTTTTTCCAAAATGAAAAACTGCCTAATTTTCTGCCCAGTTTTAAACGTCCCTAAATGACCCCCAATAGAACAGTAGTGATAATATTTGAAGATAATTGGTACTAGTACCTTAGGAATAACAATTTTGAGACAATGGTCTCCGCGACTTTTACAACACAGGATACCCTTGACTAGGGAGTAAGGCTTTACTAGATTCCCTTCCTTAATTTTGTTGATGATCTCATTTAATTCAGGGTCAGATTTCTGATGATCTTCGAATTCATGGTAAAGTAAAGGTAGATCAGAAAGGATGGCACTAACTCCAACAAAATTATCCTCATCAAAATTTTCAACATTAGATTTTACATTAGGACAAAATTCCCCATCAAACACAACAACAACTACGATAACGGCAGTAAAAAGGAAAACTAGCAGTGCGAGGAATGAGCTAGTTCATAAAGAAAAACAGGAAGCGCATTCAGACACCCTCAAACATCACCAAAATAAAAAAGAAGGGAAAATTACCTTTAATGATGGAAAGGTATCTCAGTAAACCCGAGGATGAATAATAGCGGTACCTGGTATCAAAATACTAACCTTTTAAAAGAAGAACAACATATTTTTTCATGAAAGAAAAATAAATAGGACTTATTTTAGAAATAATATAAATTGAAATGGTAACAGGGAAAAACGTCCACCCAAGAAAAATTGAAAAAGAAACAAATAGAAAATGAAGTTAATTTAAAACTCTTAAACGTACGTTAATATTACAAATCATGGTCGACCAACGAAAAAGAAAATGAACTAAGCATAACTTAAACTAATATCTCAGAGGGCTCAACCTACCAGAGTAATAAGGTAAATAAAATAATTATTTTATTATTATTCTTTAAATATTGCTTATGTAACCATGGAGTTCTCACAAGCAGGGACGGCTACCGGCAGTCCAGATTAATCATCACAACGACTACCACACAAACAGGGAGAATAGGAAGCCGATACAAAATTAATGGCTCATTTACGAACTCAAAATTGCATAAGAACAAGGGAAATAATCAAATAAAGTAGAATCGTCACACAAGATAGCTAGACCCCGAGAAGGTAGCATCATCAATTTCCCTATCAATACTCATCTCAAAATCAACAACCCAACAATTACCAATTACCATGGCAACGCACACTCGCCATGAACCAAGCCATTACCGAAATTACAACAGTAACAATGGCACAAACAACAAAAGAGTAAGGTAAAATTTTGCACGAAAAATCAAAGAATGAACCAAGAAAATTGAAATAAAGACAGAGGAAAATTAAATGAAATAACCGTCCTCTTGGTTAGAACTCAAATGGTTCAAACCTTTACCAAGTGGGGTGATTTGGTAGCAAACATAATTCAAAATAGTTCGGTATCTATTCAATTTTTTCTTTTATAATTTAGACCATAATTCAGCTTAACCCCAGATCAATATCACAATACTTTCAGTACTCGATCAATACCATGAACACTTCTATTACAACGAACCCGAATCATATTTAGAATACAATATTTTTTAAAAAGTTTAAGCCGAGAGGAGGAGACCGAAGGCAATATAGAGTCCCACACGCCACATAATCCAGTTAAGTTTTCAAAATAGATCCATACCAAAAGGAGTTCCATTTCACGAAGGGACGGAAGGAATTCTGGAGCTTGCGATGACGCCACAGCACCATTTTAATACTCACGTAGATGATGAGATCTTAAAGAAAATTAAAAATCCATACAGTCTGGGGACGTTCTCATTATGACGGAAAACACCAAAGCAATACTGAGGGCGAGAGAGAGAGAGTCCTCTCTCTAATATTACTTAACCATCATCCATCTCACAGGCTGAAAATTGCTCCTACACGAGACACGAAGTACCCTGACAATGCATTTTCTTCAATTCACAATACCTTAAATGCCACTCTCGCGCTCGGCGATGTAGAGCGAGAAAGAGCTTCCACCACCGAGAGCTCTAATTGGTTAGGGGGCGGAGCAACGCAGTACGAATTCTCAGTAGAAAGAGCAGGACAAACAAGGTACTTTACTTTCCGTGAGTTCAAACCAAGACTATAAGCGCAATGCTCAGAGTAGTAGTGTATTAAACAAAGCTTGAGGTAGAAAGGAAAAGGAAGGAATATAGTTTGAGGAAAATCAAGGTTATAAAACACAAACTTCAATCGCGATTAGCCCAGAATTAAAACCTTGGGGGGTGGTGAAGACGAATAAATATGACACCTCGGTGTCAGCGAAGCTCAGTTGGAAGTTTCATTATCCGGATAAGTTTATTTTCTACATCTGCGAACGTAATTTCCACTTGCAGTAAGGAACAATTAATTTTTCATACCTGTGACATCCAATTCGTTGCAGAGATAATTTTTCCACTATGATGCATTCTCCAAGTTTGTATAACTTTGTTCTGTTTTATATTATAATATTATACTATCAGCTAAGAGTTCATAAGTATAGGATTATTCTGAACTAGTACCAATAGGTAGCGGGAATGTACTACTCGGACTGCGCCATTCTACCTTAATTTGTTTCAGGGCTTGAAGTTAAGCATATCGCTGTCATTTAATGCGATATGCATTTAATGCATTAAATGGCTTATAAATGCTATTGTGGTATCCTGAGTACTGTTGTATGGCATTGTTCAAAAATCGAGGCATACCATTTTCGTTCCATTAGTTTCCGAAAGATGTGAAACTTAGAAAAAAGTGAATACATTCAATCAGAAGGAAGAATTTAACACTGATCAAATTCTGAAGAATGAGCGAGTCTGTTCGGCACATTTTAGGAGCGATGATTACAGAACGACGTTACTAGGTAAGTAAATAAGTATATAAATGATTACTAGTACCTATAGGCTATTTATCATTAAATGTGCCAAAGTGTGTGTAGAGGTACAGCAGAGAGGGAGATGCCAATTGCAATTTAACTTGTAATTGTAATGTTATCGCTTGAATCACTATGCATAATTTTTATTTTGTAAGGGAAAGGTCACGGTTGAAATTACATGCAGTGTCATCTGTATTTCCCTGGACTCCTGACACCGGCTCAGATATAAAGATGGGAGAGGTTAGGGAACGTAACAGAGGAAATAAGGAAATAGTTAAAAATAAAAGTGAAACAATGGTAAGGTATTAAAATTAGGACTATTAGGCAGTACCATATGGATGATAAAACAGACATGAGGGGGTTTTTAAAAAGTAACTATGATCGCTGGAAAATGGTAAATAAATATGTAAACAGACTCTGGGGTGGTTTTAAAGGAATTGTTGAGGAATGTGAAAATAGGTTTGTACATTTAAAGTTGGTAAGGAATGGTAAGAATGCACTATATTATAACAGAGAAGTAAAGAGACTAAGAAGGAGGTGCAGGTTGGAAAGAAAGTGAGTTAGAAATGGTTATGGAAGTAAGGAGAAATTGAAGGAACTTACTAGGAAATTGATTCTAGCAAAGAAGTCAGCTAAGGATAACATGATGGCAAGCATAATTGGTGGTCATACAAATTTTTGTGAAAAATGGAAGTGTATATATAGGTACTTTAAGGCAGAAACAGGTTCAACGAAGGGCATTCCAGGAATCATGAATGAACAAGGGGAGTGTGCATGCGAGGATGTTCAAAAGGCAGAAGTAAACAGTCAGCAGTATGTAAAGATTGTTAGTTACAAGGATAATGTCCAGATAGGGGAGGTGAGTAACACTAAAGAAGTATTAAAATTTACCTATGATAACAATGACATTTATAGTAAGATACAAAAGTTGAAAACTAGAAAAGCAGCTGTAATTGATAAGATTTCTGGGGATATACTAAAGGCAATGGGTTGGGATATAGTACCATATCTGAAATACTTATTTGATTATTGTTTGGTTAAAGGAGCTATACCAAATGAATGGAGAGTTGTTATAGTAGCCGCTGTGTGTAATGGAAAAGGTGATAGACATAAAGCTGAAAATTACAGGCCAGTCAGTTTGACATGCATTGCATGTAAGCTTTGGGAAAGCATTCTTTCTCATATATTAGACATATTTGCGAAATTAATAACTGGTTTGACAGAAGGCAGTTTGGGTTTAGGAAAGGTTATTCCACTGAAGCTCAGCTTGTAGGATTTCAGCAAGATATAGCAGATATCCTGGATTCAGGAGGCCAAATGGGCTGTATTGCGATTCACCTATCTAAGGCATTTGATAGGGTAGATCATGGAAGACTACAGGCAAAAATGAGTGCTATTGGACTAGAAAAAAGAGTGACTGAATGGGTTGCTATATTTCTAGAAAATAGAACTCAGAGAATTAGAGTAGGCGAAGCTTTAACTGACCCTGTAATAATTAAGAGGGGAATTACTCAAGGCAGTATTATTGGTCCTTCATATTTTCTTATATATATCAATGATGTGTTTAAAGAAGTAGAATCAGAGATAAGGCTGTTTGCGGATGATGTTATTTTGTACAGAGTAATAAATAAGTTACAAGATTGTGAGCAACTGCAGGGTGACATCGGTAGTGTTGTGAGATGGACGGTGGGCAATGGTATGATGATAAACGGGGTTAAAAGTCAGGTTGTGAGTTGAGTTTCACAAATAGGAAAAGTCCTCTCAGTTTTAATTACTGCATTGATGGAGTGAAAATTCCGTTTTGGGGATCATTGTAAGTACATAGGTGTTAATATAAGAAAAGACCTTCATTGGGGTTATCACATAAATATGATTGTTAACAAAGGGTACATATCTCTGCTCATGGTTATGAGGGTATTTAGGGGTTGTATTAAGGATGCATATAAGTCTCTGGTGAGACCCCAACTAGAGTATGGCTCCAGTGTATGGGACCCTCACCAGGATTACTTGATTCAAGAACTGGAAAAAAAATCAAAGAAAAGCAGCTCGATTTGTTCTGGGCGATTTCCGACAAAAGAGTAGCGTTACAAAAATGTTGCAAAGTTTGGGCTGGGAAGACTTGGGAGAAAGGAGACGAGCTGCTCGATTGAGTGGCATGTTACGAGCTGTAAGTGGAGAGATAGCGTGGGAGGACATCAGTAGACGAATAAGTTTGACTGGTTTCTTTAAAAGCAGGAAAGATCACAATATATAGATAAAGTTGCATATCAAGAGGACAAACTGGGGCAAATATTCGTTTATAGGAAGGGGAGTTAGGGATTGGAATAACTTACCAAGGGAGATGTTCAATAAATTTCCAATTTCTTTGAGATCATTTAAGAAAAGGCTAGGAAAACAACAGATAGGGAATCCGCCTCCTGGGCGACTGCCCTAAATGCAGATCATTCTGATTGATTGATTGATTGATTGATTGATTGATTGATTGATTGATTGATTGATTGATTGATTGATTGATTGATTGATTGATTGATTGATTGATTGATTGATTGATTGATTGATTGATTGATTGATTGATTGATTGATTGATTGATTGATTGATTGATTGATTGATTGATTGATTGATTGATTGATTGATTGATTGATTGATTGATTGATTGATTGATTGATTGATTGATTGATTGATTGATTGATTGATTGATTGATTGATTGATTGATTGATTGATTGATTGATTGATTGATTGATTGATTGATTGATTGATTGATTGATTGATTGATTGATTGATTGATTGATTGATTGATTGATTGATTGATTGATTGATTGATTGATTGATTGATTGATTGATTGATTGATTGATTGATTGATTGATTGATTGATTGATTGATTGATTGATTGATTGATTGATTGATTGATTGATTGATTGATTGATTGATTGATTGATTGATTGATTGATTGATTGATTGATTGATTGATTGATTGATTGATTGATTGATTGATTGATTGATTGATTGATTGATTGATTGATTGATTGATTGATTGATTGATTGATTGATTGATTGATTGATTGATTGATTGATTGATAACAAGGCAAGACACAGCTGTGTTACAGGACACCAATGACACACCTATAGCAGCATCTGAAGTGTGTCAGTCATCTAGTGTTGACGAAAATATGAACCTTTCATTATCAAATGGTAACTTAGTTAGGGATGTTGCATACCAAACCAAAGACAGTGAGAGTGTACTTGACATTGAAATACTTGTAATAATATCTGATGCAGTGCAATTCTTTGCAGGTTTTGACAACAGAGCTCTTTTTAATTTAGTGTTTCAAGCCTTGGGAAGGGATAGATTTATGTCTGCAGGTATTTCCAATTTCACCAGAATACTGTTTCTTTTTAAGAATGATGAAATTGAGAATTGCCAAAACAAACAAGCGACTTTGCATATGATTTTGGTTTAAATGAAAAAACAGTAGGGCTAATATTTTATCTGTACCGGGCACCAGGCAAATGCTGGGGCTGTGCCTTAATTAAGGCCACGGTCGCTTCCTTCCAACTCCTAGCCTTTTCCTATCCCATAGTCGCCATAAGACCTATCTGTGTCGGTGCGACGTAAAGCCATTAACAAAAAATTTCTGTATGGAATAATTTTATGTATAGTATTGCCAGTTCAAAGAATTAAATATTTGGGTTGATCAGAAGACTGTGAGGGAAAACTCCTCTATGGAATTTAAGAAGCAATATTCTAACACAAGTGTAATTTTAGACTGTGCTGAAATTCCAATCATGAAGCCTAAGTGCTCTAGTGCCCAACAGGAAACATTTTCTATGTACAAAAACTGTAACACTGTGAAGGTACTGATTGGAATAAATCCATCAGGATTTGTGTGTTTTATATGAGATGCGTATGGTGGATCAGTTTTAGAGAGGCAGTTGTTTATAAAATATAATTCTACTGACGTGCTGGAAGAAGATGACTCAGTGTTGGTTGACCGAGGATGTCATATTCAAGACCTACTTTGCTCAAAGGGAGTAAGTGTAAATATGCCACCCTTCTTGAAAGGAAAAAGGCAGTTCTCCATCACAGAAAATACCATGACAAGGAGAATTGCTTCCAAAAGAATACACATTCAAAGGGCTATAGGTTTAGGGAAAACACACTCAATTCTACAAATAAAGCTTCACATAAGCAAAGTTCCTCTGTCAGTAAGGATTTATTTTTGTATGCTATATGTTGTGTAATTTCAGGGAATCAATCATGTAATAGCTAGTATGTATATATTTACAATAAAATTAGGTCTACTAAAGCAAAACGTGGTAGGTAGACTATATTTTGTGACAAGTGAACATTTGCTGAAAGTATGATATAACTTAACAACAAACTTACTTGTTCATTTATTCCAAAGCCCCATGGACTTAGTTCTCAATTAAAGCTGGAATAAAGTACTCATAGTAAAATTTCCCCAGCTGTGGTACTTCTTGAATAAATTCCTCAATCCTCTCAATGTTTATTATTACCATATCAACAGCTGTGTAGAAAACAAAACTACAGAACTCTCTATCAGTGATAAACAACTGTCCTTGCACTTGAAAATAATAGTTGTGTGACTTCTTTAAATGTATGCCACCTTTGTCCTCTATTAAATAAGGTGCATTACTGGCAGACACATTGTCATATTCATGGCTTGGCACACCTTTCAGTTCCAGCACTCTGTCATTCCCAGTGAGTCCAACACAACTTGTTGCTAGATAGTTTTTGGTGCGATGAATAAACAACCCACACTTGGATACACTATAGTTGGTAATGTCTTCATACCTCCTCCTTGCCAGACATTCCTTATCAAAACCAGACTTCATAAATTTATTTTGGTACTGGCTAGCTGCGATTATTATATGGGCCAAGGTTTTGGCATCTTTAGTGTGGCATATTCTATCAAAAGCCTACCACAAGGCCAACCCCTCGTCCACGTCGTGGGAGGTGGACAACGGCATGAAGTAGGTGATTGCCTGTAGGGGTGATGTACAGTGGGGACTGTGTGTGCCCCATGACCGTTACGGTAGCTGTGAAGGCCCTACAGGAACATTGAAAAGTGACGGCTAACGGAGCTCTGGTGAAGACCTCAACGGCAACAACGGCGGAGAAGGAGTCCTTTGGTACGGCGAAACTGGCGGATGGGGCAACCCTTCTCCTTAGGGATAAATAAAGAAGAAACCACTGCCTTGTGGTAAAGAAGGATCTTTAAAGGCTAAGGGAGATATTCCCTACAGAAATATCCTTCGTTCTAGCGCAGACAGGAAGCAGCCCCTCCACTGGACTTAGAGTGTTGCGGGCTAATAACTCGCACACATGAATTAAACTTATTACAGAAAGCAGACGAAATTTATACCTGCCGGATTTTATGGAGACGACTTTTACAATGAAATACAGGACACGAATCGGATTCTGGAATGTGAAAACGATGTATGAAACTGGCAGACTGAGGGAAGTAATGTCAGAAATGAAAATATATAAACTGGAGATACTTGGGTTGAGTGAAACAAGATGGACAGGCTACGGAGAGGTGAGGACGGAAGAGGGAGGTGTCCTCATTTACTCTGGAAGAGAAGAAAATGATCAGCACTCAAGTGGAGTGGGTGTTTTACTCACAAAGAAAGCAAAAAATAGCATAATGGAATGGACCCCTATATCACACAGGATAATTACTGTACGAATAAGAACCAAAGTTAGACCTGTGACCATACTACAGTGTTATGCGCAAACAGAGGTAGCAGAAGAGGAAGAGAAGGAGGAGTTTTATGATAGACTGACATCAACACTGGCAGGGATAAAGAAAAAAGACATTGTGATATTGATGGAAGAGATCTAAATGCAAAAAAAGGTAATGAAAATGAAGGGAGAGAAAGCATCATGGGTAGACACGGAATAGGGAAAGAAAATAATAATGGCCAGAGATTCATAGACCTATGCAGTCATTTTGGATTGGTTATAGGTGGATCATTGTTTCCACATAAGAACTGCCACAAGATCTCATGGGTGTCACATGATCTCCGGACAGAAAAACAAATTGATCACTTGGCAATAAGTAAAAGATGGAGACATTCACTCTTGGATGTGAGGAATATACGTGAAGCAGATGTAGGCAGCGAAAATCACCTTATGATTGCTCTTATTAGACTGAAGGCGGCAGCACCAGTAAAACAGGCAGCAGTACGAATGAAACGTTTCAACTCCGGGAAATTTGGAAAACTTGAAGTTCAAAATGAATTTAAGATACATTTGAAAAACAGGTCTGAAGCCCTCGCCGAACAACCAGATGAAGATGTAAATACCAAATGGAACACAGTCAACGAACTCTTTCATGGCACATGTGAAGAGATAGTGTGCTACAGAGAGCCAGGGAGGAAAGAATGGATATCGGATGACACTTGCGAATCAATCCAAAAGCAAAGAGAGTGTAAGGCACTTGTCAACTCTAGTAGAACAAGAAACCAGAAAGCAGTAGCAATGGAAAAATACAGGGAGGCCAACAAGGAGGTTAAGAAGAAAGTGAGGAGGGATAAACAAGTGTTTACAGACCAACTGGCAACACAAGCAGAAGAAGCAGCAAGAATCGGCAACAGCAAAGAAGTATATGCCATTACTAGAAAGCTTTCTAGGAGGAACTTTTCAGGGCAGAAACCATTCAGAGATGCAAACAGAGTAGCCTTGACAACTGAGACACAACAATTGGAAAGATGGAGACATCACTTCATGGATGTAATAATCTTGGTGAGGAATGGAGAATTGAAGAAGTTGAAACCATTTTGGAGGATCCAGACATATCGGTAGAACCACCAACACGACAAGAGATTGCACAAGCAGTGCAAAAATGAAGAGTGGCAAAGCACCAGGTGTAAATAACATTATCCCAGAAGCCCTAAAGGTAGATCCAGATTTAACAGCGGAAATCATGGAGCCACTTCTAACACTAATTTGGAACGAAGAACACTTTCCTGAGGAGTGGAAGATGGGTGTCCTCATCAAGACACGGAAGAAGGGTGACCTCTCAGATTGCAATAACTGGAGGTAAATAACGTTGCTCTCATATGGGGAAAGTGATGTCAAGAGTCATACTGAACAGAATAAGCATAGACGTTGACAGGAGACTACGTCAAGAACAGGCAGGTTTCAGAGAAGGTCGGTCTACTGTGGATCAGATTAACACACTAAGGCTAATCATTGAACAATTTGCTGAGTATCAGACATCTCTGTATATACTTTTCATTGATTTTGAGAAGGCCTTTGACCCTGTCAACCGGAGGAAAATGTGGAAGGCTATGGAAAAGTCTTACACAGACAATGTATGATGGATATACTTGTCAAGTAGAACATAAAGGGAAGCTGTCTGAAGCTTTTGCTGTAAAATCTGGAGTAAGACAAGGATGTCTACTGTCGCCAATCTTGTTTATCATGACACTGAATTGTATGCTGAGAGAGGCAACGAATAGAAAGAGTGGCATTCAGTGGGGATTAAATAACCGATTGGAAGAACTGGATTATGCGGATGATCTCTGTCTTCTTGCAGAATGTTTTCGGGACATGGAAGTCAAACTGAATGACTTAAAAATAGAAGCTAAAGAAGTTGGCTTAAAGATTAATAACAAAAAGACTAAAGAAATGCGCATAAACCATCGTAACAATTGTAGCTTGACTCTAGATGAAATTGATATAGAAAGAGTAGAGGAATTTTGCTACTTAGGAAGCATGGTAAGCCAGGATGGAGGTGCTTTTAGAGATGTGGTGAGTCGTATAAATAAAGCCGAAGGAGCTTTTGCACAGTTACGACCAATATGGAGATACCCTCACATTCGTATAAAAACGAAGCTAAGGATATTCAAATCAAATGTTAAATCTGTGTTACTGTATGGAAGTGAGACGTGGAAAGTGACCAAAAACATTACCACAAGGTTACAGACTTTTATAAATCGGTGTTTGAGGTACATTATGAGAATATGGTGGCCAAAAACCATTTCAAACAAAGACCTTTGGGAGGCCACAAGTCAAAGTGCCATACAGGAACCATGGGCGCCCGAAGGATCTTTTCCAAGGGAGGGCACACTAACAATTTTCTTGAATATAAATACCAATGTAACGTCAGCAACATTAAATTGTTTACAGAAATTTGCGAATATAACATATGCTAAATGACTGTCAGTAAGTTCAGTTTATGAAATAATCTGGTATGATATTAAACAATTGAACATCAACTTTTTAAAATTCCAGGAGGGGGGGCAAGCGCCCCCCCTTGCCCCCCCTTGCGGGCGCCCATGACAGGAACAGATAATGAGAAGAAAGTGGAGATGGATTGGGCACACCCCGAGAAGACCACAAGAAAATATCACAAGGCAGGCACTGAGTTGGAATCCACAAGGCAGTCGCAGGCAAGGCAGACCGAGGATTACCTGGAAGAGAACCATAGACAAGGAGATTGCTGGAGTTAACAAGACATGGAGGGAGGTGAAAGCATTGGCGCCAGATAGAACAGGCTGGAGAAATTTCGTCGAGACCCTATGTTCCACCTGGAATTATACGAAATACGAGAGAGTGAGAGATTCTATCAAAATAACTTTCAGTTATCAACTTGTGAAAATTTAAATTTATAATTCCACCTTTACAATACTGTAATCATCTTTACACTACACTAAACTATATTGGTGATACATGTTTCGTCATCTTATGGGACATCTTCTGTCACAAATTAAATCACTGGAAACATGATAAGAACACATTAAAACTAGTGAATAAAAAGTCTGCGAATCTTGTGAAGCGGCGTATTAACGTCTTGTCAATCTTGAATTTCAAAATAGGACAACATGAACACGATGTGAACCCTGAAGTCCAGTTATTGCACAGATTAAAATGTCCTTACATGCGTCAAATTACACAGATATAAAACAACATGAGTGGCTACGCGAATTAAATATAAAATTATCCTGACATTGTGAACATGATGTGCATATTCTTGAATGTGTACATACAATAATATAATGCTGATGTCACGATAAAATAGCTTCTTGTGATGAGTTGAAGAAGGTGAACTTATGTTGAATGGCACAAGTTGAACTTGGTTCTCTATGGACCTAAAAACGAAAAAAAAAAAATGAACCAGTGAAAAAGTTCAATGTAAACTGTGCGCCCATCTGGTCACTCACCTCCTTGCCCGTCCTGTGCCGTCCAACTCACAGTTGTCCGCAGAGAGCGGAGTGAGTTAGACGTGCAAGTTTTGTCTTACATACAACAAGAACACCGCAGTGATCACTGCACTTTTACCAGTAAGTTTTTGATTTAGTTAAGTGTCCCGTGTGAAAGTAATACTGCAAAGCATTCGTAAGAACACAATGAAATGCAGTTTCCAGTGGAGTTATACAAGACCAACAGCAGCCGAAATACACACCTGGGTTTCAGAAACACTGCAAGTAAACATCGACCAGCTAGCAGCTCTCCAACTGAATGCCCCGGCTAATGCAATTTTTATAAATGTAATTTCAGCAACCATTATGGAGAGAATATTACATATACTATGTAATAAAAAGTAACCGGACACCCCAAAAACATACGTTTTTCGTCTTAGGTGCATTGTGCTGCCACCTACTGCCAAGTACACCATATCAACGACCTCAGTAGTCATTCGACATCGTGAGAGAGCAGAATGGGGCCATACGCGGAACTCATGGGCTTCGAACGTGGTCAGTTGATTGGGTGTCACTTGTGTCAGAAGTGTGTACGTGAGATTTCCACACTAATAATCATCCCTAAGTCCACTGTTTCTGATGTGATAGTGAAGTGAAAACGTGAAGGGAAACGTACATCACGAAAGCGTACAGGCCGACCTCGTCTGTTGACTGACAGAGACCGCCGATACTTGAAGAGGGTCGTCAAGTGTAATAGGCAGGCATCAAGCCAGACCATCACACAGGAATTCCAAACTGCATCAGGATCCACTCCAAGTACTATGACAGTTCGACGGGAGGGGAGAGAACTTGGAATTCATGGTCGAGCGGCTGCCCATAAGCCACACATCACACAGGTCAATCCCAAACGACGCCTCGCTTGGTGTAAGGAGTGTAAACATTGGACGATTGAGCAGTGGAAAAGAGTTGTGTGGAGTGACGAATCGCGGTACACAATGTGGCGATCCGATGGCAGGGTGTGGATATGGCGTGCCCGGTGAACGCCATCTGCCAGCGTGTGTAGTGCCAACAGTAAAATTCGGAGGCGGTGGTGTCAGGTGTGGTCGTGCTTTTCATGGAGAGGGCTTGCACCCTTTGTTGTTTCGTGTGGCACTATCACAGCACAGGCCTACATTGATGTTTTAAGCACCGTCTTGCTTCTCACTGTTGAAGAGCACTTCGCGGATGGCGATTGCATCTTTCAACACGTTCGAGCACCTGTTCATCATGCACGGCCTGTGGCGGAGTGATTACACGACATGAACATCCCTGTAATGGACTGGCCTTCACAGAGTTCCGACCTGAATCCTATAGAACACCCTTAGAATATTTTGGAACGCCGACTTCGTGCCAGGCCTCAACGACCTACATCGCTGCCTCTTCTCAGTGCAGCGCTCCGTGAAGAATGGGCTGCCATTCCCCAAGCAAACTTCCAGCACCTGATTGAACGTATGCCTGCGAGAGTGGAAGCTGTTATCAAGGCTAATGGTGGGCCAACAACATATTGAATTCCAGCATTACCGATCACGGGCGCCACGAACTTGTACGTCATGTTCAGCCAGGTGTTCGGATATTTTTGGTCACATAGTGTAAATTTGAAACAGGTTGCACACTCAAACTTATTAGTGGAAAGACAATACCGGTAGTTATTGAAGCAGCTGGATTTGAGGTGACTAGAATTCGTCTGTTTAATATTTCTCCGGAATTGCCGAACGAAATAAGTCAAGAATTATTTCGCGGAATACGGTAATATTAAAGACATTTATGATGAATCGTGGTCTCATCTCTACCGTCTACCAGTTCCCAATGGTATCCGACAAATAAAAATTCAGTTAAAATAGCAAATTCCATCCTTCGTAACCATAGAGGGGTACAGGGGCCTGTGCTACTGTATATGCAACCCCGCGAGCATTGTTTTGAGACAGCCGACATCACTTGTCACACCATTCCGTTCCTATGTACCCACAACAACAGCAACCACTCCCCAATCTGACTTACAATTGACGAGTGGAGCCTTTCCTCCACTCGTAAACAGGTCTAACACAGATGACCTCGCCACACTGGACTCCCAACCGCAATCTGTTGCAAACACCTTACTTGCTGGGGATCAACTTGACCCTGAGAGCGTAAGAGCTGTTCATATATCAACAGATGATATGCACACGTACACCACATCAGAGCCGGCTCCAAGCCACGTAACACAACACACTACAGACCAACATATGGATGTTACAGTGCAAACAGATACACAAATGAAAGCAGATCAGTCCACAATACAAGATAGTCCCCTTAATATTGAAAATACTGCCCAATTAAGTAAAGAGCACGTCACACACAGGAAAATTGAATTGGTGGAGGAAGCTAACACCACACGGTCAATGCATAAGCTGATCCATCAGAAGATTCCGATAGCTCTCTAACAACCAAAACACGTAAATGCCAATCGCAACAAGTTGGTCCTGAAGACCCGTAGTTGTATAAAGGAAACCCAACTTCAGGGAATCGAAAGAAATCTAGTTCCACCAAAAGCCATTCGTCCAAGGACACGCAAGAATTGCAGCGTAAGAAGAAGGTCGGTTATTGAAGAATTGAATACAGCTAATAGTTGCCAATTTCCAGAATAATCTGCTTTCAACTTATCAAGTTCACACTATGTTTCGGATCTGCCGCTTGTTCACGCTTTTTAGTCTCCTGGCCATTGTGTTTAAGCACCAGCACTCCAACACGACCGGTTCACCACTTCATCCCGACCTTACCCATGCACAGAGCACACGTGACACCTACTTTCCAGAGATGATTCTGCGTAAAATTGCTACGGCAAACATCAATGGCATTTTGAGCATCTAGAAGTGGGCACTCATTAAGAAGTATATTAGAGACAATGACATTGATATTTTATTTCTCCAAGAAGTGTGTACCTACAATTTGGATGTATTAAGCCCATACGAATACTATGTTAACTTAGGAGAGGATACTCGAGGAACAGCTATTGTGTATAGACCTGGTCTTGATATTCATGATTTTGTTGCACATCCAAACGGTAGAGTGCTCTCCGTTCGTTATGAAAACTTTGTACTCTTTAATATATATAGTCCACCAGGAGAGCAAAACAGATTAGAACGAGAAAATTTTTTCTCGAAGACCTCCACATTCATCTCACGCGGGGAACCAACATTATACTTGCAGGTGATTTCAACTGCGCCTTCCACCCGAAGAATCATACCGGACCCAACATTAACAACTCGGTAGCGCTCTCAGAACTAGTCCAGCAGGGCCGTTTAAGAGATGCTTGGGAATTGAAACACAGGAATTATGTTGAATTCACATTTTTCCGCCACAGTTCAGCATCTATACTAGACAGAGTTTATCTCTCTCATGCAATGTCCATAATTACACACAGAATATCCGTCGTCCCAGTCCATTTCTCTGACCATCACACAATACTCTTTCCATTACGTGTTGACACGCATGTCCCAGTGATAGGAAGAGGATATTGAAAGTTGAACAATAACCTTTTATAAACTCCAGAAGCTACAGAAAATTTTCACACGATTTGTGAACGAATAGTTGACAGGAAACGGCATTACTTCTCACATCTCCACTGGTGGATTCACACGGCTAAACCTGCCATACGACGTTTCTTCCGAAATTTGAATTTTCATAAAGCTCTGGAACGAAGACACACTCAGCAATTCTACGAACAAGCCTTACATGACTACAGTCGTGGGCGACAGGCACGGGCATGATGTACAGCATAAATTAACAGAAATTAAACATATAATGTGCCATATCAAAGAACAAGATATACAGAATGTACAGGCACGCACACGTACATATTCCTTAAACGAAGACGAAAGGTCGTTGTCATACCGCATTGCCAAAGAGAAGGGTAAAATTCGGAAGAACTTTATCTCAAAGCTACAAACCACGGGGGGGGGGGGTCCATTACAGGCACTGACAATATTATTCAAATGGCAACCAATCATTTTGAATTAGCTTTTGCTCAGGACTCGCCTCAACAAAGCTCAACAGTCCAAGTCCTTTTACAACCTATAAAGAAACAACTGTCAATAGATGACGCCCAGCAACTAGAGAGGGACATACACCAAGATGAACTGTTACAAGCTATCAACGACACATGTTGTAAAAAATCACCCGGCCCTGATGGTCTTTCTTTCGAATTTTACAAATCCTATCGGGAAGACATAAAGGACGACTTACTGTTACTTTTCCAAGACATATTCACAAGTGAAGAACAGACGAACAATTTCGCTGAAGGAATAATGGTGTTAGTACCTAAGATTAAATCAGCCGAATACTTGTCGGATTACCGTCCACTGACACGAATTAATACAGATTACAATTTGTTTGCAAAAATTCTTGCCAGACGCTTACGACTCACCTTAACTAATATCTTTGGTTCCGAGATACATAATGTGTTGAATAACTCCATCATACATGGCCTCCCAATTCTACGTAACTTTGTGCTGCACATGTCCTCTCAACCCAACAGCTCTGCCGCACTCGTCAGTATAGACTTTCAACAAGCTCTTGACCGCGTTAGACATTCTTATCTATGATATATCCTAAGAAGATTTGCTTTCCCCAACAGGATAATCACAACACTACGAAACTTATACAACAATGCAACATCCGGACTACAAATCAATGGTTTTTCTCCAAACCAATCCACACTCACAGATCGATTAGAAAAGGTTGTTCCCTATCTGCAATCCTCTTCGCCATCAACGTGCAATCATTCATTAGAAAATTAACTTTGAAGCTTCCAGGAATGCAACTAGGTGCAACGTCCTTACAAGCGCACGTCTATGCGGACGACATCACTGTTATCGTGACACAGCCCAAACAGCTCGAGGACTTAAGATTGGTCACAGACGAATATCAACATCATTCTGGATCAAAAAATTAATCCACTTAAATCTGCCATATTACCATTTGGGCCATAGCCGACACAAGATCAATGGATTCCCTCTGTCGAAACACTTAAAATCCTCGGAATAACATTTTCTGCGAATATGACTCAAAAGATAGATGACAACTAGAGAAAATTGCTCAATACAGTTCGCTCTGTCCTATTTTCTCAACACCTTAGAAACCTCAATATATGTCAAAAAGTCTGGGCATTTAACACCTTTGCGCTAAGTAAACTGTGGTACGTAGCGCAGATTTCCACCTCCACTACCTAAAATATTCAAGAAAATCGATCTACAGTACTTATAGGGTATTACCTATGGAGAGGACACCACTACAAAATAGCCAGAACACAATTGTACCAAAGCATTAAGTGTGGAGGGTTAGGACTAGTTTCTGCAGAAGCTAAAAGCACTGCGCCCAGCTCAGTGGCTCAGACGGTTGAGGCGCTGGCCTTCTGACACCAACTTGGCAGGTTAGATCCTGGCTCAGTCCTGTGGTATTTGAAGGTGCTCAAATACTTCAGCCTCACGTCGGTAGATTTACTGGCACGTAAAAGAACTCCTGCGGGACTAAATTCCGGCACCTCGGCGTCTCCGAAAACCTTAAAAGAGTAGTTAGTGGGACGTAAAGCAAATAACTTTATTATTATTAAATGCACTGCACTTGTCGCGCGAAATATTATTAATTGTGAGTGCTGACCGATGATGATTATGCTAAAGCGTTTCTGAATAATACGATCCGAAGTGTGGCCTTTCTAACTTCCCATCATAATTTGCCACTGCATTTCAAACGAGTTTTGAGCTTTATAGATAACCTTCCATGAACTTCAATAGATCCTTCAGATGTAACAACAAAATGCATCTATAACCGTAAAATAAATCGGAATATTAAACCAACTACAGTACAGGCAAAGCATACTTCTCGACACTTGAAAATAATGTGGAATAATATTGCCAATAAATGGATACCTCTTCAGTGGAAAACAACTTTATATTTAACAATAAATGAAACTATACCAACAAAGGATAAGTTATTCCGACATGGACTGTCTGACTCCAATATCAGTGAACATTGTCAACAAAGAGATACATTAATACATCGTGTTAAGTCTTGTGTAAGTGCGAACGTATGGATGTGGTCTTTCGCAAAATTATGCAACATACTTCACATGACTCCACATCCCATCTTAGAATACCGACTTATCAACATAGAATATGCAGTCCTCCCGGCCACGGTCAATAACGCAGTTCTCTGGCTCACTGCAGCAACATTCACTTCATTATGGAACACTGACGAAAACCAAGAAAACTGAACATACGATCGTTTCAGCAATGCATATGGATGGAAAGATGGACATATAAGTGCATTCAGAAGATGTCAACAGGTTTTGGTTCATTATCATATCAGTTTTAATTCATGGTGTAACAGTGTTTGAATATTGTAATTATTAGATCAGTATAAGGTGTTAATGTGACAGGGACTACTTAAGGAAGCAACAAAAACCACCAGAGTTAAAATGTGATCACTGTTTGACATAATTTTGTTTAGCATTAAAGAACCAGGACAATGAATTTCAGTTAGAGTTTTTGTATGCATTATACATGTTTATTGTAAAAGGTTAATGCAGTAATAAAGAAGTGTCAAAAAACTCACATCAAGTGTTGAAGCTAACTGAATGCAGTCCCCGAAGGCCGTTGAGGACTGACTTGGAGGGATGTTTGTGGGGAGTTTGGTGTAAGGAGGGAGGTATGAGGTAATGCATTACTTACGCGCCTTCGTGTAAAGAATTTTTTGATGATCCCTTCGAAAACTATACTTATTTTTTCCGATATTTCATTCAGATTATAAATCTGGTTGCATTTTTGAACAGTATTTATAAATATGTTTTCAAACATATTCAATAGATTCCCTTTCTTACTTAATTGGAGAATTTAAAGGTCTTGTTTTATGTTCGTGAATGTACGATTGGTATGATGTGAGAACCCATTGCCGAGAATCTGCCGTATTTCGACGCATTAACATGTTCCTTATACCTTATACTAAAATTGTGGCCTGTCTGTCCGATGTAACTGGCGGAACATTGGTGGCACTTTAATTTGTAAACTCTTGATTTCTGAAATTTGTTATTGAAGTTATTAAGAGTGTGTTGATTATAAAAAATACGAGCGTTGTTGTTGGTTGTCTTGAAAGAAAGTTTCATACTAAGTTTCTTGAAAACATTCTTAATTTCATAGATATTACTATGACTGGAGGTGAAAAGGCCGTAACTATCTTCCTGCTTTTTAGTATGTTTAGTTAATATCGAAAACGATTTGTTCTCGACTTTGCTAATAATTTTGTCCACAAATTGCCTGTGGAACCCGTTACTTTTAGCTATTAAATAAATAGTATCCAAGTCATTTTTCGATCTACTTCTGACATGGGTGTATTATAAGCCCTATGAATCATACTATAAAAGGATGCCCTCTTATCTGCTAATGGGTACATGGAATCTTGTCTAATTTCGTACACTGGGGGTGTACCTTAATTAAGGCCACGGCCGCTTCCTTCCAACTCCTAGGCTTTTCCTATCCCATCGTCGCCATAAAACCTATCTGTGTCGGTGCGACGTAAAGCCCGTAGCAAAAAATATTTTATATCTAAGATTTTTGGAGTAATTAGTGACTATAATATCAAGAAAAATTAACGCCTTATTATTCTCACTTTCGAAAGAAAATTTAATCTGTGAATCCATATCTTTTAATTGTTCAAATACCTCATGTCCATTAGTAATTCTGTGATAAATTATTGTGGATGTGTCGTCTGCGTATCTCAACCAAATTATTATTCCTTTAATGTAGTTGATTTTATTATTTTCCAGAAAATCTATGTAAATTTCCAGCATAATTTTCCGAAGACCTTCCTGTTTATTAATCTGACCACTAATGGTGAAATAATTATTAGCGGCGACGAACTCCAAGATGTTAATAAAATCCGCTACTTCTTGCCTGCTTAAATTACTGCATTTGAGTTGATTGCTCGTTACAAGATTTATCGCTTTTTGATACCGGAATATAAGGGAACATGTTTTTGACATCTAACGAATAAATCTTCTGGTCCGATTGCAAGTTTAAATCTTTGGTACGATCACAAAATTCTTTGGAATTCTGAATAGACTTATTACCCTCAAATCTATAATGTTATTAAAAATGTGTATAAACCTTGACGTCTTGTATATAGGGCTATTTCTGAAATTGGCGATAGGCCTTTTAGGTATATTCTCTTTATGCACCTTTAGTAGTGGCCTGGCCGTCGCGATACCCGGAATCATATTAATAAGTTCTTGAGACTCCCTTTCATTGAGGATGAAAGATCGTTTAAGAAGTTGCTTTAAGTTTCTCTGAATAACACAGGTCGTGTCTTTTTTTTTAATTTTGAATGAATTCTCTGTAAAATGTTTCGGTTTTCTGTATGTATGATGCTTTACTCATAATGACCGTAGCATTCGTCTTGTCCGCATTAGTCAAAATCAAATCATTCTTCTTAATTTCATATTTCAATGAACCTATTATTTGGTTGTTGTTACTTATTAAATTAGAAAGTTTTTTCTTTATATTACATCCAGTCTCCGTTTGGTTTTTCGATCGGTAACTTTTGTACTTCATTTTCAGCTTCCGCCGTGATCGTGATTGCGTCGTTGAGTTTGAAATGAACGAGCCAATTGAATTTGAGGCCTTTCTCCATAATTCTTATTTCCGACTTATCAAAATGGGTCTTTGAAAGATTGATCACAGGCTTCTGAAATACGGAGATGATTGAATGGGCCCGGTTATTATAATTCGTAGACGAGGGAGAATAAGCCTCGGTTCCCTTACTATTGCGCCTAAGTGTATTACTTTTGTCAACTAAGTTGTTCTGTTTATCTACAAGTAGGTGTGCAATTTTATCATTGACGTAATCTTGAAAATAATCCCATTCTAATTCTAACTTGCAGTTAGCCTGTACCTCCTTTCCTTGTACCATAGTGCAGATCAGGATTGCCCTCTTGTTTCCCTTTCTATATCTTTTATGGAATCCTCAGAGACAGACCCTAACTCAGATTTTAAAAAATTGAGTTTGTGCCTGTTCCAAAAAATATGATCATGTGCAACAGACAAGATGTTAACATTTGTCTTTGCAAGTGATGACAAATAAGACATTTTCATTTCTGAATTCTCAATGAAATGTATTACATATTGCTCATAACATTCCTCGTTTCTGAGTTTGGCTGGTCTTGGTTCAAAACATAACCGTGAACCTGTTGCTATGGGCAAATTTGTCACTTTTACGGGACTTCCATGTACTTTCCTTTTTCGTGCAGGCTGGCGAAATGTTTGATAAACGTCAGTTCGTGTTTCTGAACATTTTATCAAACCAGTTTTGCTGAAGTATTCAAGGGTATAACAAAGGACAGCAATATGCTTACAACAGGCTTTGGGTCCAACACCTGCTACACACTCTCAACTTGCTGCTAGAATACCAGAACCACAGCGGTCTAGTATCAATTTAACAGTGTACTGTTTGTTTTGGTGAATTGTGATATCACAGACGACAGTACAACTACCCTATCACTCTCAAACACACACTTAATGATTTTAATGAAGCTTTCATTAATAATGACTTGTAATTCTTCACTATCTATCTCGGATTTTCTGAACACGAAGGAGTCCACCAAGTGAATATGTAATAACTTCACATGAGGCAGAAATGAGATTGATAAATCTTTCTAGTTCATATCACTTGGAATTATACTGGTAATCCTATTTTCTGCTGGTGTCTCCGTTTTCAGATGTATTCCCATTTTCATATAAGCCCGCAATCTAAAAAGAACAAACATTCATAGATAATTTTAGTACCAGTATTTACGGCATTTATTATTTAAAATACTTTCGCACAAACAGTGTGTAAAAGATCTCTACCGTACCTTTGACAAAGCTCTGTTTATTACCACCAGCTCTTCCATCTCGTTTTCTCAATTTTTATTTTAAAGTGATCATATTAATTTTATATTTGTTTGGACAAATATTAAAAACGGCACTCTTGGCATCATCCATATTCTTATTCATAATTTTACTGTTAATAACCTAGGCCTAGTCACGTACTACATGTCTTGAAAACAATCTCATTGTATTCCGTGTAGTACACTAGTGCCATATGGCGGCAAAATGACGGAGTAGAATAGTTTTTCGTACTTTATTCAGATAGCCTAAAAGGGTGCTGCTTGGCAGTGGACATGAACGGTTGCCTTGTATAGCGTGTGCGGTTGCGAGTAACGTACGGTCCAGTGTAGTATAGTGCAGTGTGTGCTACATAGTGTATTACTATCTTTTAACTATTCGTGTAGTGCATGTGATATGGCAGAGCATAGTGGGGGTGACAAATCACCTGATCCGTCACAGCTACAGAATGAACGGGACATAGAACTCCGTATGGAAGATGATAACTCACTAATTGATTCCGCTCAATTATCCAATTATTCTTTTCAAAATATGGAAAGATCTACTGATCCACCCCGCTCTGATTCTACTCCTCCTGTTGTAACTGAAACGTATCCCAGTATTCACTATGGACTATATATTGTATATGTGGAATCTATCAATTCACAAAATATCAGTCATTTCCACCCGGTGGCTTTGGGGCGCAAATTTCATGAAATTAATTTAAGTGCGAAGTCCATTACTCGCAAAGGACGTAATCGCCTTAAGATTGAATTCTCATATGCAGTGCAAGCCAGTACTTTCTTAACTAATCCTCTTCTCACTATTCTTCAAGTTAAAGCATTTATACCCAGCTCAAATATTATGCGTGTGGGTATCATCCGTGATGCTGAAAAAACACTTACTGGATCTGAGATTCTTACAAACTTAAAATCCACGATCCCAGTCAAATTTGTTAAACGCTTTAACCGTCGAGTCACACAACAAGGTAGTACAGAATAACTACCCACGGGCTCCATTAAAGTAGTATTTCGTGGTCAGGCGCTACCTCAACATGTTTTCCTATACAGTGTTTATATGGAGGTTGAACCGTCTATTTTTGTTCCTATTCTTTGCCGCAAGCGCCAAAGGTATGATCACAGAGACAAGAATTGTCGGGCAAATACTACCAGATGTGGTCGCTGCTCACTCTCCCATTCTACTGAAGACTGTCTAGAAACATTCTTTAAATGCGTCCACTGTCAACGTCCCCATCTGACTGGTTCTGCCTCCTGTCCCGAACAACAACACCAGCTCCAAATTAAGAAAATCATGAGCACTGAGAATATCTCCTTTAATGAAGCCTTGTCTAAGCTTCATCCCCCAAGTTATTCTCCTGATCGGCATCAGCAATAATTTCCCCCTCTACCTCAGGCTACATCTCCTATGCCTGCCGAACAACCAAGAAAACGCAAATTCACTTACATTGTTACTCATCAACCTCGGGATGTACCTGTACCAGGATATGACCGAGATGGTTATTTATATCTCACCCGTGCCCCTCCAGCACCAGTTTCTCAGTCCGTTTCATTGCCATCCACTTCCCATTCAACCGCCCCATCTGTACCACTCGCTTTAGGAGCTCGTCCTGTATCCGGAAGTGTGTCACACCCACCGTTGTTAGACAATATCCAACGCCAACGTATACATCTACGACATGAGATTACCAATAAACTTGCACAACTAACCCAAATTCTGGCAGATAATCTTCAAGTACCTCATGCTCTCCACATGCTAAATGACAGTATATGTACTATGTTTTCTTTTTATGATCAGTCTCACGCAATTGAACGCCAGGAGCAACCTAACTAAACAACATGAATAAAAATTACTTATCCTCAGATTATAGCTTTACAAGACACAGGGTTTTTGCCGAGTCATCATTTTCTGTTCCAGGTTATAATACTGAACAATATGATGGGCGAGGATTCGATGGAGTGGCACTCCTCATTCAAAATAACATGTCATATCAACCATCACACATTACTACTCAACTTCCTTCCACCTTCAGTATCGGTATACTTTATCGCGAAATATATATTATCAGTACCCAATGCCACAGGATATTTATCTTTCAGAAGAACAAGGGTCGAACTATTTCGCTCAATTTGATCATGCCTCAAAGAGCATCATCCTCGGATATCTAAACTGTCATCATACATTGTGGGGTTAGTGATTCTGACTTGTCAAAAGGTACCCACCTCTTAGAAGCGTCATATCAACATAATCTCATAATACTCAACGATGGTTCTCCTACAAGATTGACTCCCCCAGCTCCCCTCCCAGCGCGGTGGATCTTACTCTATGTCGTAGTTCTATGGCACCACTCACAACCTGGTGGATACCTTTACAAGCGATCACTTTCCCATCACTATTACGTACGGCCTCAGTAGACCGAACCCGTCTCTGCTTGACACCAGATATATTTGTACTGTACGATCGCTTAAGAACTTGGGTATGGTGCGCAAAGGTATCACCGAGATATCACTATAAAATTTGTCACAAATGGAACATAACAATTGCTTTTACACATATGAAGTGAAAAATCCCTGGCAAATTAAGAAATACCGTCGTTATTTGAAAAATATGAAAACATACTTAAGGCTTGTAGACAGGACTGGTTTATGTCGTATTCCGCTGCTGATGCCGTCTTTTGTTCTTTTCTTGAGGTCCAGGGCTAGCACCGAGGAATGCGAGTGCTATGTCTGTGGATTCTCATTATCTTTGTGCATTAAGAGTAGAGCGGGTTGTTCAAAAAGCAAAATGGAGGTGAACAGTATTTACGACGTTATTTCATTTTTCGATGAGGCAAATGAACAGGTTATTGTTAAATTACAAGACCTTAAGCTATTGCCGAAGGAAGGGAGATGTGTGAGCACCAACTGTAGAGGAAACTGCACTTTGGTGAGGAAAGAGAGGAGTGGATTACTAGGATTTATTTTCAGATGCAGAAGGTGCAAGAATTTCAGAAGCCTAAGAAAAGGCACATTCTTCATCAATTCCAAATTAGAGTTGAAAACTGTCTTTACTTTAATGTGGTTATGGGCGTCGAAAACACGCGTTTTAGCGAGTGCAAATATTCTAAACATGAGGAGGGCCTGTGTACTGCAGCAGCATAGATATTTCCGCGACATTTGTTCGTGGAAATTGATCAATGATAAAGATTACTTTCAGTTCGGTGGTGTAGGTACTGTAGTTCAATTAGATGAAAGTGTCATTGCGAAAAGAAAATATAATGTTGGAAGAGTAGTTCAGCACAAATGGATTTTCGGCCTTTATGACACACACAAAAAAGGGGAATGATTATTTACGTAGATAACAGAAAATCTAAAACATTGACTGATATTATTTTGGAACATGTTCTACCTGGCACTGAATTATGGACTGACTGTTGGCGGGGTTATTCAAAATTGTCTACTTTGGGGGGGGGGTTCACCGTTCATACACAAAACCGTTAATCACAGCCGAAATTTCGTGGATCCTATCACTGGTACCTGCACCAACCAAGTTGAAGGCTACTGGGCACGACTAAAACGTTATGCTAGAAACATGGGGGTAATGAACTCCAAACTGCTCCCAGAGCACATTGACCAGTTCATGTGGCTGGATATCTACGGGAAAACCACTAAGGACGCTTTCAACAACTTGGTGCAGCAGATTACAGAGAGATATCGTAAGTACCACAAAAATTTATTTTTGTTGAAAGAAATATAACATGATCCCTGGACCAATAAATATTTTTTTATTTTTTTCGAACGAAAGTAGCATGATCCCTGGACCAATAAATAACTTAATGAATCAGTTAGGGCACAAGTCCACAACTCGTCCTAACGATATGTCATAATATGTTCTTTTCCGCAAAATATCCATCCTTTTTTCTTCAACACATTTCTCTAACCATTTCCAGATTCCTATAAATTTCGAATTTTTTTTAGGAGTTAGGACGTTACTCTTTATTCTACATCCTTTGAGAAACTCTATGAAAAAGTCCATAGGACAGCCATTTCCAAAAAAACACTGTGATCGGTAATCTGTCTCTGTATTTTAGTTCACTAGTCCACAGAATTTTTCTTATGTACATTGGCCATAGTTTTTTGTCGCCTATTAAATTTTGCATATCCCGATACAATTCACGAAATGATGTCATTTTTTTTCTTTTTACAGCAGTACCGTGAAAATTACAGCACTAGTCGACAACTCGTGATCAAAGAACTTCAGCGAACAAAGACATTACACACGAAATTGTTCAACGTGTGAGACAAAAGACATACGTGTGTCACTGTGAGCGTAACACCAAATGTACTTGTAAAGTGGTAAGGTACGCATACACAATATACTCCAAAAATGAAATATTTCTTAATTTTCCAGGGATTTTTCACTTGATATGTGTAAAAGCAATTCTTATCTTCCATTTGTGACAAATTTTATAGTGATATGTCGGTGATACCTGTGAGCGTAACACCAAATGTACTTGTAAAGTGGTAAAGTACGCATACATAATATACTCCAAAAATGAAATATTTCTTAATTTTCCAGGGATTTTTCACTTGATATGTGTAAAAACAATTCTTATCTTCCATTTGTGACAAATTTTATAGTGATATCTCGGTGATACCTTTGCGCATCGTACCCAAGAACTTTGACGCGAAAACCTTCCGCCACTTTATCACGACTCAACTTTCTTTTATGCCTTCTAACATGTTAACATATGATTCGCTTCTGCAGATCGTCTTTTGCTATATCGATATATGTCACCCTATTAAAGTCGTTCAAACTTCTCAACCACGGCAACATTATCGTCTGCGTTGGTGGGATGATGAGTACCACAACATTATACAGAAACGTAAAAGATTATTTCGCCTTTATCGAAAAAACTTATCGCCTCAAAACTATTTCACTTTAAAATATCATATTGCTTATTCCCGCCGAGTTTTTAATGCCAAGCGACGGGAAGCGTCGAGGATCTTTATTTCATCACTCACAACATACACACCGGTTACGCAACTCTGGAATGCTGTTCGAACACTGACTCGTGCTTCTCAACATGCCGCAAGTGCGATAATCATGACTGATGAGCTTGAGCAGTTTCTTCATTCTCTCACTCCGGACTATGTCGTCCCTGCAAGTACTTTTTCACAAGACGATTCCAATCGTTATTCTTCTGTGTTATTACAATCCATTACATTCTATGAATTCGAATCAGTTATGCCTACATCCTCTCAGTCATCACCAGGTCCTGATTATATTACTTGCAGTATGCTGTAGTTGTTGCCTCCCACAGCTAAGCCAGTGATTCTTAACTTCTATAATAACATATAATCTACACTTAAAGTACCATATCAGTGGAATGACTTCTTTCTTGTGCCAATCCTTAAACCAAATAACGTATCATTTTCACAGTTACCGTTGGGTTGTTCTCAGTTCGTTTATGAGGAAAACATTTCTTAAAATACTACTACAGACATTTCTCTGAGTGCTAGAATATTATAACCTGGTGCCAAAAAAATCAATTTGCGTTTCTTAAGGGCCGTAGCACTCAAGATGCTATAAACACCTTTGTACTCGACCTAATATTGGCCAATGCACGTCGCCACAGTACCATAAATATGTTTCTTGATATTCAAGGAGCACATGACTCTATTCCGTTACATATGTTATGATATAATCTTTCTGCACGTAATTTCCCATCTGGTTTTATTTCCCTCTTACAGCAATTATTTATATACCGTAATCTTATAATAAAATAGTCTCAACATCCTATTTCTAGTCGGCAGACGTCAAATGGCTTGCCGCAAGGGGGCATTTTCAGCGGGATACTTTTTGCTCTTTACATGAGCGATTTTGACAGGTTAATTACGCGCTCCGCCCGCATAATAGCGTATGCAGACGATATCGTTCTTTACCTATCTCACACTAATTTCGATACAATGCGCGAGCGAATGTCGCAAATTATGAGTGAGGCTAACTCGTGGTTGGATTCCCATGGCCTTCAGCTTGCAACATCCAAATGCACAACGATGATCTTTACCCATCGCCGTACATATGACCGAAAACCTCTTCTATTCGATACATATTCTATCCCTATCTGTAACCCATTATAAATACCTTGGACTACATTTAGACCATAAACTAACCTGGACTCACTATATTAAACATTTACGTAATAAAGCTACTTCTCATTTAAATGACTTGCGAACTATTACACGCAGAACTTGGGGAGCGGACCCGGCGACCGCTCTTTATATAATTCCACCCTCCGTTCCTATATGGACTATGGTGCCCATGTCTTAGATATGCCTTCTAATACTAATTTAGCGCATCTAAATAAGATATAATTCAGCGCTCTCTGCATCTGTCTCGGTGCTCTTCCCACAACACCCACTAACGCATTACTCGTGGAAGCTGGCAATCCCCCTCTAAAAATACGACGACTTATATTAACAATAATATACCTCTTCAAGAAATTTGCCATCATCGCTACTCCCCTCATGCCAAAATTACAACTCTTGTCCGAACTTTCCGCTCTTCTCCATCAACGTCTTCAAAAAATCGTGATGCTCTTTTGCCCGTATTACTCCTTTTCTTATGAATGTTTCATTCATCGTCCTTATATTATCTATCTATCAAAGTATTTCATTATCCACCCTGAAGGGGTGGGACGGGCCACCTAGAGGGCAACACCCTCTCTCTCTGGCCATGAGAGATGGTGTGGTATGGAAGGAGTGATGGATAGGTGAGGTGGAGGGAATGGTATTGTAATTTCCGGGGTAGTGAAAGCGGGATAACTTTATTATAGTATATGGGGGATGGCATATTGTTTGTGTTTGGCATGTACATTGATATATAAATACGGTCTACAGTTTGACAGTACGTGGGAAATTAACATAATGAGTTTTATCTTTACAGTCATGTATGAAGGTCTAAATTTTAACACAGTACTGATTAGAAATTTTTCCGTTGATTCCTCCGCCATGGTGATCTCTTCTGAAGACAGAGGGGCCAATGTGTGAAGAGTGACATTATATCCGTGGTGCACTCAAAAGACTACATTTGACAGGATGTAAGTCCATTCATTGATTCAAATAGTGGAGAGGATGCTATGCTATGATGTGGTTGCAGGAGCTGAGGGGCTGGGAATGTGTTCAGACAAGGGTTTATAAGGGAGCAAAGTTGAAGTGCGAATTTAGGCCGGAATTGGTGGGAAAAAGTGAAGAATGAATGTTTGGTTTGCTGTGGCTTGTAAGTGAGTGAGAACTAAGGGACGGTTGTGGGGATGGATATTTAGTAATGAAATGGTGACAAAACGAATTAGATCCTCTACTGTAGGTATTTGTGAAAGGGAACTGCTGGGTGACGTAGGTGGATCAATGGTTCTGATAGGGGCTATGAGTTCTGGTTGATTTCGAGGTGGTGCAGGGCGGCGACGGCAGCGGCGGGAATACACTGCGTGATCACCCCCACAGGTATGCATTGCGGGGTTGATGCGTGTTGGGACACCTGGTGTAGAGGGATCTTGATTGCAATGTTCACATTTAGGAGTCTTGGCGGTACACCGAATGATGGTATGATTATTGAAGATGAGACAGCGCTCATACCGGATGGCTTGTGGTTGTGGGGCACGAGATGGTTCCACTTTATGGTGGTGTCTATGTATAGAGACCCCGCTGGCCAAAATACGGTCGACATCTTCGGGCGATGGCAGAACAATTCTTACCATATAGGTGGGACCCGTGGAGTTCTTGATTCTGTATGTCTTCTTGACTGGGATGCCTTCCGCGTGAAGTTCGGAGATTATTGTTACTTCTGTAATAGAGGGGTCAACACCTCGTATTACACAGCTGAGAAGGCGGTAGTGTGGTATGGACGGGGGAGTTTTGATGGGTTGAGGAGAGAGGAGTTGAAAAGGGGTATTTGATCCAAGTTGGTGAGCTCCTATTGCGGTGGTGAGTTGAGTGGCCGCGGTGTCCCCATTAACTTAATTGTTGACTCCAGTTGATGTCCGCTATATCCTCACAGCGCATATTAACTCTGAGCAGGGTGGAGAAAATTGCGTTGGGAGACTGGAACTCGGGGGCAGGGTTGGAGAGTAGAAATGAATGCGTTCCTGGGGGGTGGGTACGATGGAGCAAACGGGAATAAATGACAGGACGTCTTGTGCCGGATACGGATGAAAGTCCGAATGGAGAGGGGGTACTGATGGTGGATGAAGAATTGGCAGAAATGGGCTGATTGATGGCGTCCGTGAACTGCGGATGCGCATTTGTAATGTCTGTCGATGGTGCAGGTTTCGGGTCCAGAGTAACGCGTCATGGGGCTTGTTCTTCCTCCGTAGCAGACTGTGGAGAAAACCTCCTAAACTGGAAGTGAACTGTAGTGTTGTCCCGAGCGAAGCTGGTGTCGTGGGAAGAAATCTGGCCTGGAAGTCAGGAGCGGCAAAACTATACATTACGGCCGAGTGGTAAGCTGCTGCGGCTGTTTGACTGAAGTCAGTGGTGGTGGCGGTGGTGGTAGTGGTGGTGACTGTCGTGGTCGTTGCTGTACATGTAAGGTGAATAGCGATGCATAACGAAGAGTGGTGTTACGGTCGTCTGAGGAAGTACAGTACGGCTGACGATGAGCTCGCCCTGAAGTGATACCTTTCGGAATTTCTTCTGTCCACCTGGTCAGAACACTGTTTTAATAGAGAATGCCCTGCGTGGCTTAGTTACGGTGTAGGAAAACCATTGGACGGCGAAGGATCCCTTATATTATTCTCCCTACTGCCTCTAACTATTGCCGCGTTGCAAATCAGCACTGCACACAGGCACAGCTTCACAAAAAAAAATTACGTGTCTCTCCCTTTAAAAGTACTGTCGATGTATACACCTATGGCTCTAAGTCATCGACTCGCGTTGGAGCGGCCTTTTTTGCTGTTCAACCTCAGTTTGCCCAAAAATTTAGATTACCCAATTACTTCTCCATTTATTCTGCTGAACTTTTTGCCGTACGCCAAGCTCTCCTTTATGTTACACAACACAATTATGCGAAAGCAACCATCTACACCGATTCTATGAGTGTATTACAATAACTCTCCTCCACCTCCTTCTCATTCAATTGGCACCTACATAACGTAAAACATCTCATTTATACGGTACACTCGATCACTCTAACGTATGTCTCACTTTCGCATGGGTGCCAGCGCATATGGGAATTTTTGGAAATGAGCGAGCAGATACTTATGCAAAGCAAGCAGCACGTCTTCCGCTTCCCGCCTCTACTATAGCAATTCCCCCCACTGATTATTTTATACATATCATAAACAAAGCTCGCTGTGAATGGCAATCAGAATGGCATGATACTGCCAAGTACAAAGGTAGACCGTACTACCAACTGCAAACTCTTATTCCTCTACAACTGTGATTCATAACAGGCCAGTACTCCAGACGACATATTACTACTATCATCCGTATAAGATTTAATCATGCCCTTTCTCCGCTATATAAAGATCGATGTCAGATGACAACTCACGCCTTTTGTGAATGTGGTAACCCCGATGGAGATGCCAATCATATCTTTATCTTGTAATGTCCTTTATATCGTTCAGCTCGCCGACGTTTTTTACACCGCCTTGTCCAGCACAAATTTTCATTGCCTACCAGTATTTCTTGTTTACTCTATAATCTGACACCGACTGCAATTTCAATATTTACCACTTTCCTTGATGACTCCAACCTCACTTTATAACTCGATATCATATTACTCTTTCCTTTGTCTTTTGTCGGTATGCTCCTGGCTTCCTTCGTGTATACAACCTGATCAACCTGTTTATCAATTATCAGTTATTCTTCTATTTTGTCAGTGGTGCTTAAGACCTCCTCTGTGACCCTTATCCCTTGCATGTTGTTTGAGTCATCAGTTCATAGACTGGTTTGATGCAGCCTTCCATGCCACCACATCATGTGCTAAACTTTTCATTTCTACGTAACTATTGCATCCTACATCTGCTCTAATCAGCTTGTCATATTCATATCTTGGTCTACCTCTACCGTTCTTACCACCTACACTTCCTTCAGAAACCAACTGAACAAGTCCTGGGTGTCTTAAGATGTGTCCTATCATTCTATCTCTTCTTCTCGTCAAATTTAGTCAAATCGATCTCCTCTCACCAATTCCATTCAGTATCTCTTCATTAGTGATTCGATCTATCCATCTCACCTTCAGCATTTTTCTGTAACACCACATTTCAAAAGCTTCTATTCTCCTTCTTTCTGAGCTAGTTATTATCCATGTTTCGCTTCCATACAATGCCACGCTCCACACGAAAGTCTTCAAAAACATCTTTCTAATTCCCATATCAATGTTTGAAGTGAGCAAATTTCTTCTCAAAAGGAAGACCTTCCTTGCTTGTGCTAGTCTGAATTTTATTTTCTCCTTACTTCTGCCATCGTTAGTTATTTTACTACCCGAGTAACAATATTCATCTACTTCCTTTAAGACTTCATTTCCTAATCTAATATTTCTTGCATCACCTGCCTTCGTTCGACTGCACTCCATTACTTTTGTTTTGGACTTATTTATTTTCATCTTGTACTCCTTACTCAAGACTTCGTCCATAACATTCAGCAGCTTCTCGAGATCTTCTTCAGTCTCAGATAAAATAACAATATCACCGGCAAATCTCAAGGTTTTGATTTCCTCTCCCTTTCCCAATTCTTCTTTGATTTCTTTTACTGCCTGTTCTATGTAAATATTGAAAAGGATGGGGGGAAACTGCAGCCTTGCCTCACTCCTTTCTGGATTGGTGCTTCTTTTTCAAAGCCCTAGATTCTTATCACTGCAGACTGATTTTTATACAGATTGCAGATCATTCTTCGTTCACGGTATCTGATCACAATCACCTTCAGATTCTTAAATAGCTTGGTCCAAACTACGTTATCGAATGCCTTTTCTACATCTACGAGTGCCATGTACGTGGGCTTGTCCTTCTTGATTCGATCCTCTAAGATGAGACGTAAAGTCAGGATTGCTTCACGTGTTCCTACATTTCTTATGAAGCCAAATTGATCTTCTCACAACTCAGCTTCAGTTTGTTTTTCCATTCTTCTGTAAATAATACGTGTTAAAATTTTGCAGACATGAGATACTAAACTAATGATTGCGTTCGTTTTCACACCTGTCAACATCGGCTTTCTTGGGAATAGGTATAACAACATTCTGCCGAAAATCGGATGGGACTTCTCCTGTCTCATACATCTTACACACTAAATGGAATAACCTTGCCATACTGGTTTCTCCTAGGGCAGTCAGTATGTCATCAATTGCAGGTGCCTTGTTCCTATTTAGGTCACTCGGAGCTGTGTCAAACTCTGACCTCGAAATTGGGTATCCCATTTCATCAGCATCAACAGCCTCTTCTTGTTCCAGAACCTGCCACCTTCCTGTTTTGACTTATTTCGCTAGAAGTGGCTTTCCATCTGAACACTTAATATTCATACCTTGATTTCCTTTATCAAAGAGGTTACCTTGATTTGCCTGTATGCAGCATCCACCTTCTCCAGGACTATACAACCTTCGACATCCTTGCACTTCTCCTTCAGCCGTTCTTCATTAGCTGCCTTGCACTTTCTATCCACTTGATTCTTTAATCGCCTATATTCTTTTCTGCCGTCTTCATTTCTAGCATTCTTGTATTATCGTCGTTCATCAATCTGGTCTAGTATCTCCTGACTTATACACTGATTCTTAGTTGATCTTTTCTACCTTCCTAACATCCCTTGCAAAAGATACAGTTACTGTTTTATGAGTTAATCAGGTCTATAATGCGCACCCTTTTCTCCAAACCCCTGTGTCATATTTCGTGTGTATAACCGTTGCCTACGAGATACACAAGGCCGGGATATACAGCACACTAAACTTGTCCTCGAAATACTTCCGACAAGCGCCGCTAGAGTTCTCTTTACTATTGTCTCGCCCGCTCATTACAACACGTTCGAATATGAAAAACTAAAAAAATTCATTAAAACTAGTAATTTCAGAAGGCAGCAAACAGATATGAGATCAAAGATAGATCAAGAGCAATTGTTTGACTTATTTTCTACAACATATTTCTTACAATATGCTTAAACGAAATAAGTAATTCACGAAAGAAGTAGAGAAATCTGATAGCGAGTTTGTCACTTCTTACCGATTCCTTTAATTGTGCCTCAGAATATCCGATAAGCGGATCGAGATTGCGGTCATAAATAACTTTCGGTTTAATCGCCCTTTCACCAATTATCAGCGATCCAATCTTTTCCTCCGCACATATGATATTTTGACATTCGTAGTGAAGCCGCTGTTTGGTGAGCGATGTTATGCCCGTTACGCTATATTTAGCGGCGTTTACTCGTATTTCTCTCTTTTCTTCCCGTAAAATTAAATTTGTGTTCGCCTCTGTGGTGTAGTGGTCACTCCCGGAGGTCCGGTTTCGATTCCCGGCCCTGCCACGAAATTTGAAAAGTGGTACGAGGGCTGGAACGGGTCAACTAGGTAGAGGTGGGTTCGATTCCCAGCTCAACCATCCTGGAAGTGTTTTTCCGTGGTTTCCTACTTCTCCTCCAGGCAAATGCCGGGATAGTACCTAACTTAAGGCCACGGCCGCTTCCTTTCCTCTTCCCTGCCTGTCCTTTCCAATCTTCCCATCCCTCCACAAGGCCCCTGTTCAGCATAGCAGGTGAGGCTGCCTGGGCGAGGTAGTGGTCATTCTCCCCAGCTGTATCCCCCGACCCGATGTCTGGTGCTCCATGACCCTACCCTTGAGGCGGTAGAGGTGGGATCCCTCGCTGAGTCCGACGGAAAAAAAGACCCTGGAGGGTAAACGGACGAAGAAAGAAGAAGAAAATTAAATTCTTTCTAACAGGAATAAAGCTCCTAAATGACCCATTTTAGCATGCTTTTCAATTTGATTTTGCTTTTTTTGGTCAAGTTCAGATATCTTTTTTTTTCTGATTTCATTACCCGTATCCTACTTCTCAATTTACAGATGCTTTTCTGTAATCTGGTATTTAATTTTCTCATCCGTGTTTTTTTTAAAAACAGAGATACTCGTAGACTTTCTTTGATATAGAAACGAGACTTGTACTCCCTTTTCGTTTGTGGCTGATGTATGAAGATATGATATGTTCATCGTTATCTGAATCGAACTTTTATAAATTTTGAAGAACCGGGCGAGTTGGCCGTGCGGTTAGGGGCGCGCGGCTGTGAGCTTGCATCCGGGAGATAGTGGATTTGAATCCCACTGTCGGCAGCCCTGAAGATGGTTTTCCGTGGTTTCCAATTTTCACACCAGGCAAATGCTGGGGCTGTACCTTAATTAAGGCCACGGCCGCTTTCTTCCCACTCCTAGGCTTTTCCTATCCCATCGTCGCCATAAGACTTATCTGTGTCGGTGCGACGTAAAGCCACTAGCAAAAAAAAATTTTTGATGGCAATACATCATTTTTGGGAGCTGGACGCTTCCTGCGTTTGACATTTTCCTGTTTGAGAACAGGATACACAATGAAAACAGAAGAAAGTTTGATTGATGTGCTTACACTGAAATCTGTTTTATGAGAATTGCTAGGTACCTAAAATAAAGAGATCCTACTATATCACCTTGCCTAGAAATATTTTGCTTCCATTTCTCCCTTAAACCGCACTCGGAAGGAAAACTATGGAACGTCAATTTTCATGCTTTTTTAGTGTCATCCGAAATACATAGAGAGGTACACAACAGTGCACCTTCTTCTCAACCTCACAGACACTCACCGACAGAAACAATATTCACAATAAATTGCACAAAATCAACATAGCATCACAATTACTCCGCACATCACAATGTTAAAGTCTGCCAAGAACAGAACGGAAACCTGACATCTAGCGGCCAAACCGTGAACACGGTCGGGCCGCTTTTTCAGCGACAAACTAGTAGCTATTTCCCGACCTTGTATATCTCGTAGGCAACGGTATAACGCAGTGCTCCCATCTGTTTATTTATTTATATTTATACACATATTCATACGGTGTTTTATAACTCTCACAAGAATATTGACTACCGGGCGAGTTGGCCGTGCGCGTAGAGGCGCGCGGCTGTGAGCTTGCATCCGGGAGATAGTAGGTTCGAATCCCACTATCGGCAGCCCTGAAGATGGTTTCCCGTGGTTTTCCATTTTCACATCAGGCAAATGCTGGGGCTGTACCTTAATTAAGGCCACGGCCGCTTCCTTCCAACTCCTCGGCCTTTCCTATCCCATCGTCGCCATAAGACCTATCTGTGTCGGTGCGACGTAAAGCCCATAGCAAAAAAAAAGGAAAAAAAGAGAATATTGACTGGGCAAAACACACAGGGAGCCCAATACATTTCATGAAGTAGAGGAAGAATAAGATCAAGCAGCAGAAGAAGAAGATAGCTTTAAATATTCACAGTGTCGTGCGAGCATTCAACTGAAGCAGATCGTTGATAGTGTTCGCTGTTCTTGACTGGTGCTGAACTGTTCGGAGTGTGTGACGCGACTACGTCCTGTCACTGGCTACCTGTAGATAAGTAATAGAGTGCATAGTTTTAAGGGATGTCTCTAGATAGTGGAGGTGGTGGTTTGGGTAGACCTCCGGATTCGATTCCGGTATCGAAAGAAAACCTAATCCTGGAACAAGTTTCTTTAGAAGGGATGATTGTGGATAAAGATCTACCTAATCAAGACGTTATGGATAGAGGCAGAGTTACAACTCCTAACACTAATACTAATACAGTGTCTCACAATGATAAACCCAACACTTATTCAGACATGCACATAGGGCCGTATATTGTCTATGTCGAATCGGATGATCCTGACAAAAAAATAGGATACCTACACCCTATGGCTTTAGGCAGACTTTTTTATGAACGGCAGATTCCCAACATCAAAGCCATTCATAAAAAGGGCCGAAATCGAATTCAAATTACTTTTAGCACTCGAAAGGATGCCAATAATTTTCTTTCCAACCCTATTCTTGAAGAGAAACGCTTGAAGGCATTTGTCCCTTCCTCCAATATCCACAGAGTTGGTCTGGTGCGGGGGGTAGATACAACTATATCCGAGACTGAACTATTACAGTACATTGATTCACCATACCCAGTGATCAAGGTTCAAAGAATGAATCGCAGATCGTCCAAAGAGGGTAAGACCGAATACATACCTACCGGTATGGTAAAGGTCATCTTTCAATCGTAACAACTACCAAAGACCGTTTCTATCTTTAATGTCATTCTGGAAGTCCAAGCGTTCATTTTTGCACCTCTCATTTGTCGTAAATGCCAAAGATATGGCCATCCATCGACAAATTGCAGAGCTAGGGAACCTCGCTGCGGGAAATGTGCATTATCTCATAACACCCAGGAGTGTACACAGACATTGGTGAAATGCATCCATTGTGACGGAAATCATCCGGCAGGGGATGAAAGGTGTACCGAACATCAGAGACAGAAGGAAATTAAACGGATCATGAGTGTTGAGAATAAGTCCTTCTTGGAGGTAAAAAATTATTTTGCTCCTTTGGAACAGGATTTTAATCCTTTAACATTACCGCAACATTTCCCCTCGTTGGTACCTTCTTCTAGTACATCTGAACCATTAACCCCACGTAAAAGGAAGTTTTCTGCTATTGTAACTAGCCCACCCCGAAAACCATGTCGACCAGGTTTCGATAGAAGTAACTACATGAATTTGTTAAGGGACCCTCCACGGGAACAACAATCTATTCCGGCAATCAGATCTCAGTTACTTTCTAACTCTGGGAATGTACCCCACATTCATAGTTCTACTAGTACAGACCAAGTCCGTTCTGGGAACGGTGTTCCTGAGGCTTCTGTCTCTAAGAAGGGTGAATCTTCTAACGTACGCATTCAGTCTGAGGGGAAATTTCAAGAATTATCGAAAAAATTTGACTTCATTATGAATCAAATGGGACAAGATGTTCAGTGGCGTCATTTACTTAAAGTTTTACACGATGAAGTTATTACTCTATTAACACATCACAAAAAATGAGAATTTTGCAGTGGAACTGTCGGAGTATTCTAAACAAGAAACACGAGTTAATTCAAATTATACAAGTTTTTGATCCACAAATCGTTATCCTTTGTGAAACATGGCTCAAACGAAACTATCACTTCCGAGTCACTGGTTTCAATGTCATACGTTTAGATGGTTATGTTGCGAATGGTGTGTGTATCCTTATTAAAAATAGTATCGATTTCCAAGTCAGAGAGATCAAATATGAAATTCCCAATGTTCAAACAATCGCAATTACTATCAATAATTTAACCGTCGTTTCCTTATATTGCCCTCCTAAAATTAGACCGACATATGACCAATGGAAGAATTTCTTCGCACAATTCCACACGTCCACTATTATTGGGGGCGATTACAATGCCCATAATCCAATTTGGGGAAGTGTTTCTTGCTGCAAAAAAGGCCGGGATATCGAGAACATCATAAATAAATCCCCTCTTACAATTTTGAATGATGGATCACCTACACGGATCACTGCGCCTAATACTAATCCCAGTGCTGTCGATCTGACTATTGCAACTATTGATTTGGCTCATAAGCTTTTGTGGCAAACAGGGAATGATACCCACCAAAGTGATCATTTTCCTATTTTTATTACTATCACATCGACCGAGCTCCGAAAGCCAAATAAATTTCCGAAGAGTGTACGACAAATGAAACATATGGATACTTCCTTATTTCAAAGGTATATTCAGGATAACTTGTCCATTGTCGATAACGCAGGAAATAATGATCAATACCAGACATTACTAAATATTATCACGCTGTATTTAGACACGTACCATCCACCTGAAATTAAATACCCGTCTCAATATTCCCCACACGTTCGTTGGTGGGATGAAGAATGTTCGGCATGTGTACAGCGTCGAAAAAATGCTTTAAGGAAATTCCGGCATGACGGGACAATGGCGTCTTATCTTCAATACAAGAAAATAGCCGCCCAGATCCAAAAATTATTCAATGAGAAACGACGATTGGCTTGGAAAATGTTCACAACTTCATTAAATAGGCAAACTCCTCTTCAAGACGTCTGGGCTGCAATTCGAAATTTATGCAACTCCAACCGCAATAATCCACCCCATAACGACTGGGATAGTACGACTCTCCTTCAATTTTATCAAACTCTAACTCCTGATTATGTCGTACCTCAGCTCCAATATCCGATAACTGGTATTACGCATAAATTTCAAACCTTGCTGCGACCAATAATCCCATCGGAATTCGATGTTGCTTTATATCATACGAAAACCACTTCCCCAGGAATGGATTATATATCCTATCATATGCTTAAAAGTTTACCGCCACAAGCTAAGAATATCCTCCTTCACAAATTTGACTATATCTTGGAATTTGGTACTATACCAATGGCGTGGAACTATTTCGTATTAGTACCTATCAAGAAACCTGGTAAACCGAAATATGATCCAACTAGTTACAGAGGAATTTGTCTAAGTTCTTGTATTCGGAAACTGTTTCAAAAGATCTTACTCAACAGAATAATGTGGGCTCTAGAATATTATGACTTACTACCGAAGTACCAGTTTGCATTCCTCAAAGACCGCAGCACGACAGATGCTTTGAATATCTTATTAGTCGATATATTGTTAGCACAATCCAGAAAACAACACGTTATGGCTGCATTTTTAGATATTAAAGGTGCTTATGACAATGTTCATATTCCCATCCTACTCCAGAAACTAAGTACTATGGATTTTCCTTCCACGTTGCTTAATATCTTAGGACAATTATATACGTATCGACGTGTAAGTCTCCCTCAAATCGCTCATCAAAGCAATTGCCGCTCTGTATCCGTTGGGCTTCCACAAGGGGACATTTTAAGTCCGATTATGTATATGTTGTATACTGCGGATCTTGAAAAGGAAATTGTAAAAACGGCTCGGATACTGCAATATGCCGATGATATAGTAATCTACTGCACTCAAAATACCATAGAAGAATGTCGTCTTACTCTAGAGAAGACTTTAGAATTCCTGCAGACGTGGATGATACAAAATGGTTTAGAGATAGCACCGGCAAAAAGTTCAATTCTCATATTTACCCACAAACGTATCTATGATAAGTCTCCCATTAGATGCGGTGAACAGGAAATCTCCGTCAAGGAAACCGTTAAGTATCTAGGGGTAACGATTGATAATAAACTATCGTGGAAAAATCATATTGCAGAGATCTGTCGCAAAACGGAACAAAAGCTCCATGTATTAAGATCCTTAACGAACAGAACCTGGGGAGCTGACCCAGCTACCCTTTTAACTGTATATAAAAACATTATCAGGTCTGTTTTTGACTATGATAGTCAGTTTATAGATATGGCTTCGTTGGATCAAAAACAGCGATTAGACAAAGTACAGTACAAAGCTGCTCGACTGATTACAGGTTCAATGAATTCGACTCCTACAAATGCTTTACTAGCTGAAATTACCGAACCACCGTTACATTTACGACGCAAACATGTAGCTACTAAATATATTCTCAAGAAAATGGCCCGATATAATCATCCGATTCTTCCCAAGCTGCAGTTATTATCTGAATATTTTGGAAATGGACCTGTAGTACAACACAAATATCCGGCACTCCTGTGGGCTTATGTTCAGTTTATATATCTACGACCTCACGTTGTTCAAACAAGAACGCACCCTAAGTACTCTATCATGTTTCCTGCGACTATACAGTTACCTACTATCATCCGTACAAAATTCGATGATTCCAGTATCTCCGAGAATTTAAACAGACTGATAGCAACTAAGTCATTCAAAATTATTATAGATCAATATAATCAATACATTCCATTTTATACTGATGGATCAAAACATCAAGACACATCCGACGTAGGCGCTGCTTTTTATTCCCCTATGCTGCAATTATCTAAACAATTCATCTTACCCCAATACGCATCCATCTACACAGCTGAAATATTTGCAGTTCGTCAAGTGTTAATATATATTAAACATTCTACGATCCAAAAGGCCCTCATCTGTACAGATTCTCTCAGTGTTCTTCAAGCATTAGAAAATCCTACAAAGGCGGACAATTGGTATATAGAAAATCTACGACAACTATTGTATGATCTAACTATACTCAATCGTTCCGTATTATTTACATGGGTGCCAGGACATTCTGGCATAACAGGCAATGTCATGGCCGATAAACTGGCCAATGAGGCAGCTGATGGACAAGGACTACGCTACCATATTGCACTCCCACACAATGATGTATGGAAAATTTGTCAGAAATTTCTCCGAGAAAAGTGGAACGAACATTGGCGTCAATCTGCACAATTTAAAGGTACACATTTCTACAATATTCAAAATAACATTGCTATTAAACCATGGTTCGCAAAAGGCAAGTACACTCGACGTCATATCACTACTCTAGTCAGACTTCGCTTGAATCATGCCTGTACACCGGAACATCTGTATCGTTTAAAGATTAAGGAAAACAACTTGTGTAATTGTGGTCACTATGTCGGCACTATAAATCATATTTTGTTTCAATGTGAGAAATATCCCCGACAGCAACAACATCTCATTTCCACTTTACTATCACTCGGATTTCAACTTCCTCTCACTATTTCTTGTTTAGTATACCATCCGACAGTTCGCTTAGCTGAGTTACTGACTAACTTTTTTCACGCATGTAATATCCTAATTTAATCTGTACGATCCTGCCTCCCTTATTTGTGATCTGGTCATGTATGTCTATAGTAGTAAATCGCCGTGATAGATCACACTGGCGTGAAGATGTAGAACCCTGTGTCCCCGTGCTAAATCCCTGCAACCTAACACATGTCAACTTGTTCTGTTGTACATATCTGTAGTATTAGACGCCTCGACTATTCCTCATGTCTCTTTCCTACACAACCTCTCCCAATACACTAGTGTGTACTTCCGTTTCCCACTACCCTCAAATCTATCCCTTTTTGTAACAGACACTTTGATTGGTGAAGTTTAAAACAACCCAGTGACTGGACGTAGTGCGCTGCGCAGAGTCCAAGAACAAACAAAGAAGAAGAAGAAGAAGAAGAAGCTTTAAATATTCTCTTTGGCCTAAAAGGAGTCCTTGCTCTGCCATGCACTCCTTGATTATGAGAGTATTCGTGTCAGGCGAGTGTGTGTGTGTGAAAGTAATGTGAATTTCTTCCTTATTTTATTACCGGTCCTATTATTATTATTATTATTATAGTTTCGTCCCGAAAATGCCACCGAAACCAAAACCCGCCCAACCAAGTAAAAAGACTGTTGAGAAGAAGAAAGAGAAGGTCATAGAGGTGAGTAAGGCACCTACCGTGGGCAAAAAAATGTGGTTAGGTTCAGTTGTAGGTTCATGGATGTGACAGTATTTACTATCTGTTAACGTGGTACCCTTCCTTCATACTTTCCTGAGCACCGTTTAGTTCTCGTGGTACGAATATTCTGGGATATCCAGATTTTGTTGCTCTTCAAGTAAATAAAAGAATGGTATCAGCTGTCAAAGCTCTGTTGAACCTTATGCAGGTTATCGTTCATGCAGGTGTGGTGGTGAGCCGTAGTGAAATCGTAACGCAACTGCTGGTGATGTATTGAATACCGCAAAGTCACAATCTGTATCATACATATACAGTGGTAGTAAGAGATACAGTGTGAACTTGTGTATGGGCTTCATGAATACAGTAGCATGGCATGTAATAAATAGGAATTACTCCATTAGTATTTTGGTGATTTTATAATAATTTTTATGATCTGATTTCCTGCATATGACATAATAAGGAGGAAGCTGGAAGAGAGAGGCATGGGTTAAAGAAGTAGTACCATGCGACTTGGCCGTGCGGTTAGGGGCGCGCGGCTGTAAGCTTGCATCTGGGAGATAGTGAGTTCGAATCCCACTTTCAGCAGCCCTGAAGATGGTTTTCCGTGGTTTCCTATATTCACACCAGGCAAATGCTCGGGCTGTACCTTAATTAAGGCCACGGCCGCTTCCTTCCAACTCCTAGGCCTTTCCTATCCCATCATCGCCATGAGACCTATCTGTGTCGGTGCGACGTAAAACCACTAGCAAAAAAACAAAGTTTAAATATGTTACCGTAAATCTATAAGTTTGTTTACTGCCACAACAACGCTTAACATCAAATCGTCCATTAGCCGTTGCGAATAAAGATCTTGCTCATCTTTGCTTCCGAGAAGATGAAATGCTGTGAAAATGTCAATCTGATCACATTCTGAAAATTTGGTGGAACATTTGCGAAGCTTGCAGTCACATACAGGAACTGTAATTCCCGTTGCTTCTATTTGTTTCCCTGTTGGTAGTGTAGGCTTTCCGTTTCAAAATACCACTCTTGTGGACATTGCATTTCCGTGTTTCAGGCATACATTGTCTCTTCTTTCCTTTCCCAAGTTCTACTACAAGATCATCTTCTGTTTTAGGCACATCCATCATATTGGCAATTTTACTTCACCTAGATTAAAGAAAGATGTGCATCACACTTCACTGCACTGATGTTTAAAAATACTTTCAACAGTATGAATAGTTTAAACCACAGGAAAATAATGCTATACCAACAATCTAATCTGACAAGCCATTGTAAGCATTCAACATTGCCACACCAGGAACGGGGGATGGAGAGTGGCAACGAGCACTAGATAGTATTGAAAGGAAATAACTGCTGTAGATATTTCCTTTCACCACCAGCTCTGTAGCAGTGACTATTGGTTCTTCGCATTTCCCGTGATGGCAGTAAGTTCCTTTCATTGCTAGTTGATATAGCTGCATATAAAACCCCTATATCCATAATAAATAGACTTTTCTTAAATGTCACTTAGTTGCCTTCAGTTCTCACCAATTCATTCAGTAACAAAGAATTTAGGCTTGCTCAGAGTCATTTTTACAACTTATGTTCTTTAACTAGTCCCTAACCTCATTTTAAGACTCTCTCTCATACTTGTGTTACTGCTGTGTTGAGTTACTCATCCCTCAGGAAACTATTCTGGTTGCATTGTAGGACTGAATCATCGTTGCTCAGACATTTGCATATACAGTGTATCTGTTCATTGATTTTATTCAGGGTCTTTTTATGGCTTGCTCCGTGTGTCAGGGGAACACGCACTGAAGGCGATAGCCGGGTGACTCATTTGCCGAGAGATATATTGCTCTGAGTGGTGCTGTGGAGCCAGCTAAATAAAAGACCCTGTATTACGAATGCATGGTAATGCATTGGCTACCATCAAAATTGGTAAATTCAATATCTGAATGATTTGTTATATCAAGGATATTTTAAAAAGTAGTGTGATAAGAAAAATACTATTTTGGATATTGATCATATGATAGCCTATATGAAGGGTCAGGGGAAAAAAATCTACAACGTCTACAGTGTCCCTCATTATGGATAGCTTACTATATTTGTAACTTTGAAAATGTTACTAGGTAAACAAATAAAAAGTTACAAAATAATATGCTTTGCATAACTGAGGTTTGAAATGTAGTAAACTGAATTAAGCTCGGTATATCACCGCTAACTGAATTACAGCGAAAAGTTAACTTACTTTATATTCCTCCCTGACCCTATATTCTCACCAGCCTGATGGAAATTACATTCCATTTTATCCAATGCAAACTGAAAATCATGGACAATTTTGTTGTGAGGAGGAATTAGAGAAAAATTCCAGCAATGAAGAAATTAGGCCTACTTCTTTATAGCATCTCAGTAGATTTACTAGCACGTAAAAGAACTCCTGCAGGATTAAATTCCGGCATCTTGGCGTCTCCAAAAACTGTAACAAAGCAGTTAGTGGGACATAAAGCCAATAACGTAATTTTTATTCTTTTTAGCATCCATCCTTTTCAAGGAACCTTTCTCATTGTACTCTCTTATAATGGTCTTCAGGTAAAGATGGCCAGTTAAAAGTGAGTGAAAGAACTCCCAGCTAAGGAATTCATTTACTATTGTAATCAGATAAAGGCAGTAGCCTGTAGGTAATTTCTCATAATCATTGTTATCGCCTGGTTATTGACAGTTCTTTTCACTACTCCAACAATGGCTACAGGTACTCCATTTGGCTGATCTATTCCTTGAATATGAAATGTACGTTTGAAGGGACTTGCCTGTTCATGAAGTGTCCAGCAGTCTTCTCCGAAAATCTACAACCTTGACAATGTCCCCCATTATGACTTTGCTAATAATGTGTATTTGCAGAGACTTTGTAAAAGTGCTATGGTCGGATGTAAATGTTTGTTACAAATTTTGGAACATTTTGCAATTTGTACACCCCTGTTAACTTACTCAGACTCTGAAGTGTGTAAAAAGTCATTGTTCTTCAGGTAGTTTGATGAAAAAGTAACAAGGTTAATTCCAATACATTTTGTGGCATTATTGTACATAGTACCAGTTCATATGTTGCTAGAATTTTTTTGATGAGGTCTTAAAATTAACAACAGACTATGTATAGATTAAAGTCACTTTTTAAAGTTTTTCTTGTGTAAAATGTGAGACAATATTTTAGAAATAATCCACGACATTTATGTTAAAATGTATGAATACAGGTTTATTCAAAAAGAAGGAACAGATTTCAGACATTCGTTTCTTCCAGACTGCAAAAGGTGGAACCACAATTCCAACGTTCCTGGACAGACAAAGGTTTAAAATTTGAACAATCCATGTAGAAGCGCCACTGTTGCAAGTTCCAATCCTGGCCACATTGGCGCTGCTGCTTGTCGTGCCAGGCTGCATTGCTCGCGGCGCGGTGGTGCTTGTCAGTTGGAGTGTAAGCAAATGGCAACACGACAGGAAAAAGCATTTTGTGTGCTGCAATTAGCAAAACTAGGATCCATCATTTGAGTTCAACGTGCTTTTCGCCATCAGTTTAATGCCTCGGCATAAGCAGATTTACCAGTGGCATCAAAAGTTTGTAGAAGATGGTTGCATCTGCAACGGGAAAAGCACGGGACGTACATGCACATCGAATGAAAATGACGAACGTATTTGTGCGGTTAACGAAAGGAGCCCAAAGAAATCCACAACACGAGGAAGCAAGGAACTTAACATTCCTCAACCAAAGGTATGGCGAGTTCTGAAACACTGTCTGCACCTGAAGGCATACCAACTGCAGTTACTGCAGAAATTGCATCCAGACGACTACAACAAAAGGTACGACTTTTACATTAGCATGCTAGATGATATGGAAGAAGGCAATTTTTTGAACGATTAATTTTTTCAGATGAATGCACTCTTCACCTTTCCTGTAAAGTTAATCGGCATAACTTTCGAATTTGGGCAAGTGAAAATCCTATGGCAGTTATTGAAAATGAAAGAGATTCGCCAAAGGTGAACGTCTTCTGTGCCATATATGTAAAGGAAGTTTATGGACATTTCTTCTTCATGGAGAAAACTGTGACAAGACTAACCTATCTAGACATGCTTCAGAACTGGTTATTTCCTCAAATGGAAGATGATTCCTATGACTTTATCTTCATGCAAGATGGTGCCCTGCCTCATTTCTCTCAGTACGTTCAACGTTACCTAAATGAAACCATCCCAGAACGTTGGATTGGAAGAGGAGGAGCAGAAGATAACCTTCATCGCCTTTGGCCTCCCAGGTCTCCAGACCTCAGTCCTTGTGATTTTTATCTGTGGGGTTACGTAAAAGACCACACCCTATGCCTGATGCTCTTGAAAGTTTGCAACATCGAATTGTTGAAGCTGTGAATTCGATAACTAGAGACCACCTGATTCATGTGTGGCAAGAAATGAGCCACTGTTTTGATATTTGTCATGTAACACATGGTGCTCATATTGAAACCTTACAAAAGTGAAAATTGAACTCTTTCTCTTTCCAGGAACGTTGGAATCGTGTTTCTATCTTTTGTAGTTTGGAAGAAATAAATGTTTGAAATCTGTTCCTTCTTTTTGAATAACCCTGTATATTAACCCTAACTCAGATAATTTTCAGCTGTTACCTACCATCTACTCGTTCATTTCATTCTGAGGCTGAACACTTCTAAAATAAAAAAGGGACATATATACAGGGGTATGTAAGTTATGTCTACCCCTTAGTCCAGTTTCCTGATATGGAGTTGGGGATAAAGTGCAACCTCAGTTGATGAGCTAATGAAGATGAAATGAAGGATGATGAATTTAATTGGGGAAGGATATGGAATGAACTGCTTGTAGCCTGTAAGCATTTGCTTGGAAGTGAAAATGAGAAACCACAGAAAACCATTTTCAGGACAGCTGATAGTGGGGTTCGAACTCACTCATGTCCTGAGAACCAGAACTTGGGGTTCGAACTCACTCGTGTCCTAGAAACCAGAGCTTGGCTCCATTAACACGTGTGGGCATCCCTCGGTACATACTTACAGGGGAAATTATATGAAATACTAGCTGTTACCCACGGCTTTGCTCGCGAGGATGTCCTAAGTTGATAAAAATTCATTGTTCCTTGGTACTGCACTAAGACATTATCTGAAAATCCCTAAAATATAAAAACTCGCCTAAAATTTGCATTTCCTTTACCCCAGAAACTCTTTGTAAACCACATTTGTGGCATTGCCTTTTGGGGCTATGATAACCAAGCTACTGGCAGAGCCAAATCTGGAACATGCGACATGGAACTCTACATGTGAGGAACAGCCCTCTTTTAAGTCGAAAAAAGAAAGGGTTTCTTTATTTCTAAGAGAGATTCCAAATACCACTTTTCACGCCTGTAACATTTTAGTTTTTGAGATATAAGTATCCTCATAAAGAGAATTCAACCCCTTCTTCACTTATTTTCGATCTCCAGCTTAAGTTGATTTTCCGAAAATAAAAATTACATGTTTATTTTTAATGGAGATTACAATCCCAATTTTCATGTCAGTAACATGTTAAGTTAATGAGATATACTCTAGATATACTCATTTCGAAAACTGCCACACTCCTTGGCTGAGTGTTTAGTGTTGACGTCTTCGGTTCACATGGTTCCGGGTTCGATTCCGGGCTGAGTCGGGGAATTAAATCGCGTGTGATTAATTTTTCTGGCTTGGGGACAGGTTGTTTGTGTTTGTCCCAACACTCTCCTCTTCATATTCACTCAACACACCACTTTACCAACCACAACAGGAACACACAATAGTAATTACATCAGGCATCAGGAAGGGCATCCAGCTGTAAAACAGAGTCAAATCCACATTTGCGACACAGTTCGCACCCACGACCCTACAGGTGTGGGAAAAGTGGTAGAAGAAGAACACACTCATTTTAAAAATTCACCTGCTTTTTTATTATTTCACCCCCTTAAGTGGATTTTCAAAAAAAAGTGTGCATTTATTTTCAAGAGATTTCAAGTACCAATTTTAACATCTGTGACATCTTCAGTTTCTGAGATATATTTATCCTCATATAAATAATTCAAATCCTTCCTCACTTCTTTTCACCCCCCACCCCCATTTTCTGAAAAAAAAATTGTGTTCTTTTAATTTTAAGGGAGATTTTAAATACCAGTTTTCATGTCTGTACATGTTAGGTTTTTGTGATATATCGTGGATAATCTCGCTGCTGTAAAATCATGGACCTGACGTTGCCATGATTATGGCAGTTCATTTCTTTATCTGATTCCTAGAGCAGGGGTAGTGTGGTGCCAGTATCTCCATAACGGTTGGTTTTAGGGCCTTAAAACATGGTTTTCGGGCCCATAGGGCTTACAGCAGAGTTTTGTTCTTTGCGTCAAGGGGCATAAATTGAGCTTTGTCTTGTCCTTGTATGACACATACGATATTTCGCCTATAATAGCCTAGTATTTTTATATCTCCTCCCATGCCCTCACCCCTTCGAATTGTTTTGAAAATAAAATACAGCCCATGTCCCTCAGCAATAATGAATATTTACATTAGTAAAATAATTTTTAGAATCGGTCCAGTAGTTCCTGAGATTAGCCATTACATACAAACAAACTTTACCTCTTTATATATTTGTATAGATGAATATTATGGGCCGATTGCAGAAACGGTATTTAGACGATGTTTACGGTTAAACAATGCCTAAGTATGGGTGCCGCATTGCAGAGACATTATCACTTAGACACTGTCTAAAACCGATGTTCAACCGGTCATGTTTAAACACTGCCGAGAGCACTGTTTAACCTCAAATGAGAGGAGTGAATCACAATAAGAGGTTATGTACCATGAAATATGTAATTTGTATTATGTTGAGACAGTTCTGGGAAGAAAGGTTAGTCCGACGGCCCCTCTGTGGGTCGCCTGCTGCTAAATCGCTGCAATTTGTTTGACATGCACAGGGAGATAGATCTTAAAATAAGGTTTCGCTTTTCGAGATTTGTTTCTTAACTGACAAAGTGACAGTCCTGTAACTGTCAACTTGAATACAATTCTTGGTAACCGATATATTTTATTATATACATGGGGTAATTTCCATGGAATTATAGGTCATTTCGACTACATACGGTACATATCAGAATTACGTGTCCCGATCGTCAGAAGGCTGTCGCATACATCAACCGGGAGGGATTCACTTATATTTACTGCTAAGTAAACACACATAATAGTGAAAACTAACGAGTAGATTGTATGGGTTTTTTATATATATAATCGTATAAGTTTTTGGCAACTATCAGATAGGATGGAAAATTCTAAATTCCCATGGAGGGAATTAGATATTTTTCACCAATAGAGCATGTCAAAAACATATTAGATGTAAGGCTTTTCAGGCATTTGCTCTGTTAACCAGCATTTCGTCTTAAGGTCTGACACTAGACTCATCAGAGTGGGATGTGTCAGACCCTACACACTGATGCTGAGGTGTATGCAGGTGAACTTATCAGAAGCCCTTATAAGAGGCACAGTCTGATACCTGCATACGACAGATAAATCTCCACAATGGAATCAGATAGGAAAAGGCAAGTGGTGGTGATTATTGTTTAAAGAGGACTGGGGAAGAAGAGCCATGGCCATAATAACAGCCCTAGTATTTGCCTGGTGTAAAAATAGGGAAACTACAGAAAACAATTTTCACGGCTGCTGCTGATTCATTTCGAACCTACGATCTCCAGAATGCAAGCTACATCTATATGATCTGTACAATAAACTTGGTTACACATTACTGTTGCTTCATCTTCCCTTCGTCGAAACTACCATATTTATGAGTAGATTACACTCGCTGTAACAACGCTATAATCAAAGCTACACTTCCCCGTACGGTGGAGTGTCGCTTTAGTGTCGATAATATTGTGAGATTTAATTTCCACCGAAAGCGATACTCTTATATGTTGGCAAGTCATGCTCAGCCATATTTGAGTAATGTGTAGGAAGACAAACAGCTGACTTGCGTTCGGCGCGTGCACTGACGAATTTCATTGGTTGCGACAAGCAAAGAGTTGCATGAAAGATACTTCTGTCTCCACTTTCAAACCAAAATTGAAACTTTAAGCGATGTCTAGTTAAACATCGACTGAACAATGTTTATGCAATGGAAGGTCATGCTTGATTTAGACGTTGTTTAGGTAGACAATGTCTAAGGCTTAAAACTAGTCATCGTTTCTGCAATCGGCCCTATACATTTTGCGGAATTCAGCTCACTTGCATTTCTTCGTTTTGTGGTATTTTTCACAACATTAACATGAAATCTTGGAATGTAAGAACATTTTTACAACCACAGACAGTTTCTCATTTCCGTTTCTTGACTTTTCTGTTGCTACACACAGCGCAGTCCTTACCGTTTCTTTTTTCATGGGCATAAATGAAATGAGTCTGATTTAGATGTTTTAAATGTGTAAAAGTTGAGAATAATCCTTCTAGTTCAACTACATCATCACTTCCACTAACACTACCCTCACTTTTCAAAAAAAAAAAAAAGTGGGGGGGGGGGGGTGGCCATACTTTTGTCTGCACTACCACAGCAGCAGTAAGTGTGAGTTGTCATGGAAGTTAAAAAAAAGCATGGGAAGTTTTATGAGTCCTAAGATAGTGATATTTACCTCTATGCTTCCTCATAAAATGGCTCTACTCAGTAAGCTGTGGATTTTACACTAATGTCACTCCTACACCATGCAGAAGATACATAATTGCTGAAATGGACAATGCCGGCATGTTAGTGGAATGAGATAAAGCATACTAGATAGTGGGTTCGAACCCCACTGTCGAGAGTCCTGGTTTTCCGTGGTTTCCCATTTTCATACCAGACAAATGTTGGGGCTGTACCTCAATTAAGACCATGGCCACTTCCTTCCTACTCTTAGCGATTTTCTATCCCATAGTCACCATAAGCCCTATCTGTGTCAGTGCAGTGTAAAACAAATTGGAAAAGAAAAAAAAAATACTGTTGAGCTATACCCAACTCCTGAGTGGAAAGGGTTAGTAGATTTTTGATCTGAATGAGGTGACATGAAAGGTTATAGACCTGCTAATTGGTATTATAATGTCCAAGCCAGATATACAGTATATTATGCTACTATACTTATTTCATGGCTCTATTTGCACCACCTTGATGACAAGTATTAACAATTTGTTTGAGTTAACAATTCTTGTCGTCCCCATAAGACCTATCTGTGTTGTGCAACGTAAAGCAACTAGCAAAAAAAAAAACAATTCTTGATAAGACGACCATTTTGTTAAATTATGTGTTAAGTCTCCTTAACAGCAGTGTTAACACTTAACATTTGTTGAAGAAACTGGGCCTTAGTCTACTTATCTGAAATGCTGCCAAAAGAAAGGAATCTATTTACAGGGAAGTGAAATTACTAAGATTTTAAAAAATAACAACAACAATGGTTTATGGAAAATGAGATGATTTAACGAACATACTGTGCAAATTAATTCTTCATTAATTAACGCCTTTTATTGTATTCGTCCAGGAAGCAGGTTGTTGAAATTTTTGACAGGTTGGCAGAACTCATAAATCAGTGAATATTAAAACTGTTGAAGAGCTGTGATGCTATGCAAAGGAAAGATTTATTTTGTTTTACAGTACAGTATGATGCCTGGGAATCTGAAGTGCAGATTTTGTGTATTGGTTATTTGTATCATGGATGGTGTTTATTAATTGGAATGTGATCCGTATTGACAGTTAACAGTTACAAAATAAAATGTCAATTAAGGTCAACGTAATCAATACTTGTAACTATAGAGGTAACATGTACAATATTTTATGCATAAGTAGCACAATGGAGAGCTGCCCCCATTCTTGAAGTATTAGGTACTGAAGTTGTTCATCACATCTAACATCCAAAATGTCACAAACACAGACATTCTGAACCCTGTGCAATTTTACATTCGATGTATCAGATAGGTAAATCATTGTACACAGCTTACCCATAGTGATGATTGGAAATATTAGAGCTTTGATAAGTGACTAGCATATTGGGAGGGGTATAGTGAATATTACACTTAAAAGGGATGCATCAATGAAGTTGTCTTTTTCCTAGCACAGCTGCTGTGTGCTCTGACCAGGACAAAGTTCTGTCGTTGTGGACTGTATTACTGTAGGGGATGTTTACTGGCAGGAGAGAATTTAAACTCACAGAATTTAGTAACTTGTTATAGCCAATAGCTGGGTCTTGTAAATATTTAACTGAAGATTATGATTTTGGGTCCACTGAATAAGGCGGACAATGTCTTCGTTGCTGAAGTGCTGTACTGGGACTAATATATGGGTAGAATTTCAAACAGTATTTCAGTGACTGAGCAAGTGGCTGTGCGATTTGGGTCACGTAGCTAACAGGTCGGTAGCCCTGAAAATAGTTTTCCGTAGTTCCCTATTTTCGTACAGGCAGATGGCGGCTGTACCTTAATTAAGGCCACGGCTGCTTCCTTCCCACTCCTAGCCCTTTCCTATCCCATCATCACCATAAGACCTACGGGGTATCTGTGTTGTGCAACATAAAGTAAATTGTGAAAAATTGTATTTAACCTGTACTTTATCATGGAAATTATTTCTTATACACTTGTGGCACGTCTGAAAATGCCCACAGTTTTATGCTACAGTCAGCTGGATTAGAAATGGAACACCTTAGATTCTTTATGTTGCCGGATATTCCTAAGCATTTCCATAACTTTTTGTTCAACTAGCTACCATGTATAAAAGTCCATAATTTTCATGTTGCGTATTGATGGCAATATAATTATTGTAGACAAATGAGGTAATCCACCTAATAAATACAATATAAAATTAGTACTTCAATTTATTTTAATCTTGTACTAGTTTCGGCCTATTAATATTAGGCCATCATCGGCCGTAAGATCTAAAAATGCTTAAAAATCTACAAATAATTGTCAATATATATAATAAAAATAGCATAACACTTGAAAATTGTTCTGATCCAGTTGCAGTTATTATATCACCAGGGGTACCGTTCTGGCTAGCGTATATTGCTATGGGTAGTCGGTCAGAAAGGGAACAATCAAAACCGTTGAGTTGTAATCTTCTTTTTCCTTTATTCATGGAGTCTCTTTAAAAAGTTCCTTTTAGCGTCGACCTCGAAGCTTTTGCTACCATGTGTTTTCTTTCATCCCCACCTAGTAATACCTGCTCCCTTCACAAAGTTGCAGGTCCTCCTTATTGGGTCTTCTCGGATGTTTCTTCTCTCTTCACCAGGTAATCCCAGTGTGGAGATTCTGGTTCTTTCCAGCGCCTCACATTCAGCTGATTCTTCCGCATCGTTACATTTCCTACATACATTGTCTCTTATTACTCCAGTTCTATGTAGGTGCTTTTTAAAATGGCAGTGTCCAGTCAGCAGTCCTACTATCCATCTTATATTTTCTCTGCTGAGTTCCAGCAGTTCCTTAGTATGCTTCTTGTTCGGGCTCTTTATTAGTTCTTTCGCAAGCTTGCATCCTGGAGCATTTTTCCGGTTTTCTATTTGTTTCTTCTGTACCCATTTACCTATGTAAAGTCGGGCTTGTCTATAAGAGATCCCACATACTGGTTCTGGGCCCACAAAAGGTGTTTCTGATCCGTTTCTTGCCAGTTTATCTGCTTTTTCATTACCTTTTATGCCCGCATGCCCAGGTACCCATATTATTTCAACAACATTTGTACTCTTGAGAGCTTGAGGAGAAGTGTATGAGAGTACCAAACAATTTTGGATATAACTCGGACAGCTTCAAGTGCCTTAATGACTGCTTGGCTATCTGTAAATATGAAAATGTTCTTATCTCTGTAGTTCATTTTCATCACTTGTAATAAATCCGAGTTAAAGCGAATTTCTTCTCTCATTTTTACCTCATCAAATATCAGCATCCCACGAACCTACTACACTGGCATAGCAGGGGGAGAGGTGATACTCCCACATGGCGCGTCCCAGATGGCGGTTAGGGGGGTCCTAACCGGCTTGCCGGCGGACTTGTGGGAAATAAAGTACCTCTCGCGGACCAAACACACTATCCCCTGTGGGTGGGGGACGCAGATGAAGAATACACCCACGGTATCCCCTGCCTGACGTAAGAGGCGACTAAAAGGGGCCCAAGGGGCTCTCAACTTGGGAGTGTGGATTGGCAACCACGGGGCCCTTAGCTGAGTCTTGGCATTGCTTCCACTTACTTGTGCCCGGCTCCTCACTTTCGTCTATCCTGTCCGACCTCCCTTGGTCAACTCTTGTTCTTTACCGACCCGACGGAATTAGAGCATTCGAGGCCTAGCGAGTCTTTTGTTTTCACGCCCTTCGTGGCCCTTGCCTTTCTTTGTCCGTTACTTCATCTTTCGAAGTGACGGATCCCTTCTTTCTTCTTCTTTTCTCTCTCTCTTTACCCCCTGTGGGTGGGGGATGCAGGCGAATAATACACCCACGGTATCCCCTGCCTGTCGTAAGATGCGACTAAAAGGGGCGACCAAGGGATGATTGAATTAGAACCATGAAACTACTTTTGATTCGTACCATCATGCGGGGAACACCATGGGTTGCCTGTACTTGCGAGTAGTACCACTATATTAGGTACGAAATAGGTTTGCGATTAGTAGCAGCAAAGAGGCTGGTCTGTGGGTTTCCAGTACCCGTGCGTCGTACCCATGTTAGCAACACCGCGGGTCTGGGTGTTGCCTGTGAGTTGTACCACTATATGAGCGACACCGTGGGTCTGCGTTGCCTGTGATTAGTACCCACTATGTGGGGAACACCACGGGAATACCGGCACCCATGACTAGTACACCTAGGTGAGGAACCTCATCGGTTTGCGTTGGCTATGAGTGGCACCATTGTGTGAGAAACACCATAGGTCTGCGTACCTGTACGAAGTACAGTACTTGTGAGTGGTACCATCTTGTGTGGAACACCGTGAGCCTTTGCTACTTTTGATTCGTACCCCAACATGACAAATACCATGGTTCTACTTTACTCGCAACATGTACCATTCTGTGGGGCCTTAGACATGGATTTTGGACCCCTTTAGACATCAAGCATCCTCGATTCAGGATTATGCTTTATAAGTGGTCCCTTGGTCAGTAATACTATTATTTATGATCTTTTTTTGCGTCTGATCCACTGTTTGTTTATTGTTTTTTGGGTTCATGTCCATCCATTCATTCTTCATGACATTTTCTTATTTTGGTCAGTGGATGATTTTGAATTTTTTGTTGCCATTTCATTTCGTACCATTAGGGGCCGATGACCTCGATGTTAGGCCCCTTTAAACTACAAGCATCACATCACATCATCACAGTATCAGCATCCCTAGGTGTTCTGCTTCTTCTTCCCACTAAAAAACTGAGAAGAGCCCTTGCTTTTCCTTCTATACCCTATGATTTAACTGTGGATTTGTGAAAATGTTATGTTTAAATTATTCACCCAAAAAAAAAGAATAAAAAGGTACGTGGTTCAGAATTCGGTAATTCTCTGACACAGGAGTTAGTGATGTGGGTGAGTTTGAATTCGTAATGAAAGTAGATTCAGTCTTGGTTGGATATTTGAAGCAGCAACCTGCAGATCTCCTTCCAGCTGCAGTCAAGACTGATGCTTCGTACTGATGGTTGCCATTGCGGAAAATGTTGACACAAAGTTGAAACAAAGGGTAATAACATGCCCATGTCTTTTCTTGATAAATAGGGATATTCATTCCAAATCTGCACCCAACAATTTTCAAGAGACTTCGACACAAATTCATTTTGAAGCGTTCTGTCGTGTTCTACTGTTGACAGTGGGCTGTTACGTTCGTATCAAACAGACTGCAAATCCAGTCATACTTAGCTGAAGGTTTTAGGAATTTATCCCCGAATTTTTGACGAAGCTTTTCGAGATGTGCTACGGCAATTCCACTAATTTTACTAAAATCTAACTCATTTTCCTCTAGGAATTCTCCCAGACAAGAAAATATCTCACAGTTACCTTTGTCCACCTGGGTTATCCAAAGGTTAATTTTTCTCTTAAACACAAGCACATTTTTGCTTAGAAAGACAATATTACTATTTTGTCCTTGAAGTGAAATGTTAAGATCATTCGGTTTCTCAAATACATCGGCCAGGTAGCCCATTATTAGAAGCTATTTTTCATCCAGAAACAGATCTGCTAGTGTGGGACTGGTGTCCATTAAGAAAAGACGAAGTTCATTCTTTGGCTCCACAACACAACACAACGAAGGACTCAACTACCAGACAACCAATGTACCTCCATGTGCAATAGAAGCGAATTTTGTGTAGATCCCATTTCTCGCAAATAGTGGAAAAAAGCCAACTGTTTAAAGCTCTTGCTTTCACAAAATTTACTACACTGACTGCATCGTTCAGCACTTTGTTGACTTCTGGTTGTAATACTTTTGAAGCCAATGCCTCCCTGTGTATCATGCAGTGTGTGAATTTTACAGAATTAGGAACAGCACTCCCTCTAGCTCTGAATCTCTTTTTAGTTCCTGTAAATCTCACTGCCTCATCGGTACTATACCAACACAATTTGTCCATGACAGATTGTTGTCAAAAAAAGAAAAAAGGAATTCACAAGAGAGAAAATATTTTTGCCTGTAGTTCTCCCTTCCATAGCTTTACAAAATATAAAATCCTCATGCATTGCATTTTCATGACCGTATTTAAAAACAAGAAGCTGGGCACTATTTACAATATCAATATTGTCATCACGTTGCAGGGAAAATTTTGGCCTGTCATGAAGATGTGGTAGCAATTGATGTTTCACGTCAGAGGCTTTTGTATCAATACGACAAGCCACTGTATCATCTGACAGCGGTATCGACTCGGACATGATTGCGCACATTTTAACGGCTGCAGGAAGTAATTTCTCACCAATAATATGTGGTAATTTGGATTTTTCAAGTAAATAGGATACCTCAAAGGATGTTCTTAGTGCTTTTTTAGGAACTGTTACATGTTTTCCAAGGAATCTGACATTTCCTTTTAGTTGTTGCTCGTGACGCTTAAAAAATTATAGATTTGCTTACACAGTCTGGATGTTTTTTCTGCAGTGTGTCTTAAGTTTCACAGGCTTCAAACTGTCGTTAGCTAAAATCTCCAGACGACGAATGCATTGAGGTTGTTCCTGATTATTCAAAAGAATGCTGGTGTAGAATTAATGTTGCCGGTGGGAGCAGAAGTAGAAGCGGAAGAATAATGTACTTTAATTAAAATTGAATCTCTTCTTTATTAGGACTGAATATTTTCGAAGAAGGGCTAGGACTCGATAAATCACTTCCATGAGGTCTCCTTTTACCACTGCTAATAAGCCTCATATCCATGGTTATGGTGATACTTGTATCAGTGTATTGTGAATCGGGCTAACCACTATTCATTCACTGTCTTTGAACTGACTGCAAAGGCCTAGCTGAAATAGAGTCGACAATGAATCTACTCTGATACGGAAGTGGCGGTCACATTATCATGTGGCTTATTGTTATTGGTGGTTGTTAAGTGTTTGGTAAGGTGATACCGCTGTGGGTGGCGGGTGAAAGGTGTGCTGTGTGGGAAATGTTACTCGCACCTCTATTTGGCCCTTCCCATTGTGACCAAAACTTCGGTAACTTCCCTTTTGTCTGCACCGGATGGTGTAGCCACACTCGGTCGCCTTCCTGGAAATCTGTTGTTGGAGGCTTCAATTCGGTCGCTGGCTATCCTCAGATAATGTCCAACATAATCGTGGATATCGTTGAGCCGATCCATCAACTCCCACACATAGTCCATTGCTGGCTGCTCCTGGTCCGGTGCCGACTGAACATTAGATTGCATTGCAAACAGAGCTCCCTTCCGAAGACCATATTGACCAGGTGTCATGCCCGTCTTCTCATGGCTGGACACTCGATAGGCGATCAAGAAGAACGGGACCCGCTCATCCCAGTCCCTCTGAAACCACCTTCTTGAGATGCTCCTTGATGACAAAATGCTCCACCTTGAGTGTTGGCAGACATCATACGGGTCTTCCACACTTCCAAGCGCTGCAGAACCTCTTGCATCAGCCTTAACTCAAAGTTCCTACCTTGGTCGCTGTTCAGTTCCCTTGTTACACCAAAGCAGCAGAAATAGTTCTTGACCAAGACTTTGGCTACTGCCGATGCCCCTTGGTTAGGGATGGCATAGATCACCGGCCACTTTGTGAAATAGTCCATGGCCAGGAGTAGGTAACGGTTCCCGGCATCAGATTCGGGGAAGGGGCTCTAACATTGTACTGCATCATCTGGCCTGTACTCCTGGTACATAGGCCTCGGCTTGCCACACAGGTGTCACACAACTGGCACATCCTCTTGACATTGTTAGTTTGTTCGCAGAGCGAATCCGTGATAGTTCGACTTATTGAACATATGCGCATGCGCGGTTGGCAACACGTTTGAAACGTGACGAGCTGATTTCCTCTACGAACGGAAGTGGTGGTTGGAGACATCAGCTGTTTTGGTCCACGTGTTGTATTGCCTAGGTGTTGATTGTGTTACGTACTCTGTGAACTGAACGAATTCATTCGGATTTTATTCTGAACTTCAAGCTTTGAAATGGATGAACACGGTAAGATAACGTAAATGATTAAATAGTACTAGTTTGAATGTCTGAAATATATATGCTTAGACATAAATACAGAAGTGGGCTTATATTTATGTAATTTTACTTATTTTGTAGGTTACTTGAGCAACTTCCTGGTATTCCATGGAGCAGAGAGCCCTGCAGTTAATCAGTGTGTAGAAGCACATGAGATAAATCTGGATGAAAATGTTTCACAGAGTGTGAAGTGGAGTAATAACACCACCAAGTTATTGCTTGATTCCTACAAGACCGAGCTCGATAGCTGCAGTTGCTTAAGTGCGGCCAGTATCCAGTATTCGGGAGATAGTGGGTTCGAACCCCAATGTCGGCAGCCCTGAAGATGGTTTTCCGTGGTTTTCCACTTTCACACCAGGCACATGCTGGGGCTGTACCGTAATTAAGGCTACGCCAAGAGATTGAAAATAGAAGAAGAGAAACTAGAAGTGCAGAAAGGGATTTTGGAAGAAAGAAAGGCTAGAAATAGACTAATTCAAGAAAGAAATGAAATAACGAAAATGGAAAGACAGTGCACTCAAGATTTAGCTTAAATGAGTGAGACAGAATTTGCAAGTGCAAAAGGACAAAAAAATTCATTATCGTAATAAAATGGTGTACACATGTTTTTATTTTATTATTATATTTTTAATTTTACTACTTTTTACATTCATATATTGTATGTAACAGGACTGCACATTATATTCATACATGTGGGTGTATTTTGATGTAGGTGATTATTATTTCTAATGAAATGTTCTACTCTGCTTAAGTAAGATGGCTTACCAGGCTAAACTTTATACAGTAGAAAAATGTAAAAATCTCATTCAAAAATTTTCAAACATTTTCTCAGAAATTTTCAACAATTTTTAGAATTTTAGTAAGTATTTCAAGCTACAATAATGAAACAGAGGAGAAAAGAAGGCTGTGCTTTGAAAAAAAATTACTGAAAAAAGTTACCAACATTTATTGGAATCATTAAGAAAAATCATGTCATTACCAAGATGTAAATCCGCTCAAAAAATGAATGTATGGTATTCCTTGTTCCTCCCTTTTAATATTCTACCAAATTTCATTTCGATTATTTTCAAAATATAGCTCATCTTCCATATACATACAAATGGTTTGGATAATTGCAACAAAATTCTTATCTATAGGTTCACTTGTTTCTGAGAAAGTTGTGACTGTGAGGAACTTGTATAGTACCATGCGCTCATGCCTTTTTCTGGGGAGCGATTGTACACTTATCAATTTGGAAGACATCTTGGCTCCGTCAATTTGTATTTTGTTCTGACTGGTATTATTATCAATTGGTCTTTATTTCTCGTATCCACATGGACAGCAGACAATGGTCAGATGGTAAACAGGGTGAAAAGTAAGGTAATGAATGTCACCAAGTGTAAAAATTCTCTCAGTATTAAGTACTGTGTTGATGGGGTGAAAGTACTTCATGGGGATCACTGTAAGTACCATGGGTTCCATCTATAACCCCAATTACGCCTGGAAAACAATTTGCTTGGAAATAAGCCTGAATTTCACGTTTCTCTTAAGCTGTAGGTCATCTGATTATTTCCAGAGACAAATTACTTAGAAAGTACGTCATCCTTTGGAAATCTTTTGTAGGCTACTAATGGTTAAATTCAATCGGTCTGAAACATCCCGAAATCCAGCAGATTCATGACCAGCAAACCATAGGAACACCAAAACAAACTTGAGTGCGGACATTTTCCCATATTCACCTACTTGGTGATGATAATACGGCGATAGTGAGAAACGTTCTGCTATGTTTTCTGCTACTTCTCTGCTGACTCGAAAATGTTCAACGAAGTCCTTATTATTATAGTGCGGAATCGTATACTCACAATATCCTTCGTTTTTGGGCTGTCTCTTACTTCCAAAAGCAGCTCTAAATCATCATCACTTGAGCTCGACTGGCTAAAAACCTCATCTGAATCAATGGACTCAATATCAGACATTATTTAGTGTTCTTAAATTACTTCAGACACACAGGATTCAACACATCAATTAACTTCACAGCTGACAGGAAGATGTGTTATGATCTAATCACGGCCGTGAAGTAATTCTCGGGTCAGTTATAAAACTAACAGATGGCACTGGGGTATGCGCGCGCATATCCTGACTCGCTGACTGAAAGAGTTTTCGTCCAGGATCAGAAACTGTTCCAACGGTTTGCTTGATGCTCTCCAACAGTTTGAAAAGCTTGTACGAACAACACACTAGTAGTCAGCAACTCTGATGATCGCTACTACGAACACGAATTGGAATGTGCGCATGCGTCTGATAGTTGGCAACAGTTTCTCACTGTACTATGAACAAAGCCTGTTTCTCAGGTGCGCCCAGTAACGGTATCAGGCCCGATCTAGCATCTTATTCAATCCCATGTGGTGCCCGCATGCAACTCAGTCAGCACTTCTTTTCTCATGCTTGTGGGAATTACCTGCTGGGCAATCAGCTTCTTTCTGTTAGTATAGTCCCACACGCATGTAACCTTGAGAGATGACCGCTGGGCCCAGTATGCCTTTTTAGGTTAGACCACGTTCAGCGATGTCCTTCCATTCCGGCCGCTGCCCCGACTAGACTTCCAGCAGGATCTGCCTGATGTCATCGTCATTCAGCTGCATCCTTCTCAGGGCGGCTCGATCCCATATTTCAGCAGCAGTGGCCCTCGCAGCGTGGACGTCCACGATGTCCGCCTGTCTCTCCACTTTCTGGCAGTGTGCACTTTTCTCGGGGCATGGTCTTCTAGTTAGAGCATTGAAGTTGCAGTGCTTCCTTCCTTTTTGGTACTCGGTGGTGAAGTTGTACTCCTGAAGGCATTATATCCAGCAAGCTGCCTGTCCTTCCAGGTAGCTGAAGCTTAGGAGCCAGGTCAATACGGAGTAGTCAGTGTGCATATGGAAAGGCTGCCAATACAAATATATGTAGAAGTGCTCCAAAGTCTTCATGATGGCCAGCAATTCCTGACACGTCATGCAGTAATTTTGCTCAACTTTTGACAATGTCTTGCTGAAGCAGGCATCTTCTCCTATCTTGCTCTTGCGACAGCACCCCATCAGTTCCCACGTCTCTGGTGTCTGTGTCTACGATGAACTTCTCCCCAGGCTTGAGGTATCCTAGGGTAGGTGCCGTACATAAGGACTACTTCAGCCTCTTCCTCCCTTGATTATTGGAAAGGCCTCTTCTACTCAGTGAACTATGTGAGAGGCTTTGAGATGTCTGCATAGCCAGTTATATATCTGCAGTAGTACGTCCAAAGGCTGAGGAAACTTCTGAGCTCACGCTTGTCCTTCGGCCCCGGCCAGTTACTGACAGCTGCCAGCTACTCCCTCCGATGATGTGTGGCCTAGGTAGCGCACCTCCTCTTGGAACAGCTGGCATTTTCTGGGATTTAACTTCAGGTGGGCCCCACAGAGTCTCTGGAACACACTCCACAGGTTCTGAAAGTGCTCCCAGAACGGGTGTTCCACAATAACGATGTCGTCCATATACACGAGGCAAGCATCGTGAGCTAGCCCCCCTCAGTACAGATTCCATTGGTTGCTCGAAGGTCACCAGCGTGTTGCAGTTGCCGATAAGCATCACAATGAACTGGTGGTACAGCACCTGGCTGGTTGAGAAGGCAGTCTTCTCTTTGTCTTCCGGATGGAGCGCAACTTGCCATTACCCAGACTTCAGATCCAAAGTCGAAAACCACTGGGCTCCAGATAACATGTCCAGGGTGTCATCTATCCAAGGTAATGAGAAACAGTCCTCCTTTGTGATGTCGTTCAATTTGCAGTAATCAACACAGATATGGAGCTCCACAGGCTATTTGACTCCTTGATGACTCCCATCTGCTTCATGTCATCCAGCATCTGGTCGTTCTCTGTCTTCTTCGCCAGGGGTACCCTACGGGGTGGCTGCTGGATTGGGGCGTCATCGCCAGTATTAATCCAATGGTTCACCTTGTCCATCCTTCTGTAGTCACATCCGGTAGCAGTGAAGATGTTCCAGAACTCATGGATTAGTTCCTTAAGCTCCCTGAGCTGTCCTGCCTCCAGAACCTGCCAGGAGTCGGATATAATCTTCCAGAGCTTATTCAGACTGTCTGCTTCCAGGGTCTGTGCGTCGTCATCGTCCAGTGGCACTACGCACGTGAGTGGTTCATGCATCCCAAGCTTGGTCCCGCTGGATATCCTCTGCTCCCTCAACATCAAGTTCAATATTTTGTACCGGCATGCAGCAGCATGTTTCCACTGCTTTGATTGCTGTTTTGTCTCTGGGGTATAGTAGTGGACCCAAGTTTCATCTGTAGTCACAAACCGGTGCAAAAAATCTTGTTGGTTGCACTGAAAACGGGCCAGACTTTGTTCGGACATTTCCAATCTGGTGCGTTTATTGTCCAATGTCAAGAGCCGCGGCACCTATCTTGCGGATAATTTTTCCATACCCAATTCTTCGGTTAAAATATAATATACCCGTTCAGAAGACATCCCTACAGCTTCAGCAATCTCCCGCACTTTCAGTCGACGGTCCTCCATGACCATTTTATGCACTTCTGCGATAAATTCTGGGGTCGTAACACTTTTTGGCCATCCACTACGCGGATCATCATCCAAGCTCTCCCGACCAAGTTTAAACTTGCTGGTCCACTTGGCAACAGTTGAAAATGAAGGAGCAGAGTCCCCCAGTGTGTTCTGAAAGTCGGCATGAATTTCCTTTGCTTTCATACCTTTCTTTACAAAGTATTTAATCACTGGTCGAATCTCAGTTTTTTCCATTGTCACAAATTAATACGTGGGAACAACAACAAAGAGTCGTCACTACCACACTCCTGCAGCTCCTGTTCACTCAAAAAGGATGTGTGATTATTGCACTGGAACCTCGTTGCTCTAGCACTGACATCTAGCGGTGATTCCGAGAACTTTTCAAACCGTCCTCGTATTATTATTATTATTATTATTATTATTATTATTATTATTATTAATATTTTTTTTTACAGTTATGATTATTAATATTATTATTTACGTAGTTGGATGATCCCATAGTTTGTGAGGTTATGTTATGAAACATGTACTGTATATATATACATTTATATGAGTTCAGTTAATATGAGAACCTGTAATTAATAGTATATAATTTATTATTACCTGTATATATAATTTGTAATCCACTACAGTATTGTGAAACACACTGTAACATCCAGAATGGCACTGGGTGGGACGAGAACTATGGAGAATATTCTTCACATTATATCTGGCCTTTAAGCACTCTATAATTTACAAGAAGGTCTGTTATGGCATATCTTTCTCGAAGCCTGGCCAAGCACATATATAAGGAGGTGGCCTTGATGGTAGAGACGAGTTACTGCTTAGTGGAGTTATGGTTTAACAGGAATTGTACTTGTGACCTCGCGTTGTGGACAACATGCTTGTAAGCAGTCATCTGTTTCAAGATTGTAATCTCCATGTGCTCCGTGACAGGCAGTTGTTACAAATGGTGGTTTGTTGATATGGTGTTTTGTTGTGACGGCAGTTAATTAGGTTATATGCGTGTTTAATGTCTAGATAAATAGTTCTAAATAAATAAGTGTACCAACTGACAGCATTTTGTGTGCATCTTTATGGATACATCAACTGGCGACCGTGACGAGGACGTAAGAATTTACAAGTGAATACGAGTGTAGTGCGAAATAGATCAAAATGCAAGTGACACTAGAAAACATGTCGGTGAAACAACTCAAAGACGAACTCACCAAGAGAAATCTCCCAGCGAATAGGAAGAAGAAATCTCTACAGACGCAGTTACGGGAAGATCTCTTTGAAAAAGGAGAAGATCCCAAAAAGTTGTTCATCGAAGTCGACGAAGATTCGGAGACAGAAAAAGAGGTAAATGTAACAAAAATGTGTTCTAAGTTAACAAACATGATGCGGGCTCTCAATCACAAAATTTCAGACATAAATTAGGGCCTAACAGAACATATTGCAGACCAAATTTCGAAAGTAAATGTCAAAATTTCCGACAAAATTCCCCAAGCTAATACAGTCTTAACTGGACAAATATCACAAGTGTACACGCGGGTTTACAAAGTTGAACAGAGCCTAGAAACAAAAATTTCATCGCAAATTAGGGAGGTCACCGATCGATTAACACAGCAGATATCAGACATCAGGTCAAAACTGGGACATGTTGAACAGATCGATAGTAGGGTAAGCCAGCTGGAAGGGGATATGTCGAACCTCATGGAGGAGGTGGAAATCCAGGTTTCAGCCATAAAACAACAGGTTGAGGGGAGAATTTCTACCGTTGAGGGAAATTTTGAAAGCTGTATCTCTGCCGTCGAGGGACATTTTGGGAACCATATTTCTGCGGTTGAAGGAAGGTTAGAAAACCAGTTTTTTTTACCATCAAGGGAGATGTGCATATTATAAGGGAAAGCATCCGTCATGCAGTAGAAGATAGATTAACTCAAGCAGGGCGTACTGCCACAGCTCTAACCCCCTCAAACCTAACCATCAATTCAGGACACCTAGACCCGAAAGTGATTATAGAGAGCCTTCCGGAATACCACGGGCGACTGGAAGAGAACCCGACTAGCTTCGTCAAGGGATCGGTCAGTCTATTAGGAAGGACTAATCTACCAGAGGACATCTTCGTGCAACTCATCACACCGCGATTGAAGGGGCAAGTCGCTACTTGGTGGAATAACTTGAAAAATTTAAACTGGACGGACTTCAAGAGGGAATTCCTTGCTAGGTTTAATTCCGAAGAGGTGAAGAGCTCCGTGAAAAGGAAGCTACTGACTGAGGCATAACCCACTGGCATGAGAGCTAATGCCTTTGTCCTTCAGAAATACCAACTCTTCAAGCGTCCGCACCCGGATGGAAGCGAAAACGAGATCTTACCAGACATCACAGACCTACTCCACGATAAGATTTGACCCCTAGTGAAAGTATCACAACCGAGATCCTTTGATGATCTACGCAGAATCATTGCCCAGCTGAAGGAGGAACACAAAAGCAAAGCCACGGGAGAGACCAGTGCAGTTAGGAAGTGTTACTAGTGTGGAAGCTCAAGTGCCGACCCTTGACGTCGAAAACTAGGTCCGGCCCATTCTGGATCAATGGGGGATGGGACTGGGAATATGAATGCGCCTCAAGACATGACAGACAAGCAACCGTGGTCAAGTAGGAGAGGGATTGGTCAGATTGTGAGTATAACAGGCCAACCCCGCCCAGCTATCATCTTAAGGATAGGTAGCGCAAATTTTTCAGCCATACTCGACAGCCAAGCAAGCCATTCACTTGTCAGCAGGACTTTTGCCAGATTACTACCACCTATTAAGTCTCACCATCTCGGAAGGGTAGTGGGAGCAGGGGATTGGGTAACCTATTCCATTCCAGGACAAACTAACCTAACCGCTAAATGCATAAACATGCCTATTGTAATTGATGTTGCAGTGATTCAGAACCTGATACCTGACATCATATTAGGTTATGACTTTCTGGTGGAATACAAGGTGATCCTAGACTATGCAGCTCATGAAGTCTTTTTGGGAAAAGACAGACGTCTGAGGGTCCCCTGGCACGATGGAAATCTCCGGATTCGCAAGAATACGGAAGTCGACGTAGACCACTGAGATATCCAGTTAACCGCATATTCGACTGAGTGAAGAGGCGCTGAGACGCACCTTAAAGGACGTTCCGGAAGTCATCACCAATAAAATAGGACGGACTACCACGGTAACGCACACGATTCAATGCAGCGCTTCTTCACCCATCAAGCAACATCCATATCCAGTCAACCCGGATAAGCGCAGTTTCATCATCCAGAAGATTCAAGAGATGGAAGGGCAAAGTCTCACTAAACCTTCTACATCCTGTTCGGTTTCACCTATCGTCCTACCGAAAAAGAAGAATGGGGATTATCGACTGTGTGTGGACTTCCGCAGGTTGAACGAGAAGACCGTTGGTTATGCCTACCCCATGCCTGACCTGAAAGACTCGCTGAAACAAGTAAGTGGGTCTAGGATTTTCAGCACGTTGGATCTCAACTCCGGATACTGGCAAGTGGAGGTCGAGGAAAGTTTTAGACCACTGACTGCCTTCATGACACCAAGAGGATTGTACCAGTTTACGGTAATGCCTTTTGGATTGAAGAATGCTCCTGCCACCTTCATGCGACTGATGGAAAAGGTATCATCAGGATATGTTGGAGATTTTTTCCAAGTGTATCTCAACAACATTTTAATTCACATCCAATGAATTAATGAAGAAAAGGTTCCACCTAATCGATACTTTCTCTTTTATTTAGCTTTAGGCGATATAAAAAGACATTAAAAATAATCACAGAACATGTTTCAAATGCATTGCATTCATCATCAGCTGTTTATAATTGGCTTAGGTAAAAATAGCTTAAGGAAGATATCGTGATTTACATTAAACATAAAAACGTTAAAAAGCAGATGTTAGTAGAACGCATGTAGGTGGGAGGGGGTGGGGGGGTTGGAAAGGGGAGGGTGCATTGAAGGCGGTTGTTACTAGGACACTAAACTTAATATTAAAAAACACTTATTGGGCTAAAAAGACTTAGGTTCACTATAAATCTTGTGAGTTCTTCAATAAAAGCACTTGCTACTGAAAACTTGTAGAATATTTGGTAAAATGCTCCTGTTGAGTTGTTTGTAAAATGTTTGTCTTCTTAAAACAGTGTTTGGTTTTCTTCCTGTCACTTGTCTCTAATTAGGTGGAAAGGTGTGGCTTGTTGATGAATGAAGTCTGCTGTATGGTGTTTAAAAGACTTGTTAAAAATTGGATCGTCTGTATTACGACCTGTAACCGGCATAAAAAGATTACGTTAATTAGTTTTGGTCGTCTAGAAACGTAATGGCTAGGGAGGCTATTAGTGCTAGAAGGTATGGAAATATGAACTTACCCTTGTCCTGTTTGTTTACTTTACTTCCCGTGCTGCGGGAGTAGGTTTGTTTCAGCTGTCTTCGACCTTGTGTTGTAGCGGTGTACTGTGGTACAACTCAACAGGAGCATTTTACCAAAGATTCTACAAGTTTTCAGTAGCAAGTGCTTTTATTGAAAGAACTCACAAGATTTATAGTGAACCTAAACCTAAGTCTTTTTAGCCCAACAAGTGTTTTTTAATATTAAGTTTAGTGTCCTAGTAACAACCGCCTTCAATGCACCCTCTCCTTTCCAACCCCCCCACCCCCTCCCACCTACATGCGTTCTACTAACATCTGCTTTTTAATGTTTTTATGTTTAATGTAAATCACGATATCTTCCTTAAGCTATTTTTACCTAAGCCAATTGTAAACAGCTGATGATGAATGCATTGCATTCGAAACATGTTCTGTGATTATTTTTAATGTCTTTTTATATAGCCTAAAGCTAAATAAAAGAGAAAGTATCGATTAGGTGGAACCTTTTCTTCATTAATTAATTGGATTACATTATCGATACGGATATGAAGTGGATAGTCTGTAATATTTTAATTCACAGCAAGAATTTTCAGGAACACCTTGTACATCTGAGGAAAGTGCTGGAACAACTGAAGATTCATGGACTGACTTGCCAACTGGAGAAGTGCCACTTCGCCCAGTCCCGCATAGAATATCTTGGTTACCAGGTGAGTTTGCCGTGCGGTTAGGGACGCGCGGCTGTGAGCTTGCGTCCGGGAGAAGTGGGTTCAAATCCCACTGTCGGCAGCCCTGAGGATGGTTTTTCGTGGTTTCCCATTTTCACACCAGGCAAATTCTGGGGCAGTACCTTAATTACGGCCATGTCCTAACATCTGTAGGCTTAGAAAGGCAACCAGAGAAGAATCGAGCTATCGAAGAAGCTGAACGCCCGTGGACCAAGCGACAAGTACGTCAATTCCTTGGCATGTGTGGATGGTATAGCAGCTTTGTGCCGCACTTTGAAGAGAAGGCAATACCACTCACCGATCTGTTCCATAATAAGCACCCGTTCCGATGGATGAGCAAGGAAGAGACAGCATTTCAAAACATTACGGACCGAGCTCGATAGCTGCAGTCGCTTAAATGCGGCCAGTATCCAGTAATCGGGAGATAGTGGGTTCGAGCCCCACTGTCGGTAGCCCTGAAGATGGTTTTCTGTGGTTTCCCATTTTCACCAGGCAAATGCTGGGGCTGTACCTTAATTAAGGCCACGGCCGCTTCCTTCCAATTCCTAGGCCTTTCCTCACCCATCGTCTCCATAAGACCTATCTGTGTCGGTGCGACGTACAGCAAATAGCAAAAAAAAACAAAAAAACATTAAGGCTATGATGTGCAATGCTCCCCGTCTAGCCCATCCCGACCCTCAACGGAAGACATGCCTGCAGACAGACTCAAGCAACTCCGGCTTAGGAGCAGTGTTATTCCAGGAGAGGAGTGACGGCGGAAGGGACATCATCGAATTGCCGGCAGAAAGGTATCACCCACGGAACACCGCTACTGCACTGCTGAGAAGGAAGCCTTAGCCGTGGTGTGGGCCATGGGCTAATTCAGAGGTTACTTGGAGAGAAAGAAGTTCCAGTTCTACACCGATAATGCCACTCTCAAATGGTTGAACTCGGTCTGTGGCTCAAAATCTAAATTGATGCGATGGGCTCTGTTAATCTCAGAATTTGACTTCGATGTGTGTCACGTGTCACATGTCGAGAACCTGCTGAAAGCCAGTTTTGGAAGGAGTTTGACAGTTTACAATTTTATGTTTCAGCACTAAACATCGGTTCAACGTCAGATACTGGTAGGCCGAGTAATGATGACGACTGTGACTGTTTACATGAGGAAGACTGTAAACATCCATATAGCATTAACAATGTGTTAATGATAACTTAATTTACTGTAAATGATGCGCTGTAGCTTACAATAAAGTCAATAAAAATCTTTGGAATCAAATGAACGTTTCAAATTGTATTATGTGAATAAGAGGTTGTATCAAAACGTATTTTGTTCAGTGAATTGGTTCAAAACGTATTAAGTAAACCTTTATAATTAGAATGACGCCTTCATGTATTGGGAAATGATTTGAATCATTACTGATTTGGGAACATAACCTCAATACCTAGATTTTGCCATTTAGAATTTTGACATGTCTTGTTTGGTTAGGAAATAAGACTTTTTTTTAACATCCTGTAAAAATACAATCTGTGCACTTAATACGATTTGAAACGATGCTCCTCATTTATAATTCTGAAGATGATACGGATCAGATACCGAGAACGAAGAATTATCTACAATCTGTATAAAAATCAGTCTGCAGTGATAAGAATCTAGGGCTTTGAAAAAGAAGCAGCAATCCAGAAAGGAGTGAGGCAAGGCTGCAGTTTGTCCCCTCTCCTTTTCAATGTTTACATAGAACAGGCAGTAAAGGAAATCAAAGAGAAATTTGGAAAGGGAATCACAGTCCAAGGAGAGGAAATCAAAACCTTGAGATTTGCCAATGGTATTGTTATTTTATCTGAGACTGCAGAAGATCTCGAAGTTGCTGAATGGTATGGATGAAGTCTTGGGTAAGGAGTACAAGATGAAAATAAATAAGTCCAAAACAAAAGTAATGGAGTGCAGTCAAACGAAGGCAGGTGATGTAGGAAATATTAGATTAGGAAATTAAGTCTTACAGGAAGTAGATGAATATTGTTACTTGGGTAGTAAAATAACTAACGATGGCAGAAGTAAGGAGGACATAAAATGCAGACTAGCACAAGCAAGGAAGAGCTTTCTTAAGAAAAGAAATTTGCTCACTTCAAACATTGATATCGGAATTAGAAAGATGTTTTTGAAGACTTTCGTGTGGAGCGTGGCATTGTATGGAAGTGAAACATGGACGATAACTAGCTCAGAAAGAAAGAGAATAGAAGCTTTTGAAATGTGGTGTTACAGAAGAATGCTGAAGGTGAGATGGATAGATCGAATCACGAATGAAGAGATACTGAATCGAATTGGTGAGAGGAGATCGATTTGGCTAAATTTGACGAGAAGAAGAGATAGAATGATAGGACACATCTTAAGACACCCAGGACTTGTTCAGTTGGTTTTTGAAGGAAGTGTAGGTGTTAGGAACGGTAGGGGTAGACCAAGGTATGAATATGACAAGCAGATGTAGGATGGAATAGTTACGTAGAAATGAAAAGGTTAGCGCAGGATAGGGTGGTATGGAGAGCTGCATCAAACCAGTCTATGGACTGATGACTCAAACAACAACAAATCTAAATCCAATCTCATCAGAGAATCAAACCCTAAACAAAAGTATGCCACTTTTACTTTCAATAACAATAGTATTCATTACATTACTAATCCTTTAAAGAAATATAACTTTCATGTAGCATTTAGAACCATTAACAACAGTTTCTGTTTTTTCCCATAATTCCAATTCCATAAATACATCCAACAAATTTGGATGTTCAGGCATACATATATGAAAATACTCGTGACTGCAAAACCACCTATGTAGGTCAGACCAAGAGGAATTTTAATGTACGCTATCTCAAACACGTCAGTGCAATAAAACGTTATATAATTTTTCCACTGTAGATCAACATGTCAAAGATTTTAATCATCATTTCACCAATATTCAACAGGATTTAGGCATAATTAGCTTCAATCAGAAAGGCCACCTCCTTGCTTCAAATCTCTTGACCCGTTTATTAATCCTACCTTTAATATTAATGAAATATCCGAAAATAACAATATCCTTTTTGAGTCTAAAATTCCCATCATCACCAAATATTATGATTAGAAATTCAACAAGCATCACATTAGTGATCGCTCACACGCATCTTACAGATTCAATAATTCCCTCACCCCAACACTTTCTCCCATCACCTTGAGCCAAAATCTCCACCAAGCTCTCACAACATTACAAGCTGTTAAACTACTGCACTCCTACTGTAACATCAAGGGATAAGCCAGTTACACTTGGTTTTTTCTTTTTCTGAATCCATCTATCAGCTTTTCTAAGTCACGGTCATTTTGTCTCTTTTTAGATATCCTATCACATACATCGTTCAGCGGGTTGATCGATATGGCTATGTTTCCACCCAACAACTAGGATATCCCTTTAAGACTTAACTTTCCTCATTCAGCATTTATTTGGACGTCATTACAACCTTGGATATAAATGGAAGGTTTCAGCTATACACAGAAGCATTGTAGAACAAAATAGTGTCAGTCAGACACACAAATCTTACGTGCCTGGGCACATTTTATACTTTCAATTGTAAACAGTCTAGGTGTTCAGTGGATTATTTTAAGTTGAAGTGTGGTTGTCACTTTGCTTTAATTAGACATCAAGATTTTATGCTCATCATCATCATCATTTCCCTTTATCCAGCTGTAGCCGGGTAGGGGCAAATATGGTTCCTCTCCACTTTCTTCGGTCTTTCCACCACTCCTCCTCCAACACTGTGCCCCAGTCCAGGTTTCTTTCTATAATGCTGCGTTGGATGGTATCCTTCCATCTCAATCGTGATCGTCCACGGCCTCTCCTTCCTTGGATTTGCATTTCCATCACCTTTTTTGGCATTCTTTCGTCGCTCATTCGCTTTATGTGCCCCAACCATCTTAGTCGGCTCTTCTCTATTCTGTCATTCATTTTTTCCACTCCAATTTCTTCCCGGATTTTCTCATTCCCTATTTTGTCTCTTCTACTCTTCTGTATCATACTCCTCAAGAATTTCATTTCGGCTGCCTGTATTCGACTCTCATCCTTCTTTGTCATTGTCCAAGTTTCCGCTCCGTAAGTTGTTATGGGTACGTAATACATCTTGTACATAGTATCCTTTGCTTCCATTGGCACATCTTTGTCCCATAACATGTTTCTTACACTATGATAGAAACAACTTCCAGCTTGAATCCTTTTACTAATCTCAGCATCCAGTCGAGCATTCTCCATTAATTCACTCCCCAGGTATTTAAACGTTTCCACTACTTCCAGGGGCTTGTCTGCAAGTCTAATCTGACCTTTCCCTTCTTTCTCCCCTCTAGTCATTACAAGAGTTTTACTCTTTTCTACACTTATTTTCAATCCACATTCTTCAATCTTCCCATTCACCACATTCAACTGTTCTTGAAGCTTCCTGTCGTCTTCTCCCCAAATCACAATATCATCTGCAAATAACATCATGTTCATTTCTCTTCCTCCATATGCTGCTTTTGCTGTTCTCATGATGTCATCCATGACTAATGTAAACAGGATTGGTGATAGAACACTTCCCTGTCTCAGCCCACTAGTTATTTTGAACCAACTTGTCCTGCTATCTTGTGTTTGCACGCAACTACAACATTCCTTATACAATGCCATGATCATTTTTATTAATCCCTGTCCAATTCCTTTTTGCACCAGACTGTCCCAAACTTTCATCCTAGGGACACTGTCATATGCCTTTTCAATATCAATGAATGTCATCACCATATCATTCCCGTACTCCCAATGCTTTTCCATTAGTTGTCTCATAATGAAAATGGGCTCTATTGTTGACCTTCCACTTCTGAAACCAAACTGATTTTCCTGTATCTGCTTCTCAACCCTCAACCTTATTCTACTTTCCAGTATCCTTTCCATTATCTTAGCAACATGGGATATTAGAGTAATTCCCCTGTAGTTCTTCAAAACTTTCTTATCACCTTTCTTGAAAATTGGGATGATTATTCCTTTTTGCCAATCCTCAGGGACCTCCTTATTCTCCCAGACATTCCTGAGAACCCGATATGTCTACTGCAGGCCTACAGCTCTAGCTGCCTTTATCATCTCCACTGAAATTTCATCTATTCCAGCAGTTTTTCCATTCTTCATCTTTCTTACTGCCATTTCAATTTCATTCATTGTAATTTCTTTATCCATTTCTTCGTCAACTAATTGCCTTTCCTGGTCGTCCATTGAATGACTGTCATCTGTTCTTATGTTCAGCAGCTTCTGAAAATACTCTCTCCATCTATTTTTTATTTCTTCTGGCTTTGTTAAAATTATGCCACCTTCATCGTTCACAAATCTGGTGTTTACTTGATCTCTCTTTTTGTTTCTTAAGATACTATACAGCAATTTCTTGCTGCCCTGCGTATCATCTCTCAATGTCTGTGTGAATAAGGCCCAGCTTTTCCTCTTTTCTTCCTCCACTACTTTCTTGGCCAAATTCTTTGCCTCCACATATTTTCTTCTACTTTCTTCAGTCTTAGATGTTTTCAATGCTTTCCGTGCCATTTTCTTTTCCTTCACTTTAATCTTTACCCTATCATTCCACCAGTGTGTTTCTTTGTCTTTCACATTTCCTGATGTTCTACCACACACCTTTTTTGCACATCCAACCAGTGCTTCCTTAAATCTTTTCCATTCCTCTTCAACATTCCCCACCTCTGTCCTGGGTACCAAGGGTATTATTTCCCTTTGAAATTCTTCTTGTATGCTTTTCTCCTTCAACTTCCATACTTTAATTCTTTTCTCTCTTCTTAATTGGGGTTTTTCAATCTTTCCAACTTTGTTTTCCTATCACAACTCTATGATCTCCACCAAAGGCTTCTTCAGGCATGGCTGTTACATCTACAGGGTTCTTCCGGTGTTCTTTCTCTATGATTATATAATATTATATAATATATTTTATATAATATATATTTTATGCTAACATAATATTATGGACTATAGTCGTAACTTTAGAATCATTGTACATATTTTCTTGCTCATTATATCCTTCTGTTATAGGACTTTCACAGTCCCTTTTGACTTCTTTAAATGGACAATTCACTGTCATGATTTTAGATACCAATGTCCCAATTTTTGGTTGATTCTTGTTAACTGATTTGTTAGCTGAAGATGATCATTACACTAATCAAATCAGTGTTAAGATGAAAAACTTTGAATGAGCTAATTCTAATTACCTCAAATTAATGTATTGATTAGATGGATTTAAACTTCTATTTTTGTGAATAAAGTCATGTCCATCAATACGATTCTCAATATGAAAATTACTGTCCATGCAGTCCTTCAGGACAGGGATGGTTTCTCCTGAAGCTGGTCGCAATGCGTAGGAGCAATTGGGCTCCCTCTCTGCTTGTCCCTCGGCGATGTCTGTCCTGGCAATGGTTAATGCCGCCTCCATGTATTTTGTGACCCGGCATTGTTTGTCTCTGAGCCATTTGCCGGCGGTCAAGCTGTCGTCATTCCACTCGGTGACCCCATTTAATGTGAAGCGAGAGGATGGTGGTGACGGCACCGTTGACCTCTTTTCCTAGTCGGCCCTTATGCGTTCCTGAATACTCGTCTCGGTGGTGGCGTTCGTCGCTGTCCTGTTATGGGACAGGTCCCCAGCACTCCCACAATCTCCTCATAGGTGGGCCTGGCTGGAGAATGTGTAACACCTCTGCTGCTTGTTCATGAAGTCTGGCAATTAGGTATACAGCCTTTTCCTCTGATGTACAACCGTTGTGCCCCTAAACGGTCCCTAATTGGGTCTGGAAGTTCCTCCCTAGAAGTAGTTCCGTCGAAGCGTGTAGGCTTTACCTTCGTGACACTCGAGGCGCCGTCACTGCTGGTGGTCCTAGCACGAGTCTCCATGGCCATCTATCTTGTTCACAGGGCACTCACTTTCTCCTTCAGGTCTCGAATTCCTAACTCCATAACCTGAAGTATTTCTTTAAACAGGTCAAGAATGTCCTGTTTAATGTCACTCTTTTAATTTTGTTTTGAGAAAGTGCATGTCCTTTCTAATTTAAATTGCTCACCCTTAAGTTCATTTAATTCCAGTTTCAGTTCGCACTTCATTTCGTCTTGGCTTAATTTTAGTTCACTTGGGATTCTACTTTCAAGTTGGCGCTGGCTGGATTTGATTTTGCTTTTGAGTGCATCTTGACTAGATGTGAGTTCACTTTTAAGTTGATCTTGATTAGATCTATGTTCACTGAACTTACTCAGAAGAAGAGCCTGGAACTGTTGGGCCACGAACCTACTACGCTGGCGTAGTAGGGGGAGAGGTGATACTCCCACGTGGCGCGTCCCAGGTGGCGGATAGAGGGATCCGAACCGGCTTGCCGGCGCACTTGAGGTAAATAAAATATCTCTCATGGACCAAACACACAAAACCCCTGTGGGTGGGGGGCGCAAACAAAGAATTCACCCACGGTATCCCATGCCTTTCGTAAGAGGCGACTAAAAGGGGCGACCAAGGGATGATCAAATTAGAACCATGAAACTACTTGGGATTAGTACCACCATGCGGGGAACACCATGGGTCGCTTTTACTTGCGCATAGTACCACTGTGTTGGGTACCAAATAGGTTTGTGATTAGTAGCAAACGTAAGCGCGACGGCTTTTACAGTACCTGTGAGTGGTAGCAGCGACAGCATGGGGTGACTGAACCCATGGTTCTGGCTTGCCTGTGATTAGTACCCACTATATGAGGAATACCACGGTATAGTACGGATCCCTGTGGTTAGTACCCTTATGTGATGAACACCATAGGTTTGCATTGCCTGTAAATGGTGCCGCAATGTGCGAAACAGCGTAGGTCTGTAATACATGTGCGAATTTCATTACCTGTGAGTAGTACCATAATGTGTGGAATACCGCGAGTCTATATTACTCTTGATTAGTACCGCAACATGACAAATACCATGGTTATACTTTCGTAGCGATAAGTACCATTGTGAGGGACCGCTGACTTGGATTTTGGACCCCTTTCAACTGCAAGTATCATAGATTCAGTATCATGCTATAGAACCAGTCCCTTGGTCAGTAATACTATTGTTCTACGCCAGCTTCTGTTCATGTGAGGCACTGTGGGTCAGTTCCACTGATTATTTTAAATTCATATCCATCCATTCATTCTTCGTCCTCACATTTTGAATTGTGGTCAGTGGATGTTTTTGGGCTTTAATTTGTCATTTCATTTTGTCCCATTTCGTACCATTAGGGCCCAATGACCTAGATGTTAGGCCCCTTTAAGCAACAAGCATCATCATCATCATCATGGAACTGTTGGGTATCCATATCCATTTTCCTATTCACTAGAAATTACTAACTGCGAAACTACTACTACCAGTCAATCTCTATTCTGACGAGTTGGCGGGGTAGTAGATAAGTAATATGTGACTGGTTGCTTATTCTACACATTAACACAGTTACACTCATAGCGCTCTGCTCATTTGTGCTAGTACTACGGACTATTCTTGCAAGCTAAACAGTTGTGTTGCACTGTTCCCATACACACACACTTGTACCCTAGGGCAGTATATTGTATTCAAATAGCATGTGCAAAAACTCAGTCTTACATGCACACACAAGATAGTCTTCGTTTTTCAAGGTCCCACGTCACACAGCTGCACTGTTTCGCCTTCGCCGTCAGTCCACACTGTAGCATGCTAATCCGACAGTCGCAGCAGTTCACACACTTCACAGCACTGTCCTCAGCTGCACTTTTCCATCACGTTCGCTGGCAATCATTCACTGACTGAGCTCAAAACTGAACTGGCTCGGAGTCATCTGCTACCTTTATATAAGACCTAATATTTTTGTGATTGAATAGCTCTTGAAACTAGGTCCTCTAAATTTAATTGCTTTCATGTCTCTTGTCAATGGACTTCATAGGACCGAATTCAAATCGCACGGACATGAAATGGTCAAACATGTTTAATTTCAAACAGATTGCAATTAAATATTTACAAACACTAGAATATTCAAAATATTCACTTATTCCTGTAATGTGCAATGCTGATGGCATGCCAGACTTTGAATATTGAAATGAATATCACTTGCTGTTCACGTCTACGATTGAAACAGGAATTCCCAAGCCAAAGTGGCAAGTAGTGTCCAGTATTCGGGAGATAGTAGGTTCGAACCCCACTGTCGGCAGCCCTGAAAATGGTTTTCCGTGGTTTCCCATTTTCACACCAGGCAAATGCTGGGGCTATACCTTAATTAAGGCCACGGCCGCTTCCTTCCCACTCCTAGCCCTTCCCTGTCCCATCGTCGCCATAAGACCTATCTGTGTCGCTGCGACGTGAAACAACTAGCAAAAAAAAGTGGCAAGTATCAGCTGCACACTGATTTCATTTTATAACATTACACTTCCTGCCACCTGGTGATGAACTAGAGTGTTACAACAAACTCACATTGTCAGACAAGAATGTACACATAATAAACATATGAGCACTGAACATTCTCCCATCCTGTTGATTGAATTTCAATCAAAATGAAATAAATATATAATGTATCATACAACAGAATGCTAATTACCAAACATAAGAAGTTCAATTTAAATTACACTTGAACCCATAACAAGTTAAGTCACATGGTAAATGATCAAAACCCACACAAATGCATAGGAAACTAGCTCGAAATTCATATAGAATGTGCTATATTGCACCAAGGAATGATCACCCTGTTAATATGGATTAAACTCGTTAATTTACATCTGTAAATGTACACTTGTTAGGATATTGTCTTGACATAGTCACTGAAATCAAGTACATCAATTTAAAAAAAACAAAAGAGACAGGAAGAAACACACAGAAACTCTAAATGTTTAAGTTTAAAAACATCATTCCACTGGAAGTAGGCTGAGTTTCACTATGGATTTTGTGCATTCTGCATGTGATGCCCTTACAGTTGCTACACAAACCAATCCATCAGCTCCTGGATGCATTTCTTTCATAACTGCTAGTTTCCATTTTAAAGGTTACAAGTTGTCATCCTTGATGGCAACTACAGTTCCACTTTGGAGGTTGATCTGGTTGCTGGTCCATTTGGGCCTTTGTTGAAGTTGAGTGAGTTGGTTGTACTAATTGTTGAGTTCTTTCCCACAGGTTCAGTTTGTTACAAGTATCTAATGTTAGGTAGGGATCAGGAATTGCACTTAAATTGTTACCAACAAAAAAGTGACCTGGGGGTTAATACTGTGGGGTCGGATGAATCAGAAGAAAGGCTTGTAATTGGTCTGGAGTTTAAGGAAGCTTCAATCTGAGTTAGTACCTTATACATCTCCTCAAATGTCAGAATGCAATTGCCAGTTACGCGACAAAGGTGGTATTTCACAGATTTAATATCAGCTTCCCAAATGCTTCCAAAGTGAGGAGAGTGTGGTGTTATGAAATGCCATTTTGATTCCTTTGGTAGCCATATCATTAGTGATATTGTCTTGAAACCTTGGAAAAGTCATGAATTTGTGAAGGTCCTGAAGCTGCTTATTGGTTCCCACAAATGTTCTTCCATTATCACTGTAGATATCTTTTGGTTTTCCTCTTCTTGAAATACAGCAGCAGAAGTGCAGCTAAAAATGATTCACTTGTGAAATAACTCACTATTTCAGTACGGATTGACTTTGTTGCAAAATAAATAGTGCGATGTATGAGTTAATTCTCATCATACTTCTATTGTTCATAGGATGCAAAAGAATTGGGCCACCGTAATCAATGCTACGAATTTTGAAAGTGGGCGCTGGTTGAACTGTAGGTTTAGGATAGTCAGCCATCATTTGCTGCATAGTGATTCCCTTTAATCTGTAACATCTTACACACTCATGAATCTGGTGTCTTATTGTGCTTCTGCCATTTGGAATCCAATGCTGTTCACGAAGTGGGGAGAGTAATAACTTGGGTCCTGCATGAGCTTGTTCCAGATGTGCATGTTGAATGATAAGCTCTGTGATATGATGCTTGGGTGGTAACATGATTCGATGTTTGGTTGAGAATGGGAAGTGATGTGTTTGCTAATCTATCTCTAAATATATGCCATTACATAAGAAAGGGCACAGATTTCTTATCTGACTCTCCTTTGGAAGAGCTCCGTGAGTTCTGAGTTTCGCAATGTTCTCACCGAAGGCTTCGTTCTCTGCTAATCGAATGCAAGTTTCTAGTGAATTTTGTAGTGCATGAACTGTGAGTAGTCCTGTCTTCTTGATTTTAGGTTTCTTGGCATTGTGAACAAATCCATAGTAGTAAGCAACAACTCTGGAGTTTCGCTAGTGCTGAATACTTGTAGATGATGCTGTCATGCTGATTGATTACAAGAACAGCTTTCCCTTGTCTCTGCTCTAATACTGTTGGTGATGTTTCTTTATCGTACTCTGATCGAGGCCATTCAGAAGATGATTTTGATAACCACCAAAGCAACAACTCTGTGGAGTTTTGCTAGTGCTGAATACTTGTGGATGATTCAACAAATGAAGCAAAGAAGATTGTAAATTTTGTGCACTGACACCTTAAGTCGGCAGGGTTGTGTTGTGACTGAACATGATGCCATTATTCAGTTTCTGTTAACTGTTAATGCTAACTACTCTGTTGGCTACAAATGTCTTCCATTGAGACACTGGGGCTGCTAACCATGAAAGTACAATTTGTGAATCTGTCCAAAGATAGATTTCCTCAATATCTAAGTTAAGCACAGTAATTGTTTTTTTCATTGGACATGCTAATAAGGTTGCAGCAAAAAGTTCTTATTGAGGAAGTGTTATCTTATTAACTGGAGCGACTCTGGATTTTGAAAGAAGCAATCTTATATGAATCTCACCACGATGGTTTATTGAATGAACGTAGACACAGGCTTCGTAGTCTCCCTCTGATGCATCACTAAAACCGTGAATTTGGATGTTCGCAGTGTGCCCTTGATTGTTACTAAAGTCTTGCGTCCTCCTTACGCATTCTGATTTGTCTGTACATCTTCGTGATGTCAGCTGTAAATGCCATCTGGTGTATTCTGAATCAAAGTGTAACTGATTATAGGTTCAGTCTGTTATTCAGTAAAACCCCTGTAGAACCATCAGAGACAAGAGTTGTGGTCCTGTCTGGTTTGAACACTGTCATGAACCGTATATACTCTTCATGTAGTTTAGGCTGTCTACGAAATTTGTTCTCTAATAGTTGAAATCTTTGCCTAGTTTTTTCTTATGATTTTCCTAATGTTTGACGATTCTCCTGGAGTGGATGTCTCGCCGTGAATCTGCCGTCACTATTCCTTGTGGTTGTGTCCTTGAAGTGTTGCATGTGGTTTAGTGTCCAATTTCCCAAAATTTGCTCAGCTGATGGTCAGGATTTTCTTCTGTTTTGATGAGAAATAAACTTACTGTATTGTTGCTAACAGGATTCTGCTGCCAACAGTTACCTAAAACTACTCATCCTATGTATGTGTTCTGTAGTAGTGGAGAGCTTCTGTTCTGCCTTCAGGATGTTGTAGAATAATTCTGCCCCAGTTAACAAATCAACATTTCCTGGATGATAAAAATGTGGATCCGCTAGTGTGATGTTGCTTAGGATGCCCCATGATGATCTGTAATCGAGTTGCATTTGTCCCGTGATTTTAAGTACAAACGGTTTATTATGGCTTTGAATGTTGTTGCGGTTGTTTGTTTCATTGTCGATGGTGAATTGCTAATGCCCGGGCTGTTGTGTTTTAACATGAGTTTGTCTTCTGTGATTGTGTTTGACTGCCACATAGGGCTTGTTGAAATTATTACTGCGTGGCTTTCTCGCTGTATGCACAGTCTGTGATGTGTGTCCTCATGCAGTAATGAATTGTGACATTTGCTCGATGTACATTGCTTGACTTTGTGTCCTGGCTTAGGCAATTGAAACAAAGGCAGTTTTCTCACACAAATTGAGATCTTTGTTGAGGGCTTAATTCTTGAAATCTTGGACATGCAAACAATCCTGGTTTATGCCCTTGTTTGCAACATGCACATTGGGCTTTAACACATGCTAAATGAGAATAAGCTGGTATCTTGTTCCTAGCTATAGTGGTGTTACCAGCTTGATATTTGCATTGAACCTTGATGTTGGTTTGAATGTTTTCAACCGGGCGAGTTGGCCGTGCGCGTAGAGGCGCGCGGCTGTGAGCTTGCATCCGGGAGATAGTAGGTTCGAATCCCACTATCGGCAGCCCTGAAAATGGTTTTCCGTGGTTTCCCATTTTCACACCAGGCAAATGCTGGGGCTGTACCTTAATTAAGGCCACGGCCGCTTCCTTCCAACTCCTAGGCCTTTCCCATCCCATCGTCGCCATAAGATCTATCTGTGTCGGTTGCGACGTAAAGCCCATAGCAAAAAAAAAAATGAATGTTTTCAAGTGCCATACATTTCTGTTCTAAGAATTTGAGTAACTTTTGATGTGAAGGAATTTCCGTTGGACTTGTGTCTCTAATACCCAACCTCTCCTGGTGACAGTGTCAATTCTATCGAGTAGATGCTGTGTTAAAATGATTTCTTCTAAAGGCTGATCTAAGGATAATTCACTGGCAGATTCAGCTTGCACAGGCTTAATATTCAATATGTTTTTGACATACTTTGAGGCTATAATTTTCTTATTTTCAAATCTACTGCAAAGCAATTCCCAAGCTACATTGTAATTGCTTTCTGTAGTTGGCAGATGTTGTATTAGTGACTTAGCACTGCCTTGAACTGAGCTGTGAAGATAATGAAACCTTTGAATTATACCTAGGCTATCGTTGTGTACAAGCAATTTATAATTATCTGCAAATGGAATCCAATCTTCATAATTCCCACTGATTGTAAGGAGTTTGATAGCTGGTAATTTAATATTAGTGTCCTCATTGAGACTATTAGTCCTTGAAGTTAGTGGAGTATTGCTTTGATCAGGAGTCAATAACTCTTGAATTTTTGCCCATAATGAATACAAGGTTGTTTCTACTTCTTCCCTATCTACTGTATGATCTGAATCAGTGTCTTGTACTTCGAGTTCAGTTTGAACTGCACCATACTTTGATTCGAGCTCTATTACTGCATCAAACATAACCTTCAGTTCATGCAAAGTACCGTTGGTTTCCTTACTGAATGCATCAACGTAGTTTTTAATTCTTGTGATTCTACCCGTTATGCTTCCATGCTCCCTAGTGAGCTTACTTATTTGACTTTGATCCATGACACAACTGGGATAGGAAGGTTATCAAAAAAAAGGAAAGGCTTTGAGCTGACCTGTTTTATATGCATTATCCATATGCTGCCTGCTGCTGCAATTTGTTGTACACCAAGCTCGATAGCTGCAGTCGCTTAAGTGCGGCCAGTATCCAGTATTCGGGAGATAGTAGGTTTGAACCCCTCTATCAGCAGCCCTGAAAATGGTTTTCCGTGGTTTCCCATTTTCACACCAGGCAAGTGCTGGGGCCGTATCTTAATTAAGGCCACGGCCGCTTCCTAGCTATTTACTGTCCCATCGTCGCCATAAGACCTATCCGTGTCGGTGCGACGTAAAGCAACTAGCACAAAAAAAATTGTTGTACAAACATTGCTTCATCACTCCTCAATGAGAGTTGAGATGCCGCATCACTTCACAAGTACTGTCCCTTGAAGAGTGATGCCGCAAACAAGAATGCATTATGCTGCGAACAAGAGGCGTTGAAATTACTACCATTCACTCCCGTAATGGTCCAAAATGTTTTTTAAATCTATTTATTTATATATTTATTTATTTATTTATTTATTTATTTATTTATTTATTTATTTATTTATTCAGGATCAGCAACAGCATAACGCTGAATTACAAAGATCCTAGCAATGTACAATAGATATTAATCTAAAATGAAAGATATAGAAATATTTACAAAGGACACAAATATACACAATAAAAACTGTACAATCATATATAATACATATTTACATAAACAACGACATTAAGAAAGGAAAATACATTGACAGTAAATACAGGAGCAAAACAGGAAAGAATAAGAAGGAAAATTAAGTTATATTAGAAATATCATGACAGAAGGAAGGAAACGTTACGAAGATGTCTAGGTTCTTGTTGATAGATAAGGTATTAAACAATGCTGGAATACGTACAGAAAGGGACCTTTGGGTGAGAGAAAGCCGGGAGTAAGGAATATGGAATAGGGTCTTCATTCTGGTACTACGGGATGAGACGTGGAGGGGGAATAAGGAAACTAAATCTGGAGACCTAAATAGACCATTAGCTGCTTTGTATAGCAGCTTTAGGTTGGCTAATCTAAACAAATTTGCGCATATGCAGATGATATAGTGTTAATGGCCAGGAATGATAGATATTTGAAGGAAATGTTTCTTGAAATGGAGGAAGCAGGAAAACGGATGAGATTGGAGGTGAATGACAGTAAATCTAAGTATATGCATGTGACTGTTATAGAGGGCAGAAGAAGTCAAAATAATCTGTCAATAAATGGGCATAATTTTGAGAATGTACGAAGTTTTGAGTATTTGGGAACCATGTTGACAAACAATATACCGAGCTCGATAGCTGCAGTCGCTTAAGTGCGGCCAGTATCCAGTATTCGGGATATAGTAGGTTCGAACCCCACTGTCGGCAGCCCTGAAAGTGGTTTTCCGTGGTTTCCCATTTTCACACCAGGCAAATGCTGAGGTTGTAGCTTAATTAAGGCCACGGCCGCTTCCTTCCCACTCCTAGCCCTTTCCTGTCCCGCCGTCGCCATAAGACCTATCTGTGTCGGTGCGACATAAAGCAACTAGCAAAAAAAAAAATAGACAAACAATAATAGAATAAGCGAGGAGATACATCGTAGAATAATGGTTCTTTGTGAGTTCTGCCGAGTAAAATTTGCGCCGTGGAGATTCCCCGCCGGGAGTAGAAGTGGTTTGACAGCTGTCTTAAGCATCTGCTACTTGCGTTGCACCGCAGGGGGTTATTTCCAAGTTCAAGGAATGTCTGTGAATATCTGTAGTACTGAGATTTTGAAATTAATAAATAAAAAATATTATTCACTCTATCTTTTTTTGCTAGTTGTTTTACGTCGCACCGACACAGATAGGTCTAATGGGAATCAACATCTGTATCAACAGATAGGTCTTACGGCGACGATGGGACAGGAAAGGGCTGGGAGTGGGAAGGAAGCGGCTGTGGCCTTAATTAAGGTACAGCCCCAGCATTTGCCTTGTGTGAAAATGGGAAACCACGGAAAACCATTTTCAGGGCTGCCGACAATGGGGTTCGAACCTATCTCCCAAATACTGGATACTGGCCGCACTTAAGCGACTGCAGCTATCGAGCTCGGTACTCGCTCTATCAATGTTGGTTTTTTGCACATTTAGAAAACCTGCATCGTATTTATATCAGTGGGTGAAATGTGTATAACTACGTAGTTGACTTAATTTACAAACCAAATGTGGAAACATGGAATCAGTCTTTCAGTCTTATGAAGAATATCCACAACCTGTTTGTAGCTAACTGACAGGGTCAGGACTAGAATGAATGAAGAATGAAATACCGCTAAAGAAAGAAAATACTGCCGATTGCAAGATCTGACGTGCTTTTGAGGACAAAGATTAATGTATGGCAAATGAAATGTAGCGAATTTGTTGAATAAAGAATGACCAGTGAAAACAGAAAAAACTGTCTCACGCTACGTTTCCCTGACATGCACCCGTTATGAAGTGATAGGGCTCAAGAATGAACCATAGCTACTGCCAAAGAAAGGAAATTGTGTGCCCTGGCAAGGCCTGTTGCATTCCCCTGGGTATTAAAGATTAATAAATGGCAAATGAAATTGTTTCAAACAGTGATGCTGATATAAATTGAAGAAATAAGAAATAATGTTTTGAACGCCAGCTCTGTCCAGCATAAACACTATCTAAAGTGATCGTAGATTTAACCCCTGGAGCAGTGATGGGAAGCCTACGTTCCATCAGCGCCATGAAGAAGCTTTTTAAATCTTAACAATAACTGAAATTTACAGTTTTCCATCGCAAATGTTGATTCTATCAGCGTTGTTTCATTCCCTGTGGTATTCCGAAACAAGACCTCTAGTTCCTGGAATGATTAATGACCACGGCGCAAATTTTACTGATTTTAACACGGCGCAAATTTTACTCGGCGCAACTCATATGACACCAGAATAATAGCTGGAAACAGGGCCTATTATGCAAATCTTACATTATTTAAATGCCGTCTATCGTCTAAATCTACAAAATTCAAAATATGTAAGATCCTTATTAGACCTGTAGTGACGTATGGCTCAGAAGCCTGGAACCTTTTAGTTGATGATGCAAATAAATTAAAAATATTTGAAAGAAAGATTATTAGACGAATATCCAATTCAAGACCAGAATGGTTGAAGGATAAGGACGATTACTGAAATACAAAACATATTAGACCAGGAGGATATAGTTAGATTTATTAAGGCACAGAGATTGCGATGGCTTGGCTATGTGGAAAGAATGGAGGAAGATCGAATGCCAAGAAAAGTAGTTAAATCCCGAGTAGATAAAAGACAGCGACAAGGAAGGCCCCGTAATAGATGGAGCGATGAAGTTGAAGTTGACCTGAGGGCAATGAACATCCGCCCATGGAGAGCAGCCGCTCAGGATTGAAGTAGATGGTGGACTATCGTAGAAGAGGCCAAGGCTCACAACGGGCTGTAGCGCCGGATAAGTAAGTAAGTATGTAAGTTTAGGTCGGCTACTTTCCTCCGAGTAGAAAAGAGTCTTGAGTTTCAGTTTCCCCAGCATTTGGATAGTGCTTAAGTTGCGACATGCAGGGACCCTGGCTCTGATGATAGCACAGAAAAAGGATTGTACACGGTCAAGTTGGCTGAGATTTGAAGAAGCAGAAATGGACCAGACTGGAGAGGCGTATTCAGCAATAGGTAAGATACAGGAAACATAGAATGCTCTGAGGGCATTTACATTTGTGATGTCAGAAAACCAAGGAGTGACATAGCACGTGAGGCAACCCTGTTTATGTGCGAGACAAAAAAAATTTACTGTCAAAATGCACTCCTAAGTCTTTTTGATTGTCAACAAGTGAAATCGGTTGGTTCAGTAGGTGATATTCTTGTAGGACAGGGAATTTACGAAGTGTGAACGAAATGGTGGAACACTTGGAGGGATGAGGTTTAAGACGCCATGTAGTACACGAACCTGACAGTGAATCAAGTGCATTTTGCAATTGGATTGTATCTGTGGGAGAATCAATCTGCTTGAAGATTTTACAATCATCTGCGAAGAGAAGGATTTCACATGACTTGCGGGAAACAGTATCGATAAGGTCATCAATAAACAGGGCAAAAAGAAGGGGACCTAAGATACTACCCTGCGGGACACCAGGGAGGGTGGAGGTGGGTGAAGAACTGCATCCATCAAGGACCACACGCTGTAGTCTTTTGCTCAGAAAGCTATTAATTAGAGCTAGGCGTCTCCCATGCACGTTAAACCGCTCAGAAAGTTTGTGTGTAAGAAGTGTGTGATCCACGGTATCGAAGAGCTTCGCGATGTCGATATAGCATACATCAAGTTGAGAGCCCGCGTGGATGAGAGACGTAGCATAATGGAGGAGGATAGCCAAGTTAGTTACGCAGGAGCTTTGTGATCGAATACCATTTGAAACTAGGTGTTCTATACATCATTACTTCGATATCTCTTGTTAATGGACTTCATAGGACTGAATTCAAATCACACGGATGAAGTATGAGACGGTCAAACATGTATAATGTGAAACAGATTGCAATTAAATATTTACAAACATTAAATATACAAAATATACACTTATTCCTGTAATTTGCCATGCTGATGGCTGGCCTTGCACTAGACAGGTTCATGAATGGTACAGTGGAAGTGTTCACACCAGGCAAATGCTGGGGCTGTACCTTAATTAAGGCCACGGCCGCTTCCTTCCAACTCCTAGGCCTTTCCTATCCCATCGTCGCCATAAGACCTATCTGTGTCGGTGCGACGTAAAGCCCCTGGCAAAAAAAAAACCAGTGGAAGTGGAATGGACGGGCCATGGTGGATTACATCATAATCCTGCCCAAATTGGCATGGCGGACGCTATAATAATTACAGTGAGGGGTTCTATGTATTTGATGCTACAAGAAAAATTGTGTGTATATACTGAAATGTTCGTATTAAGTAGGAATGAAGAGATCCATGTGATAAACTCTGCAGGGAGTCAGAAATGCATAAGAAAGGGAAAAGTAAACAAAGTGAAAGGATTTTGAAGTGTCGAATAACAATCAGCATTACTCCAAGTTGGAAAGTGATGAGAGGGCAGTTTGTAATAGGCAGTCATGCCATTCGGGAATTGATGAACAAGAATATAAGATAGATATAATTCATTCTATTATAAAATATGACTGTATTGGTAGGACTACACTAAATAAATATTTGCTCAAATTTCTATACTTCTTTCGTACAGATGCTGGTGACCTTGCTATGGAAAATATTACATCCCTCTTGTTTGTTAAGGTAGACTGTGAAGAGGTATGAGAAATAGGAAACTGATAGTTCACTGCGTGAAGCTGTTTTCATATACTTCCTGTAGGTTGTGAAGTACACTGTAGACTACAAAGTGTATGCATATTCTCAAGGGTTTAATTTCAGATGAATTTTTTCATGTGCAATATTGGGTCCACAGACTAGTTATCATATGAATGGAGTGCAACGCATTGAGCGGTTGGGATAACATAACCACATAGCAGCCCATTTGTTTTGCAAGTTTTAATAGAATTTTGAGGCCAAAATGCTTTCCATTTGACACTGACCATTGATTGAAATTAAGAGTTCATCTCTAGCATCCATAGCCTTAACATAATTCACTGCAGAGGGTGGAATACTGTCAAAGAGCTCCTGGGCTTAGGATCCTGATGTTGCATCTTGACGAATTTCCCGTCATAAACGTGTCAAGTTCCAGCTCTGGTCATCTGCAGTTTTCTCTTGTGTTCAGATCGGCTTCATTCACTATTTGCTACATTGTGAGAATCGTCCTATTATTCTCATTCCTGCTCTTAAACATTATCCCTTTATCCTGGCAGTAGCGGCGATTGGGATTTAGAAGTGTGGGGGGGGGGCAAAAATGTATAGGCAACAAAAAGTACCTGGGTCTGTGGCTATAATGGGAGGAGGCATCAAAATTGAAAAAAAAAAAAAAAAAAAATCTACAAAATTGTAAGTTTTTTATGCCCTCGGAGTGAATATCGATAGAGACATAAAGGTTGAGTCTGGCGACTTTAGTGCGGTAATAATAGTACTATACAATAGAGCTAATTAGAGATGTATTACAATTAAATAGAACTTCGGAGTGATTACACAATTAAAATGTCATGTAGTATTTGACTACCTTGCCCCCCCTCCCTCCTAATCACCGCTACTGTATGCTGGTACCCATCGACAGCATCAAATTTCTTTGCGTCATCTTCTGCTTTGGCATCACTTGCAAATCTTATTGATGATGAAAAACCTTTCAGTTTTATCATCCATAATATTGAACACTTCTATAAGATTGTCTCTCGATGCTTGTTCATCAGGTTTTTGCTCAAGGTCATTATTTACCCTGGAAAGTAACATTATTTTTTGCGTTCGTGCTTCAGTACTTCATTTCGTTCCGTCATTTATATAGTCCTGTCGCAGTTGCCAAAATGTTGAGTAAGTGAAGAAAGCAAGATTATTCGCTAGAATGGCACCTCTAATTTCATATTATGCTAAGTAAGCAGCTAAAATTATACGAACAATCTCCATTACATAGTAATCTAACCAAAGAGAGAGAAAAGCATTGCACACACTGATGTCTTTTCCATAGCTTCCTTGTTCCACACTTCACTATCAACATCCTTTTTCTAACAATGTTCTTAAGTAATAAAATTTAAGAAATATCAATGAATTTCTAAAATAAGCATATCAAGCAAAGCTTCACTTTGTTCAGATTTAATAATTTGTACCATGGTACCAAGCGAGTTGGCCAAGCAGTTAGGGTTGCATAACTGTGAGCTTGGACTTGCATTCGGGAGATGGTGGGTTTGAATCCCACCGTCGGCAGTCCTGAAGATAGTTTTCCGTGGATTCCTATTTTCATACCAGGCAAATGCTGGGGCTATATCTTAATTAAGGTCACGATCACTACAATCCCTATCGGATCCTTGTGTCACGGTAAACCTTCATTGTGTTCATGTGAAGTTAAAGCACTAGCAAAAAGAAACTCAATAGTTTCATTAAAATATGAGAATCAACAAGTACGTCCCGGCTGTATGTTATACATCAACCATTTAGATTCATTGCTCATACAGTGCCTTGCAAATGTTTAAGAACATCACTAGAAACCACGTTTAGTTGTCATGTCTGTAAACCTAATGCAAACATGTTTAATATTTCATCACCCCATGACAGAGCTCAAAAATGTGATTTTTTAAAACCTGTAGCTCTGTATTTTTTCTTAGTTCGATTTGATTGGAAATATTAATTTTTCACGCAATGCACTGTGTATTTTTAGAGCAAAAGGTATAATTTTCTCTAAAACCTTTTTGAAGAGACCAAAAACAATTTGCATACTCTGAGCATTAATTTTTCATTCACGTCCTTAAACTTATGTGAGGCACCGAATATTGTTATTTTCATATAAGCTACGAAAATTGAAATATCACTTTTAAAAGAGCATGTGAAAATTGTTTACTGTTCATTGTCAAGTTAAGGATGTAAAGGAGAGGGCATATAAGTCACTGGTAAGACCGTGATTAGAGTATGGTTCCAGGATTACACAATTCGAGAACCGGAAATGATCCGAAGGTAAGCAATACGATTAATTCTGGGTGATTTTTGATAAAACAGTAGTGTTAAATAAAATGTAGCAAACTTCGGGCTAGGAAGTCTTGGGAGTAAGGAGATGAACAGCTCGACTAAGTGTTATGTTCCAAGCTATCAGCAGAGAGGTGGTGTGGAATGACATTAGTAGACAAATAAGCTTGAATGGAGTTTCTAAAAGTAGGAAAGATCATAATATGAAGATGATGTTGGAATTCAAGAGGACGAATTGGGGCAAATGTTAATTTATTGGAAGTGGAATTGGGTATTTTAATAATTTATGAAGGGAGAACTTCAGTAAAAATCTCCATCTTCTTTGAAATTGTTTGAGAAAACACTGGGTAAGCAACTGATAGGGAATTTAAATGCAGATCTGTGGTGATTGAATCATCATCTGGAAACAAGAGTTAATATGACAAACTTATTTAATATTAATGGAGCCAAAGAACTCTAGAAGCAATATTATAATTTGATAGCTGTTGCTTTATTTTGATGTTCATTGCACTGTTGAGAATGTTGAGAGTGGTACAAGGGACTATCTATCTAACGAGAGTGTTTCATCTTTGTTTTGTATTCGTTCGTGTAGACACAACAACACCCAACATAGTTTTGCATATTACAATATAATGACACATGTTCAGAACTACTGCTATGCATTACAAACACATTGAAAATAAAGGTTCTATTTTGATGAAGTACTGATTGGAATGAAATCGAGAGGATGAAACAAGACATTTCTTATTCAGAAATGAGTTGTTATGCTTTCTGTGTCCACTAGAATAAATTATTTCAGTTATTAACAATGGCAGTACTTAGGGTAATTTCTTTTGCAGGACAAAACATTTGGTCTGAAGAACAAGAAAGGTGCCAAACAACAGCGATTCATACAGCAAGTACAGAATCAAGTCAAAAATAGTGGTCCTGCCGCTGGAAAGAAACCTGATGATCTCAAGAAATTGGAAAAGGAGAAGAAGCTCAAAGAGCAGAAGGAAATGAATCTGCTGTTCAGACCAGTTGCAACTCAGAAAATAGAGAAAGGCAAGTTGATAGCTACTAAAATGAAAATCAATTAGATTCTCATTTTTAAAAAAGCATGTGAAAATAGTTTATTATTATTATACTAGTTCATTTAATCTTATTAGTGATTATTAAGAAAAGTTCTAATATCACTCTTAATTTTCTTATCTACTTGATAATTTGATTCAACAGTTATGAAGAATGATACGTTAGTACTTATACATGCCTCCTGATTGTGTGGTGTGGTAAATATGTTATTGAGGAGACTTGTAACCCCTGCCCCCCATTGGTTGGTGTGGCAAATGCAGTGTTGCCAACTCAGCAGATTTTCCACCAAATTTGGTGGATTTTTAAATGGAACAGCGGAAAAATTTTCCATTTAGCGGACGGCGGATTTTTTGACGGATTTTCAAACTTTTTTAGCGATTTTCAGCGGTTACAATATCGGCTTTCATCATCAGGAAAAGAAAATAATATAGAACTTACTACGGCATAATAGTCTACTTATTCCCGTTGTATTGAACTTATGCTGCAGACTACCACTAGTTTTCTAGACCAGCTCTGGCCCACGGCCTCGGTCAGAATTTGTTACAATCGTTACTATACTCTTGATGAGCCGGGTAGTGTCGTGTTTGATAACGTGTTCCTTTTAATATTGTGTTCTTTTTGGTACGGTACGTCAATATGTCAAAAGAAAAGGTTAAAAAGTAGTCAGATATTCCGTAAAGAGTGATTAATTAACTAAACTTTAAAAGGCTAGTTGCTTGAGCTTCCCAGTGATCCCAAACACGAACGGTGTATCTGTTCGCAGTGCAATATAAATGGGAAATTGTTTCACATTATTTCTTTCAAAAACAATGAAAACAGTAATGAAAGTGAAAATAACTTTCAAAATAGATTTGAATATTTCCATATCTGCTTTGCTGCTGTGAACTGCCAGCATATATTTTGAAAAAAAAATAGTACCATGTGGCTTCATATGAGACCACAGGACCTCAACCCAGCACATCTGCTTCAGAGCATATACGGCAGTGCGGGGCATAGCACATGATGAACTCCTGTTCTGAAACTGGTGAGTTTTGAGTTACTCTTTCATTAAAGGAGCTGGTATATGCTACTTTTTTCAGTTTGAAAGTTAGCGGAATGTAGCAGATTTTGAACTAAAATTTAGCGGAGAAAATATTTATGAGTTGGCAACACTGGGCAAATGTATCATTGTTGATAATGATAATAACAATTCCTCTTGATCTTAAGAGACACTGATGATGATTTCTTAACATTCTAGTAAATCCACCAATACTGGCCTCATGAATTTAAGCCAACCTACAGTTCTGGGATTTGATCCTTTAACCCTGAGCAACATTATTCAGTCAATTTACTATTGTATTCAGGGAGAGCAAATATTAATCATAATATGATGATGAAATACTGACTCTCTCTAACAGATGACATTAATTATCAAATAACCAGACTGGTTTTAAATTGAATTTATAAAGTTAATTCGTGCTTGATCAAACAGTTGGGCTGAAGACCATATGGCAGTCCATTATCTGGGCAAGATGTCGATAAGCTTGTTGTTTGTTTGTTTGTTTTGTGTTCATAACTTGATGGCTATTTATTTATTCTAGATGTGTCTTTATTAACTTGGGATTATTATTAATTTCTTAGGCAGTTATCAGTTTGAGAAGATATTATAATTTAGAGAAAGCATTCGACAAGGTTGACTGGAAGTTATTGTTTCAAACTCTGAGAACGTTGGGTCGTGATTGGAAGGACAGTTGTTTGCTTTTTAACCTGTATAGAGCCCGAAGCACAGAAATAAACATCAATGGAATGACAAGAGAAGCAAGAATAAGAAGAGGAATGCAGCAAGGCTGTCCCTTATCACCTTATCTGTTTAATATTTTCATAGAATTTGCTATTAGAACAGTAAAAGAAAAAACCAAAGGGATAAACTTTAATGGTAAACAAATTCATAGTATTCGCTTTGCAGATGATATTGCATTGATAGCTGATTCAGAGCACAAAATGACTAGGATGCTTGGTATACTAAACAACACATTAGAGAAGTTCAGGTTAAAAATAAACACAAAGAAAACGAAAATGATGGTCGTTCAAAAGAAGAAGACTGAATTGAAAACAAACATTAAATTAGGCTGTGAAAAAATAGATCAGATTAAGGAATTTTGTTATCTGGGTAGTGTTATTACCAATGATAATCAGTACCTGACAGAAGTCAGAAGAAGAATTGCTATGGCAAAGCAAGTGTTTTAAAACAAGAAAAATCTGTTGTTAAATAAGCATGTAGGAATTGAAACCAGGAAGAAATTTGTTAAAACCTTTAATTGGAGTGTGCTAACTTACGGTTGTGTGACCTGGACTTCGGGAAAAGAAACACAATCAACACTAGAAGCTGCTGAAATATGGTTCTGGCGAACACTGACAGGGATGAGTTGGACAGAAAAAAGGACTAATATCCAAATCTTGAAGTTAATGAGAAACGGACCTTAATTTATTCAGTAGAGCAAAGGAAAGCTAAATTTCTTGGACACGTCCTACGACATGACACCTTTCTCTAGAATGTCTTGGAAGGAAAGATCCTAGGGAAGAAGTCGAGAGGAAGACCACGTCTCTCATATCTTAGGAACATAATCATTCAGCTGGGTTTTGCTTCTTATGTCACGATGAAAAGGACTGCTGTAGAACGTGGGATGTGGCTGCAGCGACAACGCTTAGCCTTTAGATGATGGACGGACGGATGGATGGATGGATTTCACAAGCACCATTCTCCCTGTGCTCTTCTCGTATGTTCATTCTTGCCATCTTCCTGGAATTTCTCACAGGATTCATGCTTTCTCAGCTTGGCACGACCCTTGATCCTCTTTTAGTTCTTCGGAGCTATTGGAATTGACCTCTAAATTACATTCTAGTTATTGGAATGTGAAGAACAACCATAGTCTTAGGGTGGAAATGTAATTGCATTTTCTATCTCTCCAGTTTGATTTTCATAACCTTTCGTCATATCTGAGTGTCCTGTGGATGGTTGACACGTATACTGTGGAATCTCCTTAGGACATTTTTGAATGAACTTAAAAATTTAAACGTCATATGCAGGAAAATGTACTATTCTAAAAGAAAGAAAAAAAAAAATTTCCAAGGAATTCGTTCAGAGTTGTCCGTTCATTCGTTCTTGAGCCGCCCGAGCTCCCAGAGGGTGGAGGCAGCTGGCTCTCCACTCTTGTTAAATTTTGAATGAGATAGTGCAAGTTAGTTTGTGTTTCATGCACCAGATGGTAAATTCAAAGATATAAACTTCATTTTTGTTTCCGTATTGAACTGAGATCACAGAGAGAAGTTAAAGGTTCACCATTTCAATACAAATTACGAGTTGTATAAGATATTATTTACAACATTTATTTAATACTGGTCCCGTTTTGACATTTAAATGTCATCATCAGCAGTTAAATACATTAATCACACAATTGAGAAAGGACATGATAATTAAAATTGACGTTGTGACACAGTAATACATACATAGTTTTTTAACAATAAAAGATTAATTGAAAGTTTTGACATGTAATCAACGTGTAAAAGTCTTTTGAAATGCTTATTTACACTGTGTGCTAAATAAAATAATAATAAACTTATAGCAATCACTTGATACACTGTTTGTATTGATCCGTTTATGTTCAATTCAGTTCAGTTCACTGGTTATGGCAGTCGAGTAAGATACGAGGCACGGAGCGCTCCCGTTTGTTCGTTGTTTATGGACGAAATACCGCGAATTCGCAAGATGGTTTTTGACTGTTTGGTGAAGTGAGTGCCAACTTTCCATAAGATGATACGTAACTTACTGATTAAGACCAGTGTAACGTAGCAGCGTTTGAAATCCAAGCTAGTTTTGGAGTAGCGGCAACATGAATGACAAGGCAATTATTTCGCGAAGTAGAATAAGAGTTAATGGGCTGACTAAATATTTCCTTAATTATTCTATGATAAATTCGTGTGACATTCTTTTTCGTGGGTATTCTTGTATTACAGAACATACAGGACCTTATGCAGGGGTCCCAAGCAATGTGGAGTTTCTAAACTTTTGAAGAACGGGTTGCAAATCAACCACCTGAACAACGAAACCCATGTCGACCAGAGGTCTGGTACGTTAATGCGAGAGTTGTTGTAAGTCATGCAATCTTTCCGTACGACGATACGTAACTTACTGACTACGACTGGTGTAATGTGACATCTAAGCCAATGTTGGACTAGTACCACCACGAACGACAAGGCAATTATTTCGCATATTGGAAGAAGAATATATTTACTTATTTACTTAATTATTCTACGATTAATTTGTGTGGCAGCACTTTATTTAGTGGATATTCTTGTATTAGGGAATGGACAAGACTTTATTCGGGGTACCAAGCACTGTGGAGTCTCTAACTTGTTTGAAAAACGACTAGCAAATCAACCACCTAAACAACGAAACTCATGTGGACCAGAGGTCTGGTACATCAATGCGAGGGTTGTCGCAAGCCATTCAGACTCGAAGTACGCTGTAATGAAATTTGTTAAGTCATGATTAAAAACGGTAGTACCGGTATACAGATAGAGTGGGGAAATGTGCAAGTGTAAATAGAGCAAGTTATGATGTAGACAAGGCCAATAAAAATAATAACATGACACTAACAGGTGATTACACGTGAGCGAGTCCTAATAAACAGAGTAGATCGAAGGAGGTCAAGTTTAAATTTCGTCCCGTCATACTTGGAGATTCTTTAGTCAAGAATACGAAGAATTCTTTTGTGTACTCTTATCCAAGGGTCCAGGTTAGTCAACAAACACGAAAGTGTACACATTCTGGAGAGAAACCGTCCCGGTGTGTCGAATGCAATAAAGTGTTTACTAGCAAGGGTAAACTCCGCCAACGTGCATACTGGAGAGAGGCTGTTCCACTGTAAAAAATGCAATATGGCGATTTACAGAAAGGAGACGCTACAAAGACACGAAATTTTTCATACGGGATTAAGGTAATTCCAGTGTACGGAACGCAGTAAAACTTTTACCGAAGGATTTCAGCTCCAAACCCTCCAGTCTGTTCATAAGGGCGACAGGTCCTCACAGTGCCAGGATTGTAACAATGTTACCTAGCCTCCGAAAACACATGATGCATCATACTAAAGACAGTCCAACCTGCTGCAAGAATACAAGGCTTTTACAACTAACAGTAAACTGCGAGCACACGCTGTTATACATACTGGATTAATGCTATTCCAGCGCTGGAAATGCAATAAAACGTCTACCCAGCGAGGTAACCTACAAAAACTCCTGTTTGCTCATAATAGGGAGACATCATTTCAGTGTCAGTAATGCAAATAAACGTCCGGTCAAAGCCCGTCACACCATGATGCATACTGGTGCAAGGCTATCCTACTGTTAAAAATGCAATAAAACGTTTGAAGTTAGGGATAGCCTCCGATAACACGCAGCTGTACATACTGGAGTAAAGCCAAACCCCTGCACGGAGTGCAATAAGACGTCTCGTCAACTTAGTAGTAATTTCGCACCCACACGCTTCTTCATAACGAGGAAAGGCCCTTTCAGTGTCAGGATTTCAACAATTATTCGGTAGGGGAAGTGACCTCCGATTACACATAGTGATACACGCCCGGTGGTGGTTTTTACTAATGCCGATCACGAAAATTATGACTTCCGTAATGTCATTTAATCAAAATTAGGATGCAAGAATATGTTCTACGTAAATAGTAGTGTTGTCCGTCTTGTGCGATCTTCCTGCTAGTAGATTCTTCATTTAATTGTGAAGCTAATTTAGTGCTAAAGACAACAGCCATCTTTATTTTATTGATTGGCATTGCTTGCACGTTGTTCTTCTCGAGGCAGACTAACTTAAACGACACCAAATCTTGGAAGTTATAACGCACTACCATCTTATATTTTCAAACTACCATTGACCCAGCGCTAAGAATACTTACTGGCTCTGGTATCTACCGTAGTAACTCTATGAGAAACAAAGTAATATTCATCACCTACCACGTAAAAATAACATACTGAATTAAAATGCCTAACGTTGATTCACAATCTGGTGACGAAATTCCATGCCCTATCTGTAATAAATGTTGTAAGTCGTTGTTAGAAAACGTACAGTCGACAGAAGACACCCCATTGGTTGCTGATCATGAAACTGAAAATAGTAATCCTATGAAGATTTGGGAGGATAGGATTTCAAACATCATGCAAAATGGTGATGCTAATCAGCTGGAATCTTTTACTTCTGAGGTTATACAGTTCTTTGCAGATCAGGTTAATGAATTACCTGGCCCGCAACATCCTGCTGTTAGATATTACAAAAGTAGAAATTTACAAAATAATCGTAAATATGAGCGGAGGTCTAAAAGGCAACGAGAGAAGAACAGAGAGCGTTATGCCTACGAGGTAGCCCAATATCATTTCTATAATCAGAGGCGGAAAATTGCTCGCACAATTTTGGACAAAACTAATAAGGCCCATTCTTGTAAAATCCCAATAACTATGATTTCGGATCATTTTGAAAAGACTTTTGGTACCGAAAATAACAATTCTCCTCTATCTCTTATGGAAAAAAAAGACTGACTTACCTGCTGATATTAATATATCAGTAGATGATGTCCATAAGGCATTATACAACATTAAAGTTGACACCTCACCAGGCCCAGATAATATTACAGTTCGTGTAATATGGCACCTCAGAGCTACTAAATTTCTGACGTTACTCATCAACACGATGCTTCATTTCTCCTACGTACCTTCAAAACTCAAAATGGCCAGAACAATTTTAATACATAAGGGTGGAGACATAAATGATATTAAAGAATGGAGACATATAAGCATATATTTGGTGATTAGGAGAATAACTGAACGAGTACTAGATATGAGATTGCGTTCATATTTCACACTAAGTCCTCACCAGCGTTGCTTCGTGCCATTAACTGGTACTCATGTCAACGCTTCCCTCGTGAATGGTTGCTTCCAGGATGCGAAACGCAACAAAAAGGATTGTTGTGTCATTTTTTTAGATGTCACAAAAGCATTTGACTCTATTGGACATGAACATATCAAACGATCTCTTCGACAATCTGAAATTTCTCCTAACTTATGTAGGTTAATTGAAGCATTTCTTACAAAGAACACTGTTCAAGTGGAAGCTGATCATAAGAAATCAAAACCCATCGAAATTAAGTGTGGCGTAGCTCAAGGGTCCCTTATCTCACCACTGCTGTTCAATTTAGCAATCAATACTGTAATACAAAATCTCACTGAGCATGACATATCCCAGCGTTATGGCTATATTTTATCAGATGACCTACCGCCGTTATCCTCCATTGCTTTCGCAGATGACCTAGTCATACTCAGCAAAACCGAAAATGATGCTACTACCTTGTTAAATTTGGCTGAAAGCAGCTTTGCAGAAATTGGTTTACGTATCCATCCTCTTAAAAGCAAATCTATAATCCTGAAGAAAGGAAAATTAACTGAAGGAAACGTCACTACAGTCGAAGGATCAATAATCCCATCGATAAAAACAAACAATGAACGAATCAAGTATTTAGGAATTGACTTCAACAATGAAATCTCTCTTGACAGACATAAACTAATAAGCACAATAACTTCTGACTTAAATAATTTGATAAAAACAAAACTTCTAAAACCAGAGCAAAAGATAAAGATTATTAACGAGTTTGTTTGGCCGGGTTTGATCTATCCTCTAAAATGTGCCCCTCTGACAACTATCAAAACTTTTCTTAAAGATCTGGACAAAATTATAAGAAGTTCTGTAAAAGGAATAATGATGCTGCCTGATGATACTCCAAATTCGATGCTGTATAGTGCCAGAAAGGTCAGAGGGATGGCAATAATTTGCGCAGAATGGGAAGCAAATATACAGCATTACAATATTTATAATCGCTTACTCCATGTTCAGGACGTTCGCTACCATGCGTAAGGAAGTTACCTGAAGAACAAGATATGGCACTCCACAGGCTTGACATAAAAAAGGAAAGTCTCCCCCCAAAGATTGACGGAAGGAAACTGCACGAAATTATGAGAAATCGATCCTTTCAGTCATGGTGTCAGTTACCACATAAAGGAAAAGGAGTAGTGTTATATTCAGACTGCCCGAAAGCAAACTCCTGGATGACTCATAAATCACCTCTGTCCTCCTCTGAATACATGAATGCAGTGAAGATGACATGCAACCTCACCGCAGTCAGGTCGGTTCCCGGTAGGTCATTCAACACAACCCGTTGCCGCCAAAATGGCTGCAATGAGACAGAAACCCTTGGACATGTGCTGGGATTCTGCCGGAGCACTGAACTAATGCGCAACCACCGCCACCACCGTGTCAGATCGTCTATTGCTCAAGGCTTGAGACAGCGTGGATGGGAGGTGCACAAGGAGGTTCACTGCATCTCTACTGATGACTCTAATCCGAGGGTGGACATCGTAGCCATCAACAGAGGGGACATGAAAGCGATGGTCTTAGATCCCACCATTCGCTTTGAAAGGGACCTGGATCAGGCTCGGGATGTGGACCTAGATAAGCAAGCTATGTATATTCCATGCTTGCCTTACCTTTCATCTAAGTATAAAATACCTATCGATCGGTGGATTGTCCGAGGCCTGCTATTCGGAGCAAGAGTCAGACATCGAACTTCCTACAAAACTTGAAAGTTCCATTCTGGGAGTTAGAAAAAATAGTAATACAGATACTGAGGGACTCTCTGCAAATCATTCACTTCCATCTGTACCTGAAAACGTGATTGACATTTCTCCCCCACTAACCCTGGGAAAAAAGAAGATAACAGCTTCAACGATTAAATCTTCATTTCTTGATATTTTTAAACTCCATTGAAATTGAAACTGTATTCTGGATCCAAATGGTCACCCTTATTGGAGGACAAATGATTTATTTCTTTAATAAATCTCTCTCTTTACTCAAATCATCACGTCATATTTACGGTGGCATTTGAATCTTTGGCTATAACTTGTCAGTCCGTTAAGACACTTGTTATTCAAATGTTGTCAAAGTGAAAATGTAATTTTTAAAATTATTATTAAATAAATATTGTAAATAATATCTTATACAACTTGTAATTTGTATTGAAAAGGTTGAACCTTAAAAAACTTATCTCCAGATGGTAAAGTCACTTGATTCTTGGAATAGAATAAATAGCTCTCTTCCAACAGTATATGCACTGTTACCAACATTACTAATTGAAAGGTGCTGTTTTATGTAAAATAGCAAGACAAATATTTGCACAGATATTCTAGTAGCAAAATACATAATGACATTGAATATACACCCACTCTCTAAGACTGCAAGATGTGCACATATGTACAAAAAATAGGCATTCCTTGCATTTACTGTGGTGTGAGGTTTTCTCTTTCAGGTAGTTTATAAATTTATTTGCTCAAAGTTAGTTTCAGAACCTAACAGTTATAAATTGTTATAAAGGGTCAGTTCATTCGTGAGTGACCCATCACCTGTTCTCACTTGCGGGTTTGGTATCACTGCCAACAAGATGGCTGAAGCTCCTTATCATGCTTTCAGGAACTGAATCCCAAGCAGTTTTTCTGAAGTGCATCATGCCCAAAATGTGGAATGCCTTTGAACAAGATTGTATGTATAGTTTTATTTAATACATCGTATGATGCCCTGATCGAGAGGCTGCAGATGATCTGTGCAATTCCGAACATATGGCGTGTCGGTTGGATATACCATACTGGTGAACAGACAAAAGGATTTTCAAGCTTTTAGCACCAATCTGGGCATTCAGCACCAGTAAATATTGCTCACATACCATGGCTGTTACCCAGTCTTTCAGATTTGGAGTGTACTTTCATGGAAATGTCCACTGTTTGCTTTCCCTAGTAACTAACTTTCCTGTTCCACTTTCATTTTCATTTACAATATGACTGTTAGTCTCTCTTCACATGACTTCCCACCAAGGCAAGGTTTTGTCAGGTGGAAAGAGTGTTTCTGTTGTCTCTCTGTTCTCGTTAGCAGTTTTGCCCCACACACATCTATACACTACATTATACCTGTACTTAAATCTCTCAGTCCAACCATTGGAAGCTTGCAGCTGCTGTACTACATGAACCGTGGTTCCATAGAATGGAATTAGATGCATGGTCTTGTTTAATCCACATCAGTAACAACCTTTCCACCTTGGAAAACCAACCCTGACACACTTCTTTTCTTTCACCACTTGCTCCTTCTTTGCATGCATGTTCCATTTCTTTTGTCTTGCTTAATATGATGTTCAGTGTAGAAGGAGAAATCTTCAATTTCCACACACTTGACTCCATATTTAGAAGCACACATTGTAAACTCTGTTACTAAGACACTGAATGAAATACAACACACACAAGCTGCACTAATGATGGAGAGAGAGAGGAAGAAAAGGCATTACTTTTACTTCTTGGTCAAGGACAGAACAAACTGTGGAAGAATTTTACTCTGTACAAGACGCGAGCTACTAAAAATGTTGGACATTGTCGTCGATTATAAGGAAAATAATGTCTAGTCAAACTGTGCTATAAAAATTTGAACATCTTAAGTGGGATGGGAAAATGTGAATGAGCATTAAGACTGGGACAGATGAAAACATCATGTTTACCTCTTTGCTACCATGCCAGAGTTAACTTGGAAGTTAACACTCGGGTAGAGTGTGAGTAAATTGCACCAGTTTTAAACCACAAAAACATCATTTTTATAAATCATGATTTGGCATTTGGAAGGAAATTTACCTCAATAAATAGTCTACGGAGTTTACATTTCCCTCTTCGTGATGGATATGTTTTAACAGATTTCAGAGGAGACAAATATTTTCTCGAAGTGCAGCCAATTCCCAATGTCTCAGAAAAGGAAATTAAAACATGGACTGATGTAGATGAGAGGGAATTGATTTTATTTTATATTAATGATAAGTGTAACTCCACCATTGTCCGGTCCCAAGTTTGGAATGGGAAAGGAGGAGGGTTAGCTGGCTTGGCAACCAGCTGAAAAAAAACAGCTAACACTGAATGTCGAGCGGCGGTAAATAACTCGATCCCCCATAGGGGCCAACGGCTTCGGGCGGATGAGCCCCTTTGGGTGGGGTGATGGTCCCCTCAGTGTAGGAAATGACATTGGAACCCATCATCTGTGTCTTTGGTCCAACGGCAAAACAGACGGAGGAACCTCCTTTTTGTGGTTCTCATCGGTCGTGGAGACGGATGAGGTCATGCCAGACGGACTGGCTGTGAAGACGCAACTCAATGGTATTTTGAGTCTGTGGCAGTCCGTTGCAGTCATGGTATTAGAACCATTTGTGCCGCAGGGTATAGTTCCGAGATCATAGTGTGTGGGTCACTTCCTTGCAAGCTGCGATGCACTTAAAACAAAATCCCGCTTGTGGCACTTTTTCCTGCTGTCTCGCTCTTCAACTCAAGTCCAACGGTGTTGGGATAAGGATGGTGAAGGTAGGTTTTTGGGTGAAACTGGAAACCTCTAGTTCGGACCTGCACATTGGCAGCAGATGTGTGATGTTCGTCTTTCTCAGATCCCATGACTACTCAGGAATTCGGTCCTGCATCTGTGTTTGGGCAGGCCTATTTAGGATCACCGCTGCCCACCCTGAATGGGGAAGGCCCTATAAAATGTGGGCTAAACATTGGTAATCACACTCTCATGTTATGCGTCTCAATATGATAGCCATATTGGAGTACAGAATGTAAAAGTTTCAAACAAATTTATTAAAAGGCCACCATTCCAATACTTTGCAATCTTTAATTTTAAGATACAAATATTACATATATGTTAAAATGGGACATGTTTCGCTTAGGCTTTATAAGCATCTACAGCCATACTTAATCTAAAGCTAAGTCAGGGCCCTGAACTGGGTTCCTCATCAAAGTATAATACATGCTTTAAACAAGATAAAACAGTCATAAAAATCTAGTCTGTGAAGAAAGTGATGCTTAAATGCAACTAAAATTCAATAATGAACTTGTCATAGTATTATAATGTACATTGAGTGAATACTAGTGTTTGTCGAAAAAAGTAAGTACAAGTTGGTTATTTGTAGGACAAAATATAGTCATAATGATCTGACATACATTTGGATTATACAAATTATTTGATATTAATGAAGCGTGGATTAATTAAAATATCGAAAAATAAATCTTCGAACGTTGTTGAGAATCAGGTACGTAGAATTACAGTAGAGTTGTTAACTCCAAGTGGCTGCGTGAAAGTTCAAATGGCGCTTGAAGCATCAGAATAGAAGTGTTATGTCTCCTTCTAGAATAATCTTTGTGATGGATTGTAGTCGTGAGCTGTCTAGTGTAGATTCAACAAAGAGGGTGTTCAATAAAGCGCTAGGTGTGGGAGAATTCGCAATGTAGCACGTGTTGAAAACCCTAACGTCGACAGAGAGGTGGCTAGCCTTGTTGGTTGTTTGAGACGATCTGATGATAGTTCTCTCACCAATTTGATTCAGTCTCTCTTCATTCATGATTCAATCTATCCATCTCACCATTGTTCTTCTGTAACACCACACTTCAAAAGCTTCTGTTTTCTTCCTTTCTGAGCTAGTTATGCTTCATTTCTGTACAGTGCCGTGCCCCAGAAGAAAGTTTTCAAAAACATCTTTCTGATTCTTATACCAGTGTTCGAAGTGAACACATTTCTTTTCTTACCAAAGGCCTTCCTTGCTTCTGCTAGACTGCTTTTTATGTCTTCCTTACTTCTGCCATCATTCTACACCCAAGTAACAATATTCATCTACTATAGGGCCTCTCAGGGTGCATGCATTAGTGCATTGCGCAGCGCAAGGTGCAAGGTCAACCAGAGTGCAGACCCCACTCCTCGATTTTGTGCAATAGTGCTCTCTCTCTCTCTTTCGCTTGGTCCAACTGTCTTCCTCACTTGCTCTGCAGCACTCCAACATCTTAGCAGAGTTTAGCTGAGCTTAGCCGAATTGTCCGGAGATAAAACGCTGGTCCAAGTCTGCTCGGTGCACAGAACCTCTGCGCCTTGCTTTGCACACGTGAGATTTTTTATGTTTCAGAGGATCTGATCAGCAGACTTCATTCAACTGCATCCCATTATTTTTGTTTTAGATTTATTTATTTTCATCTTGTCCTCTTTCCTCAAGGCTCTGTCCATACCATTCAGCAATTTCTCCAGATCTTCTGCAGAGTCAAATAAAATAATATCATTGGCAGATCTCAGAGTTATGATTTCCTCTCTTTCCCTTTCCAAATACCTTTTCTATTACCTTTACTGGCTGTTCTGTATCAACCTCGAAAAGGAGAGGGGACAAATAGCAACCTTCAAAGCCTTCAATTATCACTGCAGAATGAATTTTGTACAGGTTGTAGATAATTCTTCTTTCTCAGTATCTGATCATCATCTTCAGAATCCCGAGTAGCTTTGTGTAATCAACATTATCAAATGCCTTTTCTAGATTTACGCATGCTTCTCCTTGTTAATTCAATCCTCTAATTGAGACGTAATTCACATGTTCCTATTTGTTGTGTGGAGGCCACAACATGCTCTACATGGCTCGGTGTGACCTTACTATCAGTTTGTTTACATGGAAAGTTTAAATGAGCATTTCAGACACCTTATGTTTTTTTATTATCACAAGGGCAAAAATGCTCCACAAACTCAGAGGAAGATTTGGTAACCGATCAAATATGCCAGAAGTGGTTTTCTGAGTTTTGATCTGGAATTTGATCCTTAAAGGACAAACCTCGTACATGAAGACCCATGTTACAAAGAAATAATCAAGGAAGACAGCAGGGGAAATAGCTCAAGTGCTGAATATATAAGGGGCAATCAAAACGTTTCCGTTTGATGGCCGTACAGTCCTGAATCGGGATGCCAATCTGGCAAAATAGCCGTGAACATTGAGGCACTCGTCTCCCCGATGCACCAGGTTGAAGATCCCCGTGCGGTAAAACACTGTGTCCTGGTGCGTGAAGCGTCGATCCTTCGAGGCCTTTTTGGGGGAACCAAAGGCGTAATTATCGCGTGGGGAGAGATCACGACTATAGGGTGGGTGCTCAAATGTCTCCCACTTGAGTTGACGTAATGGATGAGGCTGGCCTCCCAGATCGGCCGGCGTCTTGTGATGAAACCCGACTCGTACGCAACTTGGTGCACCGTTCCACAACGGTGGTTTTCAACAGACATACTGCCCAATACACAGTCTTCTTTCTCCAATGGATGTTCACCGGTGTTTGTCCTTCGGCAGTCAAAAACAGAATAACTGCACCTTGGTCCTGTTTGGATGCATTTGGTAATAACGTCATAGTTCACATGGCCACGTATAACGCATGCACCTTGACATGACTGCCACACTAATCCCTTTGCCTACATGTCCGTGCTTATATACCCGCGTCGGAGTCGCGTTACATTCCACGTCTGTTGCGGCAACACGCTCGAATGGAAACTTTTTGATCACGCCTTATATCACCCCGTAATTTGAGGAAGCGTCTGAAAAGGCTTGATTACATACTTCGCTGCACTGTTTCCGTGCCACATGAACTCACTGAACAGAATTTGGTACAGCACGTGTCCATTTGTGACTCCTTAGTATGGCAAAATGACCAGGATCCATTTCTAAAAGCCTGGTGACATTTGATGAGAAGTGGATCATATATGACAACACTGTAAGGAAAATGTCATGGCGAAGAAAAGGTGAACCTACACTCACAGTTGCGTCATTCTCCATAAGAGAGCAGATTTTGTTAGAAGTTTTAAAAATTTAAAATATGTTCCCTTTCAACTGATATTGTATTTTATGTTACATTTCATTATGTGGAATACTACTAAAGTACTGGTCCTAATCACCGATCAGTACAGTTTTTTATATACCGGTAACTACTTTTGAAAATTGTATATTCACTGAAGTGAGTGGAGTATCTGTGAGAATGAGGGTTAAATTTTCTGCAGTAAATGCCTTCAGATATTATAAAAGGAAAGAATATCATTTATTACCATATTAGAGAGTAAAAATAAAACCTTTTCTCCTTAAAATCAGTATTATCAAAACTTATTTATTTTACCTTAAAGTATGAAAATAATAAATGTTGACATTATGGTTAGCAATACAAAATCAGTTGCTGAAAAGGTAAAAATAAATCCAGTTTGCACACTTCTTAAAAAGGACTGGACAGGTTTAGATTACATTTTCACAGTTGTTAAAGTCATTACTGAACATGTACTGGCCATGACAGTTCAACAGTGCCTGGTCAAGTATACCAAATACATTGGTACTTCTACAGAATTTTACTTTTTAGTTCAGTCCTGTTTCTGCAGTTTCTTTATTCCAAGGACTAGCCTGTTATTACAGACTTTGTTCTTTCCACTTGGACCAGGTTGGGACTAGGTGATGGCAGTTCCTGTAGCATTCCATAATTTTCTCACTCCTTGTTTTCGATTCATAACATCTACCTCTTCCTCGCCAGTCTTTTCTAATCTCCCTCTCTCCTCACGTTGACTCGATGTCCCATATAAGTTTTATTTTTCTTCTGCTAAGCAGAGTCCTCGAGGGGCGTGCCATTGCAGCTGGAGCCCAAATGGCACATCTGGGCGAAACTCTGCAAAATGCACACAGCCTAACCACCCAAAAATTGGTTCTATTCCAGTGTTTATTTTTCTTGCTTGTTCCCTTTAGCTTCCTCATGTCTGATGGGATCATTCTTTATTGATTCCCTTTGATTTTGCACTGAACCCTCCTTTTTACATACATACATAATCATTATAGACTGTTATGCCTTTCAGCGTTCAGTCTGTGAATTTGCTAAACGTTGCCACGATCCTCGATTTGCAACTGGTGTTCTGGCCTCATTTAGTTCTATACCTCTTATCTTTAAATCGTTAGAAACTGAGTCTAACCATTGTTGTCTTGGTCTACCTCTACTTCTCTTACCCTCTATAACAGAGTCTATTATTCTCCTAGGTAACCTATCCTCCTCCATTTGCCTCACATGACCCCACCACCAAAGCCGGTTTATGCGTACAGCTTCGTCCATCGAGTTCATTCCTAAATTAGCCTTTATCTCCTCATTCCGAATACCCTCCTGCCATTGTACCCACCTTTTGTACCAGCAATCATTCTTGCTACTTTCATGTCTGTTACTTCTAAATTATGAATAAGATATCCTGAGTCCACCAAGCTTTCACTCCCGTAAAGCAAAGTTGGTCTGAAAACAGACCGACCTAAAGATAGTTTCGTCTGGGAGCTGACTTCTGTCTTACAGAATACTGTTGATCGCAACTGCGAGCTCACTGCATTAGCTTTACGACACCTTGATTCAATCTCACTTACTATATTACCATCCTGGGAGAACACACAACCTAAATACTTGAAATTATCGACCTGTTCTAGCTTTGTATCACCAATCTGACATTCAATTCTGTTGAATTTCTTACCTACTGACCTCAATTTACGAGGACAGTATGAAAAGTTCTCGGAATCACCGCTAGATATCAGTGCTAGAGCAACGAGGTTCCCGCACAATAATCACACATCCTTTGTGAGTGAACACGTGGCGCATCAGTGCTCTACCTGCAGGAGTGTGGTAGTGACGACTCTTTGTTGTTGTTCCCGCGTAGTGATTTGTGACAATGGAAAAAGCTGAGATTCGAGCAGTGATTAAATACTTTGTAAAGAAAGGTGTGAAAGCAAAGGAAATTCATGCCGACTTTCAGAACACACTGGGGGAATCTGCTCCTTCATTTTCAACTGTTGCCAAGTGGACCAGCGATATTAAATTTGGTCGGGAGAGCTTGGATGATGATCCGCGTAGTGGACGGCCAAAAAGTATTATGACCCCAGAATTTATCGCAAAAGTGCATAAAATGGTCATGGAGGATCGTCGGCTGAAAGTACGGGAGATTGCTGAAGCTGTAGGGATGTCTTCTGAATGGGTATATTATATTTTAACCAAAGAATTGGGTATGAAAAAATTATCCACAAGATGGGTGCCGTGGATCTTGACATTGGACAATAAACCCACCAGATTGGAAATGTCCGAACAAAGTCTGGCCCGTTTTCAGTGCAACCAACAAGATATTTTGCGCCGGTTTGTGACTACAGATGAAACTTGGGTTCACTACTATACCCCAGAGACAAAACAGCAGTCAAAGCAGTGGAAACATGCTGATTCACCACCACCAAAGATAGCAAAGGCAGTGCGTTCAGCCAGAAAGGTCATGGCCTCAGTTTTCTGGGATGCAAAAGCCATTCTGCTGATAGATTATCTTCCTAATGGCCAAACAATTACGGGGCAATACTGTGCAAACCTCCTAGACCAACTACAGGAAAAGATACGCGAAACAAGGCCTGGTTTGGCAAGGAAAATGGTCATCTCTCATCAGGACAACGCTTCGCCGCATACAAGTGTTATTGCCATGGCAAAACTTCATGAACTGGGGTACGAATTGTTAACACATCCACCTTATTCACCTGATTTGGCACCATCAGATTTTCATCTATTCCCCAAGCTGAAAATTTTCCTCGGTGGACGGAGATTTTCTACAAGGGAAGAATTGACAGCTGAATTGGACAGGTATTTTGCAGGCCTGGAAGAATCTCCTTTTTGAGATGGGATCTAGGCATTGGAACATCGCTGGACCAAATGTATTAGTCTACAGGGAGACTATGTTGAAAAATAAAAGCATTTCCACTGAGGTAAGATACTTAATTCTAGTACATGCCGAGAACTTTTCAAACCACTTACGTAGTCTTCGAGAGGCTAATTTTCATACCATACTCATTGCACCTATTTTCAAGTTCCAAGATATCAGACTGCAGGCTTTCGGCACAATCTGCCAGTAAGACCAAGTCGTCAGCATAGGCCAGACTGCTTACTACATTTCCACCTAACTGAATCCCTCCCTGCCATTTTATACCTTTCAGCAGATGATCCATGTAAACTACGAACAGCAAAGGTGAAAGATTACAGCCTTGTCTAACCCCTGTAACTACCTTGAACCAAGAACTCTTTCTACCATCAATTCTCACTGAAGCCCAATTGTCAGCATAAATACCTTTGATTAATTTGAATAATCTACCTTTAATTCCGTAGTCCCCAAGTATAGCGAACATCTTTTCCCTCGGTACCCTGTCATATGCTTTCTCTAAATCTACGAAACATAAACACAACTGCCTATTCCTCTCGTAGCATTCTTCAGTTACCTGGTGCATACTGAAAATCTGATCCTGTCAGCCTCTCTGTGGTCTGAAACCACACTGGTTTTCATCCAACTTCCTCTCAACGACTGATCGCACCCTCCCTTCCAAGATGCCAGTGAATACTTTGCCTGGTATACTAATCAATGAGATACCTTGATAGTTGTTGCAATCCTTCCTGTTCCCTTGCTTATAGATAGGTGCAATTACTGCTTTTGTCCAATCTGAAGGTACCTTACCAACTTTCCATGCTAATTTTACTACTCTATGAAGCCATTTCATCCCTGCCTTCCCACTATACTTCACCATTTCAGGTCTAATTTCATCTATTCCTGCTGCCTTATGACAATGGAGTTTATTTACCATCCTTTCCAATTCCTCAAGTGTAATTTCACCAACATCATTTTCCTCCTCCCCATGAGCTTGGCTGTTTGCAACACCACAAGGATGATTTCCTTTTACATTGAGAAGATGTTCAAAATATTCCCTCCACCTCTCCAGTGATTCCCTGGGATCTATTATGTGTTCACCTGAATTACTCAAAACACTGTTCATTTCCTTTTTTCCCTCCCTTCCTAAGATTTTTTATTACTGTCCAGAAAGGTTTCCCTGCTGCTTGACCTAGCCTCTCCAGGTTATTACCAAAATCTTCCCATGACTTATTTTTGGATTCAACAACTGTTTTGCCCTGTTTCTTTCATCTACGTACAAATCCCTGTCTGCCTCGGCCCTTATTTGGAGCCATTTCTGATAAGCCTTCTTTTTACATTTACAAGCTGCTCTCACTTCATCATTCCACCAAGATGTTCGCCTTTTCCAATCTTTACACACAGTTGTTCCTAGGCATTCCCCTTCTGTTTCTACTACAGCATCCCTGTATGCCTCCCATTCACTTTCTATATCCTGAATCGGCTTACTGTCTACTGTTCAAATCTTCTCACTAATTATATCCATGTACTTCTGTCTAATTTCCTCATCCTGGAGATTTTCTACCCTTATTCGTTTGCAGACAGATTTCACTTTCCCTACCCTAGGCCTAGAGATACTTAGTTCACTACAGATCAGATAGTGGTCTGTATCTTCGAATAATCCCCAGAAAACTCGTACATTCCTAACAGATTTCCGGATTTCCTATTATGGATCTGGTACCCCTAGCCTCCCATGTGTAGCGGTGAATAGCCTTATGCTTGAAGAATGTATTCGTAACAGCTAAACACATACTAGCACAGAAGTCCAGCAAACGCTTCCCATTCCCATTAGCTTCCATATCTTCCCCACATTTACCAATCACCCTTTCGTATCCGTCAGTTCTATTCCCAACTCTCGCATTGAAATCGCCCATTAGCACTATTCTATCCTTGCTGTTGACCCTGACCACGATGTCACTCAATGCTCTATAAAACTTGTCAACTTCATCCTCATTTGCACCCTCACATGGTGAATACACGGAGACAATTCTAGTCCTAATTCCTCCAACTGACAAATCTACCCACATCATTCGCTCATTTACGTGCCTAACAGAAACTATGTTGCGTGCAGTAGTATTCCTGTTAAAGAGCCCTACCCCAGACTCTGCCCTTCCCTTTCTAACACCCGTCAAATACACTTTATAATCTATCTCTTCCTCGTTATCTCCTCTTACCGAAATATCACTTACTCCTAGCACATCCAAATGTATCCTCTTTGCTGACTCAGCCAGTTCTACTTTCTTTCTTCCATAAGCCCCATTAATATTGATAGCTCCGCATCGAATTCCATTTCATTCGCCAAGTTGTTTTCAAGGAGTCCCTCGCCTTTCAAATGGGAGTGGGACTCCTTTACTCCAATAGGTCCGAGGTCTGCTTAAAATGTTCTGAGCTCGGTAAATTCATGAAGCAGGATGCTACCCTACTTGCACATAGTCCAAGTGAGGATCTCTCCTCTAACGGGTTATGGACCACCGGTGAATTGTATAGTCTTAGCCGTCTGAGTACAAGGAGGGCCATGACTCAGAATATGTCCGAGATGCCCACTCCCATTCCGTAGCAACTGGTATCCCGACTCTCAGGACCACTTACTAGGCCACTCAGCCGTTGCCCATGGTTCACGAACTAGGATATGACTACAGTAACCCACACCATGAACCATCCCTCCTTTTTATTTGTGAATATTTTTAAGCTTTAGTCTTTCTTGAATATTTTGTTTTTTTGTTCTTAGCCATTTTATTACTGTAAAAATAAAGCTTAATTTTGGGAAAAGATACTTTCCAGTGTCATTATTTAGAAGACCTTTTAGACTGTGTGTACTAAGGAGAAATCCATACAACGTTATATTATGAAGTAGACTACTGCATTACAACATGTAACATGTTCTCACCTGCGTGAATAGCACTCAAGGATAAGAGTAACGAAGGTGAGATTTTTCTCTTCTTTGTCAAACTACTTGAAGTCCTCTGAGGTTAGGAAATCTCACTTTTGGTGTTAGATTGTGGATTAGTTATGATTATAATTTGTAGTATAGTCAAATTATTAGTCATAAAACGTTTCCTTCAGGAGCATGCTTTGGAGGTGGGGAAGTCCAATTACTAAATCTCCAACGGCACTTTCATACACTTAAAACAGTACCTAGAAAAGCGCATGCCCGACTTGGCTTCAGTCATCTGCCAAGGTAGCTCCCTATAGTTGAGTCCGATGAAGCTAGGATTCTTACAGTGCTGTGTGTGGGAGTATTATTGAAGTTGTTTCATTTTTCACAGAGGTGAGACTTCACTTGGAGACAGGCATATTCATTGCAAAAAGTCTTATTTATAAAATAATACAAATGTTCTTGAAGTGATTGATTAATTTTTCAGGTGCTTCTTCTTATTATAACACCAACAGGCATGGGGACATGGCACAGAGGAGAAATAACATACTGTGCTCTAAAATATACAAAATCAAAACCTTTATTGAAAAAATAGATTATGGGACCAAATAGATTTTATTTCAAACTAACTTATAATACCGTAATAATTTATAATTCGTAAAAATATATTTTACACCAGGAAACCACCTGGGACACATCTTCCCTTTTTTTCGGAGAAGAACCCAGTAGCAAAACCCAATCACCATTTCAGAAAACTATTGCTTAGCATTTGGTGGGATTTGAAAGGCATTTTCTTCTGCACATTGCCTCTTTTTTTGCATACACCGACACAAATAGGTCTAATCAAAGGATATAAACTTCATGGTTCTGATCCGTATTGAACTGTAATCACAATATAATCATTAAATTAATGTTGTAATGGTCCACCTTTCAATACTATAATATGCATTATTGCTTTACATTAACTAGGGACTAGTTTCGGGCCTGGGCTGGCCATCTTCAGCCTTAATATAAAACATCTAATAACTAAACAAATGTACATACACACAATTGACATTAAAAAAATTAACAAATATATACAATTGACATTACAAACTGGGATGGAATAATGAGAATAAACTAGGCTCTAAGCATCTTGAGTATACCTCGAGACTCTTTCACGCACTAATATTCACAGAACTGTTAGTTCCATCACTGCTAATCATTGCAATTTCAATTGTAAACCAGGAACTGGTAAATGTTGATCCTGTAGTCAATCACCAAATTTACTTGAGTGGTGTTAGCCGTATGCAAGTCACTGAACGCCGCTGTAAACAACCACCAGCTGATGCAGAACTGCTAGATGGTGTTTCAACATCAATCAACGTAATAAAATGAAATGCTCTTGTAGTGCTTGTTAAAATCATGCTGAAATGTTGTTGGACACTGTCAGGACTGCATATAAAGATGTGGTTAACCCCTCAGCGCCGACCTCTATACGTGGTATAGACCCATACATGGTTTCACATCTACGGCTATAGCGCGAAGAGTTTTGGAGTTACTGATATGCAAATTGTTTTGTTTCCAAGAAGACATTTTCGGGTTTATCAGTGTTGTAAATAAGAATTGAAAAATTGTTACAATGTAGTTGTTTTTTTCAAGGATAATTATTTGTCAAATAAGTCTGAGCACTAATCTCTTGCTTTTTTTTAAGTCAGTTTGCTTCATTCTTTCCCACAGAATAAAATAAAGAAAAATATGATCTGAGAAGTTTGCCTTTTCGTGTGATGTTCTTTGCTCTATTTGTACATTGGGAGTGCGATTTATTTATTTTATTTGTCTTTATTTCTCAGCTTGTAATATTTTCGTAACTCTCCACGAGCGCTCTGTGTAGGCATCAGTTAGTGCTGCTTTCTGTCATACGATACGAGAACCAGTTGTTCATGGTATATATCTCGTTTGAAAGACGTTCCCTCGACCTTTTATCTGAAATATGTATCGAGTTGGTTTGATTCATCATAAATGTTATTCCCCTCATTCAGATTCGTCCTGTTGCTTTCGGTCTCGCTGCAGCTTCATCAGTCCGTGTGACGCGCGGTGCTCAGCCGTGGTATGACTGACAGTAACGTGCTTGAAATATTGTATAATTCAGATGAAAGTTTAGTCGGAAGTAGTAGTGACAGTATAAGCAGCAGTGATAATGAAATAGATGATGTAGCAGTGGTAAATGACGAGAGTGACGATGAGGAGGAAACAGTACTTGGAAATTTTGTGTAAGAGAAGTTTTCAACGGTGAATTCTGATTGCTAAATTCTCTAATAATACTCACACAGGTCACCGAGACAAATATTGAGCAATTACCTTATTGGGTTCAGCTGGTGAAAGGTTTGTTTACAAAATACGCTCGCTCGGGAGGGGAACGAAATATTCAAGGCCGGCGCGCATCAGATAATACAGTTCCAAGGTTGCAGGAAATATATTTTATCAGGAAATTGCACCCAAGAGTTGGAAATCCAAACCTCAGACACATTGTGTCCAGTGTTCAAAACACGGCGAAAAGAAGACGTCAGTGTACTGCTGCCAGGAGTGTACTTGAGTCCCTGTCTCAAAGAGTGCTTCGAACTCTATCACACGGAACTAAATTACTAAGGAAATGTGAAACAGTTATGTAATTATCTGCATGTACATAGTTCTGTCATAAGGAATTCCAAATTTCGTGAAAATTGGGCTACTCTTATACTTGCAGTAACGTTTTAAATGAATCAGTGTATTTCAGTCGCGCGTAGTCGAAATCTCATCCGGCCGTGGGGTAGGAAGCTATTTAAATGGCTGCGACGCTGAGGGGTTAAAATGGATACATTGTGTCTGGTATAAAATTTGCAATTGCAGTGTCCATGAAGTTAACCTGAATAAAATTAGATAAAATTTAGTTCATGAATTGAAGGAAAGAGCGTGTTAGTTAGATGGCATAGGTTATATGAGGCTTACCTCTCATTGCGACATGTGGTGTCTGTTTCTATCTCCAGAATTTTCTGAATGGTAAATGCATTGTTTCATTGGAGGACTGCAGAAGGGCCATTGAACAGTTGATCCAACAAAAACCTGCAACGTTTTGGGAAACTTGTATTTTGAAGCTACCTAGGAAATGGCAAAAAGCCCTTGATAATAATAATAAAAGTTGTGCAATGAAATAATGCAGATTTAGAGAATTGGAAATAATTTTGATTACATCCTCATGATGGATCAATGCATTTATTTTTCCTGTTACCTGCTTCCCTGACAGTCAGGGAAGAGAGCTGCACTGGTTATCAGTTAAGTAATACGTGGTTGCCAGCCCTTAAGGATTTATGTCCTTTCACTATTGTCATACCTTCATATGTACACCTGTTATGCCCCCCCTTCCAGACCGATTCTGATGGTGCTGTCAGCTTCCGCTTCAAATGCTAGCACTGTACTGTGTTTGGTGAGCCATCTGGTGACGGACAAACGTACCACTTGCACTTCTATTACTAACTTCCAAATTCAGACTTTCATTATTAGAGAAGTCTTCTTCGCGAACAGTCGAGATTTTCTTCAGAAGACGCAGAGCAAAGTTTTCTTGACATGGCGTAAGCCCAAAAGCCCATATCATGTCTACAAGTACGGGCCGTGAAAGCTTCGATGTTAATGAAGTCTGATACCTTCATAGTCTTCAGGTCTTGTCCACGTATACAGCTATTGCTTGTTTGATTGGTGCAGACTTCTGCCAGCGAACTTCCACTTTCATTCCTTTGTCCAAGTCCAAATTCTCCTACCATATCACCTTCTTTTCCTTGGCCTACCACTGCATTCCAGTCTCCCATTATATAATTAGATTCTTATCTCCTTTTACTTATTGTATTAAATCTCTCTCTTCATATATTCTTTCGATTTCTTCATCATCCAACGAACTAGAATGCATATACCGAGCAAATGGCTGCGCAGTTTGGGTCACGTAGCCATCAGCTTGCATTTGGGAGAGGTGGATTTCACCACGCAGATGCTGAGGCTGTACTTTAATTAAGGCCATGATCACTCACTTCCTTACCACTCCTATCCCTTTCTTATCTGGGGCTGTACTTTAATTAAGGTCATGATCACTTCCTTACCACTCCTATCCCTTTCCTATCCCATCATCGCCATAAGACCTATCTCTGTGCAACGTAAAACATTGTAAAAAAAAAAAAAGGAATGCATATAGACTTGCGTTATCATAGTGGGCATTGGCTTGGTGCCTATCTTGACAATCTGTTCATTATGCTGGTCATAGGAGCTTACTGCTGCCCTGTTTTCTTATTCATGTTTAAACCAGCTCGTGCTTTTCCCCTCTTTGATTTTGTGTTGATAATTTTGTTGTCACCTGAGCAAAGATCTTGCTCTTCTGCCCAGATACTTCACTTATATCAACTGCATCTAACTTTAGTCTATCCATTTCCCTTTTCATATTCTCTAACCTGCCACAACATTCCATGCTCCGACACACAGATGGTCCTGATGGTTGCATCCTCTTGTTTAGTCCCCACCTGGAGATCCGAATGGGGGGCTGTTTTTACCCGAGTGAAAGCCATCATCCGTACAGCATTCATACAGAGAGAGCTGCATGTCCTTGGGAGATAGTTACAGCTGTAGTTTCCTGTTACTTTCAGCCATGTGGCAGTATCAATACAGCTAAGCCGCATTACATATTATTACAAGGCCATGTCATTCAATCATCCAGACTGCCACTCTTGCAATTTACGAAATACTGCTACCCCACTTTAAATTAGCCCTTTGTTAGTCTGGTGTCTCGACAGATACCCATCCAATATGGTTGGACCTATGACTTGGCTACCGTACTTCATTGGGATACACAAGCATCCTCACTTGGGCAAGATCACATCTCTACATGATCAGAGAGATTTGAAATGGGCTTGGGTGAGCAGTACCTCTTAGCCCACATTCAAAGGGAATTCAGCATATTTCCTCAAATTTCAGGAAATGTTACTCTCGATACCTTTGTTGTTACATGGGTTCCCTATCCCTTTCAGACCGTGTACGCACAATTGTGCGGGTTCGTATTTTATTTATGTCTGAGCTTATTTAACGTTTTCTTGGCGCTAGACCGGACTGCAGTGCTTGTGCAGGACACGTAGCATGTACTTCAGTTGTTTTTATTTAGCACTTGACCACCAGGGGGCAGGAAGAAGAGTTTAAATATACAGTTCATCGGCAAGATGGCGGGAAGCAGTAATGCCTAAAATAAGTATTTATTTATTTATTTATTTATTTATTGCATTCATATTAATCTAGAAGCTCTACCGAATATCAGACTATAGTCAATGAAGTGTGTAACTACACTACCAACCACCACAGAAACACGCAATAGTGATTACATCCCTTCATATAGGGTTGGCGTCAGGAAGGGCATCCGGCCGTAAAACAGGGCCAAATCCACATGTGCGACACAGTTCGCACCCGCGACCCCACAGGTGTGGGATAAGCGGTAGAAAAAGAAGAAGAAGAAGAAGTCAATGAAGTGTGTAAATTGTTTAGCGAACGTAAATTGTGAACTTACAACATCGTACGTAATACCATGAGGTTTTGAATGTTGATACGCACAAGTGTGCGGGCTAAGTTTCCCTACAGACAATGCATGCAAGAGTGCTAGGTGCTGCCACCAAAAGGACTGTGAAAGCAGGACTCGTACTCTACGTGAGAAATGTGATATATAAGATTTTAATTGTTTAAAATACATTGTTCCACGCGGTAAAATAGAACATTTGATCATGTACTTGTGTATATTCACATGTACTGAGCTGAATTTTTTATTTTTTGTAAGTAGTGAATTAAGTCCTGACACGCACAATTGTATGGATTCTGTTTTTAGTTGAAAGTTCTCATTTTGTAAAATAAATTATGAAAACATGTATTTGAGAGCATTTTAGTAAGTTTTTGATGTACGAACGAAAATTCACACCTCCAGTTTTCTTTCAGATCTGACGACAAGGTGCTGCTGCCAAAAGGGCAGTAAAAGTAAAACTCATCCTCAGTGTAGACAATGTAATATTTACTTGTGTTTGAACGAAGATTTAATTATTTTAAATTGTTCCCCACTGTAAAATAGAACATTTGATCATGTACATATGTATATTCACATGCATTGAGGTAATTTTTCTTTTTTGTAAGTAGTGAATTAAGTCCTGACATGCACAATTGTGTGGGTGCTTTTTCTCAGATGTTAATTTTTATTTTGTAGAATAAACTAAAAATATATGTATTTAAGAGCATTTTAATCAGTTTTTGACGTACAAACAAAAATTCACACCGCCAGTTTTCTTTCAGGTCTGAAAGGGATATAACAGCGTGTTCGAGTCTAGAGAATACTAACATATTGCAGAGTGTACTAATTGTTGGTATTCCATAAATGATTTTATATAACGCATGACAAATCATAGCATTTTATAAGCACTGTTAGCTGTTCTGTCAGCCTGACTTTGGAATGTTAACTTGCCATCAAATAATATACCAAGGTCATTGTATTCTATGTCTTTCTTAAAGTTCTAGCATTGAGTAAGTGAAAGGCTCTTGAGAAAAATTACATCCTTAGAAATATTGAATTTTAATTTGTTCCTAATGCTCCATTCACTGATGTCCGACGCACTGGCTGAATGGTCTGTTCAGAGGGTCCTGGGTACGATTCCCGGCCGGGTCGAGGATTTTAATCGCTTCTGATTAATTCTTCTGACTCGGGGACTGGGTGTTTGTGTCCGTCCCAACACTCTCCTCTTCATATTCAGACAACATACCACACTACCAACCACCACAGAAACACGCAATAGTAATTACATCCCTCCATATCGGGTTAGTATCAGGAAGGGCATCCGGTCGTAAAACAGGGCCAAATCTACATGTGCGACCCCACAGGTGTGGGAAATGCAGTAGTAAAAGAAGAAGAAGAAGAAGAAGAAGAAGAAGCTCCATTCACTGATGTTATGTATATCACGCTTTGGAAGGTGACAGTCCTCTGTTGTTGAAATTCACCCGTATAATTTCAGATAATCTGCATGAATTAAGGAGTGGAATATCGTACCCAATCTGGTAGGCCATCAGTAAAGGATAAAAATAGAATTGATCCAAGATTTTAAACTTGTGCAATTCCTGAGATGGAAGAGGACTTTTAATTGTATTTTTTCTAAAAGTGACGTACTGTGCTCTGCTTCTTAAGTATGCACAGAAAAAGGGGAGAAGTGGCTCAGAAGAACCTTTTCAATTTAATTTACTTAAAAGCTGATCATGATCTACTTTCGAAACACATTCTGAAAATGCATGTGTATTACATCTGCCTGAATGCCCTCATCTAACTTCTTAGAAATAGCATGTCAAAAATGTACCGATTTGGTAACTGTGGCCTTCAGGACATGAAGCCGTACTGACACTCTGACTTGTGATTTTACATTGAAAACGATGTTGTTTACATAATGTAAACTTGAATAGTTTTGCTACTGATGATAACATTGCAACAGGACGATAGTTAGTGATTATTGATAGTGTTTATGGCTGTAACCGTGGTGATGGGCAGGGTGACCGTATTTCTGAAGGTTCAGAATGGGACACCTGTTCTCATAACATATTCAACCTGGTACCATGAATACAACTTAAACAATTTATTTTAATTTTTAAAAATTGTAATTGCAGCTACAAACTACTAACTAGTATGGGGTTATGTGTAGTTAAACATTACAAGATATGTCAACATTTTAGTTGTCATAGAATTTATAATTTTATTATTGTATATATTATAATTTTACACAGCATTAAATTACAGTAATCACTTAAGAGGGTATACCTACCTTCAGCACTATAAATTAAGTTAAAAACCAGTATTTCTCAGTAGCCAGTAGTACTATTAAATTGAAAATTAAATCTCTGCAACTCATAACTCAAAAAGTAATCAACAAATCTAAAAAGAAAGTCACTGAAATAAAGAGAAAGGGCTGAGCTTGAGACCATCTCATTGCTGCGCACTTCCCAATGAATTTACATATATAAGAGGTCATTAAAATCTACATTGCTATCTGCTATCAGAACGTTGAAAACTGGTTAAAATGGAAAATGGATGGGACAGTGTAAAATAACAGGACTGTCCTGGTGGAAATGGGACATGCTGATGGACCATGTAAAGAAAAGCAGTATTGAGGATTACTGGGTCCTCTCAAAAATATACCAATATTTGGAAAAATCATGTATCACAACAGATGTAGCATTCTTAGAATCATCTGACATTTCCATGATACGTAAAGCTTCTGTATCCTTCATGCGAAGGATTAGAGATGCAACATGTCTCTGCCGCAGCATGGCAGCGCATTCTATGTTTTAGAGTGGACAAAACTTGAATTAATTCATTAATTAATTCCTTGCTGTGTGGACAAAACCATTGGTCTGCCATGGTTCTGGGGAGTGACAGACCATTGTGTGGGGGGGGGGGAGGGTACTAGAGCCCAGTAGTTAGGAAAACTGCCTTTTTTAATATGGATGTATACATCGAAGTGTAACAAAGAGACAAACATGTTTCCATACTGTACCAGGAAATGCATATGGCCTGGAACATAGTTTTAGTTACATGAATATTTGCAACGGGACGACTCGAACGTATGTGTAGAGTGTACAAGGTTTTTTATTTAATCGTATGGTGATTATAACTACACATTTATAAGTCCAGGTCCAAGTGTTTCAGCCACTCTACAGCACTTTCTGAAAGATGAAACAGGTCGCTGGGACTTCCGGAGTAGGCATGAAGAGGGCAGCGCAGGATGACATGGTCCATGGTCTGCTCCTCTTCACTGCATTCGCACATTGGACATCCAACCCCACTTATGGCGTAAGAAATTGCAGCGTCCATGCCCAGTTCTCAGTCTGTTGAGGCGACACCATAGTTTTCTTGGGAGGTCGAATCCCTTAATTTTCTGGGTTGGATGTAGGTCATGAACATTTGTTCCAGATGTTGAAATTTACCACTCATCCTGCCAGCTCTTGTTTAGATTAAAATTATCCATCAAGAGTTGGCCGGCGAGTATATTTGCTGGTCTCCTAGATCGAAGTCGTCGTGGCGATGGGTAACAAAATTCCTGGTGAACTGGTAATGAGGGAGATGACCAGATCTTCTTTGCTTCTCTCAGCAGAGCTTCCTTTCTCCTCAGGTGGGGTGGGACTAAGTACTGGTAACCAGTGGCGAGGTGTTGACTTTACAGTACCAGTTATGCAGCGCATGGTATCATTCAGCTTAGTATCCACTTGATGCACATGTGCACCTTCCAGCCATACCGGGGTACAGTATTCCGCTGCAGAGTAGACAAGACTGATACCCGTTAATCGTAAGCAGTCAGCCGAGGCTCCCCAGGAACTGCCACAAAGCTTGTGCAGGATGTTATTCCTTGTAGCGATTTTGTGAGAGAGCTTGGTGAGATGTTCTTTGTAGCTCGGAGTTCTGTCCAGTGTGACTCCTAGATATTTCGGGAACGGGTTGTACTTTAGTTTTTCACCAAGGAATAAGACAGATGGCTCATAGTTTGCGAGTCGGTTGCTGAGATGAAAACATGAAACCTCGGTCTTAGAAGCACTTGGGATCAAACGCCAAGACTTGAAGAATGTTGCCATTTTGACCAAGTCTGCTGACAGAATGCCTTCTCCATCCTCAAAATTTCTGCTTTGAGCTACCAGTGCAATGTCGTCTGTATAGATGAACTTAGTAGCTGTGGTTGGTGGTAAGTCATGGATGTAGAGGTTGAAGAGAACTGGGGCCAATAGTGATCCCTGTGGCAGACCGTTCTTTAATTTTCTTTTGCAACTTTTAGAATCACCTAGGCATACCACAAACTCTCTCTCACAGAGCATGTTGGAAGTTAGGTTTGCAATTTCCAAGCAGGGAATTACTTCCAGCACTTTAAGAATTAGTCCATGTCGCCAGACAGTATCATATGCACTTTGTGAATGGTAAGAGACAAAACTTGATCAGTGCAGTTCTTCTGAAACCCGCTTGCTCTGGGGGAATTACAGCGTCAATGAGTGGTGCTATTCTAGTGAGGAGGACTCACTCCAAGAGTTTATAAGTGCAACTGAGAAGTGCTGTTGGGCGGTAGTTTTCAGGTCTCTGCTCCAACTTTCCAGGTTTAAGAAGGGCGATCACCTTTGACCGTTTGAACTGCTTCGGCAGGTTGTTAGTCTGAAGGATGTAAGTAAAAAGAGAAGTGATCCACTTTATGTTATGTGGACCCATATTTCAAAGGAATTCGTTGAAGATATTATCAGGGCCAGCAGCCTTACCGGTTTTCAGCATTTTGATAGCAGCTTCAACTTCCTGAATAGAGAATGGTCTAGACAGTTCCTCATTCTTCTTTGTTCCATGTTTGAGCTCGGTGAGCTTACGTTTCACAGTTTTCATATGGCATTTACCTCTCTTGGCTTGGATGACTTCAACCATTCTATTTGCAATGGCATCTGGGCTCAAGTTAGTGCACTGCTTTTTAGAATAATGTTTTCCAGTAAGTCGATTTAAGACTCTCCAAGCTTTTCTGCTCGATTTTGCAAAGTCCATATCTTTCACTGTTGCTTCCCACTTTTCTTTCCTATTCTTGTCTAATGACCGTAGAAGCTGTGAACCTACTTCATGGCTGCCTGTTGTTTGATATTCTTCATACAGGGCATCACTTTCTGGATTCCAACCGGGCACATAATATTTTCTGAAACCTCTCAGAATGTTTGATTTGGCAGCTGAAATGACTGAGCTGACGAAGTCATCATAGTTACAATCAGTTGGTTCTAGATTTGTATCACACAGCCTCTGATCAAGATCTTTAGAGAATTTATCCCAGTTTGCACAATTAAAATTCCACCTGGGTAAAGGTACTGAGGTCACCAGGGGTATCTTCATACCTACTTCCAACAGGACTGGTCGATGCTGGCTGTTTGGAAAACTCAACAATATTGTACGTGTAATACTGAGAGGTTGATCAAAGCAATCCTTGGACACAAATGTTAGGTCGGGGTTGTAGTCTCTTCTCCAGCGAGCAGAATTGAAAGTGCCCTTGTCTTTCGCATCAAAAACTAGGTGCAAATCGGATATTTCAGCCCACTGAATTAATGCCTCACCATCTTCATCAACTGTATCATATCGCCAGTTAGTATGATGGCTGTTAAAATCACCAGTGTAAATGCAGGGATGGCTGAAGATTGGCAAAATGCTAGGAGGCTTATACACGTTAACAACTATTACGTTATTAACCTGTATTACTGTAAAGAAAATGAGATCCTTTGAACAACCCGAACTCCTGTAAGACTGGATTTGGCATAGGTGGCAATTCCATACTACTGATGGTGGATAGCGTCGACAAAGGTATAGCCTAATATTCGTCCTCTTCTATCAAAGTCCTGTTCATCTGTTGTGTGTCTCTCCTGAATGTTGACGATATCAATGTCGAGGTTATTCAGCTGTTTTCTAAGATATTCACACTTGGCAAGACTTAAGCCTTCAATATTTAGTTGGAAAATACGGACTGAAGGTCCAATGTCTATTGTTGAGTGGTTCTGAAAAGAACCGTTATTTCCAAAAGTTTGATACATTATGTCGTTCAGTTCAATCACCTTATGTCGCTGTTGCTCGCTTAGCACCACCCGGGGGACATGTGCAGAGCAATCAATAGGTACAATCCTGCGGACGTGAGCAATGGTCATCCCCCAGTGTACGAGGTAACAGTATGGCACAGAGCTGCGAGCAACGAGCGAGATAGTCACCAGCTGCAAGTATGCTGACGGCGTAACTATCACTTGAACTTCACCTGACTCTCTAGAATATACCAGAACGATTTTATTAACTTCTAAACCCTTTGAGATATTGAAAAACGACATATCTTCGTGTAGCTCATTATCTAAATGTCAACATGCTATAATTTCATGAAAATTGGTCCAGGGATTTTCAAGTTATTCAGCTACAAAGGAAGCATTTTTCACGAGGAGAAAGAGTTGACCTCGACAATCCATATAAAAGGACAGGGTCCGCCAGTGCGTATTCAGTTACAACTTGCAACTCACAGCTGACAGACTGTCATGCTGGTCTCCACGTCTGGGTCTGCAAGAGTCAAACTCGGTAATTTTGTCGCGTAATATCTTCAATACAATCTTCATCGTACTTGTAAAAATTGTATAGTATTGTGGAATTTGGAAAATTTCCAGTGCTTTGAGACTAACTTAAACCGTTTACGGTGCTATTTCAGAACCTATAATATTTCTGCAATTTACAAAGTATTTTTTTGTGCTAGAAAGTGAACAGCTTCATTTAACTTAGTCTTGTGCTAACACTCTGTGATTTACTTTGAACTGTTATAGTGAATAACTGAGTGAACATTAAGGCTATTTTATGACAATTTAGCTGAATACTAACTTCATTCAGTGGAAATGATCCATAATATCCGTTTAATTCATGTGCGACGAATATTTAGGACAGTTTGAACTAAACCAGACTTGTGTTGTGAGTGAACTACATTTTACACTTCATAGCATGGTAGTAATTCAATTAGAATCCAAACATTTGTTATACATTGAACAAACTTTGAATTACATGTGTGAATAGTATAAACTATGTATGATAAACTGTGTTTCGAACTGTGCTTCCAATTAGTCAAGCAATAATTACTTTCTGCTAGTGACTTAACATTTTAAAATTGCACTTAGTAAAATCGTGCCAATTTGAAACTCGTTACCCACACCTTCAGTTGAACTTTCTTGTGTTCGCGAAATCTATTAGCGACACCAGAAACCCTGACAGAATGCCTTTTTCATCGTATCAACCCGATGTTCAAGTCGACATGGGACTTAACGTGGTACTATGGTGGACATCACGTCATCGGTTGCAAAGGAGTTCCAAATGCTGTTCACTGAACTGCATTTTCCAGTTCCATTTTCAAGACTAATCAGGTGATATAAGTGCCTTTACCAACAATCTTACAACAGAATCAACTTTTTCTCAAAGATTGAACGTTAAGACAGTGATTTCTTCATTTTCGATGAACTATCATTAGTGATTGGAAGTCGCATAATACACATAATATTTCCAAGTGTTGGACAGTACTTATAAATTAGAGCACAACACTAGACTTTGCAAGAAGATTAACTTTACGTTCTTTTACATTCTCAGGTGTTAACTTTATAAAGAGACTAGAAATTTTGAAATGATAACATTTTAGAGAGACTATATGATTATTCATTCTCAAAGTGAAGTTATATTTTTCACATAATATTTTGCATTATTTCTCAAGACATGAACTTGATGAAAGGAATTATTAATTTTTAATTTCATTTATTACAAACATTCATTGAAAATTTATGATATTTTGGAGTCAGGCAACATTAAATTCAACAGAAGAGATTTAAGTTTAACTTTTTTATTTTCAAATTCGAAATAATAGAGGAATTATTCATTCTGTTTACAAGTTGATTAAACTTGATATTTTGAAGTACCATCTATTACTTCACACTGCGAATACCATTCTCTGTACCTGCTCATAAGAACTCAACACCCCTTAGTTAAGTCTCATGCCCCTTTTCCTTTGACTTTTCCTAGTACAGTATGTTTGGGAACGGTAGGACCACTTATTATTTTGCCTTTTTTGCCTATTTAAGTTGTGGATACTTTGTTATTTATGTGTTAAAACCAATGGAAAGAAATTTAATTTCCAATGTATTGTATTAATAATAAAGAAAAAGTTCATTTCATCTCAATAGATAAAAAAATAACATTTACATAAATGATATGAGGGTTGCCAGGTCACGTCCTTGCTACATAAAATTAGGTGGTGGTTATGATTATTGTATTGAGAGGAAGAACAACTTGGTAACCGTCCACTGATAACACTAATGAGAAGGCAAATGGAGGAGATCCTATACTTCAAAAAGTGAAGGTATCGGCCAAAGAAAGGGAAGGCCCACGAAGGGTGTTAAAATGTAAGACTCCCGAGGCCTCGTCAGGGTCGGAAAAGAACAAGATTCCAGAGCGAGGAGACTCATTTAAGGGAACACTCCCACTTACGACAGAACAGGGGATGCTCAGCCACAGGGGGGTGTAAGATTAAGTACGAAAATATGATGGAGATGTGTATTACATAGCTTACATTAAAGCATCGTCATTATTTTAGTGCCCATTTTTGTCACTATAAATGCCTTTTACTGCCTATTTCTTGCTTGCCTATTATAGCAAAAATAAATGCCTGAACTTCCGGGCTCTAGTTATTACATATTGTATGGCATAAGCCACTAGGTTAGCTGTTGCAAAGCCTCCTGTCAAGCGTAGAGCAGTCGAGTCGCATCCGGCATTTCAAACTGGGCAGTTTAATTGTTTTCATGGAATGTTGCAGTCCTGTGACCACACATGATGCAAGCTGTGTCTGATGTATTTGAAAATTGTCTTCTTCACAACTGGCCAATAGCAACTCAAGAAATGGTTGCATTCCATAGATTTTTCACAGTTACTGTTTTAATTTGCCTATTTCATAAGGTAAGTTGGTGGGTTTCTGACAAACTTGAGGTATTTCCATGCTTTCTGAATATAGGTAGAGGGCATGATATTGCCACCCAATGACACCTGGAGATAGACTTCAACAACTGTAATGTAATCCAGTCACATGGTAGTGCCATTTCAAACTTTCGTGCTTTTCAAAGGTTGTCTTTCATTTCTCCAATACATACCATAGAAAAGTGTGATGTGTGAGTTAGCTGAATGTGAAACTGGTTGTATTCCAAATTTTATCACATACATAGCAAAGAAAATGGAAATTGACTTTGAAGAATTAATACATTAGATTTGAATTTTGGGGAGGATTGTAATGACACTAATATGCTTCTTACTTTTTTTTATTATTACGAAGGCCATAAGCTTTTCATTGACAACATGTCTCTTTCCCTTTATGAGAAACTTCACGAAAGGGGCACAGATGTGTGTGGAACTATGAAAAAAATAGGCAGCACCTGCCACTACCCATTGAGAAGCAGCTCAAGAAAGGGTAAACAGAAATTCATCACACAGGCAACATGCTGTTTGTTCTTTTGTGTGACAGGGAAGTGAATACACTGTCAGCAGTGCTTGACAGTGAAATGGTTGCTATAAACAGATATGATAAAGAGACTCTGGTAGTCTACATGAACAGCATGAACAGCTCAACTTTGAGTCTGGAAAAAGTATATAAAATGGTACAACAGGCTTTTCTTCTATATTCTGGTCTTTACTGTTAGGAGTGCTTGCTTAATGATGAAGACGCTGAGTGGGTCAAAAAGGAATTCAGGCTGAACCTCATCCACCAGATGCTGGAGCAGTTTGGCAGTCTTCAGATGACAGTCATCAAATCACCTACCACCAGTGAGGGACCCACTAGAGAATGTGTAGTGTTCCAGGACTGAAAAACTGGCTGTAAGAGGAAAGAAAAGTGTGAAGTTCAGTGCATCTCTTTGTTTACACCCTTGCATGGAAATTTATCACACAGTTGTTAAATTGTGGTAAAAGAGCCAAGAAAAACTAGTGTTAATGTTTTACTTCCATGATTATCTAAAAAAAATGTTTTTTACAGCCATTGTAAAATCATCAAAAAATCTAGGGTGGGATATGCACGAAGTAACTGAAAAAAAAAAAAGTTGGAAAACTTGCTAACAGAGATTCCACTGTATTCTAAAAAGAAACTAACAGGTGAATAGGGGCATTTTTACTGAAGTATTAATGATATCAAATGTTATTGTTGGATTTGTATCTCGTTGAAATGAAATGGCGTATGGCTTTTAGTGCTGGGAGTGTTCAAGGACATGTTCGGCTCGCCAGGTGCAGGTCCTTTGATTTGACTCCCGTGGGCAACCTGTGTGTCATGATGAGGGTGAAATGATGATGAAGACGGCACATACACCCAGCCCCCGTGCCAGCGAAATTAACCAATGATGGTTAAAATTCCCGACCCTGCCAGGAATCGAATCTGGGACCCCTGTGACCAAAGGCCAGCACGCTAACCATTTAGCCATGGAGCCAGACTGTATCTCGTTTATTGGCTTTAATTGATTATCACAGAGATATTCCCACTAAATCTCCTCATCTCCAAAATTAAAACATCAAGTTCTATTTTACAGATGATTATTTCAGGTTACAGTGCCAACTTAATCATTTACTATTTATTAATATTTCAGCGTTTATATAGAATAGGCAGTAAAGGAAATCAAAGAGGAATTTGGGGAGGAAATCAAAATCCAAGGAGAGAAAATCAAAACCCTGAGATTTCCTGACGATATTGTTATTTTATCTGAGACTGCAAAAGATCTAGAGAAATTGCGGAGTCTTGGGTTTGGAGTATAAAATTAAAATTAAGTCCAAAGGAAAAGTAATGGAGTTTGGTCGAATGAAGTCAGGTGATGTAGGAAATATTAGATTAGGAAATGAGGTCTTAAAGGAAGTAGATGAATATTGTTACTTGGGTAGTAATGATGGCAGAAGTAAGGAGGACATAAAATGCAGACTAGCATGAGCAAGGAAGGCCTTTCTTTATGAAAAGAAATTTGCTCACCTCGAACATTGATATAGGAATTAGTAAAATGTTTTTGGAGACTTTTGTTTAGAGTGTGGCATTGTATGGAAGTGAAACATGGACGATAACTCGCTCAGAAAGAAAGAGAATAGAAGCTTTCGAAATGTGGTGTTACAGAAGAATGCTGAAGGTGAGATGTATAGATCGAATCACGAATGAAGAGATGCTAAATCGAATTTGGGAGAGGAGATCAATTTGGCTAAATCTGACCAGAAGAAGAGATAGAATGATAGGATACGTCTTAAGACACCCAGGACTTGTGCATTTGGTTTTGTAGGTGGTAAGAACGGTAGGGGTAGACCAAGGTATGAATATGACAGGCAGATTAGAGTAGATGTAGGATGCAGCAGTTGTGTAGAAATGAAAAGTTTAGCACAGGATAGGGTGGCATGGAGAGCTGAATCAAACCAGTCTGTGGACTGATGACTCAACAACAATATTTTTCCTAATTTGAGTGTGTTATCACAGAACTGGAACATCATCAGAAACGTGGCATCCGTATAATAAGTATGCTTCATAGGTATGATACTGAAGGTCTGAAGAGGTCAAAACACCGTGTTACTCTGGTGGTTGACCCATAGAAACTTAACGTTCTTGTCTGCTTAAAGATGAAATCTTTCAGATAAAATTTCTGAGCTGGACATCAATCTTCTTTCTGTAAACTCCTTGAAGACTGTAGTCCAATAAGACCTGCTTTTTATTGTCTCATGATTTTCATTTTATGTAGAATATTTACTTAAGTGTGTGTGTTTCAGGAACCGACCCCAAGTCTGTACTCTGTGCTTTTTTCAAGCAAGGACAATGTGGGAAGGGTGACAAGTGCAAATTTTCTCATGACCTGACTTTGGAAAGAAAAGCAGAGAAAAGAAGTATGTACTTTGATATGAGAGATGATTCTCAAGAAACAATGGAAAATTGGGATGAAGAGAAGCTGAAGCAAGTTGTTGAAAAGAAACATGGTGAAGCTGAACGGAAAATGCCTCCTACTGATATTGTGAGTTGTTAGTGTACATTCTTTCTCTCATTATTCTATTTAGAGTGTGATCCAATGATATTTTTTTTACTTCTTTTTGCCTTCCTGCTTTCTCGTGCTATATAGTACTGTAAAACTTGCCCAAAGGGGAATCGCAAGGGACCAAAATTCTTTTCGGGTTTAGATAAGATTTCGCATGACAGCAAACATTCCCCCCCCCCTCCCTAAAGCACCAGTCACGTACCACCACTTCGAAAAACATTATACAGTATAGAGTATTTTAAAATATTATTTATAGCTTACCTGTATCTGCTCGACTATCCAGACTGATGTCCGTAGTACTGCATTATACTAATTTTTTTAATTATTACATACAGTTAGATAAAAACTATCACAACACTGGATATATACTCCTTAAACTTGGTTCAGTCACAACACTGATACAGTACTCCACAACACTAAGCTGTCTTCCACAGATCAAACAAAGAATCTTGTTTCCTCTTTTTTCTGAACGCAGTCCTGAGCTGAGTATATTAGTCAAAATAGTTTGGAAGAGTTAGATGTAATGGCAAATTGCTTTGCATCACAAATACACTGTAGGGTCTGTTCGTGGGTTCGAATCTTGTTTTGATCTTCATCATCTTGCTTGTCTCGTTCTTCCATCTCCTCCTCTTTCTTGGCATTTTTCACTGCTGGAAGGGCTGTAGCTGATTCGAAATTGTGAGGTGTCATACGTTGTTTATCACTTCGAGTAAAGTTCTTTTCTTCACAGGGAACGTTTCTTGCTTGACGAAAGTCGGATATTGCCGATACATTTTCAAGCGCTTCATTCGTTCCATCGTCTGTATTATCACTCTCTCTAAACCACATTGTGATGAAACACTTTGTCACAGTTTCTGCCTTCATTTGCTTTACAGCCAGTCCAATCCAGTTCACTGCTTCTAGAACTGGAACAGATCTTGCCATGGTGTAAGAGCTGTCAGCAGTTTCCAGATACGTGATCAAATGTGTTAAAAAGTGCCTATAGTATGATTTCAATGTGAAAATGATACCCCTATCCATTGGCAGTAAGACACTTGTATTAGGTGGGAACCAGAACAGTTTCTAGTTTGAGAATGTTGTGTTTGGGTGGCAGGTGGCATTGTCAAGGAAAAGAATAACCTTTTTGTTTTCCTATTTCATTTTTGTGTTTAATCCATTCAGGCACTCTTCTATCAATAATATATTTATTGCAGCCAAATAGCCATACAGAAAGAGAGGAAAAAACGTTTATATACAATGTACCCGTGCGCTTGCACCTTGATTTGTATATTCTTTAATTGTTTTTGTTCTTTTGATGCAGAGTTCTTCGTGGTAACGTTCACACATAGTTTGCACTTACATTGTCTCTGTCAGTTCATGTTATGAGGTGTTGGTATGAATTAGATGGTGGATACCATGTACTACCAGTCTTGTGAACACTTGCCTCATCTCGAAGCTGGATGTTGTCCATGTCCGGTCTATCATGGCCCCAGTTCCAAAGAATTCTGAAGGAATGTTTTCTGTTTTTTTGTTGAGTGTTGCTAGGAGATTTTCTGATGCTCTGGTGTTGGGTAGGGTCAGGTGTGTTCTGAAGTCTTCAGTGAGGAAGGATTCCCGTTGATCTTGTTGTCTTGGATACTCCGATCACTCTTTTTATGTATAGAGCTTTTACTTGTTCTAGAGAGGATGATTTCTATCCCATATGTTAGTATAGGCATGATTTTTTATCTAAATAGTGGCATCGCCATCTCTAGGCTGAGTATTCTGATGTAGTTGATTTCGTGCATCGCCCGCACTGCCTGTGTTGCTTTCTCTGTTACTTGCTTTGTAAAGCATGTGGTACTTATTTGCAGAGTAATGCCAAGGTACTTGAAGTCGTTTACTCTGGCTACTTTCTGCCTCTTTATGAAGATTTCTGCCATTGCTAGGATTTTTCCTCCTTGCCTAAATACCATCATTTTTTTTTAATGTATTAATTTCAAACTTGTGTTTGTAGCACCATTCCTCCATATCTTCTATCGCGTTTTGTAGTTTTTTTGTCCTTTGATCCGATCAATATATCATTGGCATAGGCGTACGATACTACGTTTTCCTTATGGGTTATTCTCATTATTTCTGCTGCTGCCAGGATGAAAAGTAACGGGTTAATTGGGTCACCCTGTAATACTCCGTTCATTTGAAGTATCAGTTCTGAGAATGATATATTCTCAGAGATTCTTATTTTGTTCCATTGTAGTATCGTTTTTATAGTTTCGGTTCACACATTGTTTCTGTTTAGGGTTTCTTCCAGCTTCTGAGTCACAAGTTACCGACATATGAGGTTGAATGCTTTTGTGAAGTCTATAAACACTGCATAAAACTTTTCCCTTCTTTATTGAGTAGTAATTGTATGGCGTTAATAGATGATTTTCCTTTCCTGAATCCAAATTGATTTTCTGGTAGATACTTATCCATTTCTTCTCTGACTCTCACTATGATTGTTTTTGTGAATATCTTGAACGGTATGTACTCCAGAGCAGTGCTTTTGTAAGTGTTTGTGTCATATGGGTCGCCATTGGCTTTATAGAGTACTTTAATAGTTGAATGTCTCCATCTCTCGGGTATTGAGGCCGTCTCAATGCATTTATTGTATAAGTTTGTCCATGTAGGCAGTAGGAGATGAGCAGTGTCTTTTATGTACTCACTGTATATGTTGTTTGTTCCTGCGGCTTTTTTTCTTTGTGCTTTAGATGATGTTTTGGACTTCATTTGTTGTCATTGGAGTCCATTCTGTTGGCGTTAGTGTATTGGTACTTCGATTATTTTCTGGGATGTTTGTTATTTCTTCCTTTGTTGAGTATATTGCTAAAGCGTGTCATCCATTCTTCCATGTTTATATAATGTGTCTGCGCTTGTTTCCTGGGACGTAGAGCGATATATGGGTCTTTCTTTGCTTCTTCCGTGATTCTTTTACCTTCTTCCTCCCAGTATATCCTTTTCTTTTCTCGCATGAGCATTTTATAGAGACTTCTTTTTCTGTTATATACCTGATAGAGTGTGAGGTTCTTCTTGTTCGTTTTTAGTTCATGCAGGGCCTTCAGTGCTTCTTTTCTTAGCAGGTAGCATTCCTGATCGAACCATTGTTTCACCTTTCGGTCCCTTCTTGGGGTTACGGCTTGTATTAGCAATTCCTCAAGTGTTTGTGTCGCTTCTTCTAGTCTTGATTCTTCAGTTAGCGTTTCTATTTTTCTTATATGGTCGACTCTCCTTCTATTTTTCCAGTGTCAATTATTCTTGATAATAGGCTTTTTGTGCTCGCCAATCTCCGTGAATTTTTATTTTCATAGGGATATGTTTTCTTATTGGTGTGTGATTTGCTGAGCAGATAGGGGTTATCCTCCTTTTATTTGTTCTTTTATGAGTGCAACATCTATCACACTTATTCCATTTGGTATGTTGCTGTTATTTGATAGGAGAAGGCCATCTTCTTGTAATTTTTCCATTACTAGTTTTGTAGTTGTGTACATCCAACCTACAGTTTAAGTCTCCTGCTATGATTAGGGGGTTGTCTTGTTTGCTCTGAGTGATTAGTTGTCCTAATTCGTCTATTATTTCCAAGGCCGTTGTATGTGGTTGAAAGTCATCATCATCATCATCATCATCATCATCATCATCAATGTCCCACTCCAGTCACCCGGGTGTGGTTAACAAGCCTTCTCCACTCCTTTCTCTCCTTCCACTTTTCCTGCTCCATTACTTCCGCCACATCCAATCCAGCTTCTCTAATGTCGTTCCAGATCTGATCCATCCACCTTCTTCTCGGTCTTTCAACTGGTTTCTTTCCCTTAACTTCTCTTTCCAATTCCCTTCTTCTACACGTTCTTCCACTTCATCTGCCATTTTAACAACCTCTCACTCTTCTATCAAAGCACTGTTATTGTTTCGCCAAACTACTGGAAGGCTATTAATTTTCAGATTCTTGAAACATCTCTGTTTCACTGCCTTCTTTATCATGGGAGGTTTTTCCAATTCTCCCTCCATATTCCCACACAGTAACACCGTAAGTCATAGACATTTTACCCCGACACACTTTTGTCCCTTAACAGCAAGCAACCTTGTTGGTAATAACCAAAAGAACAATCCTGTTCTGTTCACATAGAAAATGTTTCTGTATTCATATTCTGAAATCAAACCTAGCAGTTTTGATTTCCAACCATCCACTGCACTTTCATACACATCCTTAGATTCCCCACAAACTTGATTCCAGGCAATATTGTGCCTCTTCTTGAAACTGTCCAGCTATCCCACTTTGAATTCATAATTTCCAAGAAATCTGACTACAGCAAGAGCCCGCATTGTAGCATCGGACTGAATATGAGTACGGGCAGGGGTGAAAAACTCCCACATTACGTCGGTAATTTCCTTGTTACCAGTAATCTTAACTTTTCTTTTCATTTGACCATTCCCTTGAATCTACTCATTTATTATTATTTTTTCATTTTTAAACATGTTGTGAATGTGTGTTTTTCCACACTTGAATTTCAATTATTTTAGCTTTTTTGTTTAGAGATAGTGTCACATAAGATTTAGCCGTGATGTTCAGTTTGTCATCGCTTTTACAAATACCGTAGCCAACTGTTTGGCAGTACACCTGCTTCCTTATATTCGTTGATGATCTGTTCTGAAGAAATAGAATGATAGGTGCACAGATGACAGGGATGTCCAAACTATTACATTGATCATACCAGCACCAGAAATACACAAATATTTTATGTAGGACTTCATCAGTTCCTAATATTTTCCGCATTGTTCAAGTAGATTTTAAAGAATTGTTTCATTATATGTTTCCATTTCCGCATTGAGGAGATTCCACATTATACACAAATAAGAACATCATAGCATCATAAGCTTCACAGGGACCAAGAAAAATTCCAAAGTGGACAAATTTCCTCTTTATTCAAGTTCTGCTTCGAGCAAGTTTTACTGATCAGATTTGTAATTCTTTTTCTCCTCCATTGTTGTACTTCATCAGCTCTCTCTTCATGTAACCTCTATTGCTGAACAGGAATTGTCACACACGCAATACAGGTTTGGTAAAAAGAACAAATTTTGCATGGGTACAGAAACCATTCTGCCATAAACTCTCATTGCTGCTCAGTTTGCATGTAATAACAATAAGAGGAAGCAATACTATACTCCCATTCTTCTCTTCATGCTTGCAAGTTATTAGATTATGTGGAGGCTTTTCTCTTAGCAGTTCAAGGAAATGTTCATAAAACACGGGCCAGTACTGACCACGATAGCAAAGATGGTAAAATCCCATGAACATGGGAGATCAGTGGTTTCATATTCCGTTGTTCCGTGTGTTTTCTCATTACAACTCCAAATACATCTGGAATGATATTATTGTCATGATCGTAACCCCAATGCTGCCATTAGAATGATGTGGGTAGTCAGATATATCACTCCCTCAGCAAGTACGAGGGAATGACTATTGTATTGTTCAAAAATTCCGAAAATAATATAGCAACTTCTTTACTCCATGGGAGACTGGTTTCATCTTTTAGAGAAATAAAACTGAAAACCTACAACCTGTTTTCCAGTCTTTGACCGGGTCAGAGATGTAATGAATGAATTATATATAGGCTATTAGTACGATGGGGTCGCCACTCCCAAAGTGATTTATTAATGACTGATAGATGCTATGAAATGAGAATGTAGAGTGTTGCTGGAATGAAAGATAATAGGGAAAACCGGACTACCCGGAGAAAAACCTGTCCCGCCTCCGCTTTGTCCAGCACAAATCTCACATGGAGTGACCGGGATTTGAACCACGGTATCCAGCGGTGAGAGGCCGACGCGCTGCCGTCTGAGCCACGGAGGCTCTTTAGAGAAATGAACTGAAACAAAATTTTGCTGTCATTTAAAACTCCTCACATTATTAGACTTTCTCAAAAGTATGAAATAACATGTTTATAATGTAAATTATTTATATAGTATAAATGTTACTCATTATTGTGTAAGAACCTCCTAATTCATAAATCTTCATCTCTTTCTGCTTTCTGTGGTTCCTTTCTCCCAGATAAAGATAATGTTACCCCTTCCTCTGATCCACCCATATGTTGTTGGAATAGAATATATTTATTTTTTCTTAATGAATTTTAGGAAAAATCTTGTATCAGAATGTTGATAATATTGTAAAGGAAAATTGCAGCAAACATTGAAAAATCTCTGAAAACTTGCAGTTGAATTTTGTATCAGGAAAGCATGGGTGATACTTCTGGCCATTGATTTCCATTGTTCCTTTTGGAATGTTTTCTTTTTAGTTGCACTTACATGCAGCATCATATTAATTTAATTCTATTTTACTGTCTTTTCAGATTTGTAAATATTTTCTTGAAGCTCTAGAAAAGAGTAAGTACGGGTGGTTTTGGAGTTGTCCAAATGGTACCAGTTGTATCTATCGACATGCGTTACCTCCAGGTTTTGTACTCAAGAAGAATGTCAGTGAGGAGAAGAAAGAAGAAATTTCTCTGGAGGATTTAATTGAAAAAGAAAGAGCTGCTCTTGGACCTAACCAAACAAAAATTACTCTTGAAACGTTCAATGCTTGGAAAAAGCGTAAATTGAAGGAAAAGAAGGATGCAGCTCAAAAGGCAGAAGAAAAAAAGAGGTCAGATTTCAAAGCAGGACATCACAATGGAGTAAGTTCAACTATTGTCATGTTTTGTTATTTTCCTACCCAATTAATTTGCAACTACATTGAAGACAAGCTCTTGTGAACTGTATGCTGCATAATTTAAATTGTTAAGTACTCACTTCTGTCACTCATTAAATATTTATTTTGGTATTTAAAATTCAACTTGTGGAATCTCATTGTAGTGTCTAAACTACAGCTTAAAACTCATGTATTTGATTATCTAGAAAGTTCTAAGCATCCTCTTGCTCATCAGTGGGGTGAGTGAGGTACCTCGTGGCTAGTTCTGCGGCCAGATATACAGCTAGATCCACCTAAGGTAAACATGGATGCCTCTGTTCATTGTAGGGTTGGGCGCTATGTGCCTGCTTCGGCACAATGTGCCAGTGCACAGTTGTGTTCCGCTGTTCCAGAACACCGAGTGTCAGTTGTTCCGAAACATTCTCAAGCGAGACCGAGACAGTGACTCGCTACCCCGGCAGAAGCGCCACTATGCAATGCCCTTGCACCAGCTGACTCGATACCAGCAGTGTGCTGCCACATGCTGGAGTGTTCCATGTTCTGTCATATCCTCTTTGTTCTGTGAGTTCCATTGCACTGACCACTGGCCTTCGGTACATGCAAATACCGTAATGTGTTCTGTTTTGTTTTCAACTGTTCTGTGAGTGTTTTCATTGAAGCCTAGTAATAAATGCCATACAAAAGACAGTAAACTTTGCATAATGTCGCCCTGGAGTCCTGTTTCTGACATTTTTTACTGGAATAAAACCAGGCAGAGTGAAATGCAATTTATGTTCCTATTTCATCTGCAAGGGGATCTTCAACCAGCACAATGACGAGACATTGCAAACTTAAACATCCCACAACAGACATTTATCAAAGTAGGTTCGTATAGGTGCATCGTGAGTCAGAATGTGAAAAGGCAACAACTGAAGCTTCAAGTCCTGTGCCTGCCACATCTGTTCAAGTAAAAACTGGACAAAACTATCTTCCTGTGTCACTAATGGAAGCTGTTTCATCATCTACCACCAACACTACTAGTAGTAGTACGTCTGATCATGCACTTGAGTTAAGCACATTAAGCAGAGGGAAGGTACAAAGATTGAAACAAAATAGAACACAAGCCTATTCATCCAGGCCTATGTCAACAACTAAGAAAAAGGAACTTAACAAGCAGTTGTTGAAATGGATTGCAAAAGATCTTTTACCTTTCCTCAAGTTTCAGATTTTTTTATCAATGGTGAACCCTAACGATAATCTCCGAAGCCGTAAAACACTTTTGAATAGTCTCTTGAATAAACTCTGTGGGTGACGTGAACGCTACTGATCCACGAAATATCACTGTAATATTTGTCACATATGAAAGGTAATCATTGATTTACTCAAATAAAGTCTAAAATCCCAGGTAGATTAAGAAATTATGGAAATATTTAATTTTACAGAATACATACTTTACTGCCTTACAGCTATATACAATTTTTTCTGCGTCGCAGGGCTTCCTTTTTTTGTTTATGTGTAACACAACACTTTCGTGTGTCATGTCTTTGCTCACGGTAATGCTTTGGTGTCGTGTCACTTCAACTGTCAATTGTCTAATAGTGCTGTTCCTTTAATAAAGTAATATATCTGTTGGTCCAGGGATCATGCTATTTTCCGGTTGCTTCGGCACGAGATTTAGGTCTTGTAATTTCCTTATTACATGGTGATTTTCGTCGTCAAAAAAAGCGATAACATTCTTAATGTTGTTCACCTCCATTTTGCTTTTTGAACTGTCCGCGCTAGACAAATGCACAAAGATAATAAGAATTCACAGACATGGCACTTCCATTCATCGGTGCCAGCCCTGGACCTCAAGAAACAAACAAAAGACGGCGCGAGCAGCGATATGCAACATGATGGACTCCTGTTTACAGCTCGTAAGTACGTATTCATATTTCTTGCTAGTAACGACGGTATTTCTTAATCTACCTGGGATTTGAGACTTTATTTGAGTAAATCAATGATAACCTTTCACATTGTGACAAATATTACAGTGATATTTCGTGGATCAGTAGCGTTCACGCCACCAACTCTGTGATATAACATTGCAAGATGTCTAGGCTAACATGTCAGAAAATGCTTCATATGTAGCCCTCACAACAGATGGGTGGACTTCACTGAAAAATGAAAACTATACAGGGTGATTCCATAAGAGCGTGCAAAAATTTAATAGGACGTAGAGAATGCTCCACTGAACAATTTGAGGTAGGGAACCTGGGGTTGGAGAAGACGACTAAGGGAGATATGGAAGTAAACTTGTCTACTGCTTTGTCTTGCATTACTGTTTTCCTGCTTATTTACAACTAATATGCGTACAAGTTTACACATACTGTGCTGTTTATTTACATGTACATTCTTTATTTCCTGCAAGGAGGATGAGCCTGATTACTAGGAAGTTATGATGCACGTTTTGTTTATTTTACCTTTCCATAAGGTGGCTCTGTTGTATCGTATTTACAGAACATGCTATGAATCATTGACAGACTCATTCATTACTCAGTGCTATTCAGAGAAGTACGGCACAGTACGATGGAGTAGTACCGGTACAGTTTTGCAGAACTCGCTGACATGCACCTTGTATATGGGGAAGCACGTTGCAATGCTCTCGCTGCTGAAAGGGTGTACAGGGAACGATTTGCATCATCCGTCACGACAATTGTTTGTTTCTCTCGATCGACGAATATGGGAGACTGGTTCGTTAGAAAGAAAAAAAAACGAGAGGGACCTGGCAACACGAGGACAACTCGCACACCCAATTTTAAAGAGGAGGTGCTGGAACATGCTGCAGTGGACCCCACTACAAGTACTGGTCGTATTGCACGTGAATTAGGCGCTGCACATACTAGCGTGTGGCGAGTACTCAACGAACAACAATTACACCCATATCACCCACAACGTGTCCATGCTGTGCTTGTGACTGACTTTGCACTAAGGGTCGCATTGTGTCAGTGGTTGCTTCAACAATAGATAGAGTGACCAGGTTTCCTCCAAATTGTGCTGTTTACTGACAAGGCCTCATTTGATCGTGATGGTATTTCGAACAGCAGGAATAGCCATGTGTGAGCTGTGGAAAACACTCACGTTCTAGTAGTCGCACCATCAAGTATGTTTTGCTGTGAATATCTGGGCCAGCATTGTAGGCAACAAACTCATTGGGCCATATCCTTTACCTGGCAGTCTGAATGGCCACCTGTACTTGAGGTTCTTGCAAAGAATTCTACCTGAGTTGTTGGAGGACATACCCTTGGCTGTTCGTGCGAGGATGTGGATACAACATGACCACCTCACTTCGGTGTGGATGTCTGCAACCATCTTAATGCTGTATTTCCTTGTCGCTGGATTGGAAGAGGAGGTCCTATTCCGTGGCCTGCGAGGTCACCTGATCTGAATCCCCCTTGACATACCTGCCAAGTATTCCGGTATTTTCCGTAAAATGTACGGGTTTTGAGTGTGTTTTACAGTTGCACGGATGAACAACGTTATTGTACGGATTTTGAATATCCACGCTTGGTTTCACTTTCTTTGGTCAAATCGCATTTGTTTGACTTTCGATAGTAGCTGGTAATACAAGTTGCAGTGTTAGAAATTCTACCGGAAAATGTATCGATAATCACATTATCGATTATCACCATGCTTTTGTCACCTGTTCTACCTCAACTGCTACTGCATTTAGTGAGGTGTTCCCAAACAAGTAGCAGGCTGCGATTTTGAAGAAAAATCCGTGAAAAGTAGCAGGCTGTGAATTTATTTAAAAAAAACTTTAGTAACTACGTCGTGCTTCGTAGCAGCTGAAATGCTTTGTGTGCGTGTGTAACACTGGCAGTAGTTCTGAAACTTGTGGAATTGTGTGACGTATTTCTAAGCAATTTAGTATTTTTTTATTATTATTATTTTTTTTATTTTTTGCTTTACGTCGCACCGACACAGATAGGTCTTATGGCGACGATGGGACAAGGAAGGGCTAGGAGTGGGAAGGTAGCGGCCATGGCCTTAATTAATACAGCCCCGGCATTTGCCTGGTGTGAAAATGGGAAACCACGGAAAACCATTTTCAGGGCTGCCGACAGTGGGGTTCAAACCTACTATCTCCCAAATACTGGATACTGGCCGCACTTAAGCGACTGCAGCTATCGAGCTCGGTGATTTAGTATTTTTAGTGGTGTTCGTAATGAGTTCAGCTAAGAAACTATATTATCAGTCTTTTCGGGAGGGTATCCTGCTTTATTTCCTTGTTTCGTACGATCATGGAAAGTGTTCCCAGTGTTTAGTGAAAACAGATGAGCACACATCAAGATGTAACTTTGTGTAAGTATTTAATTTCAGGGGTGATCACAACATATACAGTAAAACCTCCATGCATTGTTTTTCAGGGAAAATGACGATGGATGTGGGAAACTATAAATGCGGGCAACATAAAAAATAGAGGGAAAGCAAAATAATAAAATGCGGGTACTGTATTGAGACTTTTTCGTTACGTAAATATATTATAAAAACAATGGCGCGTGGCCTCCGGAGCCGGGTGCAGGTCTTTCGAGTTATCGCGTGATAGGCGATCTATGCGCATATGAAAATGCGGCCCTACCTAAGATGAATTATAAAGTTTAATTCGGCAAAAAGACAGCCCCCGAACTGTTGGAATTAACCAAGGAAAGTTAAAATCCTCGACCCAATCGAGACCCCTTGAACCAAATGCCAACATGTGCTAACCATTTAGCTAATACTGGTATCAAAATATTGCAACCATGATATAGGCGTATGAGATGAAAATAGAAAGCGTGACTTTTACGCTGTTTCGTTTCACATTTCTTTACACGTTTCGTAATAATGAAAAACCTTTCAGTTCTTTTATTGCAAATTAAAGATATACGTGGATATTTCGGCGATAACCTGTATTTAGGAAAAGATTCCGTATACCCTTTGCGAATGATGCCCAACACGGTGCGGCTCCCGCAGCTCAGCTCAGACAATGTCACAGAGGTTAGAAATTCAATGCGCCGCGTTTCAAACGATGTCACAGCGGCTTGTGCGATGCTGCCAACTTAGGAACTAGTTACAAGGCTAGGCTATGAGAAAAGATTATTGGTCTGGCTTAATTAGGTCTGGCTTGTAAGAAGACTATTGGGCAGAGGGCAACAAAGCGGGCAACAGGCCTCTAGCATCCCACACACTCCACAAGGTACGACGCCATTCATCACCCTGTGACTAATTAAAACGTATCTGGCGCACTGACTGCGCTATTTTCTCTTTTTTTCAACGAAGTTGTCAGCCCTAGCCAGCCTATACCAACACAGAAAATGGTTTTACGCTGTCTACGTTTTAATTCTTGTAAACAAGAATACTTCTAGGGGTCGGTTAGTGGGCCGAGGAGAAACGTTGGTACCAGGATGCTCGTGCGCGTGAATAACCTGTGCACAGCACTCCAGCCTACAAGATCCTTGTTCAAGACTAGCAACTCTGAATCTCGTACATTCTTGCGTAACAGGTTGCCGCTATTATGTGCTAAGAGTATTGGACAGTCCCTCTAAATTCAAAAAAACTTTTGCGTATATTTTTCGTATGTACGATCAATCAATGCGGGGAAATTTAACATGGAACATTTTTGGGACCGAATAAATTCAGCGATGAATACTGGAAAACGACAGTATCAGGAACGAAGCATGGAGGTTCTACTGTATTTGACTTGTATTAGTATTGTTTATAATCTCCCGCCCCCTCCCTTGCTATCCTTTTTCATTATGTCTCAAAACTGTTACGCATGCGCATGTTGTTAAAAAATTTCCGCTTAAGGATCTTCTGGATTTCTCTTCTTGAAAGTTGGCAGGTATGCCTTGATTATTTCCTATGGGGATATCTAAATTCACTTGTGTATGAGACCCCAGTGGATACAGAGATAGAATTAGTTGCCAGAATTGTAGCTGCTTGTGATGTGATTCGAAACCCACCTGGGATAATTGTCAGGGTTCGTCAGAATATTGTTTGCCGATGTCGTGCTTGCATTGAGGTTGATGGCCGTCAGTTTCAGCACATTTTGTAAGATACAGTGCGAATGGTACATTCATTGTGTCAGTGATGGTATTTGCAGTTAACTGTAACTAATGTAAAAAAAGTAGACAGTAATGTTATTGTTTTCCTATTATCTCCTTAAGCTGGCTTTTCCAACCCCAGGTTCCCTACCTCAAATTGTTCAGTGGAGCATCCTCTATGTCCGGTTAAATTTTTGCACGCTCTTACGGAAACACCCTATATAGCAGTTACCACTCATTTCATATATAAAAGGGATGGCACACTCTCTTCAATGCTTCTGTCCTGCTCGAAATTTGTAGGAAGACACACAGCAGGCAACATTGCCAAAGAACTCAAAGTTGTAATATAATGGGGTCTTCAGGACAAAATCTTAACCTAAAAGCACAACAGATAATGCTTCAAATATGATTAGTGCAGTTCAGAAATGCGACTGGTGGCACGTTCCGTGTTTCGCGCATAGTTCGAATCTTGTAGCACAATCAAACCTGAAGAAATAAAACCAATGAGGGAGAAGGTAAAATGCATTGTTGAATTTTTACAAAGGATCCCACAAACTTTGGAGAAATTTTACAGCACTCAAAGGATGGGCTATCCTGTCATGACTCTAAAACAGGACTGTCCAACATGGTGGAACTCGATATACGAGATGTTGAATAGAGTCATTCAGACCAAGGAACCACTGCAAAGTACTCTTGCAATAATGACCAATAATTCTGTGGAAGTTTTAAAGAATGAAGACTGGTACATAATCAAGAAATCAGTTTAACACTTTCCGCTCACGTGTCGCCAACAGGTCGACAGCCGCAATTCAGCGCTAACACTTGTGTGGCGAGCTTTGGTCAACACACGGTTTTGCATCACGTAACTATTTTGTGGTGTACATTAAGACTTCTATTTATTATTCAATGAGTGCTGCTATCTTCTGGGCACTGTGAGAACAAATTTCAGACAACTTCTTTTAGGATATGATGACAATATAACTCTGTTTCCTTGGTGATGTCTATGGTCAATGGAAAGCAATTGCGGGAAAATGGCGGCGCCCGCCTTGACGGAGGATGAAATTTTGGTGAAAATTTCGACTGAATTTACGGATAGTGACAATTGAAAGTGATGAACTTTTCGAGGCAAGTGATGAAAGTGATGTTTTAGAAAGTGATCTGCGTGATAATAATGACAGCGATGCGTGTAATGTTGGGGGAGATGATAATGTGTTGCCGCGACTCTGGCCTCACCGGCATGTCCAAAATTCTAATGCTGCTTGGAGATTGTGTACTACAGGTGACGTAGGCCTGTCTAAATTCCCCTTTAGGTCAGTAAGTGGATTTGTAAGCCATGGCCTGTTGCAGAATTACAGTACTGGCAATTATTTTTTACGGACCAGATACTAACCTACATTACGAATGTGACTAACAGTTCCTCGAAACTAAACATTCAGAGAAACACTCCACTTCAGAAGTGGTCTATATGGTGTTCATGGAAGAAAGTCACAGTAGAACGACTGCACGGTTTGCAGCAATAGGAAAGTTGCATTGGAGAGGCGAGAAACGGTTCACTTCTGCAAAACCTGTGAGAAACAACCGGAATTTCACCCAGGACTGTATCACTCCCTCCAGAAATTCCGATGAAAATAGGGGGAAAATTCTATCGGAGTCTTTCTTATGTCTTTGTGCACAATATTTTTGCACTTTGAACCTGTACAGAGTTGTTGTAAATAAGTGTTTCATAATACATCTCCCAGTATGGAAAAATCTGACTGAAATAATTACAAGTTGGGAGACATTATGGCTAGGAAAATATTCGAGGGCAAAGGGCTAAATTCTACAATGCTTACATGAAATGATGAGGGAAGTCACCGCTGAGAAGCACGTTACCCTTTCAAAGATTGATGAGAAGGAACTCATTACCAACAGCTGCGAGAGATGGAATACGATAGTCTGACCATTTCTCGACTCCTTGGCATGATGTGGGAAGAACTGACAAGTAAATTTTGCAACAAGTACTGCAATATAAATATAGTGTGGGAAGCAACACTTTTAGACCAAAGGTTTAAGACATATGGTTTTATGAAGGGTGAAAGTAAACTTAAAAAAATAAAGGAAAAACTTATTTATTACGCTGCTACCATTATTGGCACTACACACCAACAGACAGCTGGTAACACATCAGATGGAACACAAGAGCATTCATCAAATGAGAATCGGGCATTTGGGTCTACAATATCATCTTCGAGTATACTATGGAAGAACTTTGATGCAGCTGTTGAACTCGTTCAAGCACCAACTGTTAATGCAAAAGCAGCAAGTATCATACAAATGGAAAAGTATTTAAATATTCCTCTTCTGCATAGGCTAGAGAATTGCCTTCAATGGTGGAATGACAACAAAGATACCCGGCCAGCCCTCTACGACTTAATGAAGAAGATACTTTGCATTATGGCGACAAGTGTTCTCAAAGCAGGGACAGACCATCACAGAAAACCGTGTATGTGTCTAAAAAGTGACGGAATTTCTAAAATCATGTTCATGACTGCAAACATGCCGTGAACTTTTTTCAGGGCCATTTAGTGTAGTATTGGAAGATTAACGTTTTTTCTTGCAAATAATAAATATCATTGTAGTTCCGTATTGAGGATTGCTATACTTATAAGTAGAGCCCAGATTTCCATGCACTATCAAATCTCAAAATACGCATGCATTCATGCACTATCATATGGCAAAACATGCACGATAAACTGGAAAATATGCACTATCAAGATTCAGTTCCTTTTGAAACATTGTACAACTTATTTCTCCAAATTGTCTTGATTTAAACTCGTCCGTTTATCTGTCAGCACATTCTTAAGCACAGAAAATTATCTTTCTACATCACAAGAGGTGACAGGTGCCTACCTAAATGAAGACTTTTGGGACAAAATGAGGTGAAATTGTACGTCTTCTGCATTTTCACCACAATGCATCATTTATAAGCTTGACGAATTCAAAATCAGGATTTGAACGGATCACTCTGTTCAACTTCCATCTGGCTGCCGCAGATGCTCTCTGCAATGATGGCAGACACACTTGAGTGTCCTCAATAACTGGTAATGATTGCCTGCAATAACAAAGTGACGAGTGAGAGTTCCGGGCAGGAAAATCCAGGATAACAGCGGAAGAGGGTTAAGTGCAAAACCAAGGTTTGTAAGCTGCTAGCTCAGTAACGTGGCATCACAGAAGTACGATACAAATTTTGTTTTGTTCGTGTAACATAGACGAAAAAATGAGCCGTCAATGAGTAATGCACAATTTATAGTTCATTTTATAACACTTTATAACTGGGACACGTTATTCCCATGAATTACAGAGTTCGACATGGGGCCTTCAGGCTTACGTCAATGTTTACTCAAGCAACAGATAAGAAAGTGTTTGGTTAATTGGATTATTGGACCTCTAACGTATGTACAGTACCAGCCTTGATTATCAGATAAGATGCCAGGAATATATTCTCTCCGTCTCTCAGTAATAGGCATACTGTATAACGTTGAAAAATGGTCATAAACGTTCAAATATTCGCTGTTAAAATCAAAATCTTCAAAATATGCATTATGCATGAATTTTCTCTTAAAAAGGCTAAAACATGCAAACATGCAGGGAAAAGGAACGTTATTTGGAATTGTTAAGCCATAAAACGAATATTTGCAAATTTTGAGAATTGTGACCAGCTTATTTAAAAATATGCATTTGCATGGAAATCCGGGCTCTACTTATAAGATTACTAAATTTATTATTTAACCACCTATTCAATACATTTAGGTCTTATATAATTACGATGTTGTCCTAATTGCATTATAAAAATATGAGACATGTTTCGATAGAAGGCATCTTCAGTCGTATCACCTCGAGGTTAGTCCATTACGATGAGATCAAATGTTAAAGTCGGATGACTTGATTTGAGTATCTTGAAATAAAATAGGCCATCATTAATCTTGTTAAAGACGTAAAGTTGTAAGTAGCACAGCTTGATGGTGTTGGTAGGTATTGAATACTAGCGTGTTGGTCAAAAGGGATATCTAACTTATGGTGGATAATAGGAGATGCCAAGCCTGTGTAGACTGTCCCTTAGACCGCTAAGATGTTACCTATCCGTGTTGAGTGTTATTGGACTACACTTAAAAAGCAGCAAGTATCATACAGATGGACAAGTATTTAAATATGCCTCTTCTGCATAGGCTAGAGAATCCTCTTCAATGGTCGAATGACATGAATAGGTAACATCTTAGCAGTCTAAGGGACAGTCTACACAGGCTTGGCATCATCTATTATCCACCACAAGTTAGATGTCCGTTTTGACCAACACACTGGTATTCAATACCTACCAACATCATCAAGCTGTGCTACTTACAACTTTACTTCTTTAACAAGATTAATGATGGCCTATTTTAATTCAAGATACTCGAATCAAGTTGTTGTCATACTTCAACATTTGATCTCTTCGTAATGGACTACGTCAAATGCCAAATCATCAATTAGATATGTACAAGTCAGTAATCACAGATCTTAGTCTCTCGAACCAAAGACTTTAACCAGATGGTTTTACAACTTTAATGACATTTTCTGAATAAGGTCTTAATTAACCCATTCCATATCGTTGGAATGTATTTCCTAAACATTTTGAAAAATTGTAATATTATAAAAACGTCAAGATAGACTACTACTATAAAGGATTGTGCTATGTACTTTTGACACAACCATCAATTATTTACAGCTAACAGCTGATATGTTGTTATTCAAGATAAAACCAAAATTGTTATCCAACTTTTCTTTTCAACTGCCCCTATTTTCAAGTGTGTAAATGTTAAATCTTAATAATTATATTTTAACTTTAAATCAGGTGGCTGTTAATCTCGAGGTGATACAATGACTGAAGATGCCTTCTATGAAAGGTGAAACATGTCTCATATTTTTATAATGTATTAAGGACAAGATCCTAATTATATAAGACCCAAATGTATTGAATAGGTGGTTAAATAATAAATTAATTAGTAATCTTATAAGTAGATTAACATTTGTCAGTAGTTTCATTTAATATTTTTTTTGTGTTCTTGTATAGTATATAGTTTTTTATTCTTATTTTTGTATTTTGCTTGTATGGGTTAATTTTTATTTTCGTGTTCCGCTTGTATATTGTGTACGTTAATAGAGTACTGGCGAATGTTTCTTCAATTGTGGAAGTATATTTTTAATTGGTGAAAATAATATTGTGAACTTTGTAAACACATCTACTGTCCGTGTAATCTATACGGGTGTATGTCAGAATGAATGAAAACATATCCTAAAATCAACATTTAGACATGATCTTTTTGGTTGCGTATTTCAGAGTTCCGACTGCTTTTTCACATGTTGTGAAGTTTTATCCTGCCCCTAATTACTCGCAGTTCAGGCCGATACATTCAACTCGTGAAAATATCCTTGGATATTTTACCACATACTGGTAAAGTAGCGTGTAACTTGCCCTCTGCGTGAAAGGATGTTTCCGTTTGACCCCTCCCAGGTAGCGCTATCGGCAGCATAAATCGTAGTTACCCAGGGCGTAATTTATCGGCCACTTCGAGGGCCTGATTAGACTTGACCTGCTGGGCAAGTTTTGAGAGATGAACATTATTAGCTGTATTTCTGGTGACATACAGCTTAAATTAGCTTAGTATACTGAAAAAAGCATGATACCGTAACAGTGATCGATATTGTATTGCAGGATTTTGAACATTAATGCTTCCCTTGAGTTGCAACGGTCACATCAGCCTCTTGCATCGGTAGCGTAGGGAACACATTGTATATGTCATGCTTTTGCAAAGAAACTCTAAAAGGATATAAAATCAAAACCTATTTGGAAATCATTTCAAGTGGGCTTTAATTTTCTACTTTTTCAGTTTTCAGACACCGGGTATAAATTACTGTAGTGTATGCATCCTAATTACCCCAAGTGTTCTCGTAGCGTAATGGCTATCGCGCTGTCTTCATAATATGAGGTATGCAGGTTCGAGTCTCCATTAGGGCGATTTTTTTTTTCATTATTAGCGTTGTACTAATCTGTATGCCTCTTTTCATACGTTCTTTTGTTAATAATATGTTTAATCATAATATTATGTCTACTAGGAAAATGCTTTATATATGTGCTGCTTATGGTAAGTGATGGTATGATTAATGTAGCATATAGGACTGTCGCCCAGGTAGCAGATTCTCCATCAGTTGTTTACATAGTCTTCTCGTAAATGATTTCAAAGAAATTGAAAAATATTCCATTCCCAAATTCCTCTTCCTGTGAATGGATATTTACCCCAATTAGTTCTTTACATTTACAGTACCTTCCAACTTTATCTTCATAAAGTTAAACATTAGAATGAAATGCACTATCAATAAATGGAAGAATGTGGAAGTAAACAAGGTCACAGAGCTAGTTGCAAATAGAGGATCATGGAGATACTTAATCAATTCACAGAAGCCTGCAGATGGAATGCTCAAAGCCGACCGATAAGTCCATAAGGAGGGGGGGGGGGGGGGGTGTATACGTATGTGGAAGCACGTAAAAGAGAGTTAAGAACGACGGCAGGGAACGATTCCCGGCTCTACCACGAAATTTGAAAAGTGGTACGAGGACTGGAACGGGGTCCACTCAGCCTCGGGAGGTCAATTGAGTAGAGGGGGGTTCGATTCCCTCCTCAGCCATCCTGGAAGTGGTTTTCTGTGGTTTCCCACTTCTCCTCCAGACAAAAATGCCGGAATGGTACCTAACTTAAGGCCACGGCCGCTTCCTTCCCTCTTCCTTGTCCATCCCTTCCAATCTTCCCATCCCCCCACAAGGCCCCTGTTCAGCATAGCAGGTGAGGCTGCCTGGGCATGGTACTGGTCCCCCGACCCAATGTCTCATGCTCCAGGACACTGCCCTTGAGGCTGTAGAGGTCGGATCCCTCACTGAGTCCGTGGGAAAAACCAACCCTGGAGGGTAAGCAGATTAAAGTAAGAAGAAAGAAATTAGAAAGACAAAGAAAACCTGCATACTTTCTATTACGGAGCGAGCAACTTGACCAATCTACTACGAGAATACTTTCCGAAAATGCTGCCTTACATGACAGGTTATAACTGGCGTAAGAAAATGTAATCTTGAGAGTTTAATCCCAATTAGGTATTTTTTTGAAGCTCATAAATTAAAATCACGAAAGCTTGACATAAATTGTTGTCCATAACTCTTAAGACTCCCCTTATTAGGCTTTTTGGTGATAACCAGCAGATGCAAGCACAGGAAAATAAGACAATCGAAATGAGCTTCATACATCTAATGATAGATAGCACCACACTTGAAAGCGAGAAGTTGCTGAAAATTAGTCTAGCCAACTCCATATATCACTGTGTAGCTCCGGGTAGCTACCTAGCGCTTGTGCGGAGGTGGTTGCACACAAGCCAAAGTACCAGCTGATTAACACCCCCAGATAGTTTACCTCCCGGGCAGCTGCCAGCCACTTTACCAGCAGATGGTCGAACCGGCCCTGAGTTAACTTTTAAACACCTGTACTGCCATTGTAACCGTATTATATGTATTTCATATTGACTGAAAAGATCTTAACCTAAAAGCAGCCTTTAAACGTGATTATTGGGTGCGAATTTCAGTGTTCCGACTGTTCCATTATGTTCCGTGCAGCTTTATGCAACTATACCCCTGAGCACAACAAGGGTTCAACTTTACTCTTTCTCCCCTTGTTAATGCTGTTGGGTTCGATTCCGTGTTGTTAACCATAGAGTTTAGGAACCCTACTTGCCGATGTGACGTCTTGCAGTTACTTTTAATCTGGCACGTTGGCACTATACAGTCATAATTTATTTCGCGAATTGCCAGAATTATAATACGCGAACTTTTTCTTGAGCCCTAGTTCCCATTGAGCACTATGGAGTTCAGGGCTCAAGAAAAAGTTTGCGCACTATACGTATTGCCACTGCTGTATTGTTAAAGTCACTAGTCGTACATTTACGGGTATAATTAAAGCATATTTCATTTTTCTGTGGAATTGTAAATCTGTTTGGCTAATACCAGATAAGTAGAATTGTGGCATGTTCGAATAATGCATTTAATAACGTAGTTTGTGTGAAATGACGAACGCAGAATTTTATTAATTTTGTCTTATTTCGTCCAATACTTACGTATAGAATTCAATTAGGATGTCTAGGAAACAAGAAAAATCATCAAGAACTCCTCCAAAAAGGAAAGCAGCGTTGCCTTGTTTACAAAAATCAATTCAGACATTGGTACGAGGTATTGAAAAAGGAAGATGATGATGAAGTTATCACTCGTAGTGATATGGACCATATGACAAGAGTTTCACAATTAATTGGGGTAAGTGTTAATTTTAATCTTGTTTCTATGATAAGTTTCTGACAGTGAGAATCGATTGAAATGGAAAAGTATTTGGTTATGATCCTAACCTAGCCTAAACATCTCTTGTCTCAACTTTGATGCAGTTTGCAGACCTAGCCTTTGTGTATTCTTATTGACCTACAGCATATGTGTATGTAATATATTTGCTCATGTGTATTATTACAGCGTGGTTTCATTTCAGATTTCTATCCTGTTTATCATGCACAACAAAACATTGCGTATAAATAACAGTGAGGTCCACAATTATAACACATGAATTAGGAATGATCACCATGTGAGTTTCCACCACACTAAAAAGATGGATAGCCCATATAAAAAGACTTAAGTAACATCTGCCAACTGGGTGACTGTCCTAAATGCAGATCAGTGGTGATTGATTTGATTTGATTTGATTTGATTGATTGATTGATTGATTGATTGATTGATTGATTGATTGATTGATTGATTGATTGATTGATTGATTGAAATCGACTGGCACGATATAGGAAGTAGCATTTTAACTTACTGCTTCACTGGGGTCTATCACTGATTCTTGACTTTGACTTCTCCACTGTTAAGGGGTCTGTTGGTAATTAAAAAGACCTGTAGGTATTCTCTTTAGAGGTGCACTTCAATTAAAACTTCTCCAGCATATTTTCATGTAGTATTACTGGATATTGTTATCAGCAAATTACTTGTACTGTAGGCCTATTTATTAGGTTTGTTGACAATCTCCACCAGAATCATTGTATAGCTGACTGTTGGACACTTAGTAACCTTGTTATTTCTTAGTGCTTGGTATAGGTTCAGCGTTTGTAGCAGTTAATTTGTTCTACCTACATACATACATACATACATACATACATACATTATCATTATAGACTGTTATGCCTTTCAGCGTTCAGTCTGCAAGCCTCTGTGAATTTATTAAACGTCGCCACAATCTTCGATTTGCAACTAGTGTTGTGGCCTCATTTAGTTCTATACCTCTTATCTTTAAATCGTTAGAAACCGAGTCTAACCATCGTCGTCTTGGTCTACCTCTACTTCTCTTACCCTCCATAGCAGAGTCCATTATTCTCCTAGGTAACCTATCCTCCTCTATTCGCCTCACATGACCCCACCACCGAAGCTGGTTTATGCGTACAGCTTCATCCATTGAGTTCATTCCTATATTAGCCTTTATTTCCTCATTCCGAGTACCCTCCTGCCATTGTTCCCACCTGTTTGTACCAGCAATCATTCTTGCTACTTTCATGTCTGTTACTTCTAACTTATGAATAAGATGTCCTGAGTCCACCCAGCTTTCGCTCCCATAAAGCAAAGTTGGTCTGAAAACAGACCGATGTAAAGATAGTTTCGTCTGGGAGCTGACTTCCTTCTTACAGAATACTGCTGATCGCAACTGCGAGCTCACTGCATTAGCTTTACGGCACCATGATTCAACCTCACTTACTATATTACCATCCTGGGAAAACACACAACCTAAATACTTGAAATTATCGACCTGTTCTACCTTTGTATCACCAATCTGACATTCAATTCTGTTGAATTTCTTACCTACTGACATCAATTTAGTCTTCGAGAGGCTAATTTTCATACCATACTCATTGCACCTATTTTCAAGTTCCACGATATTAGACTGTAGGCTTTCGGCACAACCTGCCATTAAGACCAAGTCGTCAGCATAGGCCAGACTGCTTACTACATTTCCACCTAATTGAATCCCTCCCTGCCATTTTATACCTTTCAGTAGATGATCCATGTAAACTACAAACAGCAAAGGTGAAAGATTACAGCCTTGTCTAACCCCCTGTAAGTACCCTGAACCAAGAACTCATTCTGCCATCAATTCTCACTGAAGCCCAATTGTCATAATAAATACCTTTGATTGCTTTTAATAATCTGCCTTTAATTCCATAGTCCCCCAGTATGGCGAACATCTTTTCCCTCGGTACCCTGTCATATGCTTTCTCTAGATCTACGAAACATAAACACAACTGCCTATTCCTCCCATAGCATTTTTCAATTACCTGGCGCATACTGAAAATCTGATCCTGACAGCCTCTCTGTGGTCTGAAACCACACTGGTTTTCATCCAACTTCCTTTCAACGACTGATCGCACCCTCCCTTCCAAGATGCCAGTGAATACTTTGCCTGGTATACTAATCAATGAGATACCTTGATAGTTGTTGCAATCCTTCCTGTTCCCTTGCTTATAGATAGGTGCAATTACTGCTTTTGTCCAATCTGAAGGTACCTTACCAACTTTCCATGCTAATTTTACTACTCTATGAAGCCATTTCATCCCTGCCTTCCCACTATACTTCACCATTTCAGGTCTAATTTCATCTATTCCTGCTGCCTTATGACAATGGAGTTTATTTACCATCCTTTCCAATTCCTCAAGTGTAATTTCACCAACATCATTTTCCTCCTCCCCATGAGCTTGGCTGTTTGCAACACCACAAGGATGATTTCCTTTTACATTGAGAAGATGTTCAAAATATTCCCTCCACCTCTCCAGTGATTCCCTGGGATCTATTATGTGTTCACCTGAATTACTCAAAACACTGTTCATTTCCTTTTTTCCCTCCCTTCCTAAGATTTTTTATTACTGTCCAGAAAGGTTTCCCTGCTGCTTGACCTAGCCTCTCCAGGTTATTACCAAAATCTTCCCATGACTTATTTTTGGATTCAACAACTGTTTTGCCCCGTTTCTTTCATGTACGTACAAATCCCTGTCTGCCTCGGCCCTTGTTTGGAGCCATTTCTGATAAGCCTTCTTTTTACGTTTACAAGCTGCTCTCACTTCATCATTCCACCAAGATGTTCGCCTTTTCCAATCTTTACACACAGTTGTTCCTAGGCATTCCCCTTCTGTTTCTACTACAGCATCCCTGTATGCCTCCCATTCACTTTCTATATCCTGAATCGGCTTACTGTCTACTGTTCAAATCTTCTTACTAATTATATCCATGTACTTCTGTCTAATTTCCTCATCCTGGAGATTTTCTACCCTTATTCGTTTGCAGACAGATTTCACTTTCCCTACCCTAGGCCTAGAGATACTTAGTTCACTACAGATCAGATAGTGGTCTGTATCTTCGAATAATCCCCAGAAAACTCGTACATTCCTAACAGATTTCCGGATTTCCTATTATGGATCTGGTACCCCTAGCCTCCCATGTGTAGCGGTGAATAGCCTTATGCTTGAAGAATGTATTCGTAACAGCTAAACACATACTAGCACAGAAGTCCAGCAAACGCTTCCCATTCCCATTAGCTTCCATATCTTCCCCACATTTACCAATCACCCTTTCGTATCCTTCAGTTCTATTCCCAACTCTCGCATTGAAATCACCCATTAGCACTATTCTATCCTTGCTGTTGACCCTGACTACGATGTCACTCAATGCTTCATAAAACTTGTCAACTTCATCCTCATCTGCACCCTCACATGGTGATTACACGGACACAATTCTAGTCCTAATTCCTCCAACTGACAAATCTACCCACATCATTCGCTCATTTACGTGCCTAACAGAAACTGTGTTGCGTGCAATTGTATTCCCGATAAAGAGCCCTACCCCAGACTCTGCCCTTCCCTTTCTAACACCCGTCAAGTACACTTTATAATCTCCTATCTCTTCCTCGTTATCTGCCCTTACCCGAATATCACTTACTCCTAGCACATCCAGATGCATCCTCTTTGCTGACTCAGCCAGTTCTACTTTCTTTCTTCCATAAGCCCCATTAATATTGATAGCTCCCCATCGAATTCCATTTCGTTCGCCAAGTTGTTTGCAAGGAGTCCCTCGCCTGTCAAATGGGAGTGGGACTCCGTTACTCCCATAGGTCCGAGGCTTGCTTAAAATGTTCTGAGCTCGGTCGATTCATGAAGCAGGATGCTGCTTTACTTGCACATAGTCCAAGTGAGGCTCTCTCCTCTAACGGGTTATGGACCACCGGTGGATTGTATAGTCCTAGCCGCCTGAGCACAAGGAGGGCCATGACTCAGAATATGTCCGAGATGCCCACTCCCATTCCATAGCAACTGGTATCCCGACTCTCAGGACCACTTACTAGGCCACTCAGCCGTTGCCCATGGTTCACGAACTAGGACGTGACTACAGTAACCCACAAACATGAACCATTGTTCTAAGGTATTAAAATTAGTGTTTATAGTTATATCATTAATACAAGTGATCATGGGACTCCTAGTCTAGATATACTAGTGGAAGTACATTTATGGCAAATTTTACCATAGAGTAGTGTAAGTAGTAATTCATTGACTTCGTCAGGTGACTGCTGCATTGTAGGCTAGTTTTTTCACTTAAAATCAGACACATTTTTCAGTCATTCAACAGAAATAACCATTTTTGTCTAATAATATCCCTGAAGAATGTGGTCTCATCTTTTTAGGGAATACTTATTTTTAGAAGAAATAACTTCATGCTAAAACTCAAAATTCTTGCAGGTGCTGATTTGATATTTGCCACAAATTTGAAGAGAAATCAAGATTATCATGTTGCTATGAACAGTGAGAAATCTCAGATGTGGGTGGAAACACAATCGTAGGATTAAGAAATATAGGACCTTGTGTTATTGTGATGGATAATGCATCATATCACTGTAAGATTGTGGCGCATCAACTGACAACGAAATGGAGGAAGGATCAATTAGTGGTAACTATACTAGATTGAATATTTTCTTCTACTGAATGATATTTAATGATGTTACAGAATTTAATTTCAATTTTTCCTTTAATTTATAGTCATGAGTGAGGCAGAATGGGGTGTCTCCTAGAAAATGCAACAAAAGGTGAGCTTCAGAGGTTGTGTCTTATGCATTGAAGTCACTTAAAGAGGTATAGTAGCATCTACACATAAATTTAGGTATTGTTGTTTACTTTTATGTAGGCATAACAACATTCCTCTGGGTTTTTTTTTATTTTAGCCGGGTATATTGTTGATGAGATACTATGCAATGAAGGCCGAACTGTCCTATGACTTCCTCTATATCACTTACTTTTCAATGCAATCAAGTTAGTATGGTCTATGGTAAAGCAATATTATAACAAAACAGTTGCTTCAAGGCCTGGCAATGGATTCGACGAAGTAGAGCTGTGTAGAAATAATCTCTTAAACAGGTAGGCCAAGTGGAAATGTTATTTATTGGATATAGGCAAGTGGAGTTTATCAGATACTTGTCAGGTTGTGATACTTAAATGTATCCTACAGGTGAAAGCAGAGATATGGAGAAATGAAGTGAAACATGCCAAGAAGATGTTGAGTTCTATAACGAGATGAGAGGAGTTCCTGAAGTGGAAGAACTAGTCATTCATCATGGAAGCAGTGAATCAGAAGGGGAAGAAGAGGAAGAAACTGAGGAGTTAGTTGTACCACTGTGAGGGCCATTCCATGAGATTAGGGTTTTTCAACTTTGCCAGGAAATAATACTTTTCTAACTGCCCTGTCCTTTTGGATAAAACAAACTTACATTCAAAAATGATAGGAAAATACTACATTTTTTCTAAACGTAGCTGTTTTGTGCTTGTTCTACAGTCTAGGTGTAATGAGTCTGGGTCTCATCACACGTGTCATGGTACTTATAGGAGATTTCCACCTTTACAATAGAAATTAACTTCATTCCTTTCAAAATAACATTAAATCATGGTACACGTTTCATTCTCATTGCAGAACATCTTCAGCCATCAAACTTAAAAAAAAGAAAGAGAGAGAGAAAGGATATATAGTTAAACTTTGAAAGACACTGGATATTCTTGGTATCTGGTCCTGCCTATGTGCTCTGATCAAAATTTATTACATTACATATTAAGCATAACTGTCGCTCATCCCCTTTCATCCACACCGCTTCCGGGTGGGTCCTTCAAAATGGATATGCACTGAAGGGTGCTGCTATCTGTCCTAAAGTGGTAGCAAGCAACTAGGTTGACTAGCTATTGCTAGGCTGGAACATGCTCCCCACCGTTGAATCACCATGATTCAACAGAATTAAATTGCCTGACATGCTCTCATGATAGTTCCGTTCAATTCAAGCACCACACGGGCACTGGCAGAGGTTTAGTAACCAAAATAAGTTTATCATTAAAAAAAATGCACATATAAACATAAGCAACATGGAAACACAAGCAACGAAAATATTTACAACACTGTTAACAGAAGGTAGGTACTAAATAGTTTGACTGTGTCCTCATCCATATTATGCATTATCAATGATCTCCCCAGAAATTTTCATCAGCCGGGTGGCAGGAATGTGTAGCCGGGCAGGAAATTCTACGTAAAAAATGAATATGATAAAATCTCAATCTATCCCCCTCAGGGCATTGACAATGATGTAAGGCAGGTAAACATTAACTGCAAAATTCTGTTATCATCACCAACAAGACATAAGAGTGTTTTGATGATGCTTGTTGTTTAAAGGGGCATAACATCTAAGATCATTGGCCCAGGAGTATTTTGAACTGGTGTTCTACTCTACTGCTTATTCGTAATCATGTAACTCCGGGGCTTGCCACTCGATTGCTGTGGAGTGCCATACACGTTTGTAACATCATGCGGAATTGAGTGATCTCGTGCAGTTGCACGCTAATCCGTACACCGCTCGAGCACAACAGTACGTGATAGTCAAGCTAAATGTTTAAACTCCAATGCAATTGATGCAATTTTGCTGACAATAATGCAGTTTATTAATTAAACAGTTTTAACTGTTTTACAGTATATACGTTTTAATTTGGAGCACCCAACGACTCAAATATGTATTAATACAGGGTGTTTATTTATGCATGGCAAGGACTGTATTATATAACTAGCATCTGTCTAGATTATGTTAGCCAGGCGGTCTGTAAAAATGGCAGGGCGGTGCACACATTATAAAGGTTCTGGGAAGAACACTGATTATGAAATTAAGAAGAAATGGAACTATTCACACACACTGTAGAGTTCTCAATTCAAGTCACAAATATCACACCATAATTATACACTCTGAAATGAACAAAAGAAACAAATATTCACATGAAACACACACATTACAGTGTTAGCCACAACGATCTTGTTTAGTGTTAAACAGGTAATGGAATTAACTTCTTAACAGGTAATTTATAAAGACCACTGTTTGTTCTAATGGTAGACACTTGTACGAGTCCATCCTTCCCAGGGTGAACAGTCTCCACACAGCCAACTTCCAACAAAGAGGAGGAAGGTTGTCCTCCTTCAGAAGAACAACTGTTCCAATAGCTAGATTCTTCTTGGAACAGGTGCATTTCTTCCTCTGCTGCAGTGAATTCAGGCAATCAGCACACACCTCTTCCACAACTGCTGCTACATTGACTGGATACACTGCCATTGAGACAATCTGTTGATGGGCAGGTCAGTAATGTCAGGCTCAGGAATGGTTGTAAGGGGGGTACCAATTAGGAAGTGAGCAAGTGATAAATAATTAAGGTCATTAGGGTCATAGGATAAGGCAGATAAGGAGCAAGAATTAAGATATGCTTCTATCTGTGCAGTAAGGGTACATAGCTCCTCAAAATTCAGTAGCACATTACCTGCAACTTTTCTCAAGTGGTATTTCATGGACTTGACAGCTGCTTCCCAATGTCTGCCAAAGTGTGGAGAGCTGGGAGGTATAAAGTGCCATGTGATGCCTTCCATCGCTAATGAAGTCCTCATCTCTTCACAAAAACTGGTTGAAAGGAATAGTTTTTGCAGATGCTGCTTCTTCTGTTGGCTCCAGTGAAGTTGGTGCCATTATCACTATAGATGATGGAGCATTTTCCATGTCTAGCTATGAATCTCTTCATGGCTGCCATGAAGGCATCAGTAGAGAGGTCACTCACCACCTCCAGAAGAAGAACCTTGATAGCCAGGCAGATGAACAGTGCAATGTGACTTTTCGTTGTCTGTCTGCTTCTTATGTTTCCCCTCTTGACAAAGAAAGGACCAGCATAACCAGCTCTTAAATTAAGAAATGGGTGACTCTCTTGCACTCTGATCACAGAGAGCTGTCCCATCAGCTGTTCAGCTGTTGACGCCTGGATGACTATTTGAACAACTGCCCTGGCCATGCAAATCCAGAATCTTTCTTTTAATGATGCAATTACTAATTTAGCACCTGCATGCTAAAGGCTAATGTGTTCTGCCATCACAACAAGGTTTGCGAGGGCATGCTGGGAAGGAAGGATAAGATAGTGCTTAGTATCATAAAGTAGATTTGAATTTACAAGTCTTCCTCCTACCCTTTGCATTCCCTTATCATCTAAGAAAGTATGTAAATCTGCAATTTTACTCTTGCTTGAGATACAGCATTTAGAGTTGAGATTGGCTATCTCTTGAGCATAACACACTTGTTGTGCAATTTTGATACAGGAGTGCAAGGCCATCTGCAGCTCTTGTGTACTTAATATCCCTAACCTCTTGTCTTGAGGATTGGCATTATTGTGAATGAATCTCCAACAATATGCAGTAACTCGAGTCAATCGGAACAGTGACGAGTACTTCAGCATAAATTCATCCCAATTGGTACATATCAACATGACTACAGGAAGTGCACTTCGTGACTCAGGTAGTTCCTCTTCTTCATGGGACGAGATTGTGTTCTGGCCATGATTCATGGTCTCAGTTAACCAAGATGGTCCGTGCCACCACAGGTTCATACCTCATAGTTGTCCTGGAGCAACACCTCTGGATATTAAATCTGCTGGATTGCAACGGGTAAGAACATGTCTCCATTCTGCCTTATGAGAGTGTTCTTGAATTGAAGAGACTCTGTTGGCCACAAATTGTTTCCAGCGTGTAGCAGGAGATGCGATCCAGGCTAAGACAATGGTGGAGTCCGTCCACAGGTACAGCTTGCCGACTGGGAGAGACAAAACTGAAAAGGTCTTGCGGATTAGTCGGGCAAGTAGTAGAGCTCCACACAGTTCAAGTCTTGGTAGTGTCAGTTTCTTCACTGTTGCTACTCTGGATTTAGATCATAATAATCTGACACAGGCCTGTCCCCTTTTGTCAACAGACCGTACATAAAGACAAGCTCCATGAGCTAAATCGGAAGCATCAGAAAAACCATGAATTTGTACATCAACAGGGGGTTCCTTACATGCGACTAACCGCTCAATATAAAATTCTCTTACTGCCTGCAGCTGAAAGTGAAGTTCTTCTCATTCTCTGACTAGTTGAGATGGGAGTCTGTCGTCCCGGTTCAGATTGACTAACCAAAATTTCTGCATAAAAATCTTATAAGAAATTACCATTGGACTGACTAACCCAAGTGGATCAAATATTGGTGCGATGACAGATAAGACCTTTCATTTAGTTACATGAATATCCTCATGATAGGGGCTGTCTGAATACAGATTGCCACAAATGAGAAAATTATCAGTTACTGGATGTCATAATAGGCCTAAAGATTTCACGCTAGTGCCTTCATTAAGACATAAAGAGAGCTGGGTTTTCCTGTCCTCTTCTGAAACTGCTTCCAGTAATGCTGGGTGGTTTGCACACCATTTCCTGAGGTGAAATCCTCCTCTCTCTAGTAAATTAATAATTTCAGATTGCAACTGAAGAGCATCCTATATATTGTCACAGCCGCTTACTAGGTCATCAAAAATATCTGTGCGAACAACTTGTGCTGCTCTGGGGAACCTCGATTCTTCATCTTCAGCACGTTGCTGCAGGCATCTGGTAGCTAGGAAGTGTGCTGCTCCTGTACCATATGTTACAGTTGTCAGTTCATAGTGACAGGGTGTCCCTACGTGATTCCCTCCAGATAATCCGAATGAACCATGACTTGCAGCGGAGGCAATTAGAATAATAGAGTAAAGATCCTGTTGTATTGTCGCTCCAACCATTCAATGAAATATTGTTAGAAGTTTTAGCAGATACATCATATACAACCCTCATTTTGATAGTTGAGCTACTAAGCTTAAAAACTGGTTGATGGGGTAGATAGTAGCTTCCATCTTCATTCCCTGACCGTAACCATATGCCCTATGGCCTCGTACTCATGAAGAAAGTTACAGTACTCGTGCTTAAGTGAGAGCTGCCTACTGAAACACCGTTCTAGTTAGTCTTGACATGGCATGATTGAAGAAGTTTCCCAGAACCTCAGGTTTCTGCTTGAGAGGTAAGCAAACTATAAATCTGCCTGTAGCATCCCAAGTTGTATTCTCTGTAAAATGCCTTTCTGTGGCTCTACTCTTCTCTTGTCATGACTGGGGACATAAGCTCTTCTATTTCCCAGAACCGCTGTAGCTGGGTGTCTGACCTGTCCTCCGACTTCAAGAAACATGTGATTAATGTAAGGCATTTCTCTTCCCTCTGATGGTAATGTTTAGCAATAATCCATCCTAGTTCAGGTTTTTGAAAAATAGGATAATCTGGTGATCGAGTTCTGCGACCAACTTTCAATAATTAAAAGAAATGTTCTGCGCTTATTAACAAATCAATGTCACCTGGCTGGAAGAACTTGGGGTCAGCGAGCTTCAAGTCAGTGAGCAAGTTTCAATGCTCATGCTGAATGCAGAGCTAACCACTCTACCCTACAAAGTGCCAACGTTATGGATAGTGGAAGCCTTCACCTTCCACCCTTCCAATGGCCTTCGTGGCTTGCACGGAGATGACTTTGCTTTTGCTCTTTAAATACTAGTACTCATGTTTATTATGTTTGTTTATTCATACCCCCTGCTTTGTAATTCATTAACCATGGAATGGCTCTTGATGTTGTTAATAATATTTATTTCTTTATTGCATACTTTTGTTGTTGTTTTTAAAAATGTAAATAAAGTAATATTTAATGTATACATAATGCTTATCTCTTTGGATTCATTTATTTCATTGCATATTGTTATTACTGTGACAATATGACTTCCTTATGATGTAAATAAAAAAGAATTTATTTCCAAATATATTTGTTATACCTGCACCAATCAGACAACGGACTAGGGAAGTATCTTTTATTAAAATGATGTGATCTGGGGAAAGAACATTAAAGAAGTGCAACAACAACTAAATGTACTGAACAAAAGAATTGAGAAGTATGACTTGAAAATCAGTACAGATAAAAGCAAGACTGATGATGTCGAGGCAAGGAAAGGGCACTGTGAAAATTGGAAGTCAGAGTCTGGAAATTGTGGACAGCTCTAAATACCGAGGAAGTGAATCAATGCAAAATGCTAGGGTGGACATGGAGATTCTCAGGAGGGTACTGAAGTGTAAGAAAACTTGTTTGGATAAAGAACTACCAAGGAAAAGTAAAGAGATAATGTACAAAATGTACTATGTACCCATACTGACTTATGCAGCTGAGACTTGGACTTTGACGAGCAGGCAAGAAAGTAGAATTCAAGCCAGTGAGAAGAAATTCCTAAGAAGTATGATAGGAAAGAGATGGAAAAACAGAGTGAGAAATGAAGATGTTAAGAAGGAAGTTGGGATAGGAAAGCTAAATGAGAGAATTGAAAAGAATAAACTAAGGTGGTTTGGTCATGTGAAGAAGATGGAGGAGGATAGAATTCCAAAACTGATGCTGGAGGCAAAGTGCGAGGGCAAGAGAGCAAGAGGAAGACCTAGAACAAGGTGGACTGAATCATTGAAGAGCGGCATGAGAAAACTAAATTTAGAGTGGGACAAGATCATAGAAGAGGAATTATGGAAGGAAAGAGGAAGATGGAGAAGTGCCATAAGTATCCCAACCCGGCATGCGCTCGATAAGGGGAAATGATGATGAACAACTGAAGATCCATATACAGGTAAGTGGGTTGCCCTATGGTAGAAGTCCAAACTGTGTAATTAGGGAGAGAGTAAGCCCATGTGGTATTACGCGTCACAAGAAACTGAGTGAATTGGCTGTGCAGTTCGATCACATTGCTCTGAGCTTGCTTTCGGAAGATGGTGGATTCGAACCCCACAGTTAGCAGATCTGAAGTTTTCTTTTTGTTCTCTCATTTTCACTTTGGGCTAATGCCGTGGCTGTACCTTTATTAAGGCAAGGGTTGTTTCCTTTCATTTAAGTCCTAGCCCTCTTTCCTATCCCATTCTTGCCTTACAACCTGTATTCAATCAGTGTGATTAAAGCCAATATACATATAAAAATCTGGTAATGTTGTTTGACTCATTAGTGCCCATGTACATTTCCTGCGTTTCTCTAATGCAGTAAGCTTGAGATACACCAACTTGCAAGCTAAAAATATGTTTAAAATGCCTCCCGTCCCCTGCTGCTTATTGAAGAAAGAAGAAGAAGAAAACAACATCCAAGCAAAAGGAAAGACAGATAGGGCCTATGTGGTAAGTTCTTGAACTTATGTAAAATGCAATGAATTATACAATCTAGATCTCTCCCCCCCCTCCCCTCCCTCCCTTTAAGAATACGGTTATAGTAATGTGTACGTCAAAATAAAGGCAGGAAATTTTTAAAATTAATTTAAGCGATTGAAGGAGAAAATGTATCACTAGCTCAGGTTGGTGGGTTCGAGTCCACCGGTATTTGAAGGTGCTCATATACGCCAGTCTCATGCCTGTAGATCTACTGGTACGTAAAAGAACTCTTGCGGGACAAAATCCTGGCACCTCGGCGACTATGAAAACCATAGAAAACCATTGAACTAACAACATTACCATTCTCAATTCCGCAGTGAGCTTGCAAGCTGACCTAATTTCCGTTCACGTAGCCTGGCACATTAGTGCTCCTATATGTTTACTAGATAAGCTTGAAGATATGTCCAATAATATCTCTACTGGTTATTGTAGAGACAAAAAAATCTTCATGCAAAAGAAAGGAAAGGCATTAAGTAATTTCTGGAACTTTTGAAAATCACACTGCAAGGACTCATTAGATAAATTGCATCGTTTAAGACACCCCTCTTTTCAAGAATATGGTTATAGTAATGCATATATCAAAATAAAGGTAGAAATATGTAACTTTAATTTGAGTGAGAAAGTGCATGTATTTCCTTAATTCCTTGTTGAGCGTGGAAACCGACTTAATTATGAATATCTTGATTTATTTCATCTTAACTTTTTATCATTTACCGGGCTAAGGGAACGTTCTTTACCGATGCTTACATTGAGGTTAGTTTGTTACGGTTATGTCTGGTGATTTTAATATGTAACTAGTCAAGTTGGCAGCAGTGATGAGCCATTTAAAAAAAGAGAATCGGGCAGCGATATTTACCTTCTAGTGTGTTAATTAATTAATGCACTATGAGAGATTTTGTCTCATTACCAAAAATTGATGCCTGCTTGGCCATCAGATATCTGATTGCATTGGCACTGCCGGTGGCTCCAAGCAGCCTACGCAGTGGCCTCCACGGTATGCACTAGCCATGCGTCTTGGTGGGTGTGCTAGGTACCAACTGATGAGCCCAACCTAGCACATGGGGGCAAAACGCTGGCAACCAGGGATGAGTTAGCTGGAAAATTGGTAATGTCCAATAACGGACCATTTATATTGGTATTAATTGGTCTGAGACAAATAATAATAATTGATTAGGGTAATTGTAAAGTATGAACTTCCTTAGTTCTAAAGTAGTAGTAAATAAATTAATAATTATAACTAGATCATTCTTGTTTCTGTTAACACATTGAACACGGTGCCCAAGTATTGCTCATTTACTGCCACATACGGTGGCTGAGCAGCGCTTAAGCTTGGTTTTCTTAACTAATAAATCATCGCATGCTGGAAATACGTCCATGTCTTTTCTGGTAAACATGAATGATAACATTATAGTTATGCATACTGCTGCCAGATGACAACACTGACCATAACTGGATGGAATACGAACACTTGTTTTGGAGAGTAGCAGAGATGTGTTTCACACTTTATTTTCCCGCTCATTCCTACAATGGCATCACGATAGCTTGATTCTCTCAATGATAGTGCAATAGAAACTCTAATTTACCAATCACATTTCTTTTCTCACATAAGCCCAAAAGGCTCGCCACACACTTGCACGCTTATTGTGACGAGTAAGAAAGTTTTAATTAATGCAATACCCTTGGTTTCCCAGTCTGAGTTTGTATGACCTCGTATTTCTATAGAGAATGGGCACCAGTCCAGAGCAGAAGGCTCAGAGACAAAATGTATAATTAGAAAGACCGGCTCTTTAATTTCCGAGGGTTGGGGTGATGGGACACTAATCGTTAACTACTTTCTTGAGAGGAAACCAGGAGAATTAATATGATCTGAATTAATTTAAAAAGAACAAAAAAATGTTTAAGTTTGAAAATAAAACATGATTAAGAAATTCAATCATACACAGACTTGCATCAGGTTACTCAATGGCTCACCAGATGTAGCTTCTCTCATCTGGACTTCTTCTGTGGTTGTGGATCCCTCGTGGTCATCTGTAGTAGCGTGGGTCATTAGGCCAGCTTGGTACCAACCCTGCCTCATGCGTGCATCAATCACAAATTGAATGATGTCTTGGCTAACCTTATCACTTCCTATTATGCCAATGTTTATAGCTAGAATATCAGCCCTGATCTCATATAAAACACCGTGGGTTCTTTTTTAAGGAGAGAACACCAGATAGAAATTTTTCTAAGTTATGGAACTCATCCAAGTTGTTGTTTGAGTCATCAGTCCTCTGTGCCACCCTTTTCATTTCTACGTAACTATTGCACCCTAAGTCTGCTCTAATCTGCTTGTCATATTCATACCTTGGTCTACCCTTACCCTTCTTAGTGCCTACATTTCCTTTAAAAATCAACTGATCAAGTCCTGGGTGTCTTAAGATGTGTCCTATCATTCTATCTCTTCTTCTCGTCAAATTTAGCCAAATCAATCACCTCTCTCCAATTCGATTCAGTATCTCTTAATTTGAGATTTGATCTATCCATCTCACCTTCAGCATTCTTCTGTAACACCACATTTCAAAAGCTTCTATTCTCTTTCTTTCTGAGCTAGTTATCATCCACGTTTCACTTCCATACAATGCCACGCTCCAGATGAAAGTCTTCAGAAACATCGTTCTAATTCCTATATCAGTGTTTGAATTGAGTAAATTTCTTTTCTTAAGAAAGCTCTTCGTTGCTTGTGCTAGTCTGCATTTTATGTCCTCCTTACTTCTGCCATCGTTAGTTATTTTACTACCCAAGTAACAATATTCATCTACTTCCTTTAAGACTTCAATTCCTATCTAATATTACCTGCATCACCTGCCTTTGTTTGACTGCACTCCGTTACTTTTGTTTTGAACTTATTTATTTTCATCTTGTACTCCTTACCCAAGACTTCATCCATACCATTCAGCAACTTCTCGAGATCTTCTGCAGCCTCAGATAAAATAACAATATCATCGGCTAATCTCAAGGTTTTGATTTCCTCTCCTGGCATTGTGATTCCCTTTCCAAATTCCTCTTTGATTTCTGTTACTGCCTGTTCTATGTAAACATTGAAATGGGGGGGGGGGACAAACTGCAGCCTTGCCTCACTCCTTTCTGGATAGCTGCTTCTTTTTCAAAGCCCCCAATTCTTATCACTGCAGACTGATTTTTATACAGATTGTAGATAATTCTTCGTTCTCGGTATCTGATCCCAATCACGTTCAGAATCTCAAATAGCTTGGTCCATTCAACATTATCAAATCCCTTTTCTTGATCTACAAACGCCATGTACGTGGGCTACACTTCTTAATTCGATCCTCTAAGATCAAACATTAAGTCAGGATTGCTTCACACGTTCCTACATTTCTTCTGAAGCCAAATTATTGATCTCCCAACTCAGCATCAGTTTGTCTTTCCAGTCTTCTGTAAATAATACGCGTTAAAATTTTGCAGGCATGAGATACTAAACTAATGGTGCGGTAGTTTTCACACTTGTCAGCACCGGCTTTCTTCGGAATAGGTATAGCAACATTCTGCCGAAAATCGGATGGCACTTTTCCTGTCTTGTACATCTACACACTAAATGGAAGAACATTGCCATGCTGGTTTCTCCTAAGACAGTCAGTAATTCAGAGGGAATGTCATCAATTCCAGGTGCTTTGTTCCTATTTAGGTCTCTCACAGCTCTGTCAAACTCTGACCTCAAAATTGGGTCTCCCATTTCATCAGCATCAACAGCCACTTCTTGTTCCAGAACCAAATTATCTACATGTTTACCTTGATACAACTATTGGACATGTTCCTGCCATCTTTGTGCTTTGTCTTCTTTCCCTAGAAGTGGCTTTCCATCTGAGCTCTTAATATTCATACACCTAGATTTCCTTTCTCCAAAGGTTTCCCTGATTTTCCTGTATGCAGCAACTACCTTTCCTAGCACCATACAACCTTCAACATCCTTGCACTTCTCCTTCAGCCATTCCTCCTTAGCTACCTTGCACTTTCTATCCACTTTATTCTTTAATCGCCTGTATTCTTTTCTGCCCTCATCTTTTCTAGCATTCTTGTATTTTCTTCGTTCATCAATCTGGTCTAGTATCTCCTGAGTTATCCACTGATTCTTAGTTGATCTTTTCTTCCTTCCTAACATTTCTTTAGCAGCACTACCGACTTCATTTTTCATGACTATTCACTCGTCCTCTATTGTGTTTCCTTCAGCCTCTTCATTTAGTCCTTGTGCAACATGTTCCTTGAAACAATCCCTCACACTCTCTTCTTTTAACTTGTCTAGATCCCATCTTTTTGCATTCTTTCCTTTCTTCAATTTCTTCAACTTCAGATGGCATTTCATGACCAACAAGTTGTGGTCAGAATCCACCTCTGCTCCTGGGAAAGTTTTACAATCCAACACCTGGTTTCCTAATATCTGCCTAATCATAATGAAGTCTATTTAATACCTTCCAGTGTCTCCAGGTCTCGTCCACGCATGCAGCCGTCGTTTGTGGTTTTTGAACCAAGTATTGGCAAGAACCAAATTATGATCAGTGCAGAATTCAACCAGCCGACTTCCTCTTTCGTTCCTTTGGCCCATTTGAATTCTCCTACTGTATTAGTTTCTCTTCCTTGGCCTACCACTGCATTCCAGTCTCCCATCGCAATGAGATTCTCGTCACCTTTTACATATTGTATTAAATCTTCTATCTCTTCAGATATTCTTTCGATTTCCTCATCTGCTGAGCTGGTGGGCATACAGACCTGCACTATTGTGGTGGGCATTGATCCAAGTACATATCAAAATCTAACTATACATGGAACAAGACTTAGCAAGGCTCAATTTAAAAGTCTGTCTGTCCATTCTGGACTAGAAATACTGACTGCAGTCGCAGAAAGTGAATCCATATGACAAGTGCTAAGTGATTGAGAGTGAATGCTTGAATGATTGACAAGCGAGTGCTTGAATTTGTATATTTGGGTGAAAATCACTCCCACTTGGTCGTCTGTCACGTGTTCCAAATACATCGTAGTTCTGACCCCTCTTCTTTCTTCAGTGCCTCATGGAATAATCTCAGATAGGGTGAAATCTCCCACCACTACCTACAGTTCATGGTTGGTGACATCTTCAAATAACCAAGCTCAATTTTGGAAATTGTCATTGAGATACCAGGTCACCTGACGTAGATTTCAGAGAATTTTTCCTTTGTTTGGGCCTGTGTCCTTCAACCAATTGAAATAACCGTTTGAGGAAATAGTTGCAAGTCAAGTATACACTTCGTGTCATAAGACTCTACCCTAAGAAAGATAGTTCAGCTCTTGTTATCAACTACTATAATACAACATAATGTAATGATTATGAGTAGGGCTTGGATGTTTAGGAAAAGTCATATTTTTTCTTTGTATTTTCTTGCCTGGTTGGATTTTGGTGCATATCAGGTGATTATAATAACAATTAAGTCATTTTTATTTGTCATATAAATGCATATTTTGGGTATTTTTTGTCATAAGGTCATAACTTGAGTTATTTTCGTAGAAACGTCATATTTCGGCGGTTTGACGACAGCTGTAGCTGTGCAAAATCACCTTCAACTCACTGAATGCGAACTAGTGTTCACAAAACTGCTTCTTGGTATCACATCTGCAGTTAATACAAGTGGAATACCCTTTGTATAGAATGAAGGTCATAGACCTCGCTCCACCTTTTACTCCACCCGCTGAACGCAACAAACCTGTCTCCCAGGTAGAGAGAAATAATCGAGAAAAACCCATCCCAGCAGTGAGCTAATTACTTCAGGTAATCGCTCACTTTCTTTGTTCAGATAATAGAACCTCAACCTCCTTTCACTGACTACTGAACTTGCAGCGTTTGTGAAATCCTGCACTTTTGCTTTGTTTAACATTTTAGCCTTAGGCCCAGATTGCAATACACGTTTTTCTACCATAATGTATTGAAAGACATCTATTTAATTCGTTTCGTGGTGCTCAATTTACATTTTAACGCATTTGAATAATATTAATGAAATCTGGGTTTAAACGTTCCAAAATATTTTTAAAAAAGTACATTGATTTCTATTTTTCTCCAGTTTCAAACCACCAGTGTAGGGTGCAAACATGTTTTTACTTCTAATATGTTGTGTGATCTGATTATCTTAACCTACTTAGTAAGTTATAGGTTTGTATTCACAAATGATTGATAAGTGAATCAAGGGCAATAGACTGTGAATAACTGCCAAACATGTACATTATATTCAGAAAATTAATATGAAAGAATAAAGAATTTAGTTAACAATATGTATCAAAGGAAATGCCGTTTTGATTTATAATTTATTTCAAAATGGTCATATTTGGATTAATCATTTTCGGTTCATACTTTGTAATTTTTAAGTCATATTTTGTCAATTTTTAGGTAATATTTGCTTGCTTATTTGGGTTATTTTTAGGTCTTAAACATCCGAGCCCTAATTATGAGAAACCTATATGAAAGAAAAACCCTATAAATATTTACATACATATAAATTATATTAAATAGCAAGAATAACACAAATTCAGTTATACTTGGTACAATAGTTGAATGGTCTGTAATGATCTAGGCGTTACAACACTAATGTAACCATATTTAATGTAAATTTGTTACAATATGAAAAATATGAAAAGAAAAAATTACAAACATGATTTGAAATAAATAAAAATATTCAGAGCTCAAAAACATGATAAATATATTGGCCCCTGTCCATGATTTATTGTCAAAAATCAAAGATGAGTTCATTCCTGAGACAGATTACACTAACCTTGTGAAAATAAGTGGTTACTTAGAAAGGGAGTCAGCTCTAAAGCAACATGTTTGTACTAGTTTATTACAAACCGAGCTCAATAGCTGCAGTCGCTTAAGTGCGGCCAGTATCCAGTATTCGGGAGATAGTAGGTTCGAACCCCACTGTCGGCAGCCCTGAAAATGGTTTTCCGTGATTTCCCATTTTCACACCAGGCAAATGCTGGGGCTGTACCTTAATTAAGGTCACGGCCGCTTCCATCCCACTCCTAGCCCTTTCCTGTCCCATCGTCGCCGTAAGACCTATCTGTGTCGGTGCGACGTAAAACAACTAGCAAAAAAAAAAGTTTATTACAAATGAAAAAGTTCTGTACAATTCAATACAACTATAGGATTCAACCTTGAGGAGTCTTTCCCTCTTCCATTAGCGTGTCCCGACAGCAGAACATTGCAGGAGAGACACGTGTTTTATCTTTAAGAAGGATTTTTAAAATGGGACTGTTGTAATTTCGATTTGAATTTGGACTGTGGACTTATTTTAAGATTCAAGTTGAATGTACTTGATACATACAAAGGACACTAGGAAAGTTTTGCAATGTGAGTGAACGCTTTAGACTTTCTCAAAATAATTTTCACCACACTCAATACACTTCTCCACATGTTGAAATCAGTCACTGAACCAACTCTGCCACTTTTCTTCAATTACATTTTCACACTCTTGATCCCATGCCGCCAGAAGCTCCTCGGATGAAAAACGCCGCCCTTTCAGCTTCATCTTCACTTCTGGGAAGAGTGCGAAGTCACATAGGGCAGGATCAGGCCTGTGTGGAGGGTCATCAAGCACAGTCAACCCTGATCTGGCAAGAAAATCCATTGTTACATTAGCAAGATGTGCTGGAGCATTGTTGTGAATCAAGAGCCAAGTGTTGAGCCGTGACTGTGGACGGAGCTGCTTGAGAGCATGGATGACCTGAGGCAGACAAGTCTCGCTGTACCACTTCGCAGTAACTGTCCTTTCTGTTTCTAGCACAACCCAAGTCAGGATGCCCCATTTAGTGAAGAATACTCTAATCGTCCTTTTCTTCACTGACCTTGACTTTCGCACAGTCACAGGAATACCCTCATCTTCAAACAGCCACACCTTGTTCTGGGATTTTGTTGGGACATCGTAATAATAAAGCCAAGTTACGTCACCTGTAACGATGCTATTGACGTTATGCGAAGTCCCATTTTCAAACTGTTTTAGCATTTTTCGGCACCATTTCACTCGATGTGCCCTTTGTTCCTCTGAAAGTGAATTGGGCACCCAAAACCCAAAGGGAACAAACCTTTCTACCATGGAGTTGGTCGTGTAGAATTAAATGAATAGTTGGTGCAGGGATGTGGAGGGTCTCTTCTACCTGCCGATATGTCAACTGCCTCTCTTGCTGCAACATTTTCCTCACAGCTTCAATATTTTCCTCAATCACTGATTCAGATGGTCGCAAAGAACGAGGATCATCTTCAACCCTAAAATTTCCCCTCTGGAACTCTTTGTACCAGCGGAAAATTGTTTTCCGATGTGGACAGTCTTTCCCCTGCTCAGGAGTCATTTCCTCCAGGCACTGGTGAACAGTTAATCCACGAGCAAAATTGTAGCGGATAATTGCGCGATATTCACCTTTAGACCACACTGACATCTTAACTTGCTTTCAATCCCACTGCTCGAGTTGGCCGTGCGTGTAGAGGCGCGCGGCTGTGAGCTTGCATCCGGGAGATAGTAGGTTCGAATCCCACTATCTGCAGCCCTGAAAATGGTTTTCCATTTTCACACCAGGCAAATGCTGGGGCTGTACTTTAATAATTAAGGCCACGGCCGCTTCCTTCCAACTCCTAGGCCTTTCCTATCCCATCATCGCCATAAGACCTATCTGTGTCGGTGCAACGTAAAGCCCCTAGCAAAAAAAAAATATCCCACTGCTTGGTAACAACTGGTGTGAAGGTCGCGCCTTGCTGTCTTCTAGACCGGTTTTCACCCCTCTTTTCATCCCTCACCATAACGGGTGTCCTGACAACCATTTTTGTGTATTGCAAAACTTTCCTAGTGTCCTTTCTACAGTGTTTTCCTGTGTTAAACCTTGTTATAAATGTTTATTATGTTTGTGCACACCATCATGTAGACAATGTCTTATCTATGGCTATTTTAATTTAGGCTGTTTAACAGCTGAAGATGGCTCTTAGGACCTGAAATATGTACTGTATTTTTTTGTGAGTATAATTGATCAGTAAGACTGATTGTAATGGTGTATGATTTGGTGGATCTCCCCAACAGTTACAATTTTAAAATTCAGAGTCAATACGGAACAAAGGATAATGTTTTTAAGTTGTAAAATTGAACAGTCACTGAAAAAATCACTCACAAAATTAGCACAAGTAGTAGGTGTTTCTGTACACAGAGCCTCAAACCGTACAGGTTTACATGGGCCCACTGGGGCAAAACGCTGGCAACCAAGAATGGGATTAGCTGGAAAATATAATGTCCAATAACGGACCATTTATATTGGTATTATAAATTTACTCTTGCCTGCTGCCATTTCATGATAGTTATAGTACTTTTGTATCCATCTCTTGGCACAGGCCAGAGTAAAGTGTAGCTTCCACCGAAGTCCCAGTCTCATCCATGGCTGTGACAATATGGAAGCTGCTGGAGTATGGGTGGTGCTGAGTAATGACATTCAGAGCACGACTAGTGCATCTGAGTGTTACGAAAGGTGTTGCTCATAGGGTCAGTCGTGCTGCAATAGCAGTTTCTGACCCAGTGAGGAAAGCAATGGCAAACTACCTCACTCCTCGTCTTGCCTAGTACGCCTAATTTTGGTGCTGCCATTGGTTTTTGCGGTTTCCTTATGACCGGATAACCTTTGGTGGTGCTATTCGAGGATCCAACCAGCCTCTGGGCCGATGACCTAACATACATAAATTTACTCATTCGGGACAAATATTTCAGGTTCCCTATGGCAATCAACATCTATATCAACCGTTACACTGCAGAGGTTGACAATGTTTCCAGTGTCAGTAAATAATGAACGGGTTTGACCCCTGTAACCACACTGAACCACACAACCCTCACTGCAGCCTTGGGCAATTAACCTCTCAACTTGGGCACCTTTTTCTTGTGATATTTTGTCGTACTCTTTCTCTTGATACCTTTTTTTTGTAAGATGTTCGCCATACTGGGGTCTATGGAATTAAAGGTAGATTATTAAAATCAATCAAAGGTATTTATGTTGACAATTGGGCTTCAGTGAGAATTGATGGTAGAATGAGTTCTTGGTTCAGGGTACTTACAGGGGTTAGACAAGGCTGTAATCGTTCACCTTTGCTGTTCATAGTTTACATGGATCATCTGCTGAAAAGTATAAAATGGCAGGGAGGGATTCAGTTAGGTGGAAATGTAATAAGGAGTCTGGCCTATGCTGACGACTTGGTCATAATGGCAGATTGTGCCGAAAGCCTACAGTCTAATATCTTGGAACTTGAAAATAGGTGCAATGAGTATGGTATGAAAATTAGCCTCTCGAAGACTAAATTGATGTCAGTAGGTAAGAAATTCAACAGAATTGAATGTCAGATTGGTGATACAAAGCTAGAACAGGTCGATAATTTCAAGTATTTAGGTTGTTTGTTCTCCCAGGATGGTAATATAGTAAGTGAGATTGAATCAAGGTGCAGTAAAGCTAATGCAGTGAGCTCGCAGTTGCGATCGACAGTATTCTGTAAGAAGGAGGTCAGCTCCCGAACGAAAGCATCTTAACATCGATCTGTTTTCAGACCAACTTTGCTTTATGGGAGCGAAAGCTGGGTGGACTTATGAATAAGTTAGAAGTAACAGACATGAAAGTAGCAAGAATGATTGCTGGTACAAACAGGTGGGAACAATGGCAGAAGGGTACTCGGAATGAGGAGATAAAGGCTAATTTATGGATGAACTCGATGGATGAAGCTGTACGCATAAACCGGCTTCGGTGGTGGGGTCATGTGAGGTGAATGGAGGAGGATAGGTTACCTAGGAGAATAATGGACTCTGGTATGGAGGGTGAGAAAAGTAGAGGCAGACCAAGACGACGATGGTTAGACTCGGTTTCTAACGATTTAAAGATAAGAGGTATAGAACTAAATGAGGCCACAACGCTAGTTGCTAATCGAGGATTGTGGCGACGTTTAGTAAATTCGCAGAGGCTTGCAGACTGAACGCTGAAAGGCATAACAGTCTATAATGATAATGTATGTATGTATGTATAAAATTATCATTATTTGTTTTTGTGAAGTAATTGAGATTATTGTTCTCTTTTTAACAGTTGTCTGGACGAGATATGTTCTACTTCAATCCCAATTTGGCTGCTGAAGATCAGTTTGAAGATGGAGATGAAGCCTTTGATTCTTACAAATTGCAAGATGATGAGGATTACAATACTGTGGAGGTAAGAATAGAATGTGTTTTTATTAACTGTGGCTTGCTTAGTTGAATAGTATAGATGATAGGAGGGAGACGGGATCTCTCCTCATCAATCCAACAGCTTCATCCTCTTGATGTGAAAAGAAACCTTGAAAAAATATAGCAAAAGAGAAGACAAATACGAATACAGGTGGTAAAAGTGCAGGAGCACAGGAGAAGAAAAGGACCCCAGAGGGTTAAAATAAGTAATGGAATGGAAAGATATGACTTGATTTGCTTCTTTTTTGTTCCTTTTTTTATAATGTTAGGTAATATGTGAGATTGTAATTTAGCATCCCACAACTACTGAATGTAGTTCTAGTTTTTGCAGTTGTTAATATGCGATACATCCAGCGACTAACAAATCGTGAATTCAAGGAAGTACAACTTAAGACAAAAACAAATATTGCAATACCTATCTGCTGTGGTAACAACAGTCACACACAATGACCATGGATAGATTCTCTTAAAGTAAAACTGTGCTTGAACACTTGCTCTCTTATAGAGCGTGTTAACCAACTCCATGGTGAATTTTCTACTTAACTATCCTCCAGCAGAACGTGACTAAATTTATAGAATTGTCTTGATAGTAAAGCTTCACAGACAACTATTGAACATCAAATTAGTTGTTCTTCTTCTCCTTTTCTTCATGGGGCCTCTAAATATTAGTTCTTATTTAGCGTCGACCTCTAAGATCATTTGCTACCATGTTTTCCTTCATTCCCACCCAGATATACCTGCTCCCTTCACAAAGCTGCAGGTTGTTCTTATTGGGTCTTCTTGAATTTTTCCTCTCTCTTCAGCTGGTAGTCCTAGAGTGGAGAGTTTGATTCTACCCAGTGCCTAACATTGTGTGTTCAGCTGATTCTTCTGCTTCTTTGAATTTCTTACATATATTGTCTCTTATTACTCCAATTCTATGTAGGTGTTTTTTCAGATGGCAGTGTCCTGTCAACAGTCCTACTACCCATCTTATATTTTCTCTGCTGAGTTTCAACAGTTCTTTAATATGCTTCTTGTTTGGTCCTTTTATCAGTTCCTTTGCAAGCCTGTATCCTGGAGTATTTTTCCAGTTCTCCATTTATATCTTTTGTACCCATTTTCCTATGTAATGTTGGGCTTGTCCATAGAAAATCCTGCATACAGGTTCTGGGCCTACAAAATGTGTTTCTGCCCCTTTCCTGGCCAGTTTATCTGCCTTTTCATTTCCTCCTATACCTGCATGCCCTGGTGCCCATATTATTTTGACAATGTTGTACTTTGAGAGTTTCAGGAGAAGTGAATGGCAATACCAGACAATTCTGGATGTTATCTGGACTGCTTCTAGTGCCTTAATGGTTGCTTGGCTCTCCATAAAAATGAAAATGTTCTTATTCCTATAGTCATTTTCAGATTTTCTTCAATACATGTTGTGATAGCTATCACTTCCGCTTGAAAGACTGTAGTATGTTTGCCCAGGGTCATCTGGATTGATGTCTCAGGTTGATCCCTCCTCCTGTGCCCTCCCCAGTCTTTGAGCCATCAGTCCACCACACTATATCTTCTTTTTCAGTACTCCATTTGTTGATATCCCAGTCTTTTTTTTATCTGGGTCTGAAACGGATTTTCAAAGTTGTACTTTGGTATCGTATAATCGGAAGGCATGTGTAGAACTTCGTCTGTTATTACTCTGTTAATTTTACAGTGTCCTAGATTAAGTCTTTGTACATTCCAGCACTCTGATTGTGCCAATCTATATAAACTCATTCTAGCCTGTCCTTTTATGAAATTATCAACGGCTGTAGCCGTGTTGAAACACCGGATCCTGTGAGATCTCTGAAGTTAAGCACCATTGGGCGTGGTCAAGATTTGGATGGGCTGCCATGCACTGTTGGTGGGGGGGTAAGGGAATGGAGGAGCGGAAAGGAACTGGCCACCCTACCGTACGTATACTCCGGCTCAGGCACACCTGTGCAGAGGTTCGGTCTTGCCTTCGGGCAGAATACACCCTTACCTTACCTTACCTTACCTTACCTTTATGGAATTGCATAGTGATGGGAGGTCTAGTAAAGTATTTAAGACCGAGCTCGATAGCTGCAGTCGCTTAAGTGTGGCCAGTATCCAGTATTCGGGAGATAGTAGGTTCGAACCCCACTGTCGGCAGCCCTGAAGATGGTTTTCCGTGGTTTCCCATTTTCACACCAGGCAAATGCTGGGGCTGTACCTTAATTAAGGCCACGGCCGCTTCCTTCCCACTCCTAGCCCTTTCCTGTCCCATCGTCGCCATAAGACCTATCTGTGTCGGTGCAACGTAAAGCAACTAGCAAAAAAAAAAAAAAAAAAAAGTATACAAGGCTTCCGTCGGTGTAGTTCTCATGGCCTCAGATATGGCTATGCGTGCCATTCTCTGTAGGCTATCCAATCTACTAGTGACTTTTCCTTTGCTTACTTTCTGCCACCAGATGATTGCAGCATAGGCCATCAATGGTCTAATGATCATTGTATATATCCACATTACCATTGATGGTCTTAGGCCCCATGTCTTCGCAACAGCTCTTTTACATGCATACAGCAAGTTCTTGGCCCGGATTATATTCCTTTCTGTATGTGGATTCCAGGTTAGATTTTTATCTAACACTACACCTAGGTGCAGTGCCTGTTCTTCCATATATCTTGCCCAAAGAGCTTCTGTTATCTGTGTCTCTCTAATTTCCTCCTCCTTGTAAAAGGGACCAGAGTTATCTTGTTCAGGTTGACTGATAGTTGTTCTTCCCGACACCACTTCTCCACAAGGTTAAGTGATCTTTGCATGAGGTCCTGGATAACACTCATCACCTTACCTCATACCACAATCACTAGGTCATCTGCGTATCCTTGTGTATAAAAACCTTGTTCATTGAGCATAGCTATGATTTTGTTCACCACGAGGTTCCATAGCAGAGGAGAAAGAACTCCTCCCTGAGCACAGCCTTGGGTGGCGCTAACCATCAGCGTTTCTTCAAAGAGGGTTGCTTTTATCTTCCTTCCGTCGAACATGGATTTAATCCATTTGACGACGATTTTACTCACCTTGCTCTTTTCCAATGATTTGATCATAGAGTCATAGGTTGTATTGCTGAAGGCTCCTTTTATATCTAGAAATGCCGCCAGTGCAATTTCTTTATATTCTAGGCTTTCCTTTAGTTTACAAACCAACTGGTGGAGTGCTCGCTCTATGGATCTGCCAGGTCTGTATGCAAACTGATTTTCATGTAACATTGAGTTCAGTTGTACCGTTCTTCTGATATGTTTATCCAGAATTTTCTCCGTTGCTTTTAGCATGAAGGAGGTTACACATAATGGTCTGTATGCTTTGGCTTGGGCATAGTTTGCCCTTCCAGGCTTAGGTATGAATACTGCTTTAGCTTCAGACCATGATTTTGGCACGTACCTTAAGCTAGACTAGCTCTGAAAAGGTCCTTCAGGGCATTGACGAGTATATCCCGTCCTTCCTGTAGGAGTATCGGAAGTATCTCATCTGGCCCCGGATGAAACGTGTCGATTGCCCATTTCACATGGTTATGTTTTATTATTCTGTTGGCATATTTCCAGTCTGCTCTTTGAGCTCCGGTCTCTCTTCCAACCGTTTCTTCTTCTGTCATCTCCTCAGCCTCAGGAAAGTGACACGCTATTAGTATCTCCAGCGTGTCCCTCCCCGCCTGAGTAAATGACCCATCTCTTTTCCCCAGTGTCTCCACTTGTTTTATATGGGTTGCTTTCAGAACTTTCTGAAGCCTTGCTGTTTCAGTGTGTGATTCCACTTTCTCACAGAACAGTCTCCAAGATTTTCTTTTTGCTTTCCGTATCTCTAGGTTATACTCAGTGAGTTTCCTATGATTAGAGCCCGGATTTCCATGCAAATGCATGTTTTTCAATAAGCTAGCTACACTTCTCAAACTTTGCAAATATTCGTTTTACGGCTTAACAATTCCAAATATCCGTCCTTTTTCCGTGCATGTTTGCATGTTTTGGCCATGTTAGGAGAAAATTCATGCATAATGCATATTTGGAAGATTTTGGATTTAATAACGAATATTTGGATGTTTAATATTGTATAATATTACTTTTATTCTCACTTTGACGCTTATAAATTGTTAACATGCATGATAGTGCCATTTCTGAATGTTAGTGTGCAGAATTTGGGATAATTTTTCCATGTTATAGGCTATAGTATGTCTATTACTGAGAGATGGAGAGAATGTATTCCTGGCATCCTATGTGACAATCAAAGTTAGTAGCCTACATACGGTACAAGTCCTGTAATCCAATTAACCAAACACTTTCTTATCTGTTGCTTGAGTAAATAATGACGTATTTGGGCAGTCCCCACGTCGATATCTAATTCTTAGGAATAAGGTGTCCCAGTTTTACAGTTGTACATTGTTAACCGTAAATTGTGCATTTCTCATTGACGGCTCATTTTTCGTCTGTTAGACGAACAAAAGAAAACTTGTATCGCACTTCTGTGGCGCCGCGTTACTGGGATAACAGCTTACAAACTCTGGGTTTCATTGAACCCTCTACCGTTGTTATCCTGGAATATCCTACCCGGAACTCTGACTCGTCACACATCTTTGTTATCGCAGCAGACAGTCGTTACCAGTTATTGAGGACATTCAAATGTGTCTGCAATCATCGCATGGAGAAGTAGCTGCCACAGCTAGAGATAAGTTGAACAAATTAATTAGTTCAAATCCTGATTTTGAATTCGTCAAGCTTATAGAAGACGTATTGTGGTGAAAATGCAAAAGATGTACAATTTGACCTCATTTTGTCCAAATGTCTTCATTGAAGTATGCATCTATCACTTCCTGTGATGTGAAAAGATCATTTTCTGTGTTTAAGAATGTGCTGACAGATAAACGGGTGGGCTTAAATCAAGACAATTTGGAGAAATTAGGGTAGTTTCTGTACAATGTTTCAAAATGAACTGAATTTTGATGGTGCATATTTTCCAGTTTATTGTGCATGTTTTGCCATATGATAGTGCATGAATGCATGCATTTTTTGAGATTTGATAGTGCATGGAAATCCGGGCTCTACCTATGATATACGTCCCACATACCATTTCTAGATGATATTCTATACAACATCCTAAACTTTTTTTTCATTTGTTGTTCCAGCACCTTACTTTTTGGTGTTTTTCTTTTCTTTGAGAAGACAGTTTTCATGGAATGGGTCTATAATGGCCTCTTCTAATAGTTCCACTGCCTCATCCAATTCTTTCTGTCCTCTCCCGTTAGTTGGAATTTTTTGTACAGCCTTCCCTTGAACTTCTCTGTATCTGTCCCAATTAGTTCATTTTGGGTCCCTGTACCTCTCAGTCCCTCATGGCCTCTCATCTATTGTAAATTGGATGTGCTGCCAACGATGGTTCCTCCAGCACATTCCGGTCTTTAATAAAGTTTGCATTATGTGTAGTGCTTAGTGTAATGTCTATTACCTCCCTACAATTTATATTTATAAATATAGGCTTGTTTCCTAGGTTTAGTATCGTCAACTCAGTTCCAATAATAAACTCTAGTAAAGACTCACCTCTTGCATTGTAGTTCGTTTTGCCCCATGCCGTGTGGTGTGAATTTGCATCTACTCCAAGGACTATGTGTTCACCTTTCCTCTTTGCGTTGCAAATTAGGTTCTCAACTTCTTCTGATGGGGGGGGGGCAGATTAGTTGAGTCAGATGGAGGTATGCAGAGCCTATTGTTATTTTTCTGGGTCCCTCCCAATTTCCAAGTTTAATGTTGGCCACGGTTAAGTCCCGTGAACAGTGTTCCTGCAACATAAGACATTTTAATTTCCTGTTCACAAGAAGATATGTTCTGGGTATTTCCGATGTTGTATCATACATCAGCTTACCTCCAGATTCTGCCAGTCCTGCTACTCTGCCCTTGACTACCCATGGCTCTTGAACAAGGGTCACGTCAATAGCCTCGGACTTGAACTTCCTGGCGAAATTGGCCACAGCTGCTTTTTTGTGCTGAAGATTGGCCTGAAGGACCTTCAGCTCCAACTTTATCAACATTGGGTTTCGTTTTTCCCCTGATAACTTGAAATTTGATCTGCCCAAGTCTGAGCTTAGCCTTAAGGCTTCTCTTTTTGAGCTCTTCAAAGTCTCTTTCACCAAGGCCTAAAACGACTGTCCTTCCTGTTTTGTTGATTGACGTGACATTCGGCACTCTCCAGTCTTGTGTTAGAAGTTTGGTATCGTGCTGTGTGATTCTGACAGCAGTCTGCTCTACTGGAGCTTATGTTGCCATTTCTTGTTTTGAGTCTGTGACAGCCTGTCCAATTGGGACTTCTGTCTCTATTTTTTCATCTTGGGCTTGCTCCCAGATCTGCTCTACTGGAACTTCCTTGGCTTCCCTTGATGTCGAAGTTTTTGAAATTTGTTCTTTATAAACATCCATATTTCAATCAATCATAGAGTTTTTGCCCATTCTGGGGTCCTGAGCTTCGTTCTCACCATCCATGGTGAAGCATACAGCCAGACATCTCGCAATACAGGCTCTCCATAGCAGAGACCACGCCCCTCAGTCGTCCATCCAGCGGTCCGCCCCGGCCCGAACCTAGCCAGTTTTGTTCCCCCTTCAGTAGGCCTACGCACGTGGTCTCCACCTGGCATTATCATGACTGAGTTCACAGCTACGACTTTCCCCCTAGGTTGGGATCGCCCCTTTCCCAACCCGCGGCTCATCCAGGCTACGTAGAGCAAAGTGATGCGTTGGTTCCAGCACCCCGCAGTGAGCCTTCACCTCAATTACCAGCCCCACTTCACATGAACCACCGTATCACTCATGTGGAGGAATCATGCGTGCCTCTCTAGCATGTGTGGGTGAGGCCTCTATTTCCAAGCCTTGACTTGGGCTAGTAACAAATCAAATTAGTTACTGTACACACTCAATATAGTACGGGATTTGGGTTTGGGCATTGAGGGTGACCACATTTTCAAGTTTTAATAGTAGCTATCTTCTAATTCTGGTTCTAAGATGTCAGAAGTTCAGTGAGCTTCTGTCAGAGACTGGCAAGCCTCACTGGAATATCACAAAGTGGAAACATGCTCCAAAGGCAGCCATTTGAAATCAGAGAGTTAGATCTGCTGATTTCTGTATACATGATTTGGCCTAGAGGAATCTTTTAATATAACCTTGGGAAATTTGTGTTAAATGTGGTGACATTTTCGGTTTATTTGTTGTAGGTATTGAAATATGTGTTTGGATGCAGTGTTTTGGAAACCTAGGCTCGCCTGTCAAAAGGCAGCAAAACCTCTGTAAGAAACCATGGTCCAGCTGATAGTACCTTGTGCAAACCCCTTGCTGGGGTTACAGGGAAATCCTTTATGGCAGTGGTATCAAAATTTGATACTGAAGGAAAAATCACTGAAATGTATCGAAAGTATGCCATGCAGGGTACAAGGTGTGATTTTTTTTAAAAACAAGGGAGGACTGACAAAATATTAGTATTTTCTATAAAATACATGTAAAAATAAATAAATGATTTCCATATGTTAAGAAAAATATGACCCTGACAGGAAAAGCAGAAGTAGTGGTGTATTTGCTGGAGAAAGAGGGTACAGAAATGATGGGGTTGAATAAAGTTAAATGGATGAGGAAAGGAAAGAAGAGAATGAGGAAAGGATATACACTTTACTGGAGTGGTGAGGCGAGAAATGGAGTGGACCTGATAATTTCAAAACAGCTCTAGGAGTATAGAACATCAGCGACAGGATAATGAAAATTAGACTAATGAGGAACGAAGTGAATTACTTCATACAAGTGTATCCACCACAGGCAGGGAACAAAGAGGAGAATATGGAGGAATTCCTGGAAAAACTAGAAAAGTAGATAACTGATGTGGAAGTGATTATAATGGGAGACTTAAATACACAGGTGGGAAACGAAAGACAAGGAAAGGAAGAAATAATCTGACCGTATGGATATGGGAAAAGGAATAAAGAAGGAGAGAAACGAGTGGGAGGAATAGAATGATTGTGGGTAACACATGGTTTTGGAAGAAAAACAGCAGGAAAGGATAAATTGCAGACAGTTGATGGATGTAACAGCTTTACCGGGAGAAGTATTCGATTTGTGATAGAAAAAATGAAAGTGGGGAAAATGGAAAAATTAAAGGAGATAACAGATAGTAAAATAAAAGTGTGAAAATTAAAAGATAAGAATGTACTGGAAAAATTTCTGGAGAGACTGAAACAACAAATTCCAGTGACTGAAGTAGGAGATGCGGAAGATGAATGGTCCAACTTCAAAAGGGCATTTGTAAGTGGGGCAGAGAATGCTAGTGGTAGAACATCGATGAGAGTGAAAGGAAGAAAAGGACACCTTGGTGGAATAAAAAGATGAGAGAAGCAGTGAAAGAAAAGAAGAAAGCATGACTAGAATGGAATAGAAATAGAAAGAAGAAAGCAAAAGGATATATCTTGACAATAAAAGGACATGTGAGAAATTGGTAAGAGAAAAAATGTTGGGAAGAATTTACACAAAAGACAAACAGATGGAGCTGGCAGTAAAAGAATGATGTATGGAATAATACAGAGTAATAGGAAAGAAAGAGTTTATACAAAGCTGATGAAAGAGGAAAGTTGATAACACATCCAGAAGAAATAAAGAGAAGATGAAAGGAGCAATTTAATAAACTGCTGAATGCGAGAAATTGTGCAGAGGTGACTGTATTTTTTTTTTTCCAAACTCTTTCTGCACTCGGAGGCTGCCCGAGACAAAGAATACTCAAAAACAATTTCATTGAAAAGTAAAAAAATAAGTAAATTATGTCTCAGTCTGGCGAATATAAGTGGTGTCTGAGTATCAAAAGAGACCGTTCAGACCCCAGTCGATGAACTCCTTGGTACTGATGTTGAAGGTCTTCATCAGCTCTATCTTCCTAGGGATTGTTCCTCTCTAGACCCCTCACTTCTATGTCGTCCAGCTCGGCACTTAGGCAGGTAGATCGACTTCTTTTCTTGGTCCACTTCATCTGGTTAGTCGGAGTGTGTTTCAGATCTTACTTTGGGGTCTAATATATATCCTTTCTTCCCTTTAATTGCGATCATGTGCTGCCATTTACTCCAATGCCATGGACTTCCTCATGCACTTGAAATCCTCTCTCACAGAGCATCTGTGCTATGGATGACCTGATGTTGTGATGCCTGGTGTTTTGATGACTCAACAGTAGAGGATGAATTAACCAGGTCAGAGGTGGAATTAGCAGTCCATAAAATGAAAATGGGGAGGGCACCAGGGATGGATGAAATAAGTGTGGAAATGATAAGGCTCCTGGACGTGTTGGATTACATTGAGTATACAGATTGTTAAAGTGAATATGGAAGCAGAAACATGTGCCAGAAGACTGGGCAAAGGGAATAATGCCAGTTCTTAAGAAGGGGGACAAATAAGTCTGATAATTAGACCTCAGATTTTTAGGTGCTAAAATGTTTATTTTAGGTGCCTAAGTAGGTTCTGAAGTATGGAAAAGATAGGCCCTAAACATAGGCTCCCAAAAGGAAAAGAAGTCCTATAAATACATCTTAGGCAGTTTCTATTTAACATATTTGAACAAAGATTTATCAATTGAAATAATGTTGTTTTTTTGCTAAACTAATGGTAACTCCTCAGGGGAAATTAAAAAAAATCACATCTTTGCTGCAAACATCACAGAATATAATTTGTAAGGGACATTTCTAACCTTACGAATGTACCTAAATTGACTGTCAGTGATGTAAATGTGAAGTAGAAACATGAAGATTCAACCATAGCACTACCACGATTTGGTCGGGAACATCCAGGAACCAGCGAACATTAAAGAGGATCGTGAAAGAAATTTGTTGGTTGTCTGAACAAAGAATCACCGGTAATATGAGAGTTCTATGCAAAGTTCAGCCAGTCCCATGACTGGGCATTTGGAATTGGTTGAGCAACTGCCCACAAACAAAATATTTCCTCTTTTATTAAAAAGCATTGCCTGGCGTGGTGTAAAGAGCGATGTCATTGGACACCGGAACAGTGGAAACAATAACTGGAGTGATGAATTGCATTATAAATTGTGGCAGTCTGATGGGGGCATGTGGGTATGGAAAATGCCAACAGTGAAGTGGCATGGCACTGTAAATGCAGAAGAATATGAACACAGTTTGAATGCTTTCATGCTGCCTGCCTTGGAAAATCAGTTCGGTGGTCTGCATTTAAGACTCACCCAGGTGGTAGATTCTGTATTCTGTATCTAGTCTTTTCTTAAATCTTTTCAAAGAACTTGGAAATTTATCAAATATTTCCCTTTGCAAATTATTCCAATCCCATACTCCTCATCGTATAAATGAATATTTGCCCCAATTTGACCTGATCTTTCCCATTTTTAAAAGCCCCACTCAAGCTTATTAGTTTTCTAATGTCATTCCACGCCATCTCTCTACTGACGTCTCAGAACATAACGTTTGTAATATAATCAGAAAGAATGCTTTCCCAGAGCTTACATGCAGCACATGTCAAGCTGACTGATTTATAATTATCTAATTCATGTTTATCACCCTTTCTCATGTATATTGGGGCTACTATTGCAATTCTCCATTCATTTAGTATTGTTCCTTCATGCAAATAGTAATCAAATAAGTATTTCAGATATGGCACAATACCCAAACCCATTACTTTTAATATAGCCTTAGAAATCTTATCAACCCGAAGCTGCTTTTCTAGCCTTCATCATTTGTATCTTTTGTCTTTGTTATCATATGTAAATTTCAATAATTTCCTAGTATTAGTCAGTTCCTCCACCTGGACATTATTTTTATTTCCAACTATCTTCACATACTCTTCATTAAATATAGTGGAACCTCAATTCACCATTTTTGGAGGGACCACGAAAAGAAAAGTGTATGCTACGGGAAATTGGAAAATCCAGTAATGTATCAAAACCATAATTTCGCTAAATAAAATAGTGAAATATGTATACATTAATCATAATCTTACAAAAACTCTTGCATACATACATACATACATACATACATACATACATACATACATACATTATCATTATAGACCGTTATGCCTTTCATCGTTCAGTCGCAAGCCTCTGTGAATTTACTAAACGTCGCCACAATCCGCTATTTGCAACAAGTGCTGTCGCCTCATTTAGTTCTATACCTCTTATCTTTAAATCATTAGAAACTGAGTGTAACCATCATCATCTTGGTCTCCCTCTACTTCTCTTACACTTCATAACAGAGTCCATTATTCTCCTAGGTAACCTTTCATCTATCGAATTCATTCCTAAATTAGCCTATCTCCTCATGCCGAGTACCCTCCTGCCTTTGTTCCCACCTGTGCATACAATACACAAATTAAAAATCTTGATACTTTAAATTCAGGTTTACCATGGAAACAATGTCACTCTCCTGTGAAAACTTCTTCCGGACCAGTTATTTTGACGAGCCAAGTTAGTTGAAAAATATGCTACTAAATAACACTAAACCAAGCAACAATCAACCACAACTAGTTTTACAGTTCTCTAATCTAATTAAATAAAACAAAATTCAAGGATGAAAAAATTCTGGGAGGAGAAGAAAGACGAACCTGCGGTCAGTAGGAAGAGAGAAAGAAGAAAATAAAGGACATCTGATACAAAAGCACACAATATGATGGTGAAATTCCCACCCACCCCACACACCTCTCCTTTCTAAATCAACCCATGTTATTGGTCACTGGTGTATGTTGTAAGTTCTTCATCTTCTTTGCTACCGCTTTTTCCCACACCTGTGGGGTCGCGGGTGCAAACTGCATCGCACATGTGGATTTGGCCCTGTTTTACGGCCGGATGCCCTTCCTGACGCCAATCATATATGAAAGGGTGTAATCACTATTGCGTACGTAAGTGGTTTGAAATGTTCTTGGAATGTACTAGAATTAAGTATCTTACCTCGGTGGAACTGCTTTTATTTTTCAACATAGTCTCCCTGTAGACTAATACATTTGGTCCAGCGATGTTCCAATGCCTTGATCCCATCTCGTAAATGAGATTCCTCCAGGCCCGCAAAATACCTCTCCAATTCGGCTGTCAGTTCTTCCCTTGTAGAAAATCTCCGTCCACCGAGGAAAATTTTCAGCTTGGGGAATAGATGAAAGTCTGATGGTGCCAAATCAGATTAATAAGGTGGATGTGGCAACAATTTGAACCCCAGTTCATGAAGTTTTGCCATGGCAATAACACTTGTGTGTGGCGGAGCGTTGTCCTGATGAAAGATGACCATTTTCCTTACCAAACCAGGCCTTGTTTCGCGTATCTTTTCCTGTAGTTGGTCTAGGAGGTTTGCAGAGTATTTCCCCGTAATTGTTTGGCCAGTAGGAAGATAATCTATCAGCAGAATGCCTTTTGCATCCCAGAAAACTGAGGCCATGACCTTTCCGGCCGAACGCACTGCCTTTGCTTTCTTTGGTGGTGGTGAATCAACATGTTTCCACTGCTTTGACTGCTGTTTTGTCTGTGGGGTACAGTAGTGGACCCAAGTTTCATCTGTAGTCACAAACCGGCGCAAAAAATCTTGTTGGTTGCACTGAAAACGGGCCAGACTTTGTTCGGACATTTCCAATTTGATGCGTTTATTGTCCAATGTCAAGAGCCGCGGCACCCCTCTTGCGGATAATTTTTTCGTACCCAATTCTTTGGTTAAAATATAATATATCCATTCAGAAGACATCCCTACAGCTTCAGCAATCTCCCGCACTTTCAGTCGACGATCCTCCATGACCATTTTGTGCACTTTTGCGATAAATTCTGGGGTCGTAACACTTTTTGGCCGTCCACTACGTGGATCATCATCCAAGCTCTCCAGACCAAATTTAAACTCGCTGGTCCACTTGGCAACTGTTGAAAATGAAGGAGCAGAGTCCTCCAGTGTGTTCTGAAAGTCGTCATGAATTTCCTTTGCTTTCATACCTTTCTTTACAAAGTATTTAATCACTGCTCGAATCTCAGTTTTTTTCCATTGTCTCAAATCACTACGCGGGAACAACATCAAGGAGTCGTCACTACCACACTCCTGCAGCTAGAGCACTGACGCGCCACGTGTTCACTCACAAAGGATGTGTGATTATTGCGCGGAAACCTCGTTGCTCTAGCACTGACATCTAGCGGTGATTCCGAGAACTTTTCAAACCGTCCTCGTATTTCTATGGTAGTTTGTAGTGTGATATGTTGTCTGAATATGATGAGGAGAGTGTTAGGACGGACACATACACCCAGTCCCCGAGCCAGAAGAATTAATCAGAAGCGAATAAAATCCCCGACCCAGCCGGGTATCGGTCCCAGGACCCTCTGAACCGAAGGCCAATACTATGCTGACCGTTCAGTCAACTAGTCGGACTATGTTGTAAGTTTTTGTACTGCATAAATTATCACTAGCCCACAAAATAATACTTTTTTTCCTCTGGTAAAAGGTTCAGTAAATGATCTTACCTAACTTAGGTGTGCCAAGTTCAAATCTGCTTTGCACTTTTCCATATCAGGTAAGGATTTTTCACTGTACCCTCATCATTTCCTTTGATATGATTTTGATCACATTTCACTAAAAATCTGTACAAAATTATTTGATAGGTGATGTAAATGAGTTGCCAGCAAAATAAACTTTTCATTGAGGTCTGAGATGTTATAGGTGATAACAAATAATTTCAACACACTGAATTCGGTGCCAGAGTATACAAAACTAATGTCATAAAAGTAACTTTTTACTTTATAAACAGCACTGTAAAATAGAAGGAAAACCTTGTACAACATAAAACAGACTACGTGCCATATTTTTTGACCATAAGATTAGGTATTTGTTACCAAAAAAAAAAAAAAATGCTGCCTAAAGTAAGACTGCATCTTACGGTGCGTAGGTCTATCATACTTAGACACTGAGTATACATTTCTTACAATTCTCTGAGCAGTTGACCCCTTTTATTACTGTAGTTACGAAAGAGCAGCGGCTATGGTATGCCTGCATTTGTCTGACAGGAATGTGCTTATCATATCGGGCAAACACAAAGAGCTGCGACCTTGACTATCATTACAGGTAACTTTCAAGGAACGGTAGAAAGAAAATCTTTCATTTTGAAAATCAATAGCAAGTTCCAGTAGCGGAAAGTTACGGTAGTGATAATTTTCTGTACACATTGTCAGTTCTTTACAACTTAGCATTCAAATTAAAAGTTATGGAATGTGCAAAATTACATGGTAATAGGGCAGCAGGAAGACGAATCACCTATTTTCAGCAAAACCGGGAAATCATTGCAGGCCAGTGTTATCATTAGGCCTTCCCGAATTGAAAGGTTATTTTGTATTCCAGAATATGATTTTGAATGCAAGTGTCCATTCTCCAGAGTCCTCGAATGCATTATATTCAATTCTACCCATCACTAATCATAAACACAGGCTACAAAATTAACTGAGAAAATAATCACCAGAATGCAAATTCGCTATTTACCCTAAATACATATGTCCCCTGGAGAGAGGCTGTCCCCTCGAGTAGGGCTACCTATTGGTCCACAGGCCACATTGGGTACTGAGACCAGCCCTACCAGAGTTAGGTTCCCCTCAGCAGCAGGATTATTATTATTATTATTATTATTATTATTATTATTATTATTATTATTATTATTATTATTATTATTATTATTATTATTATTATTATTATATAATGCGTTTTGCCCTCTAAGGAGCATGTAGACCCATTATTTAGCACTGGACTTCTTGTTCTTCTTTTCTTCCCAAAACTTCTCATCCTTTCACTGTGGGCTTGTGTTCTCTCTGAGTTCCCAGTTTCAAGTTCCTGGCTGTTGGGTTCTTGGATGTGAACTTACATGAATTGATTTTCTGTCTGAATGTGGTCCGTGTAGATGCCAGTGGGGTCAATATTACATACCTGCCAACCCTTCCGATTTACTCGGAAACTTTCCGGTTTTCTAACTCGTCTTCCGATTTTCAGATTTATTTTCAGTTCTTCCTATTTTTGACCAATATAACCTCGCTACGGTCAATACTCTTCCCTTAGGATAAATTATTGTGTGCTTGTGTAATTTACGCAACCTCATTTTCAAGTGTGTTTATTTGGCAAGTGTATCATCTGTCGTTTTCGTGTATCGTGTCACTCACTACAGCGTCATGTGTGTTTTAAAGCTGGGAATTTGGGACGGCAATCATCCTACAAGCGAGAGAGGCTAGCGTGCGCTAGCAACTCCGTTAATCGAGACGAAAGATTGCGTTCCTTGTACGCACGCTGTTAACATCGTTCCTGTGGGTAGTTTCGTTGGAGTTGTAGGCCAAGTGATTTTTCTTGCAGTTCTGTGCTTTTCCCCCTGTTGAAATTGTATGGTAATAATGTATGATCTGTTTTGTTTGTGGTAGTTTCACGTATTTCGGTGCATTTGTATTCATTCTTAGTTAATAATTTGAATGAGTTGAATGTATTTCAGAGAGCTGTGTCGTGAGAGTTCCTGGTATTTTCTCTTTCACATTATGGCCACAAAACATAACAAAAGTTATTTCCAAGTGTTGAGAGATACCTATAAACTCGAATATCCGTTCCTGTTACAGTCTAATAAAAGAAACTATTATGCATTTTGTTTCATGTTTGTTACATTTTCTTGTAACCATTTTTTATGTTTTCTTAGTTTGGGATTTTAAATTTAATTATCAATTTGCCTTGTAACTGTAGGCCTTTTTTTCATCGGGATCGTGGCACATTATATGCAATAAAATCCAAGAATCAAAAATCTTCCTATTTTTGATTTCTGAAAGTTGGCAGGTATGATATTAATTTCTGCAAGGTCGCTTTGGGTGTCTACCAACCAGCGTAATTTGGTTTGTCGGCTTCCGTTAATGATGAAAAAGATTTTTTTTTTTTGGTCAGTCGAGAGTCATCCATTCTTGCTGTGTCCATAAAATTTCATGTGCCTCTTCTGTGCAATTAATTATTATTATTATTTTTATTATTATTTCTGTACAAATTTATTGGTAAGAAATCTTCATTTTTGTGTGGATCAACCGTCATAAATCTTTTCTGGCAGTAGGCAATTGGGTGAAGTAGTAAATAACAGTATGTTAGTTTGTTATAGATGAAGGAGGACATAATGATGGCTGATTTGAAAACATTTATGTTGAAAAAGAAATTTATAGTTACTGTTATGAATAATCATGAACAAGTCTGTCTGTTGATCAGGTGTTATTAGCGTTTGCAGAGCATAAATCAGTTGTTATGCATTTCTTATTTTTATGAAAGTGTAATAAATAAATGGATAATGTTAGTGGTATTTTTTCAGTACAGGGAAATCCAGTTAGATACCCTGGATGAAGAAGCTCAAGAAGTAGATGGCACAGGTACTCAGGCTGCTAACGACAGGCTCAAGAATGTCAATGGAGAAGTGGGTATTCATGGTAAGTTTGAGTTGCTAGGCCCACTCTAGAAAGCCAAGAATAACGGCCGAGAGGATTAATTTTGCCGAGCACGCTACGCCTTGTAATCTGCAGCCCTTCGGTCTGAGCAGTGGTCACTTGGTAGGCCATGTCCCTTGACTGTTGCACCATTGGGCTTGGTTTTTGTTTAATTGTTCGGGAGGGACATTGGTAAAGTGGACTTCATATATCCTAAATAAAAACTGGAAATTTTCTAAATTATTGTAGAAAGTAGGGTTATAGTTTATCTGACTTTATCTTGCACTGCACTTCCATCAAGCCTGGGAATCTCTCAAGAATGCCCTTTGAGTGAGTTTGGATATTTCGGATTCGGTCGGAAAGCAGAAGTAGGTTTAGTCAGACCTAAGATGAGGAAGATTTAAAAGCATGTGAACTGTGTGAGAAGTTTTATGCTGCGCTGCTAAATTTGATATAGACCTCATGCCATATCGAAATTATGTTAGTAGTTTCTTGAAAAGGCATACAAGAGATGTTGATCATACTTGAGGATTAATGGTGTTACAATGGATGATGATCAATACGAGTAACAGTTTCCTTAAACATTTATTGACAGTCATAAATTTGTCGGGCAAGGCCTGGAATACAAAACGGACTGCACGTGTAGTTTGTTTGCTGTCATGTCTTAACAGATCATGTAACTGAATTGAGCACGCTACACTAAGAACTTTTAAATTTGAAAGGGACAGCTCCCCACCATGTTTCCAACTTTGAACTGAACTATACTAGCAGCAACCGACCAAAGGTATTGTATTTGTTTTTCTTGTGCAAATGGACATAGAATCAAATGTGCCATTTATTGCTGAAATTCTGAAACATCCATATCATTGGTATAAAAGTGAGTCATCCAGTAAATTAATTGAAAGAAAAAATTGAAAGAAATTTTCAGAAAATGTTAAGGGTATAAGCACGAAGGGAAAAGATCAAATAGGTAAGAACTTTTATTGGTAAATACACTGACTGACAGAGCAAATGCAACACCAAGAAGGAGTGGTCAGAACTTTATGCCAATTGCAGGGTAGACTGACGTCACTGAGGTATGCTCATGATGTGAAATGCGCCGCTGTGCTGCGCACGTAGCGAACGATAAATGGGACACGGCGTTGGCGAATGGCCCACTTCGTACCGTGATTTCTCAGCCGACAGTCATTGTAGAACGTGTTGTCGTGTGCCACAGGACACGTGTATAGCTAAGAATGCCAGGCCGCTGTCAACGGAGGCATTTCCAGCAGACAGACGACTTCACGAGGGGTATGGTGATCGGGCTGAGAAGGGCAGGTTGGTCGCTTCGTCAAATCGCAGCCGATACCCATAGGGATGTGTCCACGGTGCAGCGCCTGTGGCGAAGATGGTTGGCGCAGGGACATGTGGCACGTGCGAGGGGTCCAGGCGCAGCCCGAGTGACGTCAGCACGCGAGGATCGGCGCATCCCCGCCAAGCGGTGGCAGCCCCGCACGCCACGTCAACCGCCATTCTTCAGCATGTGCAAGACACCCTGGCTGTTCCAATATCGACCAGTACAATTTCCCGTCGATTGGTTGAAGGAGGCCTGCACTCCCGGCGTCCGCTCAGAAGACTACCATTGACTCCACAGCATAGACGTGCACGCCTGGCATGGTGCCGGGCTAGAGCGACTTGGATGAGGGAATGGCGAAACGTCGTGTTCTCCGATGAGTCACGCTTCTGTTCTGTCAGTGATAGTCACCGCAGACGAGTGTGGCGTCGGCGTGGAGAAAGGTCAAATCCGGCAGTAACTGTGGAGCGCCCTACAGCTAGACAACGCGGCATCATGGTTTGGGGCGCTATTGTGTATGATTCCACGTCACCTCTAGTGCGTATTCAAGGCACGTTAAATGCCCACCGCTACGTGCAGCAGGTGCTGCGGCCGGTGGCACTCCCGTACCTTCAGGGGCTGCCCAATGCTCTGTTTCAGCAGGATAATGCCCGCCCACACACTGCTCGCATCTCCCAACAGGCTCTACGAGGTGTACAGATGCTTCCGTGGCCAGCGTACTCTCCGGATCTCTCACCAATCGAACATGTGTGGGATCTCATTGGACGCCGTTTGCAAACTCTGCCCCAGCTTCGTACGGACGACCAACTGTGGCAAATGGTTGACAGAGAATGGAGAACCATCCCTCAGGACACCATCCGCACTCTTATTGACTCTGTACCTCGACGTGTTTCTGCGTGCATCGCCGCTCGCGGTGGTCCTACATCCTACTGAGTCGATGCCGTGCGCATTGTGTAACCTGCATATCGGTTTGAAATAAACATAAATTATTCATCCGTGCCGTCTCTGTTTTTTCCCCAACTTTCATCCCTTTCGAACCACTCCTTCTTGGTGTTGCATTTGCTCTGTCAGTCAGTGTATGAGAATCTGTTTTGGTTTACTTTCCCATCCCGAACAAATGAAAAAGTCGATATGTGAGATCTTTTTCTTTGTTTGTGTGTGTCTGTTTCCCCAAATAACTTAGGAACCATTTACCTGAATTCCACCAAACTTCCTATACTTATACTAGCACTCAACTCAGTTTCTCTCTTAATCCATTTATGGTCTCCAATCTGGTTGCCATGCGCATAGGATGTGAATTTCTTTCCAGTTCCCCATAAATGGATGTTGCATGCGTGCTTTAGAATTGAAGTAATTCTACAAATACAGTGGTGAAAGTCCAACAGAAATAGTTCTCGTCTTACGTACCCATGAATGTTTGGAGTTGTGTGGTGGTGATGTCACTTGGTGATAAGAGATCATGTAACTGCCACACTAGACTTCCAGTTTGAAGCATGAGGAATATCTTTCTTCATCTTCCCCTTTACTGAGTTTTACCTTGGATTTTACCCGAGATTTTGTGCATCTTCTCTTTCTGTTAAGCCTTGAGTGATGTACATAGCTGGTGCATTTGTTATGAGTAAGAACCGGATCTTTATGCACTAAAAACAATTAAAATATGCATGCAATTATACACTAAAAAGTAGGGGGGAAATGCATTAAATGTTGAAAAATATGCACTTAAGAATAAGCCAGTTTTATTCACTCACTTCATACATGTATCATTCACTGCCAAAAGAAGCATAACTGCAAGTTTTTCAATGTTTTCTGGAGACAAATTATATCTATTGTCTGTCAAAATAAGTTTATAGGCCAAGAATGGCCTTTCTACATCAACTGAAGTGATGGGACAAAATTTATACACTGGCACCAAAGTTTTCGAACATCCATCTAGCAAGGAAATACTAATTCCACTCAAGTAGTGACTAATTGTTTGAAGCTTCTGTAGTCCTGGGTTCAAATTTATCACCTCCTCTAACCTGCATTTAATTTCCTGTCCAATTTCACCTGGAACAGAATTCATAGAAGTTGCTTTCTGAATGAGCTTAAGTGAGGCATGGAGGAGTGCACCAGTAGATTCTAAGCTCTGAGTGGTTTCCAGAAGTGAAGAAAAATCTGCATGGATGAAATTCACATCTTGATAGGCAGAATTACTTTCAAATACCACTTTTACTTCACAGACATATAAACTGTCATCTTCAAGTTTTATAACAACTTATTTTACTTGATTGAAATTCTCCTGATAAAATGAAACTGCAGATAACCGTGTTCCCCACCAGTTAGGACTGGTTCCGGTGGCATAACAGGGCTGCTGATTTTAGAAACACCTTTTTTCCACTTGCAATTATGTTCACAGCTGGAAATTGCATTGTATTTCTTCCGCAATACAGTGCAATCTGTGTACTAAGCAGCTGAAGTGATGGGACAAAATTTATTCACTGGCACAGAAGTGTATTAGGTTGGGATGAAATACTTGTAGGGCTTTTGCTGCCTTCAACATATCAGGAGCTGCATCTGTGACCATTACAAGCACCTTGCAACAATTATTTTCAATTTTATTTGGCCACAGTAGTCGCAGAGAATCATTTACAAATCTTGTTATTGTACTATTTTAACAATTTTAACAATTTTTACAATTTTTACAATTTGCTTTATGTTGCACTGACACAGATAGGAAAGGCCTAGGAGTGGAAAGGAAGTGGCTGTGGCAGCCCCAGCATTTGCCTGGTATGAAAATGAGAAACCACGGAAAACCTTCTTTAGGACTGCCAACAGTGGGATTCGAACCCACTATCTCCCGGATGCAAGCTCACAGCTACATGCCCCTAACTGCAGGGCCAACTCGCCTGGTTATTGTGCTATTGTTAGTTTTCTCCAGCACTTTGCATGCAAGAAGATGAGGTTTGCAGGGTTCATCTGGAAGTAGCTTACCAACTGTGAAATTCACTATGTACTGGCCGCATTTATCAGTTAAGTTCCGGCTTCAGTTTTACATGGGTAAGGAGTAGTTGTAGTGTGTTGTTGTTCTTTCACTTCTTTTCCGTAATATGTGGAATCTTTTTTGCATGTTGTTCATTTAGTTGCACAGTATGAAGGACTGGGAAATATGCTTCAGCAAGGAACAGCGGGTATCGTCGCCGTAAGACCTATCTGTGTCGGTGCGCCGTAAAAACAACCAGTAAAAAAAAAAAAAGGAACAGCAGGATAGCAAGCAGGGAAGCACGACTCACCAACGATGCTTGATACGCGAAGCATTCCCTGCGTTTCCTCGCACACGCTTTGGAATCAGTGTTGCCAATCTTGCTATTTTACACTAAACTAAGCTGTTTTGATTTATTGTTTAGCTACAAGAAATTGAAAATTCAATACTGCTTGTGTAGGAAATTAGCTGCAAAAAAATTGATTTATCATTGTTGGTGTAGGAATTTAGCTATTTTTCCATGGCTGAGCAGCGGCTTCCTTTTATGAGAGTTCACAACAACACTGTTGGGAATCACAGTGTGAGGGCTTCACATATCAAATCAGTATCAGCTGGTTGGATATATTCTTTAGCCCAGTCATCTCAACAGTGCTGAGCTGTGGAATGCAACTCAGTGTTAAGTGTTTTTACATTGTTGTTTAATATTCACATAGTGTACATCATGCCGAAAACTAAATGAAGTAGTGCAGGTAGGCTTAAAGACTACCAAGATCAGTTTTCTTCTCAGTTTATTTCTACAGATTCTAAAATACTATGTTATAAGGCATGCGAGAAGAAAGTAGGTAGTATTGCACCATACCAACACATCCAAATATAAGGACTCAGTTGCTAGGAAATGTAATACAAATTCTGCTATGCAAAAACAACTTTGTAGTGTTTCGGAAGTAGGCTAACACAGTTTTCTTCAGACCTCTGTCAGGCCTTTCTAACAGCAACTCAACAATCAAACACTCAGAAATTTCCTTCACAAATACACCAATGAACATACCAGATGAAACCACTTTATGCAAAACTTATGTCAGCCAGTGTTACTAGAAAGTAATGTCCAGTATTCAGAGTTCTTTAAGAAATCAATACGTTGACGAAACAACGGGCTTTGAAGGTCGTTTCATAACAAATCTAGTAGTTGGAGCCTGTAGTAAAGAAAAGCCAAACACCCCATATCTTCTTAAATGTAGGACAGCTAGAGGTCACAAACAACACAACAGTAACTGGCCTGATGTACTCCTCACGGTAATCCCCTTAACATGTCTTCGTTGCATAGCAGAGGCTATCCATTAGTGGACAAGTTAGTGTCGTCTGTTAAGAAAATATTTTTAAAGCTCCATCAAAGGTTCAGATATTCAGAACAAAGCACGTGATACTGCCTTACCACCACAACCTATTTTAACGCACTGGGGATCATGGCTTGAGGCTGCGCTCTGTTATTCTCTCCAGAAATCCTAGGTATAATGTACTGCTTGATATTGTAGATGTTCTGGAAGGCAACACCAACGGAACAGTTGGCAGCTTTTGTCACTTCATGCGATGACTTGTTGAGGGACAACAGATGGAAAGCATCCGTCACTCCCTAGTTGTTAACTGCAATAGTGAGGCTGGCACTTCAAAATTCATAGAATAACTATATAAGTTACAGATAATTTGATTTTATAGAAGTAAGTTCAAATTGATGATGCATATTGTGTTGTATATTTAGGTACTTTTTAGGTCATAAATGAATACATATTTATACATCTTTTAGGGCAAGAACTTCCAATCCCTACTCATTATGAAAACATTCCAGACTGGCAGTCTGTAGAAAATTATTCGTAACACCCAGATCTTTCAGAAATCTTTAATCACTAAATTATCTCTTGTAGAGCATAATAATCTTTTAAAATGTTTTTTTTTTTTTTAAATTCACTTACAGTGTACATACATACATTATCATTATAGACTGTTATGCCTTTCAGCGTTCTGTCTGCAAGCCTCTGAACATTTACTAAACATCGCCACAATCCTCTATTTGCAACAGGTGCTGTGGCCTCATTTAGTTTTATATCTTTTATCTTTAAATCGTTAGAAAATGAGTCTAGCCATAGTCGTCTTGGTCTCCCTCTACTTCTCTTACCCTCCATAACAGAGTCCTTTATTCTCCTAGGTAACCTATCCTCCTCCATTCGCCTCACATGACCCCACCACCGAAGCCGGTTTATGCGTAGAGCTTCATCCATCAAGTTCAATCCTAAATTGGCCTTTAGCTCCATGTGCACAGTATGGATATTCCATGCATGGTTTAGAAGTAGTTCCGCCACCATTTGGTTATACATTTACGTATCTGCTACTCTATCTCCATTCTATCTTCTGTACTTGTTCTCCCTTGAATGTTCTTACCCCTACATATACGTCACAAATTCTGTGAGGTTATTCGGTCTGGTGTCTGCGATACCGTCCTAGTCCGAGAGAAATCTATCTATGTGGCGATTGGTGTTGGTAGGGGGAAAGGCCTCTTTTAATCTACCTTTTGAAGCTGATTCTTCAGTCTAATCTCAGTCTAATCTTATTTTATTCAGTTGCTTCACTACCTTAGGTTTGCCAATATTTTCTAATGGGGTAGTTTCCTGATCTTCCACTGTTTTCCTCGGGATTTCATTGTGGACTCTCTTAGATGCATTACCTTTTTTTTTTAACTGTGTACCCGTCATGCTCACTGCGCAATCAGTGTTTCAATGAATAAGTAATTCTTATATATTTCGTCAACTTGAAACTTCATTTATTATTTGTAAGTTGGCTGCATTAGAATACATAGTGTCATGGCTTCAATGTCAACAGCGATTTTTCATTAGGGGTGTAATTTTCTTTTTTATTGGCTTTGTGGTAATTTATTTATTCATTCCTATTGATGATTGTAAATCTAGGAGTTAAAGGAAAATCTATTGGCAATATTATGAGGGTAATTTCTTTTTCTGTGTGAACAATTTTTTAATTATTGTTATCCTGTTTATTTTTTAAATTTAACTTGCATAGAGTATTAACCTTTATATTGTAAGGATATCTAAGTTAATCATTGTTCCCTTCTGTATTGGCTCTGTTTGTGTTCTCTGGTCTTTGTAATGACTGTAATTTTCATCTTTTTAAAATACTATATTATAGTCAATATTGTTCTCTAACCTTTATATCAAAGAATTTATATTTTATGGTAATATTTCCTTAAAGTACACTTTTCTGCCAGATTAATTTGCTAATTCATATTAACTTTTTTTTCCCCCTACCATCCTCGGATCCCTCATGGGAAAGCCCAGTATACTTACTAAATATTGGCGATAGTATAGCTTGTACTGCCTAAGCTACTGTCTAGTTTACTGCTGTAATTTAATGTGGCTTCATTTAGTGGTATTTCTACCATTGGTTACTGCTTGGCAGATGATTTGGTATCGTCTGTCACATGTACCCATCCTCGTTACTTCAGACTAACCCAACTTGTACCATAACCTTACATCACATGACACTGAGGACCACCAGATGAATGGACTTTTCCATTCATGTATCGTTGAATCTTTGCTATACCTGTTAAGGTTTTCATCAACAATTTTGTGAAGTGCCACATGTCAAACTCACGTTGGAAACTTCTTATTCATCGTATTCATCTGTGTGTCCATCAGACAGGAAAATTTTCACCGGTAGTTTTTGGCATATCTCCTGGAGTCGTGTTTCACAAACATGTTTTTCCATGCCGGCTTGCATCACACACCTCTGAACGACAATGAAGTTTTAGGTCTACTGAGGTTCATGAGGGTATACCGTATTTCCCGGCATAATCGTCACACTTTTTATACCAAAATTTTCGAAAAAATAATAGGGTCAAAAATTAGATGGATGGCTTTTCCGGCGTTTGCTCTATTAACCAGCGTTTCGTCTTAGGTCTGACACTAGACTCTTCAGAGTGGGATGTGTCAGACCCTACCCACTGACGCTGGGGTGTATGCAGGTGAACTTATCAGAAGCTTATTTATGAAGCACAGTCTGATAACTGCATACGGGAGATAAAACTCCACAATGGAATTAATGCCCGCCTAGCAATTCCAAATGGAAATTCTAAGTTCCCATGGAGGGAATTAGATTCTTTTCCACCAATAGAGCATATCAAAAATCAGATCAAAAATTAGATGGATGGCTTTTCCGGCGTTTGCGCAGTTATCAGACTGTGCTTCATAAATAAGCTTCTGATAAGTTCACCTGCATACACCCCAGCGTCAGTGGGTAGGGTCTGACACATCCCACTCTGAAGAGTCTAGTGTCAGACCTAAGACGAAACGCTGGTTAATAGAGCAAACGCCGGAAAAGCCATCCATCTAATTTTTGATCTGATTTTTGATATGCTCTATTGGTGGAAAAGAATCTAATTCCCTCCATGGGAACTTAGAATTTCCAAAATAATAGGGTGCGACAATTATACGAAGAATTTTTAATACCAGTATTTGTATTACTCAAAAAATTTATTAATAACTAAATTGTATTTGATACAAATTTAAGATGCACGTAATACTCGCGTTTATACATCAAAATAATTTTTATTATTATTATTATTATTATTATTATTACAACTTCCCCCATGCAGAGGCTGCCACAAGGACAAAGTATGTCGACTACACAGTATTTTGTCTTCTAAGTTACTGTTGACTTTGCTAGTGTGCCAGGTAGAAAAATCACCACAAGGCTCAGGAATAAATTTGCAATACTGTTCTTCAGATGTTATATAGATCATTGCGGAGTATGGTCACTGAACCTCGTATTGCGGCGATAGCGATGTCGTGAAGTCTTGTCCGGCTGAGACCAAGAGAATCCCATAGCTGTACAAGAAATTTAGGAATTGTGCCTTGAGCTCCAATCATGAGTCCATGGACGGAAATATTGTCTAGGTGATATTTATCTTTATAGTAGTTTACAGTTGGCTGGTAAATTGACTTCTTTTCAGCGTCCACCTCTTTGGCCTGGCCAACGTGTGACTCGAAGCGTATTGTGGGATCTAAGATTAGTCCTTGCTTGCTAGCTGGTTGAAAGGCTATCATGTCAATACGCCTGTTACTCCCGTTGGTAGCTAGGTCAGAGATCTCTTCGTGCACCGTGAAACCGTGATCCCTCAGCGAGGTCGCAATCATGTGTCGTATTGTATGATGGCGGGAATTTCTCAATGCCTCCCCGTGAGGGCAGGCTCCCAGGACATGGGCAAGAGTTTCGTGCTCTCTGTGGCAATGCTGACAGAGGGTGTTGTCCTGGGACCTTCCTGGCACGGAGCAAACGGCACACTCATTCGCTGTCATCTTGATGGCCTCTCTCCATTCCGCACAGGATAAGCCTCGGTGATCTCTTATCCATTTGTTCCCTGACGTGTATTCCTGGAAGAGTCCAACACCCTTTCCTTTGTGCGGCAACTTCGTCCATGACTGAACTTCTCTGTCTCGTATCTGTTGGACCTTCCTTACATTGGGAAGATGGCTATTTTTGGACATAACTCGATCATTCATTTCTATGCCTAGATCTTGCAAACAAATTGTACGTTCTTGTTCCAAGTTCCTAGTTGCATTAATGTAGCCGTTATTTGCAAGCGATAATTTATTACAGATGTTAATAGGCTGCAGTTTGGCTTCCCAAGTGGCGCGAAATAAACCGAGGCCTTTATACTTCCTTTCGGTGTACACCATGTGATCCGGAACGTTTGCTGGTAGTTGTAGTAATTCTTTAGTTCCACTCTTTAATATTTTATCTGCATCTGATAGAAAAGTTTGAGGTATCTTGTTTAGGGGAGTGACTTGGAGTGGGTAAATAAGGGTAGGTGGTATTGAACTATTTAAAATTGAAAATTTCTGGTCAGATTGCAGAAATGGTGAGCTAACAAGGGTGTCAATCTTGTTTCGCGTCTTGTCAAGTACGGCTTGTGGATCCAGTTTAAGTTCATTGATGAAATTCACACCTAAGTAACGAATCGCACTTCCATTGCACTGTGATTTATTTTCACAGTCGTCATTAATGATGATATTCTCTTCCGTTAGTTGACCTTTCTTGATAGAAAGACAAGCTGATTTTGAAGCGCTGATGTCCAGGCCGAGTTAACTTAAATCTTTCTATGGTGATCGTGGCTAGTTCGGCAGCAGATTCAGTGTTTTTCCCAAATATTACCGTATCGTCGGCGAAACGCATTATAGTGAGGTTAGGCTCCTCATTTGCAATCGAGTAACCGTAATTCCTTGCTAAAGAATCTTCAGATAGTTCTTCTACAATATGATTGGTAGCGATGTTAAATAATGCCGGTGACAAAGGGGAGCCTTGAAGCACACCGCAATTAATTTCGATAGGTGTTGTTCCCTGTTTTCGGTCTGTATCTGTGTTATGTTTCCCTCTTGTAGAGCAATTATCAGTCTCGTCAGTTTTTCGGGCACTCCGACCGACTCCAGTGTACTCTGGAGGTGTGCATGTCCGACGTTATCAAAAGCTTTGCGAATGTCGAGAAATGCTGTAAAGCGGCTTCCAAAATTGAGGTATTTATGTAAGTACCAGGTGTATTGGTGAAACCCCTTTGATTGTCATGAAACACAATGCCGAAACTGTTTATCAAGAACTTTCTCTATGACTCGTCTAATAACTGAGCCTATAGTAATTGGACACCAGTTACTGGGAACATTTACGTCACCCCCTTTATGAACCAGAATTGTACGGGCTTTCTTGAAAGTCGATATTACTAACCCTGTTGGTAGCATTCTAGTGGCTATGATTGCGATTATCTCTGAAATCGTGCTGTTTTTAATAGTCTAAAACAAAATTCATAATCATTTGCAACAATTCAGCAAACGTTTTTCCAACCTGAAAATAAAAATGAACGTATTAAGTTAATTATAATTAATTTGAGTATTAAAGTTAAAATATTACACTTGCAAAAAATTATCGCTTTGTTGTAAAATACGGACTTACCAGTACACAATTTATTCCAAATCTTCTGTGTCGCTATCGCAGGTTTCGCTATCTGATGCACCATCTTCGCCACTGTTAATACCAGTATCAGATTCTTCGTCTCTCTGCCAAGCGGCGTCATCTTCGGATCCATCTAGTGTATTCGAAATCCCAGTCCTTTTGAAGCTCTTGGAGACTAGTTCAGGTTCACATTAAAGAAAGGACGATAAGTTCCACCTTTTCAGGTGGTATAAGATCCCAACTCTTCATCACCCACGAGCATAAAAAGTCCAAAGGTGGACGCCTGACATTTCCAGCGGACGTCAATTGCTGATCGCCGCTCATCATCCACTCGTAAAATCGACGTAAGTGGTCTTTAAAGGGTTTATTAATATATACGTCTAGTGGCTGCAAAGCAGATGTTAGGCCACCAGGAATGACTATCTGTCGTGTCTTATTTTTACTGAGAAGTTGCTTCACTTCGTTCACAAGGTGACCTCGGAAACTATCTAAAACAAGCAGAGCTGGTTATTTTAGTAGTGCACCGGGTCTTCTATCCCACACAGTTTTAACCCAGTCTAGCGTGAGTTCTACGTCCATCCAACCCTTCGGTTGCACTCGTACATGAATTCCACGGGGAAACTGTATATTCTTAGGCATCATTTTCCTCTTGAAAATGATGTAAGGCGGCAACTTTCTTCCGTCAGCTGTAATGGCTAACATTGCCGTGCATCACAACTTCTCACTACGCTGGTTTTCATTAATACACTCCGTGATCCTTTTAGCGCAATAGTGCTGTTGCGAGGCATATCAAGAAAGATTGGAGTCTGATCAGCATTACCGATTTGAGAAAGCAAGTACGAAGTTTCCTTGCGCAAACGTATGACAAATTGGTGAAAATTTACAATCTTGTCCGTGTAATCAGCAGGCAACTTTTTTTTTTTTTTTTTTTTTTTTTTTGCTAGGGGCTTTACGTCGCACCGACACAGATAGGTCTTATGGCGACGATGGGATAGGAAAGGCCTAGGAGTTGGAAGGAAGCGGCCATGGCCTTAATTAAGGTACAGCCCCAGCATTTGCCTGGTGTGAAAATGGGAAACCACGGAAAACCATATTGAGGGCTGCCGATAGTGGGATTCGAACCTACTATCTCCCGGATGCAAGCTCACAGCCGCGCGCCTCTACGCGCACGGCCAACTCGCCCGGTGAGGCAACTTTTGGCTTAGTGTTGTTCTCCGTCACACTGACAGATTGTGTCGTCGCATGAACCCCTTAATCCACCCACGACTTGTCTTAAACTGAGTTACTGTTATGTTGTGTTTGCGCACTACCTCCCGTCCCTTAATTTGTAATATTTCATACGATACACTGCAGCCATTGCTACATTTTTCATTGATCTACGTAAACACTTCTTCGTCAATTATAGGAAACTTCCACCTCTAAATGTGCGTCTGGAAGGGTTTGTGCTTTTTAGCTTGTTTTTTTAATTTCTGCCAGTCACGCACCAACTTTTCACTCACTGAAAATTTTCTTTCTGCAGCTCTGTTCCTGTGCTATTCAGCGAAGGCAATTACGCTTAGCTTGAAGCCCGCAGAATAGTTTCTATATTTACCCATAATCGCTTATAAATGCTTCACACGTTAATGTTTTGCAATATAAATGACTTTCCGTAATTGTTCACTATTACAACAAATTATTTGTACAAACACCCCAAACACAAATTAAAAACTTAAATTCTCACGCACACATGTCTACAGTAATCACGTCAGTCACAAACAAATAAATGCATCTGTGATCTGTCCATTCCAGAGCAGCCAATACTGTTGGGCAGCAAGGAAGCATGCAGCAATTTGTTATCAGCTGAGCTCGTTGGTTGTGACACACTAGTGCGCTTGCGCAAAGCTTGCAAACCGGAACACGGACATCTTCATACATCGCCCTAGTTAGCGCGGTGTAGATCTACTGTAGTTGACCGTGTTCTGAGACGTCAGTAACAAACATTCATTTTTCAATTTCTTTTAAACATACGGAAATTAGATGAATATTTCTTCCCAGTTATTGATGATTTTACATTACATTACTGACGAGTTTATAAAATAAGACTTTAATACCATTAATTATCTTGACTGCTTGGGTGAAAGTTTTCATCCCGTGCCCGGACACTTATGACGTAGTAGTAAGATAACAGTCTAGCGATGACAACTGAGACATCGTAAATAATTCGGCTGACCGTGAGCTGAATAATTCTGTGAAAATCTGCGTTGTCGTCTTGGATTTTACTTCGTGCGCAATAACGCAGGAGCCGGCCCCATGGTGTATGGGTAGCGTGCCTGCTCATTTTCATATCTTCTATTTTATCTAATAGTTGTGAAACAGATTTCTTCTGTATGAAAGATGATAATTTTGAGAGTTTTTGGCTGAAGACCTAGAAACTCTGATGGAATAGGATCAGCCTTCACTCGTGGATGTTTAACAATTTGCCAAAAGCCTTTTTTTCATCATATCTCACTAATTAAAATCATTTTAGAAATGTATGCCACTGATTACTGAATGTGAGAAGGGAAATACATTTTTTAACTTTGCACTCAAAGCCCACTTCCTGTATATATTTGAGAATATGTCCTTGTTTGGAATAGAAGAATAACCAATATTTTTCCCACTAGTATTAGTACAGGTGTGAATACTGCAAGAAGGCACTGTTGCGGCAAATAAACACCAGTCACTGAGCTCGATAGCTGCAGTCGCTTAAGTGCGGCCAGTATCCAGTAGTCGGGAGATAGTAGGTTCGAACCCCACTGTCGGCAGCCCTAAAAATGGTTTTCCGTGGTTTCCCATTTTCACACCAGGCAAATGCTGGGGCTGTACCTTAATTAAGGCCACAGCCACTTCCTTCCCACTCCTAGCCCTTCCCTGTCCCATCGTCGCCATAAGACCTATCTGTGTCGGTGCGACGTAAAGCAATTAGCAAAAATAAATAAACACCAGTCGCTCATGAATAATAATTAGACTCCTGCCTGAATCTGTCTTAACCGAAACAATCAATAACGCTGAACTGCTGGCACTCTTATCATACAATGACGTCATGGCAGCTTTAGTGTTTTGTGGATTGAGAACAGTATTGTATTTTGAGTTGGGGTCTTCAATACCAATTCTCTTACATTGTATGAAAAAGTATTTCTTTTGTACAGTATTCCGTTGTATGTTCAGTCTTCAGCCCTAAGGCTGGTTGGATCCTCAACAGCTCTGCCATCAGCTGTCATAGATGGCCTATGCATCACTGAAGAGACGTACTAGGGGAATGAGGAGTGAGGTAGTTTCCCATTGCTTTCCTCACCGAGCCAGAAGTTGCTTTTACGTATCAGTCTGCCAGACCCACTGAAAGGCATGCACCAACTGACCCTATGTGCAATATTTTCACACCATTCATAGCAGGGACTGGCTGCAGAAGGAATGGCATTACTAACATCACTCATACCTCAGTCACTTTCATATTGTCAAAGCCAAGGATTATTCCGTTACATACCAAGAACTTTAAAATTTTATACTTTCTCATTTTCTCTAATGCTGTATTTCAGAAATGGTTAAGACACCCATGTTTTGAAATTTTTAACCCATTCAAACCTAATTCAGTTCTTTTTTAGTCAGTGATGGGAGCATTAAGTATACAACATTTGACATCTCTTCAGTGTGTCAATACAAAATGGTGGACATGTAAGAAAGAACTCATTTTAGATTATTTACATACATCTAAATTTAGAATTTTTAATCCATTTAAACTAAACTTTTTACTTAAATAGTTCCATTTAAACAGGGTCAGCAAGAAACCAGATTTCTTTTGGAAAAACCCAGAAGCCAGAATTTTTAAATGTTCCTTTTTTATTTGCTGTTTATTTTATGCCGCATTGACACAGACACGCCATACAGGATAAGAGAGGGCTAGGACTGTGGAGGACTGGGTGAGTTGACCGTGCGGTTAGCGGCGCATGGCTGTGAGCTTGCATCCGGGAGATAGTGGGTTCGAATCTCACTGTCGGCAGCCCTGAAGATGGTTTTCCGTGGTTTCCCATTTTCACACCAGGCAAATTCTGGGGCTGTGCCTTAATTAAGGCCACGGCCGCTTCCTTCCAACTAGGTCTTTCCTCTCCCATCTTCGCCATAAGACCTATCTGTGTCAGTGCGATGTAAAGCCATTAGCATAAAAAGAAAAATAGGGGGGTTGTGGAGGAAGCGACATTGGCCTTAATTAACCCCGGTTAACCTAGAATTAAAAGTTTACGATATTTGGATGAAAGTACCATATACTGAACCCTTCTAGATCAACTGCCCAACTGCCAAATGATTCTACTACATCACCATACCACAACTGGAAGTACTATTTTTAGGCTGGTACTGTATGGTACCGCTAAGTCAATCCAGGAGCAATAGTTCGGAAATAAGGAAAGTCTTAGGGTCGTATTCAAGAAGAAGACTTTGAGGCTAAGTAGACTTTGTATCCATCAAAGTCACCATTTTCCCATTTATAGTCGAGACTCTGCATAGACTTTTTGTTCGTCGCCAATGGCCCATACTTTGACTTCACAAAGTCGACTGTTGAGGATAATACAATGGCGGACACTCTAAACATAATCCAGTTTGTGGAAGTTTCTGAAAACAACCAGGAGATTATCTAAGCCGCACATACTCCTCGTCGAGTAATACGAGACATGCAAAACCTTATTACGTTCTACAAGGATATTGAATTCAAAATTAGGTACAGATTCAATGAACGAGCTGTATTAGACGTCTTCCTGGTGTTCGAAGGTGCACTAATGATGGAAAATCAGAGAGGACTAACTATTCCTCTTATCCAATTGCTGATGGCTTAAGATATTATGCCATGGGTAAATGCGAATTAGTTGTGTTATTAGTAATAATAATCGTATGGCCTCAGCTAGCGTGTGCAGACATTTCAGTTTGACACCATCTGGATGTCTGCTCGTCAATTTTGATGTTCCGTTTTACTCTAGGTCCACTAGATGGCAGACTGAGTAAACCAAATCTCTCTTGGGCATCCATGGCTGAGATTTAAATAATTTTGTCGGGTGAACACCAAATGCGTCACATGCTGACATTGTACGTTTGGAGTGTCAAATGGACTTTTTTCCACCCTTCAAAAATCGGACTGCCTCTGCCGAGTTTGAACCTGCTATCTTGGGATCTGGAGGCCAACACTCTACAACTGATCCACAGAGGCAGCTGCTAGTCGTATGAATTTATTATGAGAGGTTATGTTAAATGAATAAGCAGAATGTTCTAGTTGTAGGCAATTTTCAACTAGTTCTGCTAACTTACAATGTGTAAGAAAGGCAACAGTCAGCAGAATAATTAGAAGGTTATCTGTACTGATTTCCAGGAAAAGACCTCGGTTTGTCAGGATTTCACGACATGAAAATCTTTTTATTATCTTCCACAATTGAGGAAAAAAAATTATGATACAGTGGGCCTGATCACAAATAACTAAAAATGCGTCTGAAAGGTGCCCCAGGGACTCTTAACATGGGAGCGTGGTTTGGCGACCACGGGGCCCTTAGGTGAGTCCTGACATTGCTTCCACTTACTTGTGCCAAGCACCTCACTTTCATCTATACTGTCCGACCTCCCTTGGTCAACTCTTGTTCTTTTCTGACCCCAACGGTTTTAGAGCATTCGATGCTTGGGGATTCTAGTTTTTACGCATTTCGTGGCCCTTGCCTTTCTTTGTCCGTTACTTCATTTTTCGAAGTGACGGATCCCTTTTTTTCTTCTTTTTTTCCCTCTCTGTCTACTCCCTGTGGGTGGGGGACGCAGACGAAGAATACACCCACGGTATCCCCTGCCCGTCTTAAGAGGCGACTAAAAGGGGCAACCAAGGGATGATTGTGTTAGAACCATGAAACTACTTATGATTAGTACCATCACGCGAGGAACACCATGGGTCGCCTTTACTTGCGAGTAGTACCACTGTGTTAGGTACACAATAGGTTTGTGATTAGTAGCAGCAGAGTATGGTTCACAGTGGGTTTCCAGTACCCGTGATTAGTACCAGTGTGAGAAACACCACGGGTCTGGATGTTGCCTGTGATTAGTACCCACTATATGAGGAACACCACGGGAATACTGGCACCTGTGATTAGTACACCTAGGTGAAGAACACCATGGGTTTGCGTCGCGTATGTGTGGCACCATTATGTGAGAAACACCACAGGTCTCAGTTACCTGTGCGATGTACAATACTCGTGAGTAGTACCCTAATGTGTGGAACACAGTGAGTCTACGCTACTTTTAATTAGTACCGCAACTGAGAAATACCATAGCTCTACTTTACTAGCGATAAGTACCATTATGAGGGGCCATTGACCTGCATTTTGGACCCCTTTAGACAACAAGCATCCTCGATTCAAGATTGTGCTTTAGAAGTAGTCCCTTGGTCAGTAATACTATTGGTTCATGATAGTTTCTGGGTTGGATCCACTCATTGTTTTAAATTCATATCCATCCATTCATTCTTAATCACATTTTTTATTCTGGTCAGTGGATGATTTTGAACTTTTAAATTGTCATTACATTTTGTACCATTAGGGGCCTATGACCTAGATGTTAGGCCCATCTAAACAACAAGCATTATCATCATCAAATGACTGGAATGCAGTGGTAGGCCAAGGAAGAGAAGGTAATGCAGTAGGAGAATTCGGATTGGGACAAAGGAACGAAAGAGGAAGTAGGCTGGTTGAATTCTGCACCAATCACAATTTAGTCCTTGCTAATACTTGATTCAAACACCACAAATGACGGCTATACACATGGACGAGACCTGGAGGTGCTGGAAGGTATCAAATAGACTTCATTATGATTGGGCAGAGATTCAGAAACCAGGTGTTGGTTTGCAAAACTTTCCCAGGAGCAGATGAGGACTCTGATCACAACTTGTTGGTCATGAAATGCTGTCTGAAGTTGAAGAAATTGAAAAAGGGAAGGAATCCAGTGAGGTGGGATCTAGACAAGTTGAAAGAAAAGAGTTTGAAGGATTGTTTCAAGGAACATGTTGCTCAAGGACTAAATGGAAAGACTGAAGGAAACACAGAAGAAGAATGGACACTCATGAAGAATGAGGTCAGCAGGACTGCGGAAGAGATGTTAGGAAGAAAGGAAAGATCAACTAAAAATCAATGGATAACTCAAGAGATACTAGGCCTGATTAGAGATGGTCGATAAATCACAGCGTGTTACTTTGTCACCCATATATCAGATATGCTGTCACGAAAGTATCTGTGATAAAATATCGTTTGTGTACTTGGATCACGCTCACTGGGCTATGTTATCCGCTGTAGCTCAAGATCTATATCCGTTTTTCATTTATCAGTTACCTACGGCGATATTAAAGGTGTTAAATCCAGTAATCGGGAGATCGTGGGTTCAAGCCCCACTGTCGGCAGCCTTGAAGATGGTTTTCCGTGGTTACCCATTTTCATACCTGGCAAATGCCGGGGCTGTACCTTAATTAAGGCCACGGCCGCTTCCTTCCACTTCCTAGGCCTTTCCCATACCATCGTCGCCATGAGACATATCTGTGTTGGTGCAACGTAAAGCAAAATAGCAAAAAAAAAGTGTTAAATCATACGTTTTGTCATAGTGTATTTATGAGCACAGTACAGAGAATACCTGTCTAGCATCTCTATTCATCAGTAGCTAGCTCATGTTGCATACGCAGAATGAATCGAACAGGTTAGTCGTCATCAGGCAATTGAGGCAAGTTAGAATACATAATATTTTTTCGAGAAGTACTTGTCCGATTTCAAAACAATCATGATGCTGAATTTGTAATGTTTGTAGATTTAAGATTATGTGTAAAAAAATAGTGTGGTTCTGTTAAAAAAAAGTGAAGTTAGTACCATGATCCCAGAAAATATTAACGTCGTGACACAGTACTTACTTTAAATCCGATTATTAGCCCTTTGGTACCAATACTGAAAGTGGAAACAAAATGTCAATACCTTTAACCATTCACGAGTTGAGGTGGACAGCTTTGCTGAATAGCCCTGTATACAGGAGGAATCTTTGTATTAAGCTCATAAATTTATTATTTTTAGTCTTTTTATTTTGAAACCTACATTAAGTACTGTAAATAATTGGTATCCCGGAGACACAACACAGGTAATCACATTCCACTTCTTAATTTATTGCGCATTATGTTAACAACAACCTTTTCCGTATGCTTTATTGAAACTTCAAATTATAATTGTGAATATTATTTTTCCCACCTCTAATGTTACAAGTAACTAAACTCATGTTTGTTCCGTAAATTGTGCCGATCACGCGGGCGAATATTGTATCACATTTACAGGTGAATGCATTTTCTGTTGCTACTGATGGTAGCAATAAAAGCGACTTGAAAATATATTCCATGGCTGTAACCATTTTTTAGGCCTGAACTCAATGAAATTCAGAGTTGTCTACTCTCTGCGCCTAATTTAGAAGGGGGTGCTACGGGAACTAACATTGCCAATCTTTTGCTCTCAACTTTTTGGGAATTCTGCATTCCATTAAAAAACTGCCTAGCTCTTGGTGCTGATAATGCTCCAGTAATGGTAGGATTAAAAATGGTGTGGCAGGATGTTTGAAGGGGGGGTAACATAATCATCGTAGGCTGCTCTTGTCGCCTAATCAATCTTACTGCCGAGAAGGGTGCGGCGTGCTTGCCCGTAAATGTATATGAAAGTATGTCATGACATTTCACCTCACTCCTCAGTTAAAAGGAAAACCCAGTCATCAGTTTCACTAAAAAAAAATGAAACTACTGATGACACTAAGAGCCATGCATTGTCATGTGAAGAAGGACTTTTCATGTTCCTCTCATCAAATTTACATAAATCTATTTCTCTCAAGTTCTATGGATATCTTTGAGAATCCAAACGTAGCTCTTCAGCCAAGTATGCCGCACATCCACTTATTGAGGTCAGTTTTGGAGGAATTATTGAAGAATGTGATGCCAAGGTTTGTGAAACCAGACGTTATTAAAAGCTCCTCTCTCCTTGATGTAGGTTATTATACTCCAGCAAATCAAAAGGATGATTGTGATCTGATGATAGGGAACTCTGCATTTGTTTTAGTGAACACCTTGAAGTCTGAGGAAAAGTGCATATTCTTTAAGTCTGTTAGAAAGTGTTTCTCTTCATCGTGTGACTACATGGTACACAAATTTCCATTCAAAGATGAAGTTTTAATTAATGCAGAAGTTACAAATATTTCTGCTATAAGTAAGGCATCATTTTCTAGCCTTAGATTTTTCATTAACAAGTGTCCGAACATTTTGACTAGTGAAACGGAACATTTGGATAAAGAAACTGATATTCTGCACCCCCAGTTCTGTAACTTTCAGCTCGATGAAACAGACCTGGCAAAAGGAAAAATTGATGTTCAATGGGCATTGGAAGAAGCTGATGGTGTACTTAAATATGACAGACTCTCTAAGGTGATGCTTGCTATTTTCTCAATTCCACATAGCAATGCAGAATGTGAAAGGAGTGTTAGCAGAGTCACAAAGACAAAAACACAGTTCAGATCCTTGCTGTCTGAACAAACTTTGGAGAAACTTTTAACCTTGAAATCACTTCAGCAAAGCAAGTGATTTGAGCAAAAATTTAGTTCCGAGTTTCTGAAGAGGGCTAAGTCAGCTACTGGTGTGTAGAACAACAATTAGTCGTAATGTGATCACTATGTTTAAGGATGAGAAGTCACATGTTCCTACAGTTCAGGTATGTCCAGTATTTAATATTCACATGTAAATGATGGAAAATATATATGTAGGCCAAATAGAATTGTTAATGTATTGAATTATAATGAATTTGTACATATTCTGCCATCAGTGATGTGTCGTAATACGTCGCGATTCGCTGCCTAATTTCTCCTGATTTTTCACTTTTGAAAGTTGGCATGTCTGGATTGACAATAGGCTGAAGATGCCCAAAAGCAGGGCGAAACATATACCTATGTAGTGTAAACAAATCACTTAGAATTTAATCACCACAAACGGTGAATTGTATTGAATAGGTGACTACAATAAATTTTATTCCAATAGAATCTTACTTCTAATGTCCCGAATCTACTGAAAAATACCCGACTTTGTCGTCATTTCAACTAGAAGTATTTCTATACTGGCCGCCTGCGACCAAAGAGTGACTGTGATGATATTCATATGCTCGTGCTTCCTGTGACTGAATCACAGATAAAAGACAGATATTTTTGTATCACAGATACAACGGTCACAGATATTCTGAAATATCATTTAAGCTCATCTCTAACCGTGACCCGTGACGATAATCATATGCTTGTGCTTCCTGTAACTGAATCACAGATAAAAGTCTCAGATATTTTTGTGTCACAGATACACCTGTCACCGATATTCTGAAATATCAGTTAAGCTCAACTGTAGACCTGATCGATAAACAACGAAAATACAAGAATGCAAAAAACGAAGAAGGCAGAAAAAATGGGGCGATTAAAGAATGAAGTGAATAGGAAGTGCAGGGCAGTTAAGGAAGAATGGCTGAAGGAAAACTACAAGGAAGTTGCAAGTTGTATGGTCCTAGGAAAGGTAGATGCTGCATACAGGAAAACCATGGAAACCTTTGGAGAAAGGAAAACTAGGTCTATGAATATTAAGAGCTCTAATGGAAAACCACTTCTAGGGAAAGAAGACGAGCCAGGAAGATGGCAGGAACATATCCAACAGTTGTATCAAGGTAAGGACGTAGATGATATGGTTCTGGAACAGGAAGTGGCTGTTGATGCTGATGAAGTGGGTGACCCAATTTTGAGGTCAAAATTCGACAGAGCTTTGAGAGAGCTAAATAGGAACAAAGCACCTGGAATTGATGACGTTCTCTCTGTATTACTGACTGCTTTAGGAGAAATTAGCATGGTGAGGTTATTCCATTTAGTGTGCAAGATGTATGAGACAGGAGAAGTATCATTCGATTTTCGGCAGAATGTTTTTATACCTATTCCCAAGAAAGCCGGTGCTAACAAGTGTGAAAAGTACCGCACCATTAGTTTAGTATCTCATGCCTGCAGAATTCTAACACGTATTATTTACGGAAGAATGGCAAGACAAGTTGAAAATGAGTTGGGAGAAGAAAAAATTGGTTTCAGAGGAAATGTAGGAACATGTGTAGCAACCCTGACTGCTCTTACAGGATCGAATTAAGAAGGGCAAGCCCACATACATGGCATTCGTAGATCTAGAAAAGGCATTTAATAATGTTGATTGGACCAAGCTATTTGAGATTCTGAAGGTGATTGGGATCAGATACAAAGAAAAGGGAATTATCTACAATCTATATAAAAATCAGTCTGCAGTGATAAGAAACGAGGGCTATGAAAAAGAAGTAGCAATACAGAAAGGGGTGAGGCAAGGCTGCAGTTTGTTCCCCCCTCCTTTTCAGCGTTTATATAGAACATTCAGTAAAGGAATTCAAAGAAGAATTTGGAAAGGGTATCACAATCCAAAGAGAGGAAATCAAAACCCTGAGATTTGCCAATGATATTGTTCTTTTATCTGAGTGCAGAAGATCTGGAGAAGTAGCTGATTGGTATGGACGGAGTCTTGGAGAAGGAGTACAAGATGAAAATAAGTCCAAAACAAAAGTAATGGAGTGCAGTCGAACGAAGGCAGGTGATGCAGGAAATATTATATTAGGAAATGAAGTCTTAAAGGAAGTAGATGAATATTGTTACTTGGGTAGTAAAATAACTAATGATGGCAGAAGTAAGGAGGACATAAAATGCAGACTAGCACGAGCAAGGAAGGCCCTTCTTAAGAAAATAAATTTGCTCACCTCGAACATTGATATAGGAATTAGAAAAATGTTTTTGGTGACTTTAGTTTGGGGCATGGCATTGTATGGAAGTGAAACATGGATGACAACTCGCTCAGAAAGAAAGAGAATAGAAGCTTCTGAAATGTGGTGTTACAGAAGAATGCTGAAGGTGAGATAGATAGATCGAATCACAAATTAAGAGTTAGAATGATAGGACAAATCTTAAGACACCCAGGACTTATGTAGTGGGTTTTTGAGGGAAGTGTAGGGGGTAAGAACGGTAGGGGTAGACCAAACCAAACCAAACCCCTTGGCACTACAGCCCTTAAAGGGCCTTGGCCTGCGAAGCGACCGCTGCTCAACCCGAAGGCCTGCAGATTGTGAGGTGTCGTGTGGTCAGCACGACGATTCCTCTCGGCCGTTATTCTTGGCTTGCGAGACCAGGGCCGCTATCTCACCGTCAGATAGCTCCTCAATTCTAATCACATAGGCTGAGTGGACCTCGAACCAGCCCTCAGGTCCAGGTAAAAATCCATGTCCTGGCCAGGAATCAAACCCGGGGCCTCCGGGTAAGAGGCAGGCACGCTACCCCTACACCACGGGGCCAAGGTATGAATATGATATGCAGATATAGGATGCAGCATTTATGCAGAAATGAAAGTGTTAGCACAGGATAGGATGGCATGAAGAGCTGCATCAGACCAGTCTATGGACTGATAACTCAAACAACAACAACATGACAAACAACAACATGACACATCAAAACTGCTGCGGTTGGTGTTCAACCATTTACTCATGTTGCTATTCAACAAGACATTATTTATAAATCAAATGTTGGAATACCAACTCCCAGATGGACTCAAGAACATTTGGTTGGTATAAGAACAACGACATGGTTCAACACCAGCCGCAGCAGTTTTGATGTGTCATTTGGTTTCAATTTTAAATGTGTAGTCAGACTTCATCAATGTTTTAGATTTTAAATTAAGACATACCAAATTATTTTCTTTATTATTGGTTGTATGTAAACATATGCGTTTTCCAAATAGATCATGGCTGAACATGGCCCAATGTATGTAGGATTGAAACTAGTACCAATTATATAGGATACTATATTAAGCTAATGTTATTGAATAGGTGGGCCTTTCTCTGCCCGTTGATAGGCACAATGTTGTCGTTAAGAATTTCCTCCACATAGCGGTTAGCATTGAGGGTGCCGTGCTCATTGAACACCAGGTTCAGTTTTTTCTTGCATATTGACTCTCTCCCATCTATCTGGAAAATATAGGGTAAACCTAGACTCGTCTGTAAACAAGACATTATTTTGCTTGGCATGTTAATGGGTGAAGTAAAGTCTTGCAGCATGGTGCTGCTGAGTCAACAAAGGTTCTGTGGCAGGTCATCTTGATTGTCGCCTAACTGTCCACACATACATACACACACACACACACCTCCAATTGATGGGAGTCGGTTCTGAACCTGGCCGGCGGTCATATGCTCATCCCGCTATAGTTGTGGCCTTATAAAGTGGTCATCCCTCTTGGTTGTAGCTCTGCTACGACCTTATCCTGGTATCCTCGTGTAGGAATTTGTCTCTCTAAAGCGTCTCACAGCTCTGTGAATGCTTCCAATTGATGCCCCAAGTCTCTCCACGAAGCAACAAGACCATCCGCAACTTTGATCTATGCAACAGCTTTTGCAGAGGCTGCTGAGATTAATGGCATCAAAACTACTTCACAACTGAGTCAGATAATGAACAAAACAAGTCTCATTGTTTCCAAACTTCAAAATCATAATCAGTTTCCCTAACAGATGATGCAAAGAACAGCACTGATGCACACAAATGTGCAAGTGATAATGGCAATAATCCCCTGTAAATCTGTAAATTTTCATTAGGGTGGTTATCAGACCAACGTACTCTTTCAGAATGTCCCAGCAGCATCTTATATTACTCTTATATTTTAATAGAAAAGACCTTAAGCTTAGTATTTAATCACACAATTACTTTTCCTCTAGCATTCCACTTTTCTTGTACTGCAGTGTAATTTTGAATAAAGGCCCACTAATTTTCTGTCTACAGTAGAACCTCGATAATGCAAAATCTCGCCTAATTCGAAGAAGCTCTTGTTCCTGGAAACATGAGGTACGGTTTGCATGTTATTTAGATTGTCTAATTCAAAATACGGATAATTCGTAATTCGAAGAACAGTGTCGGTCCCATTACCGAAATTCAGGCTTTTAATTCGAAACTGCCGTTATATTTAAATAAAATAGTATTTTACAGAGTAATTTAAATTCAAAATGTCTCCGCATCGTGAATGAACATGTCTTCCGGAAAGTGCAGGGGTAGCTTTCCGCACTTTCACTCACTTTGGTGTGTCTACACTGTGCTTCATATTTGGTAAGTTCGAGAGAAATCTTAATTCTTTTGTATTCAGAGTTATAAGGAACGCCACAATATCACTTAGCAGGCAGCGTGCAGAGAAATATAATTCCGCGAACACTGGCGATGCCGACAGTTGGCGAAAAAGCGTGTTCGTACGCACTGAACAATATTATCAGTGCTGATGGAACTGCATTTTTTTTAATGCCGAGCCAAAACAGACTTAAGCTTTTAAGAGAGAGAAGTGCCAGGCGGGAAATCGTACAAGGGTAGGGGTCACTGTACTGCTGCAATACACATGGAAGCGATAGACTTCCTTCCTTTGTCATATGAATGTTCTATAAGCCACAAAGTTTTAAAGGCGTCGGACATTTTCCGTGCAAGTACAACGCATCTAAAAATGCAAACAGTACAGTAATCCAAGAGAGAAAGCATTTGCACAGGAGAGCCAGCATAATTTGTCCTCATCTTTGAATTGCGTTTTTTCTTTCATTGCGTGAGGTTATGTTTGCCAGTGTTTTATCCAAGTGCATTATTTGAATAATGTAAATGCACCTTGTTGAATACATTTTGGAAATAGTGTTTTCCATGGCATTTGAAAGATTTAAACTAAGAGTCAAGGTGATTGCATGTATTAATGGGTCTTAGAATATATTGTGACACGGCAAGAATTGGCATTTCTGAATTACGGGAGAAGTGCCATGGTGAGAAATTGTACAAGGATAATCACTGTACTGTGTTGTTGTGCAGACGAAAACGAGAGACTTTCTCCCCTCGTCATAGGAAAGTTCGATAAACCACGATGTTTTAAGGGCATCGGGTACTTTCCGTGCAAGTACAAGGCATCTAAAATGCATACAGTACAGTAATCCAATTTCTCCTCATCTTTGAATCATTTTTTTCTTTTTAATTTTCATTGTGTGAGGTTATGTTTGCCACTGGGTTATCCAAGTGCATTATTTGAATACTGTAAGTGCACCTTGTTGGATGGATACATTTTGGAAATTGTTTTGTACCATGACATTTGAAAGGTTTAAACTGTGAATCAAGGTTAAATGCATGCGGTAACGGGTCTTACAATATTTTGTGACGCCGCAAGGGTTGGCATTTCTGAATTATGAGTTGGCGGTTAATTCGAAATCACGTCATTCGAAGTCCGATTTTTGCGCCCCAGCGACTTCAAATTAACGAGGTTTTACTGTATTTGGAGGGGTGTAACCTTACCATAAGTTGCATAAATTTGAGGATGTTCACCTACAAATAGCAGTATTCATTACGAATATGAAACGAGCTACTTACTCATCCAAAGACTACTACATGCTACCGCATTGGTGTAGATCTAACCACATATGAATCCAATTATGTTGGAGTCTTTTTCTTCTTATCCTGAAAGTGTTCTGATTTATTTTAATTTCTCTCATTAGAAGATGATGCTGCAATACCAGTAGTGGGACTAGCAGCGGTATTGGTGGATGTACTAGGGCTAGGTGTGCCTCTCAAAGTTGTGGTTGGAATGGTATCTGAATTTTAAAATAAAGTTCACGTTAATTCCATATTTCCCAGATGGCTTTGTGGTGATGTATTTATTATTTATTCTTATAACTGAACCAGAGGACACGTGCAAAATGTGCCTTAACGCATGTTGTGCATTATATCCCCACTCTTAAAATTAACACACTCCTGAGCTTGACCCAAAACTGCCTAATTCATATCACTAAATTGAGTATGTCAACTGAAGTCACCGAACTCCCTAGAAATTCCCCAGGGTAACGTGGCACTGGGATGAGTGGACATCAATAAAGCATAGTAGTGGTGTTCTGTGTTTAAATCTTTTTTTTTTTTTTTTTTTATGAACAATTTATTCAGTTTTCTAGTTTATAAATTATATAAGAGATAACATTATTATTGAATATATTTGTATAAATTTATAGAGAACATTACTGGAAATTACCTAAGAAGTCAAAAAAAAAGAATTTTGATTGTTTAAACTATTTTTGTATATTCTAAAACAATAATTGAAAATTCATTAAATACCTTACTTGCATCACCTTCACTGTCTTCAGTTTCCACATATGCTTAGTTTGCTAAATGATTTTTCATTCTGATGACTTGGTCCCTTACTTCACATTTTTGCATTTGACCTTCACACATTTTCTTGATTCCTTTTGAACTTTATCAAATAAAGGGCAGGCAGTATTACATTTTTTTGGATTGTTGAGCTTAAAACACTGAAAAGCCTAAGCCCAACAAGTAACATGTGTACTCTCTGCCTCTAAACTTCATTAACTGCTCCAACTCCTTGCTTCACGGCCAGCTCCGGCATTTGGAGTGGAAATTTCAATTTGCAAAAGGAATTTCCCAGGATATGTATCATGATTATTATTGAATTATTTAATTGGGCTAATTTTACTGTAACATAAATAAGTCAAGTTCTAGCACTATTTACAATTACATGTTGTTAAAGATCAAGATAGTTCATTTAAAAGAACTCAGATTAAACCATTCTGGTTTAAACCAGCTAATCCTGAATGGAATTTTCCAAAAAATTTCAAACCTCTTCATCGCCATATTTCAAAATGGCGGGCATCATTTTGTGATTTTTAACTGATTCAATCCAAATTTACTACATGCATATATGGTTCGAATTCCACAAAAAGTTGGAGGTCCTGTGACTGAAATCGCAGTATTAGTAGCCGTGAGACTTGAAGCTGGCAAGTATAAGAGCATTCAGCGTATACGAGCAGCTCTTGTACAGGTACTGTACTTGTAGGTTACAGAAATCATAACAACCAACAACAAGTCTAGTGTTATATGTCTGTGTAAAATGTTTATCTAGCATGCTAATCAGTAGCAGGCAGATTTCTGTGACCTAAAATTGTATGAAATATGTATACATTTATGCCCTAAAAACCATAAAAATATGACCTAAAAATTCAATATATGACTTAATGAACAGCATCTGCATTACATACAGAAACACTTATATTATGATTGCTAGAGGCAATGTAGAGTTAAAATAGTTTTAATTCTTCAAAATCCTTAACCTAAAAATCAACTATACTCATTAAGGTTATACTGTGGAAGCTAATTTCATTGTTTAATATTCAGTCAGTTTATACGCAAAATATGAAGCTTTCATACCTGATGTAGTCTCTATTATCAGGATTGTTGCAATTTGTGGCTACATGCATCATAAGGTTGTTGAATGAGAATCCTCTCCTGTTGTCGCTGAGTATCGTGTTGTAGCGAGGAAAACTTCCTTCAACGTCGCGTTACGCAACGGGAACCAGTGGCGAAACTACTTGGAGTCATTTGAGACAATGCTTACCCTAAGAAATACGATTAAATTACATAAATATCGTAACAAATTTATCCGTTGGCCATGATTTATCTGCTGTTGTTGTTGTGCTAAAACTACAATAATCTCTATTTAATATGTATTACATGGTTAACAGCAGACTATGTGCTTTGCTGATCACCCACTAGATGGTAACAGCGGGACTACTTGTTCTGACAGGGAGGCAGCAAATAACTTGATTCACCCGGGACTTTTTGTTTTGTTTGCGTTTCGCCGGCTTGGTGATTGGAGCGGGGTGGTGGAGTAAAGTTAGGTTACCACCCGCGCCCCTCTCTCCACTAAGTCTATGGCCCTTTGAGGCATGCCTCTTCTGCTATTCGAGTGTGTAGAAATTCCTAGCACGAAGGCGACAATGAAGTACTGTACGTATTGTTAATTGTGTAAGTGTGCATGCTATTCTTTCCAGTTATTAGGCAATCAGTGCATTATTGGCAATATTAGTGACAATTCAGACATGGAAACAAGCAGTTCATTTTCTGGGTTTCTGTTGTGTAAAATAAGACTGACATCTTCTGGTTGAAACTCACGTTTAAATAATGAGTGAAGCAGGCCCTTTCGGAAACTTCACAAGTCTTTTGAACTCTTTAAAATGTAAACTGTTACGAAGAGAAGTGTGAAGCCAAAGTCGAAACATGTATGCCTAATTTAGATATTATTTTGACAGTAAAGTAACTAGAAAATTTCAATTTTCTTGGTAAACACGATATTCATGGTTTTGTTATAGGGTCTACATGTGTTTTGTTTGGTGGTAAAAAGGAATGGACTTTAAATGGGATTATTGTTACAAAAACGTTCTTAGAAAAGCGGAGGAGCATCAAAATTGAAATAAACATATTCAGAATGAAGAGAAATTCTGTTTACTGAGGTGCCGGGGGATAGAACGTTCTTTATCTGAAGGTGCAAGGATTCAACCCGTTAAACATAACGAAGTTGTAAAACCAAATCAGCTTGTTGTTGTGAAACTTGATATTGTGTTTTTTTCTTGGGAAACAGGAACTTGGATATCAAGGTCATTTTGAAGGCGAAGACTCGATCAACAGGAGCAGTTACCTAGAGTTGTTAGATCTTCTTTCGGAACAGGAACAGTACATTCAAGATCATCTCCAATCCACATCAGGCTTTTAATAACAATAATAGTTCGGAGATGCCGGGGTGCCAGAATTTAGTCCCTCAGGAGTACATTCAGGTTCCAGTAAATCTACCAACACGACGCTGACGTATTTGAGCACCTTCAAATACCATCGGACTTGGCCAGGATTGAACCTGTCAAGTTGCTGTCAGAAGACCAGTGCCTCAACCATCTGAGCCACTCAGCCCCTCAGCCCGGCACGTCGGCTTTAAAGGCACATCAAGCGAAATGCAGAATGAATGGTTTCTGTAACTACCATAATCCAGGAGACTATCAAAGCAGTATTATATTCTTGTGATTTCATTGGTATTCAGGCGGATGAGACCTTGGATGTATCAAATAGATCTCAAGTTGGTGTAATATTCCAGTTCTGCTCAAAACAGGATCCCATAGAAAGATTCATAGGCTTTCATGATGTTTCGATTGATAAGACTCCATGGGGTTTATCGGAATTTATTGTCAATATTCTGTGAAAGTGAGGAGTAATTGAAAAAATCGTATGTCAAACATATGACGGGTGCTCCACAATTGCTGGAAAGCATGGGGTGTGTTCAGCATTACGTTAAGCAAGTTTGCCGACGGGCAATATTTCTACACTGTTATGCCCGCCATTATTAAACTTCGTTCTTCTCCTTTGCTCCAAAACAATATAATCAGTCAGGCTCTTCATTCATAAGCTGACAGCGTTTCATTCATTTTTAGTAGATCCTCAGAGAGAGCTCATCTTCTGGAATCCAAAGGATTCAGACTTCCACAAGCATGCACTACTCGTTACAGCTTTCATTCTAGAGCAGTCAACACAATATTTTCACACTATGATGATTTAAGACAGGTTTCTGAAGATAATTGCACAGAATGATGAAGGTTGGGACACTGAGTCGTACAATTCTGCTATTGGGTTGCTTAACGTACTCAGGAAGGCCCAATTCATTTATTTGCACTGTCTCCATAGAGAATTTATTTATACAGACCATCTCCTTGTTCTACTGCAACATACAACCACATTTGATGTAATTCTGTGCAATACTAAAATTAGGAAAACCACTGGTATCCTCAAGGACATGCGATCAGAAAACACGGTATCCTCTTGCGTTGAAAAATGTCGTAAAATAAATAGTGAGGTTTAGATGACAGGACATTCCAAATGCTCAAAATTTTAACAGTGAAGTCCTTGACACTTATGCAAATGGAAATACGGTTTGACAATTTTGAAAGCATTCAGTTTGTTAAATTGTTGGATCCAACTCACTTCATAGTTTACAAAGAGCTTCCCTGCTATTAAATTGAACACTCTTATAAACATATAACCCTTTTTTAATAGAGAAATGCTGGAAAATGAATTGATAAACATTTTTTCCGATAGCCTATAGAAAAACATTTGTCCCCTTAAAAGCTTTTACATTATATGGTTTTCAAGGATTTCGAACCAGTGTATGTTGAAGTGTCAAAATTGATTTGCTTAATATTAACATTTCTTGTGTTCACGGCTTCCTCTAAAAGAAGTGTGAATACTCTGAAGAGGATAAAGAAATTATTTTGTAATACAATGAACAATGAAAGACTCAGCCGTCTTAGAACCATTTGTATCAAGAAAGAGCCTGTGAAGGAATTGATGAATGATGAGCTATTGAAGGACCATGTGATTCACCATTTTACAACCAAGGAAACTCGACTTTTGGAACTACTCTACAAGAAACTTTAAGATTTCCTGCCTACCCATTCATTAACTAATAGCTTCGCCACTGACGGGAATGTACCTGAATAGAGTTAAATAACTTGGAGAAAATTCCTGGAAACCTGGACAAATAAGTGCAGATGACCTTTGCTTTGAAAACAATAGCCCAGTTTCCAGGAATTATCCCAACCAGCAAACAATAGCTCTTACCTACTAGAAACATTGCGTCCACTACTTTTCAATGGTCCTTTGGTAGAAGTACATTCCAGCCCATCCTGAAAAATAATTTCTAGATCTTTTTTCAAAAAATGAAATTCAAATGAAAATCACCAAAAATATGTCACTATAATGAGCTTTTATTCAAAATATGCCAGAAAACTTTAAAAAGCTTAAATATGCATTTATATGCCCAATAAAACCTGTTTAATTTTGATTATCACGCTTGGAAACTTCTTGAAAATACAAGACTACATGATACATTGTTAAGGAAGAAATGACTTGTCGTAGAAATTCGCCCCCGAATAATCAGTTATATTTCCTTGTGGCTCAAGGCAGCAAAATATTTGAAAGAATGATTCTGGAATGTATCTGGAGAGGATTGATTTATGTAACAGTTCATTCATTAATATTCAGTAGTTTAAAACATATTTGACATCAGTTAGAGCTATTCTTTGATAAATCTCTAAAATTCCCTGTTTAACAATAGTATTTTATTGTTTTAGCAAATGGAGTTGAAGAAGATGGGCCCCATGTTAATGTTGTTGGGAACGATAGTGCGGCAGCTGTTCCTATCAATGAAAACCTGTTTACGGAAGAAGACCTGGACGACTTGGAAGACAGCCTAAATGACTTAGACTTGGATCAGTGACCTCTGGGGATCCTTCACTGTTCTCCTGATTCTTCCAGTTTATTTTACAAAAGACAGTGTTCAACGTTTGTGTCAGTATACCTGCCTTTAAATGTTAAATTGTGATAGAAACAGAGATGGTGTACTAACAGTACACAAAGAGAGCAGCGAAGTGAAGCTTGTTTCTGCAAGGCTTGTTTTGGATAATACATGATAGGAGTATTTATTGCAAATTAAAATCTCGCCATTGGAATTTGATTACGTCTATGAGAATGAATGTTTGTTTCTAAATTGTATTAAATTCTATTTGTGGAGTGTCTGGACTTATACGGAAAGGCTTCTCTTACTACATGCATATTAATTAATTTTCACTCTCTGTTATGAATTTTGGTGCCCTTTTAGAAGAAGGAATTTGTTACAGCCTTGATACAGGCACACCCTTTCTTTTAATAGATGTAAACTACCCTGTTGTGATTTATTTTGATGACTTATATTAAAAGTGTTGTGTCATCTGTTAATACTTTTAATCCAGATACACTATTATTTCTAAGGTTAGATTCAGTTTAATAAAAAAACTGGCAGTCAGATCTTTTTGTTCAAATATCCCGTGGAATATGTTGAGCTTTCCATTTGTAACCTACTTTGTTAAAACTGCAGCCAGTTTATTTCATGCCTTCCTTAACCCATTAACGCCCTGTGGTGTATTGCTTTTTTTCACTCAAGTCACATGAATTCTCAGAAGACTATATTAATGTATTTGTCATCAACAATCATCATCATCATCATCATCATCTGCAGACAATGTTGCCTAATATTTCAGTAAAACTTCATTAAGACGTCTCTGCAGGGGACAACAAAACAAAACATGTTAAACGTACTACTGAATATACAAATAAAAACTTTCTAACAGGGATATGGAAATGCATGAGGGCATTTTACGTCGTGTATCCACGGGTACAGTGAAAACTATATCTTCCATTTCTAACGATGAGAGAAAAGTATTAAAAGGTGTGGAAAAAACACAAGAGAACAAATATGAAAACCTTTTCTGCTGAGGCTTATAAAATAACAAGTGCACTGAAAGGTATGAAAAACCACAAACAACAACATGTACATGGGTCCGATAAAAAATATCAAAGTATTATTGCAGATCACACTCTTTCTAAACCAAATGTTAGTAGAAGCCTTTTATTTTGGAACAGTGGGATATTAAACATTATTTTCTGGTCACACACAATGAATTGGAGGTTACACTCGACCCTGTGCGATCGGGAGGAATGTGTTTAGCTGCCATTTTGAACTCGAGCAACTCCATCAATCAAGTCGAAACCCGAAGATGCGAGTTCAACATGTGCTATCTCTGCGCGCTTTAACCCTTTAACGCCAAAATTATTTTTTTTGTCCGTTTTCTTTGAAATTCGTCTAAATCACTTCAGGTCCATAGTATAACATAACTACAAAATATTAAGCTCATACTTCTCACGGTTTCGTCGTTAGGTGGCGTGTTCACATAATCACGCTAGGCGGATGTGTTAGCATTTCATTCTGTATAGCATTTCTTTAGTAATTTTAGATTTTATGTATTGATATTGATAAATTATGTACAAAATACACTAAAATAAACTAAAGATGATAATTTATGAAGAATATACATTAATTACAATATGTACATACATAAATAGATCAATAAAAGTCTCAAGATATTCGTAATATATTACATTCAAGTTATCTAATTCACAGAAATTACCGAATAGGAACAAATATAAGAACTGTATGCTTCACACTGTATGAAATAGGACAAAGCATGGAACACAGAGTCCAACATTACATTTTGTGCACTCGGTGCGAACATTACTGGAGCATTCCCTTCCAGCACAGTGCCGTCGATTGCAGGGCGCTACGAGGTTCCCAATCGCGTCAAGTCGTACATCGTCAGTGACGCTACTCTGCTGGATACTGTATCTCGAGGTGATAGAGCGGCCTCTTCCTACTGGCGTTATTTTGAACTTATGTAGATATGTTTGCACAATGTGGCGACGAAATTCTAGATGTGACAAATCACATCCAGACCTCCTTAGCAGAAACCATGAATTGTGAATGGATACGTCCAGGAGCCATGTGAATAGCGACCATCACCATTTCTTTCCACGTATGCCTACTCGGTAGTACGACACATTCTGGTCCATCCTATCTGTTCCTGCTGAAACGGGGTCATCATCTGCGGCTCCTATACGATCGTTGCCAGCGAGTACAATTTCTGCCTTACTTGAGAGCTGGCGACCTGTGAGGTTATCAACCAAACCACCAAGATCTTCATCTCCTGAATCTTCGTCAGAGTGAATATTAGCTTCCGGAGGTTCAATAAAAATGCTGTTAACCTCTCCAGTTGGTTCGTCCGATTCAAGAATATCTAATACTTCTTGGAGCGTAATGTCCCTGTAAAAAGGGAAAGAAGGTTTTGTAGCTGCATATATGTTAACAAGTCGCAATTTATTTAAATGTAGAATAGATGAACGTAAATTGAATAAAGTTGTTCAATGAAAATTGATGTATAACAGTATTAGTAACGGGTAGCATAACGTCCACCATCAAATACATGCACAGGGTGAATAGTTAACACAAGCGCCTAGCGTGATCATACGATCACACAATGTTTTAAGTGCCTACGGGAGTAATATTTACTGTTATATGTAAATTAACTGCATCATAATGTGAACATAGATCACTCCCAAACTTGTTAAGCATATTAGTTATGTAATCTAAACATAAATATATGTGAAATATCAAACTTACTTGAAGCGTGCCATCATGATTCAGCTGCTGTGACAATGGCACGAAACGAAAGTGCGCCGAAACAATGAGTCGATGTGTATCACGTAATAATATGCTCGCACACAGTTGCCACATGCTTCTTGAATTGATCTACACAGTCGGCAATCAATTCCAGCGCTATACAAAGCACTGAGAGCAATCTAAATGAAGGAATGCAGGCCGTGATCATATGGACACGCACGGCGTTAACGGGTTAAGATACCGACGCCAGTCCACTTTCTGACAGGTTTTAATTTTGTCTTCATTAGTAAGGAATTTCACAACTTTTTTCATATCTGTAACTAGGCTATCTCAAGACAAATATGCACCACGCTAGTCAATTTCACATGATTATGATCCTAATCTAGCTATAGGCTACCGTATCACGGGACAAATATTCCCTACACTTCACTGTACCAATCAACGCAAAATAAAGTTCTAACTTGTGAATGGAATGCGAAATAAAAGCACAAATAGGCTCACTGTGTTATTCAACAATCTGGTTGCTAATCGGCAAGCAAAACTGAACATTCCTGATGCTAACGGCTTGCTCCCCGAAGGTGCAACTTATCGTGTGAAGTTCAGGAATTGTAGGCCTTTCCCCGTAATCACGTAACTGTGTCGACGGCTCTTACCCAAATTGGAAATCACATTTCTTTCACAAGGAATGACATTTAACATTTTCAGGACTAGGAAAAATGTGATCGTTTTAAGCGGTAATACTGAAAATTTGTGACGCGATAAGTGAGGTATTTTTATATAGGTATAATACAATGAGAATCGGGACTTCAAATTTACGACGTGCTAAGTGGGAAAACTTGTTAATGAGGAACGTACTAACAAGGTTTCTGCAATTTATATTTTATTAATTCACAGTTGTACGGTGCAAGTGACTGCAGCATGTAAGATAGAACATGATTATTTTTCCTAATTACATTTCCATAGTTCATGGTGTGGGTTACTGTAGTCACCTCCTAGTTCGTGAACCATGGGCAACAGCTGAGTGGCCTAATAAGTGGTCTTGAGAGTCGGGATACTAGTTGTTACGGAATGGGAGTAGGCATCTTGGACGTATTCTGAGTCATGGCCCTCTTTGTGCTCAGGCGGCTAGAGCCGTTACAAGAGAGATCCTCACTTGGACTATGTGTAAGTAGGGTAGCATCCTGCTTCACAAATTTACCGAGCTCAGAATATTTTAAACAAGCCTCAGACCTATGGGAGTAACGGAGTCCCACTCCCATTTGACAGGCGAGGGACTCCTTGGAAACAACTTGGCGACCGAAATGGAATTACATGGGGAGCTATCAATCAATATCAATGGGGCTTATGGAAGAAAGAAAGTAGAACTGGCTAAGTCAGCTAAGAGGATGCATCTGGATGTGCTAGGAGTAAATGATAATAAAGAAGAGATAGGAGATTATAAAATGTACTTGACGGTTGTTAAAAAGGGACCAGGCGAGTTGGCCGTGCGGTTAGCGGCGCGCAGCTGTGAACTTGCATCCGGGAGATAGTGAGTTCGAACCCCAGTGTCAGCAGCCCTCAAGATGGTTTTCCGTGGTTTCCCATTTTTACACAAGGTAAATGCTGGGGCTGTTACCTTAGTGAAGGCCATGGCCACTTCCTTCCCATTTCTAGGCCTTTCCTATCCCATCGTCGCCGTAAGACCTATCTGTGTCAGTGCGACGTTAAGCAAATAGAAAAAAAAAAAGTTAAAAAGGGAAGGGCAGAGTGTGGGGTAGGGCTGTTCATCAAGAATACTACACGCAGTATAGTTTCTGTTAGGCACGTAAATGAGCAAATGATGTGGGTAGATTTGGCAGTTGGAGCAATTAGGACGAGAATTGTCTCAATGTATTCACCATGTGAGGGTGCAGATGAGGATGAAGTTGACAGGTTTTATGAAGCATTGAGTGACACTGTAGTGAGGATCAACAGCAAGGATAGGATAGTGCTAATGGGCGATTTCAATGCGAGTGTTGGAAATGGAAGTGAAGGATACGAAAGAGTGTTTTTGGTAAATGTGGGGAAGATATCGAAGCTAATAGGAATGGGAAACGTTTGCTGGATCTCTGTGCTAGTATGGATTTTGCAGTTACGAATGCATTCTTCAAGCATAAGGCGGTTCACCGATACATATGGGAGGGTAGGGGTACCAGATCCATAATAGACTATTTTTTAACCAACTTCGAATTCAGGAAATCTCTTAGGTATGCACGGGTTTTCCAGGATTTTTCGATGATACAGACCACTATCTGATCTGTAGTGAACTAAGTATCTCTAGGCCTAGGATAGAGAAAGTGAAATCTGTAGAAAATCTCCAGGACAAGAAATTAGAAGTACATGGATATGATTAGTGAGAAGTTCTGAACAGTGGACAGTAAGCAGGTTCAGGATATAGAAAGAGAATGGGTGGCATACAGGGATGCTTTAGTGGAAACAGCAAAGGAATGCTTAGGAACAACTGTGTGTAAAGATGGAAAAAAGCGAACATCTTGGTGGAATGATGAAGTGAGAGCAGCTTGTAAATGTAAAAAGAAAGCTTATTAGAAATGGCTCCAAACAAGGGCTGATGCGGGCAGGGAATTGCACAGAGATGAAAGAAACAGAGCGAAACAAATACTGTATTTTCTCGCATAATTTACGCATCCCAATATTTTTTGAGTCCAAATTTGAGAAAAAAGAATGTTCATGTATTTGACGCACCCACTTTTTCAAACATCCATCACGCAGCTCCGAATGCATTTCAAAATAAAGATATCAACTACTACTGCGAAACCAGGCATTCCAAATACTGGGCAACGTGCTGTTATCAGCTGGTAGGGAATATCACTACTCTAGTTCAGTGAGAAAATCAGCACTGAAGTGACTAGTGATGCTCTATTCCAGTCTGGTACAAACATATTTTGCGAGTGTTTCGGATACAGGATGTGCGTTTTCTGTGATCTCAAAATTGTTTGTTAGTCCACAGTGAGTAAGTATTCGAATAATACTGCATCATATAAACTTGCGGTGATCCTACGAGAATAGGGCCGAATGCCGAAACCTACGAGATTAGGGCAGCGGGCCACTAGTATTCAGTGTCCGAATGCAACGTGCACTACCGCAGTAACAGACAAGTGCACTTCAAACGATCAACAAGTCTCGCAAATCATTTCCCAGACCAAACAGCGGCAAGTTTCCGCAGGTAGAGGAGGATCTGCAGAAATATATTATTTCGATACGCAACGTTGAATATGCCGTTTCTCGCTAAATACTGTATTTTAAAGGACGAGAAATATATGCTGCGCATGGAATCAGTGTCTCAGTTTGAAGGTTAGCAGCAACTGTATGATTAATTTTTTGAAGAGAAATGGACTTTCTCTTTGACAAAGAACATCATGCCAAAAAAAATGCTGAATGATTTCAACCGAAAAGTAATTGGTTTTCATCGCTTTGTGATTGAGAAGCGTAAAGTGAAGGGATATTTGCTTTCCCAGAAAGGAACCACAGGTCAGACGCCAGTCGTTTCCATATGCCACAAAATTGAACAGTCGATAAGAAAGGGACATAGAGTGTTATTGTACGCACTATCAGAAGCGAAAAATGATGTACTGCAATGCTTGCTGTAACAGGTGATAGCAGAAAGCTTCCACCTTGCGTTGTTCTAAAAAGAAAAACAATGCCTATAGTAAAATTTCTACAAGGGTTCCACGTTCATATCCAAGATAAAGGGCGGATGGACACGTCACTCATACAAGCTTGGATACAAAGAGTTTAGGGAAATCTAGCATGGTCCCTCCTTTGTTGCTGGGCCCTTCTCGTGTTGGACAGTTTTCTTTTTTTTTTCTGGTATGTCATTATTATGTACTTACATGAATTGTACGTTTATTACTTCATGTTTATTTCACTTCAGGTTGTATTGTCAGCTCGTAACGGGAAGAATATTTTCCAGTGTCGGTACTTCAAACCCACCAATTTACCTGATGTACCTATTTGACTTTTCAGAAAAAATCTCACGCCAGTATTTTATGCCAAATGATAACCGCAAATGAGTTGAAATAATTGTCTGTGTATTATATTTGATGTATCTGTTAAATGTAAATGAATTGTAAATAATTTTTTTAATATCTGAATTATTTGAATAATTTACACATCCGAAGTTTTCGCCTGTATTTTTCGACAAAAAAAGTGCATTAATTATGTGAGAAATATGGTTGATGAATCCAAAAAGAGGTCTTGGGAAGATTTTGGTAATAACCTGGAAGCAGCAGAGAAACCTTTCTGGACAGTAATAAAGAATCTTAGGAAGGGAGGGAAAAAGGAAATGAACAGTGTTTTGGGTAATTCAGGTGAACTCATAATAGATCCCAGGGAATCACTGGACAGGTGGAGGGAATATTTTGAAAATCTTCTCAACGTAAAAGGGAATCTTCCTGGTGGTGTCGCGAACAGCCAAGCTCATGGGGAAGAGGAAAATGGTGTTGATGAAATTATGCTTGAGGAAGTGGAAAAGGTGGTAAATAAACTCCATAGTCATAAATCACCAGGATTAGCTGAAATTGGACCTGAAATGGTGAAGTTTATTGGGAAGGCAGGGATGAAATGGCTTCACAGAGTAATAAGATTAGCATGGAGTGTTGGTAAGGCACCTTCAGATTGGACAAAAGCAGTAATTGCACCTATCTATAAGCAAGGGAACAGGAAGCATTGCAACAACTATCGAGGTATCTCGCTGATTAGTATACCAGGCAAAGTATTCACTAGCATCTTGGAAGGGAGGGTGCGATCAGTGGTTGAGAGGAAGTTGGATGAAAACCAGTGTGGTTTCAGACCACAGAGAGGCTGTCAGGATCAGATTTTTGGTATGCGTCAGGTAATTGAAAATGCTATGATAGGAATGGACAGTTATGTTGATGTTTCGTAGGTCTAGAGAAAGCATATGACAGGGTACCGATGGAAAAGATCTTCACCATACTGGGGTATAGTTGGGGACAAAACATGACGACCTCAGTTCTTGGAAGCGACGTGGAAGCCAGCTGTAAATGATGTAGATGTTGATTCCCTGCACCCTGCTGAGTTAATGAGCTCCATGTGATCCTTGCTTGGTATGGAGAGGTTGCCAAACCACTCTCCTTATTCATGCCAAGTGCAGTGCAGTGACCTAGTGAGGATTATTAATAGTAAGATTAGAAATAACAGATATTTGTAATATTTATAACTTATCAGTCTAGTGCAAGAGCAGTAATATGTCAGTATTCTTCCGGCCGTGGGTAAATCAAGAATCACGGTGTAACGAAGCGGAATAAAATCAGCTGTCTGGACCTTATTATTATTATTATTATTATTATTATTATTATTATTATTATTATTATTATTATTCTCCTTCACCAAGAACTCCAACTAAAAGTGACAAAAATGTGATTGGCAGAGGTGTTAAATTACGAAAACAAATCGTGATTTGGTGAGGAACATTAAAAATTTCTTACGACGTGTTTTAGGAAATGGCGGTGTTATAGCTGGTAAAAATTTAAATAATTTAGCATCAGAAGCGACAGGAATCTGTGTTACTACGGTAAAGAGAAGATACTACGACGCTTAGAAGGACCATCTGTAATAGTTATGAATAATGCCTCCTACCACAGCCGTGTATTTAACCCTAAACCCAATCAATCCTGAAAAAAAGATAGAATCCTTCAATATACTATCGTTAAAAATAATCCTGTCCCTCTTCCTTTTCGTATAATACAAGTACTCCTCGAAATTATTATGGAGAACACGCCTATTGGAGAAAGAAAAAAAGAAGTATATTGTAGACCAATTGGCAGCCAGTTATGAACACAGTCCTGCGCATACCGCCATACCACTGCATTTTGATCCCATTGAGGCGGAGATAAAAAGGAGGACCACATCACAGAATCTAAGAAAGAAACCATTGGAAGAAATTATTCAATCACTAAAGGAAGCCTGTATGCTCGTGAAACCTGAAAAGTGGAGAAATTACATCAGCCACGTGGAGAAAATAGAAAATAGCTACGAGAACATTCAGTCCATTTTTGACAATGAGAAGATTTGTATACAACTAACAGATTCTCCTGGTTCTGGGGATGAAGACGACGACTACAAGGATTAACGTAAAATTTTAATAAGAAGAAATTTAATTGATTAATGGTTAATCTTTATGTACCGATATATGATACTGGATTTAAAATGTTAAACTAGTAGTATTTTCTTTCCACAGAATTGCTTGTTGTACTCTTGTAGTAGCAGCGTAATTATATTTTAACTTTACTTTATCATCACACTAATGTAAGTGCCCATTGCCACCTGTTCCCAATTGTGATGTATTTGTTAATAATAATAATAATAATAATAATAATAATAACTAGCTTTTCTGGGGACCTATACGTCAAATTTAATGTATTTTTTTTTCCTTTTACAAATATTTATGGAATCCCCCCCCCCCCATGGCACTACAGCCCTTGAAGGGCCTTGGCCTACCAGCGACCAGTGCTCAACCCGAAGGCCTGCAGATTACGAGGTGTCGTGTGGTCAGCACAATGAATCCTCTCGGCCGTTATTCTTGGCTTTCTAGACCGGGGCCGCTATCTCACCATCAGATATCTCCTCAGTTCTAATCACGTAGGCCAAGTGGACCTCGAACCAGCCCTCGGGTCCAGTTAAAATTCCCTGACCTGGCCGGGAATCGAATCCGGGGCCTCCGGGTGAGAGGCAAGCACGCTATCCCTACACCACGGGGTCGGCAAATATTTACAGATAATAAAGTAAATAAATAACAATAATCCAACCTATTTGAAACTTTTTATGGTTTGCAAAACACCGTAAAGTGGGAATTAACGCCTTAAATGGTATTGATTTCCCTTGACTGTCTGGGCCACGGAGGAGCCATTAATTATACTAATTATGAATAGTTAATAATAATTCATTTCTCTCTTCATTCAGTATGAATACAATATTATTTTCATTTTAAAAATTGTTTACATTACAAACCGTGCAGCCTATTGGTGGGATAAAATTAGGTAGGTAATTTGAACATTCATTTTGTAAACAATTATATGATAATGGTAACAACAGCAGGAAATTACATTATTATTATTATTATTATTATTATTATTATTATTATTATTATTATTATTATTATTTCCGACTCGTTGGCTGAACGGTCAGCGTGCTGGCCTTCGGTTCAGAGGGTCCCAGGTTCGATTCCTGGCCGGGTCGGGGATTTTAACCTTAATTGGTTGTCTTCATCATCATTTCATCCTCATCACGACGCGCAGGTCGCCTGCGGGAGTCAAATAGAAAGACCTGCACCTGGCGACGCCAACCCGTCCTAGGATATCCCGGCACTAAAAGCCTAACGACATTTCATTTTTTCATTATTATTATTATTATTATTATTATTCATGTGGCTATTTCAGCTTAATAATGTTCCGGTATTTACGTGAAATGGAAAACTACAGAAATAATTTCAAGAACAGCTGGTGGGATTTGAACCCACAGCAGCTGCCAACTTCGGATTACTAGCTCATCGCACTATCACTGAGCTAGTCTAGTTTATGGGTCGTTCAAGTTCGCGTTTTAGTATTTAGGCATCACCATTCGTTACCGCATAACCTAATTTAGATCGCCATATTACAATATTAGCCGGCCCCGTGGTGTAGGGGTAGCGTGCCTGCCTATCACCCAGAGGCCCTGGGTTCGATTCCCGGCCAGGTCAGGGATTTTTACCTGGACCTAAGGACTGGTTCGAGATTCACTCAGCCTACGTGATTAGAATTGAGGAGCTATCTGACAGTGAGATAGCGGCCCCGGTCTAGAAAGCCAAGAATAACGGCCGAGAGGATTAGTCGTGCTGACCACACGACACCTCGTAATCTGCAGGCCTTCGGGATGAGCAGCAGTCGCTTTGTAGGCCAAGGCCCTTCAAGGGCTGTAGTGCCATGGGGTTTGGGTTTGGATATTACAATATTAACATTTCTTTTTGATGTCTAAATTTCCGACCTATAATAATGATAATAGTAATAATTCAGTTTACATCGAAATGACGAATAGATTCTATAAACAGGTTTTATTCCTGCTCTATCTCGTTTGGTGCTAATGAGGTAGACGTTTTGGCAACTCTGACTACGGCAGACGTACTAAATCCTATTAGCCCCTAATAGACACCGGGTTGCCACTGGAGGGTAGTGGTGCGAGGCGAGGTCGTCATGTTTTGTCCCCAAATATAATGTGGAATTAAGGCTAGATTATTAAAATCAGTCACAGGCATTTATGTTGACAATTGGGCTGCAGTGAGAGTTGATGGTAGAATGAGTTCTTGGGTTCAGGGTACTTACAGGGTTTAGACCTTTGTTGTTCGTAGTTTACATGGATCATTTGCCGAAAGGTATAAAGTGGCAGGGAGGGATTCGGTTAGGTGGAAATGTAGTAAGCAGTCTGGCCTATGCTGATGACTTGGTTTTAATGGCAGATTGTGCCGAAAGCCTGCAGTCTGATATCTTGGAACTAGAAAATAGGTGCAGTATGTGAAAATGAAAACCTACAACCTGTTTTCCAATCTTTGGCCGGATCAGGGATGTAATGAATGAACCATATATAGGCTATTATTACAATGGGGTCGTCACTAGGTGCAATGTGTATGATATGAAAATTAGCTTTTCGAAGACTAAATTGATATCAGTAGGTAAGAATTCCAAGAAAATTGAATGTCACATTGATGATACAAGCTTGAACATGTAGATAATTTCAAGTATTTAGGTTGTGTGTTCTCCCAGGATGGTAGTATAGTGAGATTGAATCAAGGTGCAGTAAAGCTAATGCAGTGAGCTCGCAGTTGCGATCGACAGTTCTGTAAGGAGGAGGTGAGCTCCCGAACGAAAGCATCTTAACATCGGTCTGTTTTCAGACCAACTTTGCTTTATGGGAGTGAAAGCTGGGTGAACTCAGGATATCATATTTATAAGTTAGGAGTAACAGGCGTTAAGAAAGCGAGAATAATTGCTGGTACAAACAGGTGGGAACAATGGCAGAAGGGTACTCGGAATGAGGAGATAAAGTTTTCGGTGGTGGGGTCATGTGAGGCGAATGGAGGAGGATAGGTTTCCTGGGAGAATAATGGACTCTATTATGGAGAGTAAGAGAAGTAGAGGGAGACCAAGACGATGATGGTAGACTCGGTTTCTAACGGTTTAAGAGGTATAGGACTAAACGAGGCCACAGCACTAGTTGCAAATAGAGGATTTTGACAGCATTTAGTAAATTCACAGAGGCTTGCAGACTGAACGCTGAAAGGCATGACGGTCTACTGCTTAATGATGATGTGTGTATGTATTTATTACATTTCCCTCTCAAGTTTCTGTGATACAGTAAATATATCGTTTAAGTTTCTTATTATTACGTCACACAAAGAAACCACAGCTGTAAACAATTCTAATACTGACAATATGAGCTAACAGATAAGCGATATACTGTATTTATCCTCACATCAGCATAGGGAAATCTTCGTGTGGCATAATAGCTTATGATGTTGCTTGTAGGCAAGCATCTGCTGCATATATTATTTGCTTTCTACAGGATTTCTTGTTTGAAATGAAAGTTAACTGTATACCATGTGTTGTTTGAGGAGAGGATAACATGTAAGTAGCTCGTAAAATATGTGTCATATAGTACTGAATTTCATAATATTTCACGGAGATAGTTTTGCAATACTAAACGAACTGAAAATCAGAATGATAATACGTGAAGTCCATTAGTTAGTTCTTTCTTTTCAGATTACATTCAGAGATATGGTGTATAGTAATTATGATGTAGTATTGAAAGAAATTATTCCAGAAGAAGTTCTTGATGCTGTAGTCTTGACTGATGAAGATGAAGCACCTAGTGATGCAACAGATATAGTGTGACCAATGTTCCTGGACCAGTTGAAGTACATTTCACTATTTCTGAAAAGACTGACTTACCAGAAATGACCTGCTCTAGTCCTGAAAGTAAAATAAAAAACAAAAACTATGTAACCAAACTGCAAGATACATAAAATGTGCACCCAAGTACACAAAGATTGAAGAATTGCACGCCATTTGAGATCGGGGAGAAGATTTAAATTGTAGTGATATGTTTGAATTTATTGTTAAAGAAACTATCATATCAATCCTCATATAAGAATACTTTTGACTTCTCATTTGATCTTGATGATCTCTGAGTTTTCTTTGACATATTGCTACATTCAGCGTACAACAGACTTCCTTGTGAGAGGCACTACTGGTCAGAGGATCCACATTTGGGAATAGGCATTATGTCTCGAAATTTAAAAAAATGAAATGGCGTATGGCTTTTAGTGAAGGAGAAGTGCAAGGATGTCGAAGGTTGTATGTTCCTGGGAAAGGTAGATGCTGCATACAGGAAAATCAAGGAAACCTTTGGAGAAAGGAAATCTAGGTGTATGAATATTAAGAGCTCAGATGGAAAGCCACTTCTAGGCAAAGAAGACAAAGCAGAAAGATGGCAGGAACATATCCAACAGTTGTATCAAGGTAAAGATGTAGATAATTTGGTTCTGGAACAAGAAGAGGCTGTTAATGCTGATGAAATGGGAGACCCAATTTTGAGGTCAGAGTTTGACAAAGCTGTGAGCGACCTAAATAGGAACAAGGCACCTGGAATTGATGACATTCGCTCTGAATTACTGACTGCCTTAGGAGAAACCAGCATGGCAAGGTTATTCCATTTAGTGTGTAAGATGTATGAGACAGGAGAAGTCCCATCCGATTTTCGGAAGAATGTTGTTATACCTATTCCCAAGAAAGCCGGTGCTGACAGGTGTGAAAACTACTGCACCATTAGTTTAGTATCACATGCCTGCAAAATTTTAACATGTATTATTTACATAAGAATGGAAAAACAAGTTGAAGCTGAGTTGGGAGAAGATCAGTTTGGCTTCAGAAGAAATGTAGGAACACGTGAAGCAATCCTGACTTTACGTCTGATCTTAGAGGATGGAATCAAGAAGGACAAGCCCAAGTACATGGCATTAGTAGATCTAGAAAAGGCATTCGATAATGTTGATTGGACCAAGCTATTTATGATTCTGAAGGTGAAAGGGATCAGATACCGAGAACGAATAATTATCTACAATCTGTATAAAAGTCAATCTGCAGTAATAAGAATCGAGGGCTTTGAAAAAGAAGCAGCAATCCAGAAAGGAGTGAGGCAAGGCTGCAATTTGTCCCCCCTCCTTTTCAGTGTTTACATAGAACAGGCAGTAAAGGAAATCAAAGAGGAATTTGGAAAGGGGATCATTATCCAAGGAGAGGAAATCCAAACCTTGAGATTTGCCGATGATAGTGTTATTTTATCTGAGACTGCAGAAGATCTTGAGAAGCTGCTGCATGGTATGGACGAAGTCTTGGGTAAGAAGTACAAGATGAAAATAAATAAGTCCAAAACAAAAGTAATGGAGTGCAGTTGAACAAATGCAGGTGATGCAGGAAATATTAGATTAGGAAGTGAAGTCTTAAAGGAAGTAGATGAATATTGTTACTTGGGTAGTAAAATAACTAATGATGGCAGAAGTAAGGAGGACATAAAATGTAGACTAGCACAAGCAAGGAAGAGCTTTCTTAAGAAAAGAAATTTGCTCACTTCAAACATTGATATAGGAATTAGAAAGATGTTTTTGAAGACTTTCTTGTGGAGCGTGGCATTATATGGAAGTGAAACATGGACGATAACTAGCTCAGAAAGAAAGAGTATAGAAGCTTTTGAAATGTGGTGTTACAGAAGGATGCTGAAGGTGAGATGGATAGATCGGATCACGAATGAAGAGATACTGAATCGAATTGGTGAGAGGAGATCGATTTGGCTAAATTTGACGAGAAGAAGAGATAGAATGATAGGACACATCTTAAGACACCCAGGACTTGTTCAGTTGGTTTTTGAAGGAAGTGTAGGTGGTAAGAACGGTAGGGGTAGACCAAAGTATGAATATGACAAGCAGATTAGAACAGATGTAGGATGCAATAGTTACGTAGAAATGAAAAGGTTAGCACAGGATAGGGTGGCATGGTGCGCTGCAACAAACCAGTCTATGGACTGATGACTCAAAAAAAATTTTTTTACAATTGGCTTTATGTCACACTGACACAGATAGGTCTTATGGCAACAATGGGACAGGAAAGAGCTAGGAACGGGAAGGAAGAGGCCGTGGCCTTAATTAAGGTACAGCCCTAGCATTTGTCTGGTGTAAAAATGGGAAACCACGCAAAACCATTTTCAGAGCTGCCGACAGTGGGGTTTGAACCCACTATCTCCCTAATACTGGATACTGGCCGCACTTAAGCGACTGCAGTTATCGAGCTCAGTCCAATGTATTTTAATAAGAGAAAAACAAGAACTTTCACAAAAGAAGATTATAGTGAAAAACTGTGGTTCTCTAGGAGTTTTTTCTCAACTAAGTTTTTAAATTTTTAAAATGTTATTGCACTAAAGGGTTGAAACATGTAAGTTACACTAATTAGATACATTTTGAATAGTAGTGTATTGAACTAGGTGGAATAAAAACCTGCTTTCTTAATTCTATAAATCAACTTGTAGTTTCAGTGTGTGGAACATCTTCAAAACTAGAAGCTAAAACAAGAGTACAGAGACATTCAAATCAAAAATAAAACACACGGATACATTTTTAAAGCAAAATAAACAAAGTACAAAGACAGTTAAGTTAAACACATGGACAGTATAGAAAATCTTATAAAATACTTGTGGATTAGCATCTAAAAAGCGGATTAAAAATTGATGCTTTTGGTGTTCAATACAGAACAGTAAAACTACGGTACTGGTTGATTTCTGCCTTTAATCAAATTATGATTTTTGGGGAATTTCATCCATTATCAGGCATACAAGGAAGTAAACTACTCAACATGCCCTGCATAATGTGAATTTTCTCACTTATTGAGTTTAAAAAGTTATATGTAATTGGTTAGTATTGATAACAAAATAACTCATAATCTCAGGATATGGAACATTACATAATATTGTTGTATATACAGCACTTAGGCCTATGATAGTTCAAATTCTGCTATTAACGTAGATATTCAACTATAATCACATATACTGTAGAACTTGTAACCGACCTTTCTTGAGACGATGTTTGTCAACGGGTGCTTTTAATAACCTTCCATTCTTAGGGTCATATATTGAAATAATTCTCCCAGTATCAGTGGACTGGAAATATAATTCACAGACCTAAAAAGCATTTTCATATTATGCACACAATATTTGCAAAATATCTTTTTTACAAAGTCATGTAACATAAGGACATTTGGGTAAGAGAAGATAACTAGAAAGAGATAGGAGATTATAAATTCTCGACAGGTGTTAAAAATGGAAGGGTATTCGGGAGATAGCGGGTTCGAACCCCTCTGTCGGCAGCCCTGAATATGGTTTTCCGTGGTTTCCCATTTTCACACCAGGCTGTACCTTAATTAAGGCCACGGCCGCTTCCTTCCCATTCCTAGCCCTTTCCTGTCCCATCATCGCTATAAGACCTATCTGTGTCGGTGCGACGTAAAGCTACTTGCAAAAAAAATAAAATAAAATAAATAAAATGGAAGGGCAGAGTCTGGGGTAGGACTGTTCATCAGGAATAATACTGCACGCAACGTAGTTTCTGTTAGGTACACAAATAAGCGAATGATTGGGTAGATTTGCCAGATGGAGGAATTAGGAGGAGAATAGTCTCAGTGTATTTACCATGTGAGGGTGAAGATGAGGAGGTTGACAAGTATTATGAAGCACTGAGTGACACCATAGTCAGGATCAACTTCAAATCAAAATCTCTTTATTTGCAAATGAGGTGTCTACCTCGGTGGCAAATGGTACACTAAAATACATTATTGTCAAGCACTAAATTTTAAATTAACAGGAGACGAAGAAAATTTTCCTAGAATACAATATTATACAATTTACGCTAATAGTTTTTTCTATTAAACACACACATCATCCTTAATAAATTTATATTGTTTACAAAATTCTACTTATAATATCTTACAAACATATTCAACTCATATACAGTACGGTATGTGAAATTACTTCTAATAATACTATACAACTGGTATAAGATTAAAATTAACATTGAATTTATTTACATATTTATATTTTACCCATTTTGGAACCTAAGTAGCATAACGACCTGCTGCGTCTTAACCAGAGCCCCTTTTGCCACCACTTTTCAGAGTTCCTGAAGGGCCTTCACAGCTACCGTAGCGGTCCCAGGGCCCTCGAAGTCCCCACTGTACTTCACCCCTACAGGCAGTCCCCTACTTGGGCTGTCCAAACACCTTAGACCAGGGGATGGAATTAATTTAATCACACACATTTATTATTTACAATATCCTGCACTGGTCGAATGCCCTCTAACATTTAATTTATTATCTCTGTTGTTGTTTATTCTCTTCTTGAATATCTGTACAGATTTTGGAAAAGGATCAAACACTACCCCTGGTAAACTGTTCCACTCCTTCACGCCCTTCCCAATGAAAGAAAATTTACCCCAATTGCTTCTGCTAAAATTCCTTCTAATTTTGTACTTGTGGTCAGTTCTACCAATATAATTATTTTCCAACCGAAGCCTCTCACGGATATCTCCCCATGCTGCTTCTCCTGTATAGGCTCTATATAATCCTATAAGTCTACTTTTCTCCCTTCTCTTACTTAAAGTTTCCCACCCAAGTTCCTTTAACATTTCTGATACACTAACCTTTCTCCTGAAATCCCCTGTTGCAAACCTTGCTGCTTTCCTCTGCACACCATCTAGTTCTTTTATTAGGTATTCTTGGTGAGGATCCCAAACACTGTTTGCATATTCCAATAATGGACGAACCATACTTAAGTAACATTTTTCTTTTAATTCTTTGTTGCATCCTTTAAGTAGCCTCATTATGACATGTAACGATCTGTATGCTTTCCCAACAACGTCATCAACATGACCCTTCCAGTGCAAATTACTTTCAAATCTCACACCTAAGTATTTGCACTTGCCATCTTTTGGGATAACTACCTTATCCAAAGTATATTCAAATTCAGTTTTAAAGCTCCTGTTTGTAAATGTTGTAACAGTTGATTTGCCTCCATTAATCTTCATATTATTTTCTTCAACCCATTCCTGGATACTGTCAAGGTCCCTTTGTAATTCTGAACAATCCTCAATGTTATTTATTTCCCTATAAACAATTATGTCATCTGCATACAATCTTATTTTCGATGTTATATTGTTCCCTAAGTCATTTGCGTATATTAGGAAAAGTAACGGACCGATTATACTACCCTGTGCAATTCCCTTCCAGACTTTCTCTTCCTGTGATATATTATTTCCTACTTTGACTTTCTGAACCCTTGAATTTAGAAATGTTCTTATCCAACGTATAACCCTTACGTCCAATCCTATTCCCTCCAATTTCTTTAATAATATTCCATGTTCCACTCTATCAAAGGCTTTGGAAAGATCTATGGCTATGCAATCTAACTGGCCTCCTGAATCTAACTGATCTGATATGTCCTGCTGAAATCCCACCAGTTGTGCCTCGCAAGAAAATTTCTTTCTAAATCCATACTGGCTCCTCATGAACCAATTTTTATCATCACATATCCCTCTGATGTACTTTGATATTAAACTCTCCAGTATTTTACAAACTATACTGGTCAGGCTGATTGGTCTGTAGTTCTCTGGTTTCCTTTTATCACCCTTTCCTTTATAAATTGGTATTATTATAGATTCCTTCCATTCCTTTGGTATCACACTATTATTTATGACATAGTCAAAGAGAAATTTTAAATAAGGCACTATATACCACCCCATTGTCTTTAATACCTCCCCATTAATTTGATCACTTCCTGCTGCTTTTCCTTGCTGAAGCAGTTGGATTTCTCTGAAAATATCTTCATTTGTGAATGAGAAGCTTCTTGTTTCCCTCTGTGTCTCTCCCTCTCTATCTTCTGTTACGGTGTCCAAGTCCTGACAATCTTCTACTGAATCTCGGAATTCCTTACTAAAGAGGTTTGCTTTCTCAGTATCTTTTACAAGATATTAGAATCATTCCGTATTGACGGTTTTCACTTTACAATGGCGAAAAATGAAAGTATCCTCCTATTCAATACATCATATATTCCGTCATTAGACGGAGTAAACAAGTTCAGACATGTTTCGGCTCGTTTGAGCCATCTTCAGTGAAAAAATTAGGGGGGTTGGAATAATTTACATAATATGAGTTGAAAAAATGCTAAAAAACATAATGAAAGCGCAAATGAAAAAACAAACAAAAGAGAGCCTAGACGGAAACAAAATAGCACAAATATACAATATTTACATCAATATGCAGAGCAAAAAACAACTTATTGCAACAAAATTCAGTGAAACAGGAGTTAATTTGAAATAATAATTGATACTAAAAAACTGCGTTAACCTAAGAAACAAGGGAATGAGAAAACAAATGATGCAGATGGAAATGAATAATAGTAGCACATGGTGAGGTTGTGGACCTCATAGTTTACAAATTATTAGTTTATAAAAACGACAAAACAGTTTTGAAATCACTGTCAAAATCCTAGTGGAAACCCATCACATCAAAATGGTCAGGAGGAGAGCGGGAGCAAACATTTTGAGAGAAACCAAGCCTGAATTAACCTGCAGGCGAAAAGCCTGTGATAAGGAGAAAAAACACCTTAAATTTAAGGCTTCAGAAATAGCAGCATTCTTAATATCTTCTCAATCTAGCGGTCCCTTTCTTCATTATTGTTTCATAATGTTGGCTGGTGTTTTGCCTTATTATAGAGGGGTCGGAAGGGCCGCATATAAAAAAATATGAGAAGCTGTGTTAGGTAGAAGACAGATGCATAGTAAATTGTAGTAATCTAGTGGAAACCGTCAATGAAGTTCTAATCTGTAATGGAAAAAATGAGGTTGTATGAGAAACATGGGTTGATAAGTAAAAAGTGTGGAATGGTTGTGAAGAAAGCTTAAACTTACGGTGTGCAGTAGGTGGTTGTCCTCTCTAGTGGCCTGGCTTTCTCAAAGTAACGGTCTCGTTCGCGTGATCGAGTCTATTGTTGGTTCGGCTGTGTCTGCTCGGATGGAAGGAGCGGAGGGGGAAGGGGAGGTACAGGGCTGGTTTGAGGAAACAAACCCACCTCCATCTCTCCAACTCAACACCCCTCCCTCCCTCAAACCAGCCCTGTACCTCCCCTTCCCCCTCCGCTCCTTCCATCCTAGCAGACACAGCCGAACCAACAATAGACTCGATCACGCGAACGAGACCATTACTTTGAGAAAGCCAGGCCACTAGAGAGGACAACCACCTACTGCACACCGTAAGTTTAAGCTTTCTTCACAACCATTCCACACTTTTTACTTATCAACCCATGTTTCTCATACAACCTCATTTTTTCCATTACAGATTAGAACTTCATTGACGGTTTCCACTAGATTACTACAATTTACTATGCATCTGTCTTCTACCTAACACAGCTTCTCATATTTTTTTATATGCGGCCCTTCCGACCCCTCTATAATAAGGCAAAACACCAGCCAACATTATGAAACAATAATGAAGAAAGGGACCGCTAGATTGAGAAGATATTAAGAATGCTGCTATTTCTGAAGCCTTAAATTTAAGGTGTTTTTTCTCCTTATCACAGGCTTTTCGCCTGCAGGTTAATTCAGGCTTGGTTTCTCTCAAAATGTTTGCTCCCGCTCTCCTCCTGACCATTTTGATGTGATGGGTTTCCACTAGGATTTTGACAGTGATTTCAAAACTGTTTTGTCGTTTTTATAAACTAATAATTTGTAAACTATGATGTCCACAACCTCACCATGTGCTACTATTATTCATTTCCATCTGCATCATTTGTTTTCTCATTCCCTTGTTTCTTAGGTTAACGCAGTTTTTTAGTATCAATTATTATTTCAAATTAACTCCTGTTTCACTGAATTTTGTTGCAATAAGTTGTTTTTTGCTCTGCATATTGATGTAAATATTGTATATTTGTGCTATTTTGTTTCCGTCTAGGCTCTCTTTTGTTTGTTTTTTCATTTGCGCTTTCATTATGTTTTTTAGCATTTTTTCAACTCATATTATGTAAATTATTCCAACCCCCCTAATTTTTTCACTGAATATGGCTCAAACGAGCCGAAACATGTCTGAACTTGTTTACTCCGTCTAATGACGGAATATATTGAACCCATGACCTTTGTGCCCTAAGAACATTATGCATAATGTAACAATTAAACTAAAAGTTGGATTCTTGATAGCATGGATTTGACACGTGACGAGGGGGTGATTACCTTCGGTCCCACACTCTGGGGTACGTGACGTCAACCACACGTGTCGACGGCGGAAGAATCTCAAGTCATTTTTATGAACTATTTCAAAGCGCGTGTACATGGCGTGACCACGCCAAGTCAAAAAAAATATAGTGCCTATCAAAGGAGGTCAATCATCTCACAAATCGAACCCGTAAAATTTTTAAATGTCCATGAACACTACCGCCAGAAATGTAGCAAGCATGTAGTCACTTTCAAAACTCTTGAAATTACAGTTTAGGTAAGTCAGAATATTTAGAGAAATTTTCTTGGCGACAAAGGGAGAGATCCGAAGAGAGGGGGTAACTGCTATACATATGAAGGGACGCCATGACGAAGTTTCCTTCTCCGGCATTTGTGATACAAAGCGGACGAAAAATTGTTGAGCTGCTCTGCGAAATCAAACCAACGAAAGTAGACTGAGTTCAACTGCAGATTTTAGCCATTGCGGCTAAGTCTTGACTCCATGACGAGATAGTTTTCTTGAGTGAAATAATTGTAACAGATAGGACGGTCAAAGTACTGAATAAATTCTAATGTGATTGAGTAATTCGTGTGCGGAAATAATTGTAGTCCATCGTGTGCGTTCAAGCAAACGAGTGAAGGGTATTTTCTTTTTTTTTATGCTTTATTCCAGGAAACCTGAAGAAACACAATGATATGTACAGCCATGAATGTAAAAATGGCTAAATAAAATGCCAGGGTCGCAGGTGAGCCCTAAGACGAATACTGGCATGAAGACATGAGGTAGGTGATTTTCCATCTTACTACCTCTTATATCCTGTCTCGTGATTTCTTAAAGTGTATTTGAATGGGGATTTACGACGCAGTGGTCACCCTACTAAGTTTTGTAAATGTGAGAGTACGACTAAAAGAGTCATGTGTTTTATTTTCCACTTGGATAAATTTTTGAAGTATCGGCAGCCCTGAAGATGGTTTTCCGTGGTTTCCCATTTTCACACCAGGCAAATGCTGGGGCTGTACCTTAATTAAGGCCACGGCCGCTTCCTTCCAACTCCTAGGCCTTTCCTATCCCATCGTCGCCATAAGACCTATCTGTGTCGGTGCGACGTAAAGCCTCTAGCAAAAAGCAAAAAAATTTTTGAAGTCTTGCGAGTGCCGTAAAATGTTGTAAAAAGTTATTGAATAGGGTTCCGAAGTGATATCACGTCCAATGTAGATCGTCATCCGTGTGAGTGTACTGCCTATATTTTGTGATGTCAAATTAAGATGTTCATTCGACGTAAAATTCTTCTGTCTGCAATTTGACGTTAATAATAATAATCCGTGGTCACTCATTTTCAATCGAGTGGAAGCGCGCTGTTGGATGAGAACCTAGGGTGATGAATTTGGTCACGGAGAGAAACGTTTTTATTTAATGCCCATTTTTAAACTGTGTCTGACTGACAATAAAAGATCTAGTAGAATGTTTCAGTCATTTCTCGTAAAAATCAAGTTATTAAATACGATATCATTTATGCGAAGTTATTCATGATTAATGCATTGTGCGATATTAGACGTTGGGATTTCTAGTGGGGATTTTATTCCAGTTCTTGGTCGATGATAATTGTGGAGCTGGGAAACAGAGGTTAGTTTTGTGATTCAGGTTGGACCTGTCATTGAAGCCGGGACACGGAAGCCCGAGGAATGTTTTATATGAGTTGAGATGAGATGTGCGAATCAGGTTAGAGTCCTGTCATTTGAAGCCGGGACATGATAATCCGAGGAATATTTTATAATGTTGAGAATGGAAAGAAATTCATAGAAATCCATAGCGGTATAATTGGCGACGCGTATAATTAGTGTGGGCATCTTGAAGCATATCTGTGCATTTTGTTGGTTAGAATATCGTATTTATTTAATCATGTCGGCAGAGTTTAAAGGGAGCATTTTGAGAAGTCAGTCAGGTAGAACGAACCGGGTGGTTTATGTAACTGCCAAGCGAGCATGGGGTGAGAGACCTCGGCTATGATAGCGGGAAAGAAGTGGAGTTGAGATTGTACTGTAATTCTCGGCCAGGGGAAACGTTAAAATGCTGGATTTAGTTGAAATTCATAGCCGGTAATGATATAAGTATTGTGAAATACTATAAATGGGGACGTAGTGAACATTTGAAATCACGAACTTTGAGTATAAGGAACAGAGTAACCCAATTTCAGGGTTGTCCAAAATATAGAGCGATGGTCGTGACGATCGGTTTGTCTGCGAGGGGTGTGCAAAATTCAGTGATGACGAGATATGACATCGTAATTATATGGCGAGTTGTTTGGTTTGTACGTAGATTATTATGATATCCAAGTGTTAATAACGGTTAGGACTAGATTAGATTTTTAAGCATGATATCACGAGATCGGATATATGTAGCTGGACATGAATTATGTAAAAATTCTTTTCCAGCCAGATAAACATCGCAATATTGAACTCACATCACAGCTGCGTAGAAATTTGTGAAGAAACCAGAGTCCGCGGAGATAAAATTTACTGATCTTTAACATTTCGTTTAATCATTTAAATTTATTTAATTATTAAATTCAGTGAAACCGCATTTTGAAATAACTTTAATCAAGCGAATAACTTGGAGATGCATTCTGGAAATTTTAGTTTGTTTCTGGGAAATATAAAATAAAGTAACGATTAAGGGGACATATCCGAAGGAAATGGATTTTTCTGCCACTAAGTTTGTGAGCATTGCTATTGTTGTAATTATTGAACTTTGATTGATTGAGCAGTGAATGTGCTGGGGATAGTAAAGTGGAACTTTGGTCATAAACCGATGTAACTTAATTGTGTTTAGCCTTCAGCCTAGAAACTTGGATGGTCAGGGGGTCATCAACCTCAGTGACTTAGATTAGGGCCATATGCCATCGTAGCATCATTTCCTTGCGGTCATCATCCACAATGACTTTAAAGTAACTTAAAAGATTAGATGTCGGTCCATGACATAGACGCAGGTCACATCGATTCAATTAAGGGTCCATGCCGTAGAACCACTGTGTGGCACACACCGATTGGACGGCCTTAATTATACTCAGAGTCCAGAGTTCGTGTTACGAGGGCTGGACCATAACGAATCACTGCGATGGTACATGTGGTCTCACATGGAAGCCGAATTTAAGGATTTCCAGACTTTCCTTTCTTAAATGATTAATAATTGAGACAATGGTTTCTAGTAAGAATGCCCATCAGGCAATTACGTTAAAGTCTCACACCAGTGTTCTGACATTTATGTAAAAATGATTGTGGTGTCCAGTGGACACAATTGACTATGACACCGTTGACCTAGTAAATTACTTCAGAAATTTCCTGAATAAATAGGGATCTTTTAAATAGACCTTTCATTCCAGTAGATAGATTAGAATTAATGAACCCTACCTTTACCTCAGCAAGTGACGAAGAACCCGAAACGACCCAAGAGACAGATCTCATGAACTTTGCTGATAGGTAAGGAAGGTAGGTATCCCTCAATATGGACCTAAAGGGTTCAATATGATGTATTGAATAGGAGGATACTTTCATTTTTCGCCATTGTAAAGTTCTCAGTATCTGTTAAATAGTGTTCACCCCCTTCTCCCACCATTGTAGGAATTTGGATTCCATTTCCTTTTTGATTCCTAATATATGAATACAGCTTTTTCCATTTCCCTTTGTGGTCATTACCCTCTTGAAGAATGCCATTCATATAATTCTCTTTTGCTTCCTTTTTCACTCTATTCAGTTCCCTCATTAGTTGTTTTCTAGTTTCTCTATTCTCCCTACCTTCTTTGATTCTCCTGTTTACTATTCTACATTTTCTTTTTAATTTTCTTATTTCCCTTGTGTAATAAACAGGGTCTGAGGTCATTTTACCTTCTTAACAGGTACAAATCTCTTCTCTCCTTCCCAAATTATTCCTTTAAATTTAGCCCAAAGTGTATCCACATTATTTCCTTCACTTATCCAACAACTGAATTGTGATTTAAGGTAAGTCCCGAATTCTGTGCTAGTATGGGATTGGCAGTTACAAACACATTCTCCAAGCATAAGGCTATTCACCATTACACATGGGAGGGTAGGGGCACCAGATCCATAATGCACTATATCCTAACTGACTTTGAATTCAGGAAATCTGTTAGGAACGTGAGAGGATTCAGGGGATTTTTTTATGATACAGACCACTGTCTGCCATTGGTGTGGCATCTTACACAACCATTAACCCGGCTTAAGGGAGATAGGGTCACCTCCTGTAGCCTTCACTCGAGTAATTCTTGTCTGGCGCATCCATGTTGCGGGGGTGAGTATCCTCCACATCAGTAGGCCGGTGTGAAGGAGAGCTAAGTTCAGGCAGGGACCCAGTCTCATGGGCTATAACGTGGAACCCATGCCCAGGGTTACGGGTTAAGACCTTAACAGCATTTTAGGCAGAGAAGGAGACCTTCGGAATGGCGAAGATGAGGCAACCCATCCTCTCTGAGGAAAATTTGAAGAGGAAACCACTGCCTTGTGGAGAAGAGGGATCTTCAAAGGCTAAGGCAGTAAACCTCGAAAGGAAATCCTCAGATGCATTAGGCTTAGCAGGTCAGTGTACTTGCTTTCAACTATAATACAAGCCTCGGATGGAAGTTTAAAAACTGAAATGGAATCGACAAGTCTCTGGCTACAATTGCACAGTACGACAAGTATTAGATCAGAGAACAAAACCTGATTTAGAACAATAAATATTTTAACAATGAATGGGAAGGAAAATGAATTGATTGACCTGATGGAAAGACAAAAACTCGACATCCTGGGATTAAGTGAAGTAAAATGGAAAGGAAAAGGAATGAAGAAACTAAGAAAGGGGCACACCTTGTACTGGATGGGTAACAGTAAAGAGAAAAGAAATGGAGTGGGATTTGTAGTGAATCAGAATGTTGAACCAATAGCTGAAGTGAGTATGTAAATGAAAGAATTATAATAATGCACATACATGTAAGCAAGGAACTACTGAAGATAGTACAGGTGTGTGCTCCACAGACAGGATGTAGTGTGGAAGAAAAAGAAGAGTTCTTCAATGAACTGGAAACACATGTTGTTGGAGATAGGATCATGATAATGAGAGATCTGAATGCTCATGTGGGAACTGATAGAATTGGATATGATAATGTTCTGGGCCCACATGGGTATGGCGATAGAAATGAAGATGGAGAGAAACTGTTGGTTTTTATCAGAAATAACCTGATAATAAAGAACACATGGTTTGTGAAGAGGAACAGCCATAAGATCAGCCGATTTAGTTGGGATGGACAGTATGGAACATTTATCGATTTTATAATAACAGACCGAGAATGGGGAAGATCCGTCATGAATACGAAGATAATCCCCAGTAAAAGAATGGAACGTGATCATAGATTATTAATTGTGAAATAAAAACAAGTAAAATTCCCTAAAATTGTACTGAAGAAGAAACCAAAGATCAGGATTTGGGAATTGGAGGAAGTAAAAAGAATGGCATTCCAAGATTGTATAAAAAGGAAGTTGCCAAACATGGAAATACGAAGTGGAGAAGAAGAGTGGGACAATTTAAGACAGACATTTGTTGAAGCAGCAATTAAGGTATGTGGGAAAACAAAAGCAAAGGTTAAGGGAAAGGTGACACTTTGGTGGACAGACAAAATAAAAAAAGAAATAAAAGAAAGGAACAAGGTGAAGAAAGAAACGGATAAGGAAAAGCAAAAATCATATCAGAGGAATGAGAATAAGATAGATGGTTGCATGTGGAATACAAAAGATTGAAACTACAAGTAAAGATGAGTATCAAGGAAGAAAAGGAGAAATGTTGGGGAGAGTTTATGAATAAAATTAAGCAAGATGGATGAGGGAAATCCGAAACTATTATACAGAGTAATATAATTGAAAAGAAAAAATCAAGGCATTAGAGAGAGAAGATGGATCCATAGTACATGACGAAAAGGGTCTTCAGAAGGTGATAGGAAAAATATTTTTAAAAACTTTATAATGAGGATGCCTGCTCGGAGGAAGAAGAAGGTAAGAAAACGGAAATAATAGATCGAGAAAAAGAAGAGAACACGATAACATGGTTGGAACTTGAAAGGGCAGTGAAAGCAATGACCCAAGGTAAAGAAAGTGGAAAAGACTAATTCAATGCCGATATGATTAAGGCAGGAGGAAGCAGTGGACTATAGTGGCTATACCGAGCCCTCAATGCCATATCGAAGGATGAAAGGATACCTGAAGATTGGCAACAGGGAAGCATTGTACCATTGTTCAAAAAAGGAAATAGGAAGAAATGTGAAAATTATAGAGGTATCACCCTATTATCACATGGGCTAAAAATAATGGAGAAAGTCAGACAAAAGACTGAGGGATATAATAGAAACACAGATAAACTCAACATTTCCCAAGAAGCAATTAAGAATTTTCAGGAAGAAAATAAAATAACTCAATGTGGTAAATGGCAAGTGTCAAAACAAATTAACTATGCAGCCAGAAAGATATTTGGGTAAGCTAAAACAAAAAAAGGAGGTCTGGTGGAATGGCATTTGCGAAGAAGCGCTAACGGAAAGAACGAAAACAGTGAGAATATGGAAATGTTCTAGAAAGAATGAACATTGTGAGTTATTTAAACTACAAAGGAAGGAAACAGCAAGAATTATAAGGAGTGTCAAAAGATCCTATGAAAAATTACAGCTACTGGAAATACAGGATAATTTCGTACGAAGTAATTCATGAAACTTCTATCAAACTTTCAAGAATAACTTGAAGGGCTATCAAGCTCCGAGTATTTGTTTCAAAGATGAAAATGGTAAAACTGGCCTTAACAAAGCAGAAAACTGTGAAATACTGGCAAAACACTTTGAAAACATTCTGAACTGTCCAGAACCAAGCCACAAATTAAAATTTCCAGAGATTCACGAGAACCTAAAATCTGATTTGCCCCCAACTGTCGAAGAAATTAAAGATGCAATTAAATCTCTAGAATATAATAAAGCTAGTGGGGAAGATTCTATAACAGCTGAACTTTTGAAATGGTCAGAACCAAAAATCATTCAAGATTTACAAATAATTTTTGAAGAAATTTGTAAAACAGAAAAGATACCAGACGAATGGAAAGTGGCTCTAATACACCCATTACATAACAAGGGTAACAAGCAAGATGTCGACAACTATAGAGGTATTTCTCTTCTACCAGTTGCTTATATTCACAACAATATTACTCAACAGAGTACAATCTACACTTGACAGTTAACTGGGTGAATATCAAGCTGGATTTAGAAAGGGCAGGTCCTGCTCTGAACAGATATTCACTTGAAGTCAGTAATTCGTAACAGACAAATGAACTCGAAAAATATAGTCATTACATTCATTGGTTTTAAAAAGCTTTTGACTCTGTTGATAGAGAAATCTTAGATAAAACCATACATGAGTTTGGCAGACCTAATCCGTGAAACCCTTACAGACACAGTCTCAAAAGTTAATTTTTGGATGAGATATCGTGACCATTTAAAATAAAAACAGGTGTCAGACAAAGTGATGGCTTATCTCCACTCCTTTTCAACTGTATCTTGGAAAAAGTTGTGAGAATTTGGAACGAAAAACTGAAGCACCATAATATATTATCACTTATGCTGGGGAGAAAGAACAAAGGTGTTGCAATAAACTGCCTAGCATTTGCAGATGATTTTTCCTTATTCTCTGAAAGCCTGACTAATGCAGCAATACAAGTAAATATTCTGGAAAAGAGAGCCAACATGGCAGGCTTAAGAATTTCGGCAGTGAAAACAAAATTCATGACGAATATAAAAATTGCTCCAAAATCGCTAGGAACAGATGTTGGTTCAATCGAAAGGGTAAAGCAATTCAAATATTTGGGGGAAACAATCCAAGAAAATGGTTTGGAAAAATCTGCTACAGAGGCAAGGATACCCAAAATAGAAAGAGCATGTGGTATAACAAAAAATACATGCAACAAAAAGATGTTTATCCAAAAATCTTTAAAAAGCATTACAACACAGTTGTGAAACCAGAATGCTTATATACCAGTGAATGCTTAGACTCAATTATAAACTTGAAAGATTGGAAGTACTAGAAAGAAGAATTATAAGAAAAATATTAGGCCCCCTAAAAACTACAGAATTTTGGAAATTAAGAAGTAATAACTAAATTTATCAGAACATAGAAACATATCTATATCAGTATGGAAGAGGAGACTGCTATTTTTTGGACATATTTACAGAATGGACAATAATAGACTAACCAATATCACATATCTTTGGAAGAAAAAGTCAACAACCACCTGGATTCAAGAGATCAAAAAAGACTTGGAAAGAAACAACATCAGAGAAGAAGAAGTAATAGAAAGATAAATTTTCAGGAAGAAAGTTTTAAAGATGGAAGGATTCCAAGGGAGGGAGGCAAAGAAAACCAGCACAGAGTGGTCTGACGAAAGAAAAAAGAAATATAGTGAAACAATGAAGGAATATTGGAAGTAAAAGAAGGAACAACAACAAAGGATGAAGAATTGAAATTGGAACGTGGTCCCTAGTAGGCCCTAACGCAAGAAGAAGAAGATGAAGAAATAATAATAATCATAATAATAATAATGTTGACATAAAATGTAAATAAAGAAATAGTAACACTGACACTCAATGTGAGTAAATAAGTAGTAACTAACATAGACAGTTAATAATATGAATAAGGAAATACCGTAAATGGGGTGAATAGGAACATGGGGATGAAAGGGAACACACAGTAGGGAATTTATTTTATGGAAGGTTTGCATCGTATGTAGAGCAGTTCAGTGGAATTTTTTCACCCAAAATATTTCCTATCCTTATTTTCCACTATTTCTATGTGCTCTGAAATGATAACAATAACTTGTAGCAACAATAGTGCGCAATAAGCAAACCTTGAATTTTTTATAGCTATCAAAGGCCATAAAATCTTCTTCTGGATTAGAAAATCACGTGGAGGTAAGTGCTTTTAATGTCTAGAATAAGTAACTATGCCATATTTTGATACAATTAAATGTAATTTTACCACGACATACAACCACACTTTTCTACGTTAACACTATGCACAATTAGTGAACAAAATCATTGAAAAATGGGGTGAATGGGAACACATAGATGATGTGTAAAATGAGGTTAAATGTGAATGCAGTCTTCATATAAGTACTGTTCGGTAATTCTATCCCTTATTTTATCTGTATTCCAGTTGATGAAGAAAGATGCCAAGGCAATATAAACCCGATCAGAGGGGCAAAATCCACAGGAAAGTCCCACCAGAACCACTTTCTGCTGTATTAGAGGATATTAAAAGAGGATTATCATACAGAAAATGTTCAGAGAAGTATGCCATTCCTACAACAGTGTTATACAGACGTATGAAATATAATAAAAGTGAAGGAAGAATAGAAATGAAGCCAAAAGTTGGACAGACATTGTTTAGATACTGAAAAGCATTTGGTTGATCAGCTGGTGACGTGTTCTCCTCTGGTTACCCATTTGATGCATAACGACCTCCGATGTATTGTTAAGACTTACCTTGATAGAGTGGGAGTCACTGTGAAGAGGTTCAGAAGCAATATGTCAGGTCATGACATTGCCCTCAGTTTCCTTCATCGTCACCGAAATGTTTTATCTCAGTGAATGTGTCAAAACAGAACAGAGACCGTATTCTAAGTCGCTTGCCCCGTTCATCAGCAGAAGAAAAGGTGGACGATTATAAAGGAAACAATGGTATCACTGATGACTGCATTGTTTCTGTACTCAGTGATATGAGGAACAGTCGTGCGACAGTAAAAAGTAGAAAAAGAAAGCTAAACATTACTCCTGGTCAGAGTGTGAAAGCTGACGACTTAGAAAATGATAGCCAAGAAGGACATCTGTCAGATTATTAGCAACAGCAGAAGGAGATCTCAAAATAAAATGAAGTTCCTACTTATAAACATGTCAGTAAAAGAAAGTTGCCAAACCCAACCAAAGGACGCCAGAATCAGAACCCTAAATCGCACCTAAGGCAGGACTGCAACTGAGAACTACATCCGGTTAAAAAAAATGATGAGACGTGTGTACAAGAAAGCACGAATTGAGGAAGGTGACTGGGTTATGGTAGATTTTCCTTCTCCATCCACATCATTAATCAAATCACCCAAATTCTTCAAAGCAATCCTATTTCATTGAAACAGTCATCAGTGTTGACTATGAATGCTTCACAGTAACGTTTCTGAAGTAGGCCTACTGTATGTGCCAACTAAAGTTAAGAGCAGACACATTTTTAAGTGGTCCGAACATGAAAATGTCTGTGAAATTGATAAATCAGGTGTTGTTGGTGTGGTAAACCACCCTAATCTTTTTAGAAGGGGACTCCTGAAATCCGATGTAAATTTCCACGTATGGCAACCTTTTGGAGCATGTTTTAGGTTGACAATTACCTTATTGTATTATTTCTTACTGTTTATGCATTTTCAGATCTTAGATAACATTTTTTAAAGGTTTTCAGTGTTCCTTTTCACCCCAGTATGAGGAGAATAGGTTTAGACGGGACACTTAAGTATCTGTTCCTATTAACCCCATATTTGGGGTGAATGGGAACACTAATTTTTCAGTCAATATCACGTAACTTGTAGTACCAATCTGTTCATTTCATGTACCATAACTAGCTATCTGACCTTATCAACACCGCTACACGCAGAAATGTATTAAATTATCTAAATCAAGAAAACAGCGACAGAAAATACTATAAAACCGTTCCCATTCACCCCATTTTACGGTAGTAAAATGACGCAGTGGCAGAGAATTCACATCAGAACACGGAAACGTGGCGAGTATCTTTCAATATGCAATATTAAATTAAATACTAGGGAACACTTAAAGGCCTAAAAATGAAAACTAAGAGAGGAGAGTGGAAAGTGCTGGAAGCCCTATGAGGTCCATGGGAACGTATGACATTATGGGGGAGAAAAGACTTACAATCATCACCTCGAAACTCATCATATTAACATAATCAAAACCAATATCACAAGAAACAAGATCATGACATAGCAACTGATACTTATGCACCAATGAAGGGTGTTTAAAAGACTTTAACAAAATACAGTTCCACGACACGGAATTAAGACGTACTTAAGTAACTTCGAGAAAATTTGATTTAACTATAGAAGGGTGATGCTACATTACAAAGTATAAGTTTAGTTTCAAACGCAAGTAGTGATAGAACTGAAATTACGACAACGGGAACCTAGGGCAAACTTGGACACATTAAATTTAAAACATTAAAAATGAAATTAAGCAAGGAAATACCGAAATACCAAAGTAATTAAATTAAATCAAACGAAACCAAGCTCGATAGCTGCAGTCGCTTAAGTGTGGCCAGTATCCAGTATTCGGGAGATAGTAGGTTCGAACCCCACTGTCGGCAGCCCTGAAAATGGTTTTCAATAGATTCCCATCGTCACAGTAAGACCTATCTGTATCGGTGCGACGTAAAACAACTAGCCAAAAAATCAAACGAAACCAGAAAACATTAAGAATAACATTGAAATAACACTTACCAATAAAAACTGGAGTTCCCGAGGGGAGGCCCCGAGGGGAGGCCCCGAGCGCACGCGCTCGCTAGGGCGGTCGGATGTTAAATGACGCCGAGCACACGCATCATTTTTCCGAAGCCGGCAGAAGACCGGAAATAGCCCGATCACAATTAACCAATAAGAAACAATTTCCACTAGCTTCCCTATCTTTTCGCCAATAGGAAATCTTGTTATTCTAGCGAATGAAATTGCATGACCATATATGGTCATATTAAGATAGCAACTTCTCGAGATTTCCTATTGCGACACCTATTTCGACAGCAATAACCGCACATGCGGTATAGGATGTTTCACAACTAAAGCACCTTTACATTTTCATCAGATTACAATTTTGACATACAGAAGTACGAAAAATAATTTTCAAATAATTCTTCAAGTTAAAACGTCCCAAGTGTCTTTTCCTCATGCTTGCTGACAAATTATCAATTACATAAAAATTTTATACAAAAAAAATCAGTTCAAAGCAATTCTCGTATCTTGCAATGTTCATTTCTAGTTCAATACATCTTGAAGTTACAAACAAAAATGAAATCCTTCAGACGCGTTAAATAAAAAATTTAAAATTATATTTCCCATAGTAGTAGTTCTCCGTCTCATCACATATTACATTCTCCCCCTCCCAACGTCGAGCTCCGCTCGACACAAAATAATTTTTTTTAAATAACAAATTTAAATGAAATTAAAAGAGAGGCTTAAATGGAGATTTTCGCAACGCCACAATTGCACCACACCACACACTTTTATCTTCGTTCTCTTCAGGAACGTCTATACAGGCAAAACCAAGTAGAACGTTGGTATCGTTGTCAAACGAAGGTGCTGACTGCGGCCGTTGCCAACGTCTCCATCCATATTGCAGTCCAACCATAGCTCTCCTACAGCCTCAGTGCAGCCCACCAGCTTAGTGAACTGGCCCAAAACAGGCGAATGTTATTGGCGCAGCACAGCAGACTGCCGCCATCAGAACCACCTTCCCATTCCACCATCAGATATTAGTGGCCAATAGGTGCGTTGCAGGCTCCAAACAGATACCCCAGGTTGAACAGAGTCCGTGATATTGCAGTTACTGGAACATAAACAAACGCAGCAGAAACTTGGAACTGAAGAAATAAGGTCACTGGCCTGAACTATCGACGACTTAAAGTTGAGTTTCACGGGTGGGTTTTTTGTAACAATAACAAGCCTCCTTAGGGAGGTTCCTCTCATAGTTCTGGGATACCCCAGCCCCTTGGCAAGTGCAATTTCAGAATTTAGGACAATTTAATAAAACTAAAAGGAAATCTGCCAGAGTTTACCCTACCACCAAAAACATTACAAAATCCCTAACTATGGATATGAATCAAATTCTAATCTTAGCCCAAAATACATTACATTAAATTATACCTAACATGGTTACAGCGACCATGCTTATTACAACTAATACTAATATTCTTAAATAACCTATAAAAATGACAATGTATCCGGCCGGATGTTTACCCCAAAAACAAAAATTTTATTTATAACTAAATCCCTTATAACTACTAAATTAAGTTACCGTGTGAATTCTTAATCACCCAACATTAAGAAAAAAGAACGAAACAAATAAAAGGAAAAATTTAGAATGTTGCAAGGGAACTCAAAACAGGGGGAAATACTTCATTACGTTAGCTTGCAACCATTTTTTATGAATTGAGGTTAGTAGTCACTATTCGTTTACCATGTCATATTCATAAAATTTTAACACAAATAACTCACATTACGTATTATGTGTCACACCGGTCAAATTAAGGCGCAATAAAGCCAGGAATACCAAATCAAAATCAATTATTTTACCAACAGGAACTCAAAAATGAAAAACGAGAGCGATGAAAGAGTGCGCATACAGAAATCCAACTCACTGATATAATCAATATAAAGGCACAAGTACAACCTTCATACCAGAGATTACCAGATAACCGCACGACACACAAGACTACCAAGCGTATCTATCCTTCGAAATACACACAGAGAACATCAAACCACCAAAACAAGTGGAACGATCCCTGAGTCAGCATAACCAACCAATGGTAAAAGGCACGGACGACCTCAATACTGACTCCATCTCACATCACAAGAACACAGTACACATACACACACAAAACACCCGAGCGATGACACATCAAGTAGTACCCGCAATAGAAAAGGGCAATACATGACCTCAAGTACACTTGAACTTATCACACGACAATGAGACTCTTAGGGCCAATATCGTACTCTCAGGAGAGGAATGGCCTCTCAGCACCTTAAGCCCTAAGTCTCAATACACACACATATGTGCCTTCCCAAGGCGCCCAAGACAAACACACAATTATTTACAAAAATGGTAGGACAGATACAACACAGCTAAAAATTTAGAACCGTACCCAGTCTAGAGAATCCCATACTTCTGCAAATTGAGTACATAAATTTTGAAGACACGAACCCGTAATGCAAGAAATCTTTAACATCGATAAAATCGAACAAGACAAACAAGCAGGAAAATTAACTGACTGGCGTAGCTAAATCGCGATACCTTCAAAATTTCACCAGTGACAAATTTAAATTAATAGAAAGGAAAATCTTGACAACCTGCAGACCTACTGTGAATTTAACAACAATTTATACCTCAGCGTAAAGGCCGGTCTCCACTGATTAACATTTAACAACAACATGTTAAATGTTAAAACTGTTAAATGTTAACTGGTGACACCATCAACATGTTAAATGTTGAATACTGTTTCATTTAACATTGTGTCCACACTTAATAAACATGTTAAACTTAACTTTCTTTGTTTATATGTAGGTAGTTCATCATATCAGTTTGCGGTAATAAATTTTTGGTGGTGTCTAGTATTTTCAAACAAGGACAAAGGACTCAGATGAAAAAGATGTGGCCTTTGTTGTTGCCACTGTTGCTTCTTGTTATGATTTACAAATGCAGTTTTATTAGACACATTTCCTCCCCTCATCCTGCTCATTGCTTCAAAAGCAAGACACTATGAAGTAGGTATAAACTTCGTCCGTTCCCGCCCCCCGCCCCCGACTTCAGACTTTTTCTGATTTTTTGCAATACTCGACTGTACTGGGAGCGGAGGTACGCTAGGTTTTTTTCGATGCACTCGCGGGAATAATTATAATATAGAGTTCCTGGAAATTGTCGGCTTTCTTCGCTTTATCTCTGTATTCCTTTGATGAGACATCACGCAAACAAGGCCTTTCTATTATATCATTAATTAAGTCCAAAGGAATCTTGCTCCACTCCATTTCTGACTATAAATTTTAGTATAGGCTAGTGCAGACCGAACGACACGCGTACGCGTACCGGTACTGGTACTGTATTTGTAGCTTATAACAAAGAGAATGGGTGTTGCGGAGTGTTGTAACTATAATCCTACTTCACGAGAAGCACGTCGTTTGCGCCGTTTGGCTATCTGTTGACATGGAAACGGCAAGGAAGTTGCCGAAGCTGTGCCAACATCTCACGAAGAACGAATTGACTTGACATGTTTTCCACTTGGAGCGGAAAACACGCCAACATGTTAAAAGTGTTAACCTCAACATTCTCAGTTAACATGCAAAGTCAGTTGGACGACACAAACACAATATACATGTCAATGGTAACATGTTAAATTTAACATGTTGGTGTTAAATGTTAATCAGTGGAGACCGGCCTTTAGGACACCAAAATGAACATTTGCAGAAATTCTTCCTAGCATTCATACAATAACAAGGGTCTTATTTTCCATCTAGGCACCTAATACTGGGCCAAAAGATCACAGAAGAATCTCATATCAGACACACTAGGTTTCAAACATGTCACGAGCATAAGTGTAGATCCGTAACCCGTCAAATTTGCCCAAAATGGGCCTCAGCCTGGCTGGTCTAATAATATGGTGAGCACGATTCATCCTACGAGACTATCGCAGTCAACGTAGACCCTCCTAGGAAGTATAGGAACACACGGGTAAATAAATATACGTGACAAGGAAACAGACACGCGATGGAGAAGCACAAGACAAACTAGGACACCGTCGAAATTTAGCAGCTGGCTGGAACTGTCCCCAAAATAGTCCCATACCTACTCAGAAACGAACCCAGACACAGCAATAGACCAAAAACAACACAACATGACCGGAATCTTAAGTACATACCGAGCTAAAACACCACACCAAAATAAGTTCAAAAGACCACACACGTGGAATACTGCCAAATAAAATACACCAGGCGATAAGAAACAAAATTTTGAAAATACCTTGCCAAAACACGAGATTTATGAACAGAAAATACTCGAAGAAATAGACGATAAATTACGAACCTTAACCTCAAAATTGTTGCCGAAAATTTACCAAAACAGAAATTATAGAAAAACTAAGGAAACTCCGTGCTAAAATTTAACCAGGACACAATGATTACTGACAATTCACACCTGATTCACACTACAATTTACGTAGTCTGGAAGAAACACAAGATTACGACACGAGTAAATTTATAAGATGGAAAATGCGCGCGCAGACTCGAGGTATAGGTCAGTAATCAGGTATCTCTAACAGATACTCACATCAGCTGTTCAATAGATAACATGCGGTGTGACAAGGAAGTACAATACTTAGCACAATTTAATGACACAGCCTAAAGCATGCGGTGTGACAAGGAAGTACAATACTTAGCACAATTTAATGACACAGCCTAAAGCAACAAGTAATCCCACAAATGTTAAGATCAAAACACACGTATCCAAGAAAACTTGAAATATTCAAACATGTTGATTTATCACAGAAGACATTCGGAACGCGAACACAGCAAACGAAATGTGAAGATATCACTTTACTACAAAACACGTGGTCAAGCGAAATCTTGCCACAAAAGAAAATTTATTAAAATTAACGGAACCCAAAAGAAACTTGTTACAAATAGTGTCGCACCATTTCCTCCAACCGTTAATTACAAGGTGAAACACAACAACACAAAACTGCCCCTCGCGGAACGAAAAGCACGTGGTGAGATGAACTCGCGCAAGAATCATGAAAAAGGAAATAGGGATTAAGAATACACACGTAACACTAACAAGCTATATTCAACTTAAGATTTAAAATTAAGTTTTAGAAAAGTTAGCCGAGAATTATCATTGTAAGCCTTTTATCCTTCCATAACCTACGGTCTTGGTACAAAATGTAGCGTTGTTTTAAGACTCCGCGTACACAATAATAATAATAATAATAATAATAATAATAATAATAATAATAATAATAATAATAATAATAATAATAATAATAATCATAATAATAATACTGTTGACATAAAATGTAAATAAAGAAATAGTAACACTGACACTCAATGTGAGTAAATAAGTAGTAACTAACATAGACAGTTAATAATATGAATAAGGAAATAGTAAAATGATGCAGTGGCGGAGAATTCACATCAGAACACGGAAACGTGGCGAGTATCTTTCAATACGCAATATTAAATTAAATACAAGGGAACACTTAAAGGCCTAAAAATGACAACTAAGAGAGGAGAGTGGAAGGTGCTGGAAGCCCTATGAGGTCCATGGAAACGTATGACGTTATGGGGGAGAAAAGACTTACAATCATCACCTCGAAACTCATCATATTAACATAATCAAAACCAATATTACAAGAAATAAGATCATGACATAGCAACTGATACTTATGCACCAAAGAAGGGTGTTTAAAAGACTTTAACAAAATACAGTTCCACGACACGGAATTAAGACGTACTTAAGTAACTTAGAGAAAATTTGATTTAACTATAGAAGGGTGATGCTACATTACAAAGTATAGTTGGTATAATTTTTCCTTCCGCAGACCAGAGTTTATAACATTATAAGGAAGCTAAAGTAATGCAAATCTTACTTGGAATACCTTGTAGAGGAGAGATGTGTTCATTGCGATGTCTAGGAACCGTAGTGCTGAATCGGCCGACTTCAGTTATCTTCGAGATTCGTATTGGCAACCTTTGAAACACAAACTAAGAATCGCTTATCATCGCTGTGCGATATCTGGCGTACACTTTAATAACTCGTACTGTTGTTGTTTACACAGCAAAGCCAAACTATAGAATTCGCATCGGGAAATGTTATATAGTATTATATATTGTGTGTGTGACACAGTTGTTGCCGTAAGATAATAAAGGTTTAGAAAATTCATATCGATCGATCATATCATCGATTCAATCAAATACAGTAGAGACAATACGCGACACTAAGCGAGATATCGAGGGACAGCTATTGGAACTCACTCTAGCGGATAGACCTGAACAGTACTGATTCTCTCATAAGAGCACGTGTATTTTTGTGTGAATTTTTTGGTGTTTTTTATGCGTTTTCAGTGAGTTGACATAATTAAATAGTAGCGTGTGTCAATCCTTGATATCTCCTCTCAACATGAGGGGAAAGGTATGAGCTGTGTCTGGCTGCAGTAATTACGAAGTAGAGAAAAATGCGCGGTCGTTCTTCAGGTTCCTTCGTGACAAGAACATGTAAGTAATATTGTGTTTGCATACATATTCATCCAGTGACAGAGATGTTTATAGTACTTCATAATCTTCTGACCTGCTCGACCCATATTTTAACTAGCATAAAATGTAATACGCATATTTTATTGTATAGTGCAGCAGTTAACCTTCAATACCGATATGTTGTTGTAGGTGTGATCTGTGGATTTTGAAATGTCACAGAAGTGATTTGGATAAGGTGTACAAGAAAGAAGGGACGTTACGCTTATATAAGAATTATAAGATCTGTTCAGATCATTTCCAGGCCAGCGACTTTAAAAATCCTCGACTATACAGGCAAGGGTATATTACATTTTTACTCTAATTGTACGTAAATATTCCTCAAAGCATCACTATCGACAGCATTTTCATACTTTTCTTTCTTTAATCCCTCTTCTCAGATGAAAGAAGGAATTTTATACATTTTCTTTCTGTTAGTAGGCTTCATGTTAAGAGGAAAATTGTCCAGCTTTTAAATGTTAATTCATTGCATCATGTGTGCAGAGAATGTGGCGATATTTTTATTGACAAGTATCTTAATGTGATCATACAATGTTTTATAAATGAGAAAAAAGACAAATCCAACCGTAAAAGTTCAGGCAGGAATGCTAAAACTAAAAAAGTAACGCATAAATGAAAGATCAAGCCATTTCACAGCAGCCCATTTCATATCTTGTGTATGTGTCTAATTTCAGTCTTTGAATAATAACCTTTTAAATAATTCTTCATTCATTTATCCAGAATTGCTTTAGCAACTTCGAAGTTGATATCTCAATACCACTTTCTTTCTAGACGTAATTTATTTATCCATTTCCTTATATACATTTCCATTGATATTTGAATTTAGTGCGATTTGTTCAGGTCAAGTCACTAGGAGCGCCACCGTCGAATTGTCTCCCATTTTAGCAAGGCGAAATCCGTAAGTGTCGCGTATTGTCTCTACTGTATTTGATTCAATTCACATTTCATTTTCATTCAGTTGGCAATACTACCGGTCCCTTCTTACTCCTCAAACGAGTACAAAAATCTAACACTAAAAAGTGCGCGTGCGGTACTATACTTTTATAACCTAATAAGAGCAGCAGCCGCCATCGGCCATGGCTAGCGTAAATACTCGCATTCTCAATGGTGAACGTGAACGGAATGTGACGTTATTGCCATCAATGCTGATAAGTACATTGTGTTACCAACCCCGGCTGAATAAAAGCACAAAGAAAAAACAATGTGAAATACACTACAGCAGTAATTTAATTTAATACTTGCGTTAATGCAGAGGCGGATACCCTTTTTCCCGTCCGCACGTCCACACCAATCGTGTTTCCTCACGAAACTAGGTGCCTAACGCTGCTTCGCGGCTTCTAACCGTCCAGACCAATGGTCTTGTCCACGGCAAGAATCCTAACCGTCTAGACCAATGGTCTTGTCCACGGCAAGAATCCTAATTGTCCAGACCAATGGTCTTGTCCACAGCAAGAATCCTAACCGTCTAGACCAATGGTCTTGTCCACGGCAAGAATCCTAAACAATAATCACCACCAGCAACAGTAAGTACCACTCATTAGTTCCTAAGTATAGAGGTTGAACAGCCCTGATCGCCTCTCGACAACATTCTACCCGAGCGTGCAAACAAACGACAGTCGTACAGCGCGCAGCTGAATGTTGCGAGTGCTGGGCTGCGGAAAGTAAAATTATAACGTATAGTTTAAAACGCAAGTAGTGATAGAACTGAAATTACGACAACGGGAACCTAGGGCAAACTCGGACACGTTAAATTTAAAACTTTGAAAATGACATTAAGCAAGGAAATACCGAAATACCAAAGTAATTAAATTAAATCAAATCAAACGAAACCAGAAAACATTAAGAATAACATTGAAATAACACTTACCAATAAAAACTGGAGTTCCCGAGGGGAGGCCCCGAGGGGAGGCCCCGAGCGCACGCGCTCGCTAGGGCGGTCGGATGTTAAATGACGCCGAGCACACGCATCATTTTTCCGAAGCCGGCAGAAGACCGGAAATAGCCCGATCACAATTAACCAATAAGAAACAATTTCCACTAGCTTCCCTATCTTTTCGCCAATAGGAAATCTTGTTATTCTAGCGAATGAAATTGCATGACCATATATGGTCATATTAAGATAGCAACTTCTCGAGATTTCCTATTGCGACACCTATTTCGACAGCAATAACCGCACATACGGTATAGGATGTTTCACAAATAAAGCACCTTTACATTTTCATCAGATTACAATTTTGACATACAGAATTACAAAAATTAATTTTCAAATAATTCTTCAAGTTAAAACGTCCCAAGTGTCTTTTCCTCATACTTGCTGACATTAAATTATCAATTACATAAAAATTTCATACAAAAAAAATCACCTCAAAGCAATTCTCGTATCTTGCAATGTTCATTTTCAGTTCAATACATCTTGAAGTTACAAACAAAAATGAAATCCTTCAGACGCGTTAAATAAAAACTTTAAAATTATATTTCCCATAGTAGTAGTTCTCCGTCTCATCACATATTACACAATTATCAAATTCTTTCCATTCTTCTTTCTTCTGGCTTAATACAGTCTCTTAGCTGTCGTGAGACTTTGTTTCTGTGGTTTTAATTTTGCTCATTGCATTTGGAATGGAAAAATTGGCCACAACCGGGCAGTGCTTTTTTAGGGGCGTCTCATCTGCTGAATAACAGTGTAATATTAGGTCTTTTATAGAAATAACTAAATATTAAAATACGAAATTAAAATCCACAGCCTATTTCCAGTCATTTGAGCAGGTCTGAATGCAATGAATGAAGCCTCCATCTAGTAGCGAGGATAGGAAATATGCCGGCTGCTGAAGCTTGTCGCACTCCTCTGGGGCAATGATAAATGACTGACAGATGCTTCTTTTTTTTGCTATTGGCTTTACGTCGCACCGACACATATGTCTTATGGCGATGGTGGGACAGGAAAGGGCTAGGACTGGGAAGGAAGCAGCCGTGGCCTTAATTAAGATACAGCCCCAGCATTTGCGTGGTGTGAAAATGGGAAACTACGGAAAACCATCTTCTGGGCTGCCGACAGCGGGGTTCGAACCCACTCTCCTGAATACTGTCTGACAGATGAGCTGTTAAAGGGGAGTGTTACTGGAATGAAAGATGACAGGGAAAAACATAATATCCACAGAAAAGCCTGTCCCACCTCCGCTTTGTCCAGCACAAATCTCACATCGAGTGACTGGGATTTGAACCACGGTATCCAGTGGTGAGAGGCTGGCGTCCTGCTGCCTGAGCCACGGAGGCTCTATCTAAATATTAAAATAAATATTATTAAATACATAATAATTCTTGAGTAGTAATAGGTTAAATTTGAATACACAAGTACTAATATGAGTACCATTGTTAGAGAAAATATTCTGTTCAATATCGTGAGTTTTATTTTTTACGTTGAGTTGAAATGAAGGTAATTTCTTAGTACTGATGGAAACCGGTCCAGGACCTTTTGTGCTCTTTGTAATAGAGACCCGAGTCAGTAGTACCTATAATTAAATTATCCATGACTGGTTTCTATCGATGCTATAAAATGACCAAACTGAAAATACACAGCGCCAGGAAATGTTCTCCGCAGCGCCTACGTGCTGCTGTGCGAGGTGGCAGCAGCAGTTAAGTTGGCAACACGGCTGCTGCCGCTTGTACCAAAACAAAACAAAACAAACAACAAACATTAAACATTAAACTTTGTCCTCACCATAGCAATTCATAACAGATGCTGGAAGTGTTGTCCTTGTGTTCGAAGACAGACTTCAACACGTCTACACATATTGTTGAAGACTTTCACTAAAGTTTCTTGCATGATGGATTGCACATAATTAAGTTCAATCGTTTTTTGTCTGTTAAAAGTGTAGGCCTGCCTGTTCCCGGTACATTGTGAACTGAGCCGGTCACACGAAATTTACTTATCAACTGATGACTTTAAAAACGCTATGGCAGAAGTAGCGGCATTGAAGTCTAAGGTTGCTGTCCTCGAAAGGGAAAAGACAATAGCAGACGAAGAAGTCTCTAAGCTTAGAGAGGAAAATCAAGACCTCCAACAGTACGTCCGGAGGAACAACGTAGAAATTCATGGACTGCCTCAGCTTGGTGACGAGAATCCAGTCGCAGTTGTGAAAGCACTTGGCAATGCGCTCGGTGTCGAAGTGACCGACAGTGATATTGATGCGTGTCAGCAGTGTCGTGCGAGCATTCAACTGAAGCAGATCGTTGATAGTGTTCGCTGTTCTTGACTGGTGCTGAACTGTTCGGAGTGTGTGACGCGACTACGTCCTGTCACTGGCTACCTGTAGATAAGTAATAGAGTGCATAGTTTTAAGGGATGTCTCTAGATAGTGGAGGTGGTGGTTTGGGTAGACCTCCAGATTCGATTCCGGTATCGAAAGAAAACCTAATCCTGGAACAAGTTTCTTTAGAAGGGATGATTGTGGATAAAGATCTACCTCATCAAGACGTTATGGATAGAGGCAGAGTTACAACTCCTAACACTAATAATAATACAGTGTCTCACAATGATAAACCCAACACTTATTCAGACATGCACATAGGGCCGTATATTGTCTATGTCGAATCGGATGATCCTGACAAAAAATAGGATACCTACACCCTATGGCTTTAGGCAGACTTTTTTATGAACGGCAGATTCCCAACATCAAAGCCATTCATAAAAAGGGCCGAAATCGAATTCAAATTACTTTTAGCACTCGAAAGGATGCCAATAATTTTCTTTCCAACCCTATTCTTGAAGAGAAACGCTTGAAGGCATTTGTACCTTCCTCCAATATCCACAGAGTTGGTCTGGTGCGGGGGGTAGATACAACTATATCCGAGACTGAACTATTACAGTACATTGATTCACCATACCCAGTGATCAAGGTTCAAAGAATGAATCGCAGATCGTCCAAAGAGGGTAAGACCGAATACATACCTACCGGTACGGTAAAGGTCATCTTTCAATCTCAACAACTACCAAAGACCGTTTCTATCTTTAATGTCATTCTGGAAGTCCAAGCGTTCATTTTTGCACCTCTCATTTATCGTAAATGCCAAAGATATGGCCATCCATCGACAAATTGCAGAGCTAGGGAACCTCGCTGCGGGAAATGTGCATTATCTCATAACACCCAGGAGTGTACACAGACATTGGTGAAATGCATCCATTGTGACGGAAATCATCCGGCAGGGGATGAAAGGTGTACCGAACATCAGAGACAGAAGGAAATTAAACGGATCATGAGTGTTGAGAATAAGTCCTTCTTGGAGGTAAAAAATTATTTTGCTCCTTTGGAACAGGATTTTAATCCTTTAACATTACCGCAACATTTCCCCTCGTTGGTACCTTCTTCTAGTACATCTGAACCATTAACCCCACGTAAAAGGAAGTTTTCTGCTATTGTAACTAGCCCACCCCGAAAACCATGTAGACCAGGTTTCGATAGAAGTAACTACATGAATTTGTTAAGGGACCCTCCACGGGAACAACAATCTATTCCGGCAATCAGATCTCAGTTACTTTCTAACTCTGGGAATGTACCCCAAATTCATAGTTCTACTAGTATAGACCAAGTCCGTTTTGGGAACGGTGTTCCTGAGGCTTCTGTCTCTAAGAAGGGTGAATCTTCTAACGTACGCATTCAGTCTGAGGGGAAATTTCAAGAATTATCGAAAAAATTTGACTTCATTATGAATCAAATGGGACAAGATGTTCAGTGGCGTCATTTACTTAAAGTTTTACACGATGAAGTTATTACTCTATTAACACATCACAAAAAATGAGAATTTTGCAGTGGAACTGTCGGAGTATTCTAAACAAGAAACACGAGTTAATTCAAATTATACAAGTTTTTGATCCACAAATCGTTATCCTTTGTGAAACATGGCTCAAACGAAACTATCACTTCCGAGTCACTGGTTTCAATGTCATACGTTTAGATGGTTATGTTGCGAATGGTGTGTGTATCCTTATTAAAAATAGTATCGATTTCCAAGTCAGAGAGATCAAATATGAAATTCCCAATGTTCAAACAATCGCAATTACTATCAATAATTTAACCGTCGTTTCCTTATATTGCCCTCCTAAAATTAGACCGACATATGACCAATGGAAGAATTTCTTCGCACAATTCCACACGTCCACTATTATTGGGGGCGATTACAATGCCCATAATCCAATTTGGGGAAGTGTTTCTTGCTGCAAAAAAGGCCGGGATATCGAGAACATCATAAATACATCCCCTCTTACAATTTTGAATGATGGATCACCTACACGGATCACTGCGCCTAATACTAATCCCAGTGCTGTCGATCTGACTATTGCAACTATTGATTTGGCTCATAAGCTTTTGTGGCAAACAGGGAATGATACCCACCAAAGTGATCATTTTCCTATTTTTATTACTATCACATCGACCGAGCTCCGAAAGCCAAATAAATTTCCGAAGAGTGTACGACAAATGAAACATATGGATACTTCCTTATTTCAAAGGTATATTCAGGATAACTTGTCCATTGTCGATAACGCAGGAAATAATGATCAATACCAGACATTACTAAATATTATCACGCTGTATTTAGACACGTACCATCCACCTGAAATTAAATACCCGTCTCAATATTCCCCACACGTTCGTTGGTGGGATGAAGAATGTTCGGCATGTGTACAGCGTCGAAAAAATGCTTTAAGGAAATTCCGGCATGACGGGACAATGGCGTCTTATCTTCAATACAAGAAAATAGCCGCCCAGATCCAAAAATTATTCAATGAGAAACGACGATTGGCTTGGAAAATGTTCACAACTTCATTAAATAGGCAAACTCCTCTTCAAGACGTCTGGGCTGCAATTCGAAATTTATGCAACTCCAACCGCAATAATCCACCCCATAACGACTGGGATAGTACGACTCTCCTTCAATTTTATCAAACTCTAACTCCTGATTATGTCGTACCTCAGCTCCAATATCCGATAACTGGTATTACGCATAAATTTCAAACCTTGCTGCGACCAATAATCCCATCGGAATTCGATGTTGCTTTATATCATACGAAAACCACTTCCCCAGGAATGGATTATATATCCTATCATATGCTTAAAAGTTTACCGCCACAAGCTAAGAATATCCTCCTTCACAAATTTGACTATATCTTGGAATTTGGTACTATACCTATGGAGTGGAACTATTTCGTATTAGTACCTATCAAGAAACCTGGTAAACCGAAATATGATCCAACTAGTTACAGAGGAATTTGTCTAAGTTCTTGTATTCGGAAACTGTTTCAAAAGATCTTACTCAACAGAATAATGTGGGCTCTAGAATATTATGACTTACTACCGAAGTACCAGTTTGCATTCCTCAAAGACCGCAGCACGACAGATGTTTTGAATATCTTATTAGTCGATATATTGTTAGCAAAATCCAGAAAACAACACGTTATGGCTGCCTTTTTAGATATTAAAGGTGCTTATGACAATGTTCATATTCCCATCCTACTCCAGAAACTAAGTACTATGGATTTTCCTTCCACGTTGCTTAATATCTTAGGACAATTATATACGTATCGACGTGTAAGTCTCCCTCAAATCGCTCATCAAAGCAATTGCCGCTCTGTATCCGTTGGGCTTCCACAAGGGGACATTTTAAGTCCGATTATGTATATGTTGTATACTGCGGATCTTGAAAAGGAAATTGTAAAAACGGCTCGGATACTGCAATATGCCGATGATATAGTAATCTACTGCACTCAAAATACCATAGAAGAATGTCGTCTTACTCTAGAGAAGACTTTAGAATTCCTGCAGACGTGGATGATACAAAATGGTTTAGAGATAGCACCGGCAAAAAGTTCAATTCTCATATTTACCCACAAACGTATATATGATAAGTCTCCCATTAGATGCGGTGAACAGGAAATCTCCGTCAAAGAAACCGTTAAGTATCTAGGGGTAACGATTGATAATAAACTATCGTGGAAAAATCATATTGCAGAGATCTGTCGCAAAACGGAACAAAAGCTCCATGTATTAAGATCCTTAACGAACAGAACCTGGGGAGCTGACCCAGCTACCCTTTTAACTGTATATAAAAACATTATCAGGTCTGTTTTTGACTATGGTAGTCAGTTTATAGATATGGCTTCGTTGGATCAAAAACACCGATTAGACAAAGTACAGTACAAAGCTGCTCGACTGATTACAGGTTCAATGAATTCGACTCCTACAAATGCTTTACTAGCTGAAATTACCGAACCACCGTTACATTTACGACGCAAACATGTAGCTACTAAATATATTCTCAAGAAAATGGCCCGATATAATCATCCGATTCTTCCCAAGCTGCAGTTATTATCTGAATATTTTGGAAATGGACCTGTAGTACAACACAAATATCCGGCACTCCTGTGGGCTTATGTTCAGTTTATATATCTACGACCTCACGTTGTTCAAACAAGAACGCACCCTAAGTACTCTATCATGTTTCCTGCGACTATACAGTTACCTACTATCATCCGTACAAAATTCGATGATTCCAGTATCTCCGAGAATTTAAACAGACTGATAGCAACTAAGTCATTCAAAATTATTATAGATCAATATAATCAATACATTCCATTTTATACTGATGGATCAAAACATCAAGACACATCCGACGTAGGAGCTGCTTTTTATTCCCCTATGCTGCAATTATCTAAACAATTCATCTTACCCCAATACGCATCCATCTACACAGCTGAAATATTTGCAGTTCGTCAAGTGTTAATATATATTAAACATTCTACGATCCAAAAGGCCCTCATCTGTACAGATTCTCTCAGTGTTCTTCAAGCATTAGAAAATCCTACAAAGGCGGACAATTGGTATATAGAAAATCTACGACAACTATTGTATGATCTAACTATACTCAATCGTTCCGTATTATTTACATGGGTGCCAGGACATTCTGGCATAACAGGCAATGTCATGGCCGATAAACTGGCCAATGAGGCAGCTGATGGACAAGGACTACGCTACCATATTGCACTCCCACACAATGATGTATGGAAAATTTGTCAGAAATTTCTCCGAGAAAAGTGGAACGAACATTGGCGTCAATCTGCACAATTTAAAGGTACACATTTCTACAATATTCAAAATAACATTGCTATTAAACCATGATTCGCAAAAGGCAAGTACACTCGACGTCATATCACTACTCTAGTCAGACTTCGCTTGAATCATGCCTGTACACCGGAACATCTGTATCGTTTAAAGATTAAGGAAAACAACTTGTGTAATTGTGGTCACTATGTCGGCACTATAAATCATATTTTGTTTCAATGTGAGAAATATCCCCGACAGCAACAACATCTCATTTCCACTTTACTATCACTCGGATTTCAACTTCCTCTCACTATTTCTTGTTTAGTATACCATCCGACAGTTCGCTTAGCTGAGTTACTGACTAACTTTTTTCACGCATGTAATATCCTAATTTAATCTGTACGATCCTGCCTCCCTTATTTGTGATCTGGTCATGTATGTCTATAGTAGTAAATCGCCGTGATAGATCACACTGGCGTGAAGATGTAGAACCCTGTGTCCCCGTGCTAAATCCCTGCAACCTAACACATGTCAACTTGTTCTGTTGTACATATCTGTAGTATTAGACGCCTCGACTATTCCTCATGTCTCTTTCCTACACAACCTCTCCCAATACACTAGTGTGTACTTCCGTTTCCCACTACCCTCAAATCTATCCCTTTTTGTAACAGACACTTTGATTGTTGAAGTTTAAAACAACCCAGTGACTGGACGTAGTGCGCTGCGCAGAGTCCAAGAACAAACAAAGAAGAAGAAGAAGAATGATGCGTGTCATCGTATACCCCAAAAGAAGCAGGAACTCCCTCCTCCTCTCCTTGTAAAATTTTGCAGCCGGTTAAAAAAGGATCAGCTGCTCGCAGCAAGGAAGAATAAATCAACACTAAGCTCAAAAGATTTAGGTATCCAAGCAGCTAACCGAGCTGTATACATCAACGAACATCTGACATCGGGGAATAAATATCTCCACAAGATGGCCAGGGATCTACGCCAACATGGATATAAATATATTTGGACAAGGGACTGCAAAATCTACGTAAGAAGGACTGAAAACCATCGATCAGTGCGAATTAGGAGCATTGATGATATTAAAAAGTTGCAGAGCGAAGACACAAGTGTAACGGCACAGCCAAGATATCATACCAACACTCGTTAATGGCAGTACCTAAGTGTTACAATAAATATTCCATTTTTCCATTAGGCTGTTATGAAATACAGTACGATTCCATAAATAATTTTGTTTTACAGAACATCAGTTCATATACAGTTGCTTCTCACCTGGACGGAAACAGCTCTACTGGCCCGTCAAAATCTTACAGTGCGGTTAGGTTCTTGTACCTAAACAGCAGGAGTATCCGAAACAAACTTGAGGAAATAGAAATTCTGTTGCACATTTTAGGCCAGGTAGATATATTGGTTGTGACAGAAACTTGGGTAAAAAGTGAGGAGGCGAAATACTATAATATACCAAATTATAGAAGCATCTTTTCACACAGAGACGGCAAAGCTGGAGGTGGCTTAGGTATTTACATTTCGCACTGTTGGAAAGCAAATGTGAAAATGAATTGTGAACTTGATCATAGCTTGATATGGGTTGAAATTTATAGGGATAAATTTAGTAGTAGTAAATATAAAAGTATTGATTTAATTGCAGGATATAACCCAAATAGGAATAATGCCATACCAATTCTAGCATCCCTCGAAAATTTTCTAAGTAAAACAACTAACAATTTATGGCTATTTTTGGGTGACACGAATATTGATATCTTAACTAGTGACCAACTAAAAAGAAAATACATGAACCTGCTTTCTTGCTATGATTTCAAGCAATGCAATAATGTATATCCAACACGAATATGTGATACCACAAGCACTTTAATAGATCATGTGTCTATAAATAATTCTGGAATATATTATTATTTATCAAATGTTGGTAGCTATATAAGTGACCATAATATATTAATATTTGATATTCTTTTGCCAAATTCTAAATCTCCATCACAATCGCTTGAACTGAAAAGGCTGAAAGCAACTAATGTAGACCAAAATAATGATAGACCTGAAAGTAGTAATATCACTGAATATAACACAAAAGTCATAAACAACACTACTAGTAGAATTGACATAATGTATAATTCCTTTATTGACCAGCTACCGCTTGGTACACAAAAACAGAAAGCACAAAGTCATCAAACACAAAGAACTGGTAGCTTGCCATGGATATCTTCTGAACTTCTCAGCCTTATTAAGCGACGTGACATTTTACATGCAAATATCGCAGGTGTCGAAATAATGTGACAAATCTAAAAAGGAGCTTAAAAAACAAATATTACTCTGAAAAATTTAGAATTCATAACAAGAACCCAAAGGAAACGTGGAAAATAATCAATGAAATCATACATAACAGAAAAACAACAAAAGGCGATAATTGTACATCTCTAGAAATAGATAACAAGATAATTACAGACAGTCAGGAAATATGTGAATCATTAAATTTATATTTTACAAATATTGCTAAAACCCTGGCTACAGCAATCCCTCCCCAGAGCACTGAAACACTTGCAGTTCCTACTTACTTGAACTCATTTTACCTATATCCAACTGATGAAACAGAAGTAAGATCTATAATATCAAATCTAAAAAGCAAGAGTAGCTGTGGGCAGGATGGTATAACTGCCAACTTTCTAAAAGAATTCCAGGATTCTTTAAGTGGGATGCTAACAGATATCATTAACGAATCCTTGGCATCTGGTACATTACCTAGTGAGCTAAAAGTAGCTAAAGTAGTTCCTGTCTTCAAGGGTGGGGACGGGAGGAATCCTAGTAACTACAGGCCTATCTGTATTCTTTCCATAATCTCCAAAATATTAGAAACTATTGTTAAAAAGAGACTTCTCACTTTTTTAAACAAAAATAATTTCTTTTACAATGCACAATATGGCTTTCGTGAGAACTCTAACACTGAAATAGCAACCGTAGATCTCATAAATATGCTGCAAGAGTCAATAGATTTTAATAGTTTTGCTGGTGGGTTGTTTATAGATCTAAAGAAGGCCTTTGATACAGTAGACCATGAAAGACTGTTAACTAAATTAGAGAGAGCAGGAGTTCGTGGTGTTGCATTGAAGTGGTTTGATAATTATCTGTCCGATAGAAAACAGTATGTAGTGCTGAATAACTGTAGGAGCTCAGCAATTAGGGTAACCCATGGCGTTCCACAGGGGTCAGTATTAGGGCCGATTCTCTTCCTAGTCTACATCAATGATATTGCAACTTGCCGCTTGAAAGGACGTATCACACTGTATGCCGACGACACAAACTTGTTCTATACTGGTAGTAATATAGACTCCATTGTTAAGGATATGCAGGAAGACCTCAATACTCTGTGCTTTTGGTCTCAAGCAAATAAATTAACTATTAATGTGCAAAAGACTAATTATATGATAATGACAAAACAAGGTCAGAATGAAATCCCACACAGTAAAATATATATGCAGAATACTGAAATAAAACTAGTTAGAACTATCAAATATCTTGGGTTGGTGATTGATAGGAACTTGAACTGGACAGACCATGTTGAATACATTACTAAAAAGATCACACCTGTTGCAGGAATTTTAAAGAAACTTAGTTATTTTGTCCCACAACATCTTCTAAAACACATCTACTACTCTTTAATTCATAGTCACCTACAATATTTGAATGTAATCTGGATGCGCTGTAAGAAGTCCGACTTGAATGAGCTAATGGTAGTACAAAATAGAGCTGTTAGAAATATACTTTATCTTCCCTACTTAACACCAATAAAATATCTATACCTAAGTGCTAAAATACCACCCCTAAGCATGAGTGCAGAATTCAATACAGCTGTACTCATGTATAAAATAAAACATAAATTTATACAACACAACACTACATATACTCTGAATTCTGACTACCATCCATATAGTACTAGGCATGCAAATGACTTTGCCTTATACAATGTTTGCTCTTATAAATATGGTATAAACAGCTTGAAGTTCTCTGCAATCCAGTTATTTAATAACATCCCTGTGGAGATAAAAACAGCACCAACTTTGGCAAAATTCAAACAAAGAGTCAAGCATTATTTTTGGGAAAGGTACAGTGCTGTTTAAATCAAAATATCAGATGTCATTTAAGGCATTCTCCCAAACAATCTTGCAAACTGTCCGGAACTATTCTTGTACCTCTACAACTTTTATGTTATGTAAATGTAAATACTCTGTAATCTGTTCTTGTACCTCTGCAACTCTGTGTTATGTATATCATCGTCATCATCATCATCATCAGTTTTCCACTCCAGTTGCCCGGGTGTGGTTTACGAGGACTCTCCACTTCTGTCTGTCCATGTACCACTCTTCTCTCAAGACGACATCCCAGCTGATTCCTCTTGTTCCTATGTCCTCTTTCACTTGGTCCAGCCACCTCTTCCTAGGTCTTCCTACCGGTCGTTTTCCGGCCACGACTGTGTGTAGCCATTGTTTTGCTGTCCTTCCATCGTCCATTCGTTTGACATGGCCAAACCATTTCAAACGGGCCCTTGTCACTTTTTCATTCAGGGATGGGTACACACCAGCTTGCTCCCTTATTCTTTCATTCCTTACCCTGTCCCTTTTTGTCTTCTGTACCATAGTTCGTAGGAACTTCATTTCTGCAGCTTGTAGTTTGCTGTCCACTTGTTGGGTTGTTGTGCAGGTTTCTAGGCCATATGTTATTATGGGGGTGAAGTATGATTGGAATAGAATCTGCTTTGATCTTAAGGGAACTTGTTCGTTCCAGAGGAGGTTCCGAACTTGATGGTAAAACTGAGCTGATTTTTGAATGCGGTTGTTAATCTCATGCTGTATTCTGTTATCACTTGAAATGATGCACCCAAGATATTTATATTGGTCTACTGTTTCCAGCTGAGTACCTTCCAGCATTATTTTTCCTTTCTTCTTCTGCCTGTTGACAGACATAGTAACAGTTTTCGATTTATTTATTGTTAATCCGTGTGCTTTCAAATGTTCATTCCAGGTGTTCAGCCTCTCTTGGACTTCCTTCTCTGTATTTCCCCAAATTACTACATCATCTGCAAATGCAAATGCATTGATGTCCATATTGTTCTTCTGCTTAATTTCTTTCATGATTTCATCCATGACAGTGATAAAAAGTAATGGTGAAAGGGTACTGCCTTGTTGCACTCCTTTAGTGGTTTGGAACCAATCAGAATTACCGTTTCCTATCTGTACGCAACTGCAGCAGTCTTCGTAAAGCATTTTAACTTTCTGGATAAGCCCTTTGGGTACATTCTTCTTTCTTAAACATTCCCATATAGTCTTCCTTGGAACACTATCAAATGCTTTTTCGAGATCCAAAAACACTAGTGTTAAGTCTTTGCCCTTCTCCCAATGCTTTTCTAACAGTATTCTAAGTGCAAATATGAGATCGGTAGTTGATCGGTGTTCTCTGAATCCATATTGTTCTTCCTGTAGTTGTGGTTCTATTATTTTCCTTAGCCTTTTTTCAAGTATTTTCTCAAATATTTTCAAACCATGAGACAATAAAGTGATCCCTCTATAATTGCTACATTTCTTCCGGCTTCCTTTTTTGAAGAGAGGTATTATTATTCCCTTTTTCCAATCATCTGGGACTTTCCTATCCTTCCATATTGCATTAATTACTCTATGAAGCCACATGTCAGGTCAGGAGTGATCCTGATACCGTATCCGACAGTAGACGGTACTACCTGCGACTGTCTGGCCGAGGGTTGGGCGGCCGACACCAAACCCGACAAACTAGGGGAAGACCAACAGCTACGGGTGGAGGAGTTTTCCCCTAGAAGGTTTGATGAGACCCTTGTGTAGGAAATGACACATAAATTCATCAGCTGCTGCCTTGCAGTGAGGTAGGGGACTGCCAAAGGCTAAGGGAGAATACCCCTGACAGAAAATCCCCAGCAGTGTTAGGCTTAGCAAGTCAACTGAAGGGTTATATCGATTGCTTTCAACTACAAAACGAGCCTCGGAACGCAAAGAAAATACCGGATAGACACGTCTTCTCAAACATCTGCAACGTATGATGACCGTAAGGCTGATGTTATGTATATATACTATAAATATTCTGTAATCAATTCCTGTACGTCTGCAACTTTTGTGTTATGTAATTGTAAATAATCTGAAATCTATTCTTGTACTTCAGCAACTCTTATGTAAATGAAAATATTCCATAATCCATTCTTGTACTTTTGCAACTTTCATGTTACGTAAATGTAAAAACAGTCAGAATAATTCTCTGTAATCCTCATATTGATGATGTACATATTTTATATATTGTATGTGTTTATATGTTCAACCATTTACTAATTATCTTATATACACAAACTATATTTTGATGTGTAAGTGCCCGCCAGTATGTAATGTCCTGTACAATTCCTATGTATGAACCTGCAGGCTCGTTGGAATTAATTGAAATAAATGAATGAATGAATGAATGAATGAATGAATGAATGAAATCCCAAATGATATCCCGGTTTGGACACTTTGAATTAGGAAACCATGCCTGAAATCTTAGTTTTACATTTTCTGTGAATCTATCTGAATGCTCGCTTAATGTAATACACACTGACAATTTCGACAGCCCACAGCTCACACGTGTACTGCTATCCTGTTGACCTTGGCTTCTCGGCGAGCGAGGGTGACAGATATGACACCCTGCTGCCAACTAAACTGCTGATGCTCCCTCACGTAGCAGCAGGTAGGCATGGCACAGTGCATTTCCTGGCGCCTGTTAGAAGTATTTTTTACTTTTAACACAATATAGGGCTACAGTAGTATCATACAAATTATAATATAGGCCTACAACTTGTTTAAATATATGGACCTCAGTTTCCATTTTCTGTACTATTTAAAATAACAATGTTTTCAAGTACATACCAAAATTAAGGATGTCGTTGCTCACTGGGTTATTTGGAATATTTACAGACGTTGAAATGTCAATAACAGTAGATGAATATACATTCACTAAATCAGCTGCAAATTCTTTCTCCAGTCTGAGTAACTCTAAATCCATTTTATACGTTTCTCTTTTAGCAGTAATAGGGTTTTCATTGTAATTTTTTTCCATTTTTACTGTCTGAAATTCCTTCTGTGTAGTTGCTGCTTTCCTGTTCCTCAATATTAACACCCATGCCCGTTGAAGGTTTTTAGGGAGGCCTACCAGTTACATCCACAGATAATTAACACGTTGGTTCAATAACAGAAGTGTCTCCATACTCTTGAATGTTTTCATGAGATACATTTTAATCCTCAGAATGAAACTGAAACATTATCTGACCCAGAAGGTGCAGGAACTCATAACCCAATCAGAGCAGGTGATTCTTTTTCAATAATGTCCAAAGTAATGTTATCACCCTCATCGTAAACCCATTTCTTTCCTCCTGCACTCCAAGTTTTTGCTCTGTTGTCTCTTTGTTCCTGTAATCAAATTTTATTTTTTAGGTTGTTATTATTATTGATAATATTCATGGTTTTACTACAGGATTAATAAGAACAATAATAATTATTATTATTATGATGATGCATATATTGAACCCAACATAGTTTGTGGCCTGTGGAGAGGCCTGGTGTAGGTCTGAGAGGTGACCTGCGCATCTATGAGAATGATGCCCTACCTATGATGAATTCTGATGATGAAGACGGCACACACACCCAGACCCGAACCATCGGAATTAACCAACGAAGTTTAAAATCCCCGACCCTGGCCGGAAATCGAACCCGGGCCCCCTTGCACCAAAGGCCAGCATGCTAACCATTTAGCTGGACTTACAATAGTCCAAGTTGTATCCTTTAAACACTTCCAGTCTCTTGAGAAGGTTTTGTGCTTTAACTTTCTGCTCACGGCTGATGTCGGTAGAAAATCTACCAATAAGCACATTCTTATTCTCTCTTATCAAGTTTAATATTGTAATTTTACCAAAATTACTTGTCATTTTGCTCGAGTTAGTAAGAGTACAGTCTTCAATTTTACAGCTTACTTTTACGTAATTGACTCTGCATCGCATCCAATCATGAGCCATCTAGAGCTTAATACAGGAAGCTTACTAGCTCTGACATACAATTGTTGCAAGTTACTATGCTTTGCCTGTCAAGTGAGGGAAACATTTAAAAAACAGAAAATTGTAACGACATATTTAAAAATTTGTCAGATCTAACAATTGTCGAAATTGTTGCACCTGTTTAGTCACAGAAATAAAAATATTACAAGGAGGCCAACTATTCTTTCATACTGGTCGACTAATTCAAGACAGATTCCTTGGGTCGGTACCTTGTTTTCCCACAATAGATTTAGTTAATTCTGACGTTTTTCCACCTTACTGACAATAGCCACCCTAAATATGATCGATGTGCAATATTTCAGCCAATAGATGACCATGCTAGCAGACTGTTCTGGACTTCATCAGCATGTAAGTGTACATGAATTGTTAGTGGGCACGAAATGCCACTCATCTCTGATGTGTACCTCATTAATAAGCATCATAGGTAGGGCATTAGGTTTTGGATGATTTATGATTCTGTTATCAATTACTGTCTGGGGTTTTTTTGCTACATAGGGGCAAAGAGTGATGTAGGCAAAGAAGTTTGGCTTGGGACGTGCAGTTGTTCATCCATTACTGACTATGGGAAACTATATCGAGAAAGGTTACCACATTTTTACTGACCATTTTAATTTTTAACTAGCATTCCTTTGGCCCAGTACCTATCTGAAAATGGCACTCACCCGACAGGCACCCTCAGACGCAACGGAAAATATATTCCGCAGTGGCTGAAAGGGAAATTTGGTGTAGGGCAAGAGCAATGAGGTTCACATTGCTGGGTACCGCGAGAAAGAAATCGCGGAAAAATCCTGTGCTACATTTTTCTACATCCTGCACAGAACACGCTACAACAACAGTCAAGAGGCGTCGAGAACAGCAAGTTGATGTAAGGGAACCAGCTATAGTCCTCGAATATAACAATTCAATGGGGGGAGTGGATGAATCTTTGCACAAATGGTGCTGAATTCCTACTTGGTTTATAAAGAAAATACTTTGAGGAATGGATTCAGGAGAAGAAACTAATAAAGCATGTCTTATCCAAGCTTCATCCACCAAGGGAAGGGGAACGTTTGGTGAAATTAGATGGCAGGTTATTGAAAAAAATCAAAAAAGGATGAGGGCCCAGTAAAAAGATCACTAACTGCCTGTTCTGAGCGTATGAAGGATCTTCATGGTATCTGTGTAGGGTATCAAAAGTGTTAAAAGTAAACCAGCATGAAATGTGCAAATTTGTACTTTGAAATACAAAATTTAAGTTAGAAACTCTGGTGCCTAAGATACAGTAAACTAAGAGCATGTAGCTGCAGACAATTGTGTTCCTTCACCTCAATTTTGACTTTTCAGTTTTTATTTTGATATACATGAAATTAATATTCTTTTAATATGTTGTAGTTTTAATGTAACGTAGTGTGTGAATTTATGAATGTGTAAAGCAACTCCTTTTCTATGATAAATACAAATTTCGGAAGCATGTCTTCAACAATAAGAAAAATATCATTTTACTGAAACATTGCTATTTCTTAAAAATAAGCCTGATATTCTTCACTTATACCACCTGTAAGCAACTTGTACTGAAGGGTTAAGGCCACGGTCGCTTCCTTCTCACTCCTAGCCCATCATCGCCATAAGTGTTAAAAATAAACCAGCAGGAAATGTGCAAATTTTTACTTGACATGTAATATTTTTTAAATTAGAAGTAAACCAGACAAAAGTTGATGTAAGGGAGCCAGCTATGGTCCTCAAATATAACAATACTAGCTGATGTACCCGTGCTTTGCTACGGAATTCTACACTGTATACAGAATTATAGGTTAGGTAGTGTACACGATGTGAGCAAGATTGTATTAAATTGCATAGCTCTTAACGTTGCCCTAGAAACGCGATGGAGAAATCACCAAACGTCTCTCCTATGAAGACTGGGTTAGGGATTTTTCATTGTAATGGTGGGCCCGCTTGCCTACCATCATTCACAATCAGGTTGGGGAATCGCATTATAATGGCAGACACTCGCTCTCCACCCGCCTTTTTATATCCTCAGAAAGACTGTCTTAGTGGTTCTCCCACCTGAAATGAACATAGGTCATTACAATGACGTCAGTAGGAATGGTGCGAGTAGAACCAATGATTTCACATGAAATATTCGATCAAATGAAAAACCACACTTTTTCTCACGTTTAACGAACAGGACTACACAGCCGATCTAACAGTCCAAAGTTCCAGAACTGGACTGACCAAGCCGCAGACAGCCGTGATCCGTGAACACTCTTAGTCTTTTTTCGACCGGGTGGGGGGGGTCGAATAGTGGAGAGTCCCAGGGCAAAAACTATCCGTTTCCTAGGAGTACCCGATGAGTCGGAAAATTTCAATTCACTACACTGGCGGCGGAAAAATCTATCTGACTTGGGAGGCAATTTTTCCTCCAAGCTAGAGGAGAAACCCCCTCTTCACAGCCATTTTTTAAATATAAAATGAATGTAGAATTTAATAAAACTGAAGAGGAAGAAGCTCTTTTTAAGAAACAGCTCTTTTACATGATGAATTTTGTGTTATTTAGTGAATTGTGGTGCTATAATTTGAAATATGCCTCAATTGTAATTCTAGACCAGGTACAGGTACTACTACTACTACTACTACTACTACTACTACGTAAGCGCCTGCCTTAAGAGTGCACACTGCTCATTCAAAACAGTGCGTCAGAGTAGCGATCGAATAGCTGGAATACTATGATGAACCAGTGAGTTACGTACCAGCAGTATCAGAAAATGTATGAACCAGAGGAATGAAATGCTAAAGAAGAAAGTTTTGTAACTCCCCGGCTATTTCCCGCCAATATTCAGTCAGACTGTTATACTCGGTACGCAGGAGTAATCCCATCGATCGGAGTTAAGAGGCAGCATAAGAGCCAAAGAACATCACCACACACAATGGTCAATGTAATGTTATTGTTGATCAATGTTATGCGCTTTCGATATTGTAGGCCTTCACATTTAGTTTCCTTCCGACTCTGAAATACCACTCTTATCATAGTCGGTACGGTAAAACTGAATAGAACATAAATGGTCGGAAACTGTATTCTCTATAACTTTTGTTATGTAGTACTTTTCGATAGGACCAATAACATAGGTATTTAAAAATTAAATTTTAGGCGCCTTCCCCTAAACTACAATTTCATACAGGGCGATTGAAATTGTTTATATAGACTGTAGTTTCTTATTCCCCGACTCTATATAACAACTTTCATTAAATTCTGTTAACCCATTTTCTCGTAGCTCGGCGTTCATATGGACTTGCCAATAAAAATACAAATTAATTAATATCTGTGTTACCATAGCCGGTACGGTAACAATGTATGACATAATGATCGGAAATTTAATTCTATATAACTTTAGTTTTAATTTTATATAACTTTAGTTATATAGTATTTATCGATAGGACCACTAATAGTATAAATATTTGAGAATTAAATTTTAGGCCTTCCCCTGAACTACCATTTCACTCAGCGTGAGTAAAATGATTTAAAACCTAGATTGTAGTGGCTCATCCCCCGACTTCACATACCGATTTTCATTAAATTCTCTTCAGCCATTTCCTCGTGATGCGTGTACATACATACATACATACATACATACATACATACATACATACATACATACATACAATACATACATACAGACAGACAGAAATTACGGAAAAGTGAAAAGTACATTTCCTTGTTACTATGGATATGGCCGATACAGAAATATCATTCTTTTCAAAATCTGAGCAATGTACAGACAAAACTCTTATTTTATATAATTACTAGCAAGATACCCGTGCTTCGCTACGGTATTATACTGAAATTTATAATTGAATGTTGCTTTAGATATATAATCAGCCGAAATTCGCAATCTGAATCGTTTTCTGCGAGAATCCGCCAAAATTCGCGATCTGACTCGTTTTCTAATAGATTATGGCAAGTTTCCTCCCATTTTTCAATCTTTATTTCCAGCAATCGATTTCGCACTTCCCAGGCCAGGTCCAGGTATTCCACCCTATCAGTTGGGTCCCTAAATCTTTGCCATCTTTTCCTATAAGCATTTTTAGTATGGAACAAATCCTTCAGGAGATCCGGCGTGGTGTCGTCTTGGGTGCCTTGGCGGTACTGAACCCGCGGCCCGACTGCATTCTTAGTCATTACCCGTCCAGGACCCGTTTCCACCGCGGTCCGCACATTTGACGACGGTCCAGAACATTATTATTATTATTATTATTATAGATGTTCTGGACCCCACAGCAAGATGCAAGACCGCTACTTGGCGGTAAATTACATCTGCTGCCATTGTTATTGTTGAGAATGTGACCAGCACCAATGTCGCGCGTAGGCAAGTGTGCGGGATTTCTGGCAATACGAATGACATACTTCCGTGCATTATTGACCTTATTATAGAGGTGAACAATTGGACGGTCAATCTCATTCCTATCGTTTATTTCAAATGTGTTAAAATTTTTATTCATATGCCAGGAGAATTTACTGTAATATAAGAACGTTCTCCGAAGGAAAAGTTGGCTGTTGAAAACGAACCCAGGAAAGATTAAAAAGATCGGTTTATGATCAGAATAAGTACATCGAAAATATACAGCCTGTTTCCAGTCATTCGACAGGGTCAGGAATGGAATGAATAAAGCACGATCTAGCAGCGACAGTAGGAATTGTGCCGGCTGCCGAAGCACTCCTCTGGGGCAATGATCGATGAATGACAAATGAAATGAAATATTGGACAGTGTTGCTGGAATGAATGATGACAGGGAAAAGCGAAGTATCCCGAGAAAAACCTGTCCCGCCTCCGTTTTGTCCAGCACAAATGTCACATGGAGTGACCGGGATTTGAACCACGGAACCCAGCTGTGAGAGGCCGGCGCGCTGCCGCCTGAGCAACGGAGACTCCTGATAAGTACATTATGAACAGCAAAATCAATTGGTCTCACCTCCTTTTACACCCCACCGCCGTTAAGTTTATTTACCCCCCACCCCAAAAAAAATTAAAAGAAGGAGTGTTTCTTTATGTTTAAAGGAGATTCCAAACCCCAATGTTCACGTCTATTACCTTGAGTTTTGAGATATAAGTATCCCCATAAAAATAATTCGCTTTTTTTACTTCCATTCACACTTCTCCCCCCCCCCCTTAAGTGAATTTTCCGGCAAAAAATACTTGTTTCTTTAATAGTAAAGGATCTTTTAAATAGCAATTATCACGACTCTAACTTCTTCAGTTTTTTATTTATGTGTCCTCATGAAAGGAATACAACTCCTTTCCACTCCCGCCCCCCAAGATGGTTTCCCCCATAAAACCGCGTATTTCTTTGTTTTTAAACCAAACCAAACCAAACCCCATGGCACTACAGCCCTTGAAGGGCCATGGCCTACCAAGCGACCGCTGCCCAGCCCGAAAGCCTGCAGATTACGAGGTGTCGTGGGGTCAGCACGACGAATCCTCTCGGCCGTTATTCTTGGTTTTCTAGACCGGGGCCGCTATCTCACCGTCAGATAGCTCCTCAATTCTAATCACGTAGGCTGAGTGGACCTCGAAACAGCCCTCAGGTCCAGGTAAAAATCCCTGACCTGGCCGGGAATCGAACCCGGGGCCCCCGGGTGAGAAGCAGGCACGCTACCCCTACACCACGGGCTTTGTTTTTAAAGGAGATCAAAATACCAATTTTCACGTCCGTAACAACTTTAGTTTTTATTAGATGTATGTATTCTCATACAATTAAGTCAATTAATTTTAGAATTCTTTCTCCCCACCCCCTTTCATTGGATTTTCCGAGAATACGCGTTTCTTTATATTTAAAGGAGATCCCATACACAAATTTTTAGTTCTGTAATATATTCAGTTTCTGAGATATATGTATCCTCATTAAAGGCATTCAACCCATTATTCACCCTTTTACACCCCTCCTATTGGGATTTACAGAAAACGAAAAAATACTTATTCCTTTACTTTTAAAGGAGATTCAAAATACCAATTTTTACATCTGTAAACTTTTAAAGTTTTAAGATATAGACACATTCATTTTAAAAATTCACCCCCCTTTTCACCCCCCATTATCCGGATTTTTCAAAAACGAAAATATACGTGTTTCCTTATTTTTAAAGTGGATCCCAAATACCAATTTTCATGTCTGTATTATCTTCAGGTGCTGAAATATAAGTAGCCTCGTTAAAGGCATTCAACCTCTTTTTCACCCTTTTCCACCCTTCCTATCGGGGATTTTCCGAAAACAAAAAAAAGTGTTTCTTTATTTTTAAAGGAGATTCTAAATACCATATTTTACATCTATAAACTTTAAACCTTTTGAGATATAGATACACTAATTTTAAAAATTCACCCCCCTTTTCACCCCCATTATTTGGATTTTCCAAAAACAAAAAAATACGTGTTTCTTTATTTTTAAAAGAGATCAAAAGGTACCAATTTTCAGTTCTGTAATATCTTCAGTTTCTGAGATATATGTATTCTCTTTAAAGGCATTCAACCCATTTTTCACCCCTTTTCACCCCTCCTATTGGGATTTTCCGAAAACAAAAAATACGTGTTCCTTTATTTTTAATGAAGATTCTAAATACCAATTTTTACATCTCTAAACTTTAAAACTTTTGAGATATAGATGCACTCATTTTAAAAATTCACCCCCCTTTTCACCCTCGCATTAATTGGATTTTCCAAAAACAAAAAAATATGTGTTTCTTTATTTTTGAAAGCGATCAAAAGTACCAATTTTGAGGTCTGTAATATCTTCAGTTTCAGAGATATATGTATTCTCTTTAAAGGCATTCAACCCATTTTTCACCCCTCTTCACCCCTCCTATTGGGATTTTCCGAAAACAAAAAAATACGTGTTCCTTTATTTTTAATGAAGATTCTAAATACTAATTTTTACATCTCTAAACTTTAAAACTTTTGAGATATAGATGCACTCATTTTAAAAATTCACCCCCCCCTTTCACCCTCGCATTAATTGGATTTTCCAAAAACAAAAAAATATGTGTTTCTTTATTTTTCACAGCGATCAAAAGTACCAATTTTGAGGTCTGTAATATCTTCAGTTTCTGAGATATAAGTAGCGTATCCGGATTTAAGGCATTCAACCCCTTTTTCACCCTTTTTCACCCCTCCTATTGGGATTGTCTGAAAACAAAAAAATACGTGTTTCCTTATTTTTAAAGGAGATTCTAAATACCTATTTTCACATCTGTAAACTTTTAAAGTTTTGAGATATAGACACACTCATTTTAAAATTTCACCCCCCTTTTCACCCCCCTTAGCGACGGAATATCCAAAAATCCTCTCTTAGCGAGCACCTACATCTTAATATGAATCTATGCCCAAAATTTGATTTCTTTATGTCCAGTAGTTTTGGCTCGGCGATGATGAATCAGTCAGTCAGTCAGTCAGTCAGTCAGGACAAGCTACTTTATATATATAGATAACAAGTGAAATCAACAGTATTCTGTAAACTATTTTTACACCAGTCTGTTTTCAACCAATTTTGCTGTATGGGAGTGACAGTTGGGTGGACTCAGGATGCATCTGGATTGACATTATTGCCACCTTTGCCCATCACAATGGCAAATACATTTTCCAGACGACCCAGTGTCAGCTTTCTAGTGAAGAGAAATTGAAAATCAAATTGCTCTTTCAATTCTGACGACAAAAGCTTAAGAGAAGTGATATTATCTATCCAACCTTGAAAACATATTGGGTTGTCACCCAAGTAAAGTCAAGAACAAATAGGCAGCTTCAAAGTCAATATCAGCAGGGAATAGGTACAATGAAAATCACCTAGGTCCATATGTGATCTACGTAGAATCAAAAAAATGTTCAGGACAATGTAGGTATCTCAAGTCTTTGTTCGTGGCATTTATTACGGTACGTCAGTCTTTTGGATGAGCATGTTGTCTAGATTTGTCTATCATCTGTATAGACGTGATAATTACAGTTTCTTATTACTCAAGCTATTCAATGACAAGAATTAAAATGGGAGAGGTCCTAGCACTTGGTTCTCTTCCAGACTCACCTGGTTGCCATGAAGAGATATACTTTGTTGGCGATTTGTGTTTTTAAATAGTGTGAATTTTCATTGAGTGCTCCTGGCTGAGTTGGAATTCAATCTCCACATCTTGGCATACTGCTCAGTCCGACGGTATTTGAAGGTGTTCAAATACGTTAGGCTCCAGTCCGTAGATTTACTTCACATACTGCTCAGTCCGATGGTATTTGAACATGTTCAAATACGTCAACCACCTGTCGGTAGATTTACTTCACATACTGCTCAGTCCGGCAGTATTTGAAGGTGTTCAAATACGTCAGCCTCCTGTCGGTAGATTTACGAGGACAGTTTGAAAAGTTCTCAGAATCACCACTAGATGTCAGTGCTAGAGCAATGAGGTTCCTGCGCAATAATCACACATACTTTTTTTTGAGTGAACACGTGGCGCGTTAGTGCTCTAGCTGCAGGAGTGTGGTAGTGACGACTCTTTGTTGTTATTCCCGCGTAGTGATTTGTGACAATGGAAAAAACTGAGATTCGAGCAGTGATTAAATACTTTGTAAAGAAAGGTATGAAAGCAAAGGAAATTCATGCCGACTTTCAGAACACACTGGAGGACTCTGCTCCTTCATTTTCAACTGTTGCCAAGTGGACCAGCGAGTTTAAATTTGGTCGCGAGAACTTGGATGATGATCCGCGTAGTGGACGGCCAAAAAGTGTTATGACCCCAGAATTTATCTCAAAAGTGCATAAAATGGTCATGGAGGATCGTCGACTGAAAGTGCGGGAGATTGCTGAAGCTGTAGGGATGTCTTCTGAACGGGTATATTATATTTTAACCGAAGAATTGGGTATGAAAAAATTATCCCCAAGATGGGTGCCGCGGCTCTTGACATTGGACAATAAACGCACCAGATTGGAAATGTCCGAACAAATTCTGCCGCATTTTCAGTGCAACCAACAAGATTTTTTGTGGTGGTTTGTGACTACAGATGAAACTTGGGTCCACTACTATACCCCAGAGACAAAACAGCAGTCAAAGCAGTGGAAACATGCTGATTCACCACTACCAAAGAAAGCAAAGGCAGTGCATTCGGCCGGAAAGATCATGGCCTCAGTTTTCTGGGATGCAAAAGGCAGATTATCTTCCTACTGGCCAAACAATTACAGGCAATACTATGCAAACCTCCTAGACCAACTACAGGAAAAGATACGCGAAACAAGGCCTGGTTTGGCAAGGAAAAAGGTCATCTTTCTTCAGGACAACGCTCCGCCGCACACAAGTGTTATTGCCATGGCAAAACTTCATGAACTGGGGTACGAATTGTTGCCACATCCACCTTATTCACCTAATTTGGCACCATCAGACTATCATCTATTCCCCAAGCTGAAAATTTTCCTTGGTGGACGGAGATTTTCTACAAGGGAAGAACTGACAGCCGAATTGGAGAGGTATTTTGCAGGCCTGGAGGAATCTCATTTTCGAGATGGGATCAAGGCATTGGAACATCGCTGGACCAAATGCATTAGTCTACAGTTCCACTGAGGTAAGATACTTAATTCTAGTACATTCCGAGAACTTTTCAAACCACCTACGTACTTCACATACTGCTAAGTCCGGTGGTATTTGAAGGTGTTCAAATACGTCAGCCTCCTGTTGATAGATTTACTTCACATACTGCTCAGTCCGATGGTATTTGAAGGTGTTCAAATATGTCAGCCTCCTGTCGGTAGATTTACTTCACATACTGCTCAGTCCGGCAGTATTTGAAGGTGTTCAAATACTTTAGCCTCCTGTCGGTAGATTTACTTCACATACTGCTCAGTCCGGCTGTATTTGAAGGTGTTCAAATATGTCAGCCTCCTGTCGGTAGATTTACTTCACATACTGCTCAGTCCAGCGGTACTGGATGTATTGGACATCATAAATAATCCAGCTAACTCATTCCTGGTTGCCAGCGTTTTGCCCCCATGTGCTAGGCTGGGCTCATCAGTTGGTACCTAGCACACCTACCAAGATGCTGGCTAGTGCATACCACGGAGGCATCGTCAAATAAGTTTACATTCCCCGCCTGAAGGACGGGGGAGGCCTCTCAAAGCGTTACACGCTCTCTCGGGCTGGGAGATGTGCAGTGAGAGTGAGGTGTGATGAAGGAGAATGATGGGAAAACGATGTTACAAAGTCATGGAGGAGGAATAGTGGGGTCTCTTGGCTAGGGAGATGTGAGATAGAGTGGGTGTGTAGTGTTATACGGGAGTGCCAGGGTGGTAGAATGGGTTGAGGAGTTGGAGGGCTGCAGCGATGTGACTTAGGGAAGTTGTGAGGAGTCGATGGAGATCTGTACGTGGAGCAGGGTGGAAGAAGGGACGAGTTGCGGGGAGTGGTGGGCGTATGTAGAGACAAGGTTGATAGGGAGGATGAGCTAGCCGGGTGCGAGGGCGTGTAGCGACGGAAAGACGTCTGGGGAAAGGGTGAGGAGGGGAGCGAGAGAATTCCACTGGATGAAGACGTCGGTAGATGCGTGCACCACTGGAGATGAGGCAGTGGACTGCGTCTTCTGATGGTATATGGAGGTGTACTACGGTGGTCGGACCAGACGAGTTCAGGATGCGGAACGCCCGCCGGGCTGGGACGCCTGTTGCTTGAAGTTCACGTAAGACTTCTCCTTCGGTGATGGTAGCGGCAACGCCGCAAATGATGCAGCTAAACATTGTAGGTTGAGGCGATGGTGGCGGTGATGAAGCTGGCTGTGCGGCAGTTGCGACAGTTGAGGCTGGTGCTTCGGTGATGCGCTGGTCCTGAAAATAGCGAGGTGGGATACGTAGAAGGCTGGGGCGTTCAGAGGTGGGTAGAATGGGAACAGATGAAGACATTACTGGGGAGGGATGGGAGTAAGTTAAAGTTGTGAGAGGGAGACATTGAAGGGTGAAGGCAGAGGTCGTGGTAGTCGTTGTATTGGTTGTGGTGGACATGACACACATCCAGTAAGGAGTTCGGCCACTTGCTTCTTGAGGTCAGCGGGGGAGCTGATTACAGTTGACGAGCAACCCGGCCGAGCAAAAATAGTAGGAGAAACTGCGATTGGATATGCCCAATAGCGAAGTCGATGCGAGAATGCCGTGGAGGCCACTGCGTAGGCTAATTGTAGCCACCGGCAGTGCCAATGTACTATGAGAGACTTTGTCTCATTACCAAAAATTGATGCCTGCTTGGCTATCAGATGATATAGATGTTGATTCCCATAGGGAATCTGAAATATTTGTTCCGAATGAGTAAATTTATAATACCAATATAAATGGTCTGTTATTGGACATTATAAATTTTCCAGCTAACTCATTCCTGGTTGCCAGCGTTTCGTCCCCGTGTGGCTACAATTAGCCTACGCAGTGGCCTCCACGGTATGCACTAGCCAGTGTCTTGGTAGGTATGCTAGGTACCAACTGATGAGCCCAGCCTAGCTCACGGTGGCGAAATGCTGGCAACCAGGAATGAGTTAGCTGGAAAATTTATAATGTCCAATAACGGACCATTTATATTGGTATTATAAATTTACTCATTTGGAACAAATATTTCAGATTCCCTATGGGAATCAATATCTATATCATCTGATAGCCAAGCAGGCATCAATTTTTGGTAATGAGACAAAGTCTCTCATAATGCATTGGCACTGCCGGTGGCTCCAATTAGCCTACACAGTGGCCTCCACGGTATGCACTAGCCAGCATCTTGGTAGGTGTGCTAGGTACCAACTGATAAGACCAGCCTAGCAACGGGGGCGAAATGCTGGCAACCAGGAATGAGTTAGCTGGAAAATTGATAATGTCCAATAACAGACCAGTTATATTGGTATTTGAAGGTGTTCAAATACGTCAGCCTCATGTGGGTAGATTTACTTCATATACTGCTCAGTCTGGCGGTATTTGAAGGTGTTCAAATACGTCGGCCTGCTGTCGGTAGATTTACTTCACACACTGCTCAGTCCGATGGTATTTGAAGGTGCTGAAATACATCAGCCTCATGTCGGTACATTTACTGGCGGATAAAAGAACTCCTGTGTGACTAAAGTCAGGCACCTTGGTGTCTCCGAAAACTTTTTAAAATTTCATGTGGCTACTTCTAGCTGGGTGCAGCCCTTGTAAGGCAGACCCTCCGATGATTGTGGGCGGCATCTGCCATGTGTAGGTAACTGCGTGTTATGCTGGTGGAGGATAGTGTTAAGTGTGGTATGTGAGTTGCAGGGATATAATGAATATTTGCTTCCATTACAATCCTTCCTTGCAGAAACCTCCATACAATCTAAAGCAGTGAGTCAAAACAGATTTGAACAGATATGCACATACTTTCTTTTCAGTGACAATAGAAAGGCCACAATTAGTACAAGGTTGGCAAAACTAGGCTCATGCTTTAACATTTAGTTGCTCAGGGTTGTGTAGCAATCATTAAAATTTAGGCAAACCATTAGCTATCCAGTAGACGCTATGGACGGTATGGAACAACTTAATCATGGACCAATTTGACAAGTGGAAAACTATTTTTCCAGTCTCTTCAAACAGATTTTAATGACACTGTTAATGACCTATTTGTGTCCTCCATAATAATGGACAGATTGATTCATCAAGAGTTTCTCCAGGAGCTTTGAAATGGTGGCTCCGGTGCATGCTGTATTTTTCTTCACAAGTTCCTTCCGACACTGACTCGCAATGAGTCAACACATGAAGTTTGGAACTTTAATAGTGGCAACTATGTAATGACAACTGATACAAAAGAGATACATGAAACCAAGTTTTACTGTCCTAACACAAGGCTCACTTCGCATGCGCATGATGCGAGGTAAGGCAGGTATGTAACTAAAGTGTGCTATCAGTGACATTGTTAGGTACCATTGCATGTGGTATAATTACAGCAGTGTGGCCACTATTAAAGTTCAAACCTTTGTACATACTGTACTTACACTGTTTACAAAGCACTTAACATTGGCGTTTCAGTTGTGGCTCGTACGATTTGGCCCATTCTCATCCAGCGTAATGATACGGCGTAAGAAAGCTTCTCCTTTGCACTCATAGCGCTCCAAGTGGTTAGGAGCAGCGTCATATCATAACCATTTCTGCATTTCCGTCAAATCATGCGGAACCCATCGTGATGCAATTTTTCTCATTCCCAAGCATCCCTTCAGTCGTATGCACTAATCTGGTGTCTCGGTATGGCGTCGATCAGTGTCCAGTAACGCGGCATGTCTGCCACATTTTGGCATCCCTCGTTGAAGGCTTTTACCCATGGTGCCACCGTTCTGTAAGGCAATACAGATTCCTCGCAAGCCTCTTGAAGACCTTGATAACACTGTCATGCTGTATGACCTCTGGCACGTTCAATCTTTATCAAACTCCGTTGTTCCCATTTGGAAAACACCGTGACAACACTACTTTAGACTGCCAGCTAACATGAGGGTCAGTTCGCGTGCGTGTGATGTGATGTAAGGCAGGTACGTAACTAGAGTGTGCTATCAGTGACATTGTTAGGTTCCATTGCATGTGGCATAATTACAGCAGTGTGGCCACTATTAAAGATCCAACTTTCATACATACTGTACTTATACTGTCTTACAAAGCACTTAACATTTAGACAACCAGCAGGCACATCTGCTACTTCATCTCCACACAATGTGATTAAACAAAATATGTATAAACTCCATTTCACAAAATTGGTGGGTATGGTTCTGCTAAAAGTGGAATTCAATGACAATTTTGCACTAGTAGGCCTAATTATTATTATTTAGCATATGGCTTATACAGACATAATCAGTAATATACATACACATATTTACAGCTGAGAAACAAAGTAATTTGTGGTTTACAATTGAATATCTAGTTCTTCAATTCAGCGTGCAGCATCTGGAGTTAGCAGCAGGAAGTCATCTTCATCACTGTGGTAGGCTCGAATCTTACATTCCCTGATGATATGACGAATAGTTTGGTGTGGAGCTCCGCAGTCACAGTCTGGATTAGGTAGCTTTTTCCACTTATGGAGAGTGGCTCTGCACCGACCATATCCTGTTCTGATTCTATTCAGGGCAGTCCAGGTCTTGCGTGGAAGGTGGGATCCACTTGGAAGTCTGGGACCTGAGAAGAGGGTATGAAGGCGCACATCCGTTGCTGCTTCCCATCTACTTTTCCACTCATCAAGAGATTTAAAATCCTTAGCATCCATGTTAGCAGCATCACGCAGAAAGATTCAGAAGTGGCAGGTCACTATTCACAGGTAGACTAGGATTTCTTGAGATCTTGTGGAATTCCTTCATAAGGGCATTAGATCGGCGTAGATCAGGTGGCATTATACCAGTTAGCAGTGGAAGCCAATGAACTGGAGTAGATGTGATTACGCCAGATATGATGCGCATTGTGGTATTAAGCTGGGTGTCAACAAGCCTTGTATGATGACTGTTCATCCAAACAGGTGGACAGTACTCAGCACTTGAATACACCAAACCCAGGGCTGAAGATTGCAAAGTGGTTGCTGAAGATCCCCAGGTACTTCCACACAGTTTATGAAGGATGTTATTTCGAGACTTCAACTTTTGTGCTAAGTTCAGGAGGTGTTGTTTGAAGGATAGTGTACGGTCCAAGATGACACCAAGGTATTTTGGGTTCCAGTTATGACGGAGAATTCTCCCTCTGAAACTAACATTCAGTTTCACGTTCGCCAAACGATTATTTAAATGAAAGCAAGACACTTCTGTTTTACTCACACTGGGTTGAAGTCTCCAGATTTTGAAGTAATTTTCCAGTAAAGACAGGTCTTTGGTCAGAATCTCTTCAGTCGTCTCCATTACCTGATCTTGTACAGCTAGAGCCAAGTCGTCGGCATAGCAGAATTTTCTGGATGAAGTGTCAGGAAGGTCAGAGAGATATAAGTTGAACAATAATGGTGATAGAACTGATCCTTGGGGCAATCCGTTGATTAGCTTCCTCTCTTTGCTTATCTTGTTTCCAGTGATTACTTGGAACTTCCGATCACTTAACATGTTGTTAATCAGTTGAGCCATCTTTCTGCATGGTATGATACGAAGAAATTTGTAGATAAGGCCTTCCCTCCATACAGTGTCAAAGGCAGCAGTAAGATCAACAAATGCTACAGATGTTTTCAGCTTCATTTGATATCCTGCCTCAATGAAGGATGTAAGAGACAATACTTGGTCACAGCAGCTACGTCCTGGTCTGAAGCCTGCCTGTTCAACTGGAATATGCTCTAGGATTGTGCTACTTATTCTGTTATATATCAACTTTTCAAAAAGTTTGTAGCAGCAACTAAGAAGGGCGATGGGTTGATAGCTTTCTACCTTGTTGCTGGGTTTGCCAGGTTTCAGAATAGAAATTATCTTTGCCTTCTTGAACTCCAATGGAAGTTGACCAGTCAGCAGGATGTCAGTAAAGAACTCTGCCAACCATTTCTTAGCATATCCTCCCAAATGAATAAGAAATTCTGGATGGATGCCATCGAAACCAGGTTACTTAAAAGGTTTGAGGTCCTTCAGTTCCACGTCAATGTCTAAAACTGTGAAGGGACGTGCATATTCAGATGAGAGAGATGTTGTCTTTTTCAAGTCGCGAAGCTGCCGTCTGATATGTTTGGTATGTTTCTTGTCGGGAGGCACTCTTGATGTGGTAATGATGTGGGAAGCAATTTGGTCAGGTGTTACTCCTGAAGGTTTTCTGCATACTGATCCACTTCCTCGCAGTCTCCTCAGAAGGCTCCATGCTTCCCTGCTTGAGTGGGTAAAGTCCATACTTTCTACTGTGTCTGTCCATTTCCGCCTTCGAGATATGTCTAAGCTGGTCAAAAGTTCTGTAGCTATCTCTTGGTCACTACTTTTCTGGAATATCCTGGGATATATTCTTTTCGATATCCTCTTGGCATACACTTTTTAGCTGTTGTTTCTGCACCGATGAACCAATGGTAGTTCTTATGAGATGGAGGGATCCAGCGAATGCACTTATCCAGTTCCCTCGAAAACTTTGCCCAGTCAGCTTTCTGGAAGTTCCATCGAGCATGTGGTGTTGATCGTATGACAGGGACCGTGCAGCCAATTTGTATTATTACAGGTCTGTGCTGGCTGTGGAGGAAGGCATCTATCACTTTTCTTGTGGCATTGATCAGGAAACCTCTGTCATTGCAGGTAACAAAACATAAGTCAGGATTAGATTCCTTGCTCCACGCAGTTGACCTGAAAGTACCTTGATCTTTGGCATCGAACACTAGGTGAAGATTGTTCACTTCAGCCCATTCTGCAAGCATACTTCCATTCTCATCATTGTCAGAGTATTTCCAAAATTCATGGTGACTATGAGGTCCCCTATATAAATTGCAGGATGTTCTGCAGTTTGTAAGACAATATCAGGATACGGTGTCTTAGGTGGCTTATAAACATTTGTTATAGTGATATCATGCACTTGTATGACAACCGTATGTATATCTTCCTCCACATTAACAGATATTAGTGAAGCCTTGTTTAGGTTGCTCCGAACATACGTAGCAATACCATATACCTCGTGATAAGTTGCACCAAGGCCAGTATATCCAGGAATTCGACCTCTGCTTCGGAATGCTTCTTCGTTGGAAACACGAGTTTCCTGAATGGCGACAATGTTGACGTTATTGTCCAACAGGAATTTCGACAAATAGTCACATTTTGCCTTGCTAATGCTCTCGACATTCAGTTGTAGGAGTCTGATATAGGGACCAATGTTTCTCGTCAGTGAGTTCTGAGAAGAACTGTTTCTATTATTTCGTCGAAAATATGTCATTGCCGGGAGATCCTGTGGATAGTCTGGCTGCCTGTTTTCGCTGTTGCTCAGTTAGCACCACCCAAGAGGCACGTGTGAGCAACGCTACCTCCCAGTGGGCCTAATGCTTTGTTTATACAGTTGTGTGGAATCATTTGCATCACTTCGTAAAACTGTATACAGTAAAATGAGTAAAATTGAGCATACAACATGTAGACATTCAAACTGGCCTGCAAGACCAAACAGATGATGTGTGTTCCCATGGTACCCAAGTAAACATTTCATCTGTACTGGAGGAATTAATTCCAGGATACAAATATATCCAACCTCTCTCTACCTGGTTAGAAACAGTTCCCACTCCTTGAGCAAGTTTACACATTCACACGTTTATTTTACATTCATCAGTTTCTGAATTTGTATAATTTCACAGCTTCTTCTCATCAGCTCACTAAGTACTCAACAGTAATTTTTTTTTTTTTTTTTTTTTTGTTATTGGCTTTACGTCGCACCGACACAGATAGGTCTTATGGCGACGATGGGACAGGAAAGGGCTAGGAGTGGGAAGGAAGCGGCCGTGGCCTTAATTAAGGTACAGCCTGGTGTTAAAACGGGAAACTGCGGAAAACCATCTTCAGGGCTGCCGACAGTGGGGTTCGAACCCAGTATCTCCCGATTACTGGATACTGGCCGCACTGCAGCTATCGAGCTCAGTAACAGTATTTGTATCAGTTTCATTATTCTTTTAAGATCCTTAATAATAATCTAACATAATTTGTAAGCTTGTCAGTCTGTCAAACATGAATATAACCCTTAGAAAACTATAAATGAACAATTGCAGTGGAACTTGGATAATTCTAATTCATGTTTAATTCAAACATTTTGTTTGATCCCTAGAATTCTGTATTTACACAAAGTTAAGAAATCATGGATATTTCTAATTTTGTTTTGGTTAATTTGAATTTTTTACGTAGTTTTTACAAAGTTTTCTTCGCAGCTGCCCAGGAACAGGAGAGGCAGCACTGGAATGTGCTTAGTGTCCTCTCCCTCACTCCCTCTACGGCCATTGTCCAAGTCATGAAATTGTAAGTCATTAACATTAAAGGAAGTGGAAAAGGGAGTTAGAGAGAAATTGGAAATTGCTATGGATTTTGGAATTTCTGCTAACACATGGTCAATGTTTTTTTAACAAATAAAGAAAATGTTTTGAGAAGCGAGAGTGAGTGTGGGAAAATATCAAGATTACCGGACAACCCAGACGTGGACGAGTTCCAGTGAGTGACACTCTTTTAAGAGCATAAGCTGAATGAAGATTTCACCTCTGGATTGCTGGATGGATTCAAAGAGTGGGATGAGATTTATTTCAAAGCTGTAAGTGGTGAAAGTGGTGCTGTTGACATGCTTGCAGCACAAGATTGAAAAAAAAAAAAAAAAAAAAAAAAAAAAAAGACATGGTAAAAATTATCAGGACAGAGAACCAAGAAACATTTTCAACATGAATGAGAAAGATCTTTTCTTGTAAGTGCTTTTCTGACAAAATTCTTTAAAGGTGAATGATACAATGGGGGCCGAGTTACATTCTTATTTGGAGAAATATCAGTTGTTCTGAAAAGCTGCCATTACTGATGATCTGAAATCAGCTCATCCATGTTTTTCTATATATAATTTATTAAACACATTGTGTACAAGGTATTAATTAATTAAACGAAAGTAGCATCATTTGCATAGTGTGACAAAGTCAATGTCCTGTCTTTGCACTCAATGATATGATATGCGTTGCATGGTGCACTGACATCTATCGTAGGGCTGTGGTATATTCGGGCTGCCACTCTCGTATATAAATGGCGCAGTTGGTAGATGGCCTTTTTCCATTCCTTGCTCGTCATCGCTGGGGTGGTGAGGAATCCGGGATTGATGTCCCTCGCTTTCTGTCGCCTGTCTTCTAGGAATCTGGTGCTTTGTGGTGTTGGTATCAGATTATGAGCTTTCATCAGAAGGTTGTGTCTGCGAGGATATACGTTATTCTGTTTTGCGTGTATTTTGAGACACAGAGCATTCTTTTCAGCTAGGCTATTTTAATTCCCTCTAATCGCTTCAGATTCGAGTACGTGAGGTGATTCGATATAAGCTGTATGCCGTATGAGGCAATGGGAGCAATCTTTATGTCGAATAGTCTCAGGGCTGTTGTGACAAATAGTAGATTCAATTTATCTCGAAAGTCACCTTTATTGCTCTTACAGCTCTGTCTTCAATGTGCTTGCAGTGAGAGTCCTAGGTATTTGTACCTTTTGACTATTTCTAGTACTTCTTCCCCGCAAGTGAATCTATCAGTGTTAGCCAAATTTCCTCCTTTTCTGAATTTCATTATTCTTGTCTTTTCCTTATTTATAACTAGGTAATTTTCTTGGGACCACTCTTCCAATTTGTTTATGGCTTCTTGCAGGGGCTCTCTTCTTTCTGAGAGCAGGATCATGTCATCAGCGTACAACCACATCCTCACTTCTTCTGTTTGTATCCTTTGTATCACATCATGGGTAAGTACGTTAAACATAATGGGGCTTATAGGATCCCCCTGGAGTACTCCGTTTGTTTGCTGGGTTCCTTTGGATTGGATTAGGCCATTGTGGATTCTGACTGTATTTTCTCGGGGAGATGCTTGCTATGAACTTAAAGATCTGACTTTCTTCGTCTAACACAGCCTTTAAGTTTTTCCAGTATTCTATCCCCGTTTACCCCGTCAAAAGCTTGTTTGTAATCAACGAATGCTGCATATGCATGGCCTTTGGGTTTAGCCAGGGCTTCGCTTATGAATTGGAGTACGTGTCCCACCGCTTGTATAGTTGATCTTCAGGGAGTAAAGCCGTACTGTTCCCGAGGTATAACTGCCATTATGTTGTCGTGGATCTTTTTAAGTAAGATGTTGTTCATTATCTTGAATGCTGCACATTCCAGGGCTATCCCTCTGTAGAATTCTGGGGTGCCTTGTGGTCCTTTCCCTTTGTAGATCACCTTGACCTTCGATTCTCTCCATACTTCAGGGGTGTCCATGATTTCTAGGCACTTGTATAGGGTTGTCCATATCTTAATGGTATATATCATTGATCCTTTCATCAGCTCGTTCGAGATATTGTCTGGGCCAGCTGCCTTTCGAGGTTTGCTCTTTTCAATTGCTTGCCAAACTTAGTCTTCTGTTATTCTTTCTTCTTCCGTTAGCGAGGTACTTCCTTTGGCATGGTATTGCATTTTCTTCTTCTGAAGTATATTTGCAAAGTGGTTTTCCCATATTGTCATTGAGATACTTGGGGTCACCTTGGTTCTCCGTGGCTCTAGGACTTTGTAGGGTTTTGCTTCTGTTTCTCATATTAATTCTTCTTCTTTGGCCTGGGTATACTGTTGTTTCTTAGCCTTCAGGAGCAAGGTATATCTCGTTCTCACGTGTACATAGTTGAGCCTTAGAGTGTCGTCGTTTGTGTCTATTTTTTTCAGGTCATTCAGTTTTTCCAGGACCAGGTTCCGTGTTGTGTAGCATTCACTGTCGAACCAGGATTTGCTTTTCCTCTTTGTTGGTTTTGGGGATGCAGACTGCATCAGAGATTCAGTTAGGTTCCTCAGTGCAAGATCAATGTTTCCCCTTTCTATTGTGTTCAGTATTTCTTCTACGTTTATGTTCTGAACTAGCAGATCGGGAACTATTTTTCTTGGCATCCATCGCTGCTCATTTTGTGTGGTTCCCTCCGTCGATATTATCTGGAATTCTGCTCTTACTGGGAGATGTTTCCTTATAGGTGTGCCTGCTGACTCTGTGGTGGTAGTTATGGTTTTGAGCTTTAGGTCGTTTCCGCGGTAGAATACAAGGTCTATAGTGCTCGAGCCATTGTGGGAGATGTATGTTTTATCCTGTGCTTCGCTGCTGATGATGAAGCCTTCCTCTTCCAATAGTTCAAATAGTGCCTCTGATTTGTTGTTCGGTCTGTCTATTCGGCAGTTTAGATCTCCTGCCAGCAGGGTTGGAATCTCTGGGTCAGTTTCGTTCAGTGCAGTCATTATGATTTCTATTACTTCGTCTGCTGAGCACTGGGGTCTTATATAGATTCCTACGATTTGAAGATTTTTTAAATTGTACTATTACGGTGTTTTCTCTTGTCTCTATGTGAACTGCTTGTCCTAGTGCTGGATTATAGTAGCACGAGACCCCACCTGATGGTCTTCCTTTTGGCCCGGCTTTGGCCAAGGCATGTGCGGTGTGGAAACCATGTATGTTCCAAGGTTCTTGTAAAAGGGTTTTGCAGAAAATCAGAATGTCATTACTGGATATTATGTCGTCTGGTAAAATATTTAGAAGAGATTTTAGTCCTTCCACGTTCCATAATGTGATTTTGACGTCACTTTTCTTCTTCGATTGTAGTCAATTGCGAAATTGATATGGTCGGAAGATTACTCCTTTAGGCCATAATCCTCCCTTTCAACTTCGTGTTTGGTGCGTTTGTCGACTGCAAGTTTGAAGCATTTGTTTCTTCCTCTGGTATGTAATTCCATGCATTCTTTTACTTCCTTGATGCCTTTCTCTTTTAGGTGTTCCGTGATGTCTTCGGGTGTGGTCCTCTCATCCAGGCGACCCAGAAAAAGCCAGTATAGTTTCACTGCAGGCTTTAGTCTGCTTGTCTTTTCTCCTCTTCCTATTTTAGAGAGGGAGTGGGTGTTCTGCTGGCGACTTGTAAGTTTCTGGGTTGTCGGTCTTCTGCTTCCGTGAGGTTTCCGGTTATGGGGTTGTTGCCGGTTCTATTTGTCTCTGCGTTTCCTTCTAGAGACTGTCGTTCTCTGCGCTTTCTCCCCTGTTTTATGGTAAAGCCCTCGTTGTCCTCGCCTCTCCCAATGCTACTTTCTTCGAGTTGCATGGTAAGTTCTAACTCTATTGTCGTGGGCCGTTGGGGTTCTGTATCCTGCTGCATTGGGTTTTTAATTTCATCTTTAATCAGCTTTCTGATTTTGTTTGAGAGGTTTTCTATCATAATTTGTATCTGGTGGTTTACTTTTTCCGTGATTTGTTTTTCCATTTTTGTGTTTGCGTCTGTCTTAGGTGTTCGACCGTCATGTGCCTCTAGGCTCCGTCTGTCAATGGGGTCTTCGGTCTGTTGTGTTTTGTCCAGTTGGCCTGCAGATGTCAGTGGTCACTGGTTACTGCCAATATCTACACATATTTCAGCTGGTCGGTCTGTAGGTGTCGTCCTGCTCTGGTTTCTGTCCGCATCTTCGTGTTTTGAGTGTGCTGGCCGTCTTCTCCTTTGTATGTATATTCTTTTTGTTTTATTCCAGCTGCTTGGCCAACAGATGTCAGTAATCGCTGTCTTCGTGTACTTCAGCTGGTCGGCTAGTAGATGTCACTAGGCGCAGTCTCCTGCCCACCTCCTTGTGTATGGTGTCAATAGGCGGCGCTAGTTGATGGTTGCTGTTGTCATCTTCACGTGCTTCGATCGGTTGGTCAACAGATGTCACTGTGCGCACGCTGCTTCCCGTCTCATTATCCCTTGTGCCAGCAGATGACGCCACTTGTACCATGAGGCAGCTGTCTCTTCCTTGGAGCGCATGACCTGTTTTCCTTTCCCTAACCTCATTTTGTGCTATATCACCAATTCCGATCTTATCATCAAGAGACCTTTTTATTTCTTTAAAACAGTTTCTGATGACATTCACCGCTTTCTGGATGTCTTCTTTTGATTCTCTTTTCAGGTAACCTCCTGTTTCCGCGATATTTTCCAGTGTTCTGAGAGCGCATTCTAACCGTTCTTCCGCCATATTATTACAGGTGATTTTAAAATGTGGAATGAAAGCCAATGGACTATGAATCTAATAAGAAAAGTTTTGATACCAAGGGAGATTTCCGAAAAATTGCCTTTAAAAAGTGGATCAAGAAGTTTGGGAAACAAAATTGTCAGATTCCTCTTTTCATAGATAGCTCGCAACTGTATTCCCATTTTGGAGAATGTGGAGAGGCTTTTTTTTTTTTTTTTGTGTAGCTAATATGATGTCAGTTGTTCAGCCCATCGATCAGGTAATAACAAAACGAATTGGAACATACCTATAGACGATTGCTGGTTGAGATATTGTCGGCCAGAAGATTTTTCTTCTGCAAGCTTCACTAATGTGTAAACAAGCATGGGACAAAGTGACAGCTAAAACCATTGAGAATTACTTTAAGAAAGCCAAAGAATTCATAGGGAAAGAAATGGGGGGGAATCATGAAACTGTGACTGATGCCATGGCAGCTATTGATGCTGGGAGAGCTTTAATCTGGATCCAGCCATCTCCCATGAGGACTTCATCTGTGTGGATCAAGATGGCAGCGTGGCAAACTGACCTATGCAGAAGTTCCTTCTGAAATCGTCGACAACAGCCAAGTTGAGTACCCTAGCGATGGAAAGGACGAATCTCCAGAAGCCAAGGAAAGGCCTATCCCATGTGCTGCAGAAGCCATGGAACACATTCAAGCAGTTAGTGGGTTAGTCACAATAATTGAATTGAATGGCATCATTCTTAACAAATAAAATCTCTCGTAAAAATGTTGTATTCCTGTTATTTGTATATGAAGCATGAATTCATACATGCATACTGCTTTAACTGTTACTTATCCGTGACATAAGCTCCTTGAAAGGAGAATCAGAGAATTCCTCTGTGGCGAGTTGCACGAAACTGTGTCAATCATGTCCTGTCAGTCTCCTTCAAAGACCCAAGAGCAGCCTACGATTCTAGCCTATTGCGTGTAGAAAAATAACATTAATTGACAATATGCTTGTTGGAAGAACTTCCCCTCTTACTATAGGAAGTTCTCCAAACCCACATGGCGAGGTTTCATCCTTGCTCCCCTTGTTTCCAATCTACATACTTGATATGCTTCAAACGAAAAGTTCAGATATGCAGACAACTCGGATATGGCCACTCGGCACCATCTAATCTACTTTTGCAAATGGAGACTGCAGAAGTGGCACGTTTCCACCTCTCCAACAGAGCGCACAACATTTACTCCATGGGAAAAACTCCATGACAACACAAAATCAAAATACTAAAATGTTACGCTGGTCGGGATGGGACATGTTCCTGCGAGAAACATCTAATAAAGACAGCTGCCAAGCATAAACTGTGTGGCACAGCCTGGGGTTCGCTAACAGATACGCTGCGATATTTGTTTTACCAACCCCTTACGCTCTTTTCCAAGAATATAAGAATACACACTCTCTGAAATTGATGATTATATAACTTGTGGAGTGTAACAGACCGAGATCTAGACATCCAGCCACTTCCATAACAACAGGCTTTTTTAGAAGGTCAATTTCAACATCCTTGACTCGTGGAATGAAGACTGGCAACAAAATTACCTGTCACAACACTCAAGCTTACCCTACATCTTGGAGAAAACCCCAGTTTTGAACAGCCCTGAGCAATTTTTGTAACCCTCAACTCCACATGGACGCAAGGTGCACAATCAATCTGTATAAGTTGGGAAAAATATCCTCATAATATGTTACTGAGATGCCAAGAAGATAGGAAGTGCTGCCTGTATGTAGGAGGCAATGCAGGAGACTTCAGTGATTTTGTGTCTCTGATGTAACTGCGATAAAAATGACATATATTCTTCTCATAGTTCACTCCCAGATTGATTTTAAAATTCAATTTTGTAAACCCTCCTTGATTTCCTGATGATCTACAACATATCACAAATGTTAAGCAAGAAATAAACATGCTTCTGTAATTAAAACATAAAAACAAGGATAATTTGTCCATTAAAGTAATATTTTGTAAAATACAAAATGAACAAATAAGACAGATTTTGGCACATGATTAGATCAACAGAGTTCACAACTAAAAGAAGTATAAATAAGGAAAAAACATTAGACAAAATAAAAAATTGAAATGCATTTTATTTTTCAGAATTTATATTTAATAATAATAATAATAATAATAATAATAATAATAATAATAATAATAATAATAATATCATTGATAATTATTAATATTACTATTATTTTGTTACTACTAACAGAAGTTTACTGCTAATATAAAACACATCATTTATTTGGCAACATTTATTTATTTATTTATTTATATATAAAATTTCATGTCAGGAATGCGATCAATTTACTCAATAAACTATATACAAATTTGGAAATTTAGATGATCTCTACAATCTCTTGCCTGGAACAATTTAATTAGAAATTGAACTGAATAGTCATATTTACATAACTGAAAATAGAATTACCGTATCATTTATAAAGACATGTGAATGGCCCTATAGACACAGTAAAACCCTATTAAGAAATTATAAATGAAAAGAGAATATTATAGTAAATTATATGAAAATACCAGAAAGGTTACAACTGAGTATCTCTCCTATCATGAACTTCACGGCTGTGAAGCAAGCTCAATGCACATAAAAGGGTAACATAAAAATACATAAATATAAACAAAATAAATCTCACTGAACATTTAAAGTACATCACATCCCATGTTCAGACGGACATCTTAGCATCATGATCACAAAATTTTCAGTGCAAGCCTTCCCATCATGTCCACGACCAAGGATTTATTTTCCGAACAATTTGTTTGCCAGCCGCAACGATTTCTTTGTGCAGGTAACAAACATCTAAAGAGCTAGAGAAAATTAGGCTGGTTTTGGCTTTACTAATTACTTGCCTTATTCTACGAAGTAACTTAGTATATTTCAGAACAAATTCATGTCACTTACATCTAAAGGGGAAATAATGAAGGGATTCTGGATTTTCCACAAAAATGCTGAAATGACTAGCACAACTTAGTATTTAAAAGGCCCTGAACAAAACAAATAATGACTTTAAAAGTTCACGTCAACAAAATGCCTTAGAATTTCCCATCAAGTGTAAATTCATCCAACAACATACTAATAATGAATGTTCAATAAGGGTTTCCAAAACCAGGTCACAGATACATAACTACCCGGTCTCATGTGTTCTGCAGCAATTACAACAGATGTTTTACATCAGTGTTTCCAAATTTCATGCTCCCTTTTATAAATCAGTGGAATAATAAGAGATGGTGATTTTCTGAAAAATTTCCTCAAAGACATATCAATTGTATTTTACCGCACATTCACTAGATTTTGAACTAAGAATAAAAAGTAGAGTTAATTTTTCATTTCTGCATAAAACCACCCACATTTTAAATATAATCTATATTCTTTTCTAGTTTAAAACTGAAAACTGCACAATAAAACTAACATTAAAATATTTCTACACTCTTAACTTTCCCCTTTTCTTAAACAAGCTAAACTCAATCACCACATTTTATTCTAACTGGATGAATATTTCCTTTAGCTAAGTTGATAACTGTTATTACAATTATTATCTTGTAGAACTAAAACAATTAACAACATATTTGCATGTTGTTACAATCAGTGAAAATGAAAAAATAACTTTTAAAATCTAAAGTGTTGAATTTCTAAACAAATATCACCATACCTAGCAATTAAAAAAAAAAAAAAAAAAAAAATCACTTTCATGTGGGTAAAATGAACTGTTATGGCTAAAAACCTCCAAACTGCTTTTAAAATACCTGAGAATTCCCTTCATTAACATGAATGCCAATCATAAGCCACCACTGGACCCAGCAACGTGATTGGCAAAATTACTAAGGGACAGGGATATGTATACAATGGATAAAGAGCTAATATTAGAAATACTCAAATTCTTAAGCGAGTTTTACTGTATTTCATACATATTAGATTCCCTCTTCTTGTAACAGAATACATTTATGGAATCACGGTTCATCCATGGCACCATCCACTGGATTTTATTCCCCACCCCCCACCCCCCTCTCTTTCATTCTTGAATTATCACGAAGTCCTGGCTCCATTTCCAAACAACAGAAAAATATGTGTCTCGTACATTGTGCTCAAAAATGCACTGTGTTTGAAGCCTGTAATGGCTGGGCTGTTAAATGACTTAATACATCATCACTGACACAGCAATATTAAAATTTATCTTTATTATACAGACACAGACTTTCTGTTCTAGTAATATATCAAAGTGTATTCAACAGTGTGACTTATTCTTTTTCACTTGAAGAAAAATAACCACATCTGTGTTAAACTTTCACAAAGCGTTTGATAAATGTCTGTTCGTTGACTGGACGTTGCAGTTCGTTTGCTTTCATCCCGGACCACTCGTTCTACCTCTTACACAACACTTCACCCATCCTAGCCGTTGCAATTGTCATGGCCTGTGAAATCTGTAAACAAACAGAAGCACAATAAGTATGATTTCACCGAGTACAAGAAAATACAATTTCTCACATAAATCTGTTGACAGAAAAACCAACATGAAAGAGGTCATCAGTGCAGACTGCAGACAAGACTGAGTGCAAATGTTTCACAACTGTCCTCAGGTACATTTCACATTTCAGGTGATCAGCATAAAAAATGACATTTGCTTTTTACAAGCGCTCACAAACCACGAGCTGAAAAATCACTAATTATTTCTACTCGGAACATTTTGAAAGGCAAAAAATTCTCAGTAATATTTCTGTCTATCAGAGAGATATTTTCCAAATTTTGAAGTATTCCTGTGATCTATAATAAGAACCAAATTTTCTAATTTGTAAAATCAGTGAACTCATTATGGTAATTTAATAAGTCAAATGTTTTATTCCTAGCATTGAAAAAAGTTATATATGGTTAAATAAAATGAAATGATTGACACCAATGTAAGGTTAAATTCTAATGTGCAGATCTTGTGGAGGTATATGATAAAGAACAAATTTCTTACAGGTAACTGAAATTATCCACCAAGAAGAAATTATCATACAACTTGGAGACCCAATATTTAAAGCATGAAATCACAGAATCTAATGTGCTCAATCTAAAGGTGAGAAGAGATGTTAACAACACCAATCCATTGGGGTGTTATCTCATTAATCGTGGGGCTACAAACTACTGTCTAGGAAATGATACCAAAAAAATTAACCTTTAGTGAGTCAAGCTAAAGTTAAAGTGTACTTTAATGCATCAGACTGTTACTTTGTTATAAGTCATTAAGTAAAGCATGAATGGGCAAGAGAGTTCTTGTTTTCCTTTGTCACCATTGCAAAACATGTTGGGATGTGCTCTACAATTCTAGCAATATCAGCCTTGGAACCTGTTGTCCAATGTTCGTGTTTTCACACAAACATTCTGTACTCTCAATATGCCAAACTCGTAATGATCCGAGCTTTAGGTAGATCCATTCTGTCAATAAAATTTGTAACAGATGGTAATTTCATAAATTTTGGAGTATTCCTGCGATCTATAATAAGAACCGAATTTTCCAATTTGTAAAGTCAATGAACTTGTCATGTGACTTGTCATCTTGCAATGACTTTACTTTGAACATCGAGTCATTCAGAAGCATTAAACCCAATCAGTCAGATGAGTGTTTAAAGCTACCTTTATTAAATGTGAGGTCTTCAAATGGCGGGCTTCACTCCGGAACTATACTGGATCTGCACGGTTTATACGAAGGAACGAAAAAATACAATTAAAAGCAATAATATAAAATCTTAGAACAGGGGTTTTTGTATTAAATATTATTTATTAATCCTAGAGAACTGAAAATACTTGCAATACAAAATTTAGAAACTGAGAACTCCATCAATAATATTATACTACTGTTGCAGTTTAGTGTGAAACAGAGGCTTTTCTACTTCTACACAATTGTTCAGTGCATGAAGGAACAGCAAACTCAAACACTCGCAATTCAATCACATTCCTTATTTTTTACATTGGTCAGTGCCGAAAATCCCTGTTTGCACAGATATGTTGTTGAAAACAGAAACAGAAGTAGTACAGATATGTCATGTTCTGATAGCACTGGGAATATACTTTTCACTAAAATCCAGATTTGTAGTAGTATTCCTTCCTTAAATGTGAGCTTCAAAGTTCGACAGCCTGAAGTTCAGTCAACTCTTCCGTTTCTTGTGTTTTGAGTCCTCAGTAGTAATTGCAAACCCAGTCACATTAGTTCACATTGAGAGAAGGAAAATATTGCTTCATTTTATCCTCCCGCACAAAAAGATGTTCTAAAATCAGACTGGAAAAAATGTCATAATCAGCTGTATGAGAAAACATCTCAAGTCCACCCTTTTCACGTTTTGAATTGCACCCATTCAGCTTGTCACTTGATGTGAAAATATCTTTCTTAAGATAAATCAAATATCAGTCAGGTAAACCAGGAACACCATCTTTTGTCACTAACGAGGGCACCAAACATTTGTAACAATTCATTTTTAAGTTCATAAAATCTGCAAAGTATCTTTCCTCTCGACAGCCAATGCATTTCGATGTGAATGAAAAACTGGAGTGTCATGAACAGGTCCTGCTTCCTGGCAAATAACCTTTTCAGCTCTACTTTTAACACAATTAACCATTTTAACAACTACATTCTTTAGGCCTTCAGGAATAGTTTTTGCCACCAAAGCTTAATGATGCAAAAAACAATCTGTGTATATGATGTGAGGAATATCTTTCTATAATCTATATATATATAAAATAACATGTCCTGACTGACTGACTGATTCATCATCGCCGAGCCAAAAGTACTGGAAATAAAGAATGAAATTTTGAGTATACATTCATATTAACATGTAGGTGCTTGCTAAGAGAGGATTTTTGGATATTCCGTCACTAAGGGGGTGAAAAGGGGGGTGAACTTTTAAAATGAGGATATCTAATATCTCAAAAACTTAAAAGTTTACAGACATAAAAATTGGTATTTGGAATCTCCTTTAAAAATAAGGAAACGTGTATTTTTTTGTTTTTGAAAAATCCTATTAAGGGGGTGAAAATGGGGAAAAAGGGGTTGAACACCTTTTATGAGGAGAGTTATATCTCAAAAACTGAAGATATTACAGACATGAAAATTGAAATTTGGAATCTCCTTTGAAAATAAAATAAACTCATATTCTTTTGTTTTTGGATAATTCGATGAATAGGGGGGAACAGGAGTGACAAACGGGGTTAATTTTTAAAAAGACTATATCTGCAAATTATCTCAGACACGTAACATATTACAGATTTGAAAAGTGGTATTTGGAATTTTCTGTAAATGTAAAGAAACAAATTTTTTTTTGGAAAATCCACTTAAGGGTAACTGAAAAAGGGGGTGAATTTTTAAAATTAGCATATCTACAGTATATCTCAAAATCTTAACATGTTGCAGACGTGAAAATTTGCACACATTTTGTGGGTGGGGAAAACCAACTTTAAGGGGGGGGGGTAGAGTTAAAAAGGAGCTGAATTCTTCTCATGAGGATACTTATATCTAAAAAACTAAAGATGTTACAGACGTGAAAATTAGTAATTGGAATCTCCTTTAAAAATAAAGAAACACGCATTTGAGGGGGGGGGGGGTGAAAAAGGAGTTTAATTCCTTTTCATGAGGATACATATATCTCGAAACTGAAGATGTTACAGTCGTGATAATTGGCATTTGGAAGCTCCTTTATAATTAAACAAGTTTTTTGTTTTCAGAAAATTCACTTAAGGGGGAGGGTGAAAGAAAGTGAAAAAATTTAATTATTTTTATGGAGAAACTTATATCTCAAAAACTTAAGGTTACACAGGTGAAAATAGGTATTTGGAATCTTCTTTAAAAATAAAGAAACACACACTTTTGGGAAAGGGGGAATCAACTTAACGGGCAGGAAGGGTGGTGAAAAAGGAGTTGAATTACTTTTATGAGTATACTTATATCTCAAAAACTGAAGATTTTACAGACGTGAAAATTAGTATTTGGAATCTCCTTTAAAAATAAAGAAACGTTTTCTTTGTAAAATCGACGTAAGGGGTGTGGATTTGAAAATAAGTAAATAAGGATTTGGAATATGTTTATCTTAAAAACTTAAGCTCTTACAGACGTGAAAGTTGGTATTTTGAATTTCCTTTTGTTTTCGAAAAGTCGAAAAGGCATTAATAAATAATAATTAAGGCGGGAGAGGGGTGGAAAGAAGTGAAGAATAAGAAGAATTTGAATTTTCCTTACGAGTGTTACAGATGTACAGGCATGAAAACAGGTATTTGGAATCTGCTTTATAAATAATGAAACACGTATTATTTTTGTTTTTGGAAAATCCAGCTAAGGGGCTGAAAAGAATTGGAAAATCGGGTGAATTTTTAAATCGAGTACCGGTATATCTACATTATATGTAAAAAAAACTTAACATGTTAGAGACAAGAAACTTGGTATTTTGAAAGTTCTTTAAAAATACACGAACCTATACCTTTTTGTTTTTGGAAAAGGCACTTAACAGGGGGTGAAAAGAAGTGAAAAATGGTTGATTATTTTTTATGAAGATACTTATATCTTAGAAACTGAAGATGTTACAGACGTGAAAATTGGTATTTGGAATATCCTGTAAAAATAAAGAAACACATATTCTTTTGTTTTTGGACAATCTACTTACGGGGTGGTGAATAGGAGTGACAAAGGGAGCGAGTTCTTAAAATGAGTATATCTCAAAAAAGTAACATGTGACAGACATGAAAATTAGTATTTTTCATCTCTTTTAAATATAAAGTAACACATATTTTGTTTTCAGAAAAATCACTTCCGGGGGTTTGTTGGCTAAAAAGAGAAGGAAAAGTTGAATTATATTGATTAGGATACTGGTATCTCAAAATCTAAAGATATTACAGACTTGAAAATTAGTATAAGGAATCACAAAAATGAAGGATGTTACGGACGTGAAAATTGGTATTTGGAATCTCCTTTCAAAATAAAGAAACACACATTTTTTGTTGGGGGAAGAGGGAATCAACTTAAGGGGGTTTTAAAAGGATTTGAATTCTTTTTATGAGGATACAAATAAGAAGTGGACTTAAAACAATGCACTGATAAAGGGTTTTGATGGGCGGATGAGGAATGATGACAAAAATATATGTTTACAAGAAACTGTTTGAATTACAAAGTTAAATTTCAAATGATATCCTAGGTGTTAAATAACAGAAGCTTTGAAACAAATTTAACCCCTCAGAGAGTTAAATGTGGGTTAAGATCCGAAAACAAATATATTAATTCCTACATATATCGAGAAGGCAGTGACTGATGATGTTCGTAATCGTTACATTAGTGTAAGGGTGATCAGAAGTAAATATTTAGATCACCTACTACATTCTTGTAAGTAAGATACCCGACATTATTTCCGTGGTCCTTGTGTGAAGTGAAGAACTATAGAGATAACCTAAAACCCTTTGTTGACCCACTCAAAATGGCCACCTCTCTTGATAGAGGTCGGCATTTATCGAATTCAATGAATGAAAAAATCAATGATATTTTTCCTCAACAGACACCATGCAAGCCAACAAATAATAATAACAACACCGTAAATAACCCTCCACATCCTAACAGTGCATCAGGTAACTAAATGACAACCGTCACAAGTAGGCCTAGTAACGAACGTAATTCAAGGTTAAGCTATTCTGCTGCAATACAGTCGTACCCCTCCAAAGAACAAGCTATTGTAATCGAATCTCATGACGGGATCAGTATCAAGGATTATGTGCTAGCTATAGGTAAACTTACAACCCCTAGCAACATTCGGTTTGTTTCACGTATATCGAACGGAAGGATATGCATCTTTCTCTCTAGTAAGAAAAATGTCGAAGATCTGATATTGACAAACCCTAAGATCTTAATAAACAATGTATCACTGAAAATACGACCCCTTCTAACAAAAAACAAGCGTATTATATTATCCAACGGCTGTCCTGTGATCCCAAACTATGTTATTGAAGAGGAATTGTTAAAACTCTGTGTGAAAATCATGTCTAGGATTACCCCAATCAGAGCAGGTTTGTCAATTCCAGGATTCTCCCACATTTTAAGCTTTCGAAGACAAATGTTCATTCAGAATGAAGACTTTGATAAACTCCCCGAATCCCTTCATTTCAAATACGATGGTACAAACTACTGGATTTACCTATCATCCGACTCACCCACTTGTTTTCTTTGCCATACCGAAGGACATCTGGCCAAAGATTGTCCTAACAACGTATCACTTCCAAAAGATGAATCCTCTTCCAATAATTTTCCTCAGCTCCAAGAGATTTCACAAAAGTCACAGGTCGAAAACCCCAAAACAGACATCAGTACTTCTAGCTCTTCTAGCTCACTCCCAAAAGATAGGCCTACTCAAGAAGCCACTTCAATGACCAACCCTGACTTAGCACTTAGCCAAGTCTGTAATGATCCTCCCTCCTCCAGAATTCAAATTGAGAGAGAAATTGCAGCACCTATGGAAACACACGCCACCCCTACAACAGTGAATTTTCCTGGATGTAAAAGACCAATTTCACTAGCTAGCAGTGAAACAACTAATCCAAATCCTCCTGATGGCAACAAATCCATACTGGCCTCTCCTGAATAAATAAAAAACCATAAGACAAATCACACTTCCAAGAAACCCAAGACAGACACGCAAAAATCAATAAGTGATATGCTCCTGCCAGTAAAACAAGTTTTGGAAGCCGACCCATCAATATTCCCCCTCAGCTACCTACAGCTCCAGTCCTTCTTTGAAAATACAGTTGGTGCCAAGGACATATCAGAAATTGCTTCAAACTACACACAGAAGGTCTTGCTAAAGCCCTTCAAAAACTCTATCCTTACTATACCGATAAAAGCATAAAAAACAAAAGCACTTGAATAGTAAAAAAACTACTGAAATCCGCCAGTCAAAGTGAAGACCCAACGCATATCAATGTAATGCCAGACTATTCCAGCGACGACAATTCCTTCTCAGTATAACAATGGAGATAAACATCGTTCTGCTTTTGATCATTATTATGGCAACATTACTCCAATGGAATCTTAACAGTTATCGATCACAGTTAGAATATCTACAACTCCTAATAAACAAACACCAACCATCTGTTATCTGTCTCCAAGAAACAAACTTTCAGAACGACTTTGCTGCCAATCTAAGACTCTACAGTGTCTACCACAAAAATAGAACTAATGTGAATCATGCGAGTGGAGGAGTAGCTACTTATATCAAAAACAATATCTATGCCAAAGAAATTACTGTTAACACTAATTTGGAAGCTGTAGCAATTTCAGTCCATCTACCACCTTCTCTATGTATCTGCAATGTTTATATTCCAAACAGTTATTTGTTTCAAGGTGACGATCTACGAAACCTTATCCACCAACTACCTAAACCATTCATCCTAGTAGGCGACTTCAAGAGCCACAATACGTTATGGGATAGCCATAGTTCTGATGCAAGAGGAAAAGAGATAGAAAAGATACTTGATGAATTTGATTTAATTCTAATGAACTCTACTGCTCCAACTCGCTTTGACATAGCCCACGGCACCTGTAGTAGTATAGACCTAACCATCTGCACACCGGACGTAGCAACCCTTTTCAACTGGTCTGTTTATTCAACACTCCAAGAAAATAGTGACCACTTCCCGATACTAATCAATAATGAAAATTCTTCTGTCAACTCCTCATTTATTAACAACTCTAAATGGAACTTAAATAAGGCAGATTGGACAAAATTTAGGCAGACAGTCAATAATCACTTAAAAGACGTAACCCCTCCAAATGATTTCCCTTCTAAGCACATAAATATCATTGTTCAAGATTTCACAGAAGTTCTTGTTAAATCTGCAGACATGAGTGTTCCAAAAGTAACCTCAAATTCCTTTAAGAAAACAGTACCTTGGTGGAATGACACTTGTAAGGAGGCTATTAAGAATAAGAATCATGCTTTCTACCTCTACAAAAGAAAACCCACACCTGAAAATAAAGCCCAATTTCAGAAATATAGAGCAATCGCTCGAAAAGAAATTAAACTCAGCAAAAAGAATTCATGGCTATCATTTGTCTCCTCGCTAAGTTCCCAAACCCCACAAAAGGAAATGTGGAATAAACTTCAAAGAATAAATGGCAAATATAATCACTTCTACATTACTTCCCTCAGAAACTCTTGATGGAACCTTCATAAACAAACCTCAAAACATCGCTGATAAATTAGCTGACACATTTGCCGAGATCTCTAGTGACAAAAATTATGATCCCGAATTTCTCCATACAAAGAAATCCAGTGAATCCGTTGATCTAAGGAAAGCTATCTCTGACCCTAACTATAATCTAAACGATGCTTTTCAACTGCAGGAAATAATTACTGAACTTGACAAATGTGGCAAATCTAGTCCTGGCCCAGATACGGTCCCTTATGAATTTCTAAAACAGCTTCCACTAAGTGCAATATATTATCTTCTGGCCATTTTCAACCACATATGGAGCTCTAAGACATTTCCTGACCAATGGCGAAATGCCATTGTAGTTCCAATACCCAAACCAGGGAAAGACAACTCAATTGCAGAAAATTATCGCCCTATTGCTTTAACTAATGCGATGTGTAAACTCATGGAGAAAATAGTCAACAAAAGATTACGCTGGTATCTCGAGCACATAAATTTCTTCAGTAATGTGCAAAACGGGTTCCGTAAAGCACACTCCACAACAGACACTTTGATAAGTCTGGAATCTGAAATACAGGAAGCGTTTCTCAATAACCAACACCTAATAGCAGTCAGTTTAGATATTAATAAGGCATATGACATGGTATGGAAAGACTATGTAAACAAAGTTCTAATGACACATAATATATCTGGAAATATCCTATATTTCATTTATAATTTTCTCCAAATGCGCCAAATTCAAGTTAGAGTAAATGGAATGCTGTCAAAGGAAGTAGTAATCAACAATGGAGTCCCACAAGGATCAGTTATCAGTGTAACACTGTTTCTTGTGGCAATTAATGGTATAGTCTCTAACATCCACTCACCAGTTAACTGTTGCCTTTCTGCTGACGATTTGATAATCTTCTGCCCAGGGAAAAACATTACGACGACTCAACTCCTATTACAAGAATCAATTGTAAATATTCAAAACTGGACTAAAACCACAGGATTCAAATTTTCTAAAACTAAAACCAAATGTATTCTCTTCTCCAAAAATAAACATACTATCGCTAACCCTGAATTATATATGGAAGACCATAAAATTGAATCAGTTAAAACTATTAAAATTCTAGGACTTCTATTTGATAACAAGCTCACCTGGATCCCATACCTTAAAAATCTTAAAGACGAGTGTCAAAGAAGAATGAATATTATGAAAATTCTCTCAGCAAAAAACTGGGGAGCAGACTACCATGTCCTAATGAACACATACAGAGCCACAATCAGAGCCAAACTGGATTATGGCAGTATAGTATATTGTTCTGCCAGACCATCTACTCTTAAGATCCTTGATACCATCCAATCTTCAGCTCTTCGAATTGCCCTAGGAGCCCACCGCACCAGCCCCATAGCTAGTATAGAGATTGAAGCCAACGAACCACCACTTGAAATCAGACGTAAACAGCTGAGTTTGACATACGCACTCAAGATAGCTGGTACAAGTAACCAACACTTGAAAAAACACCTAATTTCAAAGAGACATAAAGGAAAACTAACTGGATCTCAACCCCAACCTTTTAACATCAGAATATCCAATCTTCTCAAAGAAATAAACCTCAGCCTTCCACCCATTTTATTTCCACACAACTCACTAGATACCCCTCCATGGAAAACTCATTTGCCTCCAGTCAACTGGGAATTGAACAACAATCTTAAAGCTCAAACTGACACAGCAAAATTCCAACAGTTATTCAATGAAATTTGTAACAGATACTCATCATATAGTGCAATTTATACTGATGGATCAAAATTCAATGAGAGAAATGGTTGTGCAGTGAAATATAAAGACTATAGTAAGCTATACAGATTACCAGATCTTTTCACAGTGTTTACAAGTGAACTGTATGCTCTTAAACAGGCCATGATTCATATTTCAAAAGCAAGCTACAATAACTCATTCATAAATATTCTCCGATTTCAAAAGTGCATTAACTTCAATACAAAATCCATCAACAACACACCTACTTGTTACAGAAATTCAAATGCTGTACCACAAGATCAAGATTGCAGGAAAAAAATGTTATTTTTATGTGGATACCATCTCACAGAGGAATACCAGGCAATGAATCAGCTGATCAAGCAGCAAAAGAAGCTACTAGTCTTCCAATCAACGACCGTCAAATTGCCACGCCACATTCTGATATCATCGCTTATATCAAAATCAAACTACACGAACAATGGAAAATGAACTGGCTTAAAACTTCCACTAGCAACCTCCAAAAAATTAAAATGATATCTACGAGAACATATCCTCTCCAAAACCTCACCAGACATGAACAAGTCTTAATCTCCCGACTAAGGATAGGACACACGAAGATCACCCACAACTATCTCCTAGAAAAGAAACAACCTCCCACCTGCAGCAAATGTAACTGCTCTCTCACTGTCAAGCATATCATCTCAGAATGTCAACTGTATGACCATTGGCGCCAACACCACAACATACCTAAAGAAATGGAACTGACACTGTCTTCTCCAGCACTGAGTCATCAAGTCATCAACTTCCTCAAAGACACTGGCTTGCACTCCAAAATGTAATTACATTATACTTTTTTTTCTTTACATTTTTATAATTACAATATTATTATTATTATTATTATTATTACCACCATTATTCTGTAATCATATGTAAGAGTCGTGATAAGACCTTGGAGTTAAAGCGACTATAAACAACCCTAATAAATAAAAAAATAAAAATATATATATATATTAATTCCCTCCTCTGAAACGGACGTACGAAGACAAAATTCCAAATAGCTACATATATTTTAAATCTTAGGTGTGCAATAGGAAATATTTTTAAATGTTCTACCACTAAAGTGTCAAATGAGGTTAGCTCCGTAAACTAAATTATTCATCCTTCCAAAACTGTTTAGCGTACAAGGTTGTAATTTTATGAAAAGGGTCTTCTTTTATGTCCTAGGTATAAAATACTGTATACTTCAAAACATTTCTCCCCTAAGAGTTGACTCTCAAAAACACAACATTCATTTTTCCTAAACCGTTTTAGGCATGAACATAACTTTTCCTCATCCTTTAAAAAAGTATTCATTCCTCCATTAATCTTCACAGGTTGTTTGCTTTTACGTCCTAGATGTTAAATCAAATATGGTATAAAACATTCAAATTCTTCTGTACGAGGTTCAAGTGAGTGGTAGATTATAAAATAAATAATCATTCTCCCAAAACCGTTTGACGTACAAACTGAGGACGTATTTTACAGGCTCAGCTGACAGTGGGCTCTCCATAATGTAAAACTTTGAATAATAACTTTCATTTTAAAGCCGTAGCGAAGCACGGGTATCTTGCTAGTCTTAAAATAAAGCTTTGTTAATGATAGGACACCATTTGTGCACACTGAAATACAATTTTTCCAAGACAATCCATTCTCTTCCAATGTAGATGTCGTCTAGTTAGATGTTTGATGCTGTTGACGCCAGAGGTAATTCCTTTCAGGCTAGAAACTGTTCAACAAGCAATTCGCCATTTAAAAATCTTACTTAGCTCATTATCATAATTATTTTCATTTCCAGCTACTGCCAGGTCGGGGTGTTACGATGGGGTTTGCTACTCCCAAAGGTAGTACGACTGTTGATTTGTCAAGCTGAAGTGCAAATTTTCTACCATTTCATTTACCCGCTATTTGTTTGTGGTGTGCGGCAAGCCTCCCCTGCCGTTTCCTTACAAGCAGGTAAAATCAAAGTTTCCTTGCAATAACTTCTACTTTATAGGAAGCTACTGAAGTTTTAGTCATTTTATTCATTACCTAGGCTTTTTTTTAACTTGAGAAGAGGGTAAACAACTGAAATAGGCTTTATATTTATTTTCTGAACGACTGTGTTTCTTTGTCAAGTGTCTCTTTAGTTTTTAGAGGCTGATGACCTAGATGTTAGGCCCCTTTAAACAACAAGCATCATCATCATCATCATCATCATCATCTCCTCTATCTCTTTAGTTTGCTTGAAACCATATGCTCATTGCTTAAGTATTCTCCACATACAACACACTGAGGAAGTTCACGATTTTCAGTTTTGATATACTGTATGTAAATCCAAGGCTTAAATAAGATTCACAATACCTGAGCATTGCACCACACCAGGAAGTTCTCTGCGCACTTGACTCAGGTGAATCGCTCCTATTTTTACTATGTTCTTCAATGGTGCTTAATCTTTTTCATTTAACAACTAAAAACTTCTCCAAATTTCACAAAACCTAGTTATTTCAGCTTTATTGAGCTTGGTAGCTGCAGTCGCTTAAGTGCGGCCAGTATCCAGTATTCGGGAGATAGAGGGATCGAACTCTACTGTCGGCAGCCCTGAAGACGATTTTCTGTGACTTCCCATTTGCACACCAGGCAAATGCTGGGGCTGTACCTTAACTAAGGCCACGGCCACTTCCTTCCCACTCCTAGCCTCATCCTGTCCCGTCGTCGCAATAAGACCTATCTGTGTCGGTGTGACGTAAAGCAACTTGTAAAAAAATTTTTTTTTAAATACAGCTTTATAAGAACAAAATATCATCAATCAAATGCACACAGTTATGTACTACAGTATAGGCTCCATGCTGCTGCAAGTGGAAATTAGAGGCACCTTCATCAACAGCTGACCATAAGAAGCTGGAATATGTATGATGTTTACATACATTTATTCAATCATTTTACAGTGGCCCTCTATCGCTGAACCGCTTTCTATGTTTTTGTCTAAAGCCATTATTAGAATATAAGACCACACTCCCTATGTTGTCTGTAATGTGATAGATCATACTAGCGTGTGTCCCTGTACATTCTCTATTCCTAGTTCATTTTTTTTGACACAGTATATGATATCTATGTATGATTTTTCAGCTGATTTCTTAGCTTCCCCCCTTTACAATTAATATAATCATCATCCTTCACAGTTTTGACTTTACTCGATAAAACGACTAGTGGCTGGGTATAATGCAAAAGCGGAACCCAATAAATAATTTTTTTGCTAGTGGCTTTACGTCGCACCGACACAGATAGGTCTTATGGCGACAATGGGATAGGATAGTTACAAATCCAGTAGTACAAAGCAAGTTAGTAGGTTAAAAGCAACGTAAAAACAATTTCAATTTACAGTGAAGTGAATGTACTCTCCTAAACTCTAGCGTACATCAAGTGATACTGAACTACCAGAGGCAAACCCCAAGGTAAATGTATTAAATTACAATCTATATGTTTAGTGAAGTAAGAAATGGGAATGCCTCGAAAACAAACAGGGAACCCCAGCAGAAAAGCTAAGGCGTCGTAAATAATTAATTTGGCGAATCTAGGTTAGGTTAGGGCAGACTCCTATACGAAATAGCAACTGAACATTACGGAAATTTTAACCGGAATGGAAAGTAAGAGTGCTTACCCGAAGGTGCGCCATCCCGGAAGCGAGGCGTCACACACGACGCAGACCAACACAGACTAAAGGCAGATTAGGCCAAGACAAGACCGAATTATCGCGAACGCTGCCTCACTCACTATATATAGGAAAACTCTGGCCTTGGAGTAGCCAATCAGAATGCACAAGTCCGCCCATCCCCTCCTAGGTCCACCAATCACAATTCCTACTCCCGTCGCGAACTTTAACTAACATTCTCGAATACACACGTTCGCGAATCTTCCATTTCCAAATAGTTAGAAAATTCCTTCTAGAAAACATAACCCACAAAAGGCACACACCCTACTTACAAATATTACACAGTACAGGTTAGGTCATTACAAATAAAACATTATCTCATACTTTACAAATAAAGTTTTCAAAAAACACTTTCCACTTCCACTATATTGTTCACCTGTGACAGCAATAATGCTCTGTTGCAATTTCCTGCGAACTGTCTTTCTTGTAAATTTAATACATGAGCACTGTAACCGTACGTATGTACGATCCCCGAGTTTTTAGGTTAGGAAATTTTCGTATATAGTTTGTTAGGTTAAAATCATGTAATTTTGTTTATTTACCATGTAAAAACGTAATATTATAAGAAGAATGTATAGTTAGGGAATTTTGCATATGTTCATCATTATATTTTGTATAAATTTCCGTTTGGGTAAGAGTCTGTAAATATGGCCTAGCCGTAAGGATTGTGCAACTGGGAAAACTGCGACTATATCGGGAAGGACGGTTGAAGTCAGTTGGACGTGTTGCAACAGGTGGCTTGAAAACACGGGGTACGGCAGGTTGTATCGGTTGAAGAATTGGAGTGAATCAATGTGGACATACATGAGTGGACGGTCTATGTCACATCATATACTCGATAGCCAATGCGAGGGCTTTGTTTTGAGCGAGGTTTGTGTTGACAGAGTGACGCGGGAAGAAGTGCCGGTGTGAGCGTTGCTACCACTAAACTTTTCAGGACGCGATTACCACGTGTAGCAAGCATATATAAGTGGGTACGCGTGTGCGGCGAGTTATTCTGATTCTGATTCTGATTCTCATTGTGTTTCTGACTCTGATGCTGATACTGTGTGTTTCTCATTTGTACTGGTCTGCGGGAGCGACGTATTTGCGCAGTTTGCTATACGATCTGCTATTGTACGTGAGTATCTGTTACGGAGCGATCATGGTATAATCTCAACAACTTACCGGCTTTGCAGTGGACTTTCTGTAAAAGAAAGTGTTTGTTTGGAACTTGTCACCCGAGTATGCAGCTTCAGTTGATGAAGAATTTTGCTATTTGCTTGCCTCTGGAGATGTAACACTTTCTGTCCAGCCAGCAATTGGAAAGAATTCAAGACGTCGACGAAGAAGTGTAAATAAGGTTAGGGATGCTCGTCTTAAGAAGGTTGCATCCATATGTAGAGAAATAGTCGTCGTACTTTTCTCTACCAGATTAGAATTCACGGTAACAGTGGAGTGCGAAGGGGCTCTTACCTGGAGGTATGTTAAAAGTATAATGATGTTCTATGTTTATTGAAGATTTTAATGATGTGTAATTTGCCTTTGTAAGACGGCAAAAGAGTAAATCTCGTGAAGAGATGATTTTGTTGGGTGGTATTGTGTATATTAGCTCTATGTAAACGGCCAGCACTAAGTGGGTTGCATTAGTGTTGATTTTGTTGGTGTTTGTCACATATTAGTTATTATTCGATGTTCTATGTTTATTGAAGATTTTAATGAGGTGTAATTTGCCTTTGTAAGACGGCAAACGAGTAAATATCGTGAAGAGATGATTTTGTTGGGTGGTATTGTGTATATTAGCTCTATGTAAACAGCAAGCACTAAGTGGGTTGCATAAGTGTTTATTTTGTTGGTGTTTGTCACATATTAGTTCTTATTCGATGTTCTATGTTTATTGAAGATTTTAATGATGTGTAATTTGCCTTTGTAAGACGGCAAACGAGTAAATCTCGTGAAGAGATGATTTTGTTGGGTGGTATTGTGTATATTAGCTCTATGTAAACAGCAAGCACTAAGTGGGTTGCATAAGTGTTTATTTTGTTGGTGTTTGTCACATATTAGTTCTTATTCTGGGAGTAAAGTCATAGAATCAAACTTTAAGTGAGTCTTTTGTCAGTGGAGTAAGGCTGAACCTGGCATGTTACCCAAATTTAATTTCAGGGGTTATATAGCAAACAGGTAAGGTTACAAAGCAAGTCTGGAGCCTCGTCAGCCTGATGACCGTCGCCTTGAGAGAGAGAGTGGCTCGTTGCTCTACACCATTAAATATTCCTGCAATTGTTTTGCAGGTGGCGCCCATTATCCTTGTTATTTACACTTATTTGAGTCAACGTTTATCTGTTCAGTATTTCAGTAGTTTGCAGAAGTTACAGCACTTTCTGCAAGTTTGGAATAATTTGGCCAACTGTTGTTGCATAAAACACTCTGAAATACCCCTGTTATTTAGTCAGCCATGGCAGCACGTGGTGAGACAAAAGCGGATATGTGCGCGGTGAAATGTAATAACTTACAATGTTCGTCATTCCCAGTCCAGAGGTGCATTTTTCCCATTAGCTCACGGAGCCTATAAGTAAACTTCTCCATATCTAAATTATTACTGAACTGCAGGCAACTGTACATTGGTTCATATATGCTCCGCTAAGGTTCGGGATTGATCGACGTGTTTCTTGAGCGTTCCAGTGGTTTCTGATCATTCCGGACTACACTAAACCACACACATTGTTCCTTCTACATTAGGGATGTGCCGCAAAATTATGCACAGCAAAATACTATGCCATGAAGGACAAAACTTTGAGAACCCCTGTTTTAGAGAGTAATGTATGACTCATACGTTCCCTAGCCTAAAAAAAAGTATTTTCTCGACAAATGGCAGCAAGTATTTATTTTGATTTTTCTCTAGTATGCAGTCAGATTCCTGCCTCAGTTAATAGCAAGCTCTGCTACAGTGCTTGGTTTACAGCCTAGATCAATTCAGTGAACATGAATTTCTTATAATGGCATTTCCAACACACTTGAAATTTGACCTACAACATGTATGTATTGGTTTATATGCAGACCGGAGGGAAATACTAGTATAATTACACTTCATGGAGAAGGGGAATATAGCTGTCATCGGACAGAGTGAGATTAAGTGGAGAGGAAAATGAAAGAAGAAGTTGAGAGTAGAGGACATGGAGTGGGGAAAATAACCAACAAGATCTTGGATGAGTATGTAGATGAAGTGGACTACATACCGTATTTCCTTGTGTGTTAGAGCCCCGCCCAATGTTACCCCCAGTGTAATTCACCCGCTATGTAGCGGGTACAGGCCATACTGCACCTTCGATGACATCACAAAAATATGTGAATAGTTTCGTCCACCCAACCAGTGCAATGCCAGCTCACATCAGCCACGCGATATGTCTGTGTTCCGTAGTTAAGAACGTCTGCCTCTGCAGCGTAACGTTTAGCACAATTAGCTGCCGTTCTTGGGGCCCGAATTTGATTTCCGGTACTGCCAGAGATTTAAGAAAGGCAGGATGGGTGGTATGTGGTAAAATGGGGCATACAGCTCACCTCAATTGGGGGTGTGCCTGAAAAGAACTCTACCACCTCAGGATGAGGACACGAGTTTACTTTAATTAAGAAATATTCGTGGATGTTGCTATTAATACAGAGGGACCCAGAAAAATGTGGATGCTCTTTGATAGTCAATATTAATGGAACAAAATGACATACAGCTACAGTTCTTGCACGGGGGGGAAGGTGACCCCCATTAGCAGCCAAACAACAACTGCTGACCGAAATACGGCTATCAGTGTTGGCGGTGAGATAGCCGCACATGGTTTCTCGTAAGTCACTCGGATTAGCTGGCTTCTGTCGATAGAAGGTCCCCCGTAAGTAGAAGTCAAGAAGACTGTGGTGGGTACTCAGCAGCTCTCTGACATCTCTGTGCTAGTGAGGCAGGGCACCATATTGTTGTAGGTAAAAATCTTTCATTTCCAAACACCTCTCGGATGGCAGGTAAAATCGATGAAGAAACACCTCACCAGTTACGAAGACAGACCATACCACACAACAACACCTGGTAGATCAACACGTTTGTCCACATGAATATGAGGATTTTCAGGAGCCCAGTACACGCAGTTGTGGTGGTTTACATTTGAATCGCGCCTTGTCAGACCAGATAACCATCCTTGCAAACTGTTCATTCTCGCAAAGCATTCTTTCAAAGCACTCGCAATATTCGATCCTTCGATCCGGGTCGTCCTCGTCCATAGCGTGCAGTAATATTGGAGTGTGCACTTTCCACTCTGCAGCCTTCAGAATTCGTCGTACGGTTGATCGGCTTACCCCGCTTCACAGATTTTTTGGTGACCTAGTAAAATGATGCAACACAGCAGCGCTGGAAGCTGGACTTGTTGATGATTTTCATCAGCCAGACGTTTCCTTATGCACATCCTGAAAAGTACCGTCGGCTTCAAATTTATCCCGAATACGATAAATTGTTGTACGTGTTGGTGGCTGAGGTCCGTACACATCACGCCATTGCCGTTGTACCTCCATCATGTTTTTGTGCTTCAATATGGCCTTGTGTTGCTCAAAAACGACAATCTTACTTCATTCATTGCTGCACTGTCATCTGCTGGAAAACGTGCACCAAGATTGTCGCACTGTTCACGTGACCATCTTCTGTTGAGAAAACAATGGATTACGTTATCGTGCAAGAATTGCAACAATATACCATTTTGTTCCAAAGATATTAACTATCAAAGAGTGTCTACATTTTTCTGGACCCCTCTGTATAGGAGGCAGGATCATTAATATCTCGTAAGTCAGGCCAATACAGGTTATGTAAATCTATATATATAAAATAAGAGTTTTGTCTGTACATTGCTCAGAATTTGAAAAGAATGGTATTTCTGTATCGGTCGTGTCCACAGTAACAAGGAAATGTAATTTTTACTTTTCCGTAATTTCTGTCTGTCTATCTGTATGTATGTACACGCATCACTAGAAAACGACTAAAGAGAATTTGATGAAAATTGGTATGCAAAGTCGGGGAATAAGTCGCTATAATCTAGGCCGAGTGAAATGGTAGTTTAGGGGAAGGCCTAAAGTTTAATTTTTTCAAATATTTATGTTATTATTGGTCTACGTTAATGAAAATCGGTATGGAAAGTCGGTGTAATAAGTCGATATAATCTAGGCCATAAATAATTGTATTCACGCTGAGTGAAATGGTAGTGTAGGGGAAAGCCTAAAATTTAACTCTCATATATTTTTTTTTTATTAGTGGTCGTATCGACAAATACTACACAATTAAAGTTACATAGCATTAAATTTCTGATCATTTATGTCTTATGCATTGTTACCGTACCGGCTAAGATCACAGAGATATTCAAGGATTTGGATTTTTGTTACCGAGTCTGTACCACCGCTGAGTCACGAGAAAATGGGTAAACAGAATTTAATGAAAATCGGTATGTAAAGTTGAAGAATATGGAACTACAGTCTACGCTATAAATAATTTTATAAGACGCCCTAATATCACAGAGTCGAAAGAAAACTAAATGTGAAGGCCTACAATATAGAATGCTCATAAAACTGATCAACAATAACATTACATTCACCATTGTTTGTTGTGATGTGCTTTGTGTCTTCTGTTGCCACTTATCTATGATAGATAGGATTACTGCTGCGTAACCAGTATTTTTAAAATTTTGCTTTACATCGCACCGACACAGATGGGTCTTACGGCGACGATGGGATAGGGAAGGGCTGGGAGTGTGAAGGATGCGCCTTTGGCCTTACTTAAGGTACATAACAGCATTTGCCTGGTGTGAAAATGGGAAACCACGGAATACCATCTTCAGGGCTGCTCGAATGGGGGTTCGAATCTATTATCTCCCGGATGCAAGCTCACAGCTGCGTGCCCCTAACTACATGGCCAACTCACCCGGGCGTACCGAGTGTAACAGCATGCCTGAATATTGGTGGGAAGTAACTCTGGAGTTGGATAACTTTCTTCTTTAGTGTGCCATTCCTCTGATACATACATTTTCTGATACTACTGGTACGTAACACACTGGTTCATCCTGGTCATTCCAGCTGTGAAACTCTGGACTGTTACATCGGCACCGTAGTACTGTTCGTTAAAAGTGACAAAATGTGAGGTTTTTCATTTGATCGAGTATTTTATATGATAACATTGCTTGTAATCGCTACATTCCTACCGACGTTTTTGTAATGATCTATGTTGACTTCAGTTAGGAAAGCCACACAAAGTCGGTCTTTCTGAGAATCCCGTAGTGAAGCACGGGTACATCAGCTAGTATGTATATAATTTACTTCTGTATTGAACTTCATTGTATGGGCTGTACACTAAATAAATAAAATTTGGAGAAGTAGGTTTAAAAAATGATAAAAGCAAACCAATCATAACAACTGTTTTACTCGTCAATATACGTAACAAATCATAGGCCTACTGTGCATTAATTAAAACATGGAGACAACGGACGAACAAAATTAAACATTACGATAAAACGCATTACCACCAAACCTTTGGATATCCATAAATATGGCAAACTTTCCTCTTATTTATTCCAACTTTTCTTGTTGTGGAACTTCTGGCACTACCCAGTCACTTAGAGACATCATACCAAATACAGTACAGACAATACGCGACACTCAGCGAGATATCGAGGGACCGCTATTAGAGCTCTCTCTAGCGGATTGACCTGAGAACTACCGATTCTGTCATAAGAGCATGTGTATTGGTGTGTGAAGTTTTTGGGGTTATTTATGCGTTTTCAGCGAGTTGACATAATAAATAGTAATGTGTCATTCCTTGATATCTCCTCTCAACATGAGGGGAAAGGTATGTGCTCTGTTTAGCTGCAGTAACTATGAAGTAGAGAAGAATGCGCGGTCTTTCTTCCGTTTCCCTCGTGACAAGAAAATGTAAGTAATATTGTGTTTGCATATATATTCTTCCAGTGACCAAAGAGATTTTTATAGTACTTCACAATCTTCTGACCTGCTCGACCCATATTTTAACTGGCTTAAAATATAATACGCATATATTATTGTATAGTGCAGCAGTTAACCTTCAATACTGATGTGTTGTTGTACGTGTGATCTGTGGGTTTGATTTAATTCAGGAAAATACATATGCATATGAGTGTGGCTGGTTGTGTTCCAAGTTACCCCATTTGGAATACTGTAATACGTTGTCAAGCACTGAAGAAAATATGGGTGATTTAAGAAATATTAAATGTACCACCTCAGGATGAGGACACTTTGTTGAAACAATATGATGCAAATTTGCTTTATCCTAATGTAATGGCATTATGGCAAGCATTGCTTATAAGGAAAGTTTGAATGTTTTTGAGGCTAAATTTATAGATTTTCTTTCTGTTAGTAGGCTTCAAGTTAAAAGGAAAATTGTCCAGCTCTTAAATGTAAATTCACTGAATCATGTGTGTAAGGAATGTGCTGATATTTTTGTTGATAAGTGTTTTAATATGCTGATACAATGCTTTTAAATGAGAAAAAAGAAAAATCTAGCCGTGAACATTTAGGCAGGAATTCTAAAGCTAAAAAAGTAATGCATAAATGAAAGATCAAGCCCTTTCACAGCAGTCCATTTCACATCTTGATTATATGTCTAATTTCAGTCTTTAAATAATAACCTGTTAAATAATTCTTCATTTATCCAGAATTGCTTTAGCAACTTTGAAGTTAATATCTTAGTAACACTTTCTTTGTAGACGTAAATTATTTATTCATTTCCTTACGTACATTTCCATTGATATTTGAATTTAGCGCGAATTTTGAGGTCAAGCCACTAGGAGCACCACTTGCGACTTGTCTCCCATTTTAACAAGGCTAAATCCAGAAGTGTCGCATATTGTCTCTACTGTATTTGATCATACCTAACCTAAACAATGTGGTCCCTCTATCTGAATTAGAGCTGTTTAGATAAATCTTGATGTGATAAATGAAGAGAACGAGTATGAAATATAATTAAAAATGAAGGTCTGGCTTTCAACAACCACAACTGTACAAAGAATGCTTCCAATCATTATGCATTACAACTAATAAAATTTGGTCAGACTATCCCAAACGATGAACTGGTGGGTTGGCACAGCTTTATTATGAAGGGGTGGTTCCTGCTACACATACACAGAGACAATGTCAAGTAACCATCAGTGAACAGATTCTCACTGTTCGGCCGTTCCAAAAGACCGGCGTCTCTAATGCTTTGGGTGACAATGAAGCTGGCAGTACAGATGATGATAATTCAAATGAAAGCAGTGATTAGGTTTATTGTGTGATAGGCCTACTGCTCAACTGACAGAGATAAATGACTGGCATCATTCTTTTGAATGATTACAGTATAGCATAATACGATAAATGAAACTGTATGTCCCTTACACCGTTTCTCTATGGGGTTGGGATATGAAGTGGGATGTACTTTTGCAGAGAGTTTTTATGATCGGATGCCCTTTCTGGTGTCAACCTTATCAGCGGAGTTAATGAGATGAAATGAATGACGTGATATAAGAATAAATAAAATCGATTATTATATTTACAGTATATGTAATGTGTCAATGCTCCAAATTGAAGGCAGAGAAGAGAATTCAAACACTTATGATTCAAATGAAGGGCAGCCAGGTCCGACAGGATGTCAACTTCATGGACTTTTTACAATTTGCTTTACGTTGTGCACACACAGATAGGTCTTACAGCAACGAAGGGATGAAAAGGCCTAGGAGTGAAAAGGAAGCAGCCGTGGCCTTAATTAATGTACAGCCGCAGCACTTGCCTGGTGTGAAAATGGGGAACCACAGAAAACCATCTTCAGGAGTGCCGACGGGGATTCGCACCCCTAACCTCACAGCCAACTCACCCGGTACTATCTAATTAACGTTGTAACAATACTATACAGTACATTAAAAGACAACCAGTGAATTTTAAACTAATTTTGTAACAACAATAACAATAATATACACTGACTGACAGAGCAAATGCAACACCAAGAAGGAGTGGTCAGAACTTTATGCCAATTGCAGGGTAGACTGACGTCACTGAGGTATGCTCATGATGTGAAATGCGCCGCTGTGCTGCGCACGTAGCGAACGATAAATGGGACACGGCGTTGGCGAATGGCCCACTTCGTACCGTGATTTCTCAGCCGACAGTCATTGTAGAACGTGTTGTCGTGTGCCACAGGACACGTGTATAGCTAAGAATGCCAGGCCGCTGTCAACGGAGGCATTTCCAGCAGACAGACGACTTTACGAGGGGTATGGTGATCGGGCTGAGAAGGGCAGGTTGGTCGCTTCGTCAAATCGCAGCCGATACCCATAGGGATGTGTCCACGGTGCAGCGCCTGTGGCGAAGATGGTTGGCGCAGGGACATGTGGCACGTGCGAGGGGTCCAGGTGCAGCCCGAGTGACGTCAGCACGCGAGGATCGGCGCATCCGCCGCCAAGCGGTGGCAGCCCCGCACGCCACGTCAACCGCCATTCTTCAGCACGTGCAAGACACCCTGGCTGTTCCAATATCGACCAGAACAATTTCCCGTCGATTGGTTGAAGGAGGCCTGCACTCCCGGCGTCCGCTCAGAAGACTACCATTGACTCCACAGCATAGACGTGCACGCCTGGCATGGTGCCGGGCTAGAGTGACTTGGATGAGGGAATGGCGGAACGTCGTGTTCTCCGATGAGTCACGCTTCTGTTCTGTCAGTGATAGTCACCGCAGACGAGTGTGGCGTCGGCGTGGAGAAAGGTCAAATCTGGCAGTAACTGTGGAGCGCCCTACCGCTAGACAACGCGGCATCATGGTTTGGGGCGCTATTGCGTATGATTCCACTTCACCTCTAGTGCATATTCAAGGCACGTTAAATGCCCACCGCTACGTGCAGCATGTGCTGCGGCCGGTGGCACTCCCGTACCTTCAGGGGCTGCCCAATGCTCTGTTTCAGCAGGATAATGCCCGCCCACACACTGCTCGCATCTCCCAACAGGCTCTACGAGGTGTACAGATGCTTCCGTGGCCAGCGTACTCTCCGGATCTCTCACCAATCGAACACGTGTGGGATCTCATTGGACGCCGTTTGCAAACTCTGCCCCAGCCTCGTACGGACGACCAACTGTGGCAAATGGTTGACAGAGAATGGAGAATCATCCCTCAGGACACCATCCGCACTCTTACTGACTCTGTACCTCGATGTGTTTCTGTGTGCATCGCCGCTCGCGGTGGTCCTACATCCTACTGAGTCGATGCCATGCGCATTGTGTAACCTGCATATCGGTTTGAAATAAACATCAATTATTCGTCCGTGCTGTCTCTGTTTTTTTCCCCAACTTTCATCCCTTTCGAACCACTCCTTCTTGGTGTTGCATTTGCTCTGTCAGTCAGTGTATTTTAATCTGGTAGACTAATCTGAGGACTTATTTTACCACACATGGTACCAGTATTAACATATTTCTCTGGTGTTTTCTTTGATGAGAATAATCACAGACATATGCACATGAGTATTCTGAATTCACCTTAATTTGTAGGAAGGCACCTGGGGCCTATTCCTCTCAGTTGTCCAAATACATTGCATCAAAGAAAACGAGTACCTGGAGGACAGTAAATAAATTCCAAATTTCTCTCAAAATTATGTTCGTACTACTTGCTTTCAGTTTTTTGAAAGTCCCTGTAAACTCTTAATTTTGTGTCCTCTGCATTTTCTTTCACAATCGCTACATCATCAAATAGTTTATGGCATGAATTTCAGTGGTAATAATTCTAATTCATATGATGAACCTATTTCGATCCAACACCCACAGTGATCATAAAAGTTCACAAGGATTTCTTGCCTAATGTCACCTTTAAAGAGACCTTGGTACTCGTGGACCAGAAGAGAGAGGAAGAAGAACTAGTCTGAGCTATCTGCCTCTTACCCGGCCAGGTCAGGGATTTTTACCTGGACCCGAGGGCCTCGGCCTACGTGATTAGAATTGAGGAGCCATCCAATGGTGAGATGGCGGCCAAGAATAACAGGAGAGAGGATTCGTTGTGCTGACTGCACGACACCTTATAATCTGCAGGCCTTCGGGCTGAGCAGCGGTCGCTTGGTAGGCCAAGGCCCTTCAAGGCCTGTAGTGCCATGGGGTTTGGTTTGGTTTGGTTTATCTTACCCTCGCAGTGTAACTACAGTGCAGCACAGCCTACACAGAACGTTTCACCACTGTCACCCCTCGAGCAGCACTACAAGCATTCCCACTCTCGTGTCTTGCCATCTATTGTATCGGCTCAATATGTCTGCATTATCAAACCACTCGCCTCGCTTTCAGTTTTGTCATTCTTTATTTCTGCCTAGTCTTGTCCTTTTTACCTGCCCTCTACTTTTTTCTTGTCCACTTTTGAAAAAGGAAATGGCGACCGAGGTTTCCGACGTGGCTTCCCTATCCAATAAAAGATACTTTAACCATTTTAAATATGGTATTGTGAAACTCTCGGTTCTTTCGAGAGACTTCTTGTTCATATTATCCATCAGGTAATTATTTTCTTTTACTTATTATTTTGCTATTTTTGGTCCTCCCAAGACTTGCCGTGGTTGCCTTTAAGCGTTTTCTGGGGTTACGTATTTGTTCTACACAAGAACCTCATTTATCTGGATTAAGTGGGACCGGAACTGATCTGGATTATCGAAAATCGGGATGATCCGGAAAAACTAAACAGCAAATGCAGTACATGTTATATAATCTATTAACATAAGTCATACAGTAACACCTTTTTTAAATTGTACAAAAATAAGAACACTTTTCTTTCATTTACAACTGTTTTATGCACTAAATAATGTACGAGTTTTATCTGTTTTACATTTGTATAGCATTTGCAAACATCACGATCACGAAGACGTTTTACTAAGATCAGTTCTGCCTCTATGGTTTCAGTCTGGGATTCTAAATAGGCCATCAGTTTGTCCAACTGCATTGTTGCCCCTCGAGTCACTGTTTTTTCTGATGGACCACTGGTTTCATTTTCAAATTCACCATCATTCTCATCATTACCTGCCGAGGAACAAGCGGCAATAATTTCTTCGTCTGTCATTATACCGTAGCCTGAATTACAGTCATCCTTCAACCATTCATTTACATCGTTCTCGTCTACGTCTGAGCATCCAGAAATGTGTGCAAATGTGTCAGGGAACTCAGAAAAGTCCACAACTTCACAAATCTTGGTGGCAGATGCACAGACAGAAGGCCATAGATGTCATTTCACTAACTTGATCCCATGCATCATATAAATAATGTCTTTCATTTTTGTTGATTTCAATACCGAAATGACACCATATTCTTCAATCAGTTTGCTGAGCGGCTGCCTCCTGTATAACCGCTTGGTGTTTCCCAATACACACTGGTCCATTTGCTGCAACAGAGCTGTTACATTAGGCGGCAGAAATTTCACTCGGATATCACCACTGACCAACTCTTCTACTGCCGGATGTGACAGCGCATTGTCAATTAATAAAATGGCCTTCAGTGGTAAACCTTGTTTTCTTAAAAGCCTTTTAACATTCAGCACAAAGTCTTCTTAAAACCAGGTTTTGAAAGTTCTACTGTCCATCCACGCATTCTTTTTGGCTTTACGTCGTACAGACACAGATAGGTCTTATGGCAATGAAGGGATAAGAAAGGCTTAGGAGTTTGAAGGAAGCGGCGATGGCCTTAATTAAGGTGTGAAAATGGGAAACCACGGAAAACCATCTTCGGGGCTGCTGACAGCAGGATTCGAACCCGCTATCTCCAGGATGCAAGCTCACAGCCGCGCGCCCCTAACTGCATGGCCAACTCGCCCGGTGGATGTGTAAGAAACCATCAAGGCAGATCGATTCACATTTTTTAAAGCACAGGGATTTTTTTTTTAATTTCCCTATTAACAGGAAAGGAAATTTATGTCCTCCAGATGCATTGGTGCATGCCATAATTGTAATGTGATCTTTACTCCTTGTATAACACCTTGCCGATTCATCTAATTTAGATAGTAGTATCTTATTTGGTAGCATGCGATAAAACAGCCCAGATTCATTGGCGTTATATATCTGATCTGGCGTCAAGTTTTTTGAGCAAATCATGTCCTTTATGAAACTGTCAGCAGTGATTTTATCCTCTGTAAAACTTTCACCAGTCACTGAAAGCTGGCGGACCTTTCCAACCAACCCTGACTAGCTGTGAAGTTAGGATCTCCATTTGCTAGCTTGCTGTTTAAAGTAAGCGAATTTTCTTGTAAAATCGGTCCTGAAATATGAACACCATGCTCTCTTTTTTCACTAAACCACATGAATATTGAGTCATCTAGAGGTTCATCTCTAGCTTTCTTTACTGTGACACGATTCTCTAAACTATCTTTCGTCTTAATTTTAAAGCACAAGTCTTCAATTTCTCCTTGGTTTTTCTTCCAAACAGACACAGCTGAAGTCCCTACGCCATAGTCTACAGCAAAATTTGTCAAATGTTCTCCTTTGTCCAGCCTGTTTAATGCTTCTAACTTTTTGTCCGTGGAAACAATCACTTTCTTCTGTTTTGAAGCCATTTCACCCTCGCTCAAACAATTCAATACTGCAATGGAAAATACTGTAACTGTACAACGTGGTTACTGGTGTGGTCTCTCATGGACTACTGCATATGATGACTCATTCCCTTCCTCTTTCGTTGTCTTGAGCAATCACACAGGGGGTCATTATTGAGCAACAATGTGAACCCGAGATAACGTTTGCAGTAGCAGACGAGTGTCAGACTCGATGTCAGCAGGACTGTCATTAAAAAAGCGATTGAAGTGACTAAACAATGTTTACCAAGTGGCGAGCTCTGCGTGCTGAGGCGTTGCATTCAGAAAAGCGTGGGTTCAAATCCCACCTCAGCCGTCCTGGGAATTGTTTTCCACGGTTTCCCATTCTCAATTCCAGGCGAATGCCTGACCGCGACTGAATTATTTTCAATTCCTGTCCTTAAATATCCTTGGCGGAAAAGACATTCAAGAAGAGTCGACCCCGTAAAAGAAATACTGTAGAAGTAAAAATACATTTTTATTATTTTTGATCCGGATAAACCAGAGATCCAGATTAATGAGGTTCTTGTGTACTTTATTTTTATTGCACACATGTTTCTCATTGATCTTACATTCTTGTATGTCTGTCAGTTTTTATGTTCTGTTCAGAAAACAAGGGCAGTATAGATCACGTTATGTTTTCTGGTTTGTGTGTATGTATACATGTGTGGGGAACTATTTTGTGTACACATGGGCATTCTATATTTTGCTAGATTCCGACACCCTTTCGGTGTTTTCTTGCTCATCCACTCTGTACTATTCATGTCCACTTTCAGTGTGTGGTATGGATGTGTACTGATAACAAGGGTTTTGACTGCATGATACGTTGTTATTGGTGTGGAGCACGTTTTCCCTATTGGCTTGGTTCTGTGTTTGATTTACCAGACGGGATTCATGTATCAATGAGAAACATGTTTTGATTATACTTGTTGTGAACTATTACGGCATGCTGTATCGGCTTGTCCCTCCGCCCTACGTTTCTGTGTGTTGGTCTCTGTGTGTGTTCGTGTGAATGAGTTTGATATCTGGATCTACATTGTTTTTCTTGTTCTTTTGCGATGTCCGATTTCCAGTAACATTTGTTATTTCATTCTTTTTTCTGGCTTCCCCAGCCATTCTCTCATTTAATTTTGACTCTGCTATCTTTTAACTTCATTTGTATATTTTGAAGGTAACCATGGAAATTTTGTATTTGTTGTTTTCTTCATTGCCCTCACCTTACTTCTTATTTGATAATGTTTTCTTTGTGCCTAAAGGATAATAGATTTTTCTTTGGGAATTGTTGCCGCCACGGAAAAAAAACCCACAAATAAAGGGGGGGTAATGATTTGAGGTCACATCATTGACCCAAAATATAATAGCCTTTTTCTGCATGAGAGAGGCTCAACCATACATACCCCATTGTATTCCTTTCTTCTCTACTTTTATTATGTGTTTCCTTTTCATTTGAATAAACTCTCTTTTATTTAAGATTATGACTGTCTTAATGTATGTGTATCGATTTTAGTGGTCTATTGGTACCGGAAGCCAAGTTCAGCTACCGACTGTTTCCTATCAGTTTCGATCACGATCTACTTTTATCGTCCCTCAGAGTCGGTTTGCTACCTCTATTTACGTGGGGGGAATTGAGTGAAATGGATATTCCTTTTCTGACTCAGTTGTGAAGACACATTTCCTCTTCGACATCTCAAGAACAACTTGATAGATGTTATACTAATTTCATAACCAGCAACGCTGTAAACTTACACATAGAACATCAGGCTATTATATAAATACGATTTGGTTTGGCGTAGCTTGTGTAACGTAGCAAAAGCAAGGAGCATAGTGATTACACTGCAAAGTTACAGTAGAAGTCTGTTATAGCGAGAATGCACAACAGAGAAAAATTTACTCCATATAGCGGATCGTTCTTATATTGATTTTTCGTAAAAGTAGGGGGGAAAACCCCATACACATTAAAATCTGTACGAAACGGCAATAAGTTTGTTCAAAACTGGTGTTTGTGCAGATGATATTCACACTAATGCTTACTTGTTTGTGATAAAGATGTTGATTCCCACAGGGAACCTGAAATATTTGTTCCGAATGAGTAAATTTATAATATCAATATAGTTGGTCCGTTATTGGACACTGGAGTTAAACGCTGGCAACCAGGAATGAGTTAGATGGAAAATTTATAATGTCCAGTGACAGACCAACTATATTGATATTATAAATTTACACATTCGGAACAAATATTTCAGGTTTCCTACGGAAATCAACATCTTTATCATCTGATGGCCACGCAGGCCATAGTGCACTGGCACTGCTGGTGGCTCCAAGTACCCTACGCAGTGGCCTCCACGGTATGCACTAGCCATGTGTCTTGGTAGGTGTGCTAAGTACCAACTGATGAGCCCAACTTAATGCACAGGGGCGATCCAGGAATGATTTAGCTGGAAAATGTCCAATAACGGACCAACAATATTCGTATTGCTCATTTGTTATTTTTCAAAATGCGATACTATACGTTTAATTTCATCACTCCAAAGGCCTCTGTGGCAAACAGCATCACCCAAGCTAACCACAGATGTAGAGAACTCATCACTACATGGGAATAGCCTTTCCGAAATTTAACTAGACGCGAGAAAATACAAACTATCCTCTGACATCAGTGATGTACTCTGCCATATCTTGGTGTATCAAATTCTTACTTTATTTCAGTGTATCAATTTAAAATTAAGCTATCGTTTATTTCAGCCTTTATTTCAAACGAGTTAACAACTGCTATCGGCCACGTCGTTTACGCATTTATTACGAAAAAGTGTTATCCTCTTCTTTTACAGAACAGCAGTCGTTGGGTATTACTAATCGACTCTGACATCGCCATCGAATGTAGACTACTGAGCTCGCAAATGCACACAGAGAGAAAGCGATACAGTTCGATGATCAATCGCATTTTGTGGCAAATGTTTCAGTTTTCTTATTCAAACAGCATCACCGAACCTGACTTAACTGTACTATATGTATAATGAAAACATATTCCAAGCGCCAGTACAGAAATGATAACATTATCGCTATAAATTTTTCATGGAAATAGCCTCTACGAAATTTAACCGGACGTGAGAAAATACAAACTAACCTCTGAAATCAGAGATGCACTCTGCCATATCTTGAGGTGTATCCCATTCTTACTTAATTGCAGTATTTAGCATTAAAATTAAACGATCATTCACTTCAGCCTCTAGTTTTAATGAGTTAACAACTGTTATCTGATACGTTATTTATGCATTTATTGCAAAAACATGTTCTCCTCATTCATCACCATTTTTCTTTATGGAACAGCAGTCGACAGGTATTACTAATGGACTCCGACACTGCCTTCGAACGTCGACGAGATCGCTAGTGGACATACCAACTAAACGATACCGAAGATGATCGATCACGTGTAATATAATGGCCGGGTGCATACATATCAATAACGGAAAAAGTTGCAAAGGCTTAACTGCTCATAATAACGGATGCGTGTGTGATAGAGCTCTTGCAGTAACCGAAGTATAATGCACAGTTTAATGTAGGGACAGACAAAAACTGACGTTACATGCCGTACTCGCTACAGCGGACATATTAGAATACCGTCTTACAGAATATCTGCCAAAGAAGAAAGAAATGAGTGATTTATGAATTTTGATGTTGAAAACAACTGGCTTTGCCTTCAAGAAACTGAAATTGAAAGTAAGTAATCTTTTGATTTCTTTCTTGATCCTGATGTATCCAAACAAGAAAATATAGACGTTTTGTCATTTTTTAAAGTATGATACGGACATGGACACTGCCCTTAAAATACAAACTGTCCGTACAAAATCCGGATGTCTGGCAACTGTTCCTGCCCGTAAGTGACCATTTAGCGCAACCTATGAAAAATGAAATGTTTCATCTCAAGATGGTTTCAGTCATAATAACAGGTAGGCTTACGACAGTTTTACAGCCACTAGATGTCTCTGTTAATAAATGACAATGGATTGGATCTCACAAAACGAGTCACCATTATGAGACCTACCATAGAACAAGGGATAGGACTGATCACTGAAAAACTGTTCATGAAGAGTTTTAAGAAGTCAGTGATATCCGACATGATGGACGGCTTGGAGCATGATGATCCATCTTGTGATGAAAGCTGAGGAGAGTAAAATACAGATACACCGATTTTTTTTTAGACAGTTAATGAGGTCATTTTTGATACGCACGATGTTTGTACGGCTAGAGTTCAATCCAAGGTCGAGCCAATCAGTATTCTGCTGCTTCTGAACTTTAACACGCCATAATAGCATTAGAAGAAAAGCCTCAAAACTGCTAAAATCTTATTTGGTATCATAAATAATAATTTGATAAATAAACACATGAGGTGCTTGACATTAAGTTTATTTTGACTTTTTTGCAATCATTGCATAATTTCTGCCTGACTGCAATATAAGAGTCTCATATTTGGGTTGCTCCATGTTGATTGTATAATACAAGTACCTTAGTCAATACACAAATGTGTCTTAAAAGAAAATTTAAGAAAAATCACTCACTAAGTAAAAGTTTCGGCTCCACTAGGCCTTCCCCAGCCTTAAAAATAAAATTAACAGAACACTCGAAAAAAATATATATAAAAAACTGAAAGTCCTAAGAAAAGTTTGTCATTAATAACATAACTAAAAAGCACCACATAGTGGAACATGGTATAAAGAGTGACAGTGTTCATAGATATCAACTGGTAAGATACTGTACATCCAAATGAAAATCTTTTTAACTAACAATTAGAAAAATGAAAAATGAAATATGCTTTCAATACAGAAAACAAAAGATTGATATTTGAAGTTGTGAAAAAGTTAAATACAATAAGAAAGGAAAAGAAAGTCCATGAAAAAATTTGGACAATAATTAAATGAAAGGGGAGTAAATTTGAAATGAGATAAATGTGACTCGCTTCATGTTGCATATTGAAAAATGTAAAACAAAAGAAAGTTGGAAAACATGAACTAATCTCTGTTAGTCAACTGTTGACTATGGGAAGGGGAGGGAGGGGATAAAAATGAGAAGAAAGGTAGAAGGACAGTTGCAAGAGGAACAGAATGGCTTTAGAAGTGGAAGATCCACTTAAGATCCAATCTTCAGCATGAGGCAATTAGTGGAAAAGAGTTGGGAATATGGAAAGGATCTGATCATGACATTCATAGGAAGGGAGAGGTGTGGGAAACCATGGTCAAGAAAAGACTGGGTACTCGAACTGTAGAAATGGTGCAGGCAATGTACAACTGCGTCAGCAGCTTACACACTTAGTTTGGAAAGATGGTTAAGAAATCAAACTCGACTAAGACACAGGGGAGTGTGCTTTTGGCTTTTTTGTTTCTAGTGGTTAGGACAAAATTGTAAAGGAGACAAAGGAAGCATATGGGAATAGGGAGATGTTATTACTATTTGCAGACAATATTGTGGTTTGGGGTTCGAACAACATACATCTTGATGCACTAAACAAAGAAATTGAAAAGTATGGTATGAAAATCAGTGCAAAGACAAGCAAGACCATGGTCATATCAGGAGGAGAAAGACAAGGAAAAGACATTGTGAAAACTGGTGGTCAAAGCCTTGAAATTGTCGACAGTTTCAAATACAAGAAACATGGTGTAAAATGTACTGAGACCGGGACAAGGACAAAAGGAAATACCTAACGAGTGTGATAGGAAAGAGAGGCGAGAAAGAAGGTCGGAATGAAAAACCTAAATGAGAGAATTGATGGGAGTAAACTATGATTATTTTGACATGTAATGGGGATGGAGGAGGAAAGAATACGAAAAGAAATGACAGAGATGAAGTTTGAGGGAAGGAGAGAGAGAGAGAGACCTAGAACAAGGTGGAAATCTGGACTGCAAAGAACGGCGGAAGGTGGAGAAGTGCTGGATAAACATCCTGCTTTTGTTAATAACATAATGTTATTGGCTTTACGTCCCACTACCTACTTTTAAAGTTTCTGGAGATGCCAAGGTGCCAGAATTTTGTCCTACACGAGTTCTTTTATGTGCCTGTAAATCTACCGACATGAGGCTGATGTATCTGAGCACCTTCAAATACCACCGGATTGAGCCAGGATCGAAGCTGCCAAGTTGGGGTCTGAAAGCCAGCGCCTGAACCGTGCGAGCCACTCGGTTCGGCCTTGCTTTTGTTTCTGTATTGACAGCGTATTTTATTTTTCTAACTGTCCATCAAAATGAATTTCTACAACACAATTATTTTTGTATGTATACATCAAGACTTCAAGAATGAGTGCATTTGCATGTTCCATTAAGATATTTTAAACTTTCCATAGGACTTTCAGTGTTATGTTTTATTTTGAAGTTGAAAGACACATTTTTGTAGTGACTAGGGTGGACCAATTATATAATGTTCCTTTAATTTCTTCTTGATTTCCTCCCCTCAATTTGTGGCCTCTATATTTTAAGAAAAAAAGGAGGGGAAACTGTGCAACTCTGTGCCATAACATACATTTGATGTGAAAGGTGGCAACACCGACATCACTGTGGTAGGAGCACAGGTGCACGGACTAGTCTAGTGTGTTCATCTAGCTACAGAAATGGAGGTAAGGAAAGAAGAGCAAAGAAGTGAGGTTTGTTTTCTGGTGGCCGAGGGTGCTGGAGTTCACAAAACTCATCGTCGCACGTCCCGACGACCGTGCCCGAGGGGCATAGGAGATTCCGAGAAGGGCGCACATCACTGCACAACGATGCCCATCGAGCCATACATTACTCCTGACGTAACACGGCGGACTGATGGTCTTATTACATGTTATAAATCTCATTTTTGGTCCGTATTGAAAATTTACAGTTCAACAACAATAAAGGTGTTTTAATTTAATCCACCTATTCAATACTTTTATTTTCACTTATAGTGGTTACATAAATAGACTCACAGTTAAATGGGACATGTTTCGCCCTCAATTAAGGGCATCTTCAGCCTAAAAACAATCAAGAGTACAACTAATATTAAAAGTGGAAGCTAAAAGTTTAGCCAGTTATTAAAATTCGGGACATAAAAATGTGAAAAATGATACAATATATAAAGATGCTAACGGAAACACTGTCAATGATTAAACTATAATCTTGTCGGAGACTAAAACTTCTTCCATTAAAATTCCAATTAAAACAGTTCATTTAAAATGTTAGTGGAAAACCAAAGTGGTAATAATATAAAGCCAATGACATGAGGGCGTGAGCACAAGCATGAACATGATTGTCATAAATACAATATGTCCAAGGCTGCAGATGAAATTCGTCAGCATGAAGTGAGACAGAAGCATCAGTTGAAAAATTGTAAGTGGCCCTTAGCACCGGTAGGTAACACTATTGGCTGAAACCTTGACAGGAAATGTCAGTAGATACTGAAATAATGTTTTATGTTAGTTGAAAGTTGTTATTTGTTATCTCCTGTTGTGTTGGCTGCTGCCCTTGTGTTGGCTCTGAGTCTGCTGCTGTGTATGTGAGGATCTTCAAAAGGCAGAAGTATTCAGTCAGCAGTATGTAAAGATTGTTGGTTACAAGGATAATGTCCAGACAGGGGAAATGAGTAATACTAAAGAAGTATTAAAATTTACATATGATAACAATGACATTTACAATAAGATACAAAAGTTGAAAACTAGAAAAGCAGCTGGAATTGATCAGATTTCTGGGGATATACTAAAGACAATGGGTTGGGATATAGTACCATATCTGAAGTACCTATTTGATTATTGTTTGGTCGGAGGAGCTATGCCAGATGAATGGAGAGTTGCTATAGTAGCCCCTGTGTATAAAGGAAAGGGTGATAGACATAAAGCTGAAAATTACAGGCCAGTAAGTTTGACATGCATTGTATGTAAGCTTTGGGAAGGCATTCTTTCTGATTATATTAGACATGTTAGTGAAATTAATAACTGGTTCGATAGAAGGCAATTTGGTTTTAGGAAAGGTTATTCCACTGAAGCTCAACTTGTAGGATTCCAACAAGATATAGCAGATATCTTGGATTCTGGAGGTCAAATGGACTGTATCGCGATTGACCTGTCTAAAGCATTTGATAGGGTGGATCATGGGAGACTACTGGCAAAAATGAGTGCAGTTGGACTAGACAAAAGAGTGACTGAATGGGTTGCTATATTTCTAGAAAATAGATCTCAGAGAATTAGAGTAGGTGAAGCTTTATCTGACCCTGTAATAATTAAGAGGGGAATTCCTCAAGGCAGTATTAACGGACCTTTATGTTTTCTTATATATATAAATGATATGAGTAAAGGAGTGGAATCGGAGGTAAGGCTTTTTGCGGATGATGTTATTCTCTGTCCAGTTGTGAGTTTAAAAATAGGAAAAGTCCTCTCAGTTTTAATTACTGCATTGATGGGGTGAAAGTTCCTTGTGGGTATCATTGTAAGTATCTAGGTGTTAATATAAGGAAAGATCTTCATTGGGGTAATCACATAAATGGGATTGTAAATAAAGGGTACAGATCTCTGCACATGGTTATGAGGGTGTTTAGGGATTGTAGTAAGGATGTAAAGGAGAGGGCATATAAGTCTCTGGTAAGACCCCAACTGGAGTATGGTTCCAGTGTATGGGACCCTCACCAGGATTACCTGATACATGAACTGGAAAAAATCCAAAGAAAAGCAGCTCGATTTGTTCCGAGTGATTTCCGACAAAAGAGTAGCGTTACAAAAATGTTGCAAAGTTTGGGTTGGGAAGAATTGAGAGAAAGAAGAAGAGCTGCTTGACTAAGTGGTATGTTCCGAGCTGTCAGCGGAGAGATGGCGTGGAATGACATTAATAGACGAATAAGTTTGAATGGCGTTTATAAAAGTAGGAAAGATCACAATATGAAGATAAAGTTGGAATTCAAGAGGACAAACTGAGGCAAATATTCATTTATAGGAAGGGGAGTTAGGGATTGGAATAACTTACCAAGGGAGACGTTCAATAAATTTCCAATTTCTTTGAAATCATTTAGGAAAAGGCTAGGAAAGCAACAGATAGGGAATCTGCCACCTGGGCGACTGCCCTAAATGCAGATCAGTATTGACTGATTGATTGATTGATTGATTGATTGATTGATTGATTGATTGATTGATTGATTGACTGACTGATATTAGTTGTACTCTTGATGATTGTTTTAGGATGAAGATGCCCTTAATTGAGGGCGAAACATGTCTCATTTAACTGAGTCTATTTATGTTACCACTATAAGTGAAAATAAAAGTATTGAATAGGTGGATTAAATTTAAACACCTTTATTGTCGTTGAATTGATGGTCTTATCCGGGAAAACCGACCAATCACAGAGGAAGAAATTAGCATTCAGGTCAACAATAAGCCATGGCTCCGTGCATGCCATTAACAAAGATCACATGAATTTCCATACAATTTGCGCGCAGTGGTCAAAAGACTGACAGAATGGCATCATGTCCGAGTCGTCTGCAACGGTACCACAAGGAAGAGTCTGGACGTCAGTTTCATTAAGATGAGGAAGTACAAAAGTGAGTGCAGCCTACCACTTTTTACAAAACTGGACTTGATCACCTCGTCTCTCAGTAGGATAAGTGTATTAACGATTTTGGTAATTACTTTTGTAGCAGGTGTTCAGTTTCCACTTGACTGCCTATTATGAAGCACTAGATGACATTTTGTCTCACAGCAGTGAAAGTCACAATTCACCACCTCAGTCAGGATCAAGGTTCAAACGTACTATCTCAAGAAACAAAAGCCGACATTAGCTGTAAAGTTTCTATACAGACACTGTTCTCACCTTGTAAGATGACGGCTGTCTTCGTGAACCTCCATCTCCGAGCTCTTAAATTCGTTTAGTTCTTTGCGTATGGCAGCCTTATCCTTGGGTGTGAGCCTCGTCCATGGTTTATCCGCACGCCTGTCATATTCGTGTGCTTGAGTAACCTCGATGTAATCGTTAAATCGAATAATCTGAAATTCAAAATACCATATATAGGATATTAGATTCACTTACATACATACATACATACATCCATACATTATCATTATAGACTGTTATGCCTTTCAGCGTTCAGTCTGCAAGCCTCTGTGAATTTACTGAACGTCGCCACAATCCTCTATTTACAACTAGTGCAGTGGCCTCATTTAGTTCTATACCTCTTATCTTTAAATTGTTAGGAACTGAGTCTAACCATTGTCGTCTTGGTCTACCTCTACTTCTCTTACCCTCCATAACCGAGTCCATTATTCTCCTTACAACAACAACTTGCTTTACGTCGCACCGACACAGATAGGTCTTACGGCGATGATGGGAAAGGAAAGGGCTAGGAGTAGGAAGAAAGCGGCCGTGACCTTAATTAAGGTACAGCTCCAGCATTGGCCTGGTGTGAAAATGGGAAACCACGGAAAACCATCTTCAGGGCTGCTGAGAGTAGAGCTCGAACCCACTATCTCCCGAATACTGGATACTGGCCGCACTTAAGCAACTGCAGCTATCGAGCTCAGTCATTATTCTCCTAGGTAACCTATCTTCCCCCATTCGCCTCACATGACCCCACCACCAAAGCCGGTTTATGCGTACAGCTTCATCCATCGAGTTCATTCAAAAATTAGCCTTTATCTCCTCATTCCAAGTACCATCCTGCCATTGTTCCCACCTGTTTGTACCAGCAATCATTCTCGCTACTTTCATGTCTCTTACTTCTAACTTATGAATAAGATATCCTGAGTCCATCCAGCTTGCGCTCCCTAAAGCAAAATTGGTCTGAAAACAGACCGATGTAAAGATAGTTTCATCTGGGAGCTGACTTCCTTCTTACAGAATACTGATGATCGCAACTGCAAGCTCACTGCATTAGCTTTACGACACCTTGATTCAATCTCACTTACTATATTACCATACTGGGAGAACACACAACCTAAATACTTGAAATTACCGACCTGTTCTAGCTTTGTATCACCAATCTGACATTCAATTCTGTTGTATTTCTTACCTACTGACATCAATTTAGTCTTCGAAAGGCTAATTTTCATACCATACTCATTGCACCTATTTTCAAGTTGTAAGATATTAGACTGCAGGCTCTCGGCACAATCTGCCATTAAGACCAAGTCGTCAGCATAGGCCAGACTGCTTACTACATTTCCACCTAACTGAATCCCTCCCTGCCATTTTATACCTTTCAGCAGATGATCCATGTAAACTACGAACAGCAAAGGTGAAAGATTACAGCCTTGCCTAACCCCTCTAAGTACCCTGAACCATGAACTCATTCTACCATCAATTCTCACTGAAGCCCAGTTGTCAACATACACGCCTTTGATTGATTTTAATAATCTACATTTAATTCCATAGTCCCCCAGTATAGCGAACATATTTCTCCCTCGGTACCCTGTCATATGCTTTCTCTAGATCTACGAAACATAAACACAATTCCCTATTCCTCTCATAGCATTTTCCAATGACCTGGCGCATACTGAAAATCTGATCCTGACAGCCCCTCTGTGGTCTGAAACCACACTGGTTTCCATCCAATTTCCTCTCAACGACTGATCGCACCCTTCCTTCCAAGATGCCAGTGAATGCTTTGCCTGGTATACTAATCAATGAGATACCTGGATAGTTGTTGCAATCCTTCCTGTTCCCTTGCTTATAGATCGGTGCAATTACTGCTTTTGTCCAATCTGAAGGTACCTTACCAACACTCCATGCTAATCTTACTACTCTATGAAGCCATTTCATCCCTGCCTTCCCACTGTACTTCACCATTTCAGGTCTAATTTCATCTATTCCTGCTACCTTGTGACAATGGATGTTACTTACCATCCTTTCCACTTCCTCAAGCTTAATTTCACCAACACCATTTTCCTCCTCCCGATGATCGCAACACCACCAGAAAGATTACCTTTTACGCTGAGAAGATGTTCAAAATATTCCCTCCAACTCTCCAGTGATTCCCTGGGATCTATTATGAGTTCACCCGAATTATTCAAACACTGTTCATTTCCTTTTTCCCTCCCCTCCTAAGATTCTTTATTACTGTCCAGAAAGGTTTCCCTACTGCTTGACATAGCCTTTCGAGGTCATTACCAAAATCTTCCCAGGACTTCTTTTTGGATTCAACAACTATTTGTTTAGCTCTGTTTCTTTCATCTACATACAAATCCCTGTCTGCCTCAGCCCTTGTTTGGAGCCAATTCTGATAAGCCTTTTTTTATATTGTATTGAAAAGGTGGAAACATTTAAGTTATTATTATTATTACTTAAAAGTCAGGTTGTGAGTTTCACAAATAGGAAAAATCCTCTCAGTTTTAATTACTGCGTTGATGGGGTGAAAGTTCCTTTTGGGGATCATTGTAAGTATCTAGGTGTTAATATAAGGAAAGATCTTCATTGTGGTAATCACATAAATGGGATTTTAAATAAAGGATACCGATCAATGTACATGGTTTTGAGGGTGTTTAGGGGTTGTAGTAAGGATGTAAAGGAGAGGGCATATAAGTCTCTGGTAAGACCCCAACTAGAGTATGGTTCCAGTGTATGGGACCTTCACCAGGATTACCAGATTCAAGAACTGGGAAAAATCAAAAGAAAAGCAGCTCAATTTGTTCTGGGTGATTTCCGACAAAAAAGTAGTGTTACAAAAATGTTGCAAAATTTGGGCTGGGAAGAATTGGGAGAAAGAAGACGAGCTGCTCGACTAAGTGGTATGTGATCAGATTCAATTTACAAAGTATACATTTATTGTTCACCTATTCAATACCTACAGTACCACGTTTTGTCGTTAAATAATCATAAAAGGTTGAAAATTGTGGACATGTTTCGCCCCTCTTATTGGGCATCATCAGCACATTAGTTAATCTTAAAACAAACAATTTTTAAAAAAAATGATTACACTATTGTTGATGAAAAATTGAGATGAGATATGAGATATAAACAATAGTGTTAAAATTGTTTGTTTTAAGATTAACTAATGTGCTGATGATGCCCAATAAGAGGGACGAAACATGTCCACAATTTTCAACCTTTTATGATTATTTAACGACAAAACGTGGTACTGTAGGTATTGAATAAGTGAACAATAAATGTATACTTTGTAAATTGAATCTGATCACCGTAGTCAATATGGACCAAAAAATGAGATTAATCACTTGTAACTGGTATGTTCCGAGCTGTCAGCGGAGAGATGGCGTGGAATGACCTGAGTAGACGAATAAGTTTGAGTGGCGTCTTTAAAAGTAGAAAAGATCACAATAGGAACCTAAAGTTGGAATTCAAGAGGACAAATTGGGGCAAATATTCATTTGTAGGAAGGGGAGTTAGAGATTGGAATGACTTACCCAGGCAGATGTTCAATTAATTTCCAAATTCTTTGAAATCATTTAAGAAAAGGCTAGGAAAACAACAGATAGGGAATCTGCCACCTGGGTGACTGCCCTAAATGCAAATCAGTATTGATCGATCGATTGATTTACGTTTACAAGCTGCTCTCACTTTATCATTACACCAAGATATTCATCTTTACACACAGTTGTTCTCAGGCATTCCCTTGCTGTTTCTACTACAGCATCCCTGTAAGCCACCCGTTTTCTTTCTACATCCTGAACCGCCTTACAGGCTACTATTCAAAACTTCTCACTAATCATATCCATGTACTTCTGTCTTTTCTACCCTTATTCGTTTGCAGACAGATTTCACTTTCTCTTCCCTAGGCCTACAGATACTTAATTCACTACAGATCAGATAGTGGTCTGTATCATCGAAAAATCCCCGGAAAACTCGTACATTCCTAACAGATTTCCTGAATTTGAATTTGAAGTCTATCATGGATCTGGTACCCCTAGCCTCCCATGTGTAGCGGTGAATAGCCTTATGCTTGAAGAATGTATTTGCAACAGCTAAACCCATACTAGCACAGAAGTCCAGCAAATGCTTCCCATTCCTATTAGCTTCCATATCTTCCCCACATTTACCAATCACCCTTTCATATCCTTCAGTTCTATTCCCAACTCTCACATTGAAATCGCCCATTAGCACTATTTTATCCTTGCTATTGACCCTGACCACGATGTCACTCAATGCTTCATAAAACTTGTCAACTTCATCCTCATCTGCACCCTCACATGGTGAATACACTGAGACAATTCTCGTCCTAATTCCTCGAACTGCCAAATCTACCCACATCATTCACTCATTTACATGCCTAACAGAATTATGTTGCATGCAATGGTATTCCTGATGAACAGCCCTACCCCATACTCTGCCCTTCCCTTTCTAACACCCGTCAAGTACACTCTATAACCTATCTCTTCCTCGTTATCTCCCCTGACCCGAATATCACTTACTCCTAGCACATCCAGATGCATTCTCTTAGCTGACTCAGCCAGTTCTACTTTCTTTCTTCCATGTGTTTGAGTCATCAGTCCATAGACTGGTTTGATGCAGCCCTCCATGCCACCCTATCCTGTGCTAACCTTTTCATTTCTACATAACTATTGCATCCTACATCTGCTCTAATCTGCTTGTCATATTGATATCTTGGTCTACCCCTACTGTTCTTACCACCTACACTTCTTTTAAAAACCAACTGCACAAGTCCTGGGTGTCTTAAGATGTGTCCTATCATTCTCTCTCTTCTTCTTTTCAAATTTAGCCAAATCGATCTCCTCTCACCAATTCGATTCAGTATCTCTTCATTCGTGATTCGATCTATCCATCTCACCTTCAGCATTCTTCTGTAACACCACATTTCAAAAGCTTCTATTCTCTTTCTTTCTGAGCTAGTTATCGTCCATGTTTCACTCCCATACAATGCCATGCTCCACACGAAAGTCTTCAAAAACATCTTTCTAATTCCGATATCAATGTTTGAAGTGAGCTAATTTCTTTTCTTAAGAAAGCTCTTCCTATCTTGTGCTAGTCTGCATTTTACTTCCTCCTTACTTCTGCCATCGTTAGTTATTTTACTACCCAAGTAACAATATTTATCTACTTCCTTTAAGACTTCATTTCCTAATCTAATATTTCCTGCATCACCTGCATTCGTTCAACTGCACTCCATTACTTTTGTTTTTGACTTCTTTATTTTCATCTTGTACTCCTTACACAAGACTTCGTCCATACCATCCAGCAGCTTCTCAAGATCTTCTGCAGTCTCAGATAAAATAATAATATCATCGGTAAATCTCAAGGTTTTGATTTCCTCTCCTTGGATTGTGATTCCCTTTCCAAATTCCTCTTTAATTTCCTTTACTGCCTGTTCTATGTAAACACTGAAAAGGACGAGGGACAAACTGCAGCTTTGCCTCACTCCTTTCTGTATTGCTGTTTCTTTTTCAAAGCTCTTGATTCTTATCACTGCAGACTGATTTTTATACAGATTGTAGATAATTATTCGTTCTCGGTATCTGATCCCAATCACCTTCAGAATCGTAAATAGCTTGGTCCAATCAACATTATCGAATGCCCTTTCTAGATCTACGAATGCCATGTACGTGGGCTTGTCCTTCTTGATTCGATCCTCTAAGATCAGACGTAAAGTCAGGATTGCTTCATGTGTTCCTACATTTCTTCTGAAGCCAAATTGATCTTCTCCCAACTCAGCTTCAACTTGTTTTTCCATTCTTCTGTAAATAATACGTGTAAAAATTTTGCAGGCATGAGATACTAAACTAATGATGCAGTAGTTTTCACACCTGTCAGCACCGGCTTTCTTGGGAATAAGTATAACAACATTCTGCCGAAAATCGGATGGGACTTCTCCTGTCTCATACATCTTACACACTAAATGGAATAACCTTGCCATGCTAGTTTCTCCTAAGGCAGTCAGTAATTCAGAGAGAATGTCATCAATTCCAGGTGCCTTGTTCCTATTTAGGTTGCTCACAGCTCTGTCAAACTCTGACTTCAAAATTGGGTCTCCCATTTCATCAGCATCAACAGCCTCTTCTTGTTCCAGAACCAAATTATCTACATCTTTACCTTGATAGAACTGTTGGATATGTTCTTGCCATCTTCCTGCTTTGTCTTCTTTCCCTAGAAGTGGCTTTCCATCCGAGCTCTTAATATTCATACACCTAGATTTCCTTTCTCCAAAGGTTTCCTTGATTTTCCTGTATGCAGCATCTACCTTTCCCAGGACCATACAGCCTTCGACATCCTTGCACTTCTCCTTCAGCCATTCTTCCTTAGCTACCTTGCACTTGATTCTTTAATCGCCTGTATTCTTTTCTGCCGTCTTCATTTCTAGCATTCTTGTATTTTCGTCGTTCACCAATCAGGTCTAGTATCTCCTGAGTTATTCACTGATTCTTAGTTGATCTTTTCTTCCTTCCTAACATCTCTTCAGCAGCCCTACTGACTTCATTTTTCATGACTCTCCACTCTTCCTCTATTGTGTTTCCTTCAGCCTTTTCATTTAGTCCTTGTGCAACATGTTCCTTGAAACAATCCCTCACACTCTTTTCTTTCAACTTGTCTAGATCCCATCCTTTTGCATTCTTTCCTTTCTTCAATTTCTTCAACTTCAGATGGCATTTCATGACCAACAAGTTGTGGTCAGAGTCCACGTCTGCTCCTGGGAAAGTTTTGCAATCCAACACCTGGTTTCTGAATCTCTGCCCGATCATAATGAAGTCTATTTGATACCTTTCAGTGTCTCCAGGTCTCGTCCACATATACAGCCGACGTTTTTGGTGTTTGAACCAAGTATTGGCAAGGACTAAATTATGATCAGTTTAGAATTCAACCACCCGAGTTCCTCTTTCGTTCCTTTGTCCCTATCCGAATTCTCTTACTGTATTACCTTCTCTTCCTTGGTCTACCACTGCATTCCATTCTCCCATCACAAGTAGATTCTCGTCACCTTTTACATATTGTATTAAATCTTCTCTCTCTTCATATATTCTTTCAGTTTCCTCATCATCCGCTGAGCTATTAGGATTATAGACCTGCACTATTGTGGTGGGCATTGGTTTGGTGTCTATCTTGACGACAATAATTCTTTCACTATGCTGGTCATAGTAGCTTACCCGCTGCCCTATTGTCTTATTCATTATTAAACCAACTCCTGCATTTCCCCTTTATTAAACCAACTCCTGCATTTTCCCTGTTTGATTTCGTGTTGATAATTCGGTAGTCGCCTGACCAAAAATCCTGTTTTTCCTGCCAACGTACTTCACTTATACCAACTACATCTAACTTTAGTCTATCCATCTCCCTTTTCAGATTCTCTAACCTACCACAACGATTCAAACGTCTAACATTCCACACTCCGACTCACAGAATGTCAGTATCCATCTTCCTGATGATGGCCCGCTCTCATGCAGTCCCCACCCGGAGATCCGAACGGGGAACTAGTTTACCTCCGGAATATTTTACCCAGGAGGAACCCATCATCAGTACATCATTCATACAGAGAGAGCTGCATGTCCTCGGGAGTTAGTTACGGATGTAGTTTCCCATTGCTTTTAGCCGTGTAGCAATATCACCATAGCTAAGCCATGTTGAGTATTATTACAAGGCTATATCAGTCAATCATCTAGACTGCTGCCCTTGCAACTCCTGAAAGGCTGCTACCCATAAGCCCCATTAATATTGATAGCTCTACATCGAATTCCATTTTGTTCGCCAAGTTGTTTCCAAGGAGTCCCTCGCCTGTGAAATGGGAGTGGGACTCCGTTACTCCTATAGGTCCAAGGCTTGCTTAAAATGTTCTGATCTTGGTAAATTCATGACGCACGATGCTACCCTACTTACACACAGCCCAAGTGAGGATCTCTAATCTAACAGGTTATGGACCACCGGTGGATTGTGTAGTCCTAGCCACCTGAGCACAAGGAGAATATGCCCACACCCATTCCATAGCAACTGGTATCCCGACTCTCAGGACCGCTTACTAGGCCACTCAGCCGTTGATCATGGTGACTACAGTAACCCACACCATGAACCAGTAAAGCAAATTACAAATATGGTTACCTGACTACAAGTCATCAGGTTGTAACTTTTTTGATGATAATAATAAATAAAATCATGAATAAAAATATATAAATAAAATTACTCAAAAACTTAATAAAATTAATAAGCATAATTAACCGAAATGTCCGTAGTATGGGCGCCAGAGTTCACCCAGAATGGATCCCTCGAATTTAGATAAGAGCATGATAAACTGTATATCCCAGGGCGTGTACATAATGCTGCGTACTGGTACATCTGCTGCAGGCCTTACCTAACCTCCTGAAAACGACTAATTAGGTAGGAACTGCACCTAGGTTCATCAATAACACTGATTCTAAAATAGCTAACTATATTCTTAACAAATTCCGTGCATGAGCACCTCATCAACATACAACATTATACATATAATACACACATAAAATATTGCTGGAAGACTCCATATTTACAACAACAACAACATAATGAAAATCGTGGGAAAATGAAAGCGAGAACTAAGCTAACATTTGTAGATAGTCCGATGAACAATGTACATGTATGAAGATAAATACCCTTCACTGTCTCTATATCAATTCGACTTATCGATTCTCATAATCGGCAGTTATTACATCACACAGATACTGTACCTTGTACTACTGTGTTCACATATTTTAACACTTGTTGTAAAGATATATACACACACACACACGTCTGTCGATCCTCAACATAAATTATGGAAAGTCTGAGATAGCTTTCACCAACATATAATGCTAGGCCGCCACAAGTGCTACCATACTTAATGCGCAAGCACTCTCCACAATCATCCACTTTCCACGAACATAACAAGACTACGCTCCACGAACGTTTAAAGTCCAGTCCATTGCAGCCGTGTCACTCCAGTACCGTGTATCAGCACCACTTCCTTCCCGTACAGTGTGTCAGTTGTCGTTCCTTCATACAGTGTTACTGCTTGTAGTTGTCTACCTTCTCGTTCCTTTACAATCATCTCTACAATCACCCTTACAATGTTCCTGGTTGCCGCCGTATGATCAACCTTCATAGACATAAACATCCCCCTCCTCCCAGATGATACGTCTGGATTGGTGCTTGCCCACCAATCATGAGTGAACCTCTTGTCAAGACCAAGCCCTGAACTACTTCTTCCTCCCCCCAAGACAATAACAAACACTCGGGAGTTTTACATGAATCACCAAATTTTCCTAATACAACAACAAGCTCATCTCATCAGGCTGGGATATATACATGACTCATGAATTTCCCGACACAAGTACATCACAACAAGCACTGGGGCAGCCATATGACTCATTGAATTACCAGAGTTATTAAAGCAATGTTTTCCCACTCATGCAAAAAACAAATTACTCATACCTACATATGTGGATATCTTCCAGCTTATAAATATAAATGACAAAACATACAAATGAAATACCGATAATAATAATAATAATAATAATAATAATAATAATAATAATAATAATAATAATAATAATAATAAATTGAATACTGACAATAATATCTCTACCTTCTACATATAATTCGGGGGTGTGATATATGTACTATCACAAGGTTGCACAAGCAAATTTGAGGTAAAGACCCTGGCATCTATCCATTATACCTACTGTATTTCTCCGAATCTAAGACGACTCCCATTACTTTCTTCAAAATTAAATAATGCTTAAAATATGCTTTGTGAAATCATTATTTTATTTATAATGAATTACAAATTTAATATTTAAGAAAAAAGTAGACATATGCAAGTAGCAAGTAAATTCTACCTACTTCCCTAATCACTTTCATTAGCGACATCTAGGTTCTTGGAATTCCTGTTTGTAGTACCACTTCGCAAGCCCAGATTTGTATCGCATCTCATGTTAGGGTCATACTGTCCTTGGATTTTTCGCGCACATACCTCGAAATTTCATCTTCGACTTCTTTGAAATGTCCTTGCTGTGGGCCATTGAATGCTTTCTTTGTTGAGTACACATTTTTTGACCGATTTTTGTCTATACGCCAACGCCGAATACTGACTTCACTTTTCTTGTGTTTGCACAATTATTCCTCATTTCTGTGTGTTTAACTTAAAACTGGCATCGTAATATCGACGTGAACCCGGTGAAAACCTGCCAGTGATCCTGTTCCACGTTCTTTATTGACGGTCAACTTTGCAAGTGGGAAGTTGTCTGGATTTCTAAATAACTCTGCTGTCTATAAAAATGTTACTTATTTTAAGCATCAGTTACAACTGTATAATAAAGAAAGGCATATGTGCACCGGGGGTGAAGGGAAGAACCGTCGTTTCTGTGGAAGCTACCAGTGGTGTTCATCATTGTTGGCTTGTGAAGGCAAGATGACCCTTCATTTTTCACAAGAATTTCTCAGGGAAGAACATCGTCTTGTATTCAGGGAAATGCAGTACATTCTACAAGCCGAGTATTGGCGGCTCTCTCCTCCCTTCTACTTACTGTAATTTTGTTAACGCACATCTCAGTATCCTTGTATCTAGTAATTCACAAGCATCTTCTGCAGTCCAGAAGCTAGAAGTCACAATCCCACAAAAATGAATGCTAATCATTTAAGTTTTACAGTGCTTTTAAGCTAGATGGTACAGAATTTGTCAAGATAAACTCTATAAGAGGATGTAGGATTCCATAATGGAAAAGCCAAAGAGAGAAGAAGAAAGTGGTAGAGTAGATTACTGAAAGAAGAAATAGTGATCATGAAACTTGTGAAACAATGCAAAATCTTTGAATTTCAGGATAAGAATATAAAGTAAGTGAAGACAGGGCAAATTACACAGAGAGAGAGAGAACCAGAAACATCAGCCTTACTCTGGCCAGCGATGCTCCAAGCCTCCTCGAGTATAAACAGAACCGAGAAATGATACAACACATTTACAGTCTTACCTTCTTCTCTTTCAACTCTTCTACAGTTGGCCTAAAACTAAGTTTCCGTAGCAACATTCGTTTCTTCTCTTCCTTCATCTTCTTTTCTTCAGCAGCACTTTGTTCTAAACACAAAAAACAAAACAAAAATATTTTAAAATAAGTATTCTTAACAAGTGTTATAGACAGGCAGAGTGAGAGTGCGCGCGCACACACACACACACAGCTTTGAAATTGGGAAGTTATCAGGATTCCTCACAGTCTGTGGTCTGCCTTGAATAAAAAGGCAGACTAGTTCCTATGGCAGTACCAACACAGACATATTGGTCCCGTTTGTGACTAGTGCATCTGGAATAGCACTTTCTGCCTTGCCTGAGGATTCAACCAGCCTCTGGAAAACAGAAATTTGTATGAACAATGACAGAGTTGTGATGGTTTGAGATGCTGTATGGAACCTTAGATGCAGCACATAAATAACCAACAGGTCAGAAAACTGCCTCAAAATCAGAGTTTCTTTGTGCTACTTACCAAGTACACATTTCTTGACCGATTTTTGTCTATATGCCAACAACGAATACTGACTTCACTTTTCTTGTGGCTGCACAATTATTCCTCATTTCTGTGTGTTTAATAATGATTAAATTACCAAAGTGATTCGAGAACAAAAAATACAGAGCAACTGCCTGCCTCCCGGCCTCAGGAAACCAAGGAAAGGACTATCTAATACGAGAGGTTGAAACGTTCGAGCAACGTTGTTGAAGATGCGACCGTGCAGACCGAGCGGCATTCCAAAATCCGCAGGCCATTTGTTGAGCGATAGTCGCATGTCCCTCACTGGAACTAACATCAGAGAATGGCCAACGAGTTATGGGCAAGAGACAGCAAGAAAGCAACGAATCAATACAAGGGTGTGAGTGGCAAAAAATCCGAGAGGGAGAAGTCTTCCTGAATAGAAAAATCAAACAGCATTCATTTACAGCTCCCGGGCAAATGAATTTGGTTCATGTCGATGATTATATGATATACTTTCAACACATCCCTTTGGTTCCTTTGAATCTTCAAGATTTTCAAGTTAAATTCCATCATTCTTCTGAAGCATGATATTGAATGTGCTCAATACTATTAGATCTGCCTTTGACTGTGTGGAAAAATACATACATCTAGCAAAATTAGAATCTTTAACTTATCATCCAATATAACAATGTACACAAAATCTTTTCTATCAAATTTATAAAGTGAAAAGAACCTCATGGAAGCAAATTGAGACAGGGACACCTCAGGGTTCTGTAATTCCTCCTCTTCTCTTTTTCTTTTACAATTAACCATATTCCATCAGATATTGAAAAATGTATATATCCCCTCTATGCTGATGATTTACGGTTCCATCCTCATACAAAGATCACCGGTATTCAGGAAGCTATATGTCAAATGAATCAAGACTTTGCAAACTGTGAAAGACTGTAAATATCCCCTAATAACGTGGAGAGGAATCATTATCCCTTTTGAAAACAAAGTTACATATTTAGGATTAGTACCAGACAAAAACCTTGACTGGACAAAAGAGACCAGTTTTATGCCAATGAGTATTTTTCTAACAATGCCTCTGTTCGACTATTGCGATGTCGTGTACAGCAGACTAAGTGGTGCCCTCTCTATAGACTTCAGAGAGCTCAGAATGCTTATGTCCGCTTTATAATGAACATTTCAAAATTTATAACTCCTGCATTCCATGAGCTAAACTGTCTTAAACCAAACCAGTGTCTTAGCTATCATTCTTTGCTTATACTCCTCAAAATAATATACAAGCAGTCACCACCTTATCTAGCCGATTCATTCCAGTTGCTCTCGGACATTCATAACATCCCTCAAAATAACAAATCACAGTTCCACCCTCTACAATACATTTTTTGTCAATACAACTCGAAGATAGAATCCATTGCCCATTTTGACGGCAGTAACTTGAGTGTAAATACTGTACGAGAATTGCATTTTCCTGTTTTGTTATTTCATTCTGCATGTTACTAAGTTTCGAGCTAAATTTGTTCCTATTGACGTATTGAGACAACTTTTTACTCTGGGTTATTTTATATATGTTTCTTTTTTCTTTCCTTTAATAAGTTTGTATAACTATGTGCACAGGTTAGGAATTATATTGTCAAATCGTATGTACATTATAATTGATTATTTTAACCATGAAAATTCAATTTTGTCCTAATGACTTACATTCAGTCTGTGAAATCACTTTTCTGCCTTGTCAATACTTCACGTATCACCTCCCATAGATGTTTCGAGAGCTACTGCTCCCTTCCTCAGCGGTGCAAAACATCAAACAAAAATCCTTGGACTTGACACATTTGTACAACAGTCATCAATAAAACAAATTACACAAACAATTCTTGATATCGTTAAAAAATCCCTTTTCTTTGTAAAATGTTAACTTATCCTTACTATTCACCGCTACACGTGGGAGGCTAGGGGTACCAGATCCATAATAGACTATATCTTAACAGACTTCGAATTCAGGAAATCTGTTAGGAATGTACGAGTTTTCCAGGGATTTTTCAATGATACAGACCACCATCTGATCTGTAGTGAACTACGTATCTCTAGGCCTAGGGCAGAGAAAGTGAAATCTGTCTGCAAACGAATAAGGGTAGAAAATCTCCAGGACGAGGAAATTAGACAGAAGTACATGGATATGATTAGTGAGAAGTTTCGAACAGTAGTCAGTAAGCAGGTTCAGGATATAGAAAGAGAATGGGTGGCTTACAGGGATGCTGAAGTAGAAACAGCAAGGGAATGCCTAGGAACAACTGTGTGTAAAGATGGGAAAAGGCGAACATCTTGGTGGAATGATGAAGTGAGAGCAGCTTGTAAACGTAAAAAGAAGGCTTATCAGAAATGGCTCCAAATAAGGGCCGAGGCAGACAGAGATTTGTATGTAGATGAAAGAAACAGAGCAAAACAAATAGTTGTTGAATCCAAAAAGAAATCATAGGAAGTTTTTGGTAAAAACAAGGAAAGGCTAGGTCAAGCAGCAGGGAAACCTTTCTGGACGGTAATAAAGAATCTTAGGAAGGGAGGGAAAAAGGAAATGAACAGTGTTTTGAGTAATTCAGGTGAACTCATAATAGATCCCAGGGAACCACTGGAGAGGTGGAGGGAACATCTTCTCAATGTAAAAGGAAATCATCCTGGTGGTGTTGCGAACAGACAAGCTCATGGGGAGGAGGAAAATGATGTTGGTGAAATTATGCTTGAGGAAGTGGAAAGGATGGTAAATAAACTCCATTGTCATAAAGCAGCAGGAATAGATGAAATTAGACCTGAAATGGTGAAGTATAGTGGGAGGGCAGGGATGAAATGGCTTCATAGAGTAACAAAATTAGCATGGAGTGTTGGTAAGGTACCTTCGGATTGGACAAAAGCAGTAATTGCACCTATCTATAAGCAAGGGAACAAGAAGGATTGCAACAACTATCGAGGTATCTCATTGATTAGTATACCAGGCAAAGTATTCACTGGCATCCTGGAAGGGAGGGTGCGATCAGTCGTTGAGAGGAAGTTGGATGAAAACCAGTGTGGTTTCAGACCACAGAGAGGCTGTCAGGATCAGATTTTCAGTCTGCGCCAGGTAACTGAAAAATGCTACGAGAGGAATAGGCAGTTGTGTTTATGTTTCGTAGATCTAGAGAAAGCATATAACAGGGTACCGAGGGAAAAGGTGTTTGCCATACTGGGGGACTATGGAATTAAAGGTAGATTATTAAAATCAATCAAAGGCATTTATGTTGACAATTGGGCTTCAGTGAGAATTGATGGTAGAATGAGTTCTTGATTCAGGGTACTTACAGGGGTTAGACAAGGCTGTAATCTTTCACCTTTGCTGTTCGTAGCTTACATGGATCATCTGCTGAAAGGTATAAAAAGGCAGGGAGGGATTCAGTTAGGTAGAAATGTAGTAAGCAGTCTGGCCTATGCTGACGACTTGGTCTTAATGGCAGATTGTGCCGAAAGCCTGCAGTCTAATATCTTGGAACTTGAAAATAGGTGTAATGAGTATGGTATGAAAATTAGCCTCTCGAAGACAAAATTGATGTCAGTAGGTAAGAAATTCAACAGAATTGAATGTCAGATTGATGATACAAAGCTGGAACAGGTAGATAATTTCAAGTATTTAGGTTGTTTGTTCTCCCAGGATGGTAATATAGTAAGTGAGATTGAATTAAGGTGTAGTAAAGCTAATGCAGTGGGCTCGCAGTTGCGATCAACAGTATTCTGTAAGAAGGAAGTCAGCTCCCAGATGAAACTATCTTTACATTGGTCTGTTTTCAGACCAATTTTGCTTTAGGGAGCGAAAGCTGGGTGGACTCAGGATATCTTATTCATAAGTTAGAAGTAAGAGACATGAAAGTAGCAAGAATGATTGCTGGCACAAACAGGTGGGAACAATGTCAGGAGGGTACTTGGAATGAGGAGATAAAGGCTAATTTAGGAATGAACTCGATGGATGAAGCTGTACGCATAAACCGGCTTCGGTGGTGGAGTCATGTGAGGCGAATGGGGGAGGATAGGTTACCTAGGAGAATAATGGACTCTGCTATGGAGGGTAAGAAAAGTAGAGGTAGACCAAGATGACGATGGTTGGACTCGGTTTATAACGATTTAAAGATAAGAGGTATAGAACTAAATGAAGCCACAACACTAGTTGCAAATCGAGGATGTACATTAATAAATTCACAGAGGCTTGCAGACTGAACGCTGAAAAGCATAACAGTCTATAATGATAATGTATGTATCCTTACTATGTCATTTAGTAAGAACTTTAAAATTTTCAAATAAAAAAATGAATAAAACCTATTTAACTAGTCACTATACTAAAATTTGAAAGGCTGTCTGCTCCGTTCTTGATAATGTCTCCTTTCCTGAAATCCTTCTTTACACATTAAAAAGAAAAACATTATATTTAAATTTCTTAATCTGTAATTCAAGTATCTGATTTGTATACTTCATTCCAAAAAATTGTCAATTGACTTACTGCTAAAGTTCTAAAACTTTCCATATAAATCAGAATTTCTCTTCTTAATCTCTTGCAACCATGCAACCATTTTTAACAGTCAAGTTCCTTTTTTGTTTGATGTTTTGCACCTCTGAGGAAGGGAGCAGTTGAGCTCTCGAAACATGTACGCCAGGTGAAGTACTGACAAGGCGGAAAAGTGTTTTCACAGACTATACATTATAAGACATGGTGACAATATTCTCTCACCCATGGGTAACTACTAATGCAGATATCGAACTTGAATTATTATTATTATTATTATTATTATTATTATTATTATTATTATTATTATTTTACGATTATGGTTATTATTACTTGTAATGTATAGCCATGAAGGTGTTACATCCATTTATTATTATTATTATATTATTATTATTATTACATCATATGTACTGTCCGCACACTTTATCTTGATGCATTTGTGTACGGGGTGAGGAGTAAGGAGCGAGCTGTCTTGGTATCGATAGTGCTGCCTGGTGCTGCCAACTGCATGATAACGAAATCTGAATTGAATCGAGAATATGATCGATCGATATGAAATTTCTAAACCGTTATCATCTTAAGCCAACAACTATGTCACATACACATTATATAACATTATACAACATATCTCTCGATGCGAATCTTGTTCCTAGCATGAATTCTATACTTTGACTTTGATGTGTAAACAACAACAGTACCAGTACGTAAAGTTTACGCCAGATGTCGCACAACGATGCTTAAGCGATTCATAGTTTGTGTTTCAAAGGTTGCCAGTATGAATCTCGAAGATCGCCGAGGTCGACCGATTCAGCACTAGGATGTAAATGCACCAAGATAAAGTGTGCGGATAGTACATACAATATGATCGTGCTGTTTGTGAGGTTATGTCATGAAACATGTGCTATATATAAATATTTATATCAGTTCAGTTAATACATGTAAATTAATATTATAATTTATTCTTACCTGTATATATAAATTGTAATCCATAATTGTGAAACACACTTTACTTCCAGAAAGGTAATATGTACGAGAACGATTGAGAATATTCCATACATTATAATCTATGTATTATGCACTCTCAAGTTTTCGAGAAGGTATTGCTTGTAATGTATCTTTCTGGAAGCCTGGCCAGGATACCTATATAAAGAGACGATCTTGACGGTGAAGTTAGTTACTGTTAAGCGAGCTGTTGGAAGTTATTGGTTGAAGAGTCATGGTGTAGCAAGGTTATGCTTGTGACCACGTGTCGGCATGCTTTTAAGCAGTCAACTGTTTTATTTGTGTTCCAAGGTTGTATTCTCCATGTGCAGCGATTGGCTTTTGTCAAAATGGTGGCTTGGTGATGCAAGTGTTTTGTTGTGATAGCAGTGATCAAGGTTATGTATGTGTTTAATTTGTAAATACATGTAAATAAAATAATTGTACCAACTGACAGCATCTTATGTGAGGCTTTGTGGTTTGACAGAATAGTGGCTTAATAACCCGAGTCATGCCACGGAAACAAGAAGAAGAGCACATTACTACTGAACTACATGTAGTTAATCACAGGACTTACTTTTTAAGATGTTCCTTTCTTCTAATTCTTCCTGTGTTGGTCTCATGCTGAGTCGCCTGGAAAAACAGAAATAGTAATGAACACCCAAATTATCTAGAGGAATGAATGAAGGTCCCCCTTAGTGTGGGCAGTCTCAGCTCGATCTGCTATGTGGAGAAATTAAAATCATACTCAGTATTAATTTTGGATCAGGAATACAAAACGTGAAAAGGAGTGCAGTTCACTTTTTGTCTGTCTGTGGATTGTGTCAAAATTACAGCACAACAGCTCAGCACTATTTCCCCAAGCTCTGTATTTGAATTCAAGGATAGCCTAGTTCGGCACCAGACTATGTTAACAGGAACAAAGCAATTCATACTAGCTGCAATGAGAAACTGTACATAACACAAGTTGTGCAAAGTTTTTGACAATTATTACATTTTTCACAAACTTCAAAATATCTTGAGAAATATTAATTCTATCTAAACCTCTAATTAATACAAGTTATAAGAACTACAATTTTCAATAATTCAAGTCCCATATATTTTACCGTATGAACTATGATAAGAAGGATATTCCTGAATTTGTATTTTCATTGCCGAGCATCACCGACGTAGAAATATTTTTCAGTCATCATTGTAACGAGTTAACTGTCGATGGCTGCCATTGAGATTGTTTCTATTAAGTGAAATACCACAAGGTCTCACCATACTTTGATCAGGATGATAACGAAGATGACCACTCAAATGAAAATGTAAACGAGAAGAAGAAGAAGAAGAAGAAGAAGAAGGAGAAGGAGAAGAAGAAGAAGCTTTGAAATGACAGGGAATGAACTAATCCCTTGACCTTGGAAGTCATAATACCGGGCCTACAATGTCCTAAGCCCACAAAACCGTCAGCTGAGGTGCGTTGCCACTGCGCTTGATAATGTTACTACAACAGCTAGTCTTAAATACAATTCTTACAGCTAGTCACTATTTATTTTAGTTTTTTTTAACTCTTTAACATTGTGTCAGGGACCAGCACATCGTTTTCAAGAAAACTGGTTCTTTTGGAAGGTGAGTAGTAAAATTCGGCCCTATGAAACTATGAAAGAAACCATTTTTAAAATATAAAAATGATTGAATATGGTTGCCACAGAAAACTGTACATGATAGGGGATTTTTGATTTCAAATTCAAATTGCGATGGGCGAGTTAGTTTAACTGACAATTCCATTTCATTGCCTGAAAAACATTAAAATTTTGTTGTAAAGTAAATTTTTCTGACGACGACAGTCATATAGTTGCATTCTCGTATAAACGTTCTTGTATCAACATTCAAGCCAAAATAATGGAGGTCAAGATATTTGTAAGTATACTTGAACTGTATAAATTACAGAATAGAATTTGAATCGAGTTAGCATAGTATGTGAACCAAACTGTGTATACTAGCTGTTCAGTAAGTGACTAATCTCATGTTTTAATCCGTATTGAAATCTGTTAGTATACAATAATAAAGTTTTATTATGAATCCACCTGTTCAATACATTATAATGTTGTTACATTAAAATAACTTCATTAGTTAAAAAGTTACATATGGGACATGTTTCGCTCTCTTATAGAGCATCATCAGCCAAATCCGAATCTCAAACAATTGTTATTTACGTAACGAAGACTTAAGAACCATTAGAACACTTTTGACAAACTTAAAACTTATTCTATTCAAAAATCATAAAATATAAAATCCTTGTATACATGGCTCAATTACATGTGCTTATTAGGAACATACATTAAAATTATGGAAAAGAGAGTACTAAAATATAAAATAAATAATATATATATCATGTCCAAAATCCTAGAAAGATGTGAAGATCAATCTTAGGAGCCAATTTGTGGATCTTCTTAGTAATGAGATCTGGTAAAAAAGTAATTTATCCCTTGTGGATAAGAGTCTATAAAGATTCAAAATTTATCGTCAAATTTGATGATTGAACTTATAACAGGATAAATGTTGGTCTTCAAGAAATTTAAATGCTTGTCATGTGACCTCGGCGAATGCTGTTGGAAAGATATGTTCTTATAGTTGTCAATGACCGTTCGTTGAACTAATGGATTTTATACAGATGATTGAAAGGGACGTAAATCAACGTTTGTATTGAAAGCTGCTGCTTGGTTTATCTTGTTGAATGTCTGTAACAAGAAAAGGAATCTTGTAAGTAATCGGAATTTGTGTTGCTAGTTAAGAGTGTGTTTCTAGAAACTTCACTTACCCCTCCAATTGCTGTTTGTCGGTTTGGTGTTGTCCGAGGTTATGTGGTGACTGTCTGTTCTGTGTCTACTCCTTGTGTTGTAAGAGTGAGGTGGTGGGGGTTGAGGGGAGGGAGTAGGGGTAGGAGGAGAAATGTTTGTGGGTGTGGTTTTGGAAGGGGAATGTCTAGTAGGAGCGCAGGGAGGGGTTGAGTTTTTTAATGTTGGATGATTATTAGTTATTTTGGGAATGAAAACTTTGGCAAAATTACTTTTTTCTAGATTAAGCGTCTTTAAGAGTTTCGGTAATTGTTCGTGCAACGGATTTCTTATTTCAATTTCGTCATTTAAATTTTTTTCCTTATTGAAATACTGGTCTAAGTGGATATAAATATTTTCTAATTCTGTCATTAGTTTACCTTTTTCTATCTTCTTTATGATTTTTAGGTCTTTCTCTATGGTTGTAAATTGGTGGCCTGACTCTCTCATGTGAGCACTCATCGCAGAATGTTTGTTGTGCTTTGTAGCATTAACGTGTTCTAAGTATCTTGTGAGAAAGTTACGGCCAGTTTGGCCAACATATGAACATTTACATTCTACACATGTTAATCTATAGATGCCAGAGCTTAGATAAGGGTTCTTGTTGGAATTTATACTATTGTGGTTGAAAAAAATGTTTCTGTTTGTATTTTGTGTTTTGAATGCTACATTTACATCTCGTTTTTTGATAGGATTAGTTATTTGAAAAATGGCTGGATTGGTGAATGTAAATGTTGCGAATTTGGACTGCTTAGTTTTTTCGGGAGTAAGATTAGTTACTAACTTTTGTTTTACTTTATTGATGATCCGATTGACTGTATTTATTTTATATCCATTAATTGAGGCCAGATCTTTTATAAAATTGAGTTCCTTTTTTAAGTTACTCTCTGAAAGGGGGATTTTGAAAGCTCTATAAACTAAACTGTAAAAAGCCGCCTGTTTATGTGATTTTGGGTGAAGAGAATCATTTTTTATCGTTAGAGGGGCATATGATGGTTTTCTAAATATTTGAAATTCAAAACTATCTCTTATTCGTGTTACATTAATATCCAGGAAGTTTATTGAGTTGTTAGTTTCATCTTCTTTCGTGAATTTTATATTTGGGTCAATATTATTTAAGAAACTTAGGATTTTTTCACTATCATTTTTTTGGCTATCTATTATGACAAAGGTGTCGTCTACATACCTGATCCAAAGGCAAAGTCCATTTATTTTTGTGTTTATTTTGTTTTGCTCCAAATGATCCATATATATGTCTGCCAGTATGCCCGACGTGGAGTCTCCCATTGCTAGGCATGTTTGGTGGTAAATCTTTTTATTGAATGTGAAGTAATTATTGTTTAATACAAATTTCAGTAGGTTTACGAATTCGTCTATTTCACATCTACTTAATTTGCTGTATGTAAGAAGATTGTGTTTGATGATATTGATGGTTTCTTTAACCGGTATATTTGGATACATGTTGGTTACGTCGAATGAAACCATTTTATGTTGTGGTTGTAAATTGAATTTTCTTAGTTTATTACAAAATTCTATTGAATTTTTGATTGTTGATTCGTTGTTAAATTTGTAATGTCTTTTGAGGAAATAGTGTATAAATTTGGATGTTTTATACGTGGGACTATTTCTACTGTTTATTATAGGACGTATGGGTACGTTGGGTTTATGTAATTTGGGCAATGCCCTAGCTGTTGGTAACTTTGGATTCATATTTATCATTTTTTGGTGTTCTTGTTCATTAAACAAAAAAGTAGAATTCTTGAGGATAATTTTTAGATTCCGTTGAATCTTATTTATGGGATCCTGGTTTACGAGAGTGTAGGTTTTGTCTGAAAAGAATTCTTCTGTTTTTTCAATGTAGTCATTTTTATTTAAGAGGACTGTGGTTTCACCTTTGTCTGCTTTGGTAACAATTACATTATTTTTGTTTAGTTTTGTTTTTAGTGTCATTATTTCTGTTATGAGAGTGGAATTAGAACTTTTGTTTATTTCCCTTACGAAAGCCGGTAGCTTCTTTTTAACTTCAAATCTGATGTCGTTTTGTATATCTGGTGTTAATTTATTCAAGTTTGATTCAACTTCTGCTACTACATTGATTACGTCTTCTACTTTTTGAGAGTTAGGCCAATTAAATTTTGAACCTTTATCTAATAGGTTCATCTCATTATCAGTAAAGTTTGTGTTTGAGAGATTGATAGTGGTGGGAATGTTTTTAAGGTTAGAATTAGGATTATTTGCTCTATTGTTAGATTTGTTATGATTTGGTTTGTTTTCTTTTAAGAGTGTAAGTTTTTTATCTAGGGTTTTTTGTTTCTTGTCTAAAACGTCTGCAAGTTTCTCTGTTATATGATTTTGGATAGATTTCCATTCTAAAGGAGATAATTCTTGTGCAATTACCAAGTGTGTACGATATAATTGCAAGTTCAAAAATGATTTCTTCCTATATAGAGCTTTAATTTCACTTTTCAGCCAGATCTCATTTATTTTGTTTTGAGTATCTGCTACCTTTGAATTAGATACGTTTTTTCTTTGTATAGATTTTAAAAACCTAGGTACTAATTTACATTTCAAACATTCTTTCAAGAACCAAATATCTTTGGATATCTTACTGATTTTGATTTTGAGATTCAGATATCTATTCTTTTTGTTTGTATTAGCCTGGTTGGCTATTTCATTGCAAGTGACTAATCTCATGTTTTAATCCGTATTGAAATCTGTTAGTATACAATAATAAAGTTTTATTATGAATCCACCTGTTCAATACATTATAATGTTGTTACATTAAAATAACTTCATTAGTTAAAAAGTTACATATGGGACATGTTTCGCTCTCTTATAGAGCATCATCAGCCAAATCCGAATCTCAAACAATTGTTATTTACGTAACAAAGACTTAAGAACCATTAGAACACTTTTGACAAACTTAAAACTTATTCTATTCAAAAATCATAAAATATAAAATCCTTGTATACATGGCTCAATTACATGTGCTTATTAGGAACATACATTAAAATTATGGAAAAGAGAGTACTAAAATATAAAATAAATAATATATATATCATGTCCAAAATCCTAGAAAGATGTGAAGATCAATCTTAGGAGCCAATTTGTGGATCTTCTTAGTAATGAGATCTGGTAAAAAAGTAATTTATCCCTTGTGGATAAGAGTCTATAAAGATTCAAAATTTATCGTCAAATTTGATGATTGAACTTATAACAGGATAAATGTTGGTCTTCAAGAAATTTAAATGCTTGTCATGTGACCTCGGCGAATGCTGTTGGAAAGATATGTTCTTATAGTTGTCAATGACCGTTCGTTGAACTAATGGATTTTATACAGATGATTGAAAGGGACGTAAATCAACGTTTGTATTGAAAGCTGCTGCTTGGTTTATCTTGTTGAATGTCTGTAACAAGAAAAGGAATCTTGTAAGTAATCGGAATTTGTGTTGCTAGTTAAGAGTGTGTTTCTAGAAACTTCACTTACCCCTCCAATTGCTGTTTGTCGGTTTGGTGTTGTCCGAGGTTATGTGGTGACTGTCTGTTCTGTGTCTACTCCTTGTGTTGTAAGAGTGAGGTGGTGGGGGTTGAGGGGAGGGAGTAGGGGTAGGAGGAGAAATGTTTGTGGGTGTGGTTTTGGAAGGGGAATGTCTAGTAGGAGCGCAGGGAGGGGTTGAGTTTTTTAATGTTGGATGATTATTAGTTATTTTGGGAATGAAAACTTTGGCAAAATTACTTTTTTCTAGATTAAGCGTCTTTAAGAGTTTCGGTAATTGTTCGTGCAACGGATTTCTTATTTCAATTTCGTCATTTAAATTTTTTTCCTTATTGAAATACTGGTCTAAGTGGATATAAATATTTTCTAATTCTGTCATTAGTTTACCTTTTTCTATCTTCTTTATGATTTTTAGGTCTTTCTCTATGGTTGTAAATTGGTGGCCTGACTCTCTCATGTGAGCACTCATCGCAGAATGTTTGTTGTGCTTTGTAGCATTAACGTGTTCTAAGTATCTTGTGAGAAAGTTACGGCCAGTTTGGCCAACATATGAACATTTACATTCTACACATGTTAATCTATAGATGCCAGAGCTTAGATAAGGGTTCTTGTTGGAATTTATACTATTGTGGTTGAAAAAAATGTTTCTGTTTGTATTTTGTGTTTTGAATGCTACATTTACATCTCGTTTTTTGATAGGATTAGTTATTTGAAAAATGGCTGGATTGGTGAATGTAAATGTTGTGAATTTGGACTGCTTAGTTTTTTCGGGAGTAAGATTAGTTACTAACTTTTGTTTTACTTTATTGATGATCCGATTGACTGTATTTATTTTATATCCATTAATTGAGGCCAGATCTTTTATAAAATTGAGTTCCTTTTTTAAGTTACTCTCTGAAAGGGGGATTTTGAAAGCTCTATAAACTAAACTGTAAAAAGCCGCCTGTTTATGTGATTTTGGGTGAAGAGAATCATTTTTTATCGTTAGAGGGGCATATGATGGTTTTCTAAATATTTGAAATTCAAAACTATCTCTTATTCGTGTTACATTAATATCCAGGAAGTTTATTGAGTTGTTAGTTTCATCTTCTTTCGTGAATTTTATATTTGGGTCAATATTATTTAAGAAACTTAGGATTTTTTCACTATCATTTTTTTGGCTATCTATTATGACAAAGGTGTCGTCTACATACCTGATCCAAAGGCAAAGTCCATTTATTTTTGTGTTTATTTTGTTTTGCTCCAAATGATCCATATATATGTCTGCCAGTATGCCCGACGTGGGGTCTCCCATTGCTAGGCATGTTTGGTGGTAAATCTTTTTATTAAATGTGAAGTAATTATTGTTTAATACAAATTTCAGTAGGTTTACGAATTCGTCTATTTCACATCTACTTAATTTGCTGTATGTAAGAAGATTGTGTTTGATGATATTGATGGTTTCTTTAACCGGTATATTTGGATACATGTTGGTTACGTCGAATGAAACCATTTTATGTTGTGGTTGTAAATTGAATTTTCTTAGTTTATTACAAAATTCTATTGAATTTTTGATTGTTGATTCGTTGTTAAATTTGTAATGTCTTTTGAGGAAATAGTGTATAAATTTGGATGTTTTATACGTGGGACTATTTCTACTGTTTATTATAGGACGTATGGGTACGTTGGGTTTATGTAATTTGGGCAATGCCCTAGCTGTTGGTAACTTTGGATTCATATTTATCATTTTTTGGTGTTCTTGTTCATTAAACAAAAAAGTAGAATTCTTGAGGATAATTTTTAGATTCCGTTGAATCTTATTTATGGGATCCTGGTTTACGAGAGTGTAGGTTTTGTCTGAAAAGAATTCTTCTGTTTTTTCAATGTAGTCATTTTTATTTAAGAGGACTGTGGTTTCACCTTTGTCTGCTTTGGTAACAATTACATTATTTTTGTTTAGTTTTGTTTTTAGTGTCATTATTTCTGTTATGAGAGTGGAATTAGAACTTTTGTTTATTTCCCTTACGAAAGCCGGTAGCTTCTTTTTAACTTCAAATCTGATGTCGTTTTGTATATCTGGTGTTAATTTATTCAAGTTTGATTCAACTTCTGCTACTACATTGATTACGTCTTCTACTTTTTGAGAGTTAGGCCAATTAAATTTTGAACCTTTATCTAATAGGTTCATCTCATTATCAGTAAAGTTTGTGTTTGAGAGATTGATAGTGGTGGGAATGTTTTTAAGGTTAGAATTAGGATTATTTGCTCTATTGTTAGATTTGTTATGATTTGGTTTGTTTTCTTTTAAGAGTGTAAGTTTTTTATCTAGGGTTTTTTGTTTCTTGTCTAAAACGTCTGCAAGTTTCTCTGTTATATGATTTTGGATAGATTTCCATTCTAAAGGAGATAATTCTTGTGCAATTACCAAGTGTGTACGATATAATTGCAAGTTCAAAAATGATTTCTTCCTATATAGAGCTTTAATTTCACTTTTCAGCCAGATCTCATTTATTTTGTTTTGAGTATCTGCTACCTTTGAATTAGATACGTTTTTTCTTTGTATAGATTTTAAAAACCTAGGTACTAATTTACATTTCAAACATTCTTTCAAGAACCAAATATCTTTGGATATCTTACTGATTTTGATTTTGAGATTCAGATATCTATTCTTTTTGTTTGTATTAGCCTGGTTGGCTATTTCATTGCAAGTGACTAATCTCATGTTTTAATCCGTATTGAAATCTGTTAGTATACAATAATGAAGTTTTATTATGAATCCACCTGTTCAATACATTATAATGTTGTTACATTAAAATAACTTCATTAGTTAAAAAGTTACATATGGGACATGTTTCGCTCTCTTATAGAGCATCATCAGCCAAATCCGAATCTCAAACAATTGTTATTTACGTAACAAAGACTTAAGAACCATTAGAACACTTTTGACAAACTTAAAACTTATTCTATTCAAAAATCATAAAATATAAAATCCTTGTATACGTGGCTCAATTACATGTGCTTATTAGGAACATACATTAAAATTATGGAAAAGAGAGTACTAAAATATAAAATAAATAATATATATATCATGTCCAAAATCCTAGAAAGATGTGAAGATCAATCTTAGGAGCCAATTTGTGGATCTTCTTAGTAATGAGATCTGGTAAAAAAGTAATTTATCCCTTGTGGATAAGAGTCTATAAAGATTCAAAATTTATCGTCAAATTTGATGATTGAACTTATAACAGGATAAATGTTGGTCTTCAAGAAATTTAAATGCTTGTCATGTGACCTCGGCGAATGCTGTTGGAAAAATATGTTCTTATAGTTGTCAATGACCGTTCGTTGAACTAATGGATTTTATACAGATGATTGAAAGGGACGTAAATCAACGTTTGTATTGAAAGCTGCTGCTTGGTTTATCTTGTTGAATGTCTGTAACAAGAAAAGGAATCTTGTAAGTAATCGGAATTTGTGTTGCTAGTTAAGAGTGTGTTTCTAGAAACTTCACTTACCCCTCCAATTGCTGTTTGTCGGTTTGGAGTTGTCCGAGGTTATGTGGTGACTGTCTGTTCTGTGTCAACGAACGGTCATTGACAACTATAAGAACATATCTTTCCAACAGCATTCGCCGAGGTCACATGACAAGCATTTAAATTTCTTGAAGACCAACATTTATCCTGTTATAAGTTCAATCATCAAATTTGACGATAAATTTTGAATCTTTATAGACTCTTATCCACAAGGGATAAATTACTTTTTTACCAGATCTCATTACTAAGAAGATCCACAAATTGGCTCCTAAGATTGATCTTCACATCTTTCTAGGATTTTGGACATGATATATATATTATTTATTTTATATTTTAGTACTCTCTTTTCCATAATTTTAATGTATGTTCCTAATAAGCACATGTAATTGAGCCATGTATACAAGGATTTTATATTTTATGATTTTTGAATAGAATAAGTTTTAAGTTTGTCAAAAGTGTTCTAATGGTTCTTAAGTCTTTGTTACGTAAATAACAATTGTTTGAGATTCGGATTTGGCTGATGATGCTCTATAAGAGAGCGAAACATGTCCCATATGTAACTTTTTAACTAATGAAGTTATTTTAATGTAACAACATTATAATGTATTGAACAGGTGGATTCATTATAAAACTTTATTATTGTATACTAACAGATTTCAATACGGATTAAAACATGAGATTAGTCACTTGCAATGAAATAGCCAACCAGGCTAATACAAACAAAAAGAATAGATATCTGAATCTCAAAATCAAAATCAGTAAGATATCCAAAGATATTTGGTTCTTGAAAGAATGTTTGAAATGTAAATTAGTACCTAGGTTTTTAAAATCTATACAAAGAAAAAACGTATCTAATTCAAAGGTAGCAGATACTCAAAACAAAATAAATGAGATCTGGCTGAAAAGTGAAATTAAAGCTCTATATAGGAAGAAATCATTTTTGAACTTGCAATTATATCGTACACACTTGGTAATTGCACAAGAATTATCTCCTTTAGAATGGAAATCTATCCAAAATCATATAACAGAGAAACTTGCAGACGTTTTAGACAAGAAACAAAAAACCCTAGATAAAAAACTTACACTCTTAAAAGAAAACAAACCAAATCATAACAAATCTAACAATAGAGCAAATAATCCTAATTCTAACCTTAAAAACATTCCCACCACTATCAATCTCTCAAACACAAACTTTACTGATAATGAGATGAACCTATTAGATAAAGGTTCAAAATTTAATTGGCCTAACTCTCAAAAAGTAGAAGACGTAATCAATGTAGTAGCAGAAGTTGAATCAAACTTGAATAAATTAACACCAGATATACAAAACGACATCAGATTTGAAGTTAAAAAGAAGCTACCGGCTTTCGTAAGGGAAATAAACAAAAGCTCTAATTCCACTCTCATAACAGAAATAATGACACTAAAAACAAAACTAAACAAAAATAATGTAATTGTTACCAAAGCAGACAAAGGTGAAACCACAGTCCTCTTAAATAAAAATGACTACATTGAAAAAACAGAAGAATTCTTTTCAGACAAAACCTACACTCTCGTAAACCAGGATCCCATAAATAAGATTCAACGGAATCTAAAAATTATCCTCAAGAATTCTACTTTTTTGTTTAATGAACAAGAACACCAAAAAATGATAAATATGAATCCAAAGTTACCAACAGCTAGGGCATTGCCCAAATTACATAAACCCAACGTACCCATACGTCCTATAATAAACAGTAGAAATAGTCCCACGTATAAAACATCCAAATTTATACACTATTTCCTCAAAAGACATTACAAATTTAACAACGAATCAACAATCAAAAATTCAATAGAATTTTGTAATAAACTAAGAAAATTCAATTTACAACCACAACATAAAATGGTTTCATTCGACGTAACCAACATGTATCCAAATATACCGGTTAAAGAAACCATCAATATCATCAAACACAATCTTCTTACATACAGCAAATTAAGTAGATGTGAAATAGACGAATTCGTAAACCTACTGAAATTTGTATTAAACAATAATTACTTCACATTTAATAAAAAGATTTACCACCAAACATGCCTAGCAATGGGAGACCCCACGTCGGGCATACTGGCAGACATATATATGGATCATTTGGAGCAAAACAAAATAAACACAAAAATAAATGGACTTTGCCTTTGGATCAGGTATGTAGACGACACCTTTGTCATAATAGATAGCCAAAAAAATGATAGTGAAAAAATCCTAAGTTTCTTAAATAATATTGACCCAAATATAAAATTCACGAAAGAAGATGAAACTAACAACTCAATAAACTTCCTGGATATTAATGTAACACGAATAAGAGATAGTTTTGAATTTCAAATATTTAGAAAACCATCATATGCCCCTCTAACGATAAAAAATGATTCTCTTCACCCAAAATCACATAAACAGGCGGCTTTTTACAGTTTAGTTTATAGAGCTTTCAAAATCCCCCTTTCAGAGAGTAACTTAAAAAAGGAACTCAATTTTATAAAAGATCTGGCCTCAATTAATGGATATAAAATAAATACAGTCAATCGGATCATCAATAAAGTAAAACAAAAGTTAGTAACTAATCTTACTCCCGAAAAAACTAAGCAGTCCAAATTCGCAACATTTACATTCACCAATCCAGCCATTTTTCAAATAACTAATCCTATCAAAAAACGAGATGTAAATGTAGCATTCAAAACACAAAATACAAACAGAAACATTTTTTTCAACCACAATAGTATAAATTCCAACAAGAACCCTTATCTAAGCTCTGGCATCTATAGATTAACATGTGTAGAATGTAAATGTTCATATGTTGGCCAAACTGGCCGTAACTTTCTCACAAGATACTTAGAACACGTTAATGCTACAAAGCACAACAAACATTCTGCGATGAGTGCTCACATGAGAGAGTCAGGCCACCAATTTACAACCATAGAGAAAGACCTAAAAATCATAAAGAAGATAGAAAAAGGTAAACTAATGACAGAATTAGAAAATATTTATATCCACTTAGACCAGTATTTCAATAAGGAAAAAAATTTAAATGACGAAATTGAAATAAGAAATCCGTTGCACGAACAATTACCGAAACTCTTAAAGACGCTTAATCTAGAAAAAAGTAATTTTGCCAAAGTTTTCATTCCCAAAATAACTAATAATCATCCAACATTAAAAAACTCAACCCCTCCCTGCGCTCCTACTAGACATTCCCCTTCCAAAACCACACCCACAAACATTTCTCCTCCTACCCCTACTCCCTCCCCTCAACCCCCACCACCTCACTCTTACAACACAAGGAGTAGACACAGAACAGACAGTCACCACATAACCTCGGACAACACCAAACCGACAAACAGCAATTGGAGGGGTAAGTGAAGTTTCTAGAAACACACTCTTAACTAGCAACACAAATTCCGATTACTTACAAGATTCCTTTTCTTGTTACAGACATTCAACAAGATAAACCAAGCAGCAGCTTTCAATACAAACGTTGATTTACGTCCCTTTCAATCATCTGTATAAAATCCATTAGTTCAACGAACGGTCATTGACAACTATAAGAACATATCTTTCCAACAGCATTCGCCGAGGTCACATGACAAGCATTTAAATTTCTTGAAGACCAACATTTATCCTGTTATAAGTTCAATCATCAAATTTGACGATAAATTTTGAATCTTTATAGACTCTTATCCACAAGGGATAAATTACTTTTTTACCAGATCTCATTACTAAGAAGATCCACAAATTGGCTCCTAAGATTGATCTTCACATCTTTCTAGGATTTTGGACATGATATATATATTATTTATTTTATATTTTAGTACTCTCTTTTCCATAATTTTAATGTATGTTCCTAATAAGCACATGTAATTGAGCCATGTATACAAGGATTTTATATTTTATGATTTTTGAATAGAATAAGTTTTAAGTTTGTCAAAAGTGTTCTAATGGTTCTTAAGTCTTTGTTACGTAAATAACAATTGTTTGAGATTCGGATTTGGCTGATGATGCTCTATAAGAGAGCGAAACATGTCCCATATGTAACTTTTTAACTAATGAAGTTATTTTAATGTAACAACATTATAATGTATTGAACAGGTGGATTCATAATAAAACTTTATTATTGTATACTAGCTGTTCAGTATTCGCACCTACCACATCGGTTTAGTGTATAAATGTACCTCGATAAAAGTCCAGGATGGTGGACGCAGAGCGAGTCTTGGCCCACGAGCGGCCACGCCTGGCCCGTGGTCCGACAGCTCTGCACTCCGACTGACCAACCGAGCAGAAGAGGAGCGGCCACGGCTCTATGCCTCTGTATTCGGGGGACGGAGATAGGCCGGTTTCAACCGTCGGCTGTCCCGATAACGGTTTCCTGTGGTGTTCCATTCTGCTGCATTAAGGCGAATGCCGGAACAGTTCCTAGTATAGGCCACGGTTGTCAACCCTCTCACCTCCTCTGCACATCTCCTCCTCCAATACAAATCTCCCGGCCTGAGAGACGGCATCACCATCTAGGAAGCCTGCCTCCCCCTTCAGGGAAGGAATGAAAACATTAACTATAGATATTCCAAAGTATTAGTGACCTTAGAAACTGTTCACAGTGTGATGGTATTCATTCATTCATTCAATCAATTAGCTTCCATAGACTGTTCAATTACATATTTTGAAATATGCCAACAGTATAGGAGTGTTTGTTTGTTTGTTTGTTTGTTTGCTTTGTAAAGGGCACCTGAGCCATGGCTCATATAGGTGCAATACATATCTGATATACATGTAGCAGAATTAGGAGATAACACAGAAGCTTAAACGTTTTACGTGAGAATAAACGGAAAGTGAGTTAAACTCATTACAGAGGTACGATACATTTAACGTATATATATATTACATATTCAAGATATCTCAGATGTTCATATCATCTTATGTAAATATTTTACAAGTTTTGGCTTAAATACAGTAAATGTAGCAGCCTGTCGAATATGTTCAGGAAGTGAGTTATACACATGTGCTGTCAAGTACCATACAGACTTGTTGCCATATTAATTGAGCTAATAAATTCAATGTGAATTTTATTGATACCTCTTGTATTGTATGAATGTATGTCAGAATTTGTCACACACAAAATATTGGAGTGAGCCAGATTATTATCAATTTATAGACCATCACAGCTGAAGCTTTCTGGCGTAAAGCCGCAAGCTGTTGAGTAATTTCTTAATACTAACAATAATACCGTATTTACGCGAATAATCCAAGCATATTTTTTAAAAATATTTGAGGTACGAAATTGGGGTGCGGGTTTTATTTGCGTCAAGGTTAGCAACAAGCTCCTGGTTCACGTACTTTTGGATGTAAGACGTACAGTTATGCTCTGTGTAACCGCAGATAGAAGAAAACTGCCCCCATATGTCATTTTTAAACAGAAAATAATTAAGACTTTTAATTCAAAACTGTCTTTATTGTCCTTAAAGTAGTATTTTACAGAGTATTCAAATTTTCTTGGCGTCATGATAGAACGCGTCTTCCGGAACGTGCAGGGGTAGCTTTCCGCACTTTCACTTGTTTCGGTGTGTGAAATCGTAATTCATTTGTATTCAGCGTTTTAAGGAACACCACATCATGTAGCAGGCAGTATGCAGAGAAGCAGAATCTGCGAACAATGGCGATGCCGACATTTGGCACAAAAGCGTGGCTCATAATTATAATCAGCTCGTACGCACCGAACAATATTGTCAATACCGATGAAACTGCATTTTTAATGCCGAAATCAACGGACTTATGGTTTTAAAGGAGATGGGGTCCTTTTACTATGTTTCAATGCAGACGAAAACGAAAGACTTCTCCTCTCGTCATAGGAAGGTTTAATAAGCCATGATGTTTTAAGGGTATAGAGTACTCTCCGTGCAAGTACAAGGCATCTAAAATGCATACAGTGCAGTAATCCAGTGAATAAAGCACTTGCACAGAGGAGCCAGCATAGATTTCAACTCGTCTTTGAATTCTTTTTCTTTCGTTGCGTGAGGTCATGTTTGCTAACGAGTTATATCATTGCATTATTTGAATACTGTAAATGCACCTTGTTGGATACATTATGGAAATAGTTTTTACCATCGCATTTGGAAGGTTTAAACTGTGAATCAATGTTAATTGCTTGCAATAACGGGTCTTAGAATATTTTGTGACGTGGCAAGGGTTGGCATTTCTGAATTAGAAGTTGGTGGTTAAATCGAAATCATGTAATTCAAACTCACATGTTTGCATCCCAACGACTTCGAATTAGTGAGGTTTTACTGTATCACAAAACTAACAAACGAGTTCGCAGGAGTGTCTATTTCAAGTGTTTGCATTGCACAAAAGAATTATCCACCACTGGTCGTGTTACTATCCGAGTAAAAAGACGCCGCCTGTAAGAAGTGTTTTAGACTCGGAGTGTGACGAATTTGTGAGTAATTTAGGAGAGGATTCTAGTGATGCAAGAGACAAAGAATCTTCCGATCTACGGCGAATCAAGCCTATTGCAAGTTTAGCTTAATGAAATATCTGTCACATAAGAAGGCCTAATTGCTCATTTTCATGGAAAATATATTTTATAGAAGTGATAATGTATTTTTATCATCTCAAATATGTTCAAGCAAAGTAGCTATATGCGTTATATTCATATTTGCGTAAATACCACGTGGAACTCGAGGAGGGATATGAAATATTTGTTTATGCTTACGTTACTCTTTCGATGGAAGGAATTTTAGTTCATTTCATTTTTTCTTTTCAAAATGGTCCTTCCTGAAATTAGGGTGCGGGGATTATTCATGTAAATACGGTATATGCACAATAATGAACATTTTGACAAAGAAGAAAAAGAACAAACAAGAATACCAAATACCTCAATGTTAGGACAGCACATTCTAATTTTTTTAAATAATATTAATAATCAATATTTACAAGACAAAATTAAAATTAAAATCTGAGAGTGTGGCGTTAACAATACGTACATAATCAATGTGATATTAACATATTTTTAAGGCTGTATACAGATATTAAGAACATTTATAAGTTAAAAAGTAATAGCATCATTATCAGCACTTCATCATGTATTCTTCTGTACTATGGAAGTAGCTACTCAGCAGGAGATTTTTTAAAATCTGTGGTAAATGAACTGACAGGACTCATATTTTTAATCTTATTTGGAAGCTTATTATACAATCTGATTCCAACAGAGTCTACATGTCTCAAGGCAAGGGTTTTACTCTTGTGCTAGATAAAAATATTATCTCTTGTTCGCGTCTGGTAATTGCGATTGTCAAAATTCTTTCCGATCAATTTTTTTTTTTTCATGTGTAGACTGCATTGCATGGTGCATATGCTTCGTACTGGGAGTATCCTTAGTCTCTTAAATAATGGTCTGCAATGATCTAACCTGTTCGTACCGAGAGTATCCTTAGTCTCTTAAATAATGGTCTGCAATGATCTAACCTGTTACGTCTTGATATAATTCTGATAGCTCGTTTCTGCATTCGAAAAATAACATTAAGATTTGATTTGTAGCAGCCCCAGAGACCAATAGCATAAGTGATAACTGAATGGAAATATTAAAAATATGCTATTCTAACATATTCTTCACTACAACTATTAGACAAAATCCTTAAGGCAAAACAAACAGAACTCGGACTTCCTTTTTTTTTTTTTTTTTTTTTTTAATATGACAATCCCGTCTTAATGTTTCATCTATATGGACACCTAGAAATGTTGTGGTCAACGTATTTTCAATTGCATTTGCATTTAATGTAAGGTTGTACTTTTTTTGCAGTTTTGTCATGGTAGTTAGATGCCTGGGCCTTCTTTAGGTTCAATGTTAATTTGTATTTCCTCAACCATGATTCTAACCTAGATGGGACTGTATTTGCTGCAGTTTCTACTTGATTATTGTGAGGAAGATAATTCACATAGATCAAGAAAAGAACAGGCCCCAAATTACTACCCTGTGGAAAACCTAAGTCTGAGAGTGATATGTCTCATTATGCCCTTTACTGTTACAATGTGTAATTTCAATAAACTGGGATCGTTTATCCAGGTATGATCTAAACGAGTCATTAACAGTTCCTCTAACCCCAGTCTGATATAATTTGTGCAACAATATTTCATGATCAACAGTATCAAATGCCATTGAAAGGTCAAGAAATAGTCCTATCACTGTTTCATCATTATCAAGAACATTTACGACCAACTGCGTAAAATGTGATAAAGCAAAGTACTTCTGCCAGCTCTAAACCCGTGTTGTGCATTATTAAACTAGTTACATTTGATAAAAAATTTAGTAAGCCGATCTTTCATAGCACATTGAAATATTTTTGAAATAACAGTAAGTACTGATATTGGTCTGTAATTAAGTAAATCGTGTAAGTTTCCACTTTTAAAGACTGGGATAACTTTAGCCTTTTTTAAAGAGATTAGGAAACTGACCACTAGAATATGATTCATTGATTAGGTAAGTTAAAGGCTGTACGAGATAGGGAGCACATTTTTTAATGAGTTTTGTGCAAATTTCACTTACACCTATGGAAGTTTTATTATTCAAAGACTGTATGATTTTAAGAACTTCCAATTCTGTTACTGGAGTTAATAGCATAGAGTCTTGCACAAAGGTTGGTAGTTTGGGTAATATATCTGATTTATTTGCATTTTCAAGTTTGTATGGTAGGGATAGAAAGAAATCATTTATATAATTAGCCAAATGATGAGGGTCATTCATTTGTATTCCATTATCATTTCTTATGGCAGCAACTTTATTTCCTACTGCATGTATGTTGGTTTCTCTCTTGATTAAATTTCATATCGTTCACGATTAATTATTGGACGACTCTAACTTTCTTGTTATTGTGCATTATCTTAGCCACCCTACGAACTCTTCGACAGACTGATTTGTAGTTTTTAACATACTTACAAAAATCCAGATCACAACTCTGCTGTGCTAATCTACATTTTACACACCGAAAGGAGAAGATTGGCGAGTTTCCAATTGAACGTGGTTAGCAGTAACGGTTGGAAGCAGTAACCCATGCTGAATCAACCGAGGACCATTGTTGACCGATTTCCAGAACATCAGCACCATGGAAGTGTAAAAGATGGGATCGCCTAACCTGAGGTCCATTCTCGTCACAGTAGGATGAGTATTCTATCCGTATTAGTAATGTAGAGCATGTTCAAGCATTTAGGAGGATAATAAGCTAGATCCACCAATTTCAGGCTGGCCATGTTTCATAGGCTGGGTGGATCTTTTCCATTCTTTTGTATAGATTTTTATGTTATTGCATTTTGTTTCTATTAACTATTCTTAAATTAATATAAAGTTATTTGAATACAAAGATGGTAGGTCGCATCAGACAGATCATTCCTCCGGATATTATCTAGTGGTAGGTTGACCGTGTGTAAGGACAACATGTTTTCCTGTTGGTAGAACCAGTTCAACTGAAAATCCCCGATGTAAATAAATTGTGTGTCCATTAATGATCTTTACAGGGGAACAAATTAAGAGTCCTTAGTTCAATATCCAAGTTCAGTATGTTACAACATTGATTATATATGGTTATTATTTAGCAAATATACTTTTTATGTTGTAGTCTCCTGTACGGAGACATTAACGCTCCATCTATAAAGGCAATGAAGCTGGAATCATTGTTTATCGTAATCTAGGAAAAGGATAAATAACAAGATAGTTCGTAATTGAGTAGATGGCACTGAATGGTGCTGTAGGCATTACGTCACCGTGATAAACATCATATTAGTCCCACGAGTGTTCAACTACACTTCTTGTTAAAATGAACCTGTCTTCTATAGGAAGTTGTCACAATTGGAGGTGATGTGTGAGGTGTGGGATGTCATTTTTTCTTGTGGGATAACAGGAATTGTTAAGGTGCTCGGCATCGCAGAGTCATCTGGAACTGCAATAAAGGCTGGTTTCAGCCAATCAATCGAAACAGTTACTCATTCACCATGGATTTTAATGTCGTAGGCTTTTGCAGAACGACTTAGAACTTTGAAGGGTCCGGTTTTGCAGAAGAAGGTGATGGAGTCTACGGATAAATCCACAGCAAAGATATCTAGAGAATGTCATGCATACTCGTAGACAAGTTTGTAAGTGAAAGAACACTAGGTTAAAGAACAGTCGCTAGATCAATGAAGCAGAGTAACAACCTTACCTGATGAGCCTTGCGCCAATAGCTTCTTTGGTTTCCATGCGTTCGTTCTCACTCTCTTCATGAATTATGTTTCTTGCCAGTAACTCTTGACGAGTTGGGCGGAGTGCAAGTTTGAGAGCCAGACTATCTTTACGGGCGATTTTGGCAGCCAGTCGACCTAATAATATTTAAATGTACTTAATAAAAATGTTGACAAAAGCACTGCAGGTACTTACAAAGATCAAAGAGGAAAAACTGTGGAAATAGATAAAATTGGAGTAGAGATGATACAGGTAACAGCTTAGAATACACAAACAGGTTACACAAGATTGATAAAAGAGAATGATAATTTCTATCACCTTTTTTCAAATTAAACACACTTTTTCACAAAAAATAAAGAGAGAAATAAGAATGCAATAGTTAAATACAAGGAATTTTTATACACAGACATTTTATTTGCCACAATTTTAAAAAAAAAAGTTAAAATTATTTTGCTCTCTTAGTGTGAGCGATCTTCAAAAAATGAACGAAACTTGCCAACGTTGCTCTGAGAGACGCTTTATTTCTTTATCCTCTGGTAGGCTTCTAGACTGAAAATTGAGCCTAATAGTGGCACAGCGTCAAGCTACCGCGTCCCGACAACATTCTTTTGTTTCTTGTCTATCGATTATCTCGAGTGATATTTAAAGTTCCTTGACTCATAAACTTCAGTTAGGCTGCAATGAAAGGTTAATTTCATGTTACTTCTCTACCACCTGTAACCTGCTATTTGCTTGGAGCAAGATAGTACTAGAAACTTCAAAGCGAGTTTCTATGATTGCATGCTCTTCCTGATTACAAGATATTGGAATCATTCCGTATTGACGGTTTTCCCTTTACAAAGGAAATTTAATGCCCTATTCAATACATTCACATCTCCATCATTAGATGGAGTAATAATAGTCAAACATGTTTCAACTCGTTTGAGCCATCTTCAGTGAAAAAATGGTTAAAGTTATTTACATTATAGATGCTAAAAATGTGTTATAACATAATGAAGAAAAGAAAGAAAAACAAGAGACATGATGGATATATATATTTATTTTTTTTTTTTGCTATTTGTTTTACGTCACACCGACACAGATATGTCTTTGGCGACGATGGGATAGGAAAGGCCTAGGAAATGGAAGGAAGCGGCCGTGGCCTTAATTAAGGTGTAAAAATGGGAAACCATGAAAAACCATCTTCAGGGCTGCCAACAATGGGGCTCGAACCCACTATCTCCGGATTACTGGATACTGGCCGCACTTAAGCGACTGCAGCTATCGAGCTCGGTCATGATGGGATTAAAACAATTATATATATATATATATATATATATACACACACATTTCCATCATTAGATGTAGTAATAACACTAGCCTGCAAAAAAAAAAAAAACCTTTTTTGTGTGGTAAAAAGGAAAATAGGTAGGTTTTATGAATTTCTTAATGCAGAATTCGAGAAAAAAAATAGTTTTGGCGTATCACGTCTGGTTTAGTGGCAATTTTACAAAATGTTATTATATTCTTACGTAAAATTGTTGATACTTAGTATTGATTAAATTTGATATATTAATGTAAATTTCAGCTTGCAAAACGTAATCATATTTTGCATGCATTAAATACACATAAATGCTGCTTTGTAAGCAAGTAGATGGTTTGTATTATATTTTTAATGTATATTGAAATTTGTGAAACTGAAGCATAAAGCGCCTATTTAGTTTTGGCTGTACAGTTGCTTTTAAATTAATATAACCGTACCTTGAATAAAAATTACATGGTTAAACATACATAGTTTTGTTACTTACATTATGTGCAGGTTAGATTCACACCTCCGTCTTTTTCCATTTTCCGTGGAATTTCCGGGTTTTTGAAGTTCTGGAACGATCTCTAAAAAGGTCGTCTCGTGCAATCGACCAACAGTAATCGGCCATCATATTCACATCCCAACATCCCTGATAGCGTCGTTCTGCATCTTTCAGATCGTGGTGAAACCTTTCACCTTGTTCTTCACTGACAACTCCTAAATTTGGTGGGAAATAATCCAGATGCGAAGCTAAGAAATGAAGCTTAAGGCTCATATTACAACCGAGTTCCTTAAACTTTACCAACATTTTCCTTACAATTTATTTGTATTGAGGTTCCTTAATGTTGCCAAGGAATTTAGTCACTACATCTTTGAATGCGTTCCATGCCTCTTTCTCAATTTTGGGCATTGTGTCTATGAAATTTTTATCCTTCATCAGTTTATGAATCTGCAGTCCATCAAATATGCCTTCTTTGATTTTTGCATCTGATAATGAGGGAAATTTAGTGGATAAATACTGGAAGAAGCATAGGCTACTTTTATCTAATGCCTTGACATACTGTTTCATCAATCCTAATTTGATATGCATTTGTGGAAGTAGAATTTTTTTATGGTCAATAAAACTTACATTCAAGACATTTTTGGATTCTGGTTGTAGCTGTTTCTTTTCTGGCCAATTCACTGTATCCCAATGTTTATCCCTGCTATCCCATTTGCATAGGAAACAGGGAAATTCTGTATAGCCTTTTTGTTGTCCCAGCAACAATCCAATGAACTTCAAATCACCGCAAAGTTGCCACCCATGCTCGTGATATTTAATTTTTTCAAGCACCAACTTTAAGGTCTCGCATGTTTCAGACATTTTTGTGGAGTGTGCAAGTGGTACGGATGGCAGAACATTTGTATTATGAAGCAATACAGCCTTTAAACTTCTTTTGGAAGAGTCAATAAAAACACGCCAGTTACTAGGATCACACTCTTTCTCTCCCAATTGATGTAGAAGATATGAAACATCCGTACAAAATACAAGTTCATCTTCTTGAGTATAATACTTTCGGAATTCTTTTTGAGCAATCTTGAACCAAGTAATTAATTTTTTTCTTTGGTTAGCTCTAAGTCTCTTATCAGATCATTCAATTTGGATTGCGTGAATTTGTCTGAAGGTGTGTCATATTGATGTGGCTCGAAATCTATTTCTTCATCGTCAGATTGCAATGAACTGCTACTTTCCTCACTCAAGTGAGTAGGTGGAGTAGGTACAGGTAAGTCAGGTCCATGAGGAACTGGTCGAGGAACCGATTTGAGATTCGGATATTTAATTTTGTTTTTACTTTTCTTATTGTAACTGACAACATGGGTCATACAAAAATAGCAGTCGTCATGATGGTTCTTTTGCTCTCGCCATTGCATGGGTACAGCAAACGGCACTGAGTTTCGTTTACCCTCATACCAGTAATGTAGTCCCTCGACACAGGTATTGCATGCAATATGAGGTGCGAAAGATTTGTCTTGATCCCCGAGTCTATTTGACGCACCTTGGAATCAAGCACATAAACTCCACAAATGTAACAAAACTTTTGAGGACTTTGTTTACACTGTCTTCTGTGCACCCCTGAAACACTAGCCATGATGGTGTTAAAACACTAGAACTTCACTTATTAGTGATCAATTTGAAATTAAATTACATTAAATCTCACGCACACGGTAGGCCTACAATTAAATGAATGTGAATTTTAAAAGACGCACTAAACGCGTACCGGTTCTTCTTGGAGCCCGTCTCAAGGAAACTGCTTTATCAGTCCATCATAAACGTTGCATAAGGGCTGGGGCTTTTAAAATGTCTGTTTACTCAAGTGGTCTAAGATGAAAGACAAATGCTCAACTGTCTTATCTTCAATCCTGCATACCTCGCGGTCTATTGCGTATCTGGGGGAGACTGTTATGAATTTACCAGGAAACCCCCAACTACAAAATGAACATTTAGACAGCAATAAACCTATAATAAAATGCGAACAATAACAAATCAAATCACAAAACTTTATTCTAAAAAATGTTGCGCGAGAACATCTCTCAACATTACATCTTACGAATTCATGCAGATATTAAAATACCGAATCGCGTCAAAACTAGACGTGATAGGAAAAAAATAGCACCCTTTTCGGAATCAGGGCAGCGATTTCCATAAGAATTACACATTTTCTATTTTACCGGAAAATCATGTTGGCTAGTGTAAACAACACATTTAAGACATCTGCAGTGAAAAATGGGTGAAGTTATTTACATAATTGATGCTAAAAATATGTTAAAACTTAATGAATACATGAATGAAAACAAATGAGACATGACGGAAACAAACAATAAGCGACTATGGCGACGTTGTGAACTTAGTCTAAAACTGCAATGTGTTATAATTAAAAAAACAAGATGCTAAGAATTCACAATGACAATCTGTCTCTGTTGAATCACCATCACAAATAGTTAAGAGGGGAGCAAGAAACTTGGGAAACTAAGTTTGAGAGGAAACATGTGCCAGGTAAAATGTGTGTGACACATAGTGGAAACCACCAATGATGTTCAAAAAATGAGGTTGTATGAGAAACTTGGGTTAATAAGTGAAAAATAAGTGTGAAGAAAACTTTTAAACTTACTTATTAAGTGGTTGTCCTCTCAAAACAGCCTGACTTTCTCAAATTTAGTGGTCCCGTTCTTACCGATTGTGTCTATTGTTGGCTCAGCTGTGTTTGAGAGGATGGGAGGAGTGAAAGGGGAAGGGTACGGGGGTGCAGGACTGGAGGGGGGAGTGGTGGTGACTGGGAGAGATGGAGGCGGAGTTTGTTTTTATTATAGAAGTTGTGACAAAAATATGGAATGAATGTTTCAAGTAGAATGTTCTTTTTTCATTGATTTCATATTGATGTGGATGCTCTCGAGAACGTTGAGCAAGGTGCCTTTCTGCTCATAATGCAAGATCTTAAGATTTTTATCTATTGATGTCTATTCGTGACTGGATTCTTTATGATGCTCACTCATAACAGAAAAATGATTATATTTGAGAGCATTGCGATGTTCAGCGTATCTTATGACAAAATTACGGCCTGTTTGACGTACATAGCTGGAATTACAGGATTGGCATTCTAATTTGTAAACTCTGGAGTTGATGTGGGAGGTTCTAAATGCTATTTTAATGTTGTGTTGTAGAAATTTGTTAAATGCTACTACTATTGAATGTGAAAGTGGAATACTTCTCTTTAGGAGCAGAATCTTTTTCTAGGGTAGTCCCGGGTCTGCTCTTGTATCTATTGATAATTTTTTCTTTTTTTCTTTTACAAGATGTTTTACGTTGCACCGACACAGATAGGTCTTATGGCGACGATGGGAAGGAAAGGCCTTGGAATGGGAAGGAAGCGACCGTGGCCTGAATTACGGTACAGCCCCAACATTTGCCTGGTGTGAAAAAGGGAAACCGCAGAAAACCATCTTCAGGGCTGCCAACAGTGGGGTTCGAACCCACTATCTCCCGGATGCAAGCTCACAGCTGCACGTCCCTAACCGCATGGCCAACTTGCCTGGTAATTGACGATTCTATTGATGAAGGATCTACTGGAACCGTTGTATTCTGCTATATTGTAAATAGTGTTTTCTTTTTTTATAACTCTTGCGAGATAAAGGAACAGTTAATGCTCTGAGTACCATGCTATTGTAAGTTGCTTTCTTTATGTATGTCTGGGTGCAGAGAAAATTGTTGGATGTATTGATGGTGTGGGTGGGTTTTCTGTATATATTCACGGATAAAGTGTTGTTACAGTTGCACATAATTATTAAGTCCAGGTAATTAAGGACATGACTCCACGGTGAATTTTATAAGTGGATCAATGGAGTTGAGAAGTTCAAGTACTGGACTGCTGTTAGTAATACGGGAGTCTACAATAACAAACATGTCATCTACATAGCGTGCCCAATGTTGAATGCCATTAATCTTGCCAATGAATGTTCTAAATTATCGATGTAAATATCAGCTAGGATCCCTGAAACTGGTGACCCTATGGGAAGACCCATCTCTTGGTAAATGACATTATTGAAAGTGAAGATAATGTTATTCAAATGTAAATTTCAGAATCTGAATAAATTCATCTACTTTGCCTCTACGTAATTTGCTGAATTTGGAAAGATTGTTCTTAATCAATTGTACAGTGTTGTTAACAGGCATTATGCACATTAGCATACATGTGTGTTGTTTGGATAAATTAAAGTATTTAATTCTATTGCAAAAATCTATGGAATTTTTCACTGACATATTGGCTTGAAAATGATAGTATGATATAAGGAATTTGTGAATGAACTGAAATATTTTATAAGTCGGACTATTTTTAAAACTGATAATGGGTCTTATGGGGATGTCAGCTTTATGGATCTTGGGTCACATTTTTGCTGTAGAAAGCTTCAGATTCATGATAATCATTTTGGATATTTCAAGGTCATTAAACAAAAATGAAATGTTCTTAAAAATGGTTTCAGGTCTCCTTGTATTTCATAAGTTGGATCTTTTTTGGAGGTTATGAAGTTGTTTTCTGTAAAAAAATGTTTATTGATATAGTAACTTTTATCCATGATTACGGTAGTGTTCCCTTTGTCAGCTTTTGTTATTATTACGTTATTGCTTTTGACTTTATCCTTTAATACATACAGCAAACCCACCCACACCATCAATACCATCCAACAAACTTCTCTGCACCCAGACATCCATAAGAAAGGAGCTTAAAATAGCATGGTACTCAGAGCATTAACTGTTCCCATTTACAATATTGCAGAATACAACGGTTTCAGTAGAACCTTCACCATTAGATATAAAGAGCGGACCAAGACAATCCTAGAAAAAGATTCCACTCCTAAAGAGAAGTATTCCACTTTCACATTCAATAGTAGTAGCATTTACCAAATATCTAATGTCTTTAAACAACACAACATTAAAATAGAGTTGGTGTGGGAGGTTCTAAAAGTCAGACTTATTTTCAATCTGCACACTGTCAACAATAATGATAAGAACAATAATAATAGATACTTGACCTCCAGAGATTACAAATTAGAATGCCAATCCTGTAATTCCAGCTATGTAGATCAAACAGGCCCCAATTTTGTCATAAGATACGCTGAACATCGCGACGCTCTCAAATATAATCGTTTTTCAGTTATGAGTGAGCATCATAAAGAATCCAGTCATGAACAGACATCAATAGATAAAGATCTTAAGATAATAAATTTCAGGAAACTCAATCGTCAAAGATTACCAGTGTTTCACCCCGAGTGCAGCATGGGCTCATCAGTTGGATACCGCACCTTTTCCAAGACACTGGCCGGCTAGTACGCCGGTAGCGACACCACTGCAAGCCATACATACGATAAGAACAATGCAGTGCCGACATACTAGGGGAGAATTGCATCTCCACTTGCTATGCTAGCCCGGGAGGGCAATATAGTAAGTAATCTAACGATTGAGTTTCCTCAATTTATTTTTAGCCATCTCAATCGGAAGCCATATTTTGGTCAAAGGTCGTAAGATTTTGCATTATGAGCAGAAAGGCACCTTGCTCAACGTTCTCGAGAACATCCACATCGATTTAGATCAGTTTATGAACCCCTCTCATAATTTAAATGAAATCAATGAAAAAAGAATATTCTACTTGAAACATTCATTCCATTTATTTGTCAGAACTTCTATAATAAAAACAAACGCCGCATTCATCTCTCCAACTCACCACCACTCCCCCCACCAGCCCTGCACCCCCTTCCCTTCCCTCCTCCCATCCTCGCAAACACAGCTAAGCCAACGATAGACACTATCAGTAAGAACAGGACCATTAAATTTGAGAAAGTCAGGCCGTTTCGAGAGGACAACTGAATACCTGTTGGCAAAACGTTGTAACCCTCGCTTTTCTAATATGCTGGGTTTCCGTGCATAAACGATGTATGCGGTCAGAGTGAGGCATGTAGGAAGTTATGTTGGCAAAGTTGAACGTTAAGCGTCTTTTTTCTTTTGTTTAAATTTTGCCACGGATCATGCAGGTGCAGAAACATCGTATCAATGGACAAAGTTGCATTTTGAGGGTTACAACATTTTTGCCGACAGGTATTCAACTACTTAATAAGTAAATTTAAAAGTTTTTGTCACACTTATTTTTCACTTATCAGCCCAAGTTTCTTATACAACCTCATTTTTTCCATTACAGATCTGAACTTCACTGGCGGTTTTCTACTATGTGTCACACACACATTTTACCTGGCACATGTTTCCTCTCAAACTTAGTTTCTCAAGTTTCTCGCTCCACTCTTAACTATTTGTGATGGTGATTCAATGGAGACTGATTGTCATAGTGAATTTTTAGCACAGAGATCTCATCCTGATTTTTAATTATAACACACTGCAGTTTTAGACTACGAGGTCCACAACCTCGCCATAATCACTTACTGTTTGTTTCCGTCATGTCTCATCTGTTTTCATTCTTGTCTTCGGTATGTTTTAACACATTTTTTAGCATCAATTACGTAAATAACTTTGGCCCTTTTTCACTGCAGATATCTCAAATGAGTTGATTATTACTCCATCTAATGATGGAGATGTGAACATATTGAATAGGACATTAAATTTCCTTTGTAAAGTGCCCTTCCTGATGTCAACCTCATCAGAGGAGTTAATGAAATGAAATGAAATGAATGATGTGGTATATGATAGAAGGAAGGGAGAGGGTGAAAGCCAGTGCGGGCACATAGCCTACTCCTGTCAAGTAGCACCAAGGGTTTTGCTCCAGGCTTTATGTACCCATTCGACATATGACCATCAACAGCGCCATATGAGCACTGTGGAGAAGTTTGGAACTGAATCCAGGCTTTTGGCAAGCAATCTAGTGATTAGAAATTGTATACCACCATTTTTCCTACCCTGCCGATTCTGATGGTGAAAATTTGTTTAACCAACAGGACTCGAACCAGACGCCTTAACGGTCAGGGCCATCTGGCGGGCTCCTGACACCAACACGTTTTTTCCAAAGGACACCGAATATCTCACAAGTTATTTGAGAAAAAACAACAACTGAATTGTTGGTTTTGAAAAGAAATATAAATGTACTGATGAATATGAACTCATTTATGCTGTCAGGAGGAAATTAAATAATATATTTTCTGTACAAATGGTTCCGCATTATTGCCACTGAGAATTTTATGATCGTAACAATTTTGTCTTGAACATTTCTGCCCAGTCTGTACGACTGCTGCCATTCGACAACATTTCTGGGGATGGTCACTCTAGCACTGAGAAGCAGTCCTCTGACTCGTATGTTCCTGACGCTGTAGGTTCTCTAAAAGTAGGGTATTGTTGGCAGATATATATATCCTGTTTTTCTTTATCTGCGTCATCTGGCTGGGAAACAGAGTTTTCAAACCTTATCGTAGGGTCAATGATTTCTGCTTTGTTTTGTCTCCAATGGATGGTGGTTACTTCCTCCTTCTGCTACAAATGGACTTCTTCACGAACCTCAAGGCTTTCTTGTTCGAGACTGCTTGCTAATAAAGATCTCACGGTGTTATGTCGCTCCCCGAGAGTAGCTTCCTAGCACAGGGTTTCATACTGCAGTGCCTGCAGTAGCCTGTGTTCGTAGAGTGCGCACTGGAGTGCATGTCTCTCCATTCCGAGTATTTCATCACCCATGAGTTGGCAGATGGTACTTCCCCCCTCTCCCTCTGTGCGGGTAGTTACTCCAAGCATGAAATTCCTTTAGCCATAGAGTTTCTCTGATCTTCTTAACACTCTGTCGTCAGTACTTATCTGCAGCCCCGAAAATCAACGATTACTGATGGCGTTATAATCTCTGACAGCACTTATATGAGGATCATTCACTACTTCAAGCTTGCGGTTGATGTTTAATTGTTGGAGATATGCTTCCGACATTGCACAAAGTATAGACAAGCCTTTATATTTACTGCTTGCATACAACATACTGTTAGGTGTGTCATTTGGTAGCTGAAGAATTTTCTTCACCACACTCTTAATTAGACTGTATGCTTTTATTTAAAAAATCTTGGGAATTTTCTCTATAGGTGCTGATTGATAAGTGGCGCCTATGAACGGATTTATAACATTCGTGGTTGCAGCAAATGGGAGGCAGCAAGCTTGTCTAAATTTCTTCTTAGATGTTCAAAAGTTTGGTTCTGATTGAATATCAGCACCTTATTGAAGGATGCACCCAGATATTTAACTTCATCATCATCATCATCACCGATACTTGTGATATTACCACAGATTGTTCAGTGATGTCATTAATTATGTGGTTAATACCCCAGTTAAATAAAAAAAGGTGATACTGATCTCCTTGCATCACTCCGCATTTGGTATTTATTTCCTCAGTACGGCCTGCATGTGTTTGTATCTGTGTTTTATTCTTCATTAGTAGAAGTTTGAGGGACTGAGGCAACTGGGAATGCACAATGGTCGTCATGCCCAATGCTGTCAAAGGCTTTACTGACATCTAAAAACAATATGCATGCAGAGGAATTGCATGTAGCAGCTGTATGGAGAATACCATCGATCATATTTATGTTAATAAAAGTTCAACGTGTCATAACAAATTCCCTTTGTCAATGGTTTAAGAAAACGTATTCCCTTATGATGCAATCTAATGTTTTCGCTATAACCCTCCGGACGACAGAACAGTTGGTGATTGGTCTCCAATTTGAAATATCTGTCTCATCCCCTCCTTTGAATATAAGAACTGTTCTAGCAGTTTTAAGCACATATTCAACATCAGTCTAGCTATGTGTGCTATCATGTGTCGTATTATGTGGCCCGTGGCTAGTGTCTATCGACATCTTTCTTATGACTGAAGAGACTCGATCTATAACATTATCGACATCGTCATTGCTAGTCAGGTCATACATTTCTCTCAAACGAGAATTAGCGGTCCCAAATTTATTTTTATTTTATCACTGAACAATCTGTGGTAATATCATAAGTATCAGTGATGATGATGATGATGATGATGATGTTAAATATCTCGGTGCATCCTTCAATAAGGTGCTGATATTCAATCAGAACCAAACTTTTGAACATCTAATGGGAATGGGAATGGGAAGCGTTTGCTGGACTTCTGTGCTAGTATGGGTTTAGCTGTTACGAATACATTGTTCAAGCATAAGGCTATTCACCGCTACACATGGGACGCTAGGGGTACCAGATCCATAACAGACTATATCTTAACAGACTTTGAATTCAGGAAATCTGTTAGGAATGTACAAGTTTTTTGCGGATTTTTCGATGATACAGACCACTATCTGATCTGTAGTGAACTAAGTATCTCTAGGCCTAAGGTAGGGAAAGTGAAATCTGTCTGCGAACGAATAAGGGTAGAAAATCTCCAGGACGAGGAAATTAGACAGAAGTACACGGATATGATTAGTGAGAAGTTTCGAACACTAGACAGTAAGCCGGTTCAGGATATAGAAAGTGAATGGGTGGCATACAGGGATGCTGTAGTAGAAACAGCAAGGGAATGCCTAGGAACAACTGTGTATAAAGATGGGAAAAGGCGAACATCTTGGTGGAATGATGAAGTGAGAGCAGCCTGTAAACGTAAAAAGAAGGCTTATCAGAAATGGCTCCAAACAAGGGCCGAGGCAGACAGGGATTTGTACACAGATGAAAGAAACAGAGCGAAACAAATAGTTGTTGAATCCAAAAAGAAGTCATGGGAAGCTTTTGGTAATAACCTGGAAAGGCTACGTCAAGCAGCAGGGAAACCTTTCTGGACAGTAATGAAGAATCTCAGGAAGGGAGGGAAAAAGGAAATGAACAGTGTTTTGAGTAATTCAGGTGAACTCATAATAGATCCCAGGGAATCACTGGACAGGTGGAGGGAATATTTTGAACATCTTCTCAATGTAAAAGGAAATCATCCTGGTGGTGCTGCAAACAGCCAAGCTCATGGGGAGGAGGAAAATGATGTTGGTGAAATTATGATTGAGGAAGTGGAAAGGATGGTAAGAAAACTCCATTGTCATAAGGCAGCAGGAATAGATGAAATTAGACCTGAAATGGTGAAGTATAGTGGGAAGGCAGGGATGAAATGGCTTCATAGAGTAGTAAAATTAGCGCAGAGTGTTGGTAAGGTACCTTCAGTAATTGCACCTATCTATAAGCAAAGGGACAGGGAGGATTGCAACAACTATCCAGGTATCTCATTGATTAGTATACCAGGCAAAGTATTCACTGTCATCTTTAAAGGGAGGGTGCGATCAGTCGTTGAGAGGAAGTTCGATGAAAACCAGTGTGGTTTCAGACCACAGAGAGACTGTCAGGATCAGATTTTCAGTATGCGCCAGATAATTGAAAAATGCTACGAGAGGAATAGGCAGTTGTGTTTATGTTTCGTAGATCTAGAGAAAGCATATGACATGGTACCGAGGGAAAAGATGTTCACTATACTGGGGGACTATGGAATTAAAGGTAGATTATTAAAATCAATCAAAGGCATTTATGTTGACAATTGGGCTTCAGTGAGAATTGATGGTAGAATGAGTTCTTGGTTCAGGGTACTTACAGGGGTTAGACAGGGCTGTAATCTTTCACCTTTGCTGTTCGTAGTTTACATGGATCATCTGCTGAAAGGTATAAAATGGTAGGGAGGGATTCAGTTAGGTGGAAATGTAGTAAGCAGTTTGGCCTATGCTGACGACTTGGTCTTAATGGCAGACTGTGCCGAAAGCCTGCAGTCTAATATTTTGGAACTTGAAAATAGGTGCAATGAGTACGGTATGAAAATTAGCCTTTCGAAGACTAAATTGATGTCAGTACGTAAGATATTCAACTGAATTGAATGTCAGATTGGTGATACAGAGCTAGAACAGGTCGATAATTTCAAGTATTTAGATTGTGTGTCCTCCCAGGATGGTAATATATTAAGTGAGATCGAATCAAGGTGTAGTAAAGCTAATGCAGTGAGCTCGCAGTTGCGATCAGCAGTATTCTGTAAGAAGGAAGTCAGCTCCCAGACGAAACTATCTTTACATCGGTCTGTTTTCAGACCAACTTTGCTTTACGGGAGCGAAAGTTGGGTGGACTCAGGATATCTTATTCATAAATTAGAAGTAACAGACATGAAAGTAGCAAGAATGATTGCTGGTACAAACAGGTGGGAAAATGGCAGGAGAGTACTCAGAATGAGGAGATAAAGGCTAATTTAGGAATGAACTCGATGGATGAAGCTGTACGCATACACTGGCTTTGGTGGTGGGGTCATGTGAGGCGAATGGAGGAGGATAGGTTACCTAGGACAATAATGGACTCTGCTATGGAGGGTAAGAGAAGTAGAGGGAGACCAAGACGACGATGGTTAGACTCTATTTCTAACGATTTAAAAATAAGGGGTATAGAACTAAACGAGGCCACAACACTAGTTGCAAATCGAGGATTGTGGCGACGTTTAGTAAATTTACAGAGGCTTGCAGACTGAACGCTGAAAGGCATAACAGTCTATAATGATAATGTATGTGTGTATGTTATTTTATTTTAAATTTGTTTGGCAAGATTATTCCTTGTTTTAGTATTGCATGTTTTCGTTCAGCGTAAAATCTTCCTGACAGCTTTCCTTCATTGATAAAAGTACTGAAATTGTGCGAGGTCATAATAAAATTTTTCCCTCTGTTTTTGGAAGCTCTTTGTGGATTACTGCTAGTTTTATATTGGTGATTGTTATTTTTAAACAATATATTTACTTACTGCATTTTTCGGACCAGGTAAAAGATCTGTAGCCATAGCTAAAAACGTCGCATATTTCGAGACGTATTCGTTCAAGTCTCAGTCGGTCAACTCTTGCTGAAATACATTCAGCCATTTCCTCATTCTCCCCCCCCCCCCCCTTATATGTATTATTTACGTCCCTCCGCGTCCATCAGGTTCTTGTAAATGGGAAGATGATAAAGATGAGTCAACATCTTCCAAGTCAACATTTAGGTCAGGTGTAGGAGTCAAAGGGGTCGTATTTACAAGGGATTCACAATATTCTTCTGGATGGGCTCTGCTAATATGAATTTTAAGTCCTTTGTACTGTTTACCACAATACTGACAAGGAATTTTCTGGTGTTTATAACTGTCACAGTGACGGTCATATGTAAAGGATAACTCAGGATGAAATTAAAGATCTCAGAACTAATGATGTGAGTAATGAGAGGTTGTGTGTTGCTTTAAGGTTAGTTGTCATTTTGTTGCTAAGTTCACTGGAGTTGATACAAAATGAACAAATACCTACAAAATGTATATGTAATTTCTGTACTGATCTTATGTTTATTGTTACTTCCGTTCTAGCTGCTATTGAAGGAAAAGGAACATAAAATATGTGTATAACTTCTGTGCTGATTAATTCTTCCATATCTATCTATACCTAGCTGAGCTTCATCGTTCCATTAAAAAATGGGGTATGCAAAAATATATACAGGGTAACAAAAAACTGTTGAATCAAGAAATGATGTAAACTTCTGTTTCACAATAAGAAAAATGTAAATAACACTCACAAACTTTCTTCAGACGACTGGCACGCCTTAAATGGCAAAATATTAAAAAATAACAAACTTTAACCTCATAACATGTCAAATATAGGAAGCATCACCACTTTCCATCTGGTCAGTTCCAAAGCCACCCTAACATAATAATAATAATAATAATCCCAAACTATCTGGATAATCCTTCAGCTTTCCCGGTTTGGTCGAAAACTCTACGAACAGATGTTAACAACCTGCTATGTCTTGTTTCCTCAAACACCTGACAGACTGCATTACCTGTCCCTCAAGTAAAATTAGACATAAAATAAGCAAGATGCCATCTCTGTGTACTCCACTGTAGAACAGCAACACTTGGGAACTTGCATTCAGCAAACCTGAAGATGGTTTTCACATTCCTAATCCCAGCCCTTTCTCATCCTTGCTTTGTCAAAAATATTCTATGCGTTTCAGCAAAGTTAAACCACAGAAAAGATTAAAATAAATAAAAGGAATATATCGCCTCTACAAACAATTTGATTTACAACATTATATCACAATCTAAATGCAGACACCTTTCTAGCCATTTGTAGTAGTAGTTAAGACAGTAAAGCATGCAACTCATACGTACTTTCTTCATCGTCCTCATCTCTGTAAAGAACAGGTCCATCCCCGCTGTCACCGTCGACATCCTCCCGGATGATGTACGGACGTGCGTTCTCCTTGTTCTCCATAGTACATGGAAGAGTGATGCCGAACCGCACAGGCCGCGTGCTGCAATTAACAACACTTCAAATTTACTAAACACACAACTCTATTAAAAGTCGAGCAAAACAAAGTCGGATTATAAAACAGATTTAGAGGAGGAAGAAAGTCAGAAGTCCACCACAAGAAACAATACTAGAAGAGAATGAGTCAGAGATATGGTGGCTCTCACTTGGCTTGACATCAGCGAACAGGTAGGCAATGGTAGGCTGATTGTGTTCCGGGAGCCAGAAATATTAGTATCTGATAAAATACGTAAAATATACTATAATCTCATCATTGTAACATTCCTCTAATATGCACCACAACCACGGCCCAGTAATGTACATCTACAAAAGTGAAACTCCATGGTCTAGAGTTGATTGAGGCTAATCTCATATTTTATTATTACATTACTGTAAGTGACCATTGCCACCGGGACATTTCCCGTTTGCGAATAATAATAATAATAATAATAATAATAATAATAATAATAATAATAATAATAATAATAATAATAATAATAATAATAATAATAATAACAACAACAACAACAATAATAATAATAATAATAATAACAATAACAATAACAATAATAATAATGGATTGTTAACATCTACATTGTCTCGTTCTCAAATTTTTAGAGAATTACTGTTGGAAGTGATGAAAATGGAAATCTACAACCTGTTTTAAGTCATTTGACCAGGTCAGCAATGGAATGAAGCCCCATCTAGTGGCGAGGATAAGAACTGTCCAGGCTGCCGAAGCCTCTTACACTCCTCTGGGGCAATGATTAATGACCGACAGATGAAATGAAATAATATTGGAGTGTGCTTCTGAAGTGAAGAATGACAGAGAAAACTGGAGTATCAGCAGAAAAATCTGTTGTGCCTCCGCTTTGTCCAGGATTTGAACCATGGAAGCCAGTGGTGAGAGGCCATGGCTTTTGAAATGGAAGAACACCACTAGACCCCATTTTCAGTATGAGGCAGTTAATGGAAAAACAACTTGACATGCTGAGAGAGATTATTGGAGAGGAATATTCAGATGAGGATGACCCAGACAAAGGTGATATTGGAGGAACAATGATGTTCGAATAGAGGAAGATGGAGCTGGATAAGGTAAATGGATGATGATGATGATGATGATGATGATTCCTTGTTATATTCTAATGACGACAAAGTAGACCATTCAGATAGTAGGATACACTTCAATTCACTACAATTATCAGTACAACACAGTTACTCCCCCCTATCTTTTGAAAGTCTCTGCAAACACTTATCGTTTGATTCCCAGATGATAGAAATCCACTTCTTGTGTGTGGAGCCATTGCATTGTACATTGTCACCTATGATACGTTGTTACAGCTTGCTGAACGCACGAAAATCGCACGTCATTGATCCGGACTGTACACTGGGTGCTTCCACACTTCAAATCGGAAACCTTGTAATCAAGCTTGTGTTGTGCACACCTTGTGTGGCATGCCTTTTATATGAATGAGAACAATGCCTGAGCTTATACCCGTGTTTTTCACAGCTTTGAACAAGTGGCATTACGAGCATAAGCTCGTGTAAACAACTCCTTCACTACTGATCATCACGTATTCAAGGAAGACATTTGTGTATGGAAATCTGCACTAAAAATTGGAGTAGACCAAATATCAATTTTAAAATCTTGATCTTTGACTATTTTCACTTATAATATGGAGCATGTTAGGAAGAGTTCAAGCAAGAATAGTAAATACGTATTTAAAAAATATTTTCTTAATTGACATGGAATGCCTCAAATCACGTGCACAAATAATGAAGAATTCCCTCTGATTTGTATACACAGAGAGCACACAGGTAATATAAAAAATATTTACCTTATTCGCACTCTGGGCCTAGAGGAGGGCTTCCTAGCCAAGCACAGGAGACAAACAAGGCACAAGTCAGTTACATGTTCAAAACACTGGATAGAAAATACACATATTAAATGTAGACCCTCTCATATCTGAGGAACAAATAAAAGCTTTCATTATAACACTGAAAGGAATAAAATAATATCACAGAAACTAATATCAAGATTTCACATAATGCTGTGGCTGAACAACAGTACAGATACTTTTGCATGTTTAAAGATGTGAACATTAACATCTACTAGTCATTACACCACATTTGATGAAATATTAAAACTGTACTACACAAGATTTAATTTGCTTGAAAAATCCTGTTGCCAATTTGTTTCAAATTAGGTATTCATGATTTTGGGGATGCATCCCTCCATTTCCTTACTGACGGCCACTGGATGTTGTTTGAGGCCACATCATCTTTGTTAACATCAGCAGTAATGCTCACACTGAGCAATACGTGGAGATGATAACAGTGGACATGCAGTCATATATGACAGGGTCTACACTATAGGTTTAAATCCTTCAGGATTCTAAAATGGAAAAACTTGTTCCATAGATAATTAAAATTTACTTGTTGTTATTTGAGCAGAACCTCCATTTTCTCGTATTTCATTACGAGCGTAAGAACCTGTTGCTCCCACATTTATCAAAATAAATCTCCAGAACCCTGCTATAATGACAAAATATTGCAGAATGTATTCCTGAAGCTATTGTATCATCACCATCTAAATAAAACATTAAATACATTTTTTTACATAAATTAGGCCCTAGTATGAGTACTTCTACAATAACACATTATTAGAGTACATGAGGATAAAATGCATGTAACATCTGTAACTACTAAAGAAAGATTAGGACTAAAGAAACATTAGGTCTTGTAAATTTGCCCTGAAGGGGTGTTTCAGTAGGACAATTGATCTTTAGCATTAGTCTTTTGTATTCAAACACACAGAAATATTAACCAACTGTTCCAAACAAGCCTGTCTTGAACAGGAAGTTCACCTCGACACAAGCAGATCGATTTGTTCTGGGTGATTTCCGACAAAAGAGTAGCGTTACAAAAATGTTGCAATGTTTGGGTTGGGAAGAATTGAGAGAAAGAAGAAGAGCTGCTTGACTAAGTGGTATGTTCCGAGCTGTCAGCGGAGAGATGGCGTGGAATGACATTAGTAGACGAATAGGTTTGAATGGCGTATATAAAAGTAGGAAAGATCACAATATGAAGATAAAGTTGGAATTCAAGAGGACAAACTGGGGCAAATATTCATTTATAGGAAGGGGAGTTAGGGATTGGAATAACTTACCAAGGGAGATGTTCAATAAATGATTTCAAAGAAATTGGAAATTTCGGAAAAGGCTAGGAAAGCAACAGATAGGGAATCTGCCACCTGGGCGACTGCCCTAAATGCAGATCAGTATTGATTGATTGATTGATTGATTGATTTCACCAGAGTCAAAATACATACATACATCATCATTATAGACTGTTATGCCTTTCAGCGTTCAGTCTGCAAGGCTCTGTGAATTTACTAAACGTAGCCACAAACCTCTATTTGCAGCTAGTGCTGTGGCCTCATTTAGTTCTATGCCTCTGATCTTTAAATCGTTACAAACTCAGTCTAACCATCGTCGTCTTGGTCTCCCTCTACTTCTCTTACCCTCCATAGCAGAGTCCATTGTTCTCCTAGGTAATCTATCCTCCTCCATTTGCCTCACATGACCCAACCACCGAACCCGGTTTATGCGTACAGCTTCATCCATCAAGTTCACTCCTAAATTAGCCTTTATCGCCTCATTCAGAGTGCCCTCCTGCCATTGTTCCCGCCTGTTTGTACTAGCAATCATTCTCGCTACTTTCATGTCTGTTACTTCTAACTTATGAATAACATATTTTGAGTCCACCCAGCTTTCACTCCCATAAAGCAATGTTGGTCTGAAAACAGACCGATGTAAAGATAGTTTCGTCTGGTAGCTGACTTCCTTCTTACAGAATACTGCTGATCGCAACTGCGAGCTCAATGCATTAGCTTTACGACACCTTGATTCAATCTCACTTAATATATTACCATCCTGGGAGAACACACAACCTAAATACTTGAAATTATCGACCTGTTCTAGCTCTGTATCACCAATCTGACATTCAATTCTGTTGAATTTCTTACCTATTGACATCACTTTAGTCTTCGAAAGGCTAATTTTCATACCATACCCATTGCACCTATTTTCAAGTTCCAAAATATTAGACTGCAGGCTTTCAGCACAATCTGCCATTAAGACCAAGTCGTCAGCATAGGCCAGACTGCTTACTACATTTCCACCTAACTGAATCCCTCCTTGCCAGTTTATACCTTTCAGCAGAGGATCCATGTAAACTACGAACAGCAAAGGTGAAAGATTACAGCCTTGTCTAACCCCTGTAAGTACCCTGAACCAAAAACTCATTCTACCATCAATTCTCACTGAAGCCCAATTGTGAACATATACGCCTTTGAATGATTTTAATAATCTACCTTTAATTCCATAGTCCCCCAGTATAGTGAACATCTTTTCCCTCGGTACCATGTCATATGCTTTCTCTAGATCTACGAAACATAAACACAACTGCCTATTCCTCTCGTAGCATTTTTCAATTATCTGGCGCATACTGAAAATCTGATCCTGACAGTCTCTCTGTGGTCTGAAACCACACTGGTTTTCATCGAACTTCCTCTCAACGACTGATCGCACCCTCCCTTTAAAGATGACAGTGAATACTTTGCCTGGTATACTAATCAATGAGATACCTGGATAGTTGTTGCAATCCTCCCTGTCCCTTTGCTTATAGATAGGTGCAATTACTGAAGGTACCTTACCAACACTCTGCGCTAATTTTACTACTCTATGAAGCCATTTCATCCCTGCCTTCCCACTATACTTCACCATTTCAGGTCTAATTTCATCTATTCCTGCTGCCTTATGACAATGGAGTTTTCTTACCATCCTTTCCACTTCCTCAATCATAATTTCACCAACATCATTTTCCTCCTCCCCATGAGTTTGGCTGTTTGCAACACCACCAGGATGATTTACTTTTACATTGTGAAGATGTTCAAAATATTCCCTCCACCTGTCCAGTGATTCCCTGGGATCTATTATGAGCTCACCTGAATTACTCAAAACACTGTTCATTTCCTTTTTCCCTCCCTTCCTGAGATTCTTTATTACTGTCCAGAAAGGTTTAACTGCTGCTTGACGTAGCCTTTCCAGGTTATTACCAAAATCTTCCCACGACTTCTTTTTGGATTCAACAACAATCTGTTTCCCTCTGCTTCTTTCCTCTGCGTACAGATCCCTGTCTGCCTCGGCCCTTGTTTGGAGCCATTTCTGATAAGCCTTCTTTTTACGTTTACAGGCTGCTCTCGCTTCATCATTCCACCAAGATGTTCGCCTTTTCCTATCTTTACACACAGTTGTTCCTAGGCATTCCCTTGCTGTTTCTACTGCAGCATCCCTGTATGCCACCCATTCTCTTTCTATATCCTAAACCTGCTTACTGTCTAGTGTTCGAAACTTCTCACTAACCATATCCATGTACTTCTGTCTAATTTCTTCGTCCTGGAGATTTTCTACCCTTATTCGTTTGCAGACAGATTTCACTTTCTCTGCCGTAGGCCTAGAGATACATAGTTCACTACAGATCAGATAGTGGTCTGAATTATCTGTATCTAACTTCTTGATTTAATCCTTGAAATCTTACCGCAGTTGTAATGTTCATTTAGAACAAGGTCAGTTATTCCCAAAATTTTCTTGAAGACTGCTTGTGAAACGTGTTAAAATATGCACAATCGTGCACAATAAATCCTAAAGTTGAAATGTGTGCATTAACCTCAAATATATGCAAATATGCACTATTAAACTTAATAATTCACCCATTTTCTCCGTACAACTACTTCCTTGTCAGTTTTGGAGGTCTAAATGCCAGCAAACAAAATATGCATTTGCATACAAATCCCGTCTACTTATTCATAAACCAGAACGATCAGCAAGTGAACTAACGAGACGTGTGATAAAGAGAAGACCTGCCCACTGAGTGAGGCTAAGCGACCTGTCAAGTGACACAGGTAACTGCAGATTATAGCAACTTATAGCTTACAGTACTAAGTTTTCATTTTCAAATCAATTTTTTTTTTTTTTTTTTTTGCTAGTTGTTTTACGTCGCACCGACACAGATAGGTCTTGTGGCGACGATGGGACAGGGAAGGAAGTGGCGTGGCCTTAATTAAAGTACAGCCCCAGCATTTGCCTGGTGTGAAAATGGGAAACCACAGAAAACCATTTTCAGGGCTGCCGACAGTGGGGTTCGAACCTACTATCTCCCGAATAATGGATACTGACTGCAGCTATCGAGCTCGGTAAATCAAACTTCTAATAATTATAGATGTGTTAATTGGTGTAACCTCAACTTGCAGGTAGTTTCAGTGCCTACCATTGTACAAATCAGAACAATTTAAACAAAGTTAAAACAGGTACACATTTAAACTTCTCTCAGAATTTGAAGACAGAACTTAATGAATCTCTATAACCTCTTCTGATGAATTACTCTAATTTTCCAGACTGAGAGAAGCTCAGACAACATTGGCTTTCCAAGCCCAAAGTAGTAGGTTCCACTCTGGCTCAGTTCCCTGGTATTTGTAGGTGCTTAAATATGTCAGCCTCACATTGGTGGATTTAAGCCAGTGGAACAAAATTCTGGCACCTCAGTTACTCTGAAAACAATAACACTACAATGTGCCATGGTCGCCAGGGACCACATTAATATCCAATTTAAATCAAGTAAGCGGTCAGTGAGTGGAACCTCTCATTTATGGAACAATTTGTCCGCATCTAGGAGATGTCTAATTTTAAAGGAAATTTATTACTTTAATCTTAAATAGAGTATAAATATTTTCAAACTATGATTTAGAAAGGATCTTTAAAAAAAAAAGAAAAAGAAAATACCACTCAATTTTACACTAGACCTAAAATAAGTTGTACATTATTAACTCTCACATAATATAATAATTATATTATTGTTTTTATGTCCCACTAACTATTTCTGATGGTTTTCTTAGATCCAGAGTTGCCAGAATGTTGTCCCAAAGGAGTTCCTTTAAATACCAGTAAATCTGCTGAGACGATGCCGATATATGAGCACCTCGAAATACCACAGTAGGGAGCTAGGATCGAACCTGTCAAGTTGGGGCGAGAAGACCAGCGCCTCAACCATAATGCGCAGTAGAGTTTGTTTCTTCCATACTACTACTACTACTACTACTACTACGCGAGTTTAGTGAGCAACTTGAGATCCTTGCTCTACTCAAGGTTATTTTGCTGCAATTTGGGAAGGGCAATATTCTAAGTTTGGAAAAAGGCTGCATGCAACGAGTAAGCTAGTCTCTTTGTTCACAAGAACTTTATAGCAATATCACAAGTTTTGTATCCTAAAAAGTACAGTCCTAAATAACAATGATAAAGTAGCTGAGACTGTCAGCAACTCTTCACGTGGGAAATCTGGTACACTTCCTTCCAAACGGTCATTCAAAACCAGCTGAAGGACAATGAAGTATATCAGTTGAAGCTGACAAACAAGTGGGTTTCACCCCCATCTAGTACGGTGGACACAGACAGAATGAGCCATGCTCGCATTCAACTTTCATGCACTGAACAGTTAATTGTTTTCTGTACATTTATTCGAATGCCTTCCCGGAATTCATTTGAAAATAAATACATACTAAATTGGCAAAATGCACTGTACATTATCCTGAGCATTTTTTGTACATCTACAATTCAACACCACCTTCCCATGTTTTTGTGGCATTCATTCAGTTTCAGTCTGTTGCCAAGCACAGTCCTACTGAAATCTACAGAGATTCAAACCTGGCCAGGCCACTTTATTAATAACAGATAGTTGTTGAAATACTCTTTCCACGCCTATTTATCAACAATTAGGAGATGAAGCAAAGATCAGCTGTTCACTACTCCTGTGAACTCGTCTGATAACTCACTTGAAAGATGCGTGGTGCTCCTGGCGCACAGCAAGTGGCCGGCTCTCCTGTGTGGGTGTATTTTGTGGCGTGCTCTTCTTCTTTAATGCAGACTTTAACGGAACGGCATGGAACTTTGGCTCCTTGGCCGGAATTTCCTCCACGCGAGACGTGTCGATGCCGGGGTCCGGCTGCGGCACACGGAAGAGGTAGCGCCCGTCGCCATCCTCGTCGTCTTCGTCCTCGTCCCCCTCACATTCTTCCTGCTCTATAACACCGGAACACAACAAATGACTGGATAATAAAGACACAAACCAAAACACAACAATAGTAAGCATATTTCTTATAATCTTTGTTTCTCCTTTCTATTCATTTTGAACTGTTCGGTTCTTCAGTCTTATAAACATCAGATTCTATCAAATATTTGGAAATGTACAAACATTTATCTTTAAATTCTGTTTAAATCCTTAAAAAAGTGAAATTTGGAACTTATCTTAATGAAGTCCTCACTTCTCTCCACTCTGTCCTTGGCATCATCATCATAAACTATGTAGGGGTTCTTAATGAGCATTTAATGGGCTGCCTATTATACCAGTAATTTTCCATTATGTCATATTCTGCTGATGGCAAATCTTTTGAAACTCTACTTGCAGTTTTTTATTATTATTATTATTGAGAATAGAATCAAATAGAATCAAATAAAACAGTTTACATGAAAATTGAACCAGTATTGAGCACAATTAGGAAAAAATGTATATCATTCTTTGGACATCTTATGAGAACACCTGACACCAGAATTAGCAGAAGTATAATTGAAAAATTATGGAATAGCAAGACCAAGATTAAATGGATCACGTAAATTATGGAGGATATATTAAAGAACTACAACTAACAATAGATGATCTCAAAAAAAAAAAAAAAAAAAAAAAAAAACAGAAAAAATTAAGATAATTTTCAAGACACACACGCGCCAGGCTAGAGACCAAGATCAATAAGAGGTCTAATGGGAGGATATTTTCAACAGAACAAAGGAAGGCAGCATCTCTCAGAATGAAAAAATATTGGGCTGATAGGAAATCAAGAAATCCTTCGTATAATTGAGTAGAGTGGTCCAATGTAGACCATAAAATGTAAAGTAAATAAAATAAATAAATTATTATTATAATCAATGTAAATGTATTTTGAATTTTACATTTTTTTCCTTGTCCGACGAGAAGAGATAAAATGATAGGACACATGTAAAGACACTCAGGAATTGTTCAGTGAGTTTTTGAAGGAAGTGAAGGCAGTAAACATAGCAGGGGTAGATCAAGATATGAGCAAAACAAACAGATTATAGTAGACGTAGGATACAGTAGTTACGTAGAAATGAAAATGTTAGCACAGGATAGGGTGGCGTGGAGGGCTGCATCACACTGGTCTATGGACTGATGATCCAAAGAACAACATTTCACTTTCTTTAATTTCAATGTCTCCTTAATGCATTTGCTTTTATTTTTTGATCTGCAACTCTTAGCTCTGTATTGACATCTTTCACCTTTTTAAAAATAATAATAATAATAATAATAATAATAATAATAATAATAATAATAATAATAATGTAATTTACATTATTTTTGACAATTATTTAGGGGCTGTCTAATGAGCTTTTAATGGGTTGGCTAGTTTTCCTTTAATTTTTGGTTGTCATTTACGGTTACATGAACACCTTGTGTGGAACTATATTAATTATTATTATTAATATTATTATTATTATTATTATTATTATTATTATTATTATTATTATTATTATTATTATTATTATTGTAAATGGGATTCAATTTATGCTAATGATTTGACTGACCAAAGTATGAACTGAATTAAAGTGTATCTTGTAAGACATTACTTTTATTGATAAATGATAATGTAATAAAATGTCTGGAGTGGCGAAGATGCTGTGTAAATTCAGAGAATTTACTACAGATAAGCATATCCTAACCCACATCCCAGACCTTTGAGTTAAGTGTAGCCTCTTGAGGTTTTCATTAAGTGCTAATGCAAAATGTGTGGAATGTTGTTCAGAAATTAAGTACGGTACTGTGCAAATAGGGGTGAATTTTTAAATGTGTGTGGTCATTGAGGTTAGCTTGGTTAGCTTTTCTGCTTATTAATTCTTGATAACTTTAAAATTCATTGATTTGCTTTTATTTCCCATGTGTAAAATATTTAGATCTGTGTTGATGTGTGTGAAGTGATGTGTGTTCGCTGAAGGCAGAGCGCCTGTTGTATCTATCTGTTTTTGTTTTCTTTGTACAACATGTGGAAGTTACGTAGGTTTCATCTGGCTGAAGAACGTGTTTCTTGACATTGAAGTTTATAAATGGGTCTCTTTGTTTAGATTATATTTACCAATTTGTTTTTGTAATACATTGTTTGTTCTGAATACTATTTTTAATCTTTCCTTTTTTAATACGTTAGCTATTTTGTAGGTGTTTTTATTCATGAAATTAAGAACCCTACAACTTGTTTTTGGACAGGGGTTTGTTTTTGTTTTTCCATTGTATTTTTTTAGTAGTCAGTCCACTGTGTGGAGAAAATGGCCATATTATTTGTATTTCATCGTTAAAATTAGTTTGGTCTCTGCGTATCATCACGTTCATTCTGCTAATTTGTGTGAGGTTGAGCGATTGGAAATGATGTTTGTTGTGTGTGATATTTAAATAGGTTTCCTGTATATCTTATTTTGTACTGATTGTGATGTCCAGAATGTTGATCGTCCCGTTTGTTTCCAGTTCCATCGTGAACTTGATTGCTGCGTGTCTACATTTGTGACATCATTATCATGCACGGATTTTACATCGTCCACATATCTGTTCCAGTGCATTATTCCTTTGGCATGTTGGTCGGTTAAGAGTTTGTTCTCAATGCTATTTAAGAGTATGTTCGCTATTATTTTGAACTCATAGCTAATATATCTTGTTGTTCAACATGAACAGATTGCTTATTTCTTGCTTCTCATCTTGAAACGCTTTTCTTTTGGTATGTTGGGGTATGACAGTATTGCATTAAGATAAGTTCCAAATGTTGGCTTTTTAAGGATTTAAACACAATTAAAACATATTTTTGGGTGTGGTGATGCTCTTTCAAGAACAAAGCATGTCATGTAACACTGTTACCATAGGTTTTCCTTTTCATGCACTTAATAAATTTATTTATTCAAAATTAGTTTTGGCAGGCTGAAGAATCTAACACTTAGAAATTGAGTCCAAAAAACAAAAAAAAAAATGTCACAAAAATATCTCCTTTCTATCACAATGATCTGCATTTGTATACAATCAATTCTAGATTATATGTGATGATGCACTAGCCAGCGTCTTGGTGGATGTGCTAGGTACCAACCGATGAGCCCGACCTAGCACATGAGGGCAAAACGCTGGCAACCAGGAATGAGTTAGCTGGAAAATTTATAATGTCCAATAACGGACCATTTATATTGGTATTATAAATTTACTCATTCGGGACAAATATTTCAGATTCCCTATGGGAATCTACATCTATATCAGATGATGAATCAGTCGGTCGGTCAGTCAGTCAGTCAGGACATGTTATTTTATATATAGAAATTGGTAGAAAGTAGTAGTTGCATTGCCCTGTGTCAGATCACACTTCTACGGTACTGAGGTGGTTACACTCCCTTCGGTCCTCCTTTTGCTCTTTTCCATACCCCATTCTTCAATCACTTCATTCCATATGTTTGCCTGTTCCTGAACTTCCTCCAGCATATTACTGTATAAAAATAAATATGCATCTCCTAACACATTTATTTTATTTTTCTACGAAAGCTTCAAGTTCTGTTGTGGTGGTTCCAGTAATGGCAATGAGACATATACAGACTGAGGTGTTGGATATGGAGTGGTCATGACCTATGCTGATCAGCTGTTTGATAATGTGCTTTTACTTTGACAATTTGTTCACAGTGTCGAATTCTTGTCAGAGCAGAAGGAAAGAGGTATTGGAGCGATGGGAACAATGCGATAAAAAGTTTACCCTGTATCCTGCTGAAAAGATAAAGAAGGAGAAAAGAGGGATATCAAGCCTGGTCAGATAAAATTTTAGGTAAGCATATAACAGGGTGAATACTCCTCCTCGTCAAATGGTGAAGAGGCAAGTTGGACAGTTTTCAAGGGAGAAGAGACTCAACCATACAACAGTCATATCGGACGTCCATCAGAGGGAAGAAATCGTACTTCACCTCGCAGATGTCGCTGATTCGTAGAGGAGAATACAGAACAACTATATTTTTGGTGATGCGTTATTATGGCTATTCTGGATTCAAACAAACCGGTTGTAACCAGCAAAGGAAGGCCTTCCATTGTATCAAAACTTGAGTCCAAGTATAATGGATGAGAACATTCATATGGACAAGACAAAGCAAGTGATGTGCCAAAAGAAAGCAACCACAAGGACCCCTCCTGGTCAGCTGTTTTGTCTCTTTTCATGCAAAGTGAAAAGATTTGTGAAAAAACATGAATTACTTGATATCCACAGTTAATGCCAGCTTTACTTTGTAATATTAATTTATTTTGGCATGTTCACAATTCTTTCTGAATGAAGGTTTTGCAACTTATCATTCCTAAATAAATACCACAAAATTTAATTCTATAATCTCTATATTTATAACATAATTAAAATGTCATATTTCAGTACTTTTATGTTTTTGGATACCGACAAGAAGATTTTTGAGGTAAGTAGAAATGACATATGCTTGTCTCTTAAGAAAAGGTATTTTTCACATTTCTTATGAAAATGTAGGCATATTATCCTGCTGTCCCTTTGTGCAAAACCTGGGAAGGTTATTACTTAAAGCTCATAATACGTTATTACTAAAATCCCAGAAACCACATAAACACAATGTTTGAAAGTTTCAGGAACATCTGGATCAAACAAGAAAAACCATTTCAGTATAATGAAAGAATCTAAGTGAGGAAAAGTACGGTAGAGTGTTTTGATTTGTTTCCACATTATTATGAGTAGATGATAATTATTTAATAAAAACAAGATGTCCTGACTGACTGACTGACTGACTGACTGACTGACAATCAATGCACAGCAAAACCTGCTGGAGATAATTGCATCAAAATTTGAGGACATGTTCCTACCGTAGTGTAGATGCGCACTAAGAAAGGATTTACCAAAATTCCTATTTTAAATGGGTGTAAAGGGGTGAAATGTGATTTTATATTTTTGTTAATATCTCCATTTTTGTGAAAAAATATTGTACTTATATTCATTCAAATATTTCTCTTCTTATAGCATAAATACTATTTTAAAAGAAAGTTCTAGAATTCCAATTTTAAAGGGGTGAAAAGGGGTGAAATGTGGTTTTACATTTGTGTTCAATATCTCCGTTTTTGTGAAAAATATTGTACATATATATTCATTCAATCTTCGAAATAGTCTCAATAGTACAGAAAACATCTTGCATTTCTTAAAAAGTCAACGGAAATATTTTCTTTTCAAGATTTTACACATGAAATAATTCCCTTGTGCACATGAATTTTGGCTTTTGCCAATCCAAAATGACCGCGGCACTTTCCAACATATAATAGTATGTGCTAATTAACTCCGCTTCCGTGTATTTCAAGACGGTAATCAACCAAGTCCTTAATGAAAATAAAATACATATAATACATAAAATACATATAAGAATATTTGTGAGTGAATTAATGAGTAGCTGCTCTATGCATCGCTGTTAGCGCAACGGTTAAGTCAACAGGTTGCAGACTTCAAGACTGCAGGTTCGAATCTGACCATTGGCGGCTTTTTTTTTAACACAGGGGTATTGTTTTATCAAGGAGAATTATTACCCCTTTGTTAGTAAGTTATGCAGCCGCTTACAGTTTACAGGAATTATTTCATCCGCACAACTGGTAAAACAGTCTAGGCGAAAGCAGCGGCATCGACATACCAGAAAAATAATCCCGATGTACATAGAGCAGCGGCAGCTACATACCACCAAAATAATCACGAAAATCACAGGACAATTCAAACACGATATGAGCAACATAATTAAGTTTCGCTCCGGGATGTCTTACGATCCTGAAAAGAATTACGAAGACAACAGCTTGATAACCATTGGTACAATGATCCATAAAATCGAACTGCGCGAAGACTGTTTTTCCCCACGGACAATTTTATGTTGACTGTTCCAGAGTAAGTTCTCCAAGTAGCTTAATCCTTTTGGCACCAACTGCCAATATTTTATATAAAGAAGTTCTAAACTGAATAATTATATTTAAAATTCTTCTTTTATTTCTTTTTATGTGATAGTACGATTTTACGTTACTTATTCCTTGATTACGTATATTAAAGTTCATGTTTTCTAAAGATATTTAAGTTATTTGATGCTTAGGTTTTAGATATATTTAATTATAATTTGTTTCTTTAAATCTTTAAAATTATAATTTATTTCAATAGCAAATATTTGTATTTGAACTCTGTATTTTTATTTCATAATTCAAAATTAACTTTTAAGATTAAGACAATTTAAATAAGCTCACTCATATCTTTAATATTTCATTTTTGTTTCATTCCAAACATAAAGCAGGCAAAGAAATTGTTACAAACAAAGTATGTAAAATATTAATATATTTATATTTCAAGATCACAGGGAATTTTATGTCATTTAATAGCAAACTCTGAATACACGTGAAACTTTTCAATTCCAGCCGAAGCTGGGACGGGAAAACACATCATTTACGTCTTACATTTCTTACGGAAGTTGATGAACGCATGGGATTGATTCGGTGACCTTCAAAAGAAAATTTGAAATAAAAAATATAATAGAACTTAACTGAGGTATGACGCGAGCGAAGCCGCGGGCAAAGTGCTAGTTATTTAATAAAAATTATGTTTCAAAGAATAAAAATTAAGGCAGATTAAGATTTCATGGCACAGCACTAGTTTCAGTATCTCAGTACCAGACACTGAAAGTTGTCATAATGAGATAACTCTGAATAGCGGACACCTGTATATAATGGATTTTTTTTTTTCAATTCCCCAGCAAAAATATATGGTTTTAATAATGTAGTTACTCCTAAATAATGGAAATTCTCAATAATGGATACAGACACCAAAAACTACACACCGGCATTCATTTAAAACCTCTAAAGAACTACCAGCTTGAAAGAAAACACAATTTCTGGAATTGGGAGGCAAGAGCGACTCTTTAATGGGTACAATTTGTATTGTCGTGGAGTGGCAATAAGATGTATTTCATGTGTTCAAAGAGAACTTACTGAAGTTCAATGTTCCTTATAATAAGAAATAAATTCAAAACTTTTGTGTTGATAAAAGCAAAGCAAGCAAAGGGCTAAAAGGAGACAAGAAGAATCACCAAGCCCGTCGAAGCGGTGTTTTTACTCTGCGATGCGTAAGCTGCACGCATTGTTATTGTCCTTGCAAGCAGCCTGCATGAGCATCAATTGCTGCTCTGAATCGCGGCTGTGTCGAGAGAGTTACCCTTGCAAGTCTGGTTCCATCTTATTTGTTATGGGAACAGTCATAACTCTTGCTATTGATGTTCAGAAAATCCTAATAGTCCCTCATTATGTTAGGAAGATTGGTGATTGGTGTGCTGTTAGTGCAAGACGAATAACTGGGCCTATTTTTTTAGAGACGACAGAAAATTCAGAGCCAGATTACATTGTGACACCGTTCTCTTCTCGGTTAACGTAACAAGAAAAACTGCAGGAGTGGTTTCAGCAAGATTCAGCCCCTGCTCACACGAAAGAAGTTTCCCTTCTTACAATCTCGGAAGTGTTCGCAAAGAGAGCGATTGATGCTGATCTATTTCCCCCTCATTCTCCAGATCTAACAGTGCGAGATTTTTACTTGTGGGGTAAACTGAAAGAAAGAGTGTATCGAACAAATCCTCACACACTGGAGGAACTGAAAGAAAACATTACGAACGAAATCAGAAACATTACAGTGGCAGACCTCGCTCGTGTCAGCCAGAATGTGGTTACGTGATACAACGTCTGTATAATCCAGGAAGAATCCAGCATCTTTTATAAGGTAGGATTTCATATAAGATTGTATACATGCTTAAAAGCGGGGCAGACCCACGCGACAAGGCAAGTGCTGTAGTGCAGAGTACAAGCAGCGTCTTAGTTTATAGGAGACACCCTGTAAGCCTCTATAGTTCTATTATATTAGGAAAGTGACAAGCAGTGTTTACAGTAATTTGTAGCAAAATGCATTCTAAAAGCACTGAAACGCACCTATCTATTATAATGCGCTAGTGCCTAGGAAGTGTGTGAAATCTGTTTTACAAGTTTACTTCAGAACATGTAATAATGTTACTCCTATTATCAGCGAGACTGCAGGTTTGCCTTGTAATGTTAAATCCTCAGCGTATTTGTCAATATATGCTTGTTTTCTCAGTCAGAAGATGCAATTGTACACAGTCATAACAAAAGGAACGGTCCAGCTCCTGGGGTGAATGGTCCGTATAGTGGCCAACTACAGCTCGGTACATTTACACGCTACCAACCACCACAGAGCATCAGGGGGTGCTGTGCAGCTTGAGAACCCCTTGCTTCTTTAATTTCAACGACGGCGATTTGTAAAGTGCCTCGGGCTTAATCCACACACGGTGGAACAAGTTCAGACCTACTCAATTTGTACTCCAAGAAGTAAACAACATTTCATTGGCGTAGTAGCACAGAGCAGGAGGAGCACGTGGAGCAGAACAAGACCACCTCGTACTCGACACGACCGGCGACGTAATCAAATGGAAGGCAGATGTGCCCACCAAAGTTGTTGCAAGTTCTGCATCAAATTGTGAGCAAGGGTGACAAGGAAGTGTTGAAACGCAAGCTGACACTAGTCTAAACAAGGTTCGTCTCACTGGATGTAGGTTCTTCAGTCTGCAATTGAAGGGTACACGAGAAAAAGGGGGAATGTCATATCTTCTACAAACTGCGAGTTTCAACCATTAATACTGTCTACAATAATACATGTACATATTATGTAACGTTAGCCTAATGTCACGAAAATAAAGGCGAATGTCAGTCTTATGAACACATTATCATGGAAATAAAGGGGAATGTCACTTTTAACAAAACCTAACAAATAACCTGTCAATTAATAGTGAGAAAGTGTATCAATGAACGATCTTCCCTCTGATCTTAAGACGTGCAGATCAGAAAATTTTGCTGTAGAGATTGGATGTAAACCTAAAATAGAAATAAATTACATATTTCAAATCTCAATCTTGCCAGCATGTTTGCAAATGTAGAGCAACTTCATGTACACTGACTCTTGCACTTATGTTCATAAGATGCCTCTGGAAGAACAAACTCAATAACTGGTGTTTCTGGTAAGTGTGGAATTGATTTTGGAACATTTACAACAGGTCGTTCCCAATGGTCATTCTAACTGTTTCTGCATTCCATGAATCGTGGATGCTCAATGGAGATGACAAGTTTCCTTATAGGTCTTGTTTTAAAAGAGCAAACTTTTCTGTACAAGGGAATAAAAAACTTGGTCCACGGACGAATCATTGGTTGATCAACTTCAATTACATGGAAAGGGAAGGGCATAATTCTGGCACTTCTAAAATGATCCACCCAGTCTTCTGGAGTTTCAGCTGCAAATTTCTGATTAATTAGTGCCATGTTTCAATCGCACTCTAAGTACGAGTGCCCACGAATTGGAAATACTATTTTCACAGACTCGAGGCGTTTGGCATGATGTACTATAAAGTGGAGAAATCTGAAAACAGTCCAGTTCTTGTTCTGTCCACATGCAGAATCACATAAGATTGTCAGGTGTTTTATCTCGTCCCCAAGTTCACAAAATATAAAATGATGTAACACAGAACACACTTCATCTGCTGCTTTATGTGCAACTGTCTCTGGGTATGTATAGAATACCGAGTGTCCACTAGACAAAACATGTATATTGAAGGGAAACAGTGACAGCTGTCTACGGTAATCACGTCATTAGTGGATAAATTAAGTATGCATAAATTCTTTTGGAAATCCATCGCTATTGTCACATAACAAACTGACATTCCCCCTTTGTTTCTTGTTCTGTAGTGACATTCCCCTTTCATCAATTGTACATGTATTCTTAAACTTGTTATATTTCCGTGACAATTCCCTTTACTTGGTTGTAAACTATTCTCCTCACCATAAAGTATATATGGGTAGTGTTAATTCATTTTTTGTTTTACACTGACATTCCCCTTTTTTCCCCATGTACCCTTCATTTATAAACTATCTGAAAAATAAATTGTGTTCTTTCCTTTTCAGGTGTAATTCTGCTGCCATATGTTTTCTTTTTCAGATACTTTATAAATGCATTTATTCAAAATTACTTTCAGCAGCCTGAATAAGCAGATAGGCAACTTTTTAATTTTAAAAAAAAAAACCTATGTCCAAGCGTTAGAGATCATTTTACATGGGCTAGGTGTCTGGAAATAATGATAGTAGGCCTAGAGATAAGGTGCGCTAGTGGAGCTTGTGTCTGTATGACTATCATACAATCCTCCCTCCTGGCTGCCTTCAAGTATGTCCTAAATGATGGGCCATTCAGCGCACTTTCCATGTTGCCTCTGATGTCTTGTGTGCTTACTGCTCGTGACAAGTATCAGTCCAAGTGAGGTTCTACCTTCTTTCCTGACGACTGTTCATATTTACACAAAGAGCAAGACGTATGTGAAATCACACAAAACTACAATACTGCTTTTGTATTTTGCATCAATGTAATGATTTTGCCAATTTATGTGGCTACTGAAAGTCTTTTACAAAGTATGCAACTTGTTATAGTTTAAGTCTTTGTAGAGGAAGTCCAAAAGATCCAGTGAACGACCTCGTCAGAGTATCAGTGTAGGACTACAGATGGATATAATATAACACGTACGAGCTTCAGTTTGCTGAGCTAGAAGGTATAACATTTCCTTGGTCCAAAATAATAATAAAAAAGTTGGCATATGATTTGGTCTTTGAATTACATCAATAAACTGTAATCACAATTTCACAATTTTTTGTACTTTTTATGGACAATGCAAACGAACACTTATGGATATTTCTTTGGCAGGGTAAGAAATGTCCTACTCTAACTGGAAATATGTAAAAAATATCCATTTTTGTTTATGAATTGAGAAAGTAATGTGAAACCAATCAACGAACTTAAATTCAAAGAACAATAGCATGGAGAAATACAACAATTCTATAAATAACAGATAAACTAAATGTCTGTCCCAAGACGTCACATTCTGCAGCAGTAATTTCTTCCTGGAGCTCATTTCACTCAATTCTATTACTTCAGGAAGCTATAACATGATTTTCTACTTCAATTCGTTATTTCTCACAAAAGTGCAGCAGAAATATAGTAGGCAAGAGAATGGAGATTTTTGAGCTCGATGTTTAACTACTGTCTGAAATACAGACACATACAGACAAGGGTAGCAAGATAGAAGATAGATAGAAGAGAGAGAAGATAGAAGAGATATAAGAATGACAAGAAAATATTATACCGCATATTAGGTAACTGAAGAAAGCAAAAAGAAAATACATCAACAGTCATCAACAAAGATGGAAAACCTGTGTGGGAAGAAAAAGAAGTTTTGAAAGTATGGAAAGAATACTTCCAAAATCTATATGAAGGACAAAATGAAACAAATGAACCCAAGGAAATAGATGAAGATAAAATAAATATCACCATTACAGTGGAAGGGACGAATAAATGATCAGACGACATAGGAAAAGAACTACAAATGTCGGATGAAAAAAAAGCTGTATTAGAAATGAACAATGGCAAAGCTCCTGGAGTAGATGACATCACACTGGAAATGATTAATGCAGCAGGACCTACTGGAATGCAGTGGCTGTATAGAATGATGAAGATGGTATGAACTGACGGAGAGATTCCTGATGATTGGACAAGGGCAATTATTGTGCCTGTTTTAAAAAAGGTAATAAGGCACTTTGTGAGAACTGCAGAGGAATAGCATTACTGTCATTGCATGAAGATTTATGAACAGATAATCTTACAAAAAATCAAGAACAAGATAGCTTCACAATTAAGAGATGAACAACAAGGATTTAGACCTGGAAGATAAACTATTGATTCCATATTTACAGCTAGACAAGTAGTAGAAAAGAAATGGGAATTACGGAAAGACATCACAGTTGCATTCATAGAAATACAAAAGGCTTATGACACGGTTAGAAAAGAAGAGATATGTCAAGGGCTGAATAGAATGGAATCGTCAAGAGAAATGCAATTCAGAATTAAACATGTATAAAAAATGTCTGAACTGTGTTAGGTATTACAGATGGCAAAAAATCAGAATGGTTTAGAACAGACAGAGGAGTTCAACAAGGAAGTGTACTTTCACCAGTGCTCTTTAATATAGTGATGGACAACATTATGAGGAAAGTTCGCCAAGGGTCAACAGCAAATGATATGAAAGTCATAGCATATGCAGATGATATAATGATATGGGAAGAAAATGAACAAAAATTGGAAGAACAACTAAATACCTGGCAGAGGGCAATTGAAGAAGTAGGCATGGAAATACATTCAACGAAAAGTGAGGTAATGAAAATCAGTAGAGAAAGCAAAACAAAACAAAACAAAACAAAACAAAACAATTAAAAAAAAAAAAAAAGGGATGTTAGATGTAATGGAAAAATTCTTTAAGAAGTAGATGCTTTTAAATACCTAGGAGGTAAGCTAACTGGGAAAGGAAACATCAAGGAAGAAATTTCAGAGAGGATAGGAAATTGCTCAGAATTTTATTACTGTGTATCAGACATAATTAGAAATTGGAAAGTACCTATCAAAGCAAAAAATCATGATATACAAATCATATTATTTGCCAATATTGACCTATGGATCAGAATGTTGGACTTGGTCAAAAAAAAGATCTAAGTAGATTACAAGAAACAGAGATGAGCTTTCTGCAAGGGAAACACGCTACAGATCCACCCTCTAAAAGAAACTATGGAGAGAAATTGGCTGAAATGGTTCAGCCATGTCAAAAGAATGGGACAAGAAGGATTACCAAGAAGAGCTCTGGAATGGACAGAATCTGGAAGAAGACCAACTGAAAGACCACGAACAAGATGGAGGGATCACGTGGAGGATGGCGTAAATCGGAGAGGACTACAGTGGCAGAGAGTGATGAACAATAGAATGTGGGGAAAAAAGCAGATACGTATCAGGAAGAAGGAGAAGAAGAAGAAGAAGAAGAAGAAGAAGAAGAAGAAGAAGAAGAAGAAGAAGAAGAAGAAGAAGAAGAAGAAGAAGGCTTACATATTTATTTATTTTTTTACTTTGAAATGTGTCTAACATGCCTGAATTTGTCACTAGCGTTACATGGAATTATCCCAGATTGGAAACATCAGTTTTTCTGGGAATAATTAAATTACAGAAAAGTAGTCAGCTGCCTATCTAAACCTACTGCTGGTCTTTGTTGGTAATGTCAGTCCCAAGAGGTGCTGAATGAACAGAGCTAAAATACCTTCGTAGAGGAAGTCCGAGAGGTCCAGTGGGACAGCATTGTGAACACCGCTACCTGCTGCGATTCCCGCTCCCGGAGGACCCTGTCGGAGTAACAGTGTAGGACTAGGGGAACTGAACATGGGAGGAGGAGGGATCGGGCCTATCTCCGACACCGGGATGGGAGGCTCGGGAAGTTCCGACAACGTAAGCGTGTCTGGTCGACCTTCGCTGCCGTCGCCAGATTCCAACGATGCTTGTCCATCAGGAACTGCAAAGAAAAATAAGATAATATAACATCATCCAATCTTCAACATACTGCAAAGATTCTTGGGCTGTAATATGATACCAAAAGCTAGAGGCATCAGCCTAAGGTAAACAGACAGAACACAGTTACAGCACAAGATTAGTGAAATGTTATTTCCTACAGTCCCACAATACTTGTAAATTGTAACTTCTCCCTTGGTCAGTTGATCATAATATATCATGCCCTCAACAACTATTCTTTTAGAGTAGTGATTATCCTTACTCTCTGATAATCTTCCAATTCTTTGTAAACAATGTTTGTGGTATTGCCTTTTGGGGCTAAGATGACCATGTGACATAGAACTGTACAAGTGAGAAGCAGTCTTCTCTCAAGTTAAAAAAAAAAAAAAAATTTGTAAAGTAGATTCCAAAACTCTATTTCCACATTTGTAACATCTTCAGTTTTTGAGATATAAGTATCCCCATAAAAATAATTCAACCCCTTTATCACTCTCCCCCCCCCCACAACAAAAAAAAATATGCGTTTCTTTATTTTTAAAGGAGATTCCAAATACAAATTTTCACATCTTTAACATCTTTAGCTTTCATAAGTATCCTCATACAAATAATTCAATTAATTTTTCAATTCTTTCATCCCGATTAATTGGATTTTTGAAAACAAAAGAAGAAGTGCTTTTTATTCTTAAAGAGATTCCAAACACCAATTTTCTAATCTGTAACATCTTTATTTTTTGAGCTATAAGTATCCTCACCCCCTCCCCCTCGACTGATCAGCCCGCCCCCAAATGCGTGTTTCTTAACTTTTAAAGGAGATTCCCATACGAGTTTTCACGTCTGTAACCTTCAGTTTTTGAGGTATAAGTATCCACATAAAAAGAATTCAATTCTTTCACTTCCTTTCACCCTCCCCATTTAAGTGAAATTTCTGAAAGGAAAAAGTGTTTCTTTATAAATAAAGGAGCTTCCAAATATCAATTATCATGACTGTAACATCTTCAGTTTGTGAGATGTGTGTGTCCTCAAAATAGAAATTCAACTAATTTTCACCCCCCCCCCCTTAAATTGATATGTGTGTTCCTTTATTTTTAAAGTAGATTCCAAATACCAATTTTCACGTTTGCAACATCTTTAGATTTTGAGATATAAGTATCCTCACTCAAATAATTCAACTAATTTTTCAATTCTTTCAGCCCTCCTTAAGTGGATTTTAAGAAAACAAATTATCTATGTTTCTTTAGTTTTACAGGAGATTCCAAATACGGTACCAAGTTTTACGTCTGTAACATGTTACGTTTCTGAGATATATGGTAGAGATATTTTTTCTAAAAATTCACCCCGTCTGTCACTCTTGGTTCATCCCCCATTAATTGGATTTTCCAAAAACAAAAAATATGTGCTTTTTACTTTTAACGGAGATTTCAAATACCAATTTTCATATCTGCAACATCTTCTGTTTTTGAGAAATAAGTATCCTCATAAAAGTTATTCAACCCCCTTTTCACTTTTTTCACCCCTCTTAAAGGAATTTTCCGAAAACAAAAAATATGTGTTTCTTTATCCTTAAAGGAGATTCCAAATACCACTTTTTACGTCTGTAAACTTTTAAGTTTTTGAGATATAGATATGCTCATTTAAAAGTTCATCCCGCTTTTCACCCCCTTAGTGAGCACCTACACTGTAATTTAAATGTATCACCAAAATTTCATTTCTTTATGTCAAGTAGTTTTGGCTGAATTCGATTCAGCCAGTCAGTCAGGACCACCGAGCACAGAATAACAGAGTAGGCAATGTGCCGCCATGTTGCTTGTACCATAACATTGGAGACCAGTTAGTGTAAGTGTGTGAGCAGTGCACCACGTGTGAAGTAAATAAAGGAAGTTTGTGTTATGATTTTAAAATGCCAACTTGTGTTGCGTATGGATGTGCAAACAGAACTTCACAAATACTAAGTGAAAAACTAAGGCTTCTGAAGCTAATGGTGCTGAGTCATCTACATTATTAATCCCAACATTTACAGACCCATGGAATTTATTGCCATCCCATTCCAAATGTTTCCTTATAGCCATGGAATCAAATAAAAGTGCACAAATCTTAGTTCCTGTGTATGATTTAAGTGCCTGAAAAGCTTCAGCACAGAACCCAGGATTTGATACCATCGAGATAATGTTCTAGGGTGTGGAAGACAAGTGTCAAAGTGTTTCTCACAAATGAATATGGCAAATGCTTACAGCTTTTGCACTTTGTTACATAAAGCCTTATCTTCTTGTTGTTTATACAAACACAATGAGGTATCTGACAAACCACTTAACATGTCACAGTACTCAGTATCTATCAGAGCCTTCTTTTTAAGACTATCTACAACAGTACTTAGTTCAGCAACCTTTTTCTTCATTCACCTCTTTTTCTGGTGCAATAATTTTATTTTCTTTCTGTGCAATTTCTTTGGTTTTCATATGATCTATTTGGGCACTAAAACATGTTTCTGCACTTTTATTACAGATAGATTTTTCCACAACAGGTACTTCCTGAACTGCTGTAGAAGAGTCTAATGAAGGCATTTCCACAGTCTTTGTGATTTTAAGGATTCTCCTCTCCTGTAAAATAAATTTAAAAAATTGTAGGCTTGCCGTATAAATATGTATTTTGACATATTTCTCACATCAAATGGCTAAAATGAAGAGACTCTAATCTTTAATTTTATTTGTAGGTACTTTGGAAAAGCAACAAACACAGATGGCACAGCCCATATTTGGAATTTGTCCGTAGGTTGCAGGCTAATAGCCATAATACTGCCAAATTTCAAGTTCCTAGCACATCTGGAATGGTCTAACCTGAAATTTGAGTCCGATACTTTGATTGGGTGGGGAGTAAATGTGAAAATTGGAGTGTGTTGGAATTTTTCCTTCGCTTACTACAGCCCAATATCTATCAAACTGACAAATTTCAACCTTCTAGTTCATGTGGAAGGGTCTAACATGAAATTTGAGTCCGATATTTTGATTCGGCGGGGGGGGGGGGGGGGGGGAGGGGCCTAACTATGAAAAATTTGAACGTTTTTGAAAACTTCCATGGGTTCCAGCCTAATAGCTATCAGACTGCCGAATTTCCTGTATATATATGTCCTATGAGTGTGTGAATCAAAAAAATAAATTATGGAGGTTGAACAAAATTGACCAAAACCAGGAAAATGAAGCTCAGTCTAAGGTAGAAAGGGTCGAGATACGACAAGAAGTCTTACGACCAAAGTTGTAGATCACTTCATTTTAACATCAGAAAGTGCAATCCATTTATGATAGCAATTACCGTTCAGCCACAAGATGGCTCGAAACGAAAGTCTGCATAGTAATTAAATTTGGCTTCATAATTCGATTTTTTTAGTGGGTAAGATATTAAAAACGAACTTATGCAATTTCTACGTCGGATACAGGCTTGGAGCTAGAGCATTGCCAAATTTTAATTTTGTAGGGCACTGCACTATGGCGTCCGCCATATTGCTTGGGGGAGGGGGCAGAGGATTTTGATTGGGCGAGGAGGATGCTAAATATGAAAAAATTGAACTTTCTGGAATTTTTCCTTGGGCTGCAGCCTAATAGCTATCAGACTGCCGAATTTCAAGTTCCTAGCTCATCTGGAAGGGTCCAACCCGAAATTTGAGTAAAATATATTGATTCGGTGGGGGGGGGGGCTAAATATGAAAAATTTGAACTTTTTGGAATTTGTCCTTGGGTTATAGAATAATAGCTATCAGACTGCCAAATTTCAAGTTTCTAGCTCATCCGGAACGGTAGGATCTAACCCGATATTTGAGTCCGATATTTTGATTCAGTTGGAAGGGGGGCTAATTATGAAATATTCGACCTTTTTGGAATTATTCCTTGGGTTACAGCCTAATAGGTAACAGATTGCAGGCCGGAAGGGTCCAACACAAAATTTGAGTCCGATAATTTGATTGAGCGGCGGAGGGGGGGGGGGCTAAATATGAAAAATTTGAACATTCCGAAATTTTTCCTTGTTACAGCCTAATAGGTATCATCTCGCCGGCTGGAAGGGTCTAACATGAATTTTGAGTCCGATAATTTGATTGGGCGGAAGGGTGTATCACAAAATTTGAGTCCGAAATTTTGATTCGGTGGGGGCCTAAATATTAAAAATTTGAACCTTTTGGTATTTCCCTTGGGTTACAGCCTAATAGCTATCAGATTGCCGAATTTCAAGTTCCTAGCTCATCTGGAAGTGTGCAAACATTAATGTCAGTGAGTGAGTGAGTGAGTGAGTCAGTCAGTCAGCCTTGTGGCTTTATATATAAGATATAGGATAGAGCCGGTCAATGTGCTCGCTAAATAGTGCAGACTTTCATTTGGAAATTTATTGCGGCCAAACGGTAAGTCGTATCGAGGTACGGATTGCGCCATAAGACGTCCCTTTTAGGGCCGGTTCTACCACCTACTGGTAAAGTAGCGCGTAATTTGCCATCCGCGTAAAAGAATGTTTCCGTTCGACCACCCCTAGGTAGCGCTATCGGCAGCATAAATCGTAGTTACCCGGCGCGTAATTTATCGGCCACTTCGAGGGCCCGATAAGACTTTACCTGCCGGACAAGTTTTGAGAGTTGAACATTATTAGCTGTACTTCTGGTGACATACAACTTAAATTAGCTTAGTATACTGAAAAAAAAAAAAGCATAATACTGTAACAGTGGCCGATATTGTATTGCAGGATCTTGAACATTAATGCTTCCCTTGTGTTGCAACGGTCACACCAGCCTCTCGCATCGGTAGCTTAGGTAACACATATTATAAGTCAAGCATTCGTACAGAAACTTTAAAAGGATATAAAATCAAAATCTATTTGGAAATAATTTCAAATGGGCTTTAATTTTGTACTTTTTCAGTTTTCAGACACGAGGTATAACTTATTGTATGTATCCTAACTTTTTTTTTTTTTTGCTAATTGCTTTACGTCGTACCGACACAGATAGGTCTTATGGCGACGATGGGACAGGAAAGGGCTAGGAGTGGGAAGGAAGCGGCCGTGGCCTTAACTAAGGTACAGCCCCAGCATTTGCCGGGTGTGAAAATGGGAAACCACGGAAAACCATCTTCAGGGCTGCCGACAGTGGGGTTTGAGCCTACTATCTCCCAAATACTGGATACTGGCCGCACTTAAGCGACTGCAACTATCGAGCTCGGTACTAACTTTTCAAGTGTTCTCGTAGCGTAATGGCTAACACGCGTACTTTTTAATACAAGGTATACAAGTTCGAGTCTTTATTATGACGAATCTTTTTTTTTTTCATTATTAGCGTTGTGTTAATCTGTATGACTCTTTTCATACGTTCTTTTGTTAATAATATATTTCATTGAAATATTTAACCACAATATTATGTCTACTAGGAAATTGCTTTTGCTGCTTATAGAAAGTGGCGTTATGATTAATAACACATAGGACTGTCGCCCAGGTAGCAGATTCCCTATTAGTTGTTTACATAGTCTTCTTGTAAATTATTTCGAAGAAATTGGAAAATATTCCATTCCCGAATTCCTCTTCCTATGAATGGATATTTATCCCGATTAGTTCTTTACATTTACAGTACCTTCCAACTTTATCTTCATAAAGTTAAACATTAGAATGAAATGCTTTATCAATAAATGTAAGGACGTGGAACTAAACGAGGTCACAGAACTAGTTGCAAATAGAGCATCGTGGAGATACTTAATCAATTCACAGAAGCCTGCAGATAGAATGCTCAAAGTCCCTACGTATATGGAAGCGCGTAAATGAGAGTTAAGAACAACGGCAGGAACGAAAACACATTTTAAAATGTAAATTAGAAATACGATGAAAACCTGCGTACCTTCTATTACGGAGCGAGCGACTTGATCAATCTTCTACGAGAATACTTTTCAAACACGCTGCCTTACCTGACAGGTTATACGGGCGTAAGAAAATGTAATCTCGAGGATTTTAATCCCAATTAGGTATCGATATTGAAGATCATAGATTAAAATCACGAAAGCTTGACATAAATCGTTGTCCATAACTCTTAAGACTCCCCTTATTAGGCTTTTTGGTGATAATCAGCAGACGCAAGCACAGGGAAATAAGACAATCGAAATGAGTTTCATGCATCTGACGATAGATAGCACCACACTCGAAAGCGAGAAGTCGCTGTAAATCAGTCTAGCCAACTTCGTATATCGGTATCTAGCTCCGGGTAGCTACCTAGCGCTTGTACGGAGGTGGTTGGACGCAAGCCAATGTACCAGCCGATTTACACCTCCAGGTAGTTTACCTCCCGGGCAGCTGCCAGCTATTTTACCAGCAGATGGTAGAACCCGCCCTTAGTCGCCTACAGTACTGTCTAAGGCATTTTGTCGTACCTTGCCTATTTATACCATAGAAAGGGGTGAACCTTTCAATCCATATCAAATTTCGTCCGCTTAACACCAGTTGACAAATAATTTTGCCGACTTACCAGACAGCTACAGTCTTGAAACTTAGCAGGCTGGTCGACGATGACACGATCTAGAATTTTGGTTATTTGAGGTTTTGTCGTATCCCCATGGGCTTCACCGTAAATTGCTTGAGAAACATACATTATGCTGAAATTGGACTAGTGTTTCCACATATTCCATCCATTTTCCAATACATTCAAGGCAGCTAGAATAATGATGGGCAGTCTACATATGGCCAATGGTCGTGCCAAGGAGCGTGCCGAATTTCGTGCAACTATCTGTCTTATGAGTGTGTGAATCAGTAAAGTAATTTATGGAAATTTAAGAAAATTTTCCAATACTGGGAAAATGAAGCTCAATCTGAGGTAGAAGGGGTCGAGATACGACAAAATGTCATAGGACCAAAGTTGTAGATCTCTTTATTTTAGGAGCTGAGAGTGCAGTCCGTTTATTGATAGCGATTGCCGTTCAGCCACAAGACACCTCGAAACGAAAGTCTGCACCGTCATTAAATTTGGCTTAATATTTCGAATTTTTTTTAGTGGGTGAAATGTTAAATATTTGAACTTCTAGCAATTTCTACGTCGGTTACAGGCTTGGAGCTGGAGCACTGCCACATTTTTTATTTTGTAGGGCACTGCATCATGGCGTCCGCCATTTTGTTTGGGGGGATGGGGGCAAAAATTAAAATTTGAATTTTTTGAATTTTTCCGTAGGTTGCAGGCTAATAGCTCTAATATTGCCAAATTTCAAGTTCCTAGCTCATCTGGAATGGTCTAACCCAAAATTAGAGTCCGATATTTTGATTGGGTGGTGAATACGGGTAAATATGAAAAATTGGAACGTTTTGGAATTTCACCCCGGCTTACAGCTTACAGATTGCAGAATTTCAACTTTCTAGTTCATCTGGAAGGGCCTAACACGAAATTTGAGTCCGATATTTTCATTGGGCGGGGGGGGGGTTGCTTAATATGATGAAAATGAACTTTTTGGAATTTTCCCCCGAGTTACAGCCTAATACCTATCAGGTTGCCGAATTTTAAGTTCCTACTTCGTCTGGAAGGGTCTAACATGAAATTTGAGTCTGATACTTTGATTGGGCGGGGGGGGGGGGGCGCTCAATATGAAAAATTTGAACTTTTTGACATTTTTCCTTGGGTTGCAGCCTAATAGCTATCACACTGCCGAATTTCAAGTTCCTAGCTCATCTGGAAGTGGGCAAACATTAATGTCAGTCAGTGAGTCAGTTAGCCTTGTGGCTTTATATAACAGGGACTAGCTGATGTACCCGTGTTTTGCTACGGAATTCTACACTGTATACAGAATTATAGGTTAGGTAGTGTACACGATGTGAGCAAGATTGTATTAAATTGCATAGCTCTTAACGTTGCCCTAGAAACGCGATGGAGAAATCACCAAACGTCTCTCCTATGAAGACTGGGTTAGGGAATTTTCATTGTAATGGTGGGCCCGCTTGCCTACCATCATTCACAATCAGGTTGGGGAATCGCATTATAATGGCAGACACTCGTTCTCCATCTGCCTTTTTATATCCTCAGAAAGACTGTCTTAGTGGTTCTCCCACCTGAAATGAACATAGGTCATTACAATGACGTCAGTAGGAATGGTGCGAGTAGAAGCAATGATTTCACATGAAATACTCGATCAAATGAAAAACCACACTTTTTCTCACGTTTAACGAACAGGACTACACAACCGATCTAACAGTCCAAAGTTCCAGAGCTGGACTGACCAAGCCGCAGACAGCCGTGATCCGTGAACACTCTTAGTCTTTTTTTCGACCGGGTGGGGGGGGGGTCGAATAGTGGAGAGTCCCAGGGCAAAAACTATCCGTTTCCTAGGAGTACCCGATGAGTCGGAAAATTTCAATTCACTACACTGGCGGCGGAAAAATCTATCTGACTTGGGAGGCAATTTTTCCTCCAAGCTAGAGGAGAAACTCCCTCTTCACAGCCATTTTTTAAATATAAAATGAATGTAGAATTTAATAAAACTGAAGAGGAAGAAGCTCTTTTTAAGAAACAGCTCTTTTCCATGATGAATTTTGTGTTATTTAGTGAATTGTGGTGCTATAATTTGAAATATGCCTCAATTGTAATTCTAGACCAGGTACTACTACTACTACTACTACTACTACTACTACTACGTAAGCGCCTGCCTTAAGAGTGCACACTGCTCATTCAAAACAGTGCGTCAGAGTAGCGATCGAATAGCTGGAATACTATGATGAACCAGTGAGTTACGTACCAGCAGTATCAGAAAATGTATGAACCAGAGGAATGAAATGCTAAAGAAGAAAGTTTTGTAACTCCCCGGCTATTTCCCGCCAATATTCAGTCAGACTGTTATACTCGGTACGCAGGAGTAATCCCATCGATCGGAGTTAAGAGGCAGCATAAGAGACAAAGAACATCACCACACACAATGGTCAATGTAATGTTATTGTTGATCAATGTTATGCGCTTTCAATATTGTAGGCCTTCACATTTAGTTTTCTTCCGACTCTGAAATACCACTCTTATCATAGTCGGTACGGTAAAATTGAATAAAACATAAATGGTCGGAAATTGTATTCTCTATAACTTTTGTTATGAAGTACTTTTCGATAGGACCAATAACATAGGTATTTAAAAATTAAATTTTAGGCGCCTTCCCCTAAACTACAATTTCATACAGGGCGATTGAAATTGTTTATATAGACTGTAGTTTCTTATTCCCCGACTCTATATAACAACTTTCATTAAATTCTGTTAACCCATTTTCTCGTAGCTCGGCGTTCATATGGACTTGCCAATAAAAATACAAATTAATTAATATCTGTGTTACCATAGCCGGTACGGTAACAATGTATGACATAATGATCGGAAATGTAATTCTATATAACTTTAGTTATATAGTATTTATCGATAGGACCACTAATAGTATAAATATTTGAGAATTAAATTTTAGGCCTTCCCCTGAACTACCATTTCACTCAGCGTGAGTAAAATGATTTAAAACCTAGATTGTAGTGGCTCATCCCCCGACTTCACATACCGATTTTCATTAAATTCTCTTCAGCCATTTCCTCGTGATGCGTGTACATACATACATACATACATACATACATACATACATACATACATACATACATACAATACAGACAGACAGACAGACAGACAGACAGACAGACAGACAGACAGACAGACAGACAGAAATTACGGAAAAGTAAAAAGTACATTTCCTTGTTACTATGGATATGGCCGATACAGAAATATCATTCTTTTCAAAATCTGAGCAATGTACAGACAAAACTCTTATTTTATATATTTATATAGACTAGCAGTCACCCGCGGCTTCGCTCGCGTGGATTTCGTAATTTGTTAAAAGTAATCGTTCCTCAGTACTGTACTAAGACATTGTCTGAAAATCAATAAAGTATAAAAACTCAACGAAAAATCGAGTATAATTTACCCCAGAAACTCTTTGTAAACCACGTTTGTGGTATTGCCTTTTGGGGCCAAGATGACCATGCGACATAGGACTGTAACATGTGAGAAACAGTCTCCTCTCAAGTAGAAAACAAACAAAAAACATGGTTTTTTTTATTTTTAAGAGAGATTCCAAATACCTATTTCCAGGTCTGTAACATCAACCCCTTTACCTGCCCTTCCCCCAAGCCCACCCCATCTAAGTGGATTTTCCGAAAACGTAAAAAATACATGTTACTTTATTTTTAGAGGAGAATCCAAATACCAATTGTCACGCCTGTAATATGTTACGTTTTTGACATATACTGTATATATACCAGTAATCATTTTAAAAATTCACCCACTTTTTCAATTCTTTTCACCCCCTTAAGTGGATTTTAAGAAAACAAAAAATACTTGTTTCTTTATTTTTAACGGAGATTCCAAAAAACAGTTTTCACGTCTGTAACATCATAGGAGAGCCTCCGTGGCTCAGGCGGCAGCGCGCCGGCCTCTCATCGCTGGATTCCGTGGTTCAAATCCCGGTCACTCCATGCGAGGTTTGTGCTGGACAAAGCGAAGGTTTTTCTCTGGGTACTCCGGTTTCCCCTGTCACCTTTCATTCCAGCAAAATTCTCCAATATCATTTCATTTCATCTGTCATTCATTAATCATTAGCCCAGAGGAGTGCGACAGGCCTCGACAGCCGGCACATCCCTGACCCGGTCGAATGACTGGAAACAGACTGTCGATTTTTATTTTAAAGTATCCTCATAAACAGAATTCAACTCCTTTACTAATTTTTCTAATTTTCACCCTCCCCCAATTAAGTCGATTTTCGGAAAAAAGGAGATTCGAAATACAAATTTTCACGTCAGTAACATCTTTAGTTTTTTTTTTACATATAAGTATCCTCATACAAATAATTCAACTAATTTTTCAATTCTTTCACCCCCTTAAGCAATTTTCCGAAAACATGAGAATACGTGTTTCTTTATATTTAAAGGAGATTCCAAGTAGCAATTTTCATGTCTGTATCTTTAGTTTTTGAGATATAAGTACCCTCATACAAAGAAAACAACTAATTTTTAAATTCATTACCCCACGGCCCTTAAGTGGATTTTCCGAAAACATGAGAATACGTGTTTCTTTACTTTGAAGGAAGATTCCAAATACAAATGTTCGTGTCTGTAATATCTTCAGTTTTGAGATATAAATATCCTCATAAAAAAGAATCCAACTCCTTTTTCACTTCCCACCCCCCACTAAGTTGATTCTCGTCCCCACAAAAAAAGTGTTTATTTGTATAGTAGATTCTAAATACCAGTTTTCATGTCTGTAACATTCAGTTTTTGAGATATATGTATCCTCATAAAACTAATGCATCTCCTTTCTCACCCCCCCCCCCCCGCCTGTCAGTTCATTTTCCCCCAAAATGCGTGTTTCTGTATTTATAAAGTAGATTCCAAATACCAATTTTCACGTCTGTAATATTCAGTTTTGAGATATATGTATCCTCATAAAAATAATTGATCTGTTTTTTCACCCACACCCCCCCATGTTGATTTTCTCCCAAAAATGCGTGTTTCTTTATTTCAAAAAAAAGATTCCAAATATCAATTTTTACGCCTGCAAAATCTTTTTCTGAGATAAGTATCCTCATACAAAGAATTCAACTAATTTTTCAAATCCTTCACCCCTCACCTTAAGTTCATTTTCTGAAAACAAAGAAATGCGTTGTGTCTTTATTTTTAAATGAGAATCCCAATACCAATGTCACCTGTGTAACATCTTCAGTTTTTAAGATATCACTATCGTAATAAAAATAATTCGATCCCCTTTTCAGTCCTTTTTACACCCACTGCTTAAGTGATTTTTGAAAACAAAAAATACATGTTTCTTTACTTTTAAACGAGATTAAAGATACCAACTTGCACGTGTGTAACATGTTAAGTTTATGAGATCTTGTGTAGATATTCTTATTTTTAAAATTCACCCCCTTTTTCAGTTCCCCTTCAGTGGATTTCCCGAAAATAAATTATTTATATTTCATTACTTTTACAGGAGATTCCAAATACTAAGTTTCACGTCTGTAACATTTTACTTTTCTGAGATATACTGTAGACATAATCTTTTTTAAAAATTCACCCCTTTTGTCACTCCTGTTCACCCCCCCCCCCTCCCATTAACTGGATTTTCCAAAAACAAAAATACGTGTTTCTTTATTTTAAAAGGAGATTATAAAGACCAATTTTCATGTCTGTAACATCTTCAGTTTTTTTAGATATAAGTATCCTCATAAAAGGTATTCAACCCATTTTTCCCCTTTTTCACTCCCGTTAAGGGGATTTTCCAAAAACAAAACAAAATACGTGTTTCTTTACTTTTAAAGGAGATTCTAAATACCAATTTTTACGTCTGTAAACTTTAATTTTTTGAGATATAGATATGCTCATTTAAACAAATTCACCACACCTCCCCGTTTTACCCCCTTAGCGACGGAATATCCAAAAATCCTCCCTTAGTGAGCACCTGTACTCTAATATAAATGTATCCCCTAAATTTTATTTCGTTCTGTCCAATAGTTTTGGCTGGGCGATGATGAATCAATCAGTCAGTCAGTCAGTCAGTCAGTCAGGCCATGTTATTTTATATACCGGGTGGTTCACCAGACCCTTATTTTTTCGGAGACATGCAACCCAAATAATGCGCATAACCTAAAGATCCTTATAATTTAGTTTTATGAACATGAAATAACTTGAAATTTCACCGTTTGGTCGATAAGGCTCTCCCCTCCCTGCGTGTCATCACTGTAAATTGATCGATCGACCAAGCAAAGGAAAACCTACTACGCACAATACTAAGGACCATTCTGCAAACTTGCGCCTTGAAATAACACAGGTACCCGTAATACGATCGATTTGATAGGTTATGTCACGTGCTCTGTAACGTAAAGAAGTTAAATGAACACTCTAAACGATCAATGAAGACTTTGAGACGGATATTAACTTTCGAGGTGGAACCTCTAGCAAGCAGCATGTAAGTTTATGTGTAATGCATGGCTAAAACTGTTAAGGGCTGGAGAACAACGTGTGTGATTTTCGGCAGCGTAGTTGTTCGAATCCAGCATTAGTCAAATCTTTTAAACGATAGATGTGCTCCAGTTTACCGCGGATACAATGATACATATTTTTTGCTATTGGTTGCGCTCTGATTTCGCGTCTTTCTCCTAAGGATGGGTGGGGGAAGGATTGGGAAGGAAATCGGCATTGGTCCTTTATTAACGTACCGTCCCGACAGTAGCCTGGTGGGGAAAAATGGGAAACCAAGGAAAACCATTTTCAGGACGGACAGAATGGAATTCGAATCCACAACCTCCCGAGTACAACGCACGCGAATTATAACCCACACTACATCACGATGTATTCCTATGAAGGGTTATTTGCTTTACGTCCCACTAACTACTTTTACGGTCTTCGGAGACGCCGAATTGTTACTAATTTGTGGAGAAAATACAGTCGAATTAATATGTATGCCACGTGCTCCGGATTGGCACCCTACTTCCTACCTACAGTCCAACATCAAATACACCTCGTCCCCGTGCGCCTTGAAGAACGCTCTAACATACAAAACTTGAAACACCTAGTGCAAGAAGTTGGACGTTGATCAAAAGATGTCACCACTAAAGTGATAGAGTAATGTGTTATTTTAAAGTTTCCTAAACTGAGTGGATTTCTTTTGTTTTTTGGGTGTATCACAGGTTGCAACAATTATTTCAAGAAGTTTGGACTTTTCTCCATATATACCTCTGGTGCAAAGTGGAATACCTAGAAATTTAAAGAAGTTTTGTGTTTATAAGTTTTCTGAACTGAATTGACTTTCCTTATTTTTGATACTTCAAGGCTTGCAACACTTCTTACTCATCCCGCCAGCTTAGGAGTCTGGCCAATCATAATTTTTATGTATTTAATTTTCAGCCAATCATAGGCTCCTTGTGACTTTTCGTCTGTCCAGTCAAAATGGGAGGGTGTGTCCGGATTTAGTACAGAGCCTTCTCGAACCTTCCTCACGGGCATAAAAGCTGACACCTTTTCGAGCTAACTTGTCTCATTGATCGTCGTATTACTGTGTGTGTGTGTGTGTGTGTGTGTGTGTGTGTGTGTGTGTGTGTGTGTGTGTGTGTGTGTGTGTGTGTGTGTAAAGAGAGGAGGCGTGGGTCCTCATTCTTCGGCAGGCAGAACACCAGCCCAGGTAATAATAATAATAATAATAATGACGAGTGGACTCCGCACAGGCCTGGTGCAGGTCTTTTGATTTGACTCGTAGGCGACCTGCGCGTCATGATGAGGATGAAATGAAGACGACACATACACCCAGTCCCCTTGCCATGAGACGCTGCCGGGAATCGAACCCGGGACACCTGTGACCAAAGGCCAGCACGCTAACCATTTAGCCATGGAGCCGGACAGCCCAGTAGTTATCTCCGCAAGCCGACCCGAGGGGAATATTCCCTGTCTTTCGTAATGTCACTGTAAATTTTCTAAAATATAAACCTTTGTTTCTGCTCATGTAAACGTTCAAATTAGTCAAAGGTACTTACCTGAAAACCGGGGATAGAGAGTGCGTTGTCTGTCTGTTAGGTCATCAGCCCAGAGGCTGGTTGGATCCTCAAATAGCACCACCAAAGGTTATGCGGTTATAAGGAAACCCCAAAAAACAATGGCAGCACCAAAATGAGGCGTACTAGGCAAGATGAGGAGTGATGTAGTTTGCCATTGCTTTCCTCACTGGGTCAGAGAGTACTATTGCAGCACGACTGGCCCTTTCATAACACTCAGATGCACTAGTCATGCTCTGAATGTCATTACTCAGCACTACCCATACCGCAGCAACTTCCATATTGTCACAGCCATGGATGTTGACTGGGACTTTGGTGGAAGCTACACTTTACTTTGGCCTGTGCCAAGAGATAGATGCAAAAGTACTGTATCTCAAATTCCCCTTCAATTAATCTTGAGGTGGCTATGATTTTGTAACTGTTTTTCATTTGTAAATTGTAAATTAATTTGTCCTTCTAGTCACCTCAGTAGTGTGGGATTAGCCTCTGTGTCGTCGGACCGCAAGCCCAAGTAGGGTTTTAACCTATTGATTACAAGGAGCGCAAGTGACCGCCTCATACATTTTGTTTTTGGGGCCAGTAATTGAACCGGTTAATTTCCATAAAGGCCCAGTAGAATGGGTACTAGATACCCCTGTGTAAATTAAAAGATAATTTATATGGTATTGTAAATTGTAGAGAGGCCTGAAGGTGTAAGAGACGCTCTTTCCCGTCTTGTAATAGTGAATGGTTTGGGAGTGGAGTCTCCTGGGTAGATGTAAAAGATATTTGTGTAACATCGAGTGGCGCCTTTGAAAGGCAGTAACTTATAACCGTTGGAGCAAAGTGCTCTTGAAAATTGTGTTTTAATTATCCTGTAAAAGAAATTGGGCGATTCGTCTCCTGGTCCATTTGTCTGGACACTAGATTAGTGATGTAGCGACTTCTGTAAATAGGGAGCTCAAATTGTAACGAACCTTTTCTAGGTTTTCTCTTTTTCTACTCTGTGTCTGAAATCTGTTGTTCCTTCCCTTGTTGTTTGTTAAAATTTAACATCAGAAAAGAAATATAACCTTTATTTTAAAGTTTTAAATTAATCTTTGACGTTCGTAGAGAGACCTGTTCAGGCCTGCACCTTCTTTCACCTCTGCGTTCCACAGTAAACACATTACAGTTACTGTCAACGGCGTAAATCGAAAAGGGAAAAAGTACCAGCGTGAGAATCGAACCTACTACCACACAACTTGGCTGATGCGTGGTTTAGCGAGGCGCTGTGCATCTGTTAACACGTTGCACGACAGTGTTATTCGCAGCTGTGATCGTTTTACATATTCATTGGAGTTTTAAGTTTAAATCTGCCGTGAATGATTTCTACCGTATTCGCGAGCATTGCATGGTTGTACTAAGGCAGGCATGACTATGATATACAGGTTACCTACCTCCGAAAATGATAAGGGCTGGTGAACCACACGGTATATAGAGAGTGAACTAACCAACTGGGCTATCGTGTGCTCACAAAGATCGCATTTCCCGTTCGAACCAGGACGGGGTGTAATGGAGAAATCGCTCTCGAACCGTCTCCAGAAATTCTTCGGCAGCGTTATTCTTTTGTTTTTCTCCCTGAATATTCGATCGTAATGTTCCTACTCCCAATTCTGTATTCTTTCTTGAAACGGCTGATCCGGGCGTGACAGGCGGAGAAATTACCTTTTCACGCGCAATTTCCAAAGCCCACAGTCCGTAAATCTTCATCACTTACATTTCGCTTTCCCTTCTTTCCTCCGGGAAACAGGAATAGCTTTTTATACATATTTGTTTTAAATGTTCAATAGGACTTGCCGACATACCCGTATTTTCCAACTGCTTCTTCTACAAGTAAAGATATTGCTCTGAACTTACTAAAGTATGTGCAGACGTACTCCCTACTGATCGTTTCGCGCACAGGACTAGGAACATAACTAGAACTGGGCGATTTGCATGGCGATGAACTTGTAGCATCACTGGATTCCGGGGAGTTGTATTCGAGTTTCGAACTCGGACCCGGAACTTCGCTTGCGATCGGCAAAAGGTTTTGACAAACGGAATCACTTGAGTTCCTTTCACTGTCTCCACTGTGTACATCAAGAGAAACCTCCTCAATAAGTTGCACTCCTCTACTATTATTTTCCATCAAGTTGCCCCATTTCTTTTCTTTTGAGGTAATTTCTTCGGAAAACGAAAATCTCTTTTCGAGGAAATAACTCGTTACGAACTCTGCTACGTTAATAGGATTTAAAACGTCATCCTCCGAGGAACTCATTTTCAATGTCTTGCTTTCTTTAAAACGACCACAAAAACGGTTATGTTATTGCTGTATGCAGTGAAACACCCCACAGCTGACTAGCGCGTGTGGCTCTGCTTACCAGGGCTGTCCAATCCAACATGTACTGTACGATACTCGCGCTACTTCCTAGATGAGAGATTCGCCACATGATTTTGGAGACTTGCAGTTATATCTGGAGGATGATTTTCCGCACATTCTCCTCTTATAATACAGCGATTGTGTCAACAAAATTCAGGATAGGTTTCGATCTGTCTTACATGTTACTTCCCTTGTCAGTGCATTTATTTTCCTCATCTTGAGTAAGAGGTTCCTCTTCATCTCAGGAATGATTAATAGCAGAAGTGATTGGATATCTTTCTTTGCTGCCATATTTCTCCCTACTCACTGATCATAACCCATCCTACTCTGCATACAGTAGACCCCTAAATGACAGGCAACAATAATGTTCCATTTCACGGTCTGTATTGACAGATTTATTAAATTTTGTACGCATATAGAAGCGCACTTACTTTTTACAAATTTTGATTTACTCTTCCAACTAAACAATACATAGGTACACAGTTCAAAAAAATAGGGGAACATGTTTTGTAACCATTGGCGGTGGGCCCTTAGGGGCACATGCCCTGTCAAGTTTTTGCACTCAGAATTTCAATAAATAATTTATAATTTAGTTGGGCTACAGCCGAACAACAGAATTATTTCTACAAATATTATCACGACAAAATGTTATTTTCTTAACTGGATTACGGACTTTGGTAGGTATTTAAACCCATCATGTCTTTAAGCACGAAGAGAGGATACCTTTTGTATTTAAAGAGACAAGCTGTTGCTGTCAGCGCGACAATGACTACAGGAGCCTTGCGAGCTTGCGAAGCGAGTGGAAAGCGAACTGTGGAGCTCTGGGCACTAGACCGTCTTGTGCCCAAACAACGCGCCTGCGCATTAAAACACAGTATTTGAAGATGGTGAACGTCCATGACAGCTGTGTGCTTGTGTGGGTGAGCGGGCGAAGGGGGAGTGCTTCTGGTTGGGCACTCAGATCATTGAGGCCTTCTGCAGCGCATGCGCATAGAGCAAATAACAGATCACGCATTACAAACATCATTGTAGCCAATTCACCAATTCTGTAACTAAAATAAATCTAATAATATTTTAGTCTTGTTTGTTTTAAAAAATGCATTCATATCGCTCCTGCAGGGATTTAGTTGTTTTCAGATGTTTGAATTATTAAAATAAGTTACCTTAAATGAGGTTACCGTGTTTCTGTAGGCCTATCTGATATAAGTTATATCAGATAACCAAGAGACCAATAATTAGCAACAGTAACATTTTGTTCCGGCACTTACACGCGTTCCCTCTTGCTCGAGGTGCTAGGTGCTACTGATAAGTTAGTTACAATAACACTGGGCGTGTCGTGAATTCTCTTCAGTGTTATATTTTGTGTATTTGTGTGCTTGTTTATTTCAAAACGAATAAAGCCAATGAGTTAATTGGTAAGCAAATAAATTTTGAGACCAGAGTTCGTGCCAAGAGTTTAGGATCATCGCGACCTGATATGATTATCGTGCAGCAGACGGAAGGAAAAAACAGGAATTTCAACAGAAAATTTAATAGTGGTATGTATGCTAAAGCGAAATAGTTACGTGGATGCAAAGTGAGATTTTTTTGGGGGGGCTTTCCTTGCATTCTATTCAGTGGTGACGATGCGTGGAGCACAACAGGTGTCAAAGATTTAAAGCATTTGAACGAAAAACTGAAAAAACACAGTGAATCGAAAAAAACATTTAAACAACGAAATGGATCTCGCACTTCTAGGTGAGCTGGACATAAGGATGCAACTTGATAGTGGGTACAGACTTTCACTTCGTAAACAGCATGAACAGGTCGACAAAATTAGATATATTTTATCTCGTCTGATTGATTAGCAGCCGCCAACCTTTTTCGGGTATCAAGTTTTGGAGAAATCTGTACTCGCTTTCCGGAAAAAGATTTCGCGTCAACCGTAAACACGTACTCGAAAGTGAACAAAGCAAGGCTCAGGACCGAACTTGAAGTGTTATATTCCAGGGTAGACGTTCGTGCGGCATAAGGTTCTGCGGCGCCTTCGCAACTTTTCCTGCACAACAATACGCAAGACACATTCAATGAATGCGTTAGGTTACTGAGCATCATTGTTACAATCCCGATGTCGACAGTGGAAAGTGAAAGGTGTGTCTCTACTCTAAATCGAATAAAGACCTTCTTGAGGAATACGATGAGCCAAGACAGACTAACGGCCCTGGCGATGCTTTCAACTGAAAGTAAAATGGTACGTTCGATTCCCGACTTCAACCAGCTAGTTATCGAATTATTTGCTCAAGCAAAGGATCGAAGAATGGATTTCATCTATAAATAAGAAAATTAGTGTATTCATTATTACTTGACTTGTAGGGGAACAGATAATAAATGAAATGTGGATCAGCTTATCCTTGGCCATTTAGCTCAGTGAAATAACACTTGACCGGAAATGGACAGGTCACGGGTTCGTGTCCCGGTTCCTTTGACCCCACCATTCACTGTCTTTTCCTTGGTGTTAATATCTAACTGGCACCAACTGTAAACGGGATAAGCTGATCTACAAGTCAGTTGTTAGTGCATTTATTCACACGCGCATTAGTGTTATATTTTGCAACCGATACCGTAAGTTTCTACTTGACTGTCCATATTATTTTATAAGTTGTGCCCCGCCGGATAATTTGGCCACGGGCCGCCACTATTTGTAACGCCTGGTATGTGAACGTTAATTTGGCAGATGGGGTTCCAATGGTCGTACAGCATACCTCGAGACCTTAGCTACTCAGGATATGTCAAATCGGAGTTATACTCCATCTGTAGACGTAGCCATGCATTAAACTGTCAGGTGACCTCTCAAAACATAGTGAATAGCGGTGCGTCCGTGTGTCGTTGTGAGATACACAGACTACTGCGGTCATTTGAGCACGTACGTAAACCAGCACATCCCATGAGACATCTTAACGAGGTTCAAGTCGCAAGTGCCGTCACTTTGATCCAGGAAGGATGGACTTTTCGTCGTGTTGCTGTGGATTTCAATGTCTCTCCGTCAGTTATTCAGCGCTTGTGGAATCCCTACAATGAGACACGCCAGTTCACAAGGAGGGTTGGACAAGGTCGTGGACGCACGACATCCCCACAGGATGACCGATATCTGACCATCTGTGCGCTGCGGCGTCGTTCAGCAACTGCCAGAGAACTGCAACAAGACCTCTGGAGGGTCACTGGAGTCACGGTGTCTGACAGTAAGGAACAGGTTAAGAGAAGTGTCATTACGACCCAGACGTCCTGTTCGAGTGCCCCGTTTAACGCAGTAACATATTATTTTTACTGTTTATTAACGATATTTTCCACTCGAAAGAATTTGAAAAAGGAGCTTCTCCATGTCTTGAGTGCCAAGATATTCCAGGCCTAATCCTTGCGGACGATATCATTCTACTTGCATTAACACCCACGCCTTCTGTTTACCCGTACCCACGCCAACTGGCAACTTCGCCAATGGAGACCTGTGTTGTTCGCAGACGAGTCCAGATTTCCCCTGACACAGCGTGATGGACGTCAACGTGTATGGAGACGCCGTTGTGAGCAGTACATGCCAAATGTCCAGGAAGGCGACCGATTTGGACAAGGTTCTGTGATGGTGTGGGATGGCATCAGTATTGATGATCGTACGGATCTTGTCGTCGTCCGTGGTAATCTTACCGCTGCGGGGTACATCGAGCAGATACTGCTACAGCATGTGATGATTGCCAAATATGGTGTTGGCCCTGAATTCGTACTCAAGCACGACAATGCCAGGGCTCATGTAGGGCGCATTACTAGAGGTGTCTTGTGAGAACTGTACATTCAAGAGATGGAATGGCCAGCAGTGAGTCCCGACCTTAATCCCATCGAGCATGCGTGGGATAGGCTTGACAGAAATATTCGTGGACGTCCTGTTCCACCACAGACTCTCCAAGACCTCGAACAGGCTCTCATTGTGGAATGGTACCCGATACCGCAACGCGACCTCTGTTAACTTATACGGAGCGTGGCACGTAGGTGCCAAGCAGTGATAAATGCTCGTGGAGGACATACACCATACTGAAGTTCTCCAACTGTGATAAAAATACACCTTGGAGGACTGTTATCACCTTGTTTTCGCCTCTATTTGGGCATTTCCGTTTGTGTTCTGAAAATGAACGCGAATTTATCGACGTTATTTTCTATACTACAACGGTAAAGAACAAAAGGTTTAGTTGGTAATATACCTGGGTGCGAGGTATTGTTTTGTGGAGCATGGCATACGTTCAAAAACATGTTCCCCTAATTTTTTTGAACTGTGTATATTGTATAGCAGTGATAAGGTATTTTATCATCTCAAATACATTCACGCAAAGCAGCAATATCCGTAAATTTACACGTTCATATTTGCATATCAGACCTCACGGAGTGATATGAAACGTTTGCTTGTGCCTTTGTTACTCTTTCTATGGAAGGAATTTTAGTTAATTTCATTTTTATTCAAAACGAGCCTTCCTAAAATTAGGTTGCGGGGATTATTCGCGTAAATGACAAAGAAGGATGAGAGTCGAATACAGGCAGCCGAAATGAAGTTCTTGAGGAGTATGATACAGAGGAGACAAAATAAGGAATGAGAAAATCCAGGAGGAAATTGGAGTGGAAAAAATGATAGAATAGAGAAGAGCCGATTAAGATGGTTTGAGCACATGAAGCGAATAAGTGATGAAAGAATGCCAAAAAAGGTGATGGAAATGCAAATACAAGGAAGGAGAGGCTGTGGACGACCACGATTGAGATGGAAGGACACAATCCAATGCAGTATTAGAGAAAGAAACCTGGACTGGGACACAGTGTTGTGGAAAGACTGAAGAAAGTGGAGAGTAACCATATTTGCCCCTATCCGGCTTCAGTTGGATAAAGGGAAATGATGATGACGACGATAATGATGAAGGAAGAAATAACCGATTACTTCAAAATGTTACAACAAATATTGGAGGATGATTTATTCGGTGACCCAAAACATGATTTTAATATGGACGAGTTGGGACTTCAGTTAAATAAGTCACATTTTGGTTGCTACAATATCTAGTGTGGAGTCAACTGTAACCTCAAAACAATCGCTGTGATTACTTGTTGCAACATTGAAGGGACATTTCTACCATGCGCTTGCATTATGAGGGGAAAAATTTGTAAGCACAATTACATGGATGGCATGCTTCTTGGTTCTGTAGTATTTATGTTGCAGGAGTCAGCCCACATAAAGCCTGATTTATTCTTCTATTTTATTTTTGGCTGAAGACTCAATTTGTTCCCAGAAAACCCGCAGGAAACGTTTTGTTGAAGGCCGTTCTACACGATGCAATTTGATAAAACTGTCTGAATATGGGAAACAAAAGAAGAGGCGTCAAAAATACAAAGAAGTGCTCCCATCTTGTGGAGTTTTCCAGGAAGTTACATAACTACCATCCAGTCCTACACTATCCTCCACTATATGTTTATGCAGTATTTATGCAACTTCAAAAAATTAATTGTTTTAAAAAAACAGGAAAGATTGTTAACTTTAAGAGACATTAAAAACTAAGTTTGAAAAACTACAACCATAATTTTACGTTGGATAGTAAGGCGTATAAACTTGTCTAAGTGTGCCGAGTTTAAAATCTGCCACTTTAATAATTAGCTCATAAATGTGCCTTTGTTTTAAAAATTATTTTAATGTTGTTTTTAATGTATTTTATTTTAGCTATTTCATCTATTAAAGAAAGTTTCCATTATGCCTTAAGTTGAAGACCATTTCCAAACAGGAGAGAAAGAGAAGAAAGGCAGTCCACAGTTGGAGAGAGAGTAAAAGGACGTTTCACTTATTATAAGAATTGATTCAGTGCTTTGGATGGTGGGAGCACAATAAGAAACAGAAATGTTTTCTTTTTCAGCTATGCAGTTAGTGTCATCAGACTAGCAGAGGTTCTTTTTTAACGCCCATATTTCCTACCACTATGACGTACAGTCATTTAATTCCTGCATTGCTGTCATTGTTACCTGACAAAAGCAGTACCTCGCTGAGTTTCGATGAATAAATATGCTGAAAGCCTGCTTGTTCTGTGCATCGGGAGTCTGTGTATGTTCTACGTGCACTCTGTGAACAGCCTGTTTCCATCAAATTCAGAATGTGATGGAATGCTAAAGCTGGTTTTCAGGGCAGCTATGGTATGTTTCCGAACATTTGAGAGGTGCACTTTAGGGCGATGTATGCCCCAGTCACCCACAGTCCACTTCAATGCCATGAACTAACGCAGAATCACGACAGTTGTCGAACCATTGATGAAGTCTGTGCACCAGTGGGAAATCAGTCATGGAATCTTCCATAAAATTCAAACACAAGTTTTCCACATGTGGCATGTTGTATCAAACTTCTGAGTGATGACCAACAGTAGCCATTGACCCCCACCTTTCTTTCCAATGTCATTATGGGAAATGCAACTTAGTTTTACGCTCCTGTCTCAGAAACCAAACGACAATCCAGTCGATGGAAACGTTCGAGATCACTTCAACCAAAAAAGTGAGGCAAGGAGTTTGTTCCACTGGTGTTATGGAAGGATGTGAGGAAGAAGTGCCCGATCATTGGTGACATCTGCGACAATGCACCTGCCCACACTCATCTCCAACCTTGCACCCTGCAACTGCTTTCCATTTCCCAAAATTTAAAATGCAGCTGAATAGGTGAAACTTTAAGAGGGTAGAGGAAATTCAACTGAACTGCAGATAGTTTTGAACATGCTGCGACAAAATGACTTCCTGGAATGCTTCCGATTGAGGCAGCGAAGACGATGAGGCCAATAATGTCTAAAGTACGCAATGAACTGCACAGGAATTTACTGCCTTCACCATGTATTACTCATTTTGAGTGACTGAGAATACATTTCTTTCTCCCAGTCTACTTCTCACATGCAATATTAGTAGTACACTCCATACCACGCTAACAATTACAGATGGAAGATCTACGCATTCATGCAAGGGAATGACATCACAGAGAAGACTAAAAGTTTCGTGAATGAACAAGAGGTTAACATCTCCAGTAAGTCCGCTAGATGATGCCAAAAACACAGTACATTAAGCTGTACAATATGCACAAATGTTTAAAACCAACAAGATTCTGAATGGAAGTATCACTAACAAGGGGGCATTCCCTACTCGTCACCACCGATTTCGCTCAAATTTATAGAACATGCAGGGGTTGGCTAGAAACGAAAGTACCCAAAGTGGGAACTCCAGATGGCCAAGCGTATAGAAAATAAAAATAAAAATTAAAATGTTGACGCGGCTCTCGCACCGTATAAGCCACTTACGTTAAAGCATACGCCGAGCAGTATTGGGTGTAGCGGTAAGAGCTCGGACTAGTAATTCGATGGTCGTGGGTTCGGCTCCGCGTGTGGAGAATATTTTTCTCAATTTTATATTATTATTTTATTTTATTTATTTATACGCAAAAGGCATATAGGACGTCATTTTTTAATGACCGGGCGAGTTGGCCACGTGGTTAGGAGCGCGCGGCTGTGAGCTTGCATCCGGGAGATAGTGGGTTCAAATCCCACTGTCGGCAGCCCTGAAGATGGTTTTCCGCGGTTTTCCATTTTCACACCAGGCAAATGCTGGGGTTGTACCTTAATTAAGGCCACGGCCGCTTCCTTCCAACACCTAGGCCTTTCCTATCCCACCGTCGCGAAGAGACCTATCTGTGTCGGTGCGACGTAAAGCCACTACTAAAAAGAAAAAAAATAATGAGCGCACAATTGTAGAAAATTTGGAGTTGCGAACTTTCCCGACGTGTTCAAACAGAAATTTTTCATTTTTCTCCTTTATTAGCTATCTCCCCTCCTTGGGGAATGTGCCATAAACGTGAATAGTCGTTTCGCTGTAAGATTCGTTTTCACCTGACAAGTGGAGGTTGCTCCTGGCGGATGTACACAAACAATAGATTCTTGGCGCAGGTAGAAAAAAGTCTGACAATGAAATCCCAATTTTTACCTTTTCTATGCCATTTGTGTATAAATAAATAAATAAATAAAATGAATTATTCACCTCTTTGCGTAATTGGAAAATTAATAACATAAAAGTTGACAGAAAAAAACAGTCTCCACACAGGGAATCGAACCCACGACCATCGACTTACCAGTCCGAGCTCTAACCGCTACGCTAACAACTGCTCGGGGTGTGCACTAACGTAAGTGGCTTATACGGTGCGAGAGTAGCGTCAACATTTGTATTTTTATTTTTATTTTCTATACGCTTGGCCATCTGGAGTTCCCACTTCGGGTACTTTCATTTCTAGCCGACCCCTGCATGTTCTATAAATTTGAGCGAAATCGGTGGTGACGAGTAAGGAATGGCCCCTTGTAAGAAGTAGATGAACACTGAAAATAAGTAAACTTATTTCACACAACTGTGATACGAGTTGCTTTCTATTGTATGACTCTCATATAATATACATGAAAGCCCAAGTTATGTACAATAGGAGGTATCACGGGAGAGATGCGCGGTAGCAAAGTGGACCTGTGACATCACGCGGGACCCTCACGCTGAAGCTGCCTTGAACAAGGTAGAAATAGATCGAATAAGAATCGCTGTGCAGCACAAGCTAGGAGCTAATATTACAGAATATCTATGGTGTAAAAGAAACGGTGTGTATTTATTTTATGTGATAAAACATAAAAAGCAGTAATAGTGCACACCCTTCAGTATAGTTTGTCGCACCATTGCAGGCTGCACAAATCACAGCAAGCACACAAAAGAACAAAACATAGACTTTAATTCATTCCCTAAAGCCACTGACCTAAATAAACAGTGGCAGCCAGAAGTAATCCAGGCATTACTGAAAGCTATTTTTCTCAGCTTCGAGGGCTCGGAAGATTTTATGACCATCCTCTTCCGACGGCTGTGATGAAAAGAGTGAAATAATTGATTCTCAGCCTTACGAGGTAATCAGACGTTCTTCAGATGATTGTGAAACATTAAGTACAAATATTTGATCATATGCTACTGGCGAAGTTGATCAGAACTCGGACATGGTGTGTCAGTCGAAGGCCAACGTTGAGCCTACAACATCCTATTTTTTACCGGAGGATGAACAAGAGTTTGTTCAAGTCCTTGAAGAGCTAGCGGAACAGCGAAACCAAGTGTCATGATGATGTGCATGAAGACCTTGCTGGCTACATAGCTTTTATAGGGTAAAGAAAGTGATTGCAGAGAGACTACAGGTCAATGTACAACAAGGGGGTGGAAATTGGATTTCAAAAAAGTCTAGAGGCAGTTTGCTACAGCCTACAGAGAGATGGTACACAGTAGTGCAGATGGAAAAAAATAGTGTTCAATTTTTACCACAGAAAAGAAATGAAAGAGGGTTCTAATGTCATCACAAACCTTACGGGTATCCTGAAGAAATTCCCTCTAATTCATGAATTTGCACCAAGTTGCTTCTTGAAAAGCCATTATTTTATTTAAACGAATGTTTTAAACGAAAGTAAGGCAATCGACTTACAGTGAATATAATGCCAATAAAAATGACTTGGAAAAGAAGAAAACCAAATAAACTGAAGAAATTCCAGTGAGGCTAGAGATAAGTATTCTTTGAATTGCATTACTCTTTATGTTTATTTTTACGAAAGGCAGTTTAAATATGCTGTATTTGAAACCAGTACTAACAGGCTCATTAATTTGTATAAACTATCTAATGTTAATGTTGTCAGTTCTTTACTGTTTTGGTGTTGACAGTATATATAGTGTCCTAATATATTGTTTGTAACAATGGTCATATGTCTTGCAGCCATGAAGCACTAATTTTCGAGTCTGTAACAATCAGAGCTCCTTGTTACTGTTGTCATACTTAGGTGTTAGAAACATGACCATACAGAGCATACTAACGAGCACTGTTACAAAACTTTTATAAAGACCTTAGAAATATTTCAGAAATGCTACCTGATTCACATTCTATTAGATCTCATATTATTACTCTAATGTGAGGTTAAAATATCAATAAAATTCCCTTATCTCTAAATTGTGGCCAGAAACTTAATCGTTCACAGCTGTGTATTACCTCACACAGAGGACAAGGTGCCAAGATGTCAGGGTTCCGATGACGTCACCGACGACCAAGCGTGGTGGGGAGATCTGCGTGTGATACCTACCTCTTACTCGAACTACATTGGGAAAATATATTAAAATGATTTCTTAGCTGGTCATTTTTCAAAATTTAATTTATTCCTATGCACTCATTCCCACAGCTCTAGTCTATTATATCAAGCGAAATAGAATAATTCAAGTTAAAACATTTTACCAGGGATAAGTTAAGGTAGATGTGCAGCCCTTCGCATAAGATGAGCTAAGGCATAGAGAGGAAGTGAAATCCTGCCTTTTGAGCGACACAGGAAACCTGGCAAAGAAGGAAGCCACATTACCATCCTACAAACAAGAGAACTACAGCACGAGGGGAGTAATCATACAGAGCATACTAACCAGGTGGCCTAGGCGGAGAGCCATGGGACATACAGTGACCGCTGTGGTAGCACAACAAACGGCGAGTCAACCTGCCAGCTCCCAGGGACGAAGGGCGCTCTGGCTTGCTTCCGGCGCCAGATTCGGTCGCCGGCGAAGGTAGCGGCTCGGGCGACAGCGACCCGTTAGCCTCTTCAGTCTTATCCTTCTTCGGCTCTGCAAGTGAATACAGGGGGGAGGTTTTATGGTAAGATGACAGAGTTAATTCCAAACTGAGTACCAGGAGAAAGTACAGAGGAAGATATGATACAAAATAACAGCTACTTTCTCACTTCAAACACAAGCACAGTGTCTCAGTGACTAAGCTGTGCTATGTTAAATATAATTAACCACCTCCAATCTTAAGTCTGTTTTACTCTTATTGATTACAGTATGCACAGGTAGATTGTAACGTTTGATCATTTTGAAGTTCTTCATAAAATACAACTGTACATTCTTCCCCCACCAACAGAGTGGTGTTGTGAGCTATACTTGAACTACACTTCCAGTTTTCTCATCCACCTCACCTTGAATTGTACACATTACAGTATATAAACATCAATTTTGAAACAGAGAAATCTTTCAATAACAAGCGAGTAATCACATAATTTCAGACCACTATATGACCATCAAAGAATGTATGATAGTATTTGGTCTAAAATACAGAAAGTGAGGTCTAACATCAAATCAATAATATGGGAAAGATAGGGAAAATTGAAAGATATAAAAAAATCAGAAGAAAAATTTTTCAAAGAAAACCACCAACACAATGAAATAAAAAGTTTAAATTTTGAGAATGTAATTCTGCAAGCAAGAAGATCAAGTCTTGAAACAGCAGTGTATGAAAATATGTGCAAGAAGGGAGAGTAAATCCAGGCAGAAGGGCAAGATCAAAGCAGGCAATGAAACAAAACAAGAAAGAAAAACAAAAATACTTCAATGAAGAAATCTAATGACAACTTCGGAAATTCTAAACAGACTGCACCACAAATTTCAGTTTTGGACTACTAAAGTACCATAGATATTGAAGGGAAACAGAGTAAGAAAACTGTGGATAAATTAGAAATAATAATAATAATAATAATAATAATAATAATAATAATAATAATAATAATACGTCAGTTACCGAGTTGTGTCATAAAGGTGGCCTGCCAATTAATTTCAACATTCTAATTATGCTGCTATCCAGCAGCAAAACTGAAATTCTACTAATTAAATTCTGTCATGCGACACCGAGTACGGCACCAGGAGTGACTGTCCTTCAAAAATAGACTACTTCAGCTGGGATCATGAGTTCGACACTGCCAATGATAACTCAGATGTCAAAGTAATTTATGTATTTATTTATTTATTTATTTATTTATTTATTTATTTATGTACTTACTTACAGACCAAAGGAATTTTTATCAACATCCACAGATTTTGGAAATCACAGAGAGGAGAATAAATAAATAAATAAATAAATAAATAAGAAAGAAAGCAGGACACAGAAATACATGACAGAGGCTTTGTAGATGAAGAGATTGCATTTGGGAGCAGGTTTTAAGTAATAACAGAGTACAGAAATTTTGTCCTGAAAAAAAGGGTTCTAAAGCTTGCTACTAACAACGGTCACATATTTAAGTACTCTTAAATGCCAATGATTTTGCTGCGATTTCATTCAGGGGGATGAGCCTCTCTCCAGGTCATATTTGGACTTTGTTCAATGTTTTCAAAGAAAGTAATGTGCAGATACATTCAGTATCTGGCCAAAGATTACTGCTGAGAACTTGATTCCTTATATAACTCAGCAACTTGGGGGCTACGTGACAATAAATGGTAACTTTCATTCCTCGATGTAAGCGGAGGTAGTACTGTATCATGAAACATCATTGGCTGACTCCTGACTGAACATTATTATTACGAGGGCCATCCGGAAAGTAGTACCCGTTAGCACCGCATGAAGCGCTGACGACTCGGGTAGACGCTGGGCAAGGTCAGACCTCATCAGTGGCTTGTCTGCCTGCTCTGTGCGAGGTTGCGTGACGCTAGCATTGCCTGTGTTGTGTCTGTGATCGTTTAAAATGTTTAAAGAAATTGAGAATCCCGCCAGTTGTGAAGCGAGGGCCGTGATTAAATTTCTTAATGCACGAAACGTTCGACCGTGTGATATTCATCGCCAATTAACGGAGGTGTATGGAGACAATGTGATGGACGAGTCGTCTGTTCGGCGCTGGTTTCGCAACTTCAACCTGGGGAGGGGGAATAGACACGACGAGGAGCGTTCAGGGAGACCATCTGTCATTACAGACCAACTGCTGAGCGCAGTAGACGAATGCGCGAGGAACGATCGGTCGGCGCGTCACAATTGATGAACTCTGAACATTTTCCTAATGTGTCTCGAACAATTGTTCATTAAATTGTCGAAGACCATCTGCATTATTCAAAAATCTGTGCAAGGTGGGTCCCTCGCTTACAGAAGAGCACAAAACCAAGCGTATGGCTGCAGCATTGACGTTTCTGGGACGTTATTCCGATGAAGGCTCTTTCCTGACTCGCATCATTACTGGGGACGAAACATGGGTTTGTTATGCATCACCTGAGAGTAAACGACAGTTAATGGAGTGGCAGCATGCTCATTCACCAACCAAACCAAAAAAATTCAAAACAGTTCTGTCCGCCAGGAAACTCATGGCAACCGTTTTCTGGGATAGCCGAGCTGCACTACTCATTGATTTTATGGCCCGTGGAGACACAGTTAATGCCAATTAATGCTAATGCGTATTGTGAAACATTAAATAAATTACGGCGGGCAATACAAAATCGACGGCGAGGTCTACTGTCTACAGGCGTCATTCTCCTTCATGACAATGCCAGACCTCATCCAGCAGCGATAACACAACTTTTGCAGCAATTCAAGTGGGAAACCTTCGACCATCCCCCGTATAGCCCGGACTTGGCCCCTTCGGATTTTCATCTCTTTACGAAGCTTAAAGACTTTCTGGCGGGAAAAAAGATTTGACAGCGATGAAGAACTTACACGAGCCGTGACTACGGCGGAGGACTATGACGCTGAAATACAAAAACTCGTCCCACGTTATGACAAATGCCTAAATTTGCTTGGAGATTATGTGGAGAAGTAGTGTAAAGTATGCTCTTTCCAATAAAAATGTGTATATTTGTTAATATTTACTCCTGTGTCTTTATTGCGCAAACGGGTACCACTTTCCGGATGGCCTTCGTATATACAAAAAATAAGAGTTTTGTCTGTACATTGCTCAGAATTGAAAAAGGATGGTATTTCTGTATCAGTCGTGTCCACAGCAACAAGGCAATGCACTTTTTAACTTTCTGTAATTTCTGTCTGTATGTACACGCATCACGAGAAAACGGCTGAAGAGAATTTAATGGAAATCGGTTTGCAAAGTCGGGGAATGAGTCACTACCATTTAGGCCATAAATGATTTTATTCACGCACAGTGAAATGGTAGTTTAGAGGAAGGACTAAAATTTAATTCTCAAATATTTATGTTATTAGTGGTCGTATCGATAAATACTACAGAACTAAAGCTATATAGTATTAAATTTCCGATCATTGTGTCTTATACATTTTTATCGTACCGGCTATGATCACAGAGATATTGATGAATTTGGATTTTTGTTACTAAGTCCATACCAGCGCCGAGTCACGAGAAAATAGGTAAACAGAATTTAATGAAAACCGGTATGTAAAGTCGGAGAATGAGGAACTACAGTCTACGCTATAAATAATTTTATAAGACGCCCTAATATCACAGAGTCAAAAGGAAACTAAATGTGAAGGCCTACAATATAGAAAGCTCACAAAATTGATCAACAATAACATTACATTGATCATTGTTTGTTATGTGTCTTCTATTGCTACTCATCTGCGATAGATAGGATTACTGCTGCGTACCGAGGTTTTTTTTTAAAATTTGCTTTACGTCGCATCGACACAGATAGGTCTTATGGCGACGAGGGGATAGAAAAGGGCTGGGAGTGTGAAAGAAGCGGCCTTGACCTTAATTAAGGTACAGCCCCAGCATTCATCTGGTGTGAAAATGGGAAACACGGAATACCATCTTCAGGGCTGCCGACAGTGGGGTTCGAATTCACTATCTCCTCGATGCAAGCTCACACCTGCGCGACCCTAACCACACGGCCAACTCGACTGGTCGTACCGATTGTAACAGCCTGCCGGAATATTGGCGGGAAGTAGCTGGGGAGTAAGATAACTTTCTTTTTCCATCCCTGTAGTTCATAAATGTTCTGATGCTACTGGTACGTAACACGCTGGTTCACCATAGCATTCCGGCTATTCAATCCCTACTCTGAGGCAGTGATAGGAATAATGGCAGAGGAGTGTTCACGGTTGTCTGCGGCCTGGACTGTTAGATCGGCACCGTTATGTGCGGTTTTTCACTTGATCGAGTATTTCATTGCTTTAAATCGCTACATTCCTTCTGACGTGTTTGTACTGCTCTATATTGACTTCAGTCCTTCTGAGAATCCCGTAGTCGTAGGATTCAGATCGATCTGAGTACACTTTCCGTATTGAAAACGCCATGTAAACGGCGACTCAATTCGGATTGAGTCTCAAGGTCGATACGGTAAAATCCGGGATCGTATCGTACTCGGTTCGAATTGAGTTCCATGTAAACGCGGATCGTACTGAGATCGTATTGAAAACGACTGCTCACACACTCCATGTTTGTTCTGACGAAATCATCATCATCATCATCAAAGTTATGTCGAAATAACAAATATAATAAGCCAGTAATTGTATTTACCTGTATAAATGATCAGCAACTGCAATCATGTTATAAGACGGCCAGCCCTGGCGATTAACAAAATCACGATATCCTTCTGTTGGGGGTAAAACTGGAATGTGCGTTCCATTTATTGCACCAATTACGTTTGGAATACCACACATACTTTCAAAACTGAAAGTTATCTCCTGGGCTCCTACTGCATTTGGCGTTTTTAAATTCTGAGAGGTGATATCGACTTTATTACAAATCTGCATCGTTCGTATATGTCGATGTTGCCTGGCGGATTCAATACGATACTCAAATAGCCTACTACATGTAAACGGAGATCGTATTCAATACGGTAAGTGTACTCAAATCGATTTCAGTCCCCATGTAAACGTAGTAATAAAATAAGGGTCTGGTAGTAGAATCAAACTAAGTAATTGAATCGTTTATTTCAGAAACCACCTAAGTGACACTTTTATCAAAATTGAGTTTTTGACGGGATTGTACTATTCGGAAACAACCCATATTCCATGCAAGCAATGCTGTTAGGCAGCTGTGTAAATAGTGTGTATTTCAGAAAGAACCTAAGCACCGTCGCTTAGGTTCTTTCTGCGGTAAATTCATTCCTCCACTCATGACGGTCGGTGGCCCTGTTAGGATAACCTGTTTTGTGACTCACACACAATCACACAGTTGAGCGTTTCTTATTGAATCTCTGTGACAGAGGTCAGTTTGATGCGATTACGCAAAACGTCCCTGTCCGTGGCCACCTTTTTTTTTGTTTTTTTTTTTTTTTTCCTTGTGACAGGGATTTTGGAAGTATTAAACGGCTCTTGAGGAAGGTGGTCAGAATTTATACTCTAGATGAGTATGCTCAGCAAGGCAAGTGTGTCAGGTCGTTTTACCGTTTATCATCTTACCTCGGACGATGTCTTAAGTTTTAAACATTGGTGGCCTATATCGTACAGGAAAATGACAAACTCCAATGAAACATCAGGCAGGGAAGTACCAAGACAACGTAAGAAGCCATTCAAGGTTTCTAGTTACAGTTTCTGTACTATAAAGATACTTCAGGACAAGTTGTGACAAAGGCGTTTATTGGAGGATTTTCATCTACTTTCGCACAACTGAAAACTGACAGCCCACCTGAGCTACCTTCCGAGAAAGCTTATCCTTTGGGAAAGGTAAGTTGATTACAATAATATTATTAAAGGGATATACAATTATTGAGCAAGTAAAACATTTTGTAGCCTAAAATAACTTTATAAACTTTTAATGGGTTCTGCACAACACAGTTTTTGATTTTAGGTTCCAATCAACAAAAAGAAAGTAGAAGACTTGAAAAAATTAATGGACTACACCGTTGGTTATGAAGACTTTTATGACAGAATCATTCAGTGGCCAACAACCGAGAGAGAACCTCTGAGGATATGCCAGAGGCTGAATAAAGCCAGAAATGGTTTTACTGTTCTAATTTGTATTTTCTGATTCATTAACTGATGTCTGTTAAATTTTGTATGAATAGAACGGTGTTATTTACGTAACCTTTCATCTTAAAACTTGCATAGATTATCAATTAGCTGTTTTTTAAAATAATTGCTACAAATATTAACAGGAAGTTTATTTCAGAAACAACCTCTAAGTGCAAAGTTAAAAAAAATGTTTATGGCATGTAAAAAAAATTTAAACTTATTTCTTGTTTACTACACTTTTCTAGCACATTAAAGTTTAATTTAAACATTTAGAAGGAGATCAGACTTCAACTTATACTCCCACACAATTTTTTCATTTTCCCAACAGTTTGAAAAAGTGCACTTAGGCGGTTTCTACAATTAGCGAATCAATTAAATTACGAATCAAAAAACAAATCTTATTGAAGAGGCGGACAAGCTGAAGGATCGCGAGCGACTTTGTACATGTGCTGTGGGAAAGGAAATTATCGCTGCTTAATGCACCGTTTTCTTTCCCTGAAGACGACGAATGAAAACCAGCTTTACGCCAATTATAAGATGAGAAAATAGAAACGTCATTGCTGCCCTGGTTGTAAGCATCCAGCGACATGCAAATGGCACAGTACCGTATTTGTTTATATTCTCACGTTTTCTAGATATTTTGGATATTTCCATTTTTTTTGCTAGGGGCTTTACGTCGCACCGACAAAGATAGGTCATATGGCGACGATGGGATAGGAAAGGACTAGGAGTTGGAAGGAAGCGGCCGTGGCCTTAATTAAGGTACAGCCCCAGCATTTGCCTGGTGTGAAAATGGGAAACCACGGAAAACCATTTTCAGGGCTGCCGATAGTGGGATTCGAACCTACTATCTCCCGGATGCAAGCTCACAGCCGCGCGCCTCTACGCGCACGGCCAACTCGCCCGGTGATATTTCCATTCAGCCAACCCTTACGCTATATAATGGTCTCTACAGATCAAATGTGATGTTACTTTTCCAATACAGAACCTATAATTTGCTTTACGTCCCACCGACACGACAGGTCTTATGGCGACGATGGGATGGGAAAAGGCTAGGAGTGGAGCCCGAGAGTCTCCCTCCCGAATGCGCCTCTAACCGCACGGCCAACTCGTTCGGTCGAATACAGAAACTAAGGCATACGATCACGTCAAGAAACTTTATTTAGCACAAAATAAAACGGAGCATATCAAATACTGCACCGAGTGTTGAAGAACTGGCTTCGCAACGTGCAATGCATTAGAAAAATTAAGTAACATAAATTAGATCTTTGAATTGTTTTATTAAATTCAACATAGGTGGAAAGCCAGTACTACATTTGCCTGAAGAAAGAAAATATAAATCTTGTTTTTGATAGCCACAGGACTCCCACAGGCAATGGCCGGGAAGCAGTCATCATGAGCTGGTCAAGGTGCTGCCCGTAACACGGTGCGGGGATACCGAACTGTGATCCTGCGCATTTCCACTGCATGACGTCGACCATATAACAGCACAGTTCGCTAGATCTTTGCCTTCACGCGGATTAGTGCTCTTTGACGTCCCTCCACTTCGACCATGTTGCTCTGACTCGTGCGCTATACGTGCAACTTAAGATCTGCAACATAAACTTCGATGGAATCGTCAGCTAGACTTTTCAGTGTTAAGATGTAGCCCAAATTGCGGAAGGCGATCGGCCCACATCTGTACTTGTCACTGGAACTCTGGAAGAATGACGTTACTGATTGATGTTTGTTGTTTAAAGGGGCCTAACATCGAGGTCATCGGCCCCTAATGGTACGAAATGAGACGAAATGAAATGACAACTTAAAAAGTCCAAAATCCTCCACTGACCAGAATTCAAAGCGTAAGGACGAAGAATGAATGGATGGATGGATGGATGGATGGATGGATGGATGGATGGATGGATGGATGGATGGACGGATATGAATTTAAAACGATCAATGGATCCGACCCACAGCGCCTCATATGCACAGAAGCTGGCACAAAACAATAGTATTACTGACCAAGCGACTGCTTCTATAGCACGATGCTGAATCGATTATGCTTACAGTCGAATCGGGTCCAAAATCCAGGTCATCGGCCCCTCATAATGGTATTTATCGCTAGGAAAGTAGAACCATGCTATGTGTAATGTTGCGATACTAATCAAAAGTAGCGTAGGCTCGCGGTATTCCACACATTAGGGTACTATTCACAGGTAGTGTAATGCGCACATGTAACACAGACTATGGTGTTTCACACATTGCGGCGATAGTTACAGGCAACCGAAACCTATGGCGTTCTTCACATAAGTGGACTAACCACAGGGGGACTTGTGTTATCCCGTGGAATTTCTCACATAGTGGGAACTGAGCATAGGTAAGGCAGAACCATGGTGTCGCTAATCCCATGGTGCCGCTCATATAGGGGTACGAATCACAGGTATTGTAGGACCCACCTCCTGATTCACACACTGTCGTTACTAATCACAATCCTATTGCGTACCTAACATAGTGGTAGCACGCGCAAGTAAATGCGACCCATGGTGTTCCCTGCGTGATGGTACTAATTACAAGTAGTCACATGGCTCTAATTCAATCATCCTTTGGTCGCCCCTTTTAGTCCCCTCTTACGACAGGCGGGGGATACCGTGGGTGTTTTCTTCCTCTGCGTCCCCCACCCACAGTGGCTTGTGTGTTTGGTCCGCGAAAGGTATTTTATTTCCCTCAAGTCCGCCGGCAAGCCGGTTAGGACCCCCCTATCCGCCACCTGGGACGCGCCACGTGCGAGTATCACCTCTCCCCAGCAGGTTCGTGGAGCATGACGTGATCGGGACATCACAATGAAAAGGAGCGGTGACAGCGTAGATCCCCGATGGACGCCAACTTTCACACAGAAGCCACGAGAACTGAGCGTCCAACACGGCTGGTGTTGTTTGAATAGAGCAGTCGAATCCAGTTGATGACGAGCTCTGGAGCTATGGTCGCGGTCTAGGGCACGGTCGAAGATGTATCTATTGCATCAGTAGTTGATGGTGACAGTGACACATGCCACTCGACATCCAGCAGTGAAGTCAGTGAGCCAGGTGATAGCAGGGCCAGGTACTTCCAGGTTTGTACTTGTTTAACGTCGCGCTACCAGATCGAAGGTTTCGGGGACGGAAAGATGGGAAAGGGGTAGGATAAAGTAGCGAACATGACATTAATTAAGGGACAGCCCCACCATTTGCCTGTTGTGAAAATGGGAAACCACGGAAAAACATCCTCAGGGCTGCCGGCGGTTGTATTCGAACCCACGCGACCCTAACTTGCTCGGTGTTCATGGCCTCAATAGCTCTCCCGACTTCGATTGTGATTTGTTGAATGGGACTAGCAGTTTTCTGTCTTCTGAGATAGGCTGGTGAGGGAATCTCACTGAAGTGTTCTTGCCACCGTTTCAGAATTGCACTTCTGTAATTTAACCTATGCCCACCCTTGTCTTTCATACATTTCTAGTATTCAATGTCCCGAGCTGCTTTGCTTCGAGCTCTTGCGAGTCTGCTGACGACCTTCTCACCTTCCTCGTGAAGACTGCGGTAGTGTTCGTTATCTTAGTTTCCCTCCGGATGTTCGTGTACTTCAGCCAGTTCTCATCTGCCTTCAAAGCCGACTTCTCCTGCACCTCTTGCTTTACCTGGTCCTTCCAGAGCCACGTCTGCTTATCTACATGGCGGTGTCCAAACTTCTTCCGCCGTACTGGTGGCCGAGTCATGGACAGTGACCCACTACCTGCCTACACAGAATAAGAATGGCCATCTACTGTATTGCACCTGCAAACTACTGTTTTGCTGTTTTCGGAGACGCCCATCCGCGACGTTTCTTCCAAAAAGAAGAATTTCTAGAAAAGCAAAGGAATATGTTTTGGAACATTTTTCTAAATTACTGCAGCCATATATCCTCATTCAAGATGTTTATATTAATAGAATTATTCAGTGCCCTTGGTGGCGAGATCTAGTGTTTAGAGTGCGCTATGCCTTCTGATATTGGTTACTTTTACTGACCTGCCCAGTCTCATCCTTGGCTATGGCGATTCATGAAAGAGACTGAGGTTATGAGCGATGCTAGTAACACCATTCCATATGCAGCCAGCCTCCGTAAGAATGGTGTGAAAATATCGCTCACAGGGTCGGTCGGTGCGTGCTTGGCAGACTGATATGTAATAGCTCAGCAATTGAAGCAACGGGAAACTACCTCGCTCCTCATTTCCCAAGTATGCCTCTTCAGTGCTGCCTAGGCCATCTAGGAAAGCTGATGGCGGAGCTGTTGAGGATCAAACCATCCTTCGGAATGAATACTCAACATACATAGCATTATTCAACATATTTCAAAGAGGTTGCAAGATATTATATGCACTTGAAGTTCCGAATGCCAAAGTGATTGGACAGTCTGTGGAGAGAGTGGCTGAAATGGATGATGGATAGGTACCTGTTTGATGATGCTATGCCACCCCTGCGATCTACGTCTTACCCGGAGACCCCCATTTCGATTTACGGAAAGATCTGAGATTGTTACCCGAATCTGAGAGCTGGTCTAAGGTCCGTGATAGCGATCCCGGTCTAGAAAACCCAAAATAACGGTCGAGACGACCACGCGTCACGCGCTGAGCAGCGGTCGCTTGGTACGCCAAGGTCCACCGGGACTGTAACGCCATGGCATTTGGTTTCTTTTTATGATTGGAGTGGTGGTGATTATTACGTTAAGAGAAACTACAGCTAGGCAACCATCCTCTTCTTTTATGATACTACAAGAAGTTTATAAAGCCTTCTAAAGGCCAGGGACATCTGTGTTCTCGCGAGGTGTCTGTATAATAATAATAATAATAATAATAATAATAATAATTTTACGTCCCATTAACTACGTGTACAGTTTTCGGAGAGGCTGAGGTGCCGGAATTTCGTCCCGGAGTACTTTTACCTGCAAATAAGGCTAAGGCGGACATATATGAGCACCTTTAAATACCGTTGAACTGGCCCGCGATCGAGCCCGCTAGGATGTTAACTCGCACAGATACCACGGGAAGCACTACAACAGTATTTTCCTGGAATCAATGAGAAAAGGAACCGGAGACACAACGGAACTCAGTAGCAAGGTGCCTTGCCATGCTCGACTGAGAACTCAGAACCGATGAGCCCCACCTGACCTTGCACCATATGTCCAGATTTTCGATACACCGTCCCACATACCAATGATGAAACTAGCAGCATTCTTCGGATCTAAAGGAGGCCAAAACGGGCAAATAGGACTCAGATAAATGACCAGAACTCAACTATATTTTAATACAGATAGATCCGGGGTGTATCCACAACAGTCGACAAGGGCCTCGATCTTGCTACTTAATGATGGCAATACCAGTCCGAGTGAGAGATAAGCATACAGACAATCAATCAATACTGATCTGCATTTAGGGCAGTCGCCCAGATGGCAGATTCCCTATCTGTTGCTTTCCTAGCCTTTTCCGAAATGATTGTGTCAACAATTACGGATTTTCGGTCATTTGTACGGATTTTATGCTAAAATTACGGTATTACTGTTAAGGGCAAATTCATTACCGTACGGAAAATCAATGGGCTTTTTTACTTTCTAGAGGGAAAAAATGATAAAAGAGATGTTTGACCTTCAATGAAGCGCACGCAGGGTGATACTGTGACATCACGATGCGCAAAGAACATACGCATTCATCGGTTCCATCTTTGTTCCTGCCTTTCAGTCAGTGATCGCGCATGGTTCTTGCCCCGGCTTTCTTAATCCAATTATTTTGTGCTTAAGAAGTATTTTTGTGCTGCAGAAATGAAGCCTGCCTGTGCTTACAAAATACTGTGCTCCAAATGTATCGTGATAAATATATAGAAGAATGGCCATGTTTAATATTTTCGAAAATTAGTGTTAAAGGCACGCTGAAACACAAACCACGTGGCGAATATAAGGCAGACAATCAAACAATAGCAAGTATTTGGCAATAGTGGGGAAAAGAGTGTTACAAATGCAGAGTTGTTTTCTTATGTTGTTCCAGTTCCTGACCACACAGGGAATTTCTTCAAAGCTATGTTTGCGGATTCAAGAACTGCGCCGAAGTATGGTTGTGGCAGAACAAAAACTTTTGCACTAGTAAATTGTATGGCTAGTAACATAAAACAAGACATAGCTCGATATTTGCAAAACGTGCCATTTTCCTTAGCTACTGATGCTAGTAATTATGCCAATGATGTCAAGTGTTATCCTTTGGTTGTTTCGTTTCATGGTCTAGAAGAGGGTCAGGTGTGCACTTTACTTTTATAGTATTAGAGAATGCTGATAACACAGGCGCAGGTATTTTTGTGCTTGTTAACAGTCAGTTTTCTACTCTAAATATTCCTTGGGAAAATTGTATAGCTGTTGCTTCTGACAATGGTTGGCAGTAATAAAGGTTTTGTCTGTTTTAGTACAGAGATGTCCGTGCCATTTAGCAGCTCAAACAGCTTATGCTTATTTGCCAGTTCATATTGAACATTTACTGGTTCAACTTTTGTATTAGCTTGAAAAAAGTTCCAAAAGACTTTTAAATATGTACGTGCATTCTCCTTGAACGCATCACCAGGGTTATGGGTAAGTGGGACGCCATTCCCCTGTTTTGTAGGGGACCACATTAAAAATTTAAAGAAAGTTCACAAACCAATTTGAACCAGTGAGGGCTTCGGAATGTACTGCCCATTTTAATAATTTTACAACAAGATGCTCCAGCTATACGTGTTCCTTTAAGAGGCTTGCTTGTACAAGCAGGAGTTGCTTCAATTACTGGGGTGGGAAGGGAGATGAAGACATGGCGGTAGGGCTCATTTGAGGAATAAGCAAGAGTTTTACTCCTCTGTTAAGAGAGTTTTATGATTACAATGTGACAACATTTCCTCCAGGTGATTAATTTTTTGAAACATGCAGACGATACTAATTTAAATCCGAGACAAAATGTTTAATTTCATCTATAGAATATTTGATCAATACATTTACCAAAATTATAGCAGATTCAAAACGGGATAAATTTGAATTAGAATTTTTTTTTGCTAGTTGTTTTACGTCGCACCGACACAGATAGGTCTTACGGCGACGACGGGACAGGAAAGGGCTAGGAGTGGGAAGGAAGCGGCCGTGGCCTTAATTAAGGTACAGCCCCAGCATTTGCCTGGTGTGAAAATGGGAAACCACGGAAAACCATTTTCAGGGCTGCCGACAGTGGGATTCGAACCTACTATCTCCCGAATACTGGATACTGGCCGCAATTAAGCGACTGCAGCTATCGAGCTCGGTGAATTAGAATTTGCATCGTACCAGAATGACATTCGATCTGATGACATTGATGTTGTTTGGAGTAAAGTTGCAAATTTAAAGAATGGTAAGGTAAGGGTTATTCTGCCCGAAGGCAGGTCCGAACCTCCGCAGAGGTGCTCCTGAGCCGGAGTTTACGTGCGGTAGGGTGGCCAGTTACTTTCCGCTCCTCCATTCCCTTACCCCCCACCAACAGCGCGTGGCAACCCATCCAACTCCTGACCACGCCCAATGTTGCTTAACTTCGGAGATCTCACGGGATCCGGTGTTTCAACACGGCTACGGCCGTTGGCTAAAGAATGAAAGTGGTCAAATGAATAATAACTCTGACGAAGGTTTATGAGTGGCATCGCTCCTCACATCAGGTATTTTAAACATGAACATTTCTTTTATGTTAGATATATTTTAAAAACAAAAAGAAAATTCCAGGCAGCAGTGTCGATATTATTATTATTATAATTACTATTTGCTTTACGTCGCACCGACACAGATAGGTCTTATGTCGGTTTTACCCTTTATTCTGCGATTACTCTGAACGGTTGTAGCGTCAAGTCTTCCTAGTCCAAATGTGAAAGGGACGCAAACACTCCTGAGGAGGTTCTACACGCACTGAAAGCTACCATCACCTAGGAGATGAAGACTGAGCACCTTCCTCGTTCATGAATTATATGGCCCAATGCCCTTCGTCACGCCCAACTCATCAAGACAAAATTAATTATGCTCAATGAAATGGAAATATCCCGTTATTTGCCTGGAAGTGAAAATGGGAAACAACGGAAAAAACATTTTCCTCGTTTGGTGGGCCTTGTGAGGTGATGCGTTATCGTGCAACAAAATCACACCGGCGCTTCTCTTTAATCGCTTTACGCAACCGGTGCAACGTTTGACAATACGACGCCGCGTTGATTGTCGTTCCTTTCGGCATGAATTCCACGTGCAGCAAACCCTCCACGTCAAAGAACACTATCGCCATAACCTTACCGGCTGAAGGTTGAACCTTGGCCTTCTTTCGTTGTGGTGATGAGGGGTGCACCCATTCCATTGATGCTCTCTTCGTTTCGGGGGTGTAGTGGTGGACCCACGTTTCGTCGCCTATGACTATTCGCCGCAGAAACCCGTTGCCGTCTGCGGCATAGCGTTGCAAAAATGCCAGGGAGGATTGGAAACGTTGTCCCTTGTGCTCATCGGTGAGAAGACGTGGGACCCATCTTTGACACAGCTTAACGATATCCAAGGTCCTCGTGAACAATGGCGAACACACTGCCATACGACATGTTCAGCTGCGTCGCAATTTCTCTCAGTTTAATGCGCCGGTTCTGTCTAATGATCGCATTCACACCGTTGACCTTTGCACGGCCTGCCTTCGCGATGGTTGTCCGTGATATCCGTGCGTCCGGCTTCGAATTGCTGACAGCACTTTACGATACCTTGCCGGGAAATGGCTCGCTCCCCATACACAGCACTAATTTCACGATGAATGTCCGTGCAATTCTTCCTTTTGGCCCATAGGAATCGGATTGTCGCACGCACCTCATATTTGGAGTGAACGTCCAGTTGACGCGCCATTGCATTTGGCCGCTATTCACACAATACTAGACGAGACACCACAGCGACCTGCCTAACAGAAGTGTGGTCAGTGTCTGTCCCTTTCTCTGCTGTGCCCACATTTGCGACACACAGCGCGCTGCTGTGGCGCGTTAGTGCAACTAACCTTTTGATCCACCTACGTACTTTAAAAATAAAGAAACCCACATTTGGGAGGGGGTATCATCTTAATGGGTCCGGGGTGAAAAAGGAGTTTATTTGTTTTTATGCGAATACTTATAGCTCAAAAACTGAAGATGTTACAGACATGAACATTTGTAGCCTATTTGAAAGAAGATCCCAAATAAAGAAACACGTATTCTTTGCTTTCGAAAAATCCATTTGGGGGGCGGGATGAAAATAAGTAAAGGAGTTGAATTCTGTTTATGACGATACTTATATCTCAGAAACTAAAGATGTTACAGACGTGAATGTTAGGATTTTGAATTTCCTTTAAAAATAAACACGTATTTATTGTTTTCGGAAAGTCCACTTAAGGCAGGCCTTTCCAACTCGAGCACGAGCGCTGCACCGTTCCCCGCCTACCCCATGTGTGCCTAAGAGACATTCTTATTCTCAGAGGAATAACAGATAGCGGTGCAGTTGGTTTCACCTTCGTTAAAAATGTCGTTTACACCTTCATGGGTGGATTCATATTTTATTCTCAATACTGAAGGAAAAGCTCAATGTTTAATTTATCATGTAATTTTAAGCGTCAAGTCTTCAACCGTTCGACTACACTACAACAATACACATGTTTCAACCTGTGATGACATTGTTGGCGCAGCAAGAAGCGAACGCATTGCTAAGTTAAAATCGGAATTGCCCAGTTCTTCAGAGATAAGGAATCGTTTTACATGCAATTTAAGGGATTTGTTTTCATTTCGGAGTTTGTATTATTAAGAACTGTTTAGAATTAGAATTAGATGTGCTGCTAAGGACACACAAAGATAATTATTCCATCTCCCTGTCCCACAGATACTTGAACAAAACACTTCGGAAGGCGCAGTACGAGCAAGTTATGGGCTATTGTTGCTCTGAAAATTGTAAAAAGTGGGCGACCCTTTACTGATGGTGAATTTGTAAAAGAATGTTTAATAGAGTGCTCGGAAGTACTGTGTCCACGTGCTGTGGCCCACTTTTAGGCGATGAGCTTTTCAAGAAAACGATCTCTCGTCGTGTACAGGAACTTGGTGCCAACTAGAAAGAGCAATTGCGGAACAATTGCGGCACTTTCCAGAAGTACTCGATTGCTATCTATTTTCGTCAGGGGAGTCGAAACAGGGTTCGCTATAACTGAGGAACTACTGGACATGATACTACCACCGGCGCAGATATATTTGCAGCTGTTGAAGATGCAATGAAGGATATGGGCTTATCACTCTTAAATCTGTCTCGTGTCGCTACTGACGGAGCACCAGCGAAGTTGTCGGATGGGCAAGGTTTTATAGGCCGCGTCAGAACGAAGGTGCGCGATGGTAGGTTACCTGCAGTATTATCGGTATATTGTGTTTTACGTCAAGAACAACTATGCGCAAATAACTTTTGCAACTTTAAATTTGTTATCGATACTATGTCAAAATGTGTAAATTTCTGCAGGAAGCAATATCTGAACCATTGGCAGTTCAATGAATTTTTAAAATATCTCTAGGTAGAATGTAGCGACATTCCGTTTTATTGTATTGTGTGCTGGTTAAGTTGCGCGAAAGTGCTAGCAACCTTCTTCGCAACAATTGAAGAAATTGCTCTGTTCATGGAAATGAAAGGCTCTCCACTACCAGCTTTGCGGACATAACGTCTTATTTGAATGATTTAAATATTTCATTGCAAGGGAGAAAAATTGATTAGCACCATGTGTGATAGAATTACGGCTTTCAAAATACACAGTTTTTTTATTGAAAAGTTAGTTTGAAGCCGGAAATTTTGACAATTTTCCTTAATTAAAATCATTATATTTGTCTACTTATGAAAATCTAGGAGACTATCAGACGTCGTTACAGACTTTGCACTCTGAATTCAATGCCCGGTTCAAAGAAATGAATGATATGGCACCTCGGCTTGAAATATTTATGACCCCATTTTCAGCGCGTCTTGAAAAATCACCATCATATTTCCAAACAGAGCTGATAAGACTAGAGTGCGACGCAATCCTAAAGGACACGTACTATCACTACAGCAGTGATTTCACTTCTTTTTACAAAGGTGTTCATCCACAAGAATTTCCCAGACTTCAAGCAGTTGCCTTGGAATTTACGTCAATGTTCGGTACAACGTATGCATGCGAACAGATGTTTTCAATTCTGAATTTAAATAAATGGAGAACTAGGACTTCTCGTTCTGATGCGGACTTAGAGGCTGTACTTAGAATTTCTACTGCCAAATCGATTGTGCCCTATATTGGTAAATTAGTTGCCGCAAAACGATGTCAACAATCGACTTAAACGCTAAATGTGCAATAAGGCAAACGCAATGTATGTGTTTGTCTTCACAGAACTCTCATAAATAATATTGTTTTCATAAGCTGCGCGCTGATTTAAAAACCTGTTGTTCTGCCTCTTCCACCTCCCCTCCTTACCCCACCGGGACTGCTGCTGCGAGGCCGACCGGGCCCGTGGGAGCGCTTGACTTAAGGAGAAGTGAAGTTGATTTTTTATGTGGATACTTACAGTGCATAACAGTCTTATTTGTACATTAATGTATTGCAACGAATTAACGGTTACACATTTGTATACAATTATTGTGTTGCATTTCATTGCCCATGCCGTAACAGATACACTAATAAACAATGTAAATAATTAAAAAAACTGATCTGTGATCTTACAATTTAACACAAATACAAGCAATGTACCAAAATCGGGCGTTTCATCACGCAACAATCTTATTTGTACACTTACAGAAGAAAACAAAAAGTTCACTCAAAAACACTTGAGAACTGCATGGAATGAGCCATGGGTCACTTTTACGCCAATCTTCTTAACTGTTCTAGTGATTGAGGTTTCCTTCCATGAACCCTTCTTTTTAGATCGACCCATAAATGTTCTACGGGGTTCAAGTCAGAGGTTGGCAGTTGCGTGGGTACGTTCCATATCAGCCACTGCTTGCAAATATCAGCTGTGTGCTTGGGGTCAAGATGTAGCGAGACCCCAACCCCCACTTTTACTGCACTCTGTTTGACATTGTTCTTTAAAATGTTTAAATAACCCCATGCGTCCATGATGCCATTGATGGTTTCCATATTTCCCACTCCACAAGACGACATGCACCCCAAAATCTTAATTTATCCACCTCCATGTTTTACGGTGGGTAGCGTATTTGCATTTTCTCCATACATAACTGTTTTGGTCTCATCTGACCAAATAACTTTGTTCCAGAACGTACAATCCTTGTTTTCATACTCTCTGAAAAATTTCATTCCGGCTCGTCGATTTTGCTTAGTAACAAACGGCCTTTTCCGTGGTCATCTACCGTGATAATGATATATCCACGAATTGTCTGACTTGACATTTTCTTCCAGCATGGCCCACTTAACTGTGGATTCGTTTTACTTGTTTCACAATATAACGTTCATCCCGCCTATTCAGTATCTTTTCTTTTGCTTTTCGTGGCAAATTCTTTGTGGTTCCTCTATATCTGAATTTGTTCAACACACAGCGTATTTTGGAATGCGGTTTATTTACTTTGCGTCCAATTTCACGCAGAGAATACCCTTGCAATCCGAGGGATACAATTACATTTTTAGTTCGTCACATAACTCTGTTCTTTTACCCATTATGTAACACACGGCCTGGTGCACTATACACACCCGCTAACCAGGAGTGTTCCCGAGCGAATACGAAGTAGTGACAAACAAGCAAATAGGCCACTACACAACACATTTCATTCCTATTCTTTTAAAATGATGTACCGAGACTTTTGATCGCTAACATGTTCTCAATAACTTATCCAAGTCTTGTTATGTACTATTTAGAAATCATAGAGACATTATATCTGCTAAGTGAGGTGTACAAAGAAGACTTATGCACTGCATATCTCAAAAACTAAAAATGTTACACATGTGAAAACTGGTATTTGGAATCTCTTTAAAAAATAAAGAAACGCGTTTTTTGTTTTCGGAAAATCCACTTAAGGAGGTGAAAAGAACCTAAAATGCCAGTGAATTTTTAAATTAAGTACCGGTATATCTACAGAATATAAGTAAAAAAAAACTTAACATTCTTCAGACGTGAAACTTCTTATATTTTTAAAGGACTTTCCAAATACGAACTTTTTTATTTTCGGAAAATGCACTTAACGAGGGTGAAAGGAAGGGGAAAAAAATATTAATTTTTATGAGGATACTTACAGTACAGCTCAAAAACTGAAGATGTTACAGACGTGAAAACTGGTATTTGGAATCTCTTTTAAAAATAAAGAAACGTTTTTCGACCTGAGATAAGACTGTATCGCATGGTCACCTTAGCCCCCAAAGGCAATGCCACAAGCGTTGTTTGCAAAGAGTTTCTGGGGTAAATGAAACTCAATTTTTCAGTGAGTTTTTATACCTCAGCGATTTTCAGATAATGCCTTAGTACAGTACCGAGGAACGATTACTGTTAACAAATTACGAAATCCACGCGACCGAAGAAGTCGGTAATTGCTAGTATGCAATATAAGTCAGTCTCTAATGGTCCACCCTTGTGAAATTGAGAATAAGCCAATGTGATTAGTGTTCCAATAATAATAATAATAATAATAATAATAATAATAATAATAATAATAATAATAATAATAATAATAATAATAATAATAATAATTTCGTGTGGCTATTACTAGCCGATTGCAGCCCTTGTAAGGCAGACCCTCCGATGAGGGTGGGCGGCATCTGCCATATTTAGGTAACTGCGTGTTATTGTGGTGGAGGATAGTGTTATGTGTGGTGTGTGAGTTGCAGGGATGTTGGGGACAGCACAAACACCCAGCCCCCGGGCCAATGGAATTAACCAATTAAGGTTAAAATCCCCGACCCGGCCGGGAATCGAACCCGGGACCCTCTGAACCGAAGGCCAGTACGCTGACCATTCAGCCAACGAGTCGGACATAATAATAATAATAATAATAATAATTGTTGTGTGTGTCCTCCGCCGCCTGTAAGCTCCGCAACCCGCCCAGCATCGACGCTTCTAGATGCCACGAGGTGTAGACTGCTGCGCGCTGACGTAGTCGTGTGTGAAGTCAGCCAGCGGGTATAAACTGGGCGACGTCTTCTCCACTGTCGGCCCGTGCGAGCGCGGGGCGACTGAAACCTCGGACCCAGCCACCCGGCTGGAAAACCAGGACAACAGTTTTAGGGAGGCCAAGAGGGGGAGGAGGAGCAAAGGCGAGGAGAAAGGGAAATACATCAAGCCTCTGAACCGCAAGGCGCAGCAAGGCAGGGGTCGAAACCCGAGTGATGATGATGATGATGATGATGATGATGCTTGTTGTTTAAAGGGGCCTAACATCTAGGTCATCGGCCCCTAATGGTACGAAATGAAATGACCAAAAGTTCAAATTAATCCACTGAACAAAATAAAATAAAAAATGTCATGAAAAATGAATGGATGGATATGACCCCTACAAAAAAACAAAAAACAAACAAACAAAAACAGTGGATCAGACACAAAAAAGGTCGTGAATAAGAGTATTACCGACCAAGGGACCATTTATAAAGCACAATGATGCTTGATGTATACAGGGGTGCAAAATCCACGACGAAGGCCCCACAGAATGGTACATGTCGCGAGTAAAGTAGAACCATGGTATTTGTCATTTTGGGGTACTGATCAGAAGTAGCGAAGACTCACGGTGGTCCACACAAGATGGTACTACTCACAAGTATCGCAATTCGTACAGGGAACGCAGACCTATGGTGTTGCTGACACAATGGCGCCACTCATAGCCAACGCAAACCGGTAAGGTTCCTCACCTAGGTGTACTAGTCACGGGCGCCGGTATTCCCGTGGTGTTCCTCACATAGTGGGTACCAATCACAGGCAACGTTGACCCACGGTGCCGCTCATATAGCGGTACAACTCACAGGCTACGCCCAGACCCGCGGTGTTGCTCACATGGGTACAACGCACGGGTACTGGAATCCACCAGGCCAGGCTTTTTACTGCAACTAATCACAAACCTATTTCGTACCAAAGTGATACTACTCGCAAGTACATGCAACCCATGGTGTTCCCCGCATGATGGTACGAATAAAGAGTAGGTTCATGGTTCTAATTCAATCATCCCTTGGTCGCCCCTTGTAGTCGCCTCTTACGACAGGCAGGGGATACCGCGGGAGTTTTCTACATGGGCGTCCCCCACCCGCAGGGGTTAGTGTGTTTGGTCCGCGAGAGGTATTTTATTTCCCTCAAGTCCGCCGGCAAGCCGGTTAGGACCCCCCTATCCGCCACCTGGGACGCGCCACGTGGGAGTATCACGCGGGCGTAGCAGGTTCGTGGGGAAACCCGAGTGCCCAAACCGAAAGCTCCATAAACACGATTGTGGCACCACCAACATAAATCACGCTTCAGAAATCAACACAGCCACCCCAAACAACAAAACCAATCACCCGTCACGGTATACACCACCAACACCAAAACACTAGAAATGGAGCTCCTCGCAAAGCTACCGCATGACCAGAGAAATTACTACTTCTCCAGGCCGAGAGTTGATGCACACGAAGCGATCCGGCTGCGCATGCAAAGCTTTGAGAGCTACGAAACCGCTATCGGAGTGCTAAAAGGGCTGAATATTAATTTTGTAAAAGTATTGCCCAATAGCACAATGAAGCGGTTCGTAGTGAGGACCCCCATTAACGGAAGTAATGCGGACGAAATCCAACTTGCTTTGAAAGCACAGGAGATCCCCGCATTCTCCGTGGTGCGGATGCGACCAGGGAATAGGCCAGCCAAGGGCAACCTATTCTTAGTTGCCGTGGCGGACACCCGAGGAGCAGACAACCTGAGGAAAATGCGGATGCTAGCGAACATGCTGGTGTCGGTCGAGCCATACCGCCCCCCCAGCCACTGGCCCCCAATGTGGGAGTGTGCTAGAGGCATGGCCATCCAGGGGCGGCGTGCCGATCAGAGCCCAGATATCGCAGATGCGCTGCCTCTCACTTGTCTCGCGACTGCCCCCACGGCAGCGACCCCGCGCACTCCAAATGCGCCAACTGCGGGGGGGGGGGAAACACGCGGCTAATTTTAAGGAGTGTCCCAGCCGCAGGGACTTCGAAGCCGCCCATCAAGGCAAAGGGCCAAAGGGTGACAAGCGTGGCAACCCTAAAGCCCAAGCAGGCCCTTCAGGTGCAAGCACTTCACGCAGAAAGAACCCTGGCCCCTCAGGCAAAAAGGACCCCTCAGGTCCCGCAGGCCCTTCAGGTACAAAGGGCCAAAAACAAGGCCGTTCAGGCAGCCAGAGCCCGTCAGGCGGAAAGCTCTTAAATTTTACACCTACACGGACGGAGGGTAAACACAACCCCGGGCCCTCAGCCCAGCCAGTCCCCACCACCGTCCAGAATAAGAATAAGGGCAAGATTTCCAACAATAATAAAAAGGCCCAGCCCCAAGCGAAAAATCACAGGCAGGTAAAGCCCACGCAAACTCCTTCCGAACAGCCACAGGGCCCGCCCCCGGCAAGCTCCAACCCCCGCAAGAAGACACCTGCCGATAGCGAACAGGTATCCGCACCTCCACCCCCTACGCCCGCCCCCGACACCACACCTACACCACTAACATAGAAACAGGCACAGCTACCAGAAGGGAGCATGGCAGTAAGGACGTTCAGGGAAAGGATAGAAGAAATCCTGAAAACCTTCCCGAACCTGAGCCTCACGGCAGTCATAACCACTGGGGTTATGATGGCCAACTTGCTCTCATTCCCCTGGCTAAGGGACCTGGCTAATGCGATCTCTGACCTCCTGACCCGAGATGTCACAGCAACAAGACGATGACAACAATAATAACAGCAATAACACGCAGGAGCTTCGAGTTCTAATATGGAACTGCCAGGGCGTCAGGTCTAGGAAATATGAACTCTAAGCCTTCCTAGCCGCAAACACTATACATGTAGCTCTCCTAACAGAAACCTTCCTCCCACCGGCGAAGAAGTTCACCATAAGAGGCTACAAATTACACAGAAGCGACAGGGCTAATAGAGTCGGAGGGATGGCAGTCCTGGTAAGGAAGGACATTAAACATATGGAACTAGACTTACCAGAGCTGGTCGAACTGGAGGCATGCGGAATTGCCATGCCAGTGCGAGGAACACTCATCAATGTCATATCGGCATACGCCAGACCTAAAAGCCTTAACACACAAGACATTGAAATGGTACTAAGGCTAAATCGAAACACGATCCTAGGAGGAGACCTAAACTCGAAACACGCCAGCTGGGGCTGCCTGAGACCTAATTCAGAAGGCACGAGCTGTACAACCACATGCTATCCCAAGACTATGAGGTAACAGCCCCCAACGAACCCACGTTCCTAGCGCCAAACGATCAGGTCGACGATATACTAGACATAGCCCGACTGCGACATATTCCTGAAAGACATAGCATAACGGTAGTGAACGACCTTGGATCGAGGCACCAACCAGTGATATTTACACTATATGCGACACCAGAGGAATATGAAAACAAACCCAAGCGGAGGCTCAACTATAATGCAGCCAAATGGGGCAAATTCGAACACAAACTAGACACACTCCTACAGGGAAACGAGGGCATGCTATTAGACAGCACAGCCCAAATCGACGAAGCAGTCAAAACCCTAGTAGAAGCAATTCAGGTAGCCGCAGCAGCGAGCATACCAGAAAGTAAACACAAAGAGCACCCACATTTCGAAATCCCAGCCCACATTAAGGTATTAATACGCAAGCGCAACACCCACAGACGCAACTGGGCAGGACACCATAGAGGCTACGATCGAATTATGAAAATTGAACTTAACACAGAAATACAAACAAAACTACAGGAATGCAGGTCGCGAGAATGGAACAACAAACTCCGTCTATTCGACACAAACACCAGGCCTGTGTGGAACTTAGCGAGACACTTCACTCGTGAAACACACAGCATCCCTACTATTAAGGGACCAAACGGCCCGGTATATGAGAACCGTGATAAAGCGGAAGTCAGAGCGGACTCGATCGAAGCGGCATTCACTCCGAACGAAATACCATCTGACCCTGCCTTCACCACGCATACCGAGGCAAAGGTAGCTGAGTTCCTCGAAAACGCACCTAAGCCGGAGGTTAAGAGGACAAATATACACGAAATTAAGTGGATTATAGGTCATCTTAACCCCAAAAAGGCGCCTGGCCCAGACGAGATACAGAATATTATAATTAAGAAATTAACACACAAAGCCCTAACACTACTAACCAGCATCTTCAATGGAATGTTCAGACTCCAATACTACCCTGAACAATGGAAAAGGGCTAGGATCCTCGTATTTGGAAAACCAGGCAAAGACAAGTCAGACCCTAACAATTATAGGCCTATCAGCCTCCTGGACCGCCCTCAGTGAAGTATTCGAGAAGAAACTACTGAAAAGGTTAATAGGGCATACCAAGTAAAAAGGTATAATTCGCAACGAGCAATTTGGCTTCAGGAACGGGCATTCTGCCCCACAACTACTCACGCGATTTATAGAACAAGCTACCATAGGTTTCAATAAACGAAGGGACAGGGGTTCGGTTTTCCTTGAAGAAAGCTTTTGACAAAGTCTGGCACGAAGGCCTACTAGCGAAACTAATAGACCTCGAATTCCACCCAGGCTATATAAGACTAATCAAATCCTATCTGGAGGGCCAACAGTTCTAAGTTAACGTGCACAACAAGCTGTAAAGCACGCGAAGGATTAGAGCGGCCGTAGCCCAAGGGCCCCTTATTGGCCCAATCCTCTTCGTGCTATATACAAACGACATGCCCGCTATGGAACTTACCTCTACACACCTCTACGCTGATGACACTCCAACACCTACAACAAGCGTGCACTCGGAAGAGACTACAAGTAGCGCTACGAACTCTCGAGCCATGGCTAACGAAATGGCGCATCAAGGTCAATGTTGACAAGTGCCAAGCCGTGCTGTTCACTAGGAAGAACAGACGCACACGCAGACAAGTCAACATAAAACCGCTAAAGCTTTTCAATCACGATATAGCATGGCATGACAAAGCCAAATACCTAGGAGTAGTCCTAGACCGAAAGCTCACCATGCTACACCATATCAAAGATATCCTAAGGAAAGCTCACATTAGACTCAGCCAACTATACCCTATACTGAACAAAAGGTCCAGTGTAAACACAAACGTAGCCATAAACATGTATAAGGCCTTAATTAGGCCAATAATAATGTATGCATCCCCAGTGTGGGGGTTCACTCCAAAGACGAACCTGGATAAGCTAGAACGAATACAAAACAAATGCATTCGAGCAGCGGCCAGACTCCCTTTCGACACACCAATACGCCAACTACGCGATATTGCGAAAGTCAGCTCGATAAGGCGCCAAATACGTAAAAAAACATTAAGAATGTACACAAAGTCATGGGGTAATAAGATCAACCCGTTAATAAACGGGATCGGACGCTACGACGTCGATCTTTACACCAAGTACCCCACACCGAAACACATTCTGTTCAGCCACAGGGTTGGGGGGACAGGGGGCCGATAGCCGGCCCCTCCCCAAGCTGATACCTATACAACACATAAACCCACACACTGCAGACGCCAAGAACGAACCAATCCACCTCCGCCCCCCGAAAGAGACACGAGAGCGGAACGCCAGCCCGCGCCCTATAATGAAGACGGCAGTACTAATATACTTACTTATGTGTTTGTGTTATCTCACTATTATTTAGGTAGTACACTAGACATGAGAGCAGGCAAGCAGCCGGCACTCCAACGAACACCTGTATATATATTTACTGTTACTAATAAACTTAGCATTGTTGCAGATCTGCAGTGACAAGTGTGTTCCAATAACACCGCACAGAGGGACATCGCCAGGCGGAAGAAGAAGACAGCCCCTTGCACCAAGTAAGGCTTGGCTCTTAACCCCCCTCTCCAAACGGAGACTTGGCACCAGCGACCACTGGCTGCTGGGCAAAGGGACGAACCTGTGGCCCAGAGCCCAGACGCCAGCGGACCTGAGCCGACCCGGCAGTGACAAGGAGGACTGATCCCCATACTAACAGACAATGGCAAGGAAATGGTTACGATTGCATGACCCATTTTCCTAACTAACACAACCTCTGGACTCTTCCAGCCCACATCCTTGCATGTGCTATCACAAGATGTCTGGTTTTACATGTAGGCTATTTCTCTTTCTGCCTATGTGGTTTTTCCCTGACCCTTCAACACCACACCTTAACACTACCTAACCAATACAAACTCTTGTTGTTGTTGTTGTTGTTGTTGTTGTGCACCGGGCGAGTTGGCCGTGCGCGTAGAGGCACGCGGCTGTGAGCTTGCATCCGGGAGATAGTAGGTTCGAATCCCACTATCGGCAGCCCTGAATATGGTTTTCCGTGGTTTCCCATTTTCACACCAGGCAAATGCTGGGGCTGTACCTTAATTAAGGCCACGGCCGCTTCCTTCCAACTCCTAGGCCTTTCCTATCCCATCGTCGCCATAAGACCTATCTGTGTCGGTGCGACGTAAAGCCCATAGCAAAAAAAACTCTTGTCGTGGTAGCGAGTCTAACTCGGAAACCGGCAGATACTCCTTGTATCACTTCCCACTCTTCCCTGCTATCTCTTTCTCCTTAGAAATTAATAGCATGTCGGAGGCCATGTAGATTGAGTCGATGGTCACGGCGGGGAAGCGAGCTACGGGGGCCCCCCGTAAAAAAGTCCATTGTAGGCACTTCCACAGTGTCCAGAGATCAGACTACACCGTATGTCAGACACGGAGGTACCCGCTTAAAAAAGGGGTGTTCTGAACAAGTGGACTAATTCTGGTCGGGAGGTTTCACCTCAGGACATTTCCGCCTCAAGTATTCTGCCTCCCGTATCACCGACATGCGTCCTGTCCTAGCATTCTGCTACTTATGAACTTTACCACAAGTTCCCTCCAAGTTTTCCAACTTCGGCCTAGCATTCTGCTACCACGAACTTTAATCCAAGTTCCCTGTTTATTCTACAAACTACAGATAGTCGTCAGCTATCACGGACATTCGTTCCTTCAAGCGTCCTATCTTATCAAGATAGACAGCATTGTACATATGAACATTAATAGATATGATTGTACATTATTCTCAGGCCATCAGTCTACTAGTTTATGTCATTATTTAACGTGTGCAGCGCTTCAAGCCACTTTTCGTACCTTTTTTGTATATACTGTATAAAGATTTACAAATAATAAACTTTTATGTTGTGCTTTGTATATCGAGTTCCTTGTATACAACAACAACAACAATAATAATAATAATAATAATAATAATAATAATAATAATAATAATAATAATAATAATAATACCGGTTGGTACACCTCTACGCCGCACTTTTGAATTTTCCGCCTTAAAGTACTCCCCTACAGCAGAAACTCGGAACTTTAAAAACTGAATTATCTCAACACTTTCTCAGAAGATGTCACTGTGTTAATTTCGAAATGCTTTTGTTTACTAATTATCAAGAAGTGTGGATATTCTCTGATAGATGTCTCTACAAAACTATGACCATGCACCCTGGTGCAAAGTGGTAGAACGTTATTTGAAGAAATTTTGTATTCATAAGTTTGTTCTTTACTAAATTTCGTTTTTTCATTTGTGGGTTGGCAATATAAATATTTTCTTTCCGCCAGTTTTGAAGTTAGCCAATCAATAATTTCTGTCAATTTTCAGCCAATTGTGTCTTTCTTCTCCAATTTTGAGGTGTAAATTTTAGTTAGCCAATAAACGCCTGTGGGTGTGTCTTAATTATTCATGAAAGGTCTCGAATCTTCCACGAGGGTATTAAAACTGCTGATTTTCACGGCTCTTGGCCACTTCAACAACATCTAGCTTAGTGTATGTAAGTATAGCAGGAACGGGTAGCGCCTCTTCCTTCGGGCAGCAGCTCTTCAACAAAGATAATGGCCGTTTAACATCTTTATTTCTTGCTAGCTCAGCAGTTTAACCCTCGGGGAAGGTGCGAAACCTTTTCAATGTAACCTACCTGTCTAAAAATGTAACTTAGTGCCGGCTTATGTAAAATTTTCTTATTACTTTAACTGTGAATAGGGGATAGAGAGTGCTTTACCCTCTCGAGCTCCCCTTCATTTTTGATATGAGGTGACTACGTTTTCATTACCGATTTGCTTCTCTTCTTAATGTGTTTAAAAAATTTCTTATACGAGTCACCTCCCTAGTTTGGGAATAGCCCCTGCGTCATCGGCCTAGTGCCCCTTAGGTTTTATAAGGTTTCGTGTAGGAGTGCAAGCAACGCCTCCATTCATCTTGGACCATTTAATTATTCTGTTCTTTTCTTTCAAGGCCCTGTAGGCCGGGTACGCGATACCCCTGTTTAATTCTTGTAAGTTGTGCCTCGATGGCAAGTGATTGTAAAGTATAGTATTGCCTTAAATAGGCTTGAAAGATTGAGAGCGGGTCAGCTCTTTCTGGTGTTTTGAAAAGTGTCTCTAGGAGGCTTGACATTACTAGGTGGGAGCAAGTGCTCCATGTAATTAGGGGTTTTCTGCCCTTTGGTAATTTGTGGTTGTGAGCTGAGAGCTCAGGAATTATAAAACTTGGGGCTCGAAGCCCAGATCTTGTAATGATCCCCTATAACTTGTGCTTTCGTGCTCTGGTTTATAAATTATACCTTGTACCTGATTTTTGGCTTGTTGTTGATTTGTTACTTGTTGAATTTTGAAAGTATATATGAAAATTGTTAAGTTCTGAAAATATAACCATTAATTCATCTTTCGGACTTGTCGTTAGACCCATTCCAGCCCGCACCTTCGTTCACCTCTGCCTTCCACGGGTAACCCCGTAACAATAACAATAATAATAATAATAATAATAATAATAATAATAATAATAATAATAATAATAATAATAATAATGAGGTGTGTTTGATTTCTGATGGTCTGAAAAGGCGGCGGACTGCCAGAATTTAGCCCTGAAAGGAGTTTAACCTAGCGGTAAATTCTACTGATGCAGGTCACTCCTAAATGTATGTTGGGATTCTCCCTTGCAACCTTGGTTACGGGAGGCGAGCGACTAACTGGCCACGGAGACTACGCTATGAAGAAAATGACGAATAGTGAGATCACTCACCGAGTTCAAGCGCTAGTGGAGCCAATCACGGTCAGCTGTTTCTGTGGAGGTTACAATGATGCGCAAATAACCGAATACAACACCCTATTGTTTAGACTTATGAAAAATACTATCAGAGAGTTGTAAATATTCTCAGTCCCCACGAAAATATATCTTTGAACTTTTAAAAGAGAATACACGAGATAAAATGGAACATTACGAAAAGCGAAAGTAATATTGTGCTTTACATACGGTACTTAAAGAAAGTTAAACATTTCGTGTTCTTAACCTGTCCCTGTAAGAAATTAATCCTAGCTTTGACTGAGGAAAGAGACATTTAGCTCGCATGATATTATGACTTGCGTTCTTTAGTCGCCTTTCGAGAGACACAATCGACTTTTGGGGATGGGTAAGAGAACTAGACTGACCGTGAATTTGACTACAACTACGCTGGCCTTGAACCTATTGCCATCACATCGTGATTCTTGTTCCTTTTCCTCTTCATGCTGCCTTAATTCGTTTTCTTTTTTACTGGGTGCCTTTCGCGATTTTACCTCAGTGGATCGGTATTTCGGTAATTTTGAAAAAAAATATTGAGGCACCACTCGTCGTTTTAATTTCCACCTCACACGAGGAAATTCTTACCGTTTACAACAAAACAGTCCGCCTTTATAAGTTAACTCGCTTTCGCTCGTTGAAGGCTCCGCCCCCAAACTCCCGTATACTCTACATCACAAATGGACATTTGGAAATAGACTGTGGCGAAACGGTATGTCACATCGACAAACGGACTGTGGAAACGAACGGATCTTTTACTGGCCGGCATGTTTGGTGCTAATATCTTTTGTCGTATGTCGGCGATTTATTGTATAGATAGGAGTAACCTTTTCTATCTGGGGCAAATTTCACAAGTTGATACATTATTTCATTCACTTTATAGTCAGCTACAGTCTTGAAACTTTTATAGGACCAAATTTATACTCTAGATGTCTTCATTCCAGGGACAGAAAATGCTATCCAGTTTAGTTTAGAACTGTTGCTTAGGCAGAAATTACTTCGAAACGAAGGTCTGCAATAGCATGATATTTTCCTGAATATTTCGCAACTTTTCAGATGTAAAACGTGAAAAGTTACAGTGTAAAGACTATAATTTCGCCAGAGTTTTATTTTTCTGGTGCACCCGAAAATTGCGTCCGCCGTTTTGTTTGGCGGGGAGGGGTAAAAATAAAAATTTAAACTTATTCAGGCAATGTGCACGCTGAATAGTGCAGACTTTCATTTGGAAATTTATTGCGGCCAAACAGTAAATCGTATCGAGGTACGGATTGCGCAATCAGGCGTCCCTTTTAGTCGCCTACGGTACTGTCTAAAATATTTTCTCGTATCTCGCCTATTTAAACCACAGAAGGAGGTGAACCTTTCGATCCATATCAAATTTCGTCCGCTTAACACCAGTTGAAAAATAATTTTGCCGACTTCGCAGACAGCTACAGTCTTGAAACTTGGCAGGCAGGTCGACGATGAAACGACCTATAATTTTGGTTATTTGAGGTTTTGCCGTATCTCAACGGGCTTCACCATAAATTGCTTAAGAATCATAAATTAGGCTGAAATTTCAATAGTGTTTCCACATATACCCTCCGTATTCCCAAACTTGCAAGGCAGCTAGAATAATGATGGTCGGTCTACATATGGCCAATGGTCGTTCCAAGGAGCTTGCTGAATTTCGTGCACCTATCTATTTTATGAGTGTGTGAATCAATAAAATAATTTATGGAAATTTAACAAAATTGACCGAAACCGGGGAAATGAATCTCAATCTAAGATAGAATGAGTCGAGATACGACAAAACGTCATAGGACCAAAGTTGTAGATCTCCTTATTTTAGGACACGAAAGTTCAATCCGTTTATTGATAGCGATTACCGTTGAGTCGCAAGATAGATCGAAACGAAAGTCTGCACCGTCATTAAATTTGGCTTAATATTTCGAATTTTTTAGTCGGTAAAATGTTTTATATTTGAACTTCTAACAATTTCTCCGTCGGTTACAGGCTGGGAGCTAGAGCTTTGCCAAATTTTAATTTTGTAGGGCACTGCATCATGGCGTCCGCCATTCTGTTTGGGAGGAAGGGGGGGGGGGGCAAAAGTTAATAATTAGATTTTTTGGAATTTTTCCGTAGGTTGCAGGCTAATAGCTATCACATTGCCAAATTTCAAGTTTCTAGCTCACCTGGAAGTGGGCAAGCATTAATGTCAGTCAGCGAGTGATTCAGTTAGCCTTGTGGATTTATATAATAGGGATAAGATAGAGCCAGGCAATGTGCACGCTGAATAGAGCATACTTACATTTGGAAATTTATTGCGGCCAAACGGTACGTCGTATCGAGGTAAGGATTGCACCATCTCACGGCCACTTTAGTTGCGTACATTACTGTCTTAGGCATTTTCTCGTATCTCGCCTATGTATACCATAGAAAGAGGTGAACGTTTCGATCCATGTCAAATTTCGTCCACTTTTCACCAGTTGATAAATGATTTTGCCAACTTAGCAGACAGCTACAGTCTTTTAACTTGGCAGGCTGGACGACGATGAAACGACCTACAATTTAGGTTATTTGAGGTTTTGCCGTATCTTCATGGGCTTCACCGTAAATTGCGTAAGAAGCATTCATTATGCTGAAATTCGTTGAGTGTTTTCACATATCCCTTCCATTTTCCCATACATTCAAGGCAGCTAACATAATGATGGTCGGTCTACATATGGCCAATGGTCGCGCCAAGGAGCGTGCTGAATTTCGTGCACCTATCTGTTTTATGAGTGTGTGAATCAGTAAAATAATTTATGGAAATTTAACAAAATTGACCGAAACCGGGGAAATGAAGCTCAATTTAAGGTAGAAGGAGTCGAGATACGACAAAAAGTCATAGGGCCAAAGTTGTAGATCTCCTCATTTTAGGACGCGAAAGTGCAATCAGTTCATTGATAGGAATTACCGTTTAGCCACAAGGGAGCTCGAAACAAAAGCCTGCACCGTCATTAAATTTGGCTTACTATTTCGAATTTTTAGTGGATAAAATATTAAATATTTTAACTTATTGCAATTTCTACGTCGGCTACAGGCTAGGAGCTAGAACTTTGCCAAATATTAATTTTGTAGGGCACTGCATCACAGTGTCCACAAATTTTGTTTGGGGGGAGGGGGACAAAAATTAAAAATTTTTGGAATTTTTCCGTAGTTAACACGCTAATAGCTATCACATTGCCAAATTTCAAGTTCCTAGCTCATCTGGAAGTGGGAAAACATTAATGTCAGTCAGTGAGTCAGTCAGTTAGCCTTGTGGCTTTATATATATAAGATTAAAACTGCCGATAAATGCAGGTCACATGTTCTGCTTTCGGCTGACAATTGCTTATCTTTCAACGGGATAACTCTCGTCCAGTCCGCAAACAGACTATTTTCTTTTCGCGGTATAAGAGATGCTTCCGTAACCCGATTCACAACCAGGCACGAAACAGTATGACATTTTCTCGAAATAATAGAAAGCTAGTCGATTGCCCGCACAAAGAACTGCACAGACTTTCGGAAAATATCAAAACAAACAAATTCCCTCGATAGGCGGTAAAACTGTTCCCATGACTACACACACACACACACACACACACACACACACACGCGCGCGCGCACGCTATTTGGCGCACGTGTTGTTCCGACTGCAGCGCCACACTCCGGCGGGACCACCAACGACAATGTTAAAAGAGCGGAGTGATCACACTAGATATTCTATTCGTCATGGCAAAACTTAATGGTCCCGCGTTCTTGCAGGAAGGAAAATGCCGCACCGTGGAAATGCGGATACTTGAGATAACGATGTCTGATCAACAGACTGAGATCGAGACAGGACTCGTAAGATTCCTTACTCTTTGAAAATGTGTTTTTGATTAAAAGTTTGTTTCGAATTAAATCTAATTTTTGGGGGGTTACACTGAGCCGTTTAAGTGAAATGGTAAGTCACGCGTCCAGAGAACGAGGGATTCGAGCTCTGCTCTTTCGTCATAGAATAAATGTCAAAACATGTTCTACATCTTGCACCAAGCTACAAACCCGCTCTGCAGTGATGGAGTTCCTTTGCCTTCGTTTGAGTTGTATTTCTATATGCCAAGGGTTCTGCAGAACAGGTCGTAACGTCGACAACCGCTGAGCCACGCATCTCCAACTTCAATCACTTCAAGTTCAATTCATAAAATTGAGGAAAAAATAATGGCCCTGCACGATTATAACAGTCATTTGTGCGTTTCGTACTGAAAACGCTATGTAAACACCCCACGGTCCAAGTGCGATCGTATGAGTTGAGTTCCACGTAACACTCCACGTTTGCTCTGTCGTAACGGAATTCGCGCTACTAATCTTCATTCATTATCGATACCCGATTGAATATTTACAGAGGATAGAATCACGAGAAAATGACTTAATACATTCATAATCAACTTACTTCACTTTACCTACGAAAATAGAAACATTACAATTATTTATGTCGATCTTGTTTGGCAGATTCAGTACGATACTCCATACTACATGTAAACGTGGATCGTATTCGATACGGTTAACTGCACTAAAATCTATTTCAATCCCCATTTAAACGTAGTAAGTGGGTCATGTACTAAATATTTGGTAGAAGACCAATAAAATAGAATTTTGTAATCATCATCAGAATGTTAGCTGGCAGTAATTATTATGTCGGCAATCAGTTACTTGATTTTACTTCTGAGAAAGCTATCAGAAGTACTCAGATTTCAAAAATTATTGCAGCGTGTCTTGATTTAGCCGCACTAGGAGTGTTACTGTTCACGCCGGAAGAGGCTAATTATTATAAGTGCTCTTGACAAAAACAGCATGGTCGGCATATTGAGGATAGTAATTAGGCGTTTTTTCTGGGTTCCTATCACAAGGCTCATAAGGCTTGTGGAGGTGTTGTAAGAGGAAGCAGAATTAAAAGCCTAGAATGTTCAAACGAGAGGAAGAGATACTCCATCACGGGACTGGCAGTGAAAGTGCAACACTACATCGTGAAAAAAAAGCAAATATTCCACAACAGAACAATCTACCAGGTCTTCTTTTAACTTGAGCTCCATAAATTGACCAGAACTGTCTCTTACAGAGATCATCGTTCTGTTAAACATCCACTATAACCGAGAGAGCTATTTAAAAATGTCTGTCATCATAAAAGATGAAAACATCCACACGAAGTGTTAACATTAGTATAAGCGCAATTACTTAGGAAAAGAAATACACATCACGTTACCTGAAAAAAAAAGAGCGTAATAGAGAAGAGGGGCACAGATGCTGGGTTGTTCCAAGATACTGAGTTTTCCTTACTGCCAATTACTTCCACGAAAATGTTGTTTTAATAATAAAATTACTTTAGGCAAAAACCCAAGTTGCTTCATGTACTAAAAAACAGCTGTTTAGGGAATACTTTTAACGTAACACACAAAAGCTGAATTCTGAGACTATAACATGTTTTACAAGTGTTGTACGACTTATATGTTTCCAAAAAAACAAAACAACTATCTTAGCTTTCATTTTTTCTTCCTGATAACCATGGATTTTCTTTTTTACTTGATCCTACACTTTGCAATTGATCTGATTTGTGAAGAATGTCTGAATCGGACGCAACTTCACAATATGAACTGCAGAGCTGCAGAACCACCAGAATGAAAGATAATATACCTTCATATTGTGTGTTGTTATCGATCGAAAGATCGATACCCATTCAGAGACTGGTGAACTGGCAACCTTGTTTGGATCTGTGAACGCCAGAACATTAGATTGAAAGCATGAGAGTCGCACACTTCACTGCAGCTTTCTCCGATAGGTGGCTAAGAGTCAGCCATAGGGTTGTGTATGAATTACACGCCTTGCAGCACGGCTGTCACTGAGACCATCTCCCCTTTCTGGAGGTTGACCTATCGTCGCCTCTTCATTTCCATTGCATGCCTAGTTTTAATTCGAAGTGTAAATAATAAAGCAGTTTTATAATTTTAGACAATTTTACTACCACATATAAAAACAACCCAAGCAGTTTTATCCGGTCACTCTTAAATAAAATAGAAAAAATATAAATGTGCATTTTTTTACAGATTTTTACGAACAAAGAAGTGAAATAATTAACTAAGATCGTTGACGTACATTTAAAAAACAGGGGTATACGTTTTCATTTTTAAATTGCAATCTGAAAAAATGAGAAAGTTGACAGTTAAATTTGAAAAAGTAAATGAAAGTTTGAAAACATTGTTATTGTTTTATTTTACTTTTTCAATGGCTGCCTTGTGCTTGGTGGATTTCAGTTAAAGCTTGAATATCCCGCTTTATGTTCGTCAAGTTCAGGAGCAAGTCTCCTTTGAGGCAAATGTCCGACTTATTTCTTCGTTTTGTGAGGAGCTGGACAACAGAACTAAATCCTTTTTCAGCTAAGAATGTTGGCGGGAACGAGATGAGAAGAGGTTTAGTTTTCCCCACAGTTGTGGATAAGTGTCCATAAGCTTCACCCAGGCTAACTAGTAACAACTCTGCTTGAAAATGATTTTCGAGTAACAGTCATACTTCAGATCTAGAAACTCCGTCTGAAAAGAGTTATCAAGCTTATCCAAAGCTTCAAACGAGAATGGATCTAGAACAGGGGCGTATTCCCCTTGAATGCAAGGCATTCATTGCATCCGTTACGATAACGCAAAGAACAGTCTGAAGTATGATTTTAGGTTGTTTCAAGTCAAATATTAAGGACTTCATCTCTCAGAAGTTCAAAAGTTCTGCGCAACTGTACTAGTTCCGTTGCTTGACTACGTGTGGTGCTAGTGTAGTCTCGCCATCTATCCCACTCTTGAAAGAAAGAGACAGCAAATGGAGGAGTTAAGGATGTAAGGCATTCAATCTTAGAGTTTCATTCGGTGGCAGACATAGTTCTGAAACCCTCCGAATGATGTCGCTGCAATTGAAACTTGGTCACACTTTGTCACCCCATACAAGTGCTACTCTCTACCATCTGTTATAGCAATTTGGAGAAAGTCGGAATGTCCAAGTTTACTGCGAACGGGACCCACGGATTAACCCCTAGCGAAAACCCAACCTGACGAAACTGACAAATGCCACTGGGGTGACTTACCTCCAGTGCTTGAGCTGTGGCTGACTAGGGAGTTCATTCATTGTGTTTTACTGATTAGTGAGTTCATTCTGTGTGTGCTGTCCCTGTGCTATTCGTCGTTTTTGGTGTTTTTTAATATTCTCTGCATGTGTGGTATTAACGATGGATGAGTCTAAAACGGATATAATTATAAATCTGTTTGAAAAGCCATTTACTGGCCGTTCGTTTGATGAAAAGATTCCAATGCTGATTGCGGTGACATGCTTTTTGGGGAAGCAACAGTTACCATTACCTCTCTCTTCCCTAGCAAATTTAAATACATTTAAATAAAAAATGTAAAAACAGAAAACAAGAATTGTGTTCGCACATTCAATCCAGAAACTTACAGTAAAACTGTTTGGCCCTCTGGCTCTGAGTCACTAAACAAATTATTCTGTTGGCCTTGCTTATTGTTTGTTGATGGAAATTCCCCTTGGAACAGCAAGACACGTGGGTATGCACATCTAAACAATCTGCACACTGCTATTGGGAGGAACGAGAAATCAGACTGTCATATCCACGCATGGATATCCTTATGTACCTTTGGTAAAACTAGGATAGATTTGCAGTTGGATAAGCAGAAGCAGGAAAATGTTCTAAGGCACAACGAAGCCGTTAAGAAAAACAGCAAAATTCTGAAACGGCTGATTGCGGTGACATGCTTTTTGGGGAAGCAACAGTTACCATTCCGTGGGCACAATGAGGCTAGTGAATCCAACAACAGAGGGAATTACATAGAACTAATTAAATTGTTAGCTGAGTTTGATGAAAAATTAAGTCACTCCACAAAAGCGAGTGCATTTACAGGACTGCTTCCAATCATTCAGAACGATTTGTCCGGCTCCGTGGCTAAATGGTTAGCGTGCTGGCCTTTGGCCACAGGGGGCCCGGGTTCGATTCCCGGCAGGGTCGAGAATTTTAACCATAAATGGTTAATGTCGCTAGCACGAGGGATGGGTGTATTTCATTCTCATCACGATGCGTAGGTCAGCTACGGGTGTCAATTCAAAAGACCTGCACCTGGCGAGCCGAACTTGTCCTCGGACACTCCCGGCACTAAAAGCCATACGCCATTTCATTTCAGAACGATTTAATTCAAAGCATCTGCATCGTAATGACCGCTGAAATAAAGATTCAGGTCGGTGATGCTAAATTCGTAGGAATTATGATCGATGGACTTCTGATGTTTCGAACTTTTCGCAGTTATCTATTGTCCTCAGATACGTTCATAATGGTAATGATGTTGAAAGATTTGTTGGTTGCAATAATGTGAGTTCTGATAGGACAGCGAATGCATTGGTGAGACTTGCGAATGAGTGTCTGGATAACTGACTGCCGCGAAAAATTAGTTGCGTAGACTTTCGATGGAGCGGCGGTGCTTGCAGGTCAGCTGAATGGTGTGTAAGCTAAATTAAAAGTAGTTTCTGAGACTGTATTCACCCACTGCTACGCTCACAAGGTTAATTTAGTCTTCTCTCAAGCCGTTTCATGACAAAAGAATGTCGTATATTCTTCGCAACGATGAGTGGCTTTGTGACTTTTTTTTTAGCAATTCTTCTAAGAGAACTAACCTGCTGGACAGTATCCTCAAGAAAAGGTTTCCTAAACTTGCTCCAACAAGGTGGAACTATTCCAGCCGTTTAGTACAGACCATCGCGGAATATCGTGCTCCTCTCCAAGAGCTTTTCGAAAGTATTTCGGAGGAACCTGGGAACTGGGATAACAATACAATTAATGAGGCAAGCGGGTTTCTCGCGAAGTTGATAGAATTTCAGTTCAATTTTCTTCTGAACATTTTTAATGAAATATTTTCATTGACTGATGTTACATATATCATCCTTCAATCGAAGACCCTAGACATTGCATATTGCACCAGAGAAGTGAATTCCTTAGAAACTAAAGTACCATATCTATAATGCAAAACTGTGAATTTGGTAACATCCGGGACAGAACAGAAGAGAAATTTGATCCACCAAGGAAGAGAAGAAAGGAAGAAACTTCATTTTCGGTTAAAGACAAGTATAGGAGGGTTTACCTGGAAATACAAGATATTATTCTAGCACAGTTAAAATATAACTTCTGTTCATTAGAAGATCTGTCCTTCATTGAAATGCTTGATTGTAAGAAATTTTCATTTTTTTCCTGACAATATTCTTGAAGAGCAATTCAGTAAATTGATTGAAGTTTATGGAAAATATTTTGATATAGTACGACTTAAATCTGAATTTAGGGCAGAGTTCACTTCTGAACACTTCAAAAATAGGACTGTGGCTCAAATCCAGAAATTCCTATTGACCAGTGGTCTCCACAGCGGTCTTCCCGAGCTTTATAAGTTGTGCACATTGATTACAACTATTCCCGCTACATCATCATCTGTGGTTCGAACCCCACTGCCGGCAGCCCTGAAAATGGTTTTCCGTGGTTTCCCATTTTCACACCAGGCTGTACCTTAATTAAGGCTACGGCCGCTTCCTTCCCACTCCTAGCCCTTTCCTGTCCCATCGTCGCCATATGACCTATCTGTGTCGGTGCGACGTAAAGCAACTAACAAAAAAAGCAAAAAACAAAAAAACAAAAAAAACACATCATCTGTAGAACGCTCTTTCTCAGCCCTAAAGCGAATAAAATCTTTCGTCCGCAATTCTCAAAGTCAGTCATCTCTCTGCATTAGGAGTGATGTCTGTAGAGAAAGATCTTCTTGTTAGGATGAAAACACGTGAGGACTCATACAGTGACATCGCTGAGGAATTTCGCAAAAAGAATATCAGGGTCGAGTTCACCTACATGTAATTAGGGTGAGTAGAATTGAAATTTACTTAATACATTGTGTTAATAGTTGCATGCCTCAGTGGAGATTCCAGGATACGCCACTGATCTAGAATCCAATCCGGAATTTGTAACTTGGTCAAATCTTCAAATCTTGACTCCATGTCAGTTTTTAACTGGTCAAGGTGATAAGTAAAAATTAGGATTTTGTCTTCTGGGAGTTCAAGAGTCTCGTTATCTCGTTCTAAATGTCGGAAACTGAATCAGCTCTTTACGGCCAATATTTACCTTGTGAATATCAAACTTGGCGATGAATGATGAAATAATTCCTTTGGGCTCGATAAGGTTCATCTTGTTTCCTTGAAGCCTTATACTGACTTCGTTCATTTTTTCAAAAATATATGTAAAGTATGCAAGTTCCAACTTGCGTTGCTTCAAATTCTCGCTTAAAACAAGATCAGACGTGTCGAGAAACTCACTAACCGTGTCGAAGAAACAGCGCAAACAGTTTCCTTTGGAAAGCCACCTCACGGCCGTATGTAGAAGCAAGCGTTCGAATTCGTCGTCATTTTCGTGGCAAAGTTGTCGGAACAGACGGTCACAGATAAGTGCTGACGATGAATCACACAGTGAATAGTGATGACCTCTGACACTTCTTTTTTAAAGTAGGCTAGAAATCCAGCATGGAGACTTGACATGGCAGGAACACCGTCTATTGCCTTTGTTAGGGGAATCTCTCTTTCCTCAAAATAATCTTGCACCACTTCAAATATCAACGATCCCTTCGTATAAGTGATCAATGTTCAAGCAAACAACATTTCCTCGGTAATTTCCTTTTGTTCATTGATAAACTTCACGTAAGATAATTACATACAATTGCTTTGTTATCAATCACAGTTGATTCATCAATCTGCAATGCAAATTTACCTTTTTTCAACAAACTGGCGAGTTTGGATTCAACGTCCGTGGTCATTTCGTCAATTCGCCTGGAACCAGTATTGTTGCTCAAAGGAACCGACTGACTTATTACTAGGGCCCTCGCCTAGCATGATTTCAACCTTTCTTTTTTGGTAGCCGATAAAACAAGAGTTTCGCCAATTGTGTGAGGTTTACCACATTTAGCGATCAATAAAGACATCTCGTAAGAAGCAAGGAGACCTTTGTCAAGATCGGTTGCTCGTTTTCTAAATAATTCACTCACATTGGGCTGTTTATCAGCTTTAGCTTTGAGGTGTTGAAAATAACTTTACTCACTTTATCACTGTGTATTCTTGATAAATGATCTTTCATTCGCGAAGATTTCATGGCTTCATTACTAGTAAATGTTTTATTGCACAAAATACAATGTGGTAAGTGCACATTTTGCGGTGACGCGATAAAACCGAATTTTAAATACTCAGCTGAGTATTGACGACACTTTTTTTTTTTTGAATCCATTGTGCATGAACTTCTACACTTCAAAACAAACGCACAAAGACTGATGGTGAGGCACACTGAAGACGAAAGTAGTTCAATGGTAAGTGTGCAGGAAGGAGGAGGTGTGACTCGTGCTACCCGGCAACAGTACTATTTTAATTTTGCCCTCTTTGAATGCTCATCGCCCCCCTGATAACCCAAATTGCCCATTTGGGGGCGATCACCCCCAGGTTGGGAACCACTGCACGAGAGGTAGCACCGGCGCCACCCTCTACGAGATAATCACTGCAGCGAGCGGAGCATATTGAAATTTCACTGTCAGTCTATGGAACCGCCACATTGGGTCTTTAACCGAGCGTAACCAAAAGCAAGTGTATTCGAATTTAGAGGATTTAGGTACCAAACATTGAAATAAAAACAAACAAACAACTATCTTTCATGTAGAATTTACTTGGTCATCTATTGTTCATGGGTATATAACTGTATAACACTTAAATTACATGAATACATCCAGAGATATTTGAATAGCAAGATTAACAAAAACCTGAATTTCATGTTTTGAGAAACAAGAATCAGCAGAAGTGCTCATATATACTCTTACTTGCTTACAACTTGATTCTCCTGTGTATCTTATTAATATAATCTGACGAAATACGTAATATAACTGGTAGAAACATAGAAATCTGCACTGTCGCTCTGTTACATTATTATTACATGAAATGTTGAACTTAAAGTACTTAAAGAGAGTAAATTACCTTAAGAAAGTATTTATCGCTACTGAGAGGTCACCGGAGCATGTTTGCTAACTTATCCATTCATGTGATGATTTCTTTGGGTTCAGAGGCAAAAATACTCTTCACATATATGACAAGAGTGATGTCCTTAACTACTCTCTAGTTAATGGATAATCCATGGAGCTAAATAGTACAAAGAAGTGGTGGTGATTATTGTTCTGAGAGTACAGCTGGACAACCATCCGCTATTAATACTAATCAGAGGGGAAAACGGAAAGGATCCGACACTTTTTCGAAAAATGAACGTGTCGGCCAAAGAAAGACAAAGGCCACGAAGTTCGTGGAAATGGAAGACTCCCTAGGCCTCGAATGCTGTAATACTGTCGGGGTCGGAAAAGAACAAGAGTTGACCAAGGCAGGTCGGATGGGATAGAAAAAGTGAGGAGCCTGGCACAAGTAAGTGAAAGCAGTGCCAGGGCTCGGCTAAAGGATTCGCGATCGCCAACCGACGCTTCCCAAGTTACGAGTCACTGGGTACCCTTTTCGTCGCCTCTTACGACAAGCAGGGGATACCGTGGATGTATTCTACCACCCCCACAAAATTGTACAAAGCCGGCATCTGTATTATGTTTATGTCAACATGATCATAATTTGTTGAGCTACAGTCTTAAGTTGACATTTGGCAAGAAACAAATCAAGATTTTCATTAGAATCACATGTCTCATTTTTATAGAAGTGGTAGATAACTGCAAACCAGTTTATATAGCTTTTATAATCTTTAGCCCCTGTGGGTGGGGGTGGTAGAACAACACCCACGGTATCTCCTACCTGTCGTAGGAGGTGCCTAGGGCCCCAGGGTCTCTTAACTTGGAAGAGCGGGTTGGCGACTAAGGGGCCCTTAGCTGAGTCCTGGCACAATTTGCACTTACTTGTGCCGAGTCCTAAACGGCCCCCTTGGGTAGTTAACTCGAAAACGAATATATTATTATTATTATTATTATTATTATTATTATTATTGCTAGTGGCTTTACGTCGCACCGACACAGATAGGTCTTATGGCGACGATGGGAGAGGAAAGGCTTAGGAGTTGGAAGGGAGCGGCCGTGGCCATAATTAAGGTACAGCCCCAGCATTTGCCTGGTGTGAAAATGCGAAACCACGGAAAACCATCTTCAGGGCTACCGACAGTGAGATTCGAACCCACTATCTCCCGGATGCAAGCTCACAGCCGCGTGCCCCTAACCGGGCGGCCAACTCGCCCGGTATTATTATTATTATTATTATTATTATTATTATTATTATTATTATTATTATTCAGTTCCTATTACCTTTATTGAAATATCTTTGTTTGGGAGGTTTCCTAGAATATTTTTAGAGGAGTGGATCAGGAATATTTTAGGGATGAGTTCCACTTGAGAGATTCCGTCTTCTGTTCAAACTGCGATGCATCAAAATTGTATCAGAAGAAAATACATAATGGAACTCGCAAATAAAAAAATCATTCAACTAAATATATTACATTGAAATTATTCCTGAAGAGTCATCACTTACCAACCTCGAACAAGACTGAATTATGTGTAGACTCTCATTCATCACGCGTGGAAATTTTTACCGTACGAACTGAGCTCACCATTGCTCATCAGATTCATCATTGGGAAGCGAAACACTCTAATCCTACCAGTTGACTTATTCTGACAATTTAATGTAGCGCAGTAGCAGTTTTCCTTAAACATTCAAATATATCACATCGCGCTCGCCTACATCAAAAAGATGCTTAAGACTCAATATGGCCGTCACCGCAAAGGACTGTGGGAGTGTGTCCAGAACTTCTGACCTTGGAGACTGACCTTGGAGAAGCACTGCAGCGAAGGAGCATGTTGAAATTTCCCTCTCAGCTGTTTGGCCAAAAGCTACCCTCTCCGCTATGCTCATCGATGTAAATAGAGAACTTTTAAAACTGTGTGGATATTGACATGGTTTAAAATTCTTACGTGTAAACATTCTCAGATACTACAGCATAGTTGTCATGCTTTTGTTCAGCAGAAAGAAAGCCCGAAAAGCTTAAATAAGGGAGAAGAGGACGGTGTTCATTTGCAATTAAGTAAAACGAAATCAACTTACTGTTCAAATAAGAGATTGGGGATACGTATACTGTAAGTGGCCAAAACGTTAGGCATAATCCAATGATCGAAAACATTCTCTCTGGTACGAAGCAAATTATTGCCATCGCTGATTTTTGAACGTGATTAAAAGTAAAAATATGACATTTTGTTGTGGTTTTAGTCTATTATGGATTTTTTATTTAGCTTTCCCTCCTGAAGCGCGGCTCTAAATCCGCTCTTGGACATCACCCTCCTTGGTTTGCTAGACCTGGCTTCACGATTAGTATTGAAATGTTACTTCTTTGGTTTGGCACCTTGTTATTAGATAAGACTGTGGCCGACAATTATTTCTAGGGTTTAAACGGTCCTCCTTTCGACAAAGGTTGGAATAGGTAGCCTTTCACTCTTCGTAATACAGCTGGAGAGATGAGCCAAGCATCAGTAAGTGAATGAACATTCTACAAGTAATATGTTTCTCCGTAATTCTTTGAGAAATAGGTAGTCGTAAAAATGAAAACAGGAACATTAGTACCATCAGATGATGTTCCCTCTCCATGAAGAAAGCCGGCTCCCAAAACTGAATGCAGGTCTCGGAACCTCTGTAAATATGAATGCGTCGATACTACATCACAATTTTTTCGATAAGCGGAAGAAGGCTTCTTTCTGTAACATTTTGTACACGTCAGCTGTTTACATCGTCGAAGTCTTACAAATTGAGATGTACGTTGTAACGGTTCAAACCCCGTTACAAGGTGATATCTGTATTATTATTATTATTATTATTATTATTATTATTATTATTATTATTATTGTTGTTCAATTCAATTCTGCAATAATTATCGCTTGCGTGATTGTAGTTAAACTGTTACGTATGCATGTGTGTGTAGATCAACATTCAAGACATGTACAGTGAGAGTTGCTGTATGATATCAAGATGTGGATGTAGTGTGTGTAATAACTTATGACATTACAATATGTTGCAATACTGCTAGCGTAACTGCCGAGTCATCGCTCTGTCATTGAGTGCATTTAACGGTGAGCTCACTTTTTGGAGATACCTACTGTCGCCCCAGGCAATTTCAACATAGTGTGTAACATTTGTCGCCGGGTGAGAGTAGTATTATAGTTATTTCTGGATATTGCGTAGGTGTGTCGACTAAGGTTATATATACTAGGACCAGCGTCTTATAGCATCAGCCAAATGGATGGTGAACAGTGAGTGAGTCCATTGGAAGGAGAGACCTCAGTCGGTCAGTTAGTTGAAGATATGGAACGAGAGACTTGTCATGAAGCCATACGGAAGGAGAGGCTTGCCATGAAGTTATACAGAAGGAGAGACTTGCCATGAACGCATATGGATGGAGACACTTGCCAAGAAGTGTTGTACTCTGATGATAGTAGTCAGTCATCTGGATGGAGAAGCAGCAGTCACATGAATACTTAGTCGTCAGTGAAACAAAAAGGATACATCACCAAACTAGGCTTGATACACCTACAGCAAAACACCAACTCAAAGGAATACGTCGTAATTACACTCTAAGTGTTGAAGGTACAGTCAAGTGAACCAGTGAGGGATAAATTTCTTGTATAATTTTTAAATGTCCGGTCAAGAAGAATTCAAATTTAATGCCGAGTTTCTTTCAGTTGTAATGTCATAATTTTATATTTTCATCTGATTTATCGCAGCAGGCCTTGCTATTTTTTTCTAAACAATTTAAGAATATATTTTGTTCTATCAAATTAATTTATCGTTTTATTTCAATTGTAGAATAAGATATCCTAAAATTTAATTGGGGAAACCGAACAACAATCTCCTTTTCCTAGAACCTATATGGCATGCTGTCAAAGGTAAGCTTATTACCCCACACCCTAGAGATATTCAAGATTCTCATTCTATTATTGCTGCACTGAGTTGTAGCTGGCGGCCATCAAATAACGTATGTGTAATCAGGTAAGAACTAAGTGTGTGTACGAAGTCTGACGATTGTGTATTTTATTTAATGAATATTAATTTTCATATTTTTCATTTTAATGCTATTTTATGTATGTTTATACAAGTAAGCGAGTCGGGAACATCTACAATGTCTACCTGTATTTTTTCTGTACATGTTCTGGAACTTCCAAGCTGATAAGACATTGAGTAAGGCGTTTCTGCGGGATTGGAGGACGGATGCCAACGAGCTCAGGTGGCATTTCCCGTATGTAATACGAATTTAGATTTGTTTATTACACTTACTGGGCGTCAATGAACAGAACCACGAGGGGCGTACTATACAGGCCAATTCAAAATGATGGACCCGATTTCATAATATTCTATGAAATCTAATGAACATATCATACTGTGAGATATGCACAAAGAAAGGCAAACTCTCAAAGTTTAGTTCAGTTTAGATTTCATTTTCAGCCGTTAAGAGCGCGCAGGAAGCGTGTAAAGAACATGGCTGCGGCTGGAGAGCAGAAGTCGTTCTGTGTGCTTCATTACCATGTAAACAAGTCTGTGATTAGTGTTCAACGGCATTTCCGTAACAGGTATGGAAGAGACCCACCTACTGGAAAAGCCATTCGTGCGAGGTATGCAAAATTCTGACACGGGCTGCATCTGTAAGCGAAAATCAACTGGGCGTCCTTCGACCGGGGAAGAGACAGTGGAACGTCTTCGCGCCAGTTTCGTGCGGATCCGCAGAAGTTCGCCTACCGGGCAGCGAGGCAACTTGGAACTTCCACAGGCAACTGTTTGGCGCATTCTGCGGAAACGTTTACGAATGAAACCCTACCGCTTGCAACTGGTGTAGGCCTTAAAAGACACTGATTATGCTGCTCGAGCATCCTTCTGTGCTGATTTTCTCGCATTAATGGAAGAAGATGGGTTCTCCGAAAGTGTAATTTTCAGTGATGAAGCGACTTTTCACCTTTCCGGGACTGTGAATAGACACAACATAAGGATCTTCCACTAACATTGTACGACCTCCGTGCCCGCAGAGATTGACCGCGACACACTACACAAGGTTTGGCAAGAGACAGACTATCGGCTTGATGTATGTCGTTTTACGCGAGGTGCTCACATACAACACTTGTGTTATGACTTTAAGAAAAAAAAGAAAAACTTTTGAGAGTTTACCGTTCTTAGCACATGTCTCACATTACGATATGTTTATTAGATTTCACAGAATAATTTTATGAAATCGGGCCCATCATTTTGAATTTCCCTGTATTGTTTTACACTTTATTTTTTGTACGTCCGGGTATGGTTCACATTTCACTTTTGAAGGTGGTGACGTGTCTTGTTCCACCATATGGTAACAGCATACGCACAGGGGCCAATGAATGCAGCCTATGTAGTGGCGGGGACGGAGCGGTGCGGAGCAGTTGTTGTGACGTCATCACCCGGTTGTACCGAGTGAATGTACTGTGGCGGCACGTTTAAATACGTTATTGGTATGGCAACGTAAATTCTTCTTCTTCATCATTTTACCCTCCGGGGTCGGTTTTGCCCCTCTGACTCAGCGAGGGATCCCACCTCTACCGCCTTAAGGGTAGTGCCCGGGAGCTTCAGACTTTGGGTTGGGGATACAACTGGGGAGGATGATCAGTACCTCGCCCAGGCGGCCTCATCTGCTATACCGAACAGAGGCCTTGTGGAGGGATTGGAAGATTGGCAGGGATAGACAAGGAAGCGGCCGTGGCCTTATGTTAGGTACCATCCCGGAATTTGCCTGGAGGAGAATTGGGAAACCACGGAAAGCCACTTCCAGGATGGCCGAGGTGGGAACCGAACCCACCTCTACTCAGTTGACATCCCGAGGCCAAGTGGACCTCGTTCCAGCCCTCGTACCACTTTTCAAAAATTTCGTGGCAAAGCCGGGGATCGAACCCGGGCCTCCGGGGATGGCAGCTAATCACACTAACCACTACACCTCAGAGGCGGACTTGGCAACGTAAATTCAGAGCCCTTTTCTCACAACATAACTCATTTGCTGAATACAGCATTGTTGTTTTCTGATGGAGAAGCCGACCTCATCCTTATGATGCCTCTTGATATGATCCCACAAATATGATACGCTATTACGCGTCGCGTGAATGCAGCCGCAAAATTTCCATTTCGTTGAATTTTATCATCAGGAATTTCAAAGAACTGCCATGCAGCAGACGGTTTTCGAGGCATTTGTTGTACAAATGTATTCAATCCCTTCAATATTCTAAAACATGAATACCATTTAAAAAGGGTATTGTCAAACTAATACCACAATTATTATCTAATGTACTTTGTATTATCTACAAAACACAACAAGCGGAGGAAATATGCCCGCAAATGAAGAAGCACAGACTGAATACAGGTACAAGGGGAGGCCATGACGTTCCGATCACGGAGAATCTTCAAACTTGGTACACGTTTAGTAGTCCATTACGACAAGATAATGTGCAATTAGTAAGGTGTACTGTACTACTAAGGCGTTCTCGAGAAAACTGCAAGAGAAGCTTTCGCGTCGAACATGTTCCAGTGCGTTCCGATCATGAGCACGAAACGGCGGTGAACAAGTGGTTATCATTCAAGCTCCGTAATCGCTGGTTCCCTGGATCGAGTCCCGCTTGTCGTTTTGTTTTTCAACACTGGTCATATTCTTTCATATATATTAAAATCAGAGGTAATATAATGAAGAAAAAGGTGTATTTGCATAGACTTTTGTTGGATTTCCAATGTTATTTGTCTCTTTACTCATGTTTATCTTCTTCTTCTTTATCTATTCTCCCTCCAGAGTAGGTTTTTCCCTCGGACTCAGCGAGGGATCCCACCTCTACGGCCTCAAGGGCAGTGTCCTGGAGCTTCAGATTCTGGGTTGGGGGATACAACTGGGGAGGATAACCAGTACCTCGCCCAGGTGGCCTCACCTGCTATGCTGAACAGGGGCCTTGCGGGGGGGATGGGGAGATTGGAAGGGATAGACACGGTAGAGGGAAGGAAGCGGCCGTGGCCTTAAGTAAGGTACCATCCCGGCATTTGCCTGGAGAAGAAGTGGGAAGCCACGGAAAACCACTTCGAGGATGGCTAAAGAGAGAATCGAACACCCTCTACTCAGTTGAGCTCACGAGGTTCAGCTCTCGTACCACTTTTCAAATTTTGTGGCAGAGTCGGGAATCAACCCGGGCCTCCGGAGGAGGCAGATAATCACACTAACCACTCCACCACAGAGGCGGACTACAAAAATACATATATTATTTTTAATTATCAACAAGTAAATGACCAAACGCATAAAGTTTTCCTGAAAATGTATGCCTGTCGTGATTTGCGAAACCCGTCATACCTGACAGTGAAATCGGGTAAGCTACCCGGAACTGCTTTGCACCTGGACGCTCTGACCTGCAATATATATGAAATAATATGACCAGTGTTGAAAAACAAAAACCGGGCGAGTTGGCCGTGCGGTTTGGGGCACGCGGCAGTGAGCTTGCATCCGGGAGTTAGTGGGTTCGAATCCCACTGTCGGCGGCCCTGAATATGGTTTTCCGAGCTTTTCCAATTGCACACTAGGCAAATGCTGGGGCTGTACCTTGATCAAGGCTACGGCCGCTTCCTTCCAACTCCTAGGCCTTTCCTATCCCATCGTCGCCATAGGACCTATCTGTGTCGGTGCGACGTAAAGCCACTAGCAAAAAAAAAAAAAAGCGATGAGTTGGACTCGATCCAGTGATCCAGCGATTACGGAGCTTGAACGCTAAACACCCGACCGTCGCCATTTCGTGCTCGCGACCACAACGTACTGGTGCATATTCGACGCGAAAATTCTCTTGCGATTTTCTCGAAAACTCCTTACTATTTGCACATTATCTTGTCCTAATGGACTACTAAAAGCATACAAAGTTTGAAGATAATCCGTGATCCGAACGTCGTTGTCTCCGCTTGTTAAACATGTGTCGTGCGCTACACTTGCAGTTGTAAGCGGAGGGGATCGGTGGTGCGCTCTACCGCTACAACCGGGTTACTCGAGTCTGGGATCATAAAACACGAGGTACTCGAGTCCGGACTCGAGGCCGAGGACGCTGGCAGCGTTATCTCCGAGCCGTGTATGGAAACAACACGATGCTTAATATTGTAGGTAGGCCAAGGACAAGTATTGGGTTCGTTTCCCAATAATGCACAGTGATAATGTACAAACTGATGTTGCGATGCGGTACTTAACATTACTTTAAAGAAGTGTGTACACAGTCACCCTTTGAAACAGTCGTTAATCCCGAAGCATACACACAGTACCTTACCGAAAAAGTAAGTACGATATTATACGGCAGGACAAAATACCGGAGGTGGAAACAATATAATTGTTATTCTTGGATACCCCACCAAATGCCCAGAGCATTCCTTCGATCAATTGAACGTTGTGGACGTTCAACTAGGGCATTCGCTCTTCTACTGCACAACAATATATACAGCCGAACATGTACATTATGCCGTATTCACACGAATGTATAGGCCTACATAACAAAACCATATTGTAACGTAAACTAAGGAACGTGTGGACACAGGTGCTTGTGAAGCACAGTCCGTCTCCATGGCTGAATGGTTAGCGTGCTGGCCTTTGGTCACAGGGATTGCGGGTTCGATACGCGGCAGGGTCGCGGATTTTAACCATCATTGGTTAATTTTGCCGACACGGGGGCTGGGTGTATGTGTTGTCTTCATCATCATTTCATCCTCATTATGACGCGCGGGGCGTCTACGGGTGTCAAATCGAAAGAGCTGCATCTGGCGAGACGAACATGTCCTCGGACACTCCTGTCACTAAAAGCCATACGCCATTTCATTTTACCGGCGCACAGTGTGAAACTGTAGAGATCAGGCAGGACAAAAGTACATTTTCGACTAATCTATTTATATTATAAAGGGCATTATTGTACGCTCGTGACTATGCAAAGAATACCTGACCGCTAAGCTTTTAAAGCTGTGTGTGGTATATCTGATCTCTACAACTGTGTGAACATTGCGCCCCTTACCGAACCTTGCGTCTCGCACTGTCAATTGTCTGTAGTGTGTTCATATGAATCTACGTAACTAGCGACTGTGTTAAGATATTTTTAATGTGAAATAGGGATACAGCTAGATTGTTATCTTTCTTTCTTAATCTGCTTACCCTCCAGGGTTGGTTTTTCCCTCGGACTCAGCCAGGGATTCCACTTCTACCGCCTCAAGGGCAGTGTCCTGGAGCGTGAGACATTGGGTCGGGGGATACAACTGGGGAAAATTAACAGTACCTTGCCCAGGCGGCCTCACCTGCTATGCTAAACAGGGGCCTTGGTGGGGGATGGGAAGATTGGGAGGGATAGACAAGGAAGAGGGAAGGAAGCTACAATGAAGAGTTAAATTATGTTCCTAATCTTCACTCCGTATCTCAAGTTACCAAAGGCTAACCTACTGGGCGATATAATGCAAATATGCAAACTCATATCCTCATCCCGAGGTGGTGCAGCTCCTTTCGGGAAAACCCCCATTGCAGGTGAGCTGCATGTACCATTTCAATATCACATACCAGCCTTCCTGACATTCTAAAATTTCTGGTGGTACCGGGAATCGAACCCAGACTTCCGAGGATGGGAGTTAATAACGCTACCCGTTACGCTACAGAGGAGCTGTAATGAACGTGCCCAACTAAATATATACTAAGGAGAAAAGGAATATGTCATTGTGTGACAAACTAAACGAATTACGGTCTTACAGTCGCGTGTTTCACGTTATGATCATCATTTACGTAGCTGTTGTAATGACTGGGGCATTTCTTCCGACTGCTCGGCAACAGGTCGCAGTTACGGATCGTGACGTCACAGTGGAGACTCGAGTACTTCGCACGGGTTACTCGGCGAGGCTTGGACTCGCCAGACTCGATTCTCGCGAGTCCAAGCGTCACTTGCGCACATCAGTACAGAACACTGTCAGCGTAGGAGCAGACAACACGGACAGCGCTATACGACTTGCAAGACACACCCGACACCTCAGCTATAGACGGCCAAGGTTCTCTCTGCTATCTAGTAGACTTTAGAGTAAAACGGAACGAGGAGACAGCCTGATAGTATCAATTTTTTTTTAAATGCCTGCATACGGTTGCTGAGGCCACACGCTTTTATTATTATTATTATTATTATTATTATTATTATTATTATTATTATTATTTCCGTCTTGTTCGCGCAAATGGCAGTCTGAGAAAATAGTTTTCAATAAGCCACTCGTACATTATGATGTTTGACACAATGAAACGTGCATTTTTTTAAAAACATGGTTCACGAAAGAATTTTACCTTCGTAGAAGATGTTTTGTCTGCTTATTTGTTCGTCTATGTTTTTGTAAGTCTAACACAAATGTTCCAGGAAGACACGCTTTGCACCCAGCTTCAAGATCAAATCTGATGATTATGAGAATAAGGCAAGCGAGAAAACAGATGTGCAATACACAACGAAAGCAGGCGCATGAGCATTATTGAACGACTCCATGATGATGGCATGCGAAAGAGAAGAGCTCAAGGTTTTTTTTTTGCTTTACGTCGCACTGACACAGATAGGTCTTATGGCGACGATGGGAGAGGAAAGGCCTGGGAATGGGAAGGAAGCGGCCTTACAGATACAGCCCCAGCATTTACCTGGTGCGAAAATGGGAAACTACGGAAAACCATCTTCAGGGCTGCCGACAGTCCCGGATGCGAGCTCACAGCTGCGCGCTCCTAACCGCACGGCCAACTCGCCCGGTTAGAGCTCAAGTTTGAAACGTACCTACCAATACTGCATAAGCTACCGTACGTGAAGAGCTTTCTTATCGCATGGAAGCGTATGCCAATGTACATTCTTTATATGGGTTCCTTGTCGAGTTCCCAATGAAGAAAGATGCCCAAAGAATCAGAGAATTATCACGAGTTCGTACAATAAGAATTTCCAGACGAGATTGTTCATTTCATGTATTTCACGTCACAGCTAAAAGAACTGAAAACTGATGAATCAGTGCCAATGTGTCAAGGTCAACGTTCCAAAATGTCCTGATAGCATATAGGAGTCTAATATTAATATGCCACTGCTAAACGGATATTTTCCAAATTAAAAGTACGTAAGTGTGTGCCATCAATTTTCAGTGACATGACAGCAACTAAGTTCTCTTGCCATTGCGTCTACTGAATACGAAATCTTACTACAAAAGAGATATCATGACAGCTTTCAGGGTTAAAAAAAAAGTAAATGTTTAAAGAGATCTTACTTTGTTTCGTTTTAAAAAGGTTATTTTTTGTTTGGTCGTGCTAAACTGCTTAATCGTGCTAATAATATGTTATATTCAATAAAGTAAATGGAAGTTGAATATAAAGTTAATGGTTTGTTGCTTGGCTTTGTAACACCACTTGGTGATGTAATCAAACACCTGCTTAAATGTATTTTTCAAGGAGGTTCTGTATAGCTCAACTGTGTAAGGGCCCATATCGGATTTAATCCGGCACTGGAAGTGCATATTTCAAAAACCCTAGCTGATACGGTCCAGAAGAATCTCCGCAGCACAAGAACATGGCTGAAACGTGCGCACGAGCATAGGATCGCGCAACATCTGTTGGGATTGTAACATGACGATAGAACAGTAATGGAATAATCTCTCTGCCACCGTTTTGTTCAGCACAGATTTAACATTCCCACTTAACTGCCACCAAAACCTATCGTTTTCAGGATTGTGAAACCAGCTGATCAATTTTGGTTGATAACAACTAATCAACGCCTGCGTAATTGAAGAAGGATACAGCAATGTCTGACCATCGCATTCGATTCAACGCACACCACTCACCGCTGAGCCATTCCGCTTAATTATTAATAGCAGAATTATGAAATCTTCTCTCAAGTGACATCCATATCTATCTCGGGCTGTAGGTTTCGATCTTACCTACTAGTCTATCATGGAGATCATACCAAAAGCGGCCTGAGTGGCTCATATGGTAGAGCCCAAGTCCGATGGTATCTGAATGTGCTCAAACTACGTTAGTCTCGTGTCACATACATAGTTACTGAAAGTCTTATCAGGTTTCCTTTACCGGGTGATCCTATCATTATTCATTCATAAAAAAGAAGGCACTTGCGTTCAATTTGGCCAACCTTGCGTGTTTAAGTAAACAAAAACAAGAAATTGGAGAGCGCGCTGTTCGTCCGAAAGCACGAGGACGCTAAGAATAATAGCCAAGGTAAGAAGCGAAGGTTATCTGTGGCGAAACTTGGCAGTGAAGAGTGCACCGCGGGCGGGGGTGTTATGAAACCGCATGTCCACAAAACACAAATTAGTCACCACGAACTGCTGACTCACATGCGTCATGGACACTCTTTCTTATAGTCATAGTGAAATCTTACTCTAACAGTAGATCGGCGCATACACAAAATATATCCGTGATGGATCATATTCAAGAGTTGGAATATATCGCCTGGAACAAGACAATCTCTGCGGAAAGTAAACAAACATCTGTCACAACGTACGGAGCCAAGGGAAAGTATCCGAACGAAAAACTGAAAATAACTGTCCTGTAACTATGAAACAAGTCACAGAGTCATTTTCTATCAAAACGAGAGCAAAGAAGAAACAGAGCACTCCGCCAAGCGCCCGGTCCACTCGATAAAACGTGGCTCCAACGCTATCCATTCGCTTCACAAGGCGTTTACAAACAAGTAGTAGTATCGACTTCATATGCAGCTAATAATATAAACTACACATATAGAGAATATTAATAAGCCATTCGAAATTTCACACGATCAACAGTAATCGCTCTCCCGCCGTAATTTCAGAATGAAACGTCCCAAATTGTGTGGAGAACATGCAGCGATAAAGAAGAAAATTTTAACATTGGACGTTGGCTTGAGTCCTGACAAAAATACAGGTAAAGAATAGTGTTTTTTAGCACACGACAATGGCGTGACCAAACCCAGAAAATGGCTCCTTGTAGAATGACCATGCATTATGAATGGAATAATGGATATTACTACAATTGTGCACAGAAATGGTATTAGAGTATTTCCGAGCTGATAACTCTTCCATATAGTGAATTCTGAACGTTCCCAGCATTAGTGTTACGTTCAAGTTTCCACTAGCTCGGCCGGGCTCTGCTAGCCTGCGCGGGACCCGCTGACAGAACCTACACATGACACAAACAGTTTTAAATATAAATTATTTTCGTAAGATGAATGGCTTACGAAAGAAGGATATAAAAAACCAGTAGTCCTAGGTTCATATAAAATCCACTGTAGAACATTCCAACCCCTAGCGAAAGGCTTACGAACGAGCAACTGCCCACATGGAAACATTATAAACACGTACCAGGTGATTTTCACACTTGAAAACGTCACCAAGAAGATAGGAGTAATAATTTGCAAACCACGACCTGGGCATGCGCAATGTCAAAGTTCTCATTTTGAAGTTTCGATTCATAAACGAGGAAGAAGGGTGTTCTTCGGAGGCGTTGTAAATACCAATTTAGAGGCTTTACAAGAGCTAACCTGGTCTGTTCTTACGATGATTGGGCGGCAGGAAGGCCGCTGGAGGTGTGATAGGGGGTGCGGTGTCCCAGCTGGGCACCACATCAGGTTGAGGCGGGTCACATCCAGAACCAGGCAGCTGCAGTTTCTCGTTCCGCCGACGCCGGCGAGCTGACGGAGTAAACGTCTTGACAGCGGCTAGGAAACCCACACCACTCATGCTCCAACAAGTGCCTGGACCAGACTGATGCAGACTGGGGACGTTGCCAGTTCGCCGGGGAGAGCGATCGTTACTGGCATTGCTGATCCATGACGTCACACGCCCAGAGCGCAGGACAACAACTAAACCCTTGCAGGAATCTCCGAGGGTTGTCAAGATTTCAGAATCCTATTTCACGTAAACCTAGTTATGAAGGACATCATTAAAAAAGCAAGAAAGAAGCGTACTTGCATTTCAATTGCACAGTCAATGGGAAATTCGACAGTCCTACCCTATCTGCTAGTAACTAGAGCAACCTGTGGAAGGACTCGGCCATATCGACCAATTTCTCCCCGGCCAGGGTTGCCAACTTTCTGGCCGATCAAACAACAAACTGGCTACCCCACCACATTTAGTTTTTAACTTCAAGATGCTTCCAGTTCTTAGCCTAGACACCTGTATAACAGCTTGTCTCAGAACTTCTCAACATTGAAGATATTACAGAAAAGCAATGCACACACGCAATCTAAATGAGGTCGCACTATCACATCGCAGCCTCTAACTGCTGTCAGTGAGCAGTTCACAAAATTTGATGTGTTTTTCTCCACCTATAGAGAGACCTTTTCTAAACATTCATTCTAAATGTGTGGCCAGGATTTTGCCACTACGTGTGAAAATGGGAAAGCACGGAAAGCCGGCGGTAGAATTCGAACCCGCTATCTCCCGAATGCAAACTCATTAGGGGCATACTGACCAACAACCACAACCTCGTGTTTTTATCGATACAACCAATTACTGCAAATTGTTCAGCTCAAACTGGGATCGAACCACTCATTGTTCTATTCCTACCACTCATCATTTTGCTTATGGAAACTTCACCTTCATAACGTACAGGCAGTTCACCATGACTGCTGTTTCGATCCTCGCTGACCTAGAAGACGTTGAAATGGACAACTCCGTGCGTTGGCTTTCGAGAAGTTTAGTGTCGAATGAGGAGAGAAGCGCGGTATTACAACGTGCCGGCTCACCTTCAAGGTACATAATCCAGAGTTACCTCTCATCGAGCAACCGAGATTTGAATACAGAACTCATCTTCTAGATCACAATGTCCAATGCCCGATAATGACCACAAAAATTGTCCAAAGAAATAATGTCCAATGAATAAGAGGAAGTCCGCAAGTTTCAACTGACAAATGAAATGGTCCACATATGGAAATGTCTATTAATAATTATCCTTTTATTTTTATTGCTGATGTTACCACTACGGAAACCATAAGTGGCATTTCAAAACGAGAGTAAAACAATGAGGATACGAAGACTAGCATAGCTCTTGGCGTTATCCTGGAAACCACCAAATTTCTTTTCTCCTATGAAGACAGGGTTAGGGAATTTTCATTGTAATGGTAGGCCCGCTTGCCTACCATCAGTCACAATCAGGTTGGAGAATTTCATTATAATGGCAGACACTCGTTCTGCACCTGCCTTTTCACATCCTCAGAAAGACTGTCTTAGTGGTTTTCCCAACTAAAATGACGTCAGTAGGAATGGCGCGTGTAAAAGCAATGATTTCACATGAAATACTCGATCAAATGAAAAACCACACATTTTCTCACGTTTAACGAACAGTGCTACGCTGGATCTAACAGTCCAAAGTTCCAGAGCTGGAATGACCAAGCCGCAGACAGCACTCTTAGTCTTTTTTCGGAGGGGGTGTCGAATAATGGAGAGTTCCAGGGCAAAAACTATGCCCTTTTACTAATCTATTTCCCAGGAGTACCCGATGAGTCGGAAAATCTCAATTCACTACACTGGTGGCGAAAAAATTTATCTGCCTTAGGCAATTGTTTCCTCCAAGCCAGAGGAGAAAACCCCCCTTGACAGCTATTTTTTAATATAAAATGAATGTAGAATTTAATAAAACTGAAGAGGAAGAAGCTCTTTTTAAGAAACAGCTCTTTTCCATGATGAATTTTGTGTTATTTAGTGAATTGTGGTGCTATAATTTGAAATATGCCTCAATTGTAATTCTAGACCAGGTACTACTACTACTACTACTACTACTACTACTACTACTACGTAAGCGCCTGCCTTAAGAGTGCACACTGCTCATTCAAAACAGTGCGTCAGAGTAGCGATCGAATAGCTGGAATACTATGATGAACCAGTGAGTTACGTACCAGCAGTATCAGAAAATGTATGAACCAGAGGAATGAAATGCTAAAGAAGAAAGTTTTGTAACTCCCCGGCTATTTCCCGCCAATATTCAGTCTGGCTGTTATACTCGGTACGCAGGAGTAATCCCATCGATCGGAGTTAAGAGGCAGCATAAGAGACAAAGAACATCACCACACACAATGGTCAATGTAATGTTATTGTTGATCAATGTTATGCGCTTTCAATATTGTAGGCCTTCACATTTAGTTTTCTTCCGACTCTGAAATACCCCTCTTATCATAGTCGGTACGGTAAAATTGAATAAAACATAAATGGTCGGAAATTGTATTCTCTATAACTCTTGTTATGAAGTACTTTTCGATAGGACCAATAGCATAGGTATTTAAAAACTGCATTTTAGGCGCCTTCCCCTAAGCTACAATTTCATACAGGGCGAATAAAATTGTTTATAACTTAGACTGTAGTTTCTTATTCCCCGACTCTCTATACTGACTTTCATTGAATTCTGTTAACCCATTTTCTCGTGGCTCGGCGTTGATACGGACTTGACAACAAAAATACAAATTCATGAATATCTGTGTTATCAATGCCGGTACGGTAACAATGTATGACATAATGATCGGAAATTTAATTCTATATAACTTTAGTTATGTAGTATTTATCGATAGGGCTACTAATAATATAAATATTTCAGAATTTAATTTTAGGCCTTCCCCTAAACTACCATTTCACTCAGCGTGAGTAAAATTGTTTATAGACTAGATTGTAGTGGCTCATCTCCCGACTTCATATACTAATTTTCATTAAATACTCTTCAGTCGTTTTCTCGTGATGCGTGTACATACATACATACAGACAGACAGACAGACAGACAGACAGACAGACAGACAGACAGACAGACAGAAATTACGGAAAAGTAAAAAGTGCATTTCCTTGTTATTGTGGACATGACCGATACAGAAATACCATTCTTTCGAATTCTGAGCAATGTACAGACAAAACTCTTATTTTCTATCTATCTATATATAGATAGATACGTGGTAGAGGATGGTTACTAACAGTGATATTGACAACTCGTGGCCGGCATTCATCTGTCTGAAATATGAAAATGTTTACAATCAAGCTAGTAGGACCATTGCATTTAATTTTAATGCTGCAGTGTTTACATATTTCGTAAAACATTACACATTTTAAAAATAATTACACAATTCTTCATAAAATCAGCCTCTGTCTCAAATGCTTAATATAACACACCCCACTATACACAATTATCAAATATTGTTACGTAACAGCCCTGTCGTAGACCCCTTCCTTTCCTGGAAGGGATCAGTATGCCAGACCTCCCAGCCGGCCTGGAGGCATAGCCAGGTTCACCTTGTATTGTGCTTTCGTCTGGTTTTCTCGTGGGTCTTCTGGAACGGGAAACTAGGATGTTCCATTTTAGACGAGCCCCATCATCAGGAAGCTGGTCTCGAACAGTGCGTGGGGAGGAGTAAGTTAGCCGTGAAAGCGGGTACTCTCCCAGGTCAGTGTGGTGTACCACTGAGAGGTACACATGGGGCACTCATCCTCCGCCGGGACTTCCAGATCATCCGACTGCCTGGGATGGCGACAGACGCTGCCGGCATGGAGCCCTGTATACACGGCGATGATCCCGAGCATCGCGACGGCGCGACCTAGGTCGTCCTGCCCAGCTTCTCGAAGTGGACGCAGACAACCAGGACCAGCTCACCACCCGGGGGCATACCAGGAGAGCGTTCAGAATGATGGGCAGTAGCAAAGAGGCACGCCCTCTGGCGGCCCGAGGCTGTTACCCAGGCCTGCCGTCATCGAGAGAACCGAAACTGGTGTAAACAAAGAACAGCACGTATCCATCCGCGGTCTTCACGTTGATTGGAGAATGACCGGGCTACTTCCGAGTACGCGGGGTTGTCTAGGAACTGTCATTACCGCGATTACACGAGACTGTCGCTGGATGCCACTGATGTCAACTACACACGAATTACATCACATCTGGATATTTAACACATCAGAAAATAAATTACGTAATAAATCATTCACAGTAGCACATATAAGGAAACATTCACAATTATGATATTTAATATTTCAATTAAATCAATTGTAGAAGGAAAGTATAGTTTTGAAAAGGCAATATGAAAGACAATTTTAACAAAGCACTTTACCTAATTAGAATCTGATAAAGGGAAACTCCTTCCAAGTAGGATATCCCTCCCCTCCCTCTCTCTCCCCCCCCTCTTCCTCACTGTTGCTCGTATCATTCAGATTAATGACAAGACGATCGACAGTCATATCGCACAGGCATTCCGATTCCCAGAATCGCAGATCTTCCGTCACCACGTGATAAAAGCTGTTACACTCACCAGAGTCCCGTTAATATTTTGACGTGCAACGTATTCCGTTTACCACGCTCCACACCATCGAGCCTTCGCGAACGGACCTTGCCATAGAGGCTACGAGTTCAACATGGCGTGTCAAACATGACGGCATGGGACCCCGGCATTCTTCAGACTGATTGTTTGCTTATATTAATGATAATAAATCCGGTTTTTTGCATATTTTTCTGACTGAAATTATTTGAGAAATGATATTTTGGACATTAGTCGCTAGCGAGCTTCAGCCAAAGCAAGTCACTCCGCGCTCTTACCTCTCGCTTGTGTTTACAGTGTAGCCTAACGTGTATTGAGTGTTCGTTCTTCAGTGTGTTTGTGTAATTAAAATTCGTGTGCTTTCACGCTACGAACTTATACTTCTTTCAACATGGCTAATGGAATAAACCCTGATACGGGGACTATATTAAAATAAAGTTTATTAACATATTATTCGTCGTCAGCGGACATGGGTTCCACGCAACCAATTCAACCCAGTCAACACGTCAACACAAACCAGCCTTTAGTGAATGTTTCCTCAAATCTACAGCAACAAGCAGCTTCACAGCAGCAGTATTCACAAAGATGGGAACAACATCATGTAAGTCCAGAACTTCTTAATCAACGTTCTATGTCCTTCAACCTCATCACGACCTATTTTACAACCAAGTAAACTTGCAGAACTTAAACGTGCGCACGAAGCACTTGCTTCTCCCGATCCCCCGTTACAACAGGACGATGGTTTTCAGACTCCCAGTAAAAAGTTAACTGTATCAGCTGCAAGATTAAACAATAAGTACACGGTAGATCTCACAGCCGTTCATAATAAGTATGCTCCTCTTGAACGCATGGATGATAACACTGCAGGCGACAATGTTGTCCCATTAACACCTAAAGTTAACGTCCCACCAGTCTTTCTCCACGAAGTAAATAATTATCAGCAAATTATTAGAGACTTGAATACTGTAATCAGCTGTGATTACACTACACAACAGCGCGGCAAAGTTCTCAAAATAAATACTACCACTATCAACGATTATCGTTCCGTCACCAAATTTCTAGAAGAATCCGAACTTCAATTTCATACCTTCCAGGACTCTACAACCAAAAAACTTGAAGTTATCATTCGTGATGTCCCATACTCTGTTACTGACTCGGAACTTCACTCAGAGTTACAAGAGCTTAACTTACCGGTACGTAAAGTTACTCGGCTTCTTTTCAAAGATAAGCAGCCCATGCCCCTCTGCGCCGTTGAATTGGACAACACGGAAGATGCGAAAAGATTTTATGACTTGACACACATTTAGCGTGCCATTATTTCGGTCGAACTTCGACGCAAACCACAAGACATCTCACAGTGTACCCGATGTCAACGGTTCGGTCACACTAAAAACTTCTGCAAGTTAAGTCCACGCTGTGTCAAAATGCCCTAATAATCATCACTATTCAGCATGCAATAAACCACGACAAGTACCTCCAATGTGTGTCAACTGCGGCCAAGATCACGCTGCAAATTACAAAGGCAGCCCATATTATCACAATATGAAGAACAAGATCAGGCGTGCAAGTACTTCTCTTTCAACACCGATGTTCACCAGCACCCAGCCCAACAGTATCGCCCCCACACCACCAGCTAATAATGCTACGAACTTTCCTCCGCTACCATCTCGACCTTCGCTAGTTCGAACATCTAACCCATCAGCATGGCAACGCCCGCTTTCCCAACCTTCTCCGCAAACCCCAGTATATTCAGCTCAGAATCCACCGCAAAATTCTTCTCAACCTGCATCGTCTTCCAGCCTTGTCCAACAGATTATAGCCTTTCTTACGCCTTTCACCCCTCAAATCAAATCGTTTATCATGAAATTACTCTCAGAACTTAATAATGCTCGTTATTGCCAATCCTCTGTTTTCCCATCTCACATTTCTCAACTGGAATGCTAACAGTTTGAAGGTCAAACGTGCCTCCTTCTTGGAGTTCATGTCTCGCCACAATATACATGTAGCATGCATTTCTGAAACTCACCTCGTTGAACATGAACGTTTTACAGCACCTGGTTTCAACATCTACCGCTGTGATCGACCAGCTCCTGTTGCCTCTGGTGGAGTGGCAGTCATCATAAAGAAAAGACTTAAGCATTACCCGATATTCCTACCACAGTTAACCACTATCGAAGCTTGTGCTGTTAAAATTGAATTAAGCAATGGAACCACTTTGACAGTCATAGCAGCCTATAAACCACCATCAGCTCGACTCCACGTAGAAGATATAAGATTATTGTTTCAAGACCAGTTACCAACCATACTAATGGGAGATCTTAACAGCAAGAACTAGATTTGGGGCTGTCGTGTAACAACTCCTAATGGTAGACAGCCATTAGCAGCAACTGAACTTCATGACATCCACGTCGCTGCTCCAGACGAATCGACTCATTACCCATCTAACTTCAATCACCAGCCGGATATTCTCGACATACCCCTAATCAAAAACGTCGCCTTCCCGATTTATGAGACCAGTGGCTGAAATGGAGTCCAATCATTGTCCAGTAATTACATCCTTTTCTGCTGAAACTTTCGTTCAACAACCACGCGCTTTTACTCATGGTTATATTAATTGGGACATTTATCACCACCAGCTTGACTCCTTTCTTCAACCAAATATGCCCCTAAATACTAGAGAAGATCTTGACAATGCCATTCGCCACTTCACCACCATTATATCTACTTCACTCAAAGCAGCCACTGTGTCCCAAAAGAGGCAGCAACGGCCACCTCTTCACTCAACATTTCCTCTCAGAATTTTAAGACTCATCAAGGCTAAACATAAAATGCGACGTCTGTGGCAGGCTCAGCGCCTACCTTGGCAACATCATAGATTAAACCAGCTTATCAGATTAGTACGCACAACTTTAGATAATCACCGTTATGCTTCGTACCAGCATCATCTCTCTGGTCTGTCGCCTGATGATTCTACACTCTGGAAGGAAACCAAACGAATACTGCATGAACCAAGCCTTATTCCTCCTCTGCAAGCATCTGATACCCATTATTTGAGTGATTTTGAAAAATGTGATATACTTGCAGATGTTTTTGAAGCTTCATTCACTCCAAACCCATTAATCAACCACGAGTATAACAGTGAAATAGAAGCGTTTCCAACATTCTGCACTACAGTTCCGAAAAGAATCAAATTTACCTCACCGGGAGAAATAAGAAATCTGATTAAGAACCTGCCCGTCAAGAAAGCTGCTGGACATGATCTCATCCCTAACATAGTGATTTTCCAGTGAAGTGCTTCAAGGCTATTATTTCTTGCATCTATATTCAATGCCCTACTTCGTCTTGGGTACTTTCCCGACACATGGAAGCATGCAGAAATAAATGCAATTCACAAACCTGGGAAATCTTCGACACTACCCACGAGTTACCGACCAATAAGTTTATTACCAACGTTATCCAAATTATTTGAGAAAATCATCCTTAAACGTCTAAATAATTTCTTAGAGGACACATCTCTCCTTCCTCATAACCAGTTTGGCTTCCGTCAACGGCATTCGACAACTCATCAGCTACTACGTCTTACGGAACACACTGCGCAAGGTTTCGAGTTCAAACATCACACTCTCGCAGCGTTCTTAGATTTTACAAAGGCATTTGGTAAAGTTTGGCATAAACGCCTATTATACAAATTGCATACAATCGGAATCCCACATTATATATATACAGCATCATCTACAGCTTCTTGAGTCAGCGTATCTTTCGCGTACGTATCAATTCCACGCATTCAACACCTCGGCTCATTAACGCCGGAGTCCCTCAAGGTTCTATTCTTGGTCCAACCCTCTTCAACATTTATACCCATGACATTCCATCGCCTCCATTCGTCAACATCGCAATGTATGCAGATGATACTGCTGTATTCACATCCCACCATGACATTTTAACTGCCACTCGCTGACTGCAAGCCTCTCTGCAAACCATATCAACGTGGTTAGATGACTGGAGAATTTCACTGAATGTACCAAAATTTGAAACCATGATATTTACTCTTCGACGTCCACCTCTCCCACCACCAATCTTCCTAAATGGAACAGCCACCCAATGGACGCCTAACGAAAAGGCCGTGAAGTACATGGGAGTATTCCTTGACCGTCGCTTATCATGGAAATACCATATAAATCACCAATTAAATCTAAGCTATGCACGACTAAGAAGACTATATCCTCTCCTAAACAGGAAATCTTCCCTAAAATTTGAATGTGGATTACTTCTCTACAAATCATTGCTCCGTCCTTTATTCACCTACGCCTGTACAGTCTGGGGAGGGGCGGCTCGAACCACTATCAGACGTCTGCAATCATTCCAAAACAAAGTTTTCCGTATCATCACCAACGCTCCTTGAAACGTCCGAAACAAACAGTTGCATCGTGAACTTCAGTTAGACACTCTGGAACACGTGATTTCAACGCAAGCCAAGACGTTCTTCAAGAAACTCCAAAATGTGAATAGTGCTGTGTTCTTCACCCTTGGAAAACGATCCACACTTCCACGCCGGATTAAAAGTAGACTTCCTCAAGATCATTTACTTTCGCCACGAGAAGAATCTGAAGATGATCAGTGAGTGTTCGTGTATATAAAAAGTAAAAATAAAACAAAGTGTACGAATTTCCACTCGAGTGATATTGTTGCTCAGTGCTTCTTTTAATCAACTGCAAATTTACTTCTCAATGAAGTATTTAGTATAACAAGCATTACAAAGAAAATAAGAGTTAACTTGACAAGAAAAACTGGAACATCCCTTTCTAGTTACAGAAGGGCCTACAGGAGGTCGACTTCAAATCTCGTTCTTAGTAAGTGATTATTTTTGCCTGTATTATTATGTACTAAGATTTTTGTTTCTTGTTTGGTTGTTTTTATTTTATCTCTTGTCAACAGTAATCTGATATAGCATATATTTATGCGGAACGATTAAATAATATATTTAAAAAAATTTTGACATTGTACCCATAGGATCACATTATGCTATGATCTGACTAACGAACTATTTTGATGTCTCCGCGCAGGCGTTCTGCGGTGGCTCATGTTTACAGCATGACTGGTTTCCTCGCTGACGGCGGTATGGCGCCTCTTTCGCGATGCAGAGAACAATATGTGCCCCACAGGACAGGGCCAACACAAAAATGCATGCAGCAGCGCAGCAACATGCTCTCCCACGGTCCCCAGGCCGGGAGAAAGGCCGGGAGAAAGGCCATAGCCAGGGCGAGGCCTCCTCCCCCGCCGAAAAGAGATAGTGGTCGCCAGGACGACACCAGCCACGTACAAAGAAGAAGAAAATCCCAGCCCTACAGGAGAGGGTCACCCAGCCGCAACTCACGACTGCACCCAGGGAGGCATTCAAAGGAGCACCCAGTCAGGGAAGGACCTCAGAAGGAAGAGGCAGCTGTCAGGTGAGTGATATCAGAACGTGCCCCTCAACAGCTCTTGCAGTGCTTCCACTGTATGAGGTGGGGCCAACGACAGAATAGCTGTGGGCTGGAAAACTAGCAGCGGCCATTCGGCCTCTCATAACAGTTGCCTGGTTTACAGAGCCATGGTTAGGGCAGAGAAGGAGGCAGCCCGTCACCATGTACCCACCCATTCCAGTAGGCCCCAGCCTCGGCGGGCGTGGCCGCATTCTCTGGGATCGGAGACTGGGTACTAGGGACCCCAAGGAGATCTAGATGTGCACCAGGTCGTAGGATTTGGCGCGGCATGGCCTGGTAGCCGGCAAGGCCCGCGCTAGTCACAACAGTGCCCAGAAGGACTGATCACCCGAATAACTGGACCGACTTGGAATGGGACATAGACTTATGCATATTACCTCTTCCTAACTAACAATATTACCTGGAATTTTCCAGCCCACATCGTTGCTATTTACAATTTGTCAGATTTTACATGTAGGCAGCTTTCTATACCAGTGTCCAAAAGTTGAGCATAAGTTACGAGTAAGCAGGTCAACAGGAAATAGACCGCAAATCGCACGACATATATGCACCTACCAAACTTACGTGTTCGCTCTGTATAGGAAAGGAGTGTTCCCGGCTTTGACTAGCGGCGTAACCACAAGGAAAACACAGCAGGTGCCTGCGCCCCATATTCCCTCAGTCGTGTTTGCACCGAGCACGATAGCTGCATTCGCTTAAGAGCGGCCAGTATCCAGAATTCGAGAGATACTGCGTACGAACCCCACTGTCGGCAGTCCTGAACATGCTTTTCCGTGGTTTCCCATTTTCACACCAGGCAAATGCTGGGATTGAACGTTCATTGAGGCCACGGCCACTTCCTTCCCACCCCTAGCCCTTTCCTATCCCATCGTCGCCATAAGCCCAATATGTGTCGGTGCCACGTAAAGCCAATTACAAACAATAAGAGTCGTGTATACCCTGTTATAGAGTACGGAGTGTAGCCTCGTGGTGAACGTGACAACATACTGGCAGAACGACGCCATTTGGCCCCCCTTTTTTCCAGGGTAGAATACTCGGCCGCTTGGAAGCAGGCCAGACACAGACCGAAGTCGCCGTATCCTTGAATGTGCCACAAAGTGTCATTTCCAGGCTTTGGAGAAGATTTCGAGACACAGGAGATTTTAGTCGTAGGCTAGTACCAGGTCGATCAAGGGTAACCACCCCACAGCAGGACCGATATCTGGCCTTGACCGCCTGACGAAATCGGAGTGCATCTGCAAGACAATTGCCGGCGGAGCTTGCTGCCGTCTCAGGTGTTGCCGTTTCCCGGCAAACTGTGTACCGGAGGCTCAGAACAGTAGGGCTGTTTGCCCGACGTCCAGCGGTGAGCGTCCCGCTCACTCCAGCACATAGACGGGCCCGTTTACTGTTGAGACGTCAACATCGAAACTGGACCATGAATGAATGGAGGCATGCGGTCTTCACAGATGAATCCCGCTTCAGTTCGCAGAACGATTCCCGTCGCACATTAATCTGGAGAGAACCGGGTAGCCGATACAACCACAGGAACATCGTGGAACAGGACGAGTATGATGGCGGTGGCGTCATGCTGTGGAACGGCATCATGTTGAATGGCCATACGGACCTGCACATCTTCATGGGTGGTCCGGGGAAAACTGTTAACGCTCGAAGATACAGGGATGAGGTACTGAGACCACATGTTTGACTCTTCAGAGGCGCGGTTGGTCCAGACTTCCTCTTAATGGAAAATAATGCCCGACCGCATCGCGCTGCTCTGGTGGATGGATTTCTGGCTGAGGAAGATATTCATCGCATGGACTGGCCAGTGAGGTCTGCGGATCTGAATCCTATAGAATACGCCTGGGATGTCTTGGGGAGGCGAATTGCATCCCGTCAGCCTCCACCTAGGACCCTCCAAGACCTTCGCATTGTCCTTTCGGAGGAATGGAATCGACTGCCACAAGAGCTCTTGGACCATCTGATAGAGCATGCCACATCGCTGCGAATCATGTGTGGCCGTTAGGGGTAACCATAAAAAGACAAAGACAAAGTCACCTCCGTACAGGCTATGAAGGCCTTTGGAGGAGTGGAAGGTAAAGGCTTCCACCATTGTTAACCGCGGCACGTGATGGGGTAGAGTGGTTAGCTCTACACCCGGCCACCTTTGCCCCCAGGAATTAACCTGGTACTCATTTTTGGTGTAGGCTGAGTGAACCTCAGGGCCATATACACCTCCGGAAGAGGAAATCTCGTTTCTTAAAAGGGGGTAACCATACACTCTATTAATAGCATATTTTGTTGTGGAAGACATTTCCAAGTTTTGTTAGCTGTTTTCAATGGTGTACCTTAGCTCTCAGAACCTTTCTGACACTGTTTCTTGGACAAGCTGTGTGAAATACGGTGTGTGAGTCAGTTTCTGTCTGTTCAGCAATCCGTCTGACATTCCTATCAGGTGGTATGGCCCCGTTTAGTGATTATGCTTAACTCTTGGACACTAGCGTATTGTCTGCCTATGTGGTTTATGTCCTGACACCTATCACCCGATTACACCGCTATGATATCTTATCACCACATCTAGCCTGGTAGCACGCTGAGCATGAGGACACGCCGATATTCCTACAGTATCACTCCCAATCTCTTTCCCTTCTTAGAATTAACAGCTTGTCGGAGGCGATGTAGATTGTGCTGATCGCGACGCGAGGTGTGGGAGTAGCGAGCACGGGGAGCCCCCGAAGAAAAAAGTGAGTGGGAGAAGCAAGCTGGCCGTAACAGGGGAAGGACGAAGTGCTTCGCGTTCAGTACAAGAAAAGCAAACTGTACTTGCCCGTACAACCAGTGCACTTCGAAGAGCGCCAAGAGTGCGTCATGCTAAAGCAGCAGTTGTTATTTCTGTTTCTCTTACAGACTTTCGTTTCAGGAAATATGGTAGACGACATGATACTAGCTGACGGCGAAGTGGACTGCATAGACTTCGAACACTGACTCCAGAGATTCGCAGGTAAGATTGGGCACGCTGACCAGGCCCCACCGGCCCTGTTGGTGTATAACCAAGAGGCACAGAAAGGGTCAGGGAGACGTATGCCATCTTAGTCCACCTCCGCAAGTTCTCTGTGGATCTTGACGCCCAGGATCCGGTGGAACTCACAGATGTGGTTCTCGTCCGTATGATCATCTAACGCCCAGATAACTAAAGCTGGTTCAAATTCTACGAGAGGAACCAAGCCCGGGACTGTCTGGTTTGGGAACGAGGCCAGACAAAGGCGACGGACAGAAGGCAGCTACCTAGACGCTGTCGGAGGACAAGGCAACGTCGACCACCACCACGCAGACAGCCAGGAAGCAAAGGCTTTCGCGGAGCCCAGGACTACAGAGCCCGGTGTGGACGACGGCGCTCCCGAACGTCGCGACAGCGCGACCAAGGTCGTCACACGCTGCTTTTTGAAGAGGACGCAGACGACCAAGGCAACCAGCCAGGAACGCCAACTCCTTGCAAGGGCCAACCAGGACCAGCCCACCACCCTGGCGCAAACCAGGAGAACGCTCAGAACGGTGGATGGCAGCACGGCAGCGGGGAGGGTCACCCCCATGGCGGCCCGAGAATACTACCCAGGCCTCCTGGCCTAATAGCACCTCCTTCGGGATGCACACATCAATTTGTTCCTCAGAGGACAAGGCCAACACAAAGGTGCCAGCATTCCGTCCGACTCCATGGCTAAATGGTTAGAGTTCTGACCTTTGGTTCAGGGGCCCCGGGTTCGATTCCCGGCCGGGTCGGGGATTTTAACCTTAATTAGTTATTTCCACTGGCCCGGGCACTGATGTGGGTGACATTCATACACAGAACATACGAGAAGAACAAATAGAGAATTAGAAAAGTAAGAAAAATATCAGTAAAAAGTCTACAATAAATATACTTCCTCTGTCCCAAAATAATAGTCGCATTTATTTCGCAAGTAATTTATTGACAGCAGCAAGGTAAAATCGTCCTTTATCTGCAGTCATGTAAAACCATTTTTCATCAACATGAATCCGATCGAACATGTCCTGAAATCTTCCTCTGCGTATCGAAATTGCTGGATCCAAGATTGACAAACAAAATTGCAAACGCTTCTGTTCTCCTGTGAAGTTCAGTGTTGGTTTTAGTCTTGATGAATATCGTCGAACAGCTTTTTCCCGGATTCTGTGATGCACTGTTGATTTTGCCCTACCCAAAGCGACAGCTACAGATCTGATAGTCTATCTTTGACGCAATGGAATGTTTTAAAATCTATCCTGATCTATGCATTTATTTTTTCTACCGACTCTCCCTTTCATTCTAGCGGAGACATCAGCAATAATGTCGTCATTCATTACGAGGTTCTCACCTTGTTTCCATATGCGCTCTATGGACCGTCTATGAATGGTAAATTTCACAGCACTTCCCTTTATTACACCTCTTTGCAAGATGCCATTATTACTTACACGAAGTAAATGCTCCTAAATGGCCCTCCTCTGATCATCAATATTTTTCACTCCTCCCATTTCTTCAATGGCACTTTATCACTGCAAGTACAATATGTAAACGGTACGTACTTCGTATTGACATCTATTGTACACACAAAGCGTCTGGCTCACGTCACTACCACTGCATTCACCGATAGCTTGCGTTGATCTGAACACCTCGGTTCATGCGACCGCCTACCAAGGTCATGCTAATATGTCCCAGACTACTAAACCAGTTTATATGCTCTGCGACAGAGCAAACATCACTGTTCTGTTCTTAAATTGCTACTACGTTGCCGTTGTTAACAATAAAAGCTCGTTGACGGAATGCGACTATTATTTTGGGACAGAGGAAGTATAAAATTAAAAACAAAAAAGCAATCACCTGCACTGACGCCGCCATCAACCAGAAAGGAGAAGCCGGCACAGCAGCGGGGCTGCCTTTTTCACGGTCCCCAGGCGTGAAGGAGGGCCACAGCCAGGACGAGACCTCCTCCGCCGCCAAAAAGAGATCGACACCAGTACAAAGACGCCGGCCCCGTATCAGGAAGAAGACGTCGGCCCACAAGGATAGGGCCAACAAGCCGCAACTTGCGAAAGCTCCCAGGGAGGCAATCGAAGGAGGAGCAGTCAGGAGAGGACGTCATTAAGAAGAGGCAGGCGTCAGGTGAGATCAGAACGTGCCCCTCAACGGCTCCTGCAGTGTTTCCACTGTATGAGGTGGGGCCAACGACAGAGTACCTGTGGGCTCCAGGTACGATGCAATCGCTGTCCTGGTGATCTACGCCACACAGCCTGCAGCTTGCACGGCACCTAGGGAGGCGCCAGAGTGCGCCAGCTGCGCGGGGGCCATCCGGCCTCTCACCGCATTTGCCCGGTTTACAGAGCTAAGGCTCGGGCAGAGAGGAAGGAGATCCGTCGCCATGAGCTCACCCCTTCCAGTAGACCCCAGCCTAGGCGAGCGTGGCCGCATTCTCCGGGATCGGAGACCGGGTACTACGGACCCCAAGGAGATCTAGCTGTGCAGCAGGCCTTACGACTTCTCGCGGCATGGCTTGGTAGCCGGCAAGGTCCGCGCTAGTCACAACAGTGCCCAGGAGGACTAATCCCCCGAATAACACCGCGGGACCGGACTTCACAACAGAAGTAGACCTTCACAGCAGATTGAATAAAAGGAAAATCACTGACGGGCGTCAACGAAATCAACACATTGTTTCGCAAGAAAGTCCGGCTCCATGGCTAAATGGTTAGCGTGCTGGCCTTTGGTCCAGAGGGTCCCGGGTTCGATTCGCGACCGGGTCGGAGATTTTAACTTTAAATGGTTAATTCCCTTGGCTCGGGGACTGGGTGTTTGTGCTGTCCCCAACATTCCTGCAACTCACACACCACACACAACACTATCCTCCACCATCACGATCAATCAACATTAGCATTCCCATGGCAACGAACAACACTAGGTAGTTAAGGAAAAGGGCCAATCATAGACCACCAAACAACAATAGGCATATACATATTAAGAAACGAAAGAAAAACAGGACCCCGAAAGATCACGAAAATATCAAACAAATTAATTTAAAAATATAACCCAGAAGAGGGAAATGAAAGAAAATTAAGATGGAAAACGAACGTAAATTCCACACCCTTGTAGCAACTCCCTTGGTTAGTAATCCTGCCAAAACATTGCGTTAACCCCTACTTATTAGGGCCAGAAAGCCGCTACCAAACATTAAGTATTTCATTTAAAATTTCCAAGAATAATAATTAATATTAATTCACAGCAGGTGCAAGTCCCTAGTAAACAAAAGTGGTGTACATGTAATTTTTTTGACTCGAAAAATGTTCAAACACCGCAAGGCTAAAACTTAGAATTTGGTTGATGCAAAGTACCATCCTGTCGCGATACGCACTTCACGTTCTGAAATATTCAGTTCACCAGTTGAAATAAGTTTAAGATGAGTTGAAAATAAACACTTACAGTGTAGTATCTTGCTATAGTCGTGTGTACGCTTCAGCATCATATCCTTACTTACGTATGGCAAAGGTAATCCTTAGATTGTACTCAAAAATTCCAGGCGAGGTACATGAAATGATAATAAAATTTAAAAAGAACTTTCAAAGTTCACGAGGGCGTAAGTCCTATCAAACCAGCTTCACCCAGGGTCCATGATAATCACTCTGTCCATCCCGCCAAGCGGAGAAGCACGCCGTCCATCCATCACAGTTCACTGGCAAAACGTTAATGGTGACTACTCAGAAGCCTACAAGTCAGACCACATTCGCAATGTTTACTTGCGCATACTCGTTCGGTGGACGGGAGGCTAGTGGTGATATTGTTCATACCGACGACACTAGAATGCAGAAGAATACTGGAAAAGGCACTGTATGGCCATACACCACGTATGGGCACATTAATAACTTTTAAGCCGGTGGAAGTTCATGTTTATGAATATTGAAAACCATAGTATCTGAGACCATATATCACTTGATGAATAACGTAGGAGTAAATTACATTAAAGACACTAATTTCAACGGCCATGCGTCCAGTACTAAAGTATTTACAGAGAGGGCAATAGTCTCCCACCCCGAAGCTCCACATATCCAACATATAATGATTTTCATAAGGCGGTGGTCTCGAAGCAAGCTAAGTTTTTGGTGGAATAGTCTGAATAAGAAAATGACCACCGATCACAAGTCCGAGTTTATGCACCCCCAGCAGGATGAATCCAATAGTCAATTAAGAACCAAAAGACATATGAATTGAGTAAAAACAATTGAGTGCATTTATACAACACTAGATGTCCAGTCACTTTCAATCACTAAGAAGTCCCATGCACGAAACTGGTGCTACACGCAAGTCGCAGGTAAATTTGTTAATGTTCTAGATAAATGGTGACACTTATCCTCCAGATCACTTGCTAAGTTTTAATTCCAATAAACAAGTCCCGCAAGTTCATATGCATCAACTGATAAAAGATTTCGTTACCCTGTGGTACTCACACACGACTAGAACAACTTCCTAAATGTTCACTGGTAGAACATTAAACCTTCTTACTCTTAAATCCACGCGATCACACAGCCAAACTGAGATTACCACATGTTAGAGATTCATTTTAGTATTGTTTATCGGACTTGCATTAGTAAAAACGCTTTTATTTGGTTTCCAAGTATTATTATTGCCAGGATGGCATCATCAAATTTAAAAGATGAAAAACGCCTAGAAGGGGAAAGAAAAGAAACCAACGAATAGAGGAAAACAAAATTGGTGAGCATGCAACAAGATCATAAGATCCAACAGGTAAATTATTAACATAATCTTAAACTAGATTAAGATGACTTAAGACTACAGTATGGCATTGGATAAAACTACTAGTAAAAGCAAAAGGAGAACAAGATTACAATACAATACAACAATTACTTGAACAACCCTTGACCAGGTACTAGGAAATACATAACCATAAATGTATCATGCTATAATTAAATATATCGGCAGAAATTTTATGCACAACATAAGGAAAACGATTAACTAGAAAATTAAAGATAGTCATCTCCTCAAATCAGTTTTCTCTACACACTACCAAATATATCAGAATGCCGCATAATAATGGCACCACCAAGAACAATGAAAGCAAGAAGCTACCGTTGCATAGACATAAAACTTCAAACACACACAAGTTAAGCTTAGGAATTAAAATACTGACAGAATACAACAAGTTCAATAAGTCCACACCGACAGTACTCTGCATATAGATGACCTACCCACAGATGCCAAATAGATTCCAGAATTGAAATATTAAGAGAACACCAATCCACACATAATAATTTCAAAATAACCAGACGTTGACCAAGGGAGAGCATGTTGCGAAGCAATAACACATTACACAGAAATACAAGTTAATTAAAATTACAACTATTTTTTTAAAAGTCAGCAGAGTAGAATCACTAATCAGTGAGCCAATACATACATTTTTAAACGCATTAAATACACGACCAGAATCTAGAAATTAAATTATGCAATTAATCAGTTTTTAACCCTATGTATACACTCAAAGCATACCCGTCTAAACAAGAAATAAGTTCGGATATAGTTATACCCACAAATAAGAAAAAACACAGAGTAACTGGATATAGAAAAAATATCAAAATCCATGATTTACAGTAAATAATTACTCAAGACAAGATGAATGTAGTTAGTTGCAGTTGGAGACTTAAAGATCTTTCAGGTGGTGGGTACGCGTACAGTTGGTCATCAGAAACGAGCTATCAGCAACACCAAGCCAAGAATAATATTAGGATAGAAGAACTCATGTTAACACAATCATTAACACCATGGTGGAGTAGGAAAGAAAATGGCAGAAAGAAATTCAGAAGTGTCACCCAATCTTAAATTATGTTCCTCACAACTCCACCTAATTTTCAAACATATACATAAACAATGGTCTACTCAATTAAATGAAAGGTTCAGAAAAACACCTCAATTAAGCGGCCAATTTGGAAATGAGGGAGCAGAAATCTAGCACGACTCGCTACCAGTTATCCACAAGGGATCACGGACAAATCCGGACTAGTAACAAGTGATATCCGCAGACTCGCACTGTAGCCACACAACCACAGGTACCTTGCCAAATATATATGAAACAAGGTAATTAAAATATAAATGGTAGATCACGAACCAGGTCGATGGAAAACGCCAAACACAACGGCGAAGAAGGAGAAACCACCACTAAAGGACCCTATCATCAAATACTGGGAATCTTCAGTACCGCCTATGAAGCACTAGTTAATCCCATATTCTACTGGCACACCGTAGAACGGCAAAATGACAAATCAACAGCAATGGATACTAACACTCCGAGAGAAAAGGACCAATAGACTGAAGGGTTAATCCAAAATGAACCTTACAGTACAGGATAAATACATGATGACGTCGGATTACCAGGGTATGCAGAGAATAAAGCGAAAAATAGACCAGGTCATACAGCACTATTAAACAAAGAAAAACGTTATTGAACAAGGGATAAACATACGCAGTATTAAACAAAGAAAAACGTTATTGAATGAGGGATAAAAGTACGCACTATTAAACAAAGACAAACGGTTTGAACAAGGGATACATTTGCGCAATATTAACAAAGAAAAACGTTATTGGCAAAGGATAAAAATGCGCAGTATTAAACAAAAATCGTTAATTAACAAGGGATAAAAATACGCCCTATTAAACAAAGAAAAATACGTTATCACTTCAAGTATTCTAGTCCGCCTCTGTGGTGTAGTGGTTAATGTGATCACCTGCCACCTCCGGAGGACCGGGTTCAATTCCCTACTCTGCCATGAAATTTGGAAAGTGGTACGTGACCTGGAATCAATCAATACTGATCTGCATTTAGGGCAGTCGCCCAGGTGGCAGATTCCCTATCTGTTGTTTTCCTATCCTTTTCTTTACTGATTTCAAAGAAACTGGATATTTATTGAACATCTCCCTTGGTAAGTTATTCCAATCCCTAAATCCTCTTCCTATAAATGAATATTTGTCCTAATTTATCCTCTTGAATTCCAACTTTATCTTCATATTGTGATCTTTCCAACTTTTAAAGACGCCACTCAAACTTATTCGTCTACTGTCAGTCGACGCCATATCTCCGCTGACAGCTCGGAACACACCACTTAGTCGATCAGCGCGTCTTCTTTCTCCCAATTCTTCCCAGCCCAAACATTGCAACATTTTTGTAATGCTACTCTTTTGTCGGAAATCACCCAGAACAAATCGAGCTGTTTTTCTTTGGATTTTTTCCAGTTCTTCAATCAAGTATTCCTGGTGAGGGTCCCATACACTCGAACCATACTCTAGTTGGTGTTTTACCAGAGTCTGATATACCCTCTCCTTTACATCCTTACTACAATCCCTAAACACCCTCATAACCATGTGCAGAGATCTGTACCCTTTATTTACAATCCCATTTATGTGATTACCCCCAATGAGGACCTTTCCTTATATTAACACCTAGATACTTACAATGATCCCCAAAAGGAACTTTCACCCCAACAACGCAGTAATTAAAACTTTGAGGACTTTTCCTATTTGTGCTGTCCATATCACAACATTATCGAGGTCACGTTGCAGTTTCTTACAATCTTGTGACTTATTTATTACTCTATACAGAATAACATCACCTGAAAAAAGCCTTACCTCAGGTTCCACTTCTTTACTCATACATTTATATATATAAGAAAGCATAAGGGTCCAATAATACTGCCCTGAGGAATTCCCCTCTTAATTATTACAGGGTCAGATAAAGCTTCACCTACTCTAATTCTCTGAGATCTATTTTCTAGAAATATAGCAACCCATTCAGTCACTCTTTTGCCTAGTCCAATTGCGCTCATTTTTGCCAGTAGTCTCCCATGATCCACCCTATCAAATGCCTTAGACAGGTCAATCGCAATACAGACCATTTAACCTCCTGAATCCAAGATATCTGCTATATCTTGCTGGAATTCTACAAGTTGAGCTTCAGTGGAATAATCTTTCCTAAAACCGAAATGCCTTCTATCGAACCAGTTATTAATTTCACAAACATGTCTAATATAATCAGAAAGAATGTCTTCCCAAACTTACATGCAACGCATGTCAAACTTACTGGCCTGTAATTTTCGGCTTTTTGTCCATCACCCTTCCTTTATACACAGGGGTTACTATCGCAACTCTCCATTCATTTGGTATAGTTCCTTCAAGCAAACAACAATCACTCACTGCTAGGGGCTTTACGTCGCACCGACACAGATAGGTCTTATGGCGACGATGGGATAGGAAAGGCCTAGGAGTTGGAAGGAAGCGGCCGTGGCCTTAATTAAGGTACAGCCCCAGCATTTGCCTGGTGTGAAAATGGGAAACCACGGAAAACCATCTTCAGGGCTGCCGATAGTGGGATTCGAACCTACTATCTCCCGGATGCAAGCTCACAGCCCCGCGCCTCTACGCGCACGGCCAACTCGCCCGGTAAACAACAATCAAATAAGTACTTCAGATATGGTCAGATATGGTAATATTTCCCAACCCATTGTCTTTAGTATGTCCCCAGAAATCTTATGAATTCCAGCCGCTTTTCTAGTTTTCAGTTTTTGTATCTTATTGTAAATGTCATTGTTATCATGTGTAAATTTTAATACTTCTTTAGCATTTGTCTCCTCCTCTATCTGAACAAGGGATAAAAATACGCACTATTAAAGAAAGAAAAACTTTATTGTGCAAGGGATAAAATACGCACTATTAAACAAAAAAACTTTATTGAACACGGGATAAAAATATGCAGTATTAAACAAAGATAAACGTTATTGAACATGGGATAAAAATATGCAGTATTAAACAAAGAAAAACGTTATTGAACAAGGGATAAAAATGCGCACTATTAAACAAAGAAAAATGTTATTGAGCAACGGATAAATATACGCACTAGTAAACAAAGGAAAACTTTATTGAACGCACTATTAAACAAAGAAAATCGTTATTGAACAAGGGATAAAAATATGAAATAATAAACAAAGGAAATCGTTATTGGACAAGGGATAAAATACGCACTATTAAACAAAGAAAAACGTTATTGAACGAGGGATAAAAATACGCACTATTAAACAAAGAAAAACGTTATTGAACAAGGGATAAAAATACGCAGTATTAAACAAAGAATTTCTCCCTTGTTTAATAATATGTTCGACAGACTGAATCGTCCCTGGTTGAGATAAACCACACAACCATATTACACTGATATATAGGCGCAATATATTTATGCTAGTGGCTTTACGTCGCACCGACACAGATAGGTCTTATGGCGACGATGGGATAGGAAATCGCTAGGAGTTGGAAGGTAGCGGCCGTGGCCTTGATTAAGGTACAGCCCCAGCATTTGCCTGGTGTGAAAATGGGAAACCACGGAAAACCATCTCCAGCGCTGCCGACAGTGGGATTCGAACTCACTATCTCCCGGATGCAAGATCACAGCTGTGCGCCCCTAACCGCACGGCCAACTCGCCCGGTACAATATTATCAAGAGCATGTATAATACATAATAAATAATAAATTTAATATAATATAATATAATATAATATAATATAATATAATATAATATAATATAATATAATAATATAATAAATCTCCTTGTTCTTAACGTCGTAGCTTCCTACATCGTGTAGTTTACGAATTTTGCAAAACAATATTTATTTACCCTTCTTGTATGATATTTTAGAAACAGTTTGAATTTACAAAATCAAGTTTTCTGGGAACCCTAGCCATTTTCTCTACACCTTCATGAGACTCATGAATATCACGATAATTTCGTGGTGCAGCCTTTGTAAGGCAGAACCTGCTTTGCAGGGGAGCCCTAGTCTCTCGCGAAATTATTCACCTGGCCCTCCAGCAGTGGTATTATTTTACAATAAAAGTCAGTCACAGACATTTATCTAAAATCAGTGCATAGAGGGAAATAATGTTTCCTGAAGGGACACTATTTTATCATAAGGACATTTTTCTTGCGATAATAATAATAATAATAATAATAATAATAATAATAATAATAATAATAATAATAATAATAATAATAATAATAATAATTTCGTGTGGCTATTTCTAGCCGGGTGCAGCCCTTGTAAGGCAGACCCTCCGCTGAGGGTGGGCGGCATCTGCCATGTGTAGGTAACTGCGTGTTATTGTGGTGGAGGATGGTGTTGTGTGTGACGTGTGAGCTGCATGGATGTTGGGGACCGCACAAACACCCAGCCCCGAGCCATGGGAATTAACCAATGACGGTTAAAATCCCAGGTCCGGCCGGGAATCGAACCCGGGGCCCTCTGAACCGAAGGCCAGTACGCTGACCATTAAGCCAACGAGTCGGATATGAGTTCAAATGAACAGTGTAAATATTAATTTGGCAAAAGGACTCTATGCAAGTGATAGAAGACAAAGTTTATTTTTTTACTTTCTTATGGAAAGCCACCACAAGTTTCACAGGTACGACTTATTTTTCTAATTTTCCGTTTCGGTTCCAAGTTAGAACCGAGTCAACAATTATCATTCATAAAGTGCTGTTGTTTATGTGAATCATTCCGATATTCGGGGGAGAGTTAAATGTGGACAGTCGCGTGAGTGGTTACCCCGCGCGGGGACGCCCAACAATCGCTACTTGCTATTTGCTTTACGTTGCACCGACACAGATGTCTTATGGCGACGATGGGATAGAAAAGGCCTAGGAATGGGAAGGAAGCGGCCGTGGCCTTAAATAAGGTACAGCCCCAGCATTTGCCTGGTGTGAAAATGGCAAACCACGGAAAACCATTTTCAGGGCTGCCGACAGTGGGGTTCTAACCCACTATCTCCCGATTACTGGATACCGGCCGCACTTAAGCGACTGCAGCTATCGAGCTCGGTCCTCCAAAAATCTACAACAACCCATTGCCGCTTACAACGGATCGTGTTTCCATGGTTTGGTTTCTTCCTATGAGGGATCGCGGTTCCAAGGTTCGGTTTCTGCCTATGAGGGATCGTGGTTCCAAGGTTTGGTTTCTGCCTATGAGGGATCGTGGTTCCAAGGTTTGGTTTCTGCCTATGAGGGATCGTGGTTCCAAGGTTTGGTTTCTGCCTATGAGGGATCGTGGTTCCAAGGTTTGGTTTCTGCCTATGAGGGATCGTGGTTCCAAGGTTTGGTTGCTGCCTATGATAGATCGTGGTTCCATGGTTTGGTTTCTGCCTATGAGGGATCGTGGTTCCATGGTTTGGTTTCTGCCTATGAGGGGTCGTGGTTCCAATGTTTGGTTTCTGCCTATGAGGGGTCGTGGTTCCAAGGTTTGGTTTCTGCCTATGAGGGATCGTGGTTCCAAGGTTCGGTTTCTGCCTATGGGGGATCGTGGTTCCAAGGTTTGGTTTCTGCCTATGGGGGATCGTGGTTCCAAGGTTTGGTTTCTGCCTATGGGGGATCGTGGGTCCATCACTTGGTTGCTGAACACGAGGGATCGTGTTTTCATGGTTTGATCGCTGCTCATCAAGGAGGACCTATGGAGACAACATCGCTGTAACCAGCACAATTGTAAGGCGAACCTCATTTGAATAAAATCAAAGAAAAATGTTGAACTCTCTATACCCAGCTCCAGTGTGCCCTGTGATTGAGATACTGTATCTTAACTCTCCGATATATCTAATAATTTCCTGGTACAATATATTCTAATAATATTATTAACGTTTTTCTACCTGTAAACACGAATGATGTAAATTGGTGAAAATGTTTAATGGTACACTGAAGAGAGAATATTCGTTGCTTGGAGTGGAATAATGTGTTTGACGTGCCACTAATACATCGAATGTTTCCGGCGACGCAAGGATGGGAATATACAGCCTAGTGTGAAAATTGGAAACCATGGAAAACCATCTTCGGGGCTGCCGGCGGTGGAATTCGAACCCACCACCTCTCGAACGCAAGATCACAGCTACGTGACTAACCAGGCGGCCAACCATCTCGGTAGCCAAATTTCTTGACCAGAAACAATGTAATTTTCAAGGTCTACAGCCAACATTTTAAAATCTAAAAATATTATTTTGAGTTTTAAGTAAGATTTCTCAAGCACCTACCTGAGGTGGAACACACTCAAACTCGAAACTACAAAACCAAGACGGAGTTGGTCGTTGGTGTTACTGGACTGTTTATACGAGTTGCGCGATCATGCCGACAACGGAAAAGGGGCGATATTTGAGAGGGCTCAGGTATCCGGCAGCAACATGGGCGCAAATTCAAGAAATCTGAGCACATAGTGTATGCGGGTGTGCCCCAGTCACTCTCGATCAGCCAAGTTTGAAATGGAGGCACAAAACTACGTGATTTTCATTACAATAAAGAATTAGGCCTAAAACCTCAAATATTATGATGTACGTAATTACAATTTACAAGATTACATTTTAAGAGGTGCTTTAAAAACAGTTCTAATATAATACGTAGTTAAGGTGGATAAGCTGTGGCTTGTGGTTTCTTTGGTTTAAATGATCTGATAAGCTCACTAACAATCCAATCCTGCTTAGCAGGAATAACATCAATGGGGTTACTTATTTGAAGGCATGTCACAGATACATTTACGTTGTTGTTATTATCATCGGACGCCTCTTAAATTTTAAATACTTGGCTAATTTCAGAAATTCAGTAAACAGGGAAAGTCACACAACAATCAATCACAGTACTGATCTGCATTTAGGTCAGTCGCCCAGGTGGCAGATTCCCTATCTGTTGTTTTCCTAGCCTCTTCTTAAATGATTGCAAAGAAATTGGAAATTTATTGAACATCTCTCTTGGTAAGTTATTCCAATCCCTAACTCCCCTTCCTATAAACGAATATTTACCCCAATTTGTCCTCTTGAATTCCAACTTTATCTTCAAATTGTGATCATTCCTACTTTCAAAGACACCACTCAAACTTATTCATCTACTAATGTCATTCCACGTCATCTCTCCACTGACAGCTCGGAACATACCACTTAATCGAGCAGCTCGTCTCCTTGCTCCCAAAACTTCCCAGCCCAAACTTTGCAACATTTTTGTAACGCTACTCTTTTGTCGGAAATCACCCAGAACAAATCGAGCTGCTTTTCTTTGGTTTTTTTCCAGTTCTTGAATCTGGTAATCCTGGTGAGGGTCCCATACACTGGAACCATACTCTAGTTAGGGTCTTACCAGAGACTTATATGCCCTCTCCTTTACATCCTTACTACAACCCCTAAACACCCTCATAACCATGTGCAGAGATCTGTACCCTTTATTTACAATCCCATTTAAGTGATTACCCCAATGAAGATCTTTCCTTATATTAACACCTAGATACTAACAATGATCCCCGAAAGGAACTTTCACCCCATCAACGCAGTAATTAAAACTGAGAGGACTTTTCCTATTTGTGAAACTCACAACCTGACTTTTAACCCTGTTTATCAACATACCATTGCCTGCTGTCCATCTCACAACATTTTCGAGGTCACGTTGCAGTTGCTCACAATCTTGTAACTTATTTATTACTCTATACAGAATAACACCATTCGCAAAAAGCCTTATCTCTGATTCCACTTGTTTACTCATATCATTTATATATATATAAGTAAACATAAAGGTGCAATAATACTCCCCTGAGGAATTCCCCTCGTAATTATTATAGGATCAGATAAAGCTTCGCCTACTCGAATTCTCTGAGATCTATTTTCTAGAAATATAGCAACCCACTCAGTCACTCTTTTGTCTAGTCCAATTGCACTCATTTTTGCCAATAGTCTCCCATGATCTACCCTATCAAATGCCTTAGGCAGGTCAATCGCGATACAGTCATTTGACCCCTGAATCCAAGATATCTGCTATATCTTGTTGGAATCCTACAAGTTCAGCTTCAGTGGAATAACCTTTCCTAAAACCGAACTGCCTTCTATCGAACCAGTTATTAATTTTGCAAACATGTCTAATATAATCAGAAAGAATGCCTTCCCAAAGCTTACATACAATGCATGTCAAACTTACTGGCCTGTGATTTTCAGCTTTACGTCTATCACCCTTTCCTTTATACATAGGGGCTACTACAGCAACTCTCCATTCATTTGGTATAGCTCCTTCAAGCAAACAATAATCAAATAAGTACTTCAGATATGGTACTATATCCCAACCCATTGTCTTTAGTATATCCCCAGAAATCTGATCAATTCCAGCCGCTTTTCTAGTTTTCACCTTTTGTATCTGATTGTAAAACTCATTGCTATCATATGTAGACTACAACACTGTGCAAAATCATTGTTACATTATGTAATTATATTACTTTTTTAATGAACAACAGGAATTTTACTTTTTAAAAATACTGTCATTCCCATCCAAGGAATTGTAAATCGTAGCATGTACGCTTAAACCCTGTACTTTTTAGATTGTAACACAAAAATAACAACGTGCCAATTTTATTTGAATAAATAAATACAAGGATATACAACTGTCTGTTTATATCGAGCGCAGTGAAAATCAAACCGGAATATGTTGAAAAGGTCAGTTTTTGTTTTGTTTTATTTTAAATAACGTATCCCAATGAGCACTTGGCTGAGCAGTGGCGGAGAGCTTTCCTGCAAATCGTGTTCGCTCTCTCGCCAGCTGAGCACCTCTCTTCTTGGCAATCGTGACCTACGATGTACCGTGGCGCACACGCTCTTGGTGCTAGTACAAAATCGCAATGGGTGATTGCTGCGGCAATCTGACTGCTCGAAAGTAGGCCTATGCTGACAAGGTAGTAAATTCAGTGACAGCTGCGAGATGATGAACGTTACATGTGGGGTCTTCGGCAGGACACTACTTTGGTAGTGATCCGAGTCCCTCCGTACCGCTGCTCCAGGTGGTCACGCTCTGAACTGAAAACATAGCAGCCATGCCTTCACGGTGTACTCCCTAAACTATTAGACGCTTCAATAGAGCTTTATTAAGGAAAACCCAAGCGACCTTGCAGTTTTGTGGAACTGTCAATGTTGAGATAATAAGCCACAAGACCAAACGTTTTACGCGTACAAAATCTTCAGATCACGAGCCACAGGACGAACATTCTTACGTGTACGTAACCTTGTGACCATAATCCACAGAACCTACAGTTTATACGGGTGTTAATCTTGTGACCATAATCCACAGGACCTACAGTGTATATAGGTGTTTATCTTGTGACCATAATCCACAGGACCTACAGTTTATACGGGTGTTTATCTTGTGGTCATAATCCACAGGACCTACAGTGTATACGGGTGTTTATCTTGTGGTCATAATCCACAGGACCTACAGTGTATACGGGTGTTTATCTTGTAGTCATAATCCACAGGACCTACAGTGTATACGGGTGTTTATCTTGTGGTCATAATCCACAGGACCTACAGTGTATATAGGTGTTTATCTTGTAGTCATAATCCACAGGACCTACAGTGTATACGGGTGTTTATCTTGTGGTCATAATCCACAGGACCTACAGTGTATATAGGTGTTAATCTTGTGACCATAATCCACAGGACCTACAGTTTATATAGGTGTTTATCTTGTAGTCATAATCCACAGGACCTACAGTGTATACGGGTGTTTATCTTGTGGTCATAATCCACAGGACCTACAGTGTATATAGGTGTTAATCTTGTGACCATAATCCACAGGACCTACAGTTTATACGGGTGTTTATCTTGTGGTCATAATCCACAGGACCTACAGTGTATATAGGTGTTTATCTTGTGACCATAATCCACAGGACCTACAGTTTATACGGGTGTTTATCTTGTGACCATAATCCACAGGACCTACAGTTTATACGGGTGTTTATCTTGTGACCATAATCCACAGGACCTACAGTGTATATAGGTGTTTATCTTGTGACCATAATCCACAGGACCTACAGTTTATACGGGTGTTAATCTTGTGGTCATAATCCACAGGACCTACAGTGTATATAGGTGTTTATCTTGTGACCATAATCCACAGGACCTACAGTTTATACGGGTGTTTATCTTGTGGTCATAATCCACAGGACCTACAGTTTATACGGGTGTTAATCTTGTGATCTTAATCCACAGGACCTACAGTTTATACGGGTGTTAATCTTGTGATCATAATCCACAGGACCTACAGTTTATACGGGTGTTAATCTTGTGGTCATAATCCACAGGACGTACAGTGTATATAGGTGTTAATCTTGTGGTCATAATCCACAGGACCTACAGTTTATACGGGTGTTTATCTTGTGGTCATAATCCACAGGACCTACAGTGTATATAGGTGTTAATCTTGTGACCATAATCCACAGGACCTACAGTTTATACGGGTGTTAATCTTGTGATCATAATCCACAGGACCTACAGTTTATACGGGTGTTAATCTTGTGATCATAATCCACAGGACCTACAGTTTATACGGGTGTTTATCTTGTGATCATAATCCACAGGACCTACAGTTTATACGGGTGTTTATCTTGTGATCATAATCCACAGGACCTACACTTGAGCCCAGAATGATGAGATGTAAACGGTGTAATTTGCCATGTAGTGTATGTACGCTACAGCTAACACGAATTCTTCAAGAAAGAATGTGAACCCCTAATTTTCAGCGTAAGTATTATAAGAGCCGGCGGGCCCCGTGCAGCGCTCCAGCTCAGGCTACCTTTGTTATAAGTAGTGAAGGGACGCGTATCACGACACGTATGTTGTATACAAACGCCCTATGCTAAGTAAATACGTTTGATTACATTCGTTTTATTAAGTTATGCGTACGAAATGAAGTAGATTAATATTGTTGATTACCGAGCTCGATAGCTGCAGTCGCTTAAGTGCGGCCAGTATCCAGAATTCGGGGGTATAGTGAGTTCGAACCCCACTGTCGGCAGCCCTGAAGATGGTTTTCCGTGGTTTCCCCATTTTCACACCAGGCAAATGCTGGGGCTGTACCTTAATTAAGGCCACGACCGCTTCCTTCCCAGTCTTAGCCCTTTCCTGTCCCATCGTCGCCATAAGACCTATCTGTGTCGGTGCGACGTAAAGCCAATAGCAAAAAAAATTGTTACTTATGTATTAATGTAACTAACGATGGCAGTAGTAAGGACGACATAAAATGCAGACTAGCACAAGCAAGGAAGGCCTTTCTTAAGAAAAGAAATTTGCTCACTTCGAACATTGATACAGGAATTATAAAGATGATTTTGAAGACTTTCGTCTGGAGCGTGGCATTGTATGGAAGTGAAACATGGACGATAACTCGCTCAGGAAGAAAGAGAATAGAAGCTTTCGAAACGTTGTGTTAAAGAAGAATGCTGAAGGAGAGATGGATAGCTCAAATCACGAATCAAGAGATGAAAACTTACAACCTGCTTTCCAGTCTTTCACCGGGTCAGGGATGTAATGAATGAAACGTATATAGGCTATTAGTACGATGGGGTCGCCTCTCCCAAAGTGATTTATAACGGGCTGATGGATGCTATGAAATGATAATGGAGAGTGTTGCTGGAATGAATGACAGGGAAAACCGGAGTACCCGGAGAGAAACCTGTCCCGCCTCCGCTTTGTCCAGCACAAAGCTCATATGAAGTGACGGTATCCAGCGGTGAGAGGCCGACGCGCTGCCGTCTGAGCCACGGACGCTCTCTGCGAATCAAGGGATACTGAATTGAATTGCTGAGAGGCGATCTAACTGGCTAAATTTGACGAGAAAAAGAGATAGAATGATAGGACACATCTTAAGGCACCCAGGACTTGTGCAGTTGGTTTTTGAGGTAGTGTAGGTGGTAAGAACGGTAGGGGTAGACCAAGGTGTGAATTTGACAAGCAGATTAGAGCAGATGTAGGATGCAGCAGTTACATAGAAATGAAAAGTTTAGCATATGATAGGGTGGCATGGAGCGTTGCATCAAACCAGTCTATGGATGGAGCACTCTATCAACAACATGCGTAGGAACCAAAACTAATTATTTTGACATCTGACAAGTAAATACTCGTCTGACTACAACCTGTACTCAGTGTATTGTGTAAGCATAATATACTCAGCCAGCTGCAATCGCCCTCCAGCCTTTACTCTCTCACAGCCTAGCAACCATTCTTCACCTGCAGAAATACGTACGAGACAAGCTATCACAGTTGCGCCGTTCCCTGGCCGGCGGATCCCAGGCTTGCCGACTATTGATCGCAGTGGGCCCACGCTTGAGGAGGTTAACAGTTTCTTCCACAAGTCGTCTGATCAGCGGGAAATCTATGCGGTACATTTAGCAATTCTCTAGGGAAGTGTAGTGCAAAGTAAAGAAATGCTCATGTACTTATGTGACGCTACTATAAATTATTATACTGGAATATACTAAAGTTTCAAACATAGGTCGGAGGCGTAAAGGATGACAAAAGCAAGCATGATTCCAGACAGTTGGGAGCTTCAAAATATATAACTGTTAAAAGAGTAGCGATCAGTGAGACATTGATGTTTCAAAAGAACAGTGTCCGTCAACATGGGTAGATGTAAGGATGTGACAGCCGGGCCCATGCTCATATGGTGCGTGAAGTTGCTCGATTTTTTGGTACTTCTCAGTGGACTGTTCAACGTATCTACAAACAACGGTGTACTGCGCGTGGGTACGAAACACGATCCTGACTGAGAGGGACAGCTTCTGAAACAAAATCGCTTCCAAACACGACAGGAATTGCTGCAGTCAGTGAATGCAGGTCCATTCCAAACTGTTAGCGAGAGAACATTGCCACGAGAAGTGTATACAGTGACTTCGCAAGACACAGGTACACAAAGCTGCGCTAGAAGCTGACAGGCGGAATATAATGTGGTCTGACGAATCACATTTTTGCCTGTATTCCAATGAAGCAGGTCGTCGAATGCACCGAAAGCCAAATGAAGCATTTCATCCTGGATGTGTGCAAGGTCAGGCTCTATCCGGAGGTGGGGGTGCGATGTTTTGGGGGTGTTTTTCGTATCATCGATTGGGTTTGACCATTAACATAAACCGGATGATCAGGTGTTGCCTTGCAGTCAATCAATCAATCAATCAATCAATCAATCAATACTGATCTGCATTTAGGGCAGTCGCCCAGGTGGCAGATTCCCTATCTGTTGTTTTCCTAGCCATTTCTTAAATGATTTCAAAGAAATTGGAAATTTATTGAACATCTCCCTTGGTAAGTTATTTCAATCCCTAACTCCCCTTCCTATAAATGAATATTTGCCCCAGTTTGTCCTCTTGAATTCCAACTTTATCTTCATATTGTGATCTTTCCTACTTTTAAAGACGCCACTCAAAAGTATTCGTCTACTGTCATTCCACGCCATCTCTCCGCTGACAGCTCGGAACATACCACTTCGTCGAACAGCTCGCCTTTTTTCTCCCAGTTCTTCCCAGCCCAAACTTTGCAACATTTTTGTAACGCTACTCTTTTGTCGGGAATCACCCAGAACAAATCGAGCTGCTTTTCTTTGCATTTTCTCCAGTTCTTGAATCAAGTAATCCTGGTGAGGGTCCCATACACTGGAACCATACTCTAGGTTTGTTTTTTTAATAGATTTATTGATCAAATAAATAAATTACAGATTTTTTAATGTTACGTCTTCAAAGAAATATTGTAGTTTCGGTACGGACTGGATTGTCTTTTTTTAAATGCTGTTTACATGCTAGACACACCTAAGAAGTGATACAAACTCATTTCACAGAGTATTCTAGACAAAGACATTACTGTACTGTGTTCCAATTTCTCTCTGTTGAGGTTTTAGAGTCTGAAATGTATCCGAAATTCCTGTGGCACTTTCGTAATTCCTGTAACAAAACCAAACAAAGACACCAACAACAAGGTACTACTTATCACAAAGCACTTAGATAATGTCCACACACGTCGTTGACTCGGGGAGCAACACACGTCCATCTTGTTCTCTTCAGGTATGCACCGTAAAGTTCCTTGTCCAGCTGTCCATCAGTAGTCATTATAAAATGGATAGTGTGTCCAATTATCCATAGTGAAGAATTGTGCTTTGTCCTTGGGGTAAGGAGGTAATCTGGTCTTATGAATTGGTAAATTGAAATGTCGTATGGCTTTTAGTGCCGGGATATCCCAGGACGGGTTCGGCTCGCCAGGTGCAGGTCTTTCTATATGACACCAGTAGGCAACCTGCGCGTCGTTATGAGGATGAAATGATGAAGACAACACATGCACCCAGCCCCGTGCCATTGGAATTAACCAATTAAGGTTAAAATCCCCGACCCGGCCGGGAATCGAACCCGGGACCCTCTGAACCGAAGGCCAGTACGCTGACCGTTCAGCCAACGAGTCGGACTTATGAATTGGTCCTCTCTATTGATTGTGAAGTTCATTCGGTGAAGAAACGCTTTGGCTTGCATGTACACCGGTCTGACCCTCATACAAGTGGTCAGTCTGAAGTATTGAGTCACGTTGATTACAATATGAGCAGGAGTGCGAATCAGTCATTCGTATTCGATATAGCCGTTCTTTTGTTGGTACAATGTCATGGACTACCATATACCATGTAGATCGCTCTTTAGTAGGGAGATGAGGGGCACTAATGTTTTTCCAAAGTGTTTAAAGTCCGTGTTTGACGGCATTTGTTGAAATGAACGCATGAGTGGTGTAGGTGTTAGACGAAATAAATCAGCATAAGCCCGACGTGTTAATTGTACTTCTGGTACGAACTTGGCTTCCGTCAAATAGCACCATTCTTGCAAATAAATGCGGAGATACTTCAGGGCAGACGGGACAATCCGAAGATCAGGTGGATTGCGCAAGTCCGTCACAGTAGACCAGTCTTTCAGCCAAGCAGATGAGAAGCTCCGCTGATTCATTTCTATTTTTCTTCCACGACTCAAGAAGAGGGCTTGGTATTTAATGATGACGTTTACCAACCCAAGTCCACCAGCTGTTGGTGGAAGACACAAGGTAGTTATCGGTACTCGGAAGATATTGCCACGCCATATGTACCAGGAACTAGCACATATCTGTCTAGCAAACGTTGCAGGCAGTGGTAGTACTTGTGCAACATACCGACATTGTGACAGAAGGTATGTGTGGACAGTCCAGATCCTTTGGATTAGAGAGAGGTCTCGGCAGTAGAGTTCTTTTGCATAGACTTTTATCTTGTTGACAACAGGTCCCCAGTTTTGTTGATTCATGTCACTGGTCTTTCGAGTGTAATATAATCCAAGTATCTTGTGTGATTCTACCGTTTGAGTTGGGGTGGGAGTTGAGGTAATGATGCCCAGTCTCCTAAAGGAATCACTTTCGATTTACGATAGTTAATAGACAACCCAGATACTGCACTGAACTGTGCGAGAGCATTTAAATGTGGGACTACGACCATGCCATTTTAAACAGTTTAGCAGATACTGATGATTCACACTGTCAAACGCACGCTGGTAGTCTAAGGACACTAGTAAGCTCTGTGAATGAGTGCGTTCCGTGGACGCCACGTAATCACGCAGCGAACAGGTAACATCAAAAATTGTTCGTCCCGGCACTCCACAGTGTTGTGCAGGGTGAATGATGGAGGATAATAATGGTCGTAATCTGTTGACGAGAATTCTGGCTAATATTTTGTAATCGTAAGTTAGGAGGGTGATTGGGCGATAGTCATTGACAGTGATAGCTGTAGAGAACTTCTTTATCAGTACAACAATCCCCCGACGATGTGATTCACAGAGTTGTTTCCTCTGTAACACAGTGTTCAGGGCGCAGGTGAGGTCTTCTCCAATTATCGGCCAGCAGGTAGAGTAAAATTCCTGAGGTATTCCATCAATCCCAGGTGTTCTTGACCTCTTTCCTTGTCGCATCGCTTTTAAAACCTCTTCTTTGGTTATGGTCCTTCAAGGCTTGAGTTCTCTTCTCTCACCCGTGGAGGCTTACAGTCAGCAAAATAATTAATTTCGTTGTCGTGGGTGGGCTCGGCATCAAACAGTTGTCGATAAAAGGAATCGAAAGCCTTACTTATAATCGGTTGTGTTGTGTACTCTTGTTCTTCAGGGTCTTGAACTTATAATATGAGAGATGATCTGCAGCGCTTGAAGTCCTTCATAAAATGATAAAGATTGATCCGTTCATTTTCGATTGGTTCGTTGACCCGACTGTTTATTTTGAGTCCCTGCAGTCGTTTGTTATATTTAGCAAGTATTTTTGCTTTATAGCGGCTGATTTTACTCCTCTCTGGCGATGGCTGGTAGTTTTCTTGTAAGTCATAAATACACCTAAAATAAAGGTTTATTACACGTTCTTCGTCTTGATAAAGTTCGTAAGATTTTCGCTTAAAGAAATACTTTATTTGCGGCTTTACATACCGATCCCACCAATCAGCACAATCTTCATATCTAGTCTTCCTTTTGCTCCATTCTGACCAAAGCAATTTCAGCTCTTCAAGGATACTAGCATTCTGAAGACAGGTTACATTCATCTTCCAGTAAGAGCGTCCTCTAGGTATAAAATTTATATTTAATCTGATACGTAGGATAACAGCTTCATGATCAAAAAATGTGACTGGTACTACTTCTACACGACTTATGTCATTAGCTAAATTTTGAGGAACATAAAATCGATCCAGTCTTGCTGCTGAATTTGAAGAAAAGAAAGTAAATCCTGGGGTATTATGTTTTAGCACCCAAGATCACACATATGGAGATTTGTAACTAAAGTCTGTAAGCTGCTGCTCGGCTTAAAGGGACCTGTACAATCTACTACACGCAGTACACAGTTAAAAGCACCCCCCATCACATAATGCGTAGGCAAGGAGCGAAGTAAATATGTTAAGTCCGACTGGAAGAATTCGTTCCTTTCCTGGTGTTTATTACTCCCAGATGGTGCATAAACATTGTAAAACAGGTAATCTTGAAATCTGCCACTCATTCCACGACCAGAGGGAAACTTCTCTATGGATTGCAGTTCAATACCTGACTTAGTAAGGATAGCAGTACCTAGGTTGTCACTACCGTTTACACAGGCATTATAGTTTAATACCGAAGAAAAATCATTGATGGAGACCTCCTGTAGCATTACAAGATCTATATCATGACACTGTAGAAATTTCAGAAGAGCATGCATTGTAGTTGGTGATGAATTATTGTTGAAGTTGACCGTCCCCACTGTTAGTGTGAGGGTCATGACACTACAACAGAGAGAAAAATAGAATACAGTCCACATATCGATATTCTGTCAAACTATTTCTTCGTATTCCTGTCTTATACGGATGGTTTCGTTGTTTACTAGCTAACTTGCTTACTTTTTGCTGACCGGGGTTACATTTTGTTACGTCAAGCGATATTTCTGCTACTGGGTCCTCACTCCGCAATACTTCTTCTTCTAGGTCCATCTGACTGTTCCACGATCCGAGAGTGGGAGGATGCTGTTCTGTGATCACAGACCTATCCATATCAGACGAAGATAATGTACTTTCCGGAAGGCGCTGGCTCTCAGCTTGACCTTGTCAAAGGTTGAAGAGTGATGGGCATTGTATCAAGTTGTTGGTCTTCCTGTCTCAGTGCGTTTGTGATCGCGTTATTTTCTTGTATGGTTCCTTGATCTGATACGTGTATGTCCCTAATATCTAATGTTTCTTCTACTGATACGATATCTGAGTCTGTACTGTCATTTAAAGCTAATGGAAATTGGTCCCCTGCAGGTGCGTTAGCTATATCCTATGAATCGGCTGTTAACACTAGTGAGTTTACTATGTCCATATGTTCTAACTTATTGTCATGACTTGAGCCAGGTGTTGTAGGATTGACGTTGCTATATTTGCTACTTTCCACTGCACCGTTCGCTACCCTGCTCTGCACGGACGTTGGTTTCTTTACATCCGTGAGAGCGGGTTCTCTATCTGACCGTGCACTGTCAAATGAGGGAGGTTTGAATAGATCGCTCAATGTGAAGCGTGATCTAGATGCCGTCGATGGTTTGCTGTTAGTAAATCTGGTGAGACAATTAGTCCGAATATGAGAACAACTTCCACATGAAAAACAATGTTGCTCCTGTCCGGGATAGGTTACATATGCCTCATAACCCGCTACGTTGAGGATTGAAGGAATAGGCTTTTCAATTGACATGTGAACTACCCTTATTCCTGTATCGACTTGATAGCGGTATCTGTTTGACCACTTCTCGTTTTCTATCTGTTGTACCTTGCCATAATTCTGCAATACGTACTGTACCCGCTCGTTCGGTACTTCCGGAGGTATATTCATTAAGCGTACAATTATAAGTTATATTTCACCGGGCATGATTGTAACTGTCACTGAATCGCCATTCATTAATGTAAGATAATTTGAACTTCTAAGGGTATGTACGTACTTCTGGTAGCTTCTGTCATTAAATTTGAGATAGGCTGCATTCTGTATTCCAACTGGTTGAATTGTTTGTAGTTCATCATCACATACCTTTAGACCGTCTTCTATCCACTGGTGAATTTCGTGGGCTGTTGGTCTTTGTTGCTCCTTGCCGAATACAATTTTCAGGGTGTTTTGCCGTGTAATTTTGGATGCCATTTTTCCTAACTCTACTCGTTCAATAACTGGAACTTCAAATGAACAAACACTCACACTACCGTCCTCGTCAAGTTAGCAGGGCGCCGGCCAGACAACCTTCTTGTCCGGCTGTACAAGCAAGACTACCATGTTGGGGTCTTACCAGTGACTTATATGCACTCTCCTTTACATCCTTACTACAACCCCTAAACACCCTCATAACCATGTGCAGAGATCTGTACCCTTTATTTACATTTCCATTTTTGTGATTACCCCAATGAAGATCTTTCATATTATCACCTAAGTACTTACAATGATCCCCAAAGGGAACTTTCACCCCTTCAATACAGTAATTAAAACAGAGGACTTTTCCTATTTTAATCGGTCGGAGCTAAAGGGTAATAAGTCACAATATGTCTTTTTTTATTTTTCTAAGCGAAACATATAACCAATGTGATGCGCTTCGAACGGTGAAAGAAGGAATCAAGTCAGACTTCTTCCTCTTACCTCAATCATATACAGTGGCTCAAAAAAGTATTGGTCTGTCGGGATAGGCTACATATGAGGACGATGAATCTAAGGGAATGATGATAAAAATTGACATATACTAAAATCCCTGATTATTTATCATCTTGTGTAACATGTACATTGTAAGAAAAACACAATTCTTCCATATTCGTATAACTAAAAAGCCATAACTTAAAACAATCATTTTCACTTGCCACCAAAAAAGTATTGGTCTGAATTAACACACCCCAATTTCTTGATCCTTCTTGAACGTGTCAGTACTTGGTAGGTCCTCCTTTCCTCTTTATAATCTCAGCTAACCTATTTGGCATCGAACGTACCAAGGTTTCCGTAGTTTTCTATGGCATGTTATTCCATTCGGTGAGTAAGGCTTCTTTCAGGTCAGCTTTGTTTGATTTATGCTTTCTCACGTTTTGCTCCAAATAGTGCCACAAATTCTCGATGAGGTTGATAACGGGAAATTGTGGTGAAGTTTCCATCCGACGTGGTGTATAACAGCCATATCTTCGTCTTCAGGGCTGTGTGTTTGGGGTCGTTATCTTGCGTAAACGTATACTTTGCTGAGATTCCGATTTTTTTGTATAGGTGATGGAAGATGTGTCTTGAGGATGTTAATGTATGCTTTGTGATCCATTGTCCCTTCAATAAAGGCTAATTCACCTACACCATTCGCACGCATGCAACCCCACACCATCAGGGAACCACCTCCATGTTTCACAGTATCTGTCAAGTGGTTCCCTTGAAGTTCAGAATTCGTCTTCCTCCACACAGTCACTCGTCTATCTGACCTGAAGAGGGTAAATTTACTCTCATCAGTAAAAACGACTGTCTTCCAATCCTCATAGCTGTCATTTCTGTGATCTTTAGCGTACGCAAGTCTCTTCTTTCTGTTAGCCTTACTGATGTACGGCTTTCGAAGGGCTCTTCTGCCCTCATGTCCTCTTTCGCGCAGCACATTTCGGATGGTTTCAGATGACACTTGCATTCCTACATCTTGTTGTAACGCAGCTGCTATCTTCGGCGCACTTAGCTGAGGATTTTAGGCCACTTTACGCACAATGTGCCGTTTGTCTTGTACTATTACCTTTGAGGGACGGCCGCTTCTTTGCCTATTTTCTATTGTCTTTGTTCGTTTGTACCTGTCCACAATATTTTTAACAGTTGTAACAGCTCTTCCAATAATTTCACTTATGCCCTTGAAAGATTTACCTTCCTGAAATAGTCGCACTACAATCCTCCTTTCTTCCACGGTTGTTTCTTTCATTTTCCTTCCCACTGGTAACTGAACACGGAAACAGTGCTGAATATTACCTTCCGTCGTGTCAGCACAGACACAATGAGCCAGATACGGCAGACAGCACGATGTCACGATGATAGTGTGTACTAGACCAATACTTGTTTGGCGTGTAATGACGCACGCCGTTGTATTACTGGACCTTTTGCAAACAGCGTGAATCTCCTTGGCTCTATATTCAACCTACTGATGTATTTGACTGTCTTATATATCTGCATATGTATAATTCCATTATATGCACCATTATTTGTACCATACAGTTCCGTTCATACCACGGCTATGGACAGACCAATAATTTTTTGAGCCACTGTACCATGAATTGTTATACGGTGCAAGAAAGAACTAACTGTTTGAGTCGATTCCTTATAGCGCCGTATCTTGAATCTAATGTTGGCACCACCGACATGCACGACCTTCATTTCTTTCTCTGCAACTCCTCGGCAATTTCGCGCTATAATATTGTCATTGTTTACATTGATAAAACGTGGAAGATAGGTTTGTCATGTCGCCAAAACGGAAAACGAACGACGCTTCCCATAAAAGGAATATAATCAAACGTGTTATAGTGAAAGGTTTAAAATACACAAATCATAGTGGAAATGTTGTGAATGAAAAGACAATAGTAGACGACTGCAGGCAAGTAGTTTATCACGCCATGGTTTGTCACTAAGGCACATTTCCGGTAATGAATACAGCGCACTATTTCAGCATGGTTAGTATTTTTACGAACCTTGTTTCCAGATGTCGGAGGAAATGTTTCCAAACTATAGGTGATGATATGAAGAGACCTTTCACAATATGCCAGACAAAAGCACGCGAGATGTATACTTACAGAGTCTCATCAAAGCGGTGCAAGTTAAACAGCGCAGACCTAGGGTAAAAGATGGCCTACAAAAAAAACAGACGCATTGCAAGTTTTCAATATTTTGTTATGGATGGGGCGTTTAGGACAGTGGTCTGTCGTCAAGCTTTCTGTAGCTTACACGCTATAGGGACAAAACGAGTGTTTAATTTGACACGAAGTCTGCTTAGGGGTGAACAACCGATAGACAAGAGGGGCAGAACACCAGCTGTGAACAAGATTCCTGGAAATGTGACTCAGAACATTGATGAGCACATCAGATAATTCCCGGTGAAATCTTCGCATTATGCTGGGAAAGAAACGCAGTACTTAGATGTTAAACAAATGCATGAAATGTACTGCAGCACACACCAAAAAACTAAAGTCAAATATGATTTTTACAGGCAATACTTCCGTGATAATTTTAATTATCGTTTCGGAAGACCGTAAATAAACACATGTTCTTTATGTGAAGAGCTTGCTAAAATAAAGAGTCCTCACTTAAATGACAATGTTAAATTAGCAGCCAAAGCAGAGTTGGAAGTACATCTTCGTCGGAGTCGGAAATTTTACAGTTCCCTACACAGCATGAAGACCTTATGTAATGTGAACGATGGGACATGTGCTTTGGCTTTAAACTTACACACGTTGCACAGGCGGTTGAATGAGACTCCTGAGTTTGGTCATGGGTTCAATTCCACGTGTCCACTAAGAGCAACGTGGGGTAATGATGCTCCTCGCCAGGCGCCCCCTACCCGTTGCTGCGGTAGGCCGTAGACCTTCACTTCACTTTAGATGCCATTAACAAGGGTTCTTTAATTTCTAAATTCGTGCAAAATTCTCGGTTTGTCAAGGAATGCTTCGGTACTATTTATACAGAAGTTATCACACTTTTACCATTGAATGAAATGGCGTATGGCTTTTAGTGCCGGGGTAGCCGAGGACATGTACGGCTCGCCAGATGCAGGTCTTTTGATATGACACCCGTAGGCGACCTGCACGTCGTGATGATAATTATTATGAAGACGACACATACACCCAGCCCCCGCGCCAGCGAAATTAACCAATGATGGTTAAAATTCCCGACCATGCCGGGAATCGAATCCGGGACTCCTGTGACCAGAGGTCAGCACGCTAACTATTCAGCCATGGAACCGGACTTTTTTTAAAAAACACGACACAAACTCTGAGAACTCGTATCACTACAGAGCTGCTTGCCGCCATCTTGTACATGATAGGAGTGGGAAGGAACGGCCGTGGCCTTAAGGTGGAGCACCAGAATTTGTCTGGTGTGAAAATGGGAAACCACGAAAAACCATCTTGAGGGCTGCCGATAGTGGGGTTCGAACCCACTATCTCTCGAATGCAAGCTCACAGCTGAGCGCCCCTAACAGCACGGCTAATTAAAAGCATCGTCGGAAGACTGTGAAGATGAAGCGACAGAAGCAGTAAATAGGAAAGTCCCTGCAACTGTAGTTCACCGCGCGCAGTGGCAGTCTGACATCAGGCTGCACCTTTCCACTCCAAGCCCTTTCGTATCCCATCATCGCTAGGAGACAGACACTTGCTTTTCCTTTCTTATTACTTTGAAGAAATGAACCACGTCTGAAGCTTTACGTGCATTCACATTTTATCCTAGCAAGACACCATCCAACATTTATCTGGATACATAATTAGTTATTTATAATACAACGTAACTCACTCGTGAGGGATCTACGTAACGCTGCCCGCGTGCCCCAGTTTCATTCCTAGACTTGTGAGGGAGTGCTGTTTAGAGGCTCACGCAGCTTACGAGCAGTTATCTGACGTTGAGATTGCTGTCCATGTTTAGAAAGCCAACATGATTCGTCGTGCTGACCACACGTCACCTCTCAGTCTGCAGGCCTTCCTGCTGAGCAGCGGGCGCTTGATAGACTGAAGTGTGACCTTCATTGAGAAAGCTAATCGTATTCGTTTAAAGAAATGCTATTAAGGGTTGGAATGAGCGGCTCAGGCGGGACCCAAGTTGCTTTACGTCGCACCGACACAGAGTGGTCAGGACAGGCCTAGTAATGGGAAGGAACGGCCGTGGCCATGGAAAACCATCTTCTGGGCTGCCGGGAGTGGGATTCGAACCCACAACTGCGCGGCCCAACTCGCCCGTAGTTAAAGGTAGAACTCCATCGGGACAAAATTCCGGCACCTCGACGTCTCTGAGAACCATAAATGTAGTTAGTGGGACGTTTAACCAGCAGTAGTATGAGAACAAGCACATCACAGTACATCTCCCCTATCGCCCCCTCTTCATTTTCATTGTATGCCTAGAAGTGGTGTAAATAATAAAGCAGTTTTATTATTTTAAACAAATTTATTACCATATATAAAACCAGCCAAAGCAGTTTTATCCGGTCTCTAAAATAAAACAGAAAAAAGTTTAAATGAAAATTTGTACAGAGTTTTTAAGAACAAATCGGAATCTGGAAAAATTGAGAAAGCTGACAGTTAAAATTTGAAAAAATAAATGAAAGTTTGAAAACTTTGTTATTGTTTTTATTTTACCTTTTCAGTGGCTGCCTTGTGCTTGGTGGATTTCAGTTATAGATTGAATATCCGGCTTTATATTCGTCAAGTTTGGCACAATTCTCCTTTGAAGCAAATGTCCAACTTATTTCTTTATTTTGTGAGGAGCTGGACAACAGAACTAAAACCTTTTTCAGCTACGAATGTTGACGGGAACGAGATGAGAAGTGGCTCAGGTTTTCCCCACAGCAGCTTCACCCAGTCTACCTCGTAACAACTCTGCTTGAAAATGATTTTCGCCTCACAGTCATACTTCAGATCTAGAAACTCCGTCTGCAAGGAGTTATCAAGTTTATTCACAGCTTCAAACGAGAATGCATCTAGAATCCAATTCGGAAATTGTAACTTGGTCAAATTTTCAAATCTTGATTCCATATCAGATTTTAACTGGTCAAGATGATCAGTAAAAATTAGGAATTTGTCTTCTGGGAGTTGAGGAGTCTGAATCAGCTCTTTACCTTGTGAATATCAAACTTGGCGATGAATGATGAAACCATTCCTATGGGCTTGATAAGGTTCGTCTTGTTTCCTTGAAGCCTTATACTGACTTCGTTCATTTTTTCGAAAGTATCTGTAAAGTAAGAGAGTTCAAACTTGGGTTGCTTCAAATTCTCACTTACAACAGGATCAGACGTGTCGAGAAAATCAGTAACCGTGTCAAATAAATCGAAGAAATGGCGCAAACAATTTCCTTTGGAAAGCCACCTCACGCCGTATGTAGAAGCAAGCGTTCGAATTCCTCATCATTTTAGTGGTAAAGTTGTCGGAACAGACGGTCACTGAGAGAATTAGCTTTGATATTGTTGACACCAGTAATAACCCTTCATGCAGGACGCCACTCAATTATTTCGCAGCTAAGTGTTGACGATGAATGACACAGTGATTAGTGATGACCTCTGGCACTTCTTTCTTAAGGTGGGCTAGAAATCCAGCATGACATTATTTTACGTATGAAAAGTTACTACATTTCTGAAAATTTCTTGATATCACGGGAGTGACACGTGTCAAGGGGGTAGCTACTTTCCGTCCCACGTTCTGGGATACGTGACGTCATCCGCACGTGTCGTACGTGGAAGGATACCGAAGAAAGTTTGAGACTGCTAAGCCATTTTGGTGGGTTATTTCAGAAGAGCGCGTGTGTATAGCGTCCCCACGCGAAGTCGACAGACAAGTAGTGCCTATCAAATGAGGTCATTTAACCAGTTAAATTAATAAATATAAATTTTAAATGTCCAGGATCACTACTGCTAGTGAGTTAATAAATACATGGTTACCTCCAAAACTCTTTTAAATACGGTTCATTTAAGTCAGAATGATTACGCAAATTTCTTGGCGGCAAAGGGAAAATGCCTGGAGAGAGGGGGTAATGGCTATAAATATAGAAGGGACGCCATGATGAAACCCCTGCATTGTGTTACTGAATCTTGCGCGAGAGAGTTAGACTGTTCTGTAAATCAAGCGACCAAGTAGACTAAGTCCGACGAACAGATTTTGGCCGATGTGGCTGGGGTCTTGAATCCAAATGGATTTTGTTTGAGCAAAGGTAGTCTTATAAAAAGGAGGTCAAGATATTGCACAAGAAGTATAAAGCTGTAAAATATTTTTGTGTTGTGCGGGCAGTAACTACCATCAGTCGAGTGCGATCAACGGAGACACGTGTGAAGGGTATTTCTTTTTTTATGTATTTTATTTCCAGGAAAATAAAAAGATATTATGATGTACAGCCAGAAATGTAAAAGGGCTAGATAAAGTGACGGAAGGTCACTGGTGATCCTAAGGATGGAATCCGGCGTCGATTTAAGGTAGGTGCCTTGCCATCTTACCACCTACTATATCTTGTTTTGTGATGTCAAACCTATGTGCATTTGAAATGGGTTTTTATGACGCAGTTGGTCACCCATATGTTTTTTGGCGAATGTCAAAATATGACGAAAGGTCATTTGTTTTATTTTCTGCTTCGATAAATTTAAAATATTGTGAGTGCCGTGTGACATGTAAAAGTTATTAGCGAGGGCTTCGAAGTGATATCACCTCCAGAGTAGATCGTCAATTTCCGTGAATTTTTTGCCTATACTTTTGTGATGTTAATTGAGATAATTTTATCTGACGTAAAAATTTTCTGTTTGAATTTTTGACGTAAATAATGTAAGAAATCCATGGTTACGCATTTTCAATCGAGTGGAAGCGCGCTGTCGGGTTGAGAATATAGAGTGGTGAATTTTGTCACGAAGCGAAACGTGATTCTATATCCATTTAAACTGTGTCCGACTGACAAAAAAATTTGTAGAATTTTGACAGCCATTTTGTGAAATCCAGTTTTGGAGAATACGAGATCATTATGCGCAGTGTTCATTATTAATGTATTTGTGCGTATTAGGCGTCGTGGATTCCAAGTATTTTTATTCCAGTCTTGTTTGTCAGTGAGAGCCGTCCAGTGGAGACGAGAGTTCAGAGTTATCGTATGAGTTGAGATGGGATTTGTGAATCAGGTGATTGGAAGCCTATAAATGTTCCGGGATATGTATAAGCCTTAGGAAGATTTTGTGTAATGATTGGGATGGAAAGTAGAATGCAAGAATCCATGCCGGTATTAATTTGCGATGTGTACAATTATAGTAGGGAATTTTGAAGTATAATCTATGTGCACTTTGCTGGTCAGAAATATCGTATTTGTTTAATTGTCGGCGAAGCTAAAGGTTTCATTCTGAGAGGCCAGTCAAGCAAGACGAACAGATGTTTCATATCACTGTAGAGCGGGGTCGAGGTTCAATACCGTCAGCTGATAGGCGTTCACAGCTCGAATAACGGACAGTGCAGAGTGTGCTACGCATTGGCACGACATTGCATTTCCTGGCAGTGGATATCAATAATTACGAAATCTAGTTGAAATTTTCATCCGGGAATAACGTGTGTGTTATTAGATACTGTAAATGTGTTTAATTGAGATTGTAATGTACATTTGAGACCACGAACTTAGAGTATAATGAGTAAGGTTAGCCAATTTCAGGGTTGTCCAAAGTATAGAGTGATGGTAATGATGATTGTTTTGTTTGTGAGGGGCGCACAAAGCTTCACGGAAATGATATGACAAAGATATGACATCGTAATCGGTTAACATTGTACGGCGAGTTACTTATGGTTTTGTACTTAATTATCAGGGTTATCCAAGTAGTAATAATGGTTAGTATTAAATTAAATTAAAGTTTGATGTCACGAAACAAGATAAATACTTGAAATAAGTGATGTAAATTTTTTTCCAGCTACCGACGATATCCATCCAACATGATTAAAAATTAATTACGTCAAGATGTTAAGTAGGGACATGTGAAAGAAACCATTCGTCCGCGGAGATAGAATTTGTTGTTCATTAAGATTTCATGGAATCATTTAAATTTATTTAATTATTAAATTCAGTGGAAACGTATTTTGAAATAACTTTAAATCAAGCGAATAACTTGGAGATGCATTCTGGAAATCTTAGTTTGTTTTCTGGGGAATATGTAAATGTTAACGTAACGATTAAGGGGACATATCCGAAGGTAATGGATTTTACTGCCACAAAGTATTGTGAGCATTGTTGTTGTTGTTGCATTATTTAACTCTGATTGATTGATTGAGCAGTAAATGTGCTGGGTTAGTAAAGTGGAAACTTTGGTCATCAACCGATGTAACTTAAGTGTGTTTAGCCTTCAGCTTAGAAACTTGGATGGCCATGGGGTCATCAACCTCAGTGACTTAGAGTAGGGCCATATGCCACCGTAGCATCATTTTCCTTGCGGTCATCATCCACAATGACTTTAAAGTAACTTAGAAGTTTAGATGTCGGTCCATGACATAGTCGCAGGTCACATCGATCCAATTAAGGGTCCATGCCGTATAACCACTGTGTGGCACACACCGATTGGACTGCCTTAATTATACCCAGAGTTCAGAGTTCGTGTTACGAGGACTGGACCATAAAGAATCACTATGATGGTACATGTAGTCGCACATGGAAGCCGTATCTAAGGATTTCCAGAGTTTCTTTTCTTAAATTAATAATTGAGACAATGGTTTCTAGTAAGGATGCCCATCAGGCAGTTATGTCAAAGGCTCACACCAGTGTTCTGACCTGTGTAAAATGATTGTGGTGTCCAGTGGACACGATTGGATTCTAATCATACCGATGATAAAATGATTACCTCTTCAGAGATTACTTGAATAAATAGGAATATTTTTAAACAGACCTTTTATTTGAGTAGATAGATTAGAATTACTGAACCCTACCTTTACCTCAGCAAGTGACGAAGAACCCGATAGGACCCAAGAGACAGATCTCATGAAAATTTGCTGATAGGTAAGGAAGGTAGGTATCCTTCATAGTTGACCAAAGGGTTCAGTGTCAGTGATCAAAGTTCGAGCAAACAACATTTCCTCGGTAATTTCCTTTTGTTCATTGATAAACCTCACATAACCTAATGAAATTGCTTTGTTATCAATCACAGTTGATTCATAAATCTGCAATGCAAATTTACTTATTTTCAATAAATTGGTGAGTTTGGATTCAACTTCCGTGGCCATTTCGTCAACTCGCCCGGAAACAGTATTGTTGCTCAAAGGAACCGATTGACTTATCTTATTACTAGGGCCCTCGCCTGGCATGATTCCAACAATTCTTTTGGTAGCCGGTAAAACAAGAGTTTCGGCAATTGTGTGAGGTTTACCACATTTAGCGATAAATAAAGACACCTCGTAAGAAGCAAGACGACTTTTGTCAAGATCAGTTGCTCGTTTTTTAAATAATTCACACACATTAGGCCGTTTATCAGCTTTGAGGTGTTGAAAATAACTAAGTTCTTTCCTCTCTTTATCACTGTGTACTCTTGCTAAATGATCTTTCAATCGCGAAGGCTTCATGGCTTCATTACTAGTAAATGTTTTACTGCACGAAAGACAATGTGTTAACTGCACATTTTGCGGTGACGCGATAAAACCAAATTTAAATACGCAGCTGAGTATTGACGACGCTGCTTCTTTCTTGAATCCATTGTGCATGAACTTCTACACTTCAAAACAAACGCAAAAAAGACACGCACAAAAAGTGGTGGTGAGGCACACAAAGGCTAGTTAAGACTGAAGACAATACGAGCGCATAAACTTAGCCTTCAGACTCTACTGCAAGATTACTCTGTTTCAATGTGTGTAGTTAGTGAGACCTGGCTGAAGGATACTACACCCTTTCAGCTTCCAGGCTACAATTTTATAAGAAGTGATCGTGGTGATGGTTATGGAGGGGTTGGAATTCTCCTCCAGAAGAACATAATTTATGATCAAGTAACTCTTAATCTTCGAGGGTCTAAACTGGAAACATGTGCCATGAAGGTTAACTACAGGGGTTCACCGTTAACTATTGTTTCTGCATACCGATCACCTAACCAACTGGTATCTGTACACGAACTGCGTCGACCCTTTTCCCAACTTTCACAGCATGTAGTTATCTTCGGGGACTTCAACTCACACCACTTCAATTGGGGAAGTTCTTCTACTGACTCACATGGAATACAACTCATGGGTGTAGCTGAAGAAGAAAACTTAGTGCTACTGAATGATGGGTCCCCTACCCGAATTTCCCGACCTAATCAAGCTCTTTCGGCAGTAGATGTTACTTTTGCATCTCCTTCAATAGCACTCGACTTCTCCTGGCAGGTTCTACAGGACACTCTAGGATCTGACCACTTTCCAATATTATTAACATCGACTAACACATCAACCATTCCTCATACCATCTACCCAACATATCGTTGGAAAATTCGACAAGCTGATTGGGCAAGTTACAAGGAGGCAATAGATCTCATGCTGGAAGAATACAACGAAACGAATGACATTGTCAGAGACTACGAAACATTCTGCGATTCCATTAATCGAGCAGCCTGCCTTATAATTCCACAAAACAGACCATATGCATACAGCAAACGACCTCCAACTCCCTGGTGGGATAACGAATGTCAAGCTGCGCTGAATGACAGGCGTGTGGCACTCCATCAGTATAAACAGGACGCTTCTGAAGCTAACTTCCTCACCGTACAACAAACTCAAGCTAAAGCAAAACGCTTATTCAAGCTTAAAAAGCGTCAGGGTTGGCGCCAATATTGTACTTCTCTCAACTCATCTATCTCTCCTGCTACGATGTGGCGGAATATTCGTCGTTTCCGAAACTCACAGAACTGCCCTCAGTTTACATCTACATGTACGATACCAATAAAAGAGGACATCCTGAGACAAATGGCCCCTCCTTCAGCTCATATAGGTTATTTACCACGCAATAGCCATGAAGATAATTTCCATCCACTACTTCGTCCATTTGAATTTCAAGAACTTATTAAAGCCTTGACAACGAATAATAATACTTCCCCAGGAACAGATAACATCCATTACACAATGTTACTCAACATGTCTAGTGATGGACATAAGAAACTACTTAAGCTGATGAACAGGATGTGGTTTCAGAGAGTGCATCCTCCGTCATTTAAACTTATTCCTCTGGTACCATTATTGAAGAATGGAAAAAATCCACGACTGTCTTCATACTATCGCTCACTGTCCTTGATATCCTGCTTGTACAAGACTATGGAAAGGATGATTAAGCATCGATTAGAATGGTGGGTAGAACAACACAAGCTGCTACCACCTCAACAAATGGGTTTTCGACGTGGGAAAGGTACAATAGATACACTTGTACATCTAATTACAGACATCCAACTTGGTCTGAGCAATAACAATTACGTTGTGGCATTGTACACTGATCTGTCTTCTGCGTATTATAGCGTGCTTATTCCCGTCTTAGAAGACAAATTACGCTTCCTACATCTCCCAGAGGACTTTATTGGGAACCTCAGTTGCCTCCTACAAGATAGACATCTCATCATGTTTCACAGTGGCACGATAATTCGTCCTCGAATGACATCCCAAGGCCTTCCACAAGGCTCTATCTTGCCTCCTTTGCTTTTTAACATATACACAGCAGACCTCACATCTATATTTCCTCCTGAGATACAAGTTCTTCAGTATGCTGATGATATTTGCATTTATACAGAAGCTGAATGCTTGGACAAGTGTCAAGAACAGATGACGGTTGCCATCAGGACTTTCACTCCTTGGCTTCATAACCATGGTTTAACGATATCTGCAGGAAAATCAGCAGTCTCTATCTACACTCGACATTCGAGACCCCCACTGGACACGATTCATCTGGGTACCTACTCATTTCCCTACAAGGTGGTGGTGCCTTATCTAGGACTTCTCATCGATCATAAATTGACATGGTCTCCACATATTCATCATGTGCTCCGTAAGTGTGATATTTCAGTCAATATTTTACGAGCCATTAGCGGCTCTTGGTGGGGCTGTGACCCGAAAATTGCGCTGCAACTGTACAGAACTTTGATTCGACCTCTCCTGGATTATGGAAGTGGATGTTTTGCTACGGCTTCCAAAACATTGTTAACTAAACTAGACAAATGTCAGTATAAGGCCCTTAGACTCTGCATAGGAGCAATGCAGTCTACACCTACAAATGCTCTGCTACTTGAAACATTTGAACCTCCTCTCCATCTACGAAGGCAGTATCTGGCGGGGAAATATATATTCAAACTTTTTCAATACAGGAAGTCTCCAATACTTCACAAGATATCCAAGCTGACTACCCTAGTACTGACTTCACGGTACTGGAGAAAGAAACGTCAACCGATCCTAGTGGATGAATTTACCAATCTCAGTGGTTGCAGACGTATTATAAGCACTACAGATACCCATCCCAGTTTTAACTGTTCTTTTGAAACTACTATTAAGAAACTGGATATCCGACTAGAAACATCATTTGAGACTACTGTAAACTGTAACGATGTCAGCCTGAAACGTTACCTGGCAGAATGGCCACACGTCCGACACATCTACACAGATGGATCAAAGGACTGTAATACAGTGGGTAGTGCCTTTATCGATGTTCAATCCGGCAGCGGTGGTAAATTCAAGCTACCTCCGACAGCATCTATATTTACGGCTGAGCTTACAGCGATTTTGGGGGCCCTCGAATACGCTGCAAATCTTCCTGAGCGGTTGATTGTGGTGTTGTCTGATTCTAGATCAGCACTGCAGAGTCTACATACCATTAACTCACGGACAACATCCTTGATTCTCGTACACGAGATTATTGCACAGGTACATCGACTTGAGACACAGGGGAAGAAAGTTTCATTTGTGTGGGTAAAAGCCCATGTAGGAGTCCCAGGCAATGAGCTAGCAGACAAAGCAGCACGATCTGCTGCCACTGAAGGCCAACAGACATACACGACAGTTCCAGCATCGGATTACACCTCCTTGCTTCGTCGACGGCAATTGACGGCGTGGAACAACGAGTGGCATGATACCTCCCAACAACGCGGAAAACACTATGCCACTATCCATCCAGATATTCCGAACGTTCTTTTGCACCATCAGCGTCCCTATTCGCGTCAATTCATCAGAGCAATCGCAAGAATGAAGTTTCATCATGGTTGTTTCCCTCAGCATCTGCACAAAATCCAAGTACTACGACCTCCCTTCTGTTCATGTTCAGCTGATACAGTTGCCGATCTTAATCATATATTCTTTGGATGTCCACACCACTTTGTTCGCACTACCTGCCTACTACAAAATTTATTGGCATTGAGTTACCAATTACCCCCTATTCTTTCGTCAATTCTCCACAAAAGTGACCAATCTGCTTACTTTGAGTTATATGCATTTCTTTCTGACATTGGACTGCGAATCTAAGACCTTCACCTAGCATCGAAACTTACCCTATCAGAACTACAACACTCCTATCTTCTTCTGATCCACGGCCTACTCACGCGTACCACTGGATGTCCTCATAGGTCTTATGATGAGAAGACGAATCCATCTCTCCCGTCTCCGAGCAATAAATAAAATAAATAAATAAAAACGTAAGTTCCTAAAAATCCCTTCCATTCATAATTCACTGGCTGAGTGGGCTTTGACCCGAATGCCAAAAATTATAAATTATATATATATAAGACTGAAGACGAATGTAGATCAGTGGCAAGTGTGTTGTGATGGCACGAGTCGGCCGCGCTGAGCAACAATATGTGGCCGGCCCCGTGGTGTAGGGGTAGTGTGCCCGCCTCTCGCCCAGAGCCTCCGGGTTCGATTCCCGGCCCGGTCAGGGATTTTTCTCTCGGCCTGAGGGCTGGTTCGAGGTCCACTCAGCCTACGTGATTAGAATTGAGGAGTTATCTGACGGTGAGATGGCGGCCCCGGTCCCTCGTAATCTGCAGGCCTTCAGGCTGAGCAGCGGCCGCTGGGCAGGCCAAGGCCCTTTCAAGGGCCTTATATGCCGTGGGGTTTGGGGGTGGAGATGGGTGAGTGCAGTGAACTCGCCGGCTGAGAATAGCCAGTGACCCGGCAACTTCTGCTTTGCAGTACTATTTTAATATTTCCCCTTTGAATGCTCATCGCCCCCAAATCGCCCCCCCCCCCACGTATTTATTGCCCCTCTGATAACCCAAATCGCCCACTTGGGGGCGATCACAGTGTTAGACTCTTAAGAAAGTTGACCTTCTCCATTGTCACTTAAAATACCATTTACAGTTTCGTCGACTACCTCGTTCCAGACATTCTTCACTAGCAACAGTAAAAGACGTTCTTCCTGAGCGCTGACAGTTGTTCATCTGGTCGTTCTTACTTCTAAGAGCCATGTTAAAAATTATTTCTCAGACTTTAGAGCGTGCAACTTTAGGGTATATTTTTTTCTTCTTTTTACAACTGGCTTTACTTTCACAAACACAGAGAGGTTTTATGGCGAAGATGGGATAGGAAAGGGCTAGTAATGGGAAGGAAGTCCCCGTGGCCTTACGGTGCGTGTAATGAAAATAGGAAACCACGGAAAACCACCTTCAGGGCTGCCGACAGTGGGGTTCGAACCCACTATCTCCCGGATGCAAGCTCATAGGTGCGCGCCCCTAACCGCACGCCCAACTCGCCCGGTAGAGTTAGTTTCAGTACATGGAATTTATTCCAATATTTATGCCAATTCAAATACCTGACAACTGGGCGGGGCAGAAGGATTACTTTACTGCGTGCACATCTCCATTAGCTATAATGTAGCACACAAGCTGAAGAAAACACTTCCTCAATTTACTGACGAAAACTTGATCTTTCATATTTGTAAGTATTGTATCTCATGTTAAATGTATTGTTAATTCTTCGCATTTTAATTTTATTATCAAAATATAAATCACCTCCCACGTATACACAAACCCTGTGGGCTCAATTGTTTCTGTGGAAAGTGGACCTGCGAGGAACCCTACGCTCACTCTTTTAAAGCGACTGTACGTCAGTTCAATAAACTGCATGGTATTCTTCTCATTAATGACTAACTGATGCGCGTCTTGAATGAATAAATGTGCACAGCGTTTTGATTGGAAGTACTGTGGCCATATATAAATAACAAGCACATGACAATAAGTCGAAATCAAAATAAAATAATTATTCCTCCATTATTCAGGAGATTTAGCACCAACCAACTCGTTGTTTTTACGTCCCACTAACCACTTTTACTGTTTTCGGAGACGCCGAGGAGCCGGAATTTAGCCCCGCAGGAGATCTTTTACGTGCTAGCAAACCTACCGGCATGAGGCTGACGTATTAGAGCACCTTAAAATACCTCCGGACTGAGCCAAGTTGGGGTCCGGCACCTTAGGGTTCTACAGGCTATATTCACCTCACTGTCAGACTTCACACCGAAATAAGTTCTATTTCCACGATGTGGAACGTTCATCAGTGGTATAAGATATCAACATTAACTTCGTTTTTTAAATGCAACTAAAGTAATTCCTGATACTAACCTGAATTCTGTCTATCAGACAATGAAAAACACAACAAAGCCCAAGCACCAAATTAAGCTCACAACTGTAAAACCCAAGAAATCAGAGACATACAAGAGAAAGAAACCAGTGCCTTCGATTACCGTACGAGCCTATGCGAGGTCCACAATTTGTCTTCTGTTATTCAGTGCCTGTTTAGTGTTTTGGTCTCTGCAGATAACAAAAATATCGAAATGTCATGCAACGGATGCGCAGGACAAAACTAAAACTACATAGTGTTCCGGTTTATGTAATATGGAGTCCATTCTACTCGAAGAGTGCATTAAAGCAAGCTCTCTGCTCGAAGTCACGTGGTCGAGCGGAACACACCTGGCAGGCTACTCTGAGATGTGTCCCTTCCGTTTAAGACAGAGAAGGCAATTTTTGGTGCTTCGAAATCACAAAGTTCTCGCTTTGATTCGTATATTTAGCATGTCGCAGCGTTTATACATTTATGATACATTTAGGTAATCTATTTTGATAATATTAAGTGAAATTAGAATCGCATTTGCATAGAGCTAATAGTAAAATACAAATGCATTAAGTATAATCTATTTTAAATTGAATAGAGCATAACATGGAAAAGGGAACAAAGTTACACTGATGCAAAATTCACTAAATTCATGTGCTCTTTCCTCTCTTGAAAATGAAAACCTACAACCTGTTTTCCAGTCATTGACCGGGTCAGGGATGGAATGAATGAAGCAGATATAGGCTGTTAGTACGATGGGGTCGCCACTCCCAAAGTGATTATTAATGACTGATAGATGCTATGAAATGAGAATGGAGAGTGTTGCTGGAATGAATGATGACAGAGAAAACCGGAGTACCCGGAGAAAAACCTCTCCCGCCTCCGCTTTGTCCAGCACAAATCTCACATGGAGTGACGGTATCCAGCGGTGAGAGGCCGACGCGCTGCCGCTTGAATCACGGAGGCTCCTTCTTTCCTCTCTTATCACTCACAAATAAATTATATTTGCTGAAGTTGGCTACTTGGGCAAAGTCTACGTGAACATTTCTCGCTTTAAATATGAACAACAAACAATGTTTAGTTTAAAAAATCGCCTATTTCGCAGTTTGGTATAAATTTCGCATTTTAAGTAAATTTAATGTTTTATCTCTTATTCAAAACACACTAAAGAGGGATTTACACGCCGTGCAGAAAGAAAATGCCAAAATACATGTGGCGTTATATCCGTATTCAAAACGCAAGTAAGACAAGGGAGACCAAGCTTAACGTGGAGAGGTTTGGTAAAACTTGAAAAGCATCAATACCAGACTAAAAACTCCATATGGTTATGTTATAGGAAACATTCGAAGATTATGTACGATTAATGAAAAATATTCAGGTATGAAGCGGTTCATCAAACATGTACAAGCTTAGTTGCAAGGAAAACAAAATTGTCTCCATTGTCTCAATATATGCTACAATAATATGGTTCTAAACTTAAGCATTTATTTCCTGTATAAATAGTTCAATCTGACATTCCGTCTTTTTGCAGGGGACTCAGCGGCAAGGAAACCTTTCTGGACAGTAATAAAGCATCTTTGAAAGGGAGAGAAAGGGGAATTGGATAGCGTACTGGATAAATCAGGTGATCAAGCGCGTTCGCCGTGCTGTTAGGGGCACGCAGCTGTGCGCTTGCATTCGGTAGATAGTGGGTTTGAATCCCACTGTCGGCTGCCCTGAAGTTGGTTTTCCGTGGTTTCACATTTTCACACCAGGCTGTACCTTAATTAAGGCCAGGATACTTCCTTCCCACTCCTAGCTATTTCCTATCCCATCGTCGCCACAAGATCCACCTGTATTGGTACGACGTAAAGACAACTGTAAAAAAATAATCGGGTGAACGGAGTAGGTCCGAAGGAAACTCTGGACACAGTAACGAAGAACACAGTTAACGATGATGTGAGGGAGTGGAGAAGATGGAAAACAAACCACAGCACCACTTGGTAAGATTGCACCTGAAATCGAGAAATATTGTGGAAAAGCAACATGACGACTATGATGATGATGATGATATTGGTTTTACATCCTACGTTTGCAGTTTTCGGAAATGCCGAGAGTAGGGTAATTTAAATGGTCCTGGTCTGATCCGGTATGTGACGTCACAGCTCACAGGACTTTACGCTGGCTGCGTGCCCAGGGAGCTAACACTACACAGAAACGGGCTAACTGCATAATAATGCAGGTCTAACGTTACGCTGATCAGGTGTTAACATACCCGGTTGGCCTTCCCTCCACCCTGGCTAAAAGTGCAGGCTTAAACTTAAGTTGACAATGCGTTAACGTAACCGGTTAACCTTCCCTTAACCATAGAAAGAAGTGCAGGCTTAAGCTTACGTTGACCATGCGTAAACGTAACCGGATACCCTTCCCTCCACCCTGGCTAAAAGTGCAAGCTTAAACTTACGCTGACCATGCGTTAACGTAACCGGTTACCCTTCCCTCCACCCTGGCTAAAAGTGCAAGCTTAAACTTACGTCGACCATGCGTTAACGTAACCGGTTACCCTTCCCTCCACCCTGGAAAGAAGTGCAGGCTTAAACTTACGTTGACCATGCGTTAACGTAACCAGTTACCCTTCCCTACACCCTGGCTAAGAGTGCAGGCTTAACCTTACGCTGACCAGGTGTTAACATACCCAGTTGCCCTTCCCTACATCATTTCTAACAGTGCAGGCTTAACCTTAAGCTGACCACGTGTTAACCTAACGAGTTGCCCTTCCCTACAACTTGGTGGCTGAAAGTCCACACTTAACGTTACACTGACCAGGCGTTAACCCTCCCCTACACGAGACTAGCGATTACGCGTTGTACTAATAGGACAGGCGAGATGGTGTAGGACTGAATGCATAAGCTTTATTCATAGGGGCGTAACGTTGGAAGGCAACTTAAGGGGGTTAGAGTCGAACTTGGAACAAGATGGCGGCTAATCACATTGTATTAATGGGACTGGGGAGATGGTGTAAGGTGTAATACATATGCTTTACTGATAAGGGCGTAACATTGGGGAGCACCTTTGAAGCTCGAAGATAAGCGACTGCGGAGTCCAATACGCTAACGTGTAACGCGCTATTGGCTTTCAGTGTTAGGAATACTGAATTATTTATATTAACTTTTCCTACTCCAAAGACTGTTTTTTTTTTGGCTATTTGCTTTACGTCGCACCGACACAGATATGTCTTATGGCGACGATGGGATAGGAAAGGCCTAGGAAGTGGAAGGAAGCGGCCGTAGCCTTAATTAAGGTACAGCCCCGGCATTTGCCTGGTGTGAAAATGGGAAACCACGGAAAACCATCTTCAGGGCTGCCGACAGTGGGGCTCGAACCCACTATCTCCCGATTACTGGCCAAAGACTTTTAGTAGCTTACAATCGTGTTGACATCACTTAAGAGATTAAAACTTTGAGTTCAGAAGCGAAAACAAATGTTCGCGCTGCACGTGACAGGGAATGGAACACAGGACGCTTCCCTTTGGACTGCTCAGTATCATGCTAAGTAAATGACTGTGCATTGAAAGCGTACGTTACATTCAAAACACCCAACATTCGAGCTACAAGAAATTAAAAAAATACCGACCCGACTACGAATCGAACCCGTAGCTCCTCTACGTGGGCAGCAAACAAGCATGATTGTAAGCTAAGGGCTTGTGCGTTAAATTGAAACACCAGGCTTTAGCGCTACAAGAAATTAAAAATTCACCGACCGAATAGGGATTCGAACATGGAGCTTACTTGGATACACAAGATGAAGTGCTATTGTTTAATTCAAAACACCTAACATTTGAGCTGCGGAAAATTAAAAAATCCCACCCACGACTGGATTCAAACCTGGAGCTCGCTCGGACTCCAAAACAGAAGTGCTATTGAAATACACAGTTCAAAAACATTACGGGAACATGGTTGTAACGTCTGGTATGTGAACGTTAATTTCGTAGATGGGGTTCTAATGGTCGTACAGCATCCCTTGAGACCTTAGCTACTCAGGATATGTCAAATCGAAGTTATACTCCATCTGTAGGTGTAGCCATGCATTAAACTGTCAGGTGACCCCTCAAAACAAAGTTAGTAACGGAGCGTCCGTGCGTCGTTGTGAGGTTCAGACTACTGCGGTAATTTGAGCACGTTGTACGTAAACTGGCACATCCCAGGATATACCTTAACGAGGTTCAAGTCGCAAGGGCCGTCACTTGGATCCAGGAAGGATGGACTTTTCGTCGTGTTGCTGTGGATCTCAATGTCTCTCCGTCATTTGTTAAGAATGAAGCCATGTTTTCCAGTGTTGACTTAGTTAAATGTAACAAGGGTTTTCAGTCTATCAAACACACAGCAAATACAATGTAAATTATAACACTATAAACATACCTGTAAAATACACACTGACATACAAAGAATAACATGTTTCGTTCTACAAGAACATCCTCAGATTCTATCAAATCACTTAAAAACAAGCTTATATATGTACAGTGTTGTTTACGTAGCGTAAACTTGTCAATGAAAGAGAGTTTAGTGATAACATCAGTAATGACAAAATAAAAATATATACAATTATTAATATAATGAAAACTTACGTACTTATCTAGACTGCCGATGTTAAGTCAGTTGTCACCAAACTATTTCAGGACTGTGGTTATGGAAAGTTGTTGGTGAGGCACGCTGGGCGTGGAGAGGGGAGGGCAAGAATGGGAGGGGCCTTGTAGAGCGATGTGGATCTCTCCTATTGGATGTTTAAATCGAGTTTACTGTACAGTGGAGAGGGGAGGGAGAAGTAGGGCGGAGCGGTTGGAGCGCTGTGGAACCTTCCATCAACATTGGAGATGGGAGAGAGGTTATTGACCTACTTCATGTTAAAAGTACTTTTATGTAATATGGATGAATGCAAATTAATAATTTAGGTGAATAAAGTAAGGAACGGTATTATTATTATTATTATTATTATTATTATTATTATTATTATGGCAAAAGAAATTTAATGAGTAGGTGTAGTCAGATATTATGTGAGTAGAGCGAATAGGGGGAATTATTTAAATGTGTATGCTCATTCAGGTTATTTGCATTAGCATTTTTGCGACGTAAATTTCTATTGCTTCTTTCATATTCAAAGATTTACTTTTATTTTCGAAGTGTAAAATTTTTAGATCAGTGTTGATGTCTGTAAAATGGTGTGAACAGTCGTATATGTGCTTCCCGAAGGCTGCATGCCGATTATATCTGATCGCGTTTTTGTGTTCTTTGTATCTTGTATGGAAATTGCGTTTTGTTTGACCTATATATGTGGCGTTGCAGTTAGGTTCTTGTCACTTGAGTTCATATACTCCTGACTTTGACAGAGGGTCCTTTTTGTTTAGGTTGCACCTGCTGATGTGTCCCTGTAGTGTGTTATTCGTTCGAAAGGCTACTTTTAAATCCTGTTTCTTGAAAATGTTAGCTACTTTGTATGTGTTATTGTTAACATAGTTGAAAACCACGTAGTTTTCTTTGTCATGTGTGGTGCTTTCCCGGCGACTTTTCTTATGTTTATTTAATAGTTTTTCTACTGTGCCTGGTGGATGGTTGTTTTCTTTCGCGATTTGTTTAATGATTTGCATCTCTTCATTGAAATCCGTTGTGTTCATTGGTATGGAAATAGCTCTATGTATCATTGTATTCAGTCCTGCTATTTTGTGTGTGTATGGGTGGTTTGAGTTGTTGTCAACAGTGTGCGACATCTGAGTGGGCTTTCTGTATACTTTGTAAAATAGGTTGTCATTATTCCTGTTGATTGTGAGTCTAAATAGTTTATTTTCTTGTTATTTTCTGGCTCCATTCTGAAGCTGATGGATTTGTGTAAAGAATTTAGAGTGTTTAATAACTGGTGTGCATTAGTGATGTCATTATCATATATGCATATGACGTCATCCACGAATCTGCTCCAATGTAAGATTCCTTTTGAAAGCTGGCCCATTAAGAGGATGTTTTCGAAGTTATTCAGAAAAATGTTTGCTATTATACCTGATAACGGTGAGCCCATGACTAACCCTTCTTTTTTGGCAATAGATTTTGTCGTTGAATGCAAAGCAATTTTGGTGTAGTGTTGTCCTAAGAAGGTTAATAATTTCTTTGGTTTCTTGTTGAGAAGTGTTTTCTTTAAGAAGGTTTTCGATAATTTTAATGGATTCATCTATTGGTATGTTGGTGTACATGTTAGTGTTATCAAAGGATATCATACGTGTGCTCTCTGTTATTTTAAGTTTATTTCTTTAATTAGTTCTAGGCTGTTTTTAATTGATCTGTCTCCTTTAAGTGAAATTTTCTCTTTTAGAATTAGGTTCAGTTGTTTGCTTAAATTGTAACTTGGCGCATCTTTAAAATTTACAATTGGTCTAATGGGACACGACTCTGTGTATTTTGGGCAGGGCTCTTAGTGTGGGGAGTTTAGGATTTTTGATGGTGAGGCTTTCTTTTTCTTGTTTTGTGAAAATGAAGTCTGTTTCCTTGATAGCTTGCTTTATTTGATTTTGAAGTTTATTTGTAGGATCGCGTTACAATTCTTGAATACCGTTGTTGTTGATAAATTCTATTGTTTTTTCTATGTATTCGTCTTTCTTCATTATGACTGTTGTGTTACCTCTATCCGCTTTCGTGATAAGGTTTTCGTTTTTAATTTTGTTCTTAACTGTTTTCAATGTCGAGTACTGAGTGGCGTAATTCGGTAGTTTGGTGGAATTTTCATGTGCGATTATTTTTAGAGCTTCGTTGGTTGCTACGTTTTTTATTATTTCTCTTTGTGGAGAAGGTATTTTGTCGCAAGCAATTTCTACGTCAGTGATGAGCTGTTTTATGTTGTTTTCGTTATGACGTTCTTGGCAGTTGAATTTGAGACCTTTCTCTAGCAGATTTTTTTGCTAGCTGCTTTACGTCGCACCGACACAGATAGATCTTATGGCGACGATGGGACAGGAAAGGGCTAGGAGTGGGAAGGAAGCGCCCGTGGCCTTAATTAAGGTACAGCCCCAGCATTTGCCTGGTGTGAAAATGGGAAACCACGGAAAACCATTTTCAGGGCTGCCGACAGTGGGATTCGAACCTACTATCTCCCGAATACTGGATACTGGCCGCACTTAAGCGACTGAAGCTATCGAGCCCGGTCTAGCAGATTTATTTCATTCTTTGAAAAGGTAGTGTCTGATCTGTTAATTAATCTAGGATGAAAATTCGCGAGTTTGCTGTGCTTAGCGTTTTCTGGATTTTTCTGTTTAATCATTAGGTTGCGTATTTCATTGTCAATGACCTTCTGTTTCCGGATTGCTTCCTTTTTAATGTAATCGTGTAAAACGTTGGAGTAGGACGTCCATTGTGTGTGGTGCCAGAAGTTGCTTAGGTTTAAATGGATGCGTAGAATTTGTTTATTGATTTCCTGTTTCTTTATGTACGCGTATTTGATTTCGTTTCTGATCCATAGTAATTGTGATTGAAATGTTGAAATTTTAGCCGAAGTTGTTGTGGGTTTAGATTTTATGGGTATGCACTTAGGAACGAGCTTTAATTCTAGACATTTCTTATTAAATGTAATTGATTTGTCAATGTTCATGATTTTAATTTTAAGTTATTTGAGCTTTTTGGCTTCGTAATTTGCCTGACTGGCCGAATAATTTGTTAAGAATGAAGACATGTTTTCCAGTGTTGACTTTCATTATATTAATATATATATATTTATTTTGTCAGCTAAGTTATCACTAAACTCTCTTTCATTGACAAGTTTACGCTACGTAAACAACACTGTGCATATATAAGCTTGTTTTTAAGTGATTTGATAGAATCTGAGGATGTTCTTGTAGAAAGAAACATGTCATTCTTTGTATGTTAGTGTGTATTTTACAGGTATGTTTATAGTGTTATAATTTACATTGTATTTGCTGTGTGTTTGACAGACTGAAAAGCCTTGTTACATTCATTTCTCTCCGTCAGTTATTCAACGCTTGTGGAAACCCTTCAATGAGACAGGCCAGTTCGCAAGGTCAGCGGAAGATTAAGGGTATAATGAAGGGCATCCCGGTTGGCTAGGAGATTTTATTCTTTATTGGGCAATTCTGATAACACGCGAATTCCTGCGGGACTAAATTCCGGGACCAGATTATTTTTTCTAATTATGTACGCATGTTGAGTATTCAGTACGAAGGTGGGTTGGTTCCTCTAAATTATTGTCATTAATACTTTTAGGGTGCGTGATTGTGCAAAAGTCGCGAACTCGTGGAAACAATGAACTCTGTATTCCCTATCTCAGCAAATAAGTTACTTCCAAGAAAGACTTTTCTACAACAGAATTGTATCCACCATTTTAGAACTCATTCCTGTGGATCAGGCAGGCTTCAGATCTAACCGAAACTGCTGCGATGAAGTACTTTCGTTAACATCTTACACTGAGGCCGGATACCAGCGAAAGATTAAAACATCTGCTGTCTTTGTGGATCTCACTGCTGCCTTTGATACCGTATGGAAGAAAGGATTAATTTATAAATTACTCACAGCTATACCCTGCAGAACGATTGCACAGCTTATCAACAACATGATCAGCGACAGGAAATTCCAGGTCTGTTTAGGTGAAAAGAAAAGCTCAGTGAGAAAACTGCATAATGCTTTGCCCCAAGGATCAGTTTTATCTCCACTACTGTTCAATCTGTACATCTCTGATCTTCCAAAAACAATATCCTGAAAGTTCGGCTATGCTGATGGCTTGATCCTGGCCACACAACACAAGATATTTGAGAAAACTGAAGGCATTTTGACTCAGGACTTACCCACATTGGCAGAATATTTCAGGAAATGGAGGCTCATACCCAGTACACCCAAAACGGAGATTTCTTGCTTCCGTTTGAGCAAATTGCTTGCTAACTAAAAACTATATATTACCTTCTCCAATCGAGTACTTAATCACAATAGGTATCCGAAATATCTCGGTGTTACCTTGGATCGGACTTTATCATTCAAGCAACATCTTTTGAAGTTCTCGAAGAAACTGAAAACCCGAAACAATATTATTCAGAAGCTAACTGGTACTTCTTGGGGATCTACTCCAAACATCCTGCGCTCTTCAGCCTTAGCACTGGTTTTCTCTGCTGCTGACTATTGTGCTCCAGTGTGGATTAATAGCCCGCATACAAAGTATATTCACCCAAAATTGAATACCAGCGTGGGTCTTATATCTGGCACCATCAGATCAACTCCAGTTCACTGGCTCCCACTGTTGTCTGGAATAATGCCACCTGACTTACGAAGATCCAGTGCTCTTGTTCAAGAGTACAAGATCTGCAGGAATCCTCCGCTACCTGTTCTAAATGGCATACCAGCTCTTAGTCTCCAAAGACTGAAATCACGATATCCACCCTTTGTAATGCTGCTCTGAAGAAGTCCACCAACTTCAATGCTTTGGAGGAGTGGAAAGGCCGCTGGTATAACTCTCCTGACTTACCCCTGCATAACATCTTCAGAGGGGAAGAAATTGCAAATGGATCCCAACTGCCACGTACAACTTGGTCCAGACTGAACAGAATCAGGACAGGTCATGGAAGGTGCATGGATTCTCTCTACAAGTGGAACTTTGTACCATCTCCAGAATGTAACTTCAGGCATTAGTGTTATCTGTTATATCTGAATGTCCAACTTTTCAATCCACCGTAGTGCTTCCGCTGTTGGAGATAGGAAGTCTTCCAATCTATCTGGATAAGCCGGTAGTTGACACTCGCTTACAATGTGGGGAATAATCTAGCAAGGAGCCATGAATAGGTTTATTGACTGATTTGTCCTCTTGAATTCGAACTTTATATTATGACCTTTCTTATTTTTAAAAGCTCCGTACAAGGTTATTCGTCTACTACTAACATTACATACCATGTTTTCACTGACAGCCAGCTTCTACGACATTCCGCCGTGTTGAAAGACGCCTAAGGACAAGAGGCGGGAATTCCAAACCGCCACCAGGCCACGATAGGCCTGTTACATCGGATGAAACAGAAGAGGCCGTTCTGGAGGCAGCTCGTAATAATCCACACATCAGTACAAGGGCGACTGCACGATAGGTGACACCAACCAGCCGTCCGTCAGCATAAACATAAACTTTACCCATACAATCTTGAGCTACACCAAGAGCTCCATGGGCGGGGTTTCGAAGCTCCAATGGAGTTCTGACGGCGGCTATTAGGCAGGCTGGACAATGATACAGCATTCGTATCGCACATCTTGGTCTCGGACGAATCGCGCTTCCGCAATAATGGGAACGTCAATTGCCACAACATGCACTATTGGATTCCGGCCAGTCCTCACTGGGTACGACAGGCGGCCCATCAAGTACAATGGGGAGTGAATGTTTGGTGTGAAATCTTGGGAGATCGCCTGATCAGACCTTATTACTTTGAGGGTCACTGGACGGGCCCACGCTACCTGCAAATTCTGCGTCAGGAACACTCACTGCTGACGGAAGACGTGCCCTTGCACGATCGTATGACGATATGGTTGCAACAGGATGGAGCTCAGTAGGCAGAAAAGAGAACTCTGGAGCAGGGGCAAGTGTGCAAGATGGCGGCTATACATGGGCTCTTATGGGAATAACTCCCGAGAGCTGGACAGGAGCATGTGGGCAAGATGGCGGCTATACATGGGCTCTTACGGCGAAAGCTGGCGAAGGGGAGACATAGGACTTAACGAGACGACCTAAGGACGATTGCGCTAGATGGCAGCCGTGCGCAACTTCCCAGTGCTAGGGCCCCCGAGGCAAGATGGTTGCTATACATTAGTTATATGAGACTAAATTTAAGGAGATGGACCGGGGGCTAACGGCGACATATTGTTCTCATAGGCCTAACTCTACAAAGATGCCTCAGGGTCCCACAACTTGCAACTCATGACCTATTAGTTTTACCATATAGGCTCGTATGGAGAAAGCTGACCCGAGGTAGGATAGACGGTATACATAGGACTTAAGGAGTGGCCTAGGGACTACTGCGCAAGATGGCGGCCACAAGGGCTCTTTCGTATACATGGGCTCTAATGACGCTAATCCGGCGTGGGCTGTGATAGGGCTTTTCGCGTATTGCCCTGATTGGAGGTTCTATCTCCCTAACAGGATGCCCTTCCTAACTTGCGACTCTCGGTGGAGTGATGTAACATCGGTCGGAGGGTGATGGAATACTGCCGTAAGAAACAAAAGAGGTACCAGGGGCTCTTAATGTACGAGCGTGGTTTAGCGGCTAGAGGACCTTGAGATGAGTCTGGCATTAAGTATAATTGATTAATTTTCTTTGAATAGGGAATCGATGGTTTAGCTACGTAGTACATTTTTCCTCTTCTGACTTGAGAGCAATCTTCTACTCATAGCCACGAGGCTTTAGGAATCTGCTGACGGTGTATCTGGTTACGCTATGTAAACAACACAGCTGCCGTTACAATTGACATGAATGAAATATCTGACCCGGGCAGGCTTCAATTGAGTCTGGAATAAGCTTAACTCCATCAGTGGCTCACAACTTGTGACTTATGACCTATTAGTTTTATCAGTCTGACATTCGAGAAGGCCTACTATGCGAGATGGCTGCTATACTCTATTCGTTTAGACCTAGCTATGGAGCTACCTCAGGGGCTCACAACTTCTAACTTATGAGCTATAGGGCCGCGCGCTATGACCTCTGTTACCCTGAGACAATAGGATGTCGTCATCTTATGGAATACTGTCGAAAGAGGCTACTAAAAGGGACACCTGACTTGAGAGAGCATGGGTTAGCGAACTCAGGGTATTTATCTGAGTCTAGGCATGATGCGTGCTAACTTCCTTGGCCAACTCTCATGGGAGGCAATTCCACCCGAGGTGCGGTTGAGCAAAGTAAATGCCACTCCCAAGGATTCGAACGTGGTGCTGACATAAGCTCAAAACTGCAAAGCTTAAGAGTGATTGAAATGTGTGTACCGACTACAGTACATGTCAGCAGATAAGGAATGACTTTGTGAGGTAAGCTGTATTTTCCGATCTGTTGTAGTGAAGGAATGCCCACAATGTGTTATGATGCGACTTGAGAGAACTCTGTGTCAGCAGCGACGTTACTGCAGCTCTCGCTACTATGATGACGTCACACCGCTCGGACTTCACTTCATGAGGTGGGGTGGAGAATTGCACGAACGGTATACTCCTAGTCGTAAGGGTGACTAACTCAGGAAGTGCTGTGCTAGGACATAGAAGCAAATAATCATACACAGACCCTTATAGAGCATTCCCCAATTCCTCTTCATATAAATGAATAGGCTTATTGACTGATTTGTCCTCTTGAATTCGAACTTTATATTATGACCTTTCTTACTTTTAAAAGCTCCGTACAAGCTTATTCGTCTACTACTAATAACATTTCACTAACAGCCCGCAAAATCCTACATAGTGGAGCAGCTCGTCTCCTTTCTCCTAAGTCTTCCTACCTTTGAAATTTTCAACATTTTCGTAACTTTACTCATTTCTTGGGGCTGATGCGCGGATTTATCCTCCTAACCGGGTGCCCTCCCTAAATTCAGTCTAACGCAGGTGGGAGAGCTGCACTAGGGCTCTCGAGGAAGGATAGTCGCTCAAAGCTAAAAGCATAATCAGAATGATGAGATGTGGATAAACATAGGATGTTTTGTTATCCTGTTAGAAGTGATAAAGTTCATTCTCTACCCCACCTCATGAAATGAGAATCTGAGCGGAGTGAGGTAGCCAGGGCTCTCTAAAGACTAGGAATGCTCGCCCGCCATTATGATTCATTTCTGCATTACGTTGGTAAGGCAGCTGACCGCCACAGCCTCTTCTTTACTGTTCACCACGCTAGAAAATATTGCTAAACTAACATACTGTAAAAATACTCATTCTCAGTATTACTCAAACGGTTACTCAACATAAATATTAGTATATTCCGTACCTTATTGTGTAATTTTTACTCGAGACTGTGATTGTAAAAGCAAAGTCGTTAATAATTTGCCTTTTAATAAACAAACAAACTAGGCATATACTCTCACTGGAGAAATATAAGAAAAAATAGCTTACTAATAAATCGGTTTTTATTAGTATATTATTGATAAGTAGAATAGGTCGTTCGTAAGCTACGCGCCGCGATACAGTCAAATGAAATGAGGGACACCGTGGTATTGATATAGGCTACCGTCATTCTTAAACAGTGGAATTTGACGCGATAATCGGTCAGTGTTGAAGATATATAAATTGTGGTAGAATATTTTGATACCATATGATCTCAGTCGGTATTTCATACTTGCGTGAAACTGATTCAGCACTATTCTCAATGTTGCCGAAATAATAGAAAAAATATTCTTCGAACAAAAATATCGCTGAAATGTGATGCACGAAGGCAAACACACTCAAGTAACTGGGATTCTTTAGGTATTTCTTTCTTCTAAAATTTAGTCCCTTTTCTTATTTACTAGTAAATAAAAAAGGACATTCTATGTGTAAAATAAACTTAATATTGGGTGAGTGTTATGAATCTCATCAGCTTATACCAGGTGGCTCACGGACGCCGTACTTTCTACTTATAAATGTCCCGCATGCATAAGTGATGTGTGGGGTGTCTACCAACTGATTTTAACAGGGGAACTACTGCCAGCGGGCAGGCTACGTCAGAATATGAAGAGATAAGAAACAGAGTCACACTCGCAGCATGTTACTCAGCGCTGCCGGTCGAATGCACCCCTTGCATTCGTAAACATCGTTTTCGACCGCATAGTTCTAGGCTGGTGTATGCTACAGCCGCACTATATTTGCTGTCTGCATATCGGCAGTAGCTAGTGTGATCAGCAGCGGTGAGTACACAGACATTAATCTGGACAACCTGGTCGGAATTCAACAGAAGCTCCAAACAGACACATATTTTGCCGAACGGTATTCGTTTTTGTTCCATGCAATCATCTCTTTTATCGAGTTGAATATCTACACGTGTCTAAATTAATAAGTTATTAGATTTCATTTACTGCATCTTTGACGTGTCTACAAACAGTAGCGGCGGTCAGGGGTGGAGTGAAGAGGGACAGTCGCTCCCACCCGCACTTTGTAGAGTAAATATGACATTTATTCCATTTTAGCCAGCTGGAACTAGGAATTATTTTAAAAAAGCTATTTGTACAAGCCTTATTGTCCGATATGCTAAATCTTTCCTTTATTGTATGGCGCTACGGCAAGTAGCGGAGACGTTGCATGTGCTGTGAGGAAGGGTAGTAGGGGTACACATTTTTGCCGAGGTCGTGGCCACGGAGTTATAATTCACCCGCTTGCCGCGCGCATTCGTCAGTCTGGCAGTCTCTTTATTGTCTGTTAGTTTCTTAGTGTGTATTCAAATACTAAATGATTATTAATTGTATAATCATGCCATACATCTATGTAATTGTACAGGGCGATCTGGCCGTGGGGTTACGAGTGCGCAGTTGTGAGCTTGCACTCGGGAGATAGTGGTTTCGAATCCCATTGTCGACACCACTGAAGATGGTTTTCCGTGGTATCCCATTTTCATACCAAGCAAACGCTGAGGCTGTACCTTAATTAAGGCCACGGTTGCTTCCTTCCCATAAGTTCTATCTGTGTCGGTGCGACATAAAGACAATTGTAAAAAAAGATATATTTAATTGTAATTGTAATTTCAACGCGAGAGAATACCAACTTTACATTCACCGGACTAAATTATTTCGTTTGTATTATGCTTTTTTATAAGTAAATGTAATTAATCAGCTTCGTGGATTAGGCCTATTCGTAATAATAGTTTCTTTGAGATTTTGATTCAATGCAGTATAATAAAATGTTCACCAGGAATCACAAACATACTACGGGGCATTTACTTAATAAATAACATAACACAAAGAAATAACTTAGGAACGTTGGTATTACCTCCTGCTGAAATGCGATTACAACTGAATTTTTGGCTTTATGTCGCACCGACATAGATAGGATTTATGGCGACGATGAGACAGAAAAGGGCTACGCGTGGAAAGGAAGCGACCGTGGCCTTAAACAATGTACAGCCCCAGCACTTGCCTGGTGTGAAAATTGGAAACCACGGACAACCATCTTCAGGGCTGGTGACAGTGGGATTCGAAACTACTATCTCCCGAGTGCAAACTCAGAGCTGCACGCCGGTAACCCCACCGCCACCTCGCCCGGTATAATTACATAGAAGTACGGCATGATTATGCAATTAAAAATAATTTAGTATTTGAATACTCACTAAGAAACTAACAGACACTAAAGAGACTGCCAGACTGATGAATGCGCGCGACAAGTCGGTGAATTATAACTCAGTGGACACGACCTCGGCAAACAATATATACCCCTACTACCCTTCCTCACAGAACAGGCAAAGTCTCCATTACTTGCCGTAGTGCTATACAAATTGGTTAGCGGCGACGAACAGCATTTTGTGCGTATTTCCGTCAATAATTATGTTAATAATTAAAGAAAATAAACGAAGAAATTAGCAGATAAGATAACAAGGTTTGTACAAACAGCTTTTTAAAATAATTCCTAGTTCCAACTGGCCAAAGTGGAATGAAAATATAATGTGTACTCCACAAAGTGGAGGGGGGGGGGAGCGACTGTCCCTCCTCGCCGCACCCCCCGATCGCCGCTACTGTTTGTAGACACGCCAAAGGTGTAGAAAAGGAAATCTAATAACTTATTTATTTATACACATGTAGACATTCCACTCGATGGAAGAGTTGCATGTATGAAACGAAAACTAATAGTGTTCGGTGAAGTACGTATGTAGAAGGCATACGTCTGTTTGGAGCTTCTGTTGCATTCCGACCAGATTGTCCAGATTAAAATAATGTCTGTGTATTCACCGCTGCTGATCACACTAGCTACTGCCGATATGTAGACAGCAAATACAGTGCGGCTGTAGCATACACCAGCCTAGAACTATGCGGTCGAAAACGATGTTTACTAATGCAAGGGGTGCATTCGACCGGCAGCGCTGAGTAACATGCTGCGAGCGTGACTCTGTTTTTTATCTCTTCATATTCTGACGTAACCTGCCCGCTGGCAGTAGTTTTCCTGTTCAAATTAGTTGGTAGACACCCCACACATCACTTATGCATGCGGGACATTTATAAGTAGAAAGTACGGCGTCCGTGAGCCACCTGGTATAATTGTGATTAACAGAGGATTTTAGTTTATTCAACCGAACATTCATGAAACAAATGTTACGTTATTATAAATTACATTCGAGAAGAAAATGGGAATAGAGTAACTACTTCTATAGCTGAATCTTCTCACCCGACCTGAAGTATTGCACTGATAATCAATTACCAGTGACTTGGAAGGGGAATGACCTTTCAGCTGTTGATAATATTCAACATTTTTTACTTTGGTAGTCTTTTTTTTTACAGAGATCCCTCTGGTTTTAGGAGAATCAGTATGATTTCTCAACTTCAAAGGGCTGCGACATTGGGTAACTTGCTCAGGCAGCAGATTTAAAAAGAAAATTATATTATTATATTTAAGTAACATTTTACAAATTTACTGCCTCCTTTTATTACAGTATTTCTTCCTTTCTTAATCAGTTTACCCTCCAGGGTTGGCTTTTCGCTCGGACTCAGCGAGGGATCCCACCTCTATCGCCTTAAGGGGAGTGTCCTGGAGCGTGAGGTATTGGGTCGGGGGAGTCAACTGGGGAAGATGACCATTACCTCGCCCAGGCGGCTTCAACTGCTATGCTTTGTGAGGGATGGGAAGGGACAGACAAGGAAGAGGGAAGGAAGCGGCCCTGGCTTTAAGTTAGGTACATCCCGTCATTTGCCTGGAGGAAAAGTGGGAAACCACGGAAAACCACTTCTTGGATGGCTGAGGAGAGAATCGAAACCACCTCTACTCAGTTGACCTTCCGAGGTTGAGTGGACCCCGTTCCAGCCATCGTACTACTTTTCAAATTTCGTAGCAGAGCCGGGAATCGAACTCGGGCCTCCGGGTGTGGCAGCTAACCACACTAACTACTACACCATAGAAGCGGTCTATTACAGTATTTACAAAACAATAACATTGCATTCCTTGTTTACATTTTCTCTTTTCCGAAGCAGTCCCATACATTTTACCTCGTTTCCGTGCATTCTTGTTAAAGTCCAGAACAGCATAGGATCTAATTTTGAAGAAGTGTCAAACATTTTTTTAATTACAGCACGTTGGAGGACATGTACAGGTACATTTATCATTTACAATTTTCTCCGTTACAAAGTTTGCACCATTTTGCCTTATACAGAGTGAACAAAAAATGCCGCACTTGGAGGTCGGCATGCGAGTCCTCATCCCATTGCAAGACAAAAGTTTCTATAGCCAAATCGGATCTGGTGATGTTGGAAAACAAGAAGCTGGCAACACTGTCACATCCTGCAGCGCATCAGAATGTAATAGAGAAACGTGCATCATCGCGCTCTACCGCTCACTGAGTAGGCGGCTGGGTTATCAAACCCACATCCAACATGGAGCTACGTCAGGTTTCTTAATTTTGTGTGTGTGTGACGTCAGGTCCCCAGTTCCCGTCGTATAACTGCGTTTGTAAGCATGACATCCAGTGTAGCCTACCTACTGTACTTGTACAGCATTGGATAGAGACGATGTTATGTTCTACGTATTGGCTTTATTTGTGCCATGGACGAAACAAAGTGGTCGTTTACGTCTGTAAGAAGTTCATGTTATGTTTTAATGTTTAAATAACGGCAAGACAGAACATAGTGTATTGCATAGTGGAGGTGTACATTGGATGGTACGAACGCGACTCGTCCGCACAATTACCTCGTCTCACTGAGCTAATGAGAAAGCTCCGGCATGGCCACGCTGCACGCCGTTACAGCGTTGCCAGAGCCTCGTTTCTTAACTCGCATTTCTATTAAACCTATTGGTGGGACTAGGTTTTGCAAGTTAAACTTTTGTCGTGAATTTCAACGAGGAACCGCATGCCGACCTCCACGTGCGGCATTTTTTGTTCATCCTGTGTATTGCTTATAGTCCATATAGAAGACCTCTCGGTTACAAATTTCATAACTTCAAAATTTGTTTTCTTTAGACAATCCAAATTTCTTAAAAATACGAATATTTCAGAGCTTGGGTCAGAAAGCTCATAGTTTAAATCCTGTCTGCATATAGGCCTACCACAGATCTTCGTTTTCAATAATGCATTTGTTGTACTGCCACCAACGTTAATCAAATTATTTCTGTCATATGAAGTTACTTTTGACAAATATTGTAACTCTGGTGTTTGGATGTTGAACTCCTCCCGCCGGAAGTTGGGGGCAGATCAATGTGACTGAAATAAGGGGTGTAGGGAGCTGGATGCAGTTGAAGCAGAGGCAGTGGAGGCATAATCTAAACAACCTGTATCCCGCAGTAGAGACATTACTACAATTAGGTGCAGAACAACCCACCATTATGTAATAAATATCCTCACAAATATAGCACGATTCTGTCCATGCACGCGGTGATTAAAGCAATACGTTCAATGTGACGTAGGAAAAACTAGAGCGCATGTATGAACCAAAATAGCGGCTAAGCATACCCATCTTGTTGTCATTTGAGTCATCAGTCCATAGACTGGTTTGATGCAGCTCTCCATCCTACATCTGTTCTAATCTGGTTGTCATATTCATACCCTGGTCTACCCCTAGCGCTCTTACCACCTACACTTCCTTCAAAAACCAACTGAACAAGCCCTGGGTGTCTTAAGATGTGTCCTATCATTCTATCTCTTCTTCTAGTCAAATTTTGCCAAATCGATCCCCTCTCGCCAATTCAATTCAGTATTTCTTAATTTGTGATTCGATCTATCCATCTCACTTTCAGCATTCTTCTGTAACACAACATTTCAAAAGCTTCTATTTTCTTTCTTTCTTCCTTTCTTTCTTTCTGCGCTACTTATCGCCCATATTTCACTTCCATACAATGCCACGCTCCACACGAAAGTCTTCAAAAACATCTTTCTAATTCCTATATCAATGTTTGAATTGAGTAAATTTCTTTTCTTAAGAAAGATCTTCCTTGCTTGTGCTAATCTGCATTTTATGTCCTCCTTAATTCTGCCATCGTTAGTTATTTTACTACCCAAGTAACAATATTCATCTACTTCCTTTAAGAATTCATTTCCTAATTTAATATTTCCTGCAACACCTGCATTCGTTCGACTGCACTCCATTACTTCTGTTTTGGACTTATTTATTTTCATCTTGTACTCCTTCCCCAAGACTTCGTCCATACCATTCAGCAGCTTCTCGAGATCTTCCCCAGTCTCAGATAAAATAACAACATCATCGGCAAATATCAAGGTTTTGATTTCCTCTCCTTGGATTATGATTCCCTTTCCAAATTCCTCTTTGATTTCCTTTACTTCCTGTTCTATGTATACATTGAAGAGGAGGGGTGAAAACTGCAGCTTTGCCTCACTCCTTTCTGTATTGCTGTTTCTTTTTCAAAGCCCTCGATTCTTATCACTGCAGACTGATTTTTATACAGATTGTAGATAATTCTTCGTTCTCGGTATCTGATCCCAACCTCCTTCAGAATCTTAAATAGCTTGGTCCAATCAACATTATCAAATGCCTTTTCTAGATCTACGAATGCCATGTACGTGCGCTTGTCCTTCTAGATACGATTCTCTAAGGTCAGACGTAAAATCAGGACTGCTTCACGTGTTCCTACATTTCTTCTGAAGCCAAATTGATCATCTCCCAACTCAGCTTCAACTTGTTTTTCCATTCTTCTGTAAATAATACGTGTAAAAATTTTGCAGGCATGAGATACTAAACTAATGGTGCGATAGTTTTCACACCTGTCGGCACCGGCTTTCTTGGGAATAGATATAACAACATTCTGCCGAAAATCGGATGGGACTTCTTCTGTCTCATATATCTTACACAGTAAATGGAATAACCTTGCCATGCTGGTTTCTCCTAAGGCAGTCAGTAATTCAGAGGGAATGTCATCAATTCCAGGTGCCTTGTTCCTATTTAGGTCGCTCACAGCTCTGTCAAACTCTGATCTCTAAATTGGGCCTCCCATTGTATCAGCATCAACAGCCTCTTCTTGTTCCAGAACTAAATTATCTACATCTTCACCTTGATACAACTGTTGGATATGTTCCTGACATCTTTCTGCATTGTCTTCTTTCCCTAAAAGTGGCTTTCCACCTGAGCTCTTCATATTCATACACCTAGATTTCCTTTCTCCAAAGGTTTCCTTGATTTTCCTGTATGCAGCATCTACCTTTCCTAGGACCATACAACCTTCGACATCCTTGCACTTCTCCTTCAGCCAGTCTTCCTTAGCTACCTTACACTTTCTATCCACTTCATTGTTTAATCGCCGGTATTCTTTTCTGCCCTCTTCATTTCGAGCATTCTTGTATTTTCGTCGTTCATCAATCAGGTCTAGTATCTCCTGCGTTATTCACTTATTTTTAGTTGATCTTTTCTTCCTTCCTAACATTTCTTTAGCAGCCCTGCTGACTTCTTTTTTCATGACTATCCACTCTTCCTCTATTGTATTTCCTTCAGCCTTTTCATTTAGTCCTTTTGCAACATGTTCCTTGAAGCAATCCTTCACACTATTTTTTTCTTTCAATTTGTCTACATCCCATCATTTTGCATTCTTTCCTTTCTTCAATTTCTTCAGCTTCAGATGGCATTTCATGACCAACAAGTTGTGGTCAGAATCCACGTCTGCTCCTGGGAAAGTTTTGCAATCCAACACCTGGTTTCTGAATCTCTGCCTAATCATAATGAAGTCTATTTCATACCTTCCAGTGTCTCCGGGTCCACGTATAAAGCCGTCGTTTGTGGTGATTGAACCAAGTTTTGGCAAGGACTAAATTATCACTGCAGAATTCAACCAGCCGACTTCCTCTTTCGTTGCTTTATCCCAATCCGAATTCTCCTACTGTATTATCTCCTCTTCCTTGGCCTACCACTGCATTCCTGTCTCCCATCACAATTAGATTCTCGTCACCTTTTACAGATTGTATTAAATCTTCTATCTCATCATATACCCTTTCGATTTCCTCATCATCCGCTGAGCTAGTAGGCATTTAGACATGCACTATTGTGATGGGCATTGGTTTGGTGTCTATCTTGACGACAATAATTCTTTCACTATGCTGGTCGTAGTAGCTTACCCACTGTCCCATTTTCTTATTCATTATTAAAACAACTCCTGCATTTCCTCTGTTTGATTTTGTGTTGATAATTCGGTAGTCGCCTGACCAAAAATCCTGTTCTTCCTGCCAACGTACTTCACTTATACCAACTACATCTAACTTTAATCTATCCATCTCACTTTTCAGATTCTCAAATTTACCACAACGATTCAAACTTCTAACATGCTACGCTCCGATTCGCAGAATGTCAGTATCCATCTTCCTGATGATCGCCCACTCTCGTGTAGTCCCCCACCCGGAGATCCGAATGGGGGACTAGTCTACCTCCGGAATATTTTACCCAGGAGGAAGCTATCATCAGTACATAATTCATACAGAGAGAGCTGCACGTCCTCGGGAGTTAGTTACGGCTGTAGGTTCCCGTTGCTTTCAGCCGTGTAGCAGTATCATCACAGCTAAGCCATGTTGAGTATTATTACAAGGCCGTATCAGTCAATCATGCAGACTCCCGCCCTTGCAACTTCCGAAAGGCTGCTACCCCCCTTCCGATGAACCATTCCTTAGTCTGGTCTCTCAACAGATACCCATCCGATATGGTTGCACCTGCGGCTCGGCTATCTGCATCATTGGGACACGCAAGCCTCCCCACTGCGGCAAGGTCACATGGTATAGAGCCTCAATAGTAGTGAGAACTGTAGTAACGTCAATGCTAACAAGCTTTGACATGTAGACCCAGATTTCTCTCAAGTAAGGTGTCTTGCATCATAACACATTGTGGGCATTCCTTCACTACAACAGATCGGAAAATACAGCTTACCTCACAAAGTCATTCCTTATCTGCTGACATGTACTGTAGTCTGTACACATTCATCGTACACACATTTCAATCAGGCTGAGGATATTTCAATCACACTTAAGCTCTTTAGTTTAGAGCTTAGGTCCGCACCACGTTCAAATTTACTCTGCTCAACCGCACCTCTGACGGAAGTGCCTCCCATGAGAGTTGGCCAAGGAAGTTAGCACGCATCATGCCTAGACTCAGCTAAAGACCCTGAGTTCACTAACCCATGCTCTCTCTAGTCAGGTGTCCCTTTTAGTAGCCTCTTTCAACAGTATTCCATAAGATGACGACATCCTATTGTCTCAGGGTAACAGAGGTCGTAGCGCGCGGCCCTATAGCTCATAAGTTAGAAGTTGTGAGCCTCTGAGGTAGCTCCGTAGCAACGTCTAAACGAATAGAATACAGCAGCTATCTTGCAAAGCAGCCCTTGTCTCGAAAGTTAGGCTGATAAAACCAATAGGTCATAAGTTACAAGTTGCGAGCCGCTGAGGTAACTCTGTGGTTACGTCTAAACGAATAGAGTATAGCAGCCATCTCGCATAGCAGGCCTTGCCTCAGTCTCGAATGCAGACTGATAACACTAATAGGTCATAAGTTTATTCCAGACTCAGCTATAGACCCCTTTCTGTCAACAGATGCAGAGTTGTGTTCAAAGTCGAAGAGTCGAAGCCTGCTCAGGTCAGATATTTCATTCATGTCAATTGTAACGGCATGCATCTCTGCGGCAGCTGTGTTGTTTACATAGCGTAACCAGATACACCGTCAGCAGATTCCTGAAGCCACGTGGCTATGAGTAGAAGATTGTTCTCAAGTCCGAAGAGTTAAACTCTACTACCCTCGATTCCCTATCCAGAGAAAGTTAAACAACTGTAACTGATGCCAGAATCAGCTCGAGCTCCCCTAGCAGCTAAACCATGCTCGTACATTAACAGCCCCTGGTACCCCTTTCAGTCGTTTCTTACAGCAGTATTGCATTACCCTCCGACCTATGTTGCATCACTCCACCGAGAGTCGCAAGTTAGGAAGGGCACCCTGTTAGGAAGATAGAACCTCCAATTAGGGCAATACGCGAAAAGCCCTAGCACAGCCCACGCCGGGTTAGTGCCATAAGAGCCCCTGTGGCCGCCATCTTGCGCAGTAGTCCCTGGGCCATCTGCGTAAGTCCTATGTATACCGCCTATCCTACCCCGGGTCAGCTTTCTCCATAAGAGCCTACATGATAAAACTAATAGGTCATAAGTTACAAGTTGTGAGCCCCTGAGGGAGCCCTCTAGTTAAGTCTAAACGAATGGAGTACAGCAGTCATCTTGCAAGGTAGCCATTGCCTTAGTTCCAGAAAGTTAGGCTGGTAAATCTAACAAGTCATAAGTTAAAAGTTGTGAGCCCCTGAGGCAGCTCTGTAGAGTTAGGCCTATAAGAACAATGTATCACCGTTAGCTCCTGGTCCATCTCCTTAAAGCTAGTCTCCGGAAGTTGTACGCGGCCGTCATCTAGTGCAATCGCTCCTAGGCCATCTCCTTAAGTCCTATGTCTCCCCTGCGCAAGCTTTCTCCATAAGAGCCCATGTATAGCCGCCATCTTGCCCAGTTGCCCCTGCACCAGAGTTCTCTTTTTCTACCTACTGAGCTCCACTACATTCGAAGTAAACATCTGAACGAGGAACTGCCACTGTTTCTTGGCCCGCCAGATCACCGGATTTAACGCCGTTAGACTTTTTCTTGTGGGGACATTTCAAGAACGTCGTTTACACTCAAGTGCCGGAAAACACCGACCAGCTCCGCCTGCCGAGCAATTACACCTGGAATGCTTATGCGCGCAAGACGATCTATTGGACACCGGGCCCGAATATGCATAAACGAAAATGGTCATCACATGGAGCATCTGCTGCGTTAAAACACTGTCAGGGCAGTTGTGTTCCTATTATTTCCGGTCTGTAGTGTCCGGCCTGCTAACTAATCGGCCCTTCTTACGGCCACAAACACACACATTCACACACATTGCGTGCGGTTCGTGTTAAACATATATTTCACAATTTTGTAATCTTCACCCCGGACTCGAACCTGCCCACTCCGCCACGCCTTTACCAACAACACGACGGTTCCGTACGGCAGACTGGGCAGCTTATAGAAAGTATCATGTTTACTGCGGTCACAATATCAATTTAGTGTTCCGCCGGCGTGTCAGGTTCATGTGATATAGAAGGCACACGCATGTCTTCCGGGCGAGTTCGCCGTGCGGTTAAGAGCGCGCAGCTGTGAGCTTGCATCCGGGAGATAGTGGGATCGAACCCCGATGTAGGCAGCCCTGAAGATGGTTTTCAGTGGTTTCCCATTTTCACACCAGACAAATGCTGGGGCTGTACCTTAATTAAGGCCACGGCCGCTTCCTTCTCAGTCCTAGCCCTTTCCTATCCCAGCATCACCATAAAACCTATCTGTGTCGGTGCGACGTAAAGCAAATGGCAAAAAAGAAAAAAAATATATTCTTCTTTACCTTAACGTAGCTCCTTTCTCCCCTCTATTGCACTGTGCCTAGCTATACGTTCTCTTCGTTTTACTTCCAATCTTCAATTTTCCTCCTTTTCTTTTGGCTTTATGTTTTAATTTTTAATTGTTGTGTTTCTACAGTTACACTGACTGACAGAGCAAATGCAACACCAAGAAGGAGTGGTTCGAAAGGGATGAAAGTTGGGGAAAAAACAGAGACGGCACGGACGAATAATTGATGTTTATTTCAAACCGATATGCAGGTTACACAATGCGCATGGCATCGACTCAGTAGGATGTAGGACCACCGCGAGCGGCGATGCACGCAGAAACACGTCGAGGTACAGAGTCAATCAGAGTGCGGATGGTGTCCTGAGGGATGGTTCTCCATTCTCTGTCAGCCATTTGCCACAGTTGGTCGTACGTACGAGGCTGGGGCAGAGTTTGCAAACGGCGTCCAATGAGATCCCACACGTGTTCGATTGGTGAGAGATCCGGAGAGTACGCTGGCCACGGAAGCATCTGTACACCTCGTAGAGCCTGTTGGGAGATGCGAGCAGTGTGTGGGCGGGCATTATCCTGCTGAAACGGAGCATTGGGCAGCCCCTGAAGGTACGGGAGTGCCACCGGCCGCAGCACATGCTGCACGTAGCGGTGGGCATTTAACGTGCCTTGAATACGCACTAGAGGTGACGTGGAATCATACGCAATAGCGCCCCAAATCATGATGCCGCGTTGTCTAGCGGTAGGGCGCTCCACAGTTACTGCCGGATTTGACCTTTCTCCACGCCGACGCCACACTCGTCTGCGGTGACTATCACTGACAGAACAGAAGCGTGACTCATCGGAGAACACGACGTTCCGCCATTCCCTCATCCAAGTCGCTCTAGCCCGGCACCATGCCAGGCGTGCACGTCTATGCTGTGGAGTCAATGGTAGTCTTCTGAGCGGACGCCGGGAGTGCAGGCCTCCTTCAACCAATCGACGGGAAATTGTTCTGGTCCATATTGGAACAGCCAGGGTGTCTTGCACATGCTGAAGAATGGCGGTTGACGTGGCGTGCGGGGCTGCCACCGCTTGGCGGCGGATGCGCCGATCCTCGCGTGCTGACGTCACTCGGGCTGCGCCTGGACCCCTCGCACGTGCCACATGTCCCTGCGCCAACCATCTTCGCCACAGGCGCTGCACCGTGGACACATCCCTATGGGTATCGGCTGCGATTTGACGAAGCGACCAACCTGCCCTTCTCAGCCCGATCACCATAACCCTCGTAAAGTCGTCTGTCTGCTGGAAATGCCTCCGTTGACGGCGGCCTGGCATTCTTAGCTATACACGTGTCCTGTGGCACACGACAACACGTTCTACAATGACTGTCGGCTGAGAAATCACGGTACGAAGTGGGCCATTCGCCAACGCCGTGTCCCATTTATCGTTCGCTACGTGCGCAGCACAGCGGCGCATTTCACATCATGAGCATACCTCAGTGACGTCAGTCTACCCTGCAATTGGCATAAAGTTCTGACCACTCCTTCTTGGTGTTGCATTTGCTGTGTCAGTCAGTGTATTTTGTTAGTTTTTACATTTCTTCCGCTACTTTTATCATTAGATTATTTTTCCTCAGCGTTCTTTCACTAATTTTTTGTTTGCATTGTGCTACTTCATTCTAAATACATTTTTCATTGCGGAATCTAATTTGGCTTCAAGCCGTTTTGGTTTTCCAAATAAATAGATAAATAAATAAATAAATAAATAAATAAATAAATAAATAAATAAATAAATAAATAAATAAATAAATAAATAAATAAATAAATAAATAAATAAATTAATTAATTAATTAATTAACTGTACGAGGTTTGAATGTCCCTCTACGCTGACCTAACCTCTTCCAGATTTGGAGAGAACGCCATCAGGTTCAGGCACCTTGCACGGGTCGCAGCTGGATCAATTGTTGGAATACGATACAGATAGTATCAACGCTTAAGAATGGCAGGAGGGTACCTCCACTCTACTTTGGGGCGAGGACACGAGTTTTTAATGATATTTTAAATGATAATGATATTAATGATATATATACTTTCACCATACGATAGGAACCTGCGGAAGTGTAGAGTATTGAATGTGAGGAAAGGAACGTTAAGGACGACACAAACATCACGTCCCCAGGCCAGGGATATTAATCATTACAATTTTAAAACCCCGACCCGGCCGGTAATCGAACCTGGGGCCGGACAGGGCACGAGTTTACTAGTAGGAAGACAATCATTCCAAGTTTCGGAGAGTCTGCTGCACAGCAACCAATACTGCATTTCAAGTTGCTAATTATGCCAATGATTACGAAATTCATGAAGCCTATTTTCTAAAGAAATACAGATTCTAATGAAATAAAGATTTTCATTTGTTTTTAACAATTTGCACAGACAGAGATAGGTCTTACAACTGGGAGTGGGAAGGAACCGACCGTGGTCTGCTCCAGCATTTGTCTGGTTTGAAAATGGGAAACCACATAATATCATCTCAAGGATTGCCGACAGAGGGGTTTGAATCCACCACCTGACAGCTACGTGACCCAAACCATGCAGCCACTCTCTCACATGGTACTTACAGGACTCTAATTACCCCAAAAAGACAAAGTGCTAGTGAAGAACAAGCACACGATACAGAAAAATGGGCGTATCGACAAGAAAATTGAGGAGCTCCTGTGCAACTTTGCAGGCGAAGCAATGAAGCTTGTAGTTTTACATGACTTAATACCGTGATCATAGCCACGGAATCTACAGTTTAACGCAGAATCCGAACCATAGTACCATAACATTGTTATTTCAAAAACTGCACATGCACTGGAAGTCACTCGGCTATTACGGTGCAGTATTTTCCAAACTGGTCCGCACTGCAGACGTGGTAATTGCTGCCTATGTAAAACAGTTTACCTTGGCGGACATGGTCGCAATGAGCACATATCAAAGTTAAACAAACCATGTCATTTCCCGGCACGGTACCTTACACCATCTCGTCATTATCGCGGCGAGTGTCGCCGTGGAGCGGTGATCAGAGCACCATGCAGAAACGCGGTAAAGATGGTGGCAATATACAGAGAGAAAATTGCTTAGCTAAGAGCACTGTCAGCTCCTGAGGACTTGTTCGTTGCTATAGAAGAGTAAATTCAGGTTAAGAAATTCATGCATTTACGAGGATCTTCTCAGACTGCCCGCAAATGATCACCACTGTGAGAGAATGACACAAACATGCTAAGGATAAGCTATACCGTCTTGCATTTTCTGGGTTAAAATAATACGGTGCTCCGAGAAGAGTCTACATGTAAATAAACAACCGGTCAGTACGCATGAACAAGGCAACGGGAAGCCCAGCACAATGCCAAGTACCAGCCACATCTTTCGTTATACACTGAGTGGCCAAAAGTCACGGAGAGACACGGAATGTGATGTTAATAACGAGTTGCTCCACCGCGAGATATCTGGACACGCGCACCTTGGTCTTGTGTAGTTGATGCGGGGTTCATGGAGCGAACACCAGCATCGACAGCTCAATTGGATTAAGATCGCGGAATCTGGAAGGCCACCAATCCATGGTCGTAACTTCACTCGGGTGCTCCTCCAACCACCAGCGTACCACCACAGAGCGGTGACATGACACACTGTCCTGTTGAAGCACGTCATCTCCATCAGGGTACTATAGGGACAGAAAGGGATGCAGACGGTCTGAAAGAATGCCCACATAATGTGCAACTGTCAGTGGTCCCTGCAGCTGGACAACGCGGCCTGATTGCGACCATCAGAACGCCGCCCAGACCAGAACTGAGCCACCTCCCACCTGGATACAACCTTGTTGACACGCAGGACCCACAGCTTCATGGGGTATACACCACACTCTCACGCGCCCATCAGCTCGATACAACTAGAACCAGGATTCATCGGACCATATCACACGCCGCCACTGTTCCATGGTCCATTGCCGATGTTCGCGGGCCCATGCACGTCGTTGAGCTCTGTGTGGAGGTGTCAGCAAAGAGATACAAGTTGGTCGTCGGCTGGTGAAGCCATTGGGGTGCAGTTGCCTCCTTACAGTCCTGGTAGAAATGCGTTCCTGACTCCCAACATTCAACTGGGGAGTGATCTGACTCACAGTGGCAAGTCGAGCGCCCAGTATGGTTCTGAGGTGGCGACGTGATGTCCGTTCGTTAAACACTTGTGGTCTTCCCGTGCGGCGGTTTACGCGGGTTGTAACCTCCTCTCTGCGATATTGAAAATCCACCCTCGACACTGTTGACCTGGAAACCCGAATTCACGTGTAATCTTCGCAATGCTATGACCCATGCGCCGTCCGCTGATGATCATCCCACGTTCAAAGTCGGTTAACTCGCGACGAGTGCCATCTTCACGACACTGGAGTCTGTGACAGACTGCTCAGCTACGCCACAGCCAGCCGCAACGCTCAGAGGTCCTACACGACATATTTTATATTGGGACACACCTTCCCGTGACGTTTGACCACTCAGTGTATACAGACTAAGTAAAACTATCTCGTCTTAATAAATACTGGAATTTCTTCTATGTCCATATAGAAAGAACACTTCAAACACAGGAAAAGCCCAGTTGGGATTTGGTTTCCTCGAAAGGTACACACAGACTGTTCTAGCGGAACAATTCTGAAGCCTAATGGTCCCTATGCTGGCGGTGTGATTCACACTGCCCACAAGCTGTTCAATGAGAACAATTCTGGAGCCTAATGGTCCCTATGCTGGCGGTGTGATTCACACTGCCCACAAGCTGTTCAATGAGAACAATTCTGGAGCCTAGTGGTCCCTATGCTGGCGATTTGATTCACACTGCCCACAAGCTGTTCAATGAGAACAATTCTGGAGCCTAGTGGTCACTATACTGGCGGTGTGATTCACACTGCCCACGAGCTGTTCAATGAGAACAATTCTGGAGCCTAATGGTCCCTATGCTGGCGGTGTGATTCACACTGCCCACAAGCTGTTCAATGAGAACAATTCTGGAGCCTAATGGTCCCTATGCTGGCGGTGTGATTCACACTGCCCACAAGCTGTTCAATGAGAACAATTCTGGAGCCTAGTGGTCCCTATGCTGGCGATTTGATTCACACTGCCCACAAGCTGTTCAATGAGAACAATTCTGGAGCCTAATGGTCCCTATGCTGGCGATTTGATTCACACTGCCCACGAGCTGTTCAATGAGAACAATTCTGGAGCCTAGTGGTCCCTATGCTGGCGGTGTGATTCACACTGCCCACGAGCTGTTCAATGAGAACAATTCTGGAGCCTAATGGTCCCTATGCTGGCGGTGTGATTCACACTGCCCACGAGCTGTTCAATGAGAACAATTCTGGAGCCTAATGGTCCCTATGCTGGCGATTTGATTCACACTGCCCACGAGCTGTTCAATGAGAACAATTCTGGAGCCTAGTGGTCACTATACTGGCGGTTTGATTCACACCGCCAGCAGAAGGTGCCCTTTAGTCGTCTATGTTCCATGCTAATGTTAGAAGTTTCCAACTATTGATACAGTTCAGAGTTCGCTGTCAGTCGGTAAGTTCCATCCAGGAGCACTCTTGGCCCATGAATTTTCCGGAGGATACGACTTTCAACTTTTTCCAGGTCCTCCATGGTGATTTTCCTGTTCATCAGTTCTGTTTTTTTGTTAGTCCTTCTTTTCACACTACTGATTTGAACAAGGGAACTAGCTGCAATGGTAACCTACAATATTAATATTTAGCAAATCCCATGTGGTTTACCCCCTGTGGAACCTCCAAATATCGAGAAGGGAAATGGACATTTCTCCCAAAACGAGTAGTCTTCTGTTGCTGGTTGTCCTTCGCTGGTTTAGCATGGGAGTTCACCTGAAGATCTTTACCTCTAGATGATATTGTCCAGATCCATTAGTCAGTAAGTAGGCAGGGTTCAGGCGATCATTTAAAATGTTGACCCTTTGTGACCAACGATAAACAAACGTGTGCAGAGATCAGTGAAGCCACAGAAATCCTTGTTATTTAATTTTGGCCCTGTCATCATTTTAAAATTTCATGTAAAACAGCTGTTTGCAAAAACAGAAGGAACATTTAAAGACAGAAGAGCTTATGCGAAAATTTATGTTTTAAGAATTTATTATTATTATTAGAAAAGCGCATGAATGTGCATTTTTTATGTTTGTGAAATTAATAACTGGTTCGATAGAAGGCAATTCGGTTTTAGGAAGGGTTATTCCACTGAAGCTCAACTTGTAGGATTCCAGCAAGATATAGCAGATATCTTGGATTCTGGAGGTCAAATGGACTGTATCGCGATTGACCTGTCTAAAGCATTTGATAGGGTGGATCATGGGAGACTACTGGCAAAAATGAGTGCAATTGGACTAGACAAAAGAGTGACTGAATGGATTGCTATATTTCTAGAAAATAGATCTCAGAGAATTAGAGTAGGCAAAGCTTTATCCGACCCTGTAATAATTAAGAGGGGAATTCCTCAAGGCAGTATTATTGGACCTTTATGTTTTCTTATATATATAAATGATATGAGTAAAGGAGTGGAATCGGAGGTAAGGCTTTTTGCGGATGATGTTATTCTCTATAGAGTGATAAATAAGTTACAAGATTGTGAGCAACTGCAACGTGACCTCGAAAATGTTGTGAGATGGACAGCAGGCAATGGTATGTTGATAAACGGGGTTAAAAGTCAGGTTGTGAGTTTCACAAATAGGAAAAGTCCTCTCAGTTTTAATTACTGCGTTGATGGGGTGAAAGTTCCTTTTGGGGATCATTGTAAGTATCTAGGTGTTAATATAAGGAAAGATCTTCATTGGGGTAATCACATAAATGAGATTGTAAATAAAGGGTACAGATCTCTGCACATGGTTATGAGGGTGTTTAGGGGTTGTAGTAAGGATGTAAAGGAGAGTGCATATAAGTCTCTGGTAAGACCCCAACTAGAGTATGGTTCCAGTGTATGGGACCCTCACCAGGATTACCTGATTCAAGAACTGGAAAAAATCCAAAGAAAAGCAGCTCGATTTGTTCTGGGTGATTTCCGACAAAAGAGTAGCGTTACAAAAATGTTGCAATGTTTGGGTTGGGAAGAATTGAGAGAAAGAAGAAGAGCTGCTCGACTAAATGGTATGTTCCGAGCTGTCAGCGGAGAGATGGCGTGGAAGGACATTAGTAGACGAATAAGTTTGAGTGGCGTTTATAAAAGTAGGAAAGATCACAATATGAAGATAAAGTTGGAATTCAAGAGGACAAACTGGGGCAAATATTCATTTATAGGAAGGGGAGTTAGGGATTGGAATAACTTACCAAGGGAGATGTTCAATAAATTTCCAATTTCTTTGAAATCATTTAGGAAAAGGCTAGGAAAGCAACAGATAGGGAATCTGCCACCTGGGCGACTGCCCTAAATGCAGATCAGTATTGATTGATTGATTGATTGATACATTTCACACTGCCCACGAGCTGTTCAATGAGAACAATTCTGGAGCTTAGTGGTCCCTATGCTGGCGGTGTGATTCACACTGCCCACGAGCTGTTCAATGAGAACAATTCTGGAGCCTAGTGGTCCCTATGCTGGCGGTGTGATTCACACTGCCCACGAGCTGTTCAATGAGGACATTTTCTGGAGCCTAGTGGTCCCTATGCTGGCGGTGTGATTCACACTGCCCACGAGCTGTTCAATGAGGACAATTCTGGAGCCTAGTGGTCCCTATGCTGGCGGTGTGATTCACACTGCCCACGAGCTGTTCAATGAGAACAATTCTGGAGCCTAGTGGTCCCTATGCTGGCGGTGTGATTCACACTGCCCACGAGCTGTTCAATGAGAACAATTCTGGAGCCTAGTGGTCCCTATGCTGGCGGTGTGATTCACACTGCCCACGAGCTGTTCAATGAGGACATTTTCTGGAGCCTAGTGGTCCCTATGCTGGCGGTGTGATTCACACTGCCCACGAGCTGTTCAATGAGAACAATTCTGGAGCCTAGTGGTCCCTATGCTGGCGGTGTGATTCACACTGCCCACGAGCTGCGCGATGAGAACAATTCTGGAGCCTAGTGGTCCCTATGCTGGCGGTGTGATTCACACTGCCCACGAGCTGTTCAATGAGGACATTTTCTGGAGCCTAGTGGTCCCTATGCTGGCGGTGTGATTCACACTGCCCACGAGCTGTTCAATGAGAACAATTCTGGAGCCTAGTGGTCCCTATGCTGGCGGTGTGATTCACACTGCCCACGAGCTGTTCAATGAGAACAATTCTGGAGCCTAGTGGTCCCTATGCTGGCGGTGTGATTCACACTGCCCACGAGCTGTTCAATGAGGACATTTTCTGGAGCCTAGTGGTCCCTATGCTGGCGGTGTGATTCACACTGCCCACGAGCTGTTCAATGAGAACAATTCTGGAGCCTAGTGGTCCCTATGCTGGCGGTGTGATTCACACTGCCCACGAGCTGTTCAATGAGAACAATTCTGGAGCCTAGTGGTCCCTATGCTGGCGGTGTGATTCACACTGCCCACGAGCTGTTCAATGAGGACATTTTCTGGAGCCTAGTGGTCCCTATGCTGGCGGTGTGATTCACACTGCCCACGAGCTGTTCTATGAGAACAATTCTGGAGCCTAGTGGTCCCTATGCTGGCGGTTTGATTCACACTGCCCACAAGCTGTTCAATGAGAACAATTCTGGAGCCTAGTGGTCCCTATGCTGGCGGTTTGATTCACACTGCCCACAAGCTGTTCAATGAGAACAATTCTGGAGCCTAGTGGTCCCTATGCTGGCGGTTTGATTCACACTAACTCCTGTCATTTAAAATTACTTTTCAGCAAAGCACCAACAATTATCCAAACATGAAATCTTTTTTGCTAGTTGCTTTACGTCGCACCGACACTGATAGTTCTTATGACGACGGTGGAACGGGGAAGGGCTGGGAGAGGGAAGGAAGCGGCCGTGGCCTTAATTAAGGTGTGAAAATGGGAAACCAAGGAAAACCATCTTCAGGGCTGCCGACAGTGGGGTTCGAACCTACTATATCCTGAATATTGGATACTGGCCGCACTTAAACGACTGCAGCTATCGAGCTCCAGCTGCCAGAGCGGATATAGCGAAAACACTGAAAGACAGAGGAGGGCCAGCATTTTCCCACTGCGGTGTTCACGACATGACAGGTTACCGTTCACTAGTTCGTAATACTTCTGTTGCAGCTGTGCTTAGTCGGTAATAGACGACTGAGACTTCAACGTTATCGGTGTGAAATTTTAATTTTATATCTAAACGAGCGCATATCGATAGAGTAGTTTACTTATAGTAGGTACCTACACTAATTCATGTACCCGTACTTCGCTACGGAAAACTACATTGTATATGGAATTCTAAGTAAAATACTGTACACGCTGTGAGTAAGATTTAATTACTTTGCATGGCTGTTACCGTTACCCGAGAAACACTACGAGTAAGTCGCCATACGTATGAGAGATTTTCACTACGAAGGCTACTCCCTGTTCATACTCGTCTTTGGAAGTTCTCAATATAATGCCAGTGCCCATTGCCTAACGCCAGTCAAAACCGAGTTGCGTAGTTATTAAGAGGGGCTTTAGAATTTGGATGAAGCTGGGGGATGCTAATGGAGTATCCATCTTTTCTGCGGCAGAACATAAGAGGGTAATGAAGAGCGTCATAAGAACGGCGAATTTCATTGATCCGCACCAGCTTCGTGTCTGCTGTGAAGAATGGAGTTGTGCTTTTCAAACTCTTACCCCACAATCACCAAAGCCACCTCACTCGTTGTAGGTGCGTTATATCGACCCGTATGTTCAGCTGGTGGCTGTCGGTCCGCGTGAATCACAACTTTAAACTCTTGACCTTATGGGACATTCTCCTACTCTGTTTTTATCTCGTATATAAAGAATCTGATTAAGCATAAGTTGCTGAATTTGTACAATTAACCAAGGATTCAGTACAGGGAAGATACTGGACCAAATTTGACATTTTTTTGATCATTACTAAAAATATATATTTGTAAAAATGAGTGTTTTTCTTGTTATGAAGGTAATAAACTTCCTCGGCCTTGAACTTTAAAAGTTGGTATAAAATTTCACTTGTTTACCTCTCTAGCTTCAATGGACGTCATTTGAATACATCCGTTGTAATTCCTAATGCTACTCAAAAATTGCTTACAGTCGGGATGATCATTAGTCAGGAAGTTGTGTAGAGGATGAGGAGGTGAAACCACTCTAATCTGTGTTGCAGTCGTACTTGAATTCCAATCGTTTATTTTCATTGTATCTCCTAATAGCTTTTTGACTGATTTCAGGATTTTTCTTCGTGTATTTCCTAACAGCCTCCCTGTTAACAACAGGTTTTCTTTCAGTACATAATTTTTAGAGATTTCCTGTTTCTTTTATCTCATTGCTATCGGTGAACCTAACGCAGCGCTGGTTTCCATTAGACGATGGCACGTTTGAACCGTTTTTTGAGTGAGGGGAAGAATTTAGATCACCAGGACAACAGAAAGACACTTGTTTTTAGGAAGGGAATGATCATCAGTGAAAGGAAATTCATCGTCGACTTTGTCATTGGCAGGTCACTGGACAAAGAAACTGGACATTATGTGATGTAAGGACAGGGCTAATCCTTCCATCAACAGGTCTGTTTTCACATTCCCTTGCCGATACACCACCAGATGGTAACAGCCACAGATCCGCACTGAATTGCATTAAATGAGAGAACTGACAGTGAACACCGCAATCTGCCCAAGCACTGTGGTGCCAATATCTCGAAAACGGTTGGTTTTAGGACCTTAAAATGCGGGTTTTGTTGCTCGTACTACTGCGCAGAACAGAAGCGGCTTTCTAGGTCTTTAGGATCTGGACATGTGGTGTACAAATCTCTCCCTCTCCCCCCACACTGCACTTTTAACGGGTGCATAATTAGTTCAGTGACTTAACTGAGCTTCGAATCGCGGTCGATCCTGGGGCGTCAGGAAGGGCATCCGGCCAAAATCAAAATGAGCCTGGGTGGCTCCAGTGACCCCAGAAATAGTTGGGATAAGCTGAAAGAGGTGTTAATGCCACATCATTTACATACGATATGAGTTCTAAAGAGAGCAAACTTGGGCGAGATCACGAGCTGCTGCAGCCATCAGGCCTATATAGTTATGCATTATCAAGTGAACGTCAGACTCGTTGGCTGAATGGTCAACGTGCTGGCCTTCGGTTCAGAGGGTCTCGGGAGCGATTCCCGGCCGGGTCGGGATTTTAACCTTCATTGGTTAATTCCAATAGCTCGGGGGCTGGGTGTTTGTGCTGTCCCCAACATCCCTGCAACTCACACACCACACACAACACTATCCTCCACCACAATAACACGCAGTTACCTACACATGGCAGATGCCGTCCACCCTCATCGGAGGGTCTGCCTTAAAAGGGTTGCACCCAGCTAGAAATAGCCACACGAAATTAATTAATCAAGTGAACAAGTTTTATTCCTAATAATAATAATAATTTCTGTATAGAAACAAATTTGTGACAAATATAAAAGATGCTCCAGAATTTCTAATAACAGAAACTGATCGAATAAAGAAGGTAAAGAAATTCAAATATTTGGAAGCAACAATTCAAGGAAATGGTTTGCAAAAATACGCTGTAGAAGAAAGGATACACAACATCAAAAGAGTATACAGTATAAGTACGAATATCTACAACAAATGTCTAGTACAAGCTGAAAGAAAAGTTATACGGAAAATACTCGGCCCGAACTCCGCAAATCAAGAAGTAATGATGAAATATACCGGAACATAACAGAAACAACGCGGAAGAGGCGACGGATATATTTTGGACATTTATACAGAGCGGATGACAACAGGTTAACCAAACAAGAAGTCAACAACAACCTGGATTCACGAGGTCAAGAAAGATCAGGAAAGAAACAACATAAGGGAAGAATAAGCAACAGAGAGAGAGATTTTAAGAAAAAAAACTGTTAAAATTGGAAGGATTCCAAGTTCGGGAGGAAAAGAAAAAACTCAAAATGGTCCGAGGACAGGTGAAGGAGTACTGCCACGTGGTTCCTAGAAGTCGCTGACGGAGAAATAATGCACTGACGGTTTACGGAGACGCCGAGGTGCCAGAACTTTGTCCCGCAGGAGCTCTTTTATGTGCCAGTAAATCTACCGACACGGAGTTGACGTATTTGAGCACCGGACTGAGCCAGGTTGGGCCACTCAGCCCGGGAAGTTTTATTCCTGTCCGACGACGAAGTCTGTTTAATAAAGTATTTAATAAAGTGGTGAGGAAACAAGTATTTACAATGAGGCAAAAGGCAAGCTTGTAATTTTACACAATCATAACTTCGGGATCTGTTTTACGCGACATGTAATCGTCAGAGACGTGATATTTTATTCCACAAATACCCCATGCACAGCCGTCCTAGCCAGAAGATAGAGATTAGGCGACTCTTCTATCACGCCCTCCGGACAAACAGGAGCAGATCAAGGTAACTGCAACTCGGAATCTCTTACCAGTGATATAGTGGAGCATGACAGTGCATTAGGAAAGAGTCTCCGCAGTGACCCTGACTGGCGGTGGCAACGCTCCAGGCGACGCAAGCAGGATGCAATGTTGTTAAAATGAAGGTCAGGGGAGGCGAGACTTAAGATGCTTACTATAGAGTGAACGTTTTTAGTGGACTGTTTTCCAGCAAGGTGGCGAATACACGGACACAGCGAAAGTAAAATTTCGCGAATGCTTTCCCCGATTCAGTTCTACCACATCGTGATAATGTGCGAGTTTTAGTATGTAAATTTAGTAGCTCGATGCCGTATTCGGTACTCCGAAGAACGGTAGACCATGAATTTTAACGGAAGAAAAACGTTTGGATATTTCCGGCGGGCTCCTTAAACGTCCGTCTAAATCCACACGGAAACTGGCACAGCAGACTAGCGTATCTGTCTTCACAGCGCACAGAACAGCGAGAAAGAAGCCAAATCTGTATCCGTATAAATTTCCTGTTGTTTAGGAGTTGAAGTTAGCGGACGCAGGTAAGAGACTTTATTGCGAGTGGTTTCAACGGTTTGTTAAATTATCGTGGAAAGGAACTGTTATAACTTTTTTTTTTAACTGACGAAGCTTTACACAGTCAAACTACCCGACACAACTTCATTATCAAAAGATTGACATGTGAATTGCAATCTCATGTTTACGAATTATTTGTCACCTCCTGAGTTTTTTCTGCGGTGCTGCCGTCCGCTCCCAGAACAATCGAGGAATAAACAGATTTTGCTATTGGCTTTGTTAACAGTCCATCTTTGTGTTATTACAGAACAGTTGTGCTATTACTGCCACTCGAACTGTCGCAGCTGCGGAGAGTGATTTCTAACGCAAAGTGTGGAACAAACACTCACATGGTATTTCTGAAAAGACAGGGAGGCCTGGTGTGAAAAAAAATTTTCGCATATGACCTACGATTGTTACAATACATATTTCTTTTCTGCAAAAATTTAGAAACTGGTATGTAAGTGCGAGCACTAGGTGAATGGACTAGTAGGACCCCATTCAGGAGCAAGGGTTAAACGATTTCACGAGATGAAGAGTGACTATTTACCTTCTGTCGACAATGTTATTGCTATTGAGCCAATAAAGCAAGCGTAAGACTTCTCCCTAATTCCCGACATTAAAAAAATTAAGGTGTAAACCAAGCTTCGCATTATTCCCTTCTTTCCGACAATATTCCAGTAATTGAGCCGGTAAACTAATCTTGTACCCGATAAGAGGTGAATTTCATGTTGCAGCCACAAGAAACGAGAGAAAGAACGTAATTCCCAAGTATTAAGAAGGTACAAGTTACCCACTATGTATTCCAACAGCTGTGCCCAAGACTCGACCACTATATAACGGAAGTACGGATGTAATTCGCGACTAAACCACTGCCAGGCTAAGACCTCTGTGACTGATGGAATTCGCCATTATCGTCGCACAAGCACGTAGAGTAGAAAAAGTTAAGGCGGAGGAAGGATGTGTATATAGTGATTGATTACATTCGAACAGTTGGCCTTATCACTGAATCGAAGTTCTTATTTGCATAGGATCACTATGGATGTGTTGATTTCGGTTGATCACGAATTTTCCACTAACCATCTACTGTTAGTAGAAAGCTCAGAAGAACTGTCTTTAAATAAATGGAAACTGCGACACCATGAAACAACGCCGCTATATTCTAACAGAAGAAAAATGAAATTCGATGATAATAAATAAAATAATAAATACAGTTATCGTCTTGCACAGGAAACACGTGACACTCTCATCATACCGTATATAGACTAACTAAACGTCTAGAGTGTTCCGGAGTACAGGAACCATAACCGCGTGACAAAAGTCTGGTTTCTGCAGAACACTACTTATGTCAATGTCAAGCAAATATTCATTTCTTCAGACAAAGTACGGTTTCGCTTAGAGGCTTAAGTTAATTCGCAAAATAATACACGCTGGGGCACGGATAAAACTATTAATACACAAATTTCCAGATCATGATAAAAAACATTGGCGTGTTGTGTGCTGCAACTGCAAGGTTCATATTGATTTTTAAAATATGGTACATTCAGAACGGTAGTAGTACGATAATTGAATAAAAGTTCTGTGAGTGAGGTCACGACTTTTATCAGCGGTAGAGTTCACAACGCTATAGGCCTCTCAGCCATCACGTACAGTCAAACGGTCACGCACGAAGCCTAATAGCTGAAGTCTATTTATTTAAAACACTAGGCTATGTTTGGGAGAACGGCTAAACCGATTGACATCGTAAAGCTCTTGGCCTCTAGATTTGCAGAGTGTCTTCCAAAGCATAAACATTTCCTGCCTATTTTACATTCTTAAAGAAAAGTGTAGCATTCTCATTGGCTAAAGCGCTCGCCAGTACTTCAAGGCCGCCTGGTCAGCTGTACTTCGTGGACAGGAATAGCCGCTGTTTTGCTGCCCAGCGCATTACATTCAAAATTCCTCGAAATTTAAATGCGAGTTTGGTGTCTGATTAAAATTAAATTCCAAAGCAGCTGGCGATATTCGATTAGCACGGCTCAATATGGGATAAAGCCCAAATGGCAAATAGGGCTTCATTAATGTCGTGCATAGTCTTTTAAAATATATTATAGGTAAAAAAATTCCATTCCTTGTGGTGGGAATTCTTGTTCTTGGAGATTTCTTGAAGGTTTTACCTGTTTTGCCATATGTTTGTCGCCAAACAATTATTGATTTATAATTGCATTAAATGCTCTCCTATTTGACGCTTATTCAAAACACGCCGCTTACATAAAAATATGCGCGAAAAACACAAAAAATGGAATTCGGTGCTTTTTTGCAAGAAATTGGTAACGGCGACTATCCCTCCGTAGATGGTGACGGATTAAATATTATTGAACTACCATCCAGAACTTTACGGCGCCGATGACGTAGCTGTGAGGCCTCTTTAAACAACAAACATCACCATCATCATTAGAATTTTACCACATGATGATATCGCGAATGAAATTTACAGCAACACTTTCACTTCTGTTAAGGATGTCATCATTTTCTGGAGAGTCGCCATTCCTAATTAATTTGAACGTCAATGGGCTTATAGCCGGTAGTTGAAAACCATACACTAGCGTCAACAGATTAATACTGAAGATGAAAGCTAGCTACTTCAATTTCCTACATAATTCTTGAATTACTTAGAAATAATGCTTTGCCTTCACCTGTTCTTATTCTAAAAGTTGGGGCCATAGTTATGCTCCATAGAAATCGGAACGTTTCCCAACGACTCCTAGACGGAACCAGATTAGGGCATAACTGTAAGAATTAAGTTCGAAAATTGTTTCGATTTGGAAATAATAAGTGGAGATAAAGAGAGTTGACATCCGATAAAGAACTTCTGTTTTATTTCAAGAGACATCTATTTCCAATTCGCTCAAGGGATGTGTAGGTGAGCCATGCAATGCGAAGTTGCAATAGTGGCAGGCCTTCACCCCCTTCATCTGTGCATGCGTGTGGCTCTCGTAGCTATCAGCTTTCATTCGGGAGACAGTGTGTTCAAACCCCGGCAGCTCTGACGATGGTTTTCCGTGGTTTCTCATTTTCACACCCGGCAAATGCTACGACTGTACCTTAATTCCACGGTCGCTTCCTTTCTCCTTCTAGCCATGTCCTATCCCATCGTCGCTGTAAGACCTACCTGTGTCGGTGCCACGAACAGCAAAATTGTAAAAAATTAAAGCACAAGGAATGTCGTATACAAGGAATCTTTTAATAAATATTTACCCCATTTTACCGTCATATCTTGATGGGTTTGAGATTATTATTATTATTATTATTATTATTATTATTATTGCTGGTACCAACGGGTGTGAAGAACGACAGGAATGAGGAGATGAGGGGTTAGTTAGGAATAAACTCGATGGCTGAACCTGTATGCGTAAACTTTCTCAGGTAAAAGTAAATTCTTGTCCTCATCCTGAGGTGGTGCACCCCCAATGGAGTGAGCTGCATGTACTATTTCAACCCTCCGGGAATCGAACCCGGGCCACCGAGGCCGGCAGCTACGGAGGCGGTCACTTTCTCAGGTGGTACGGTGTTAGGGAGACGCGAATATACTTCCCTTCACATACCCAACTAACTAGATTACTACTTTCCGAATCACCTACCTGTGAGGTTCGGAACGTGTGTGTGGTCGCTAACGCAGAAGAATTCTTCACCTACATATTTTCATGTTCATCACGTAATGACGTACGTGCGATCATCTTCATTACCTTCAATATTGGTTCTCAAACAGAGTTCCTCTGCCAATTTGGTGCGAGTTCTTCGTTGTCTGTGAGTGGATTGCGGATAATTTACCGAGAAGGTTTTTTTTTTAAGATAGTGATATATCATTTAACAATTTCGTCCGGGCCCCCTACTCTTCAAGAACTAACATCTACTTGTGATAATGTCCAATAACGGACGAACTATATTGGTATTATAACCTCAACTTGTCAAAGACGGACGTCATCCCTTGATAATGTAGTATGCTTGCATTTGTTTACTGAGATAGAGCAATTCGGGGCTTTCACTGATGGCTCAGTATCATTTATAACCGAGATATCGAGTTGAAGCTGCGAAGTTAGGGGAGTCGATATTGTGAAACATCACAGGATAAGCGGTGCCGCTAGTTCAGTGAGGAAAACAATGGTAAACTACTGAACTTCACGTCTTGCTTAGAATGTCCCATTATGATCAGCCTGAGGATATTGAGTTTTCCGTAAGATGGTGGCATTTTTAGGATCTAGCCACTGCATTGGCGGTTTATACAGAGATTTTTGTAAAATCGCCACACATTTGTGGCATCCAAGAACATTAAGAAATAAATTGTTGCACAGACGGGACTTCGGCTTCCTGTTCGACCAGCCCCTCTTGGTGTCCATTTGAATCAGCAATCACCACAGAGAGAAACGTCGGCCCCATTACGTGTACATATCTCGCCATCACTCTTCAGAGGCTGCGTCACAACAAGCGTTCAGTGGTCTTTCACATCCTTCAAAGAATGGTGCAACTATTTCTAGCTAACCATCGCTGGTGTGCTTTGTTTTTAAGACTTATTGTCTCCTGAAAGCAAAATTCTGGAAGAACTTTACTAGCTGATGGAAACTTCAATACATTTGAACACCTCCGTGAGTTTTAAGAAACCTCAATACTCAAGCGTGTGCAACTGAAATGAGAGGGAGAGAACCAATCTGATTATTTTTTATTTTATTTTTAGAATTTGCTTTACGTCGCACCGACACAGATAGGTCTTATGCCGACGATGGGATAGGAAAGGCCTAGGAGTGGGAAGAAAGGGGCCTTAACTAAGCTACTGGTGTGAAAATGGGAAACCACGGAAAACTATCTTCAGGGCTGCCGACTCGCCCGGTGAACTAATGTCTGTTTCCCCTCAGTCAGAAATGGGATCGAGCGCCAGTTGCTTATGAGCCAGTCAACTGGTATATCCTCAGCGCCCAATTGGTAAATTCGACTTTCATATTTTTATTTAAATATTTTTTAAAAGCCCCCTGGTCTCCATTATTTCAATTAATTTCTACACAGAACGCAACTCGCTTTCTGCTTGGTCATTCGGAACACTAGATACAAAATACACTTCACTTATATAAATATTCCGCTTTTCTAATTCGTTGTGATGCTTAGCTGGGTGAGATACGCTAATTTTTCACGAGTCCTAAAATTATTCCCTGTAACTTATGGTTACTCTTATTTTATTTCATCGTAAAAAGTCACTAAATGCATTGCGACATGAAAGACAAATACCATTCCAAATTGAGCAACGTACGGAATTTTCACAACATACTACTTACCCCAATATACAGCTAATATATATACTTTGTTTCCCCCCTGCTTCTGGATCTTGACTTACGGCAGACTAAATACGAGCGTGAGTTTTACTCGGAAAGAAAACAAAAGCAATGAATACGGGGATTATTATTATTATTATTATTATTATTATTATTATTATTGCTGCTGCTGCTGCTATTAATGGCCACGGGCCCTTCAACAGTTGTTACACAGATGTTACAATTAAACTAAGGGAAATACTTTAAACATTTTCAATTTCATTTAATCGGTATCATTGTCGAGGTATTCGGCATGTCGGAGAAGTAATCTCACATAGCCAAGCAGCGAGAAGCACACTTGAACAATAAATATCATATGTACTTTTCTTGATGAAGGAAAAGCTCAATGCTCGAACTCAAGACCAGCCGCGCACATCACTGATTTGTAAAGGAACGAGAAATGTCGATCTGTAGTTTATTTGAAGCGTTGGATGTGGTGGTTTCGTATTGAGAGAACTATGGGCACGTTGCCGCATGGAGATCAATAGTTGTAGGTCGCTCCACGTGAACAACAATGTAATCAATATATATTGCTAGGAATTGGCCAAAGTCGGCGCGTGGACTTGCAATTCATAATAAAACAATGGAGAAAAGTGCTTGCATGTGACACTGAAAGATCATTTCGTATGTCGATCGTGAAGGAACCTGTGACATCACGCTGCTAACGCTACAACATACTTGAATAAGTTGAATAATATGCGCAGTAGACCTAACATGAAGATTGAAAAGCGTTAAGTGACAAACTCCTACTTCACCAATGAAAAGAAGCCACGACATAACGGTTGGAGCGCGCACATACCTTTGAAGCAAGCACATCCCATGATGTAACCCATCATCGAGAGGAGACGGCCTCGCCAGCCGTAGCATTCCACACGCTTTGCACTACAAGCCTAGCCTCGGCTCGCCTGGCCCAGCCTGGCGCCGCGCCACACTGCTGCCAACATCTCCACATTATAACACAAATCCCTGGAAAGTGGAAATGTGTACTTATATATCGCCGGCACCTTATTACACTAACGAATGTGAAATGACATACTGTTCAGGACGGCAAAAAAAAACAAAACAAAAAAAAAAAACAGCTACTTTTATTTTATAGATCTAACACTCTTCCACTACCTTTATCTTACGCGTTCAACGTCATTGTTTAACCAAATTGCAATAAAGTTTGACTCATTCGTTAGTTTGAAATATCCAAAGACGAAGCGGCAACATCCTATTTTCTCTCCTAAATTTCAAATGATGTCACATTCGTCATGTTATTCTCTCTCCCTTTAACTGTAGGCCTACAGGTAAGTAGTGATATCACAACACGAACACCCAGGGCACAAAGAAAACACTTACCCTCATATACATTTATTTATTCATTCACGTTCAGTACTTTCTTCTCTCAGCATTGATAAAAACAATTATGCGCAGGTGTGAAGTGAAACAGGTTTGCATAAAAAATTATCTCACACAGGGTTGTATACATTTATTGAGCTTCGTTAGAGTCTGATAATCCTAAAGTACTTCCCCTTGAAACAATTATTCACCACTCTCATTACTATCAATTGTTTTTAGATGGGGAAAACGAATAAATCCTAATACAGTACTGTATATCCTAATCCGATTCCTATCCTTTCATCCACCTCTTTTTTTCTTTTTTAAATACAACCTTTGTCTGAAAGGTTCGGTGAATGGTCTTATGAAATAAACACAACGTAAGTTACACACAAAACTCCTTTACTGGCCTTCAAAGTAATCTCCGTTAGCTACAACACACTTTTGACATAGACTGTAAAGCCGCTGGAAGCTGGCAGCAAACGCTTATTTTGGAATCTCCCGGAGAACCATTGTCACGCGTTGTTGGATACCTGCTACACTGCCGAACCGGTGGCCTTTCAGGGCTAATTTAAGACGGGGGAACAAAAAAATCTGCACGCGCCAAATACGGAAAATACGCAGGGTGTGGAAGAACAGACAACTGGCGTTCAGCGAGAAAATGGGTCACACGGATCGCGGTGTGCGGACGGGCATTGTCGTCTGATGCGTTGCAGTAGCCGTTTCAAAACTCCTTCGTAGAATTCCGCGTTGACAGGTGTACCCTGGGGTACAAATTCATGATGAATGACACCATTGCTGTCGAAAAAGGCGATCAGCATTGTCTTAATCTTGGACTTTGTGCGCGACTTTTCTTGGGAGGCGGAGAAGACGCCAATGACTCTCCTGGCTTCCGGATCATACTGGTAGCACCACAGTCCAATATACACTGACTTAGCAAATGTCATGGGATAGTCACCTAATAGCGCCTGGGGCCTTCTCTGGCTCTGTGAACTGCAGTGAGACGCCGTGGAAGTGAGTCGATAAATCCCCGGTAGTCCTCAGGACGCAGCTGACACCAAATCGTTTGCACAGCGGCCGCCAATGCTGGTCTGTTCGTGGGTGCAGGATCCATGGCACGGGGCCTGCGTTCCAGGACATTCCAGATATGCTCGATAGGGTTCATATCGGGGCTCATGGGTGGCCATGCCAGTTGTTGGACCTCCGCTGCATGTTCCTGGAACCATTCCCGGGCGACGTGGGAGCGATGTGGCGGCGCCTTATCATATTGAAACACCGCAGAACCGTCTGGGCGCTGGAAGGCCAAAAAACGGTGGAGATGGTCTCCGAGCAGCTCAACATACCGCGTACCATTCAAAGTCTCTTCCAGAACAACTAGGGGGCCCATTCCATACCAGGAAAATGCAACTCAGACCATAACAGAGACACCACCGCCATGGACGACACCTTCGAGGCAGGCAGGATCCATCGTTTCATGTGGTCTGCGCCATACGCGGTGCCTCCCATCGGCACGGTGCAGTTGAAATCGTGATTCGTCCGACCATATCACGTTACGCCATTTTTCCAGTGTCCATCCCTGGTGACTGGTGACAAATGCGCGTCGTTGTGCCCGATGACGTTGGGTTAACAGTGGCACCCGTATGGGGCGCCGGCTCCCATACCCCATGGAACCTATGTTCCTACGGATTGTCCACTGGGAGACGTGTCTAGCACGGCCTGTGTTGAATTGAGCCGTGATTTGTTGCACGGTTGCCCGTCTGTCACTATTGACAATCCGTCTCAGATGTCGCCGGTCAAGGTCATCGAGGGTGGCTGGACGGTCGGTCGTTCGTCTGTTGTGGACGGTGACACCCGCATTCAACCATTCACGATACACCCTGGACACGGTTGATCGTATGAAGCCGAATTCCCGCACCACTTCCGAAATATCACTTCCCATCCATCGGGCACCGACCACCATACCCCGTTCGAACGGTGTCAGCCCACGACGACGTTCCATGTTACACGTGTCACATGCACAGCCACTGCTCACAAGGTCTCCTATACAACTGCCGCTGGCTTAGGGGGCATGTAGTGCGCAGACACACCTGCGCATCAGTGCTCCGCTATCCCATCATGACATTTGCTCAGTTAGTGTATACAGTACCGAGCTCGATAGCTTCAGTCGCTTAAGTGCGGCCAGTATCCAGTAATCGGGAGATAGTGGGTTCGAACCCCACTGTCGGCAGCCCTTAAGATGGTTTTCCGTGGTTTCCCATTTTCACATCAGGCAAATGCTGGGGCTGTACCTTAATAAGGCAACGGCCGATTCCTTCCAATTCCTAGGCCTTTCCTATCCCATCGTCGACATAAGACATACCTGTGTCGGTGCGACGTAAAGCAAATAGCAAAAAAACTATACAGTCGTGAAGCTCTGATGATATATTTCATCCGAGGCGACTACAGCGCTCCAGGCGGCGAGGTAGAGGCAACTTGCTAGCAGACAACAGGGAACGAATTACCACTACAGTCAAAATGGTCCTAACTTCTGAACCATTCATGCAAATAATATCCTGACAAGGTTATTGTAATCCTTATGAAATAGTGGAGGAGGTCAAACAATTTATTTCGGTGAGGAGTTCGAGGAAAATATCGAAATATCTATTTAATCTTAAGGAGTTATTTTTTTACCGCGGACTATAATATAAAATCGCTTCTAGAGAGCAACCGGTTGGAAATAGTTATATCCCATCCCGGACATTTTTGTAGAGGTTTCTGTGGTCTACAATTTGTACGCTTACACTTGGGGTCCATTGTTGACGGTTCAGGCAGCGTTAGCCAAGATAGCAAGTGACCGACCGATCGACATCGAACCTGCCAATTTGGGCTAGGAAAGCCAGCGCTCTACCTTCAATCAATACTGATCTGCATTTAGAGCAGTCGCCCAGGTGGCAGATTCCCTATGTGTTGTTTTCCCAGCTTTTTCTTAAATGGTTTCAATGACAATGGAAATTTATTGAACATCTCCCTTTGTAAGTTATTCCAATCCCTAACTCCCCTTCCTATAAATGAATATTTGCCCCAATTTGTTCACTTCAATTCCAATTTTATCTTCATATTATGATCTTTTCTACTTTTAAAGACGCCACTCAAACTTATTCGTCTACTAATGTCATTCCACGCCGTTTCTCCGCTGAAAGCTCGGAACATACCACTCAGGGCCGGTTCTACCACCTACTGGTAAAGTAGCGCGTAATTTGCCCTCCGCGTAAAAGGATGTTTCCGTCCGACCACTCCCAGGTAGCGCTATCGGCAGCATAAATCGTCGATACCCGGCGCGTAATTTATCGGCCACTTCGAGGGCCCGATAAGACTTTACCTGCCGGGCAAGTTTCGAGAGCTGAACATTATTAGCTGTATTTCTGGTGATATGCAACTCAAATTAGCTTAGTATACTGAAAAAAGCAGTATACTGTAACAGTGATGGATATTGTATTGCAGGATTTTGAACATTAATGCTTCCCTGTAGTTGCAACGGTCACACCAGCCTCTCGCATCGGTAGCGCAAGGAACACATTTTATACGTCAAGCTTTCGTAAAGAAACTCTAAAAGGATATAACATCAAAATCTATTTGGAAATCATTTCAAATTGGCTTTAATTTCCTACTTTTTCAATTTTCGGATAGGAGATATATATTACTGTATGTATATTACCTAACTCAAGCGTTTTCCTAGCGTAATGGTTAACACGCTCGCTTCGTAATACGAAGTGTGCAGGTTCGAGTCTTTATTATGACGAATCTTTTTTATTTCTATTATTAGCGTTGTGTTAATCTGTACGCCTCTTTTCATACGTTCTTATCACAATATTATGTCTACTAGGAAAATTGCTTAATTGTATGCTACTTATAGCAAGTAATGTTATGATTAAAAGCACATAGGACTGTCGTCCAGGTAGCAGATTCCCTATTAGTTGTTTACATAGTCTTGTAAATTATTTCGAAGAAATTGGAAACTATTCCATTCCCGAATTCCCCTTCCTATGAATGGATATTTATCCCGATTAGTTCTTTACATTTACAGTACCTTCCAACTTTATCTTCATAAAGTTATACAGTAAAATTAAAATGAAATGCTTTATCAATAAATGGAAGCATCTGAAACTAAACGAGGTCACAGAACTAGTTGCAAATAGAGCATTGCGGAGATACTTAATTCACAGAAGCCTGCAGATAGAATGCTCAAAGGCAATAAGTCCGTAAAGAAGATGTGTGTGTGTGTGTGTATACGTATATGGAAGCGCGTAAAAGAGAGTTAAGAACAACGGCAGGAACGAAAATACATTTAAAAATGTAAATTAGAAATACGATGAAAACCTGCGTACCTTCTATTACGGAGCGAGCGACTTGACCACTCTACTTCGAGAATACTTTTCAAAAACTCTGCCTTACATGACAGGTTATAACTGGCGTAAGAAAATGTAATCTCGAGATTTTAATCCCAATTAGGTATCGATATTGAAGATCATAGATTAAAATCACGAAAGCTTGACATGAATCGTTGTCCATAACTCTTAAGACTCCCTTTATTAGGCTTTTTGGTGATAATCAGCAGACGCAAGCACAGGGAAATAAGACAATCGAAATGTGTTTCATGCATCTGACGATAGATAGCACCACACTCGAAAGCGAGAAATCGCTGAAAATCAGTCTAGCCAACTTCGTATATCGGTGTCTAGCTCCAGGTAGCTACCTAGCGCTTGCGCGGAGGTGGTTGGACGCAAGCCAAAGTACCAGCCGATTTACACCTCCAGGTAGTTTACCTCCCGGGCAGCTGCCAGCCACTTTACCAGCAGATGGTAGAGCCGGCCCTCAGTCGAGCAGCTAGTCTCCTTTCTCTCAGTTCTTCGCAACCCAAACTTTGCAACATTTTTGTAACGCTACTCTTTTGTCGGAAATTATCCAGAACAAATCGAGCTGCTTTTCTTTGGATTTTTTCCAGTTCTTGAATCAAGTAATCCTGGTGAGGGTCCCATACACTGGAACCATACTCTAGTTGGGGTCTTACCAGAGACTTATAAGTCCTCTCCTTTACATCCTTACAACAACCCCCAAACACCCTCATAACCATGTGCAGAGATCTGTATCCTTTATTTAGAATCCCATCTACGATGGTCGGTCACTTGCTTTCTTGGCTTACGCTTCCTGAACCGTTAACGATAGACCCCAAGTGTAAGCGTACGAACTGTAGAGCATAAAAACCTCTACAAAAAGTCCGCAATGGTATATACCTATTTCGAACCGCTTGCCCTCTAGAAGCGATTTTATGTTATAGTCCGCGGTAAAAAAAATCCTCAGATTAAATAAATATTTCGATATTATCCTCGAACTCCTCATCGAAATAAATTATTTGACCTCCTACGCTATTTCATAAGGATCACAATAACATTGTCAGGTTATTATTTGCATGAATGGTTCAGAAGTTATGACCATTTTAGACTGTAGTGGTAATTCGTTTCCTGCTGTCTGCTAGCAAGTTGCCTCTACCTCGCCGCTGGAGGTGCTAGTGTCGCTCCAGCTGTCAAGTGGATGAACCGTCCTCTTATTAGACCTTCGCGACTGTATATATTAGACTGTGGTAGCACCACGACTCGTCTCCTGTAATTATGGTTTTCAACACCTCCGGATTTTGGTCACAAATGTCGATGAAATCTCCCGATGTTTCCATCCGAGTTTGCTTCTGCTCGTCTGTCAGGTTGTGCGGTACAAACCGCGCACAAATCTTCCGCTTTTTCAAATGTTCGTGAACAATGGTCCTTACACTGTCCTTGCCTACATCCACTTCATCTGCTATCATTGCACTAACACTGCGTGTGTTTCCGTTGCCGTTTAGCCTAGGTGGAAGGAAAACTTCATGTTATCGCGTTGCTCCATTGTGCAATGACACGACTCCGTGCGATGTGTTGTAGCGTTTTTTTTTTCGTTTTTAAAAAAATATTTTTTAGATTTCTTAAATATTTTTACTGATATTTTGTTAATTTTCTCATTGTTTCCGTTTCATTTTCTACTTAAGGACGACACACACACCCAGTCCCCGAGCCAGCGGAAATAACCAATTAAGGTTAAAATCCCCGACCCAGCCGGGAATCGAACCCGGGGCTCCTTGAACCAAAGGCCAGCCATGGAGCCGGACAGCGTTCTGTTGAGTTCGTATGCGCGAGGCGGTGTACAAACTAGGCGATTATTCACCGAACTTTTCAGACACTGGTTGTATGTTTCCGCTGAACAGTCGCAGATGTAGCAATGTCATTTTACTTTTAACATGCTTTAGTTTTCAAATGACATTTTGAAAATACTTGAGAATGTTGCCCAGTGCAACGGCAATTGTAGCCCTCCCTAGCAGCTACAGATTCAAAAATTTGCCACGTGATGCGTGACGCACAATAGCATTGGATAATGTCAAAACTTTGTTATAATAATGTTTAATCACAGCAACGTAACATACATTATAACGTATACTATACCGTCTTGAGAACTAATATACTGGACCGTATGTTTAAAGAAATATTCAGTATGTAAGTCATACTTTTCTCTCTTTAAATAGATCTCCATCATAATTTGTCTGACGTGTGTAGAGTCAAATGTTCACATCTTCAAATCCAACAAAAATAATTCACGAGTTTGTTTCTTTCAATACGAATTATTTATCAACATTTCCAGAATGTTTTCGATATGAATCCACTGAACATTCAACGTAGAGATTATTGGCAGGGGTACTTTCCCACAAATTCAGTGAAATGTTCGCTAGCTGGTAAACTACACCCACTATCACAAACTATCCACTGTGGCATGGAAATCAGAACGAAAAAAACTACCAAAAATACGCGAATGTAACGTATTTGTTACTTTGCCGCACGTCAAACGTGAATAATAACAACACAAAGTTACGAATACAACATGTTCGCTATTTCACCACGGTCACTTTAAGAAAAACCCCACAATCGTCGAAGTCAAAGAGCAAACACAGCCCTTCACTAACAGCTACAGATTCGACAAACTCCTAATGCGTGACCCAGAATAGCAGTGGAAAATGCCAAAAATGAAACATGCACTTCTGCACATTTGTTAGTTTAACATAGTGTAAACGACATCGTCAAATCATATGAAAGGCGAACAAGTGCCACCCATCCCTTCCTTCCTGTCTTGCTATCCGTGTGAAATAGAAAAATTATTACTGAACGCTGTTGATGGGCCTATTTGACTTGAAATTCCACCTTCATCCGTGTCATTTTCCACGTTTGCACACCGACTTGACTGTAGGCGAGTGAAAACTGGATGGACTCAGGATATCTTATTCATAAAGAGAACGTAGCGAGAATCACTGTTGGTACAAACAGGTGGGAACAATGGTAGGATGATACTCGGAATACAGAGAGAAGGGATTAATGGGATGGTGGAGTTATGTGAGGAGAATGGAGGAAAAGGCCGGTCTACTATGAAATGTCTACACGTGATTTGGTAGGCCTGTACTTCTACAACGCATAAGAATCATTTAACTCGTCCAGCTATGTCACAACCATTGATTTACGGCAAAATGATCATTAAGTTTACGGTATGTTTCAATGAAATTTGTCTGGTGCAACACAGCGTGTCGTAAAACTTGCCCCCTCCATCCTCATTCCTACAAGCGCTAAATCCATTCCACATCATCCGGTCACCAAAACAGCAACCATGATGCATGCCTGATAAACAGTGCAACCTCATACTCTACCTTTCTGCTTCCTAAACCTCCTCATAACCTACCCCTTCCTTACCCGAACACCATTAAAGCCCAAAACCTCCAGACGCAGCTTTACTTTCTTTCTACTTCAAGTCCCAATTTTCTTTTTTCTTCAAAAATATTACAATCTGCTTTACGTCGCACCGACACAGATAGGCCTGATGGCGCCGATAGGACAGGAGTGGGAAGGTACAGCGACCGACAGTAGGATTCGATCTGAACTCGTATCACTGTGTCAAGCACTCAATCGCTATAGAAGGAATTTACATGTAATAATTTTTCAGTAGTTTCAGGTAACAATCCTGTCCTGGTACTGTAGGATGTATCTCTCAGCGTCACTTGAAGTGGTGTTTCTACTATCGCTTTCCACCCTGGATTTCGTTGCAGAACCCTATCAGACTTTTCGCTGATAGCGGCTGTTTGCTCAAGACTTCCCTCAACTTCCCTCACAATCCTAATGGACTCACTTCTCCCCAACCCGTGATGGCTCCCGGGTTCGTTAAAAGTGAGAAAATGTGTGGTTTTTCATTTGATCGAGTATTTGATATGAAAGCATTCCTTTACTCGCGCCATTCCTACTACGTCAGTGTAACGACCTATGTTCATTTCAGTTGGGAAAACCACTAAGACAGTCTTTCTGAGGATGTAAAAAGGCAGGTGGAGAGCGAGTGTCTACCATTATAATGAAAACTCCCCAACCCAGTCTTCATATGAGAAAAGATGTTTGGTGACTTCCCCGTCGCATTTCTAGGGTAACGTTAAGAGCTATGCAATTTAATACAATCTTGCTCACAACGTGTACACTACCTAACCTAAAATTCTGTATACAATGTAAAATTCCGTAGCGAAGCACAGGCACATCAGCTAGTTTTCTAATAAAATAACAGAAAATACAGGTGACAAAGGAAAAAGTCATTGCCTGGAAGTACAGATATATAATTCAAGTTAGAAGTTAAAATAACACATTAAAATACGCAAACACGAACTAAAATAAAGTCCATTGGATAAAAGCGCAGTTAATACAAACACACTAGGACAAAGGACACCATTACACAGGATTAAAAAAAGACTACTATCCCTCATAAAACGGATGACGAGGTCTGCTGACTGTTCGTCATCTCGCAGGATGAGGGAGATTGTACTCGGCGGGGGGGGGTGTTAAGCCTACGGCGCAGATCGACCAGGTCCACACACTCCGTAAGGATGTGTACCACGGTAAGATGATCGCCTCAAGGACACACCGGAGGGGGCTCTCCTTTCAGTAAATAGGAGTGCGTTAGTATACCATGGCCGATCCGAAGATGACATAATACCACTGCTTCCCTCCGAGAAGCCCTAAGGGAAGTCCTCCATTCCTTCCTTGTATTTTTTCCCGCTCTCAGCTTATTTGGAAGTGGAATGGCCTGCCACTCCATCTCCCAATGGGACATAACCAGATGTCTTAGCTGAGTGCGAAAATCACTTGCTGGAACCTTGTAAGGCAACGGGGGCAGTGTAACTGCCTCCTTGGCAGCCTTATCGGCTAACTCGTTTCTCTCTACACCCATGTGGCTTGGGAGTCACAGAAACGTGATTCCGGTGCCAGTATCCGAACACCCGGCCAGCAGGTCCTGGATCCGCTTCACCAGACGGTGCCGAGGAAAACAGGTACCAATAGACTGTAGCGAGCTCAAGGAGTCAGTACACAGAAGAAAGTGTCGGCGCTCATCGGACAGTGCGTAACGCAGAGCTTCACAGATAGCACAGAGCTCTACTGTGTACACATTACAGGTTTCCGGGAGAGCAAAAAGAAATCTGTCACAGCCCACCTTCCTTTCTGTCCTTGAACCATCAAAGTAAACGACGACTGAACCTGGATACCGGCCAAAAACGGACAGAATGAGCCTCCGATAATTCGAAGGGTCCGTGTTTTCCTTCGGGCCAGTGTGCAGATCCAGGATTATTTCAGGTCGTCGTATTATCCACGGAGGTACCCCACTTGGTTGTCTGACATTCTGTGACTGCTATCCAACCGGCCGCGTTGCTCGAGCACGTTTCAATAAGTACATCTCATGTTCTCGAGAAGTACTTGTCCCATTTTCAAAACAATCGCGGTGCTGAATTTGTAATATTTGTTGGTTTAAGATTATGTGTAGAAAACAGTGTAGTTCCATTTAAGAAAACAAAGTTAGTACCATTGTCTCAGAAGATACTGAAGTCCGAAGTCCGATTAGGAGCCCCTTGGTGCAATTACTGAAAGTGAAAAAGGAATGTCAATATTTTTAACGCAACCTAGGCTTATGTTTACAGCGACAGTAGAGCAAAAATGGGCAATCTGCAAAGTGATGCTTTACCTTAGTGAATAGAAGAAAATGCCGTATACAATATACGACGACGACGGCTTTCCTATCCCACACCAGCGTCCGGCTGTCTCACTAAATAATAATATGAAATTGCAGCTGGACTGGGCTCCAAATATCGCATAAAAACTCAGCACATGGAAGGATCCGTTCGATATCTAAATGCGAAACTTCTAAAGACTAAATTCAGGAAAATTAATCAAGTGAATATGTTCAAGTAAGTAGGAGGTAATTCAGCCATCAGGCTTGAATCGTGAAGCAAGTAAAGAGAGGATCTCACAATTACAGAAGGCCTATGGACTCACCTGAAACAGATATAACAAATATATTAAGAATCAATATCCAGGAACGCAAAATTAAGATATTACAACTCAGTTATCAAACCTGAAGCACTATTACGCCTCGGAAACTTTGATCATTGGAGGTAGATCACTTACTAAATACATAGAGAAACAGGAGAGGAAAGTATTGAGGAAATCTTTGGTCCAGCCTACTCAGAGACGGAAGTCTCGGGAGCTTTATCACCGACACTATTCTCAACGTTGCTCTCTCAATGAAAGTCAAGAATAACTGGCTTAGTGAAGCAAAAAGACCATCAGGAAATTGGCATCCCACAGGAAATTAATCAATATTGACTCCAATTTATTCAAAATAGCAGTCCACAACCAAAATTTGCTGAAAAAATGAATACCAGGACCAATAAATCATGAGGAAGGAGGAAAGTTTTCAGTGTCCAGACGAAGAGATTTTTGGAGAAGAAAAAAATCAATATCAGCTTAAAACGTTCTATCTCGCTCCACAGTTGTGCATAACGTTGTAAGAAATAATAATAATCAACATCATCATCAACAACAACTGTGATGTATTAGTAGCGTTCGGAACTTGCAGCAGGTAAATAACATCAGGCCTGCAGCATTTTCATTATTGAACTTCTCTTATCCGAGCTTGATTAACTACGGCTCACGCGCACAGTCGTGGAAAAGGTATTCATACACTATGCGCTCCAAACAAAGTGCGTGTTTTTATTAGTAAATTAGAAACTACATCCAAGCTGATAGTTATATTGTACCTAAGTCATTGGTTGAACATCTTTTCATGTGTCACGGAAATGTCCCATGAAAATAAATGATTTTGTCTCTCGTACGGCATTCAACCGGGAACAAAGTATTCATACACCAGACTACTTGTAACCAAACAACGGCTCATCCAACCCCATAGTACAAGCCATGTGGTGTACTGACAAGAAGTGCGTACTATGGTCCAAGATGCATTTTACCGACACAGATAGGTCTTATGGCGACGATGGGACAGGAAAGGGCCAGGAGTGGGAAGGAAGCGGCCGTGGCCTTAATTAAGGTACAGCCCCAGCATTTGCCTGGAGTGAAAATGGGAAACCATGGGAAACCATCTTCAGGGCTACCGACAGTGGGGTTCAAACCCACTACCTCCCGAATACTGGATACTGGCTGCAGCTATCGAGCTCGGTACTGTGGTTCAGCAGAATGGGCCGCAAAGGGAAGGAAACATTCTTGTCTTCAATGCAAGTACAATCGGAAGAAGTCTAGCGACTGTGCAATCCATCATCTATATGTATAAAACAACAAACATGTCTTGACTGACTGACTGATTCATCATCGCCGAGCCAAACCTCTTGGACATAAAGAAATGACATTCTGGGGATTAATTTATATCAGAGCGTAGGTGCTCACTAAGGGACGATTTTCGGATATTCCATCGCTAAGGGGTGCAAAGCAGAATATATTTTTCAAATGAGCACATCTATATCTCAAAAACTTAAAAGTTTACACACGTAAAAATTGGTATTTAGAATCTCCTTCAAAAATAAAGAAACACGAATGTTCTATTTTTAGAAAATCCCCTTAAGGGGATGAAATAAGGTGAAAAAGTGGTTGAATACCTTTTATGAGGATACTTATATCTCAAAAACTGAAGATGTTACAGACATGAACATTTGTATTTGAAATCTCCTTTAAAAATAAAGAAACACGTATTTTTTGTTTTTGGAAATTCCAATTAATGGCGGGGGGTGGGATGAACAGGAATGACAAAGGAGTTGAAATTTTAAAAATACTTATATGTACAGTATATCTCAGAAACATAAATTGATGCAGATGTGAAAACAGTTATCTGGAATCTCTAGTAAAAGTAAAGGAACATAGATAATCTATTTTCAGAAAATCCACATAAGGGGAACTGGAAAACGAGGTGAATTCTTAAAATGAGAATATGAACAGAACATCTCAAACATAACATGTTACAGACGTTAAAATTGACATTTCCAATCTTTTAAAAATAAAGAAACGTATGTATGTATGTATGTATGTATGTATGTATGTATGTATGTTCAGTCTTCAACCCTAAGGGTGGTTTTGATCCTCAACAGCTCCACCATCAGCTGTCATACATGGCCTAGGCATAGGGAATTATTTCTAATCCCGGGATTTCGGGATTCCACTTGGTCAGTCCCGGGATCTCGGGATTTTCCCGGGATTGAAAATTACAAATAAAAAGTACGATATTCTTACAGAAATCAGCTGTTTAATCAGCAAATCAAAATTTAGACAAAATCAACATTTTTTACGGTATACACCTAGCTAATCTAATCACTCTAACTAATCAGATTTAGAGTCAGACCAACCAGATTTTAAATCACTCAGTCTCTATGCTAAAATTATTCTCTTCAAAGAATCAGTGAAATCTCTTTAAACTTACATAAATTTTTAAAAAACCCTTATGTAACAAACTATGCAAATAAACAACAATCTCTCTGAACGTAGACTAAATAAACGACTTTCATGTAACAATATAATAAGTAGGTAGAACGTTTCTTAGCAAAAAGTACTTAAAAATAACATTAATCAGTCACAGTTCACATTTCTTGTAAATATAAAGAAAACTAATTTAATAGGAACACACTAATTTGATTTGCGAAAATATTATCTGAGAAATAACGCGTCCAGTGTCTCATCACCAACTCTGCTTCTCAATTTGTTGCACATGTATGCAGCTGCTGAGAAAGCACGTTCAGGTTCGATGGAAGTTCGAGGAATCGTTAGTAAATACTTATAAGCCTGCTCTAGCTTATAGCTCCCAGTAGAATTTGAAGACTCGCACAGGTTCACTTCCTTCTTAACAATTCTGGAAAATTCATTTCCATTTAATGCTTCAGGAGACATAATTTTCCTGCTGTTTTCTATTTCCAGCTGATGCTTTTCTTTGAGCGTCAAATCACTTTTTTTTGTATTTGTAGGCTCAACTTGCATATTTTGTTCTTACTCTTCAACATATTTTATCATTTAATCTCTCAATTAAAGAAACAATCTGGGTTTTTTTATCAGGACTTTGCTCGTACTTGAAAATGTACGCTTTATTTCATCATCGAACGACAACGTGAGGATTTTGTAGGTAGCATAATACACCACTCAATTCTTTTCTTCGGCCATCTTTCATGCACTTTTGTAAATGTGTCTTGAATTTAGAAGCGAACTCGGAGCTATTGTCATTTAACTGCTTAAGAAGAAACTTAAGGGCAGCATCAGCTGTACATAAATTAGCATCAGTGCGACAGAGTGCTTCTACAGTTAATTTGACCGGAGTCAAAATTTCAATGATTTCATCGACGAGCTCGAAATTGGACTTTCCAACTGCACTGGATTATTCAAATCTATAAGCGCCTTTTTGACACTAAATTTCAAGAAGGCGTTCACTCACCTCACTCACACAGGGGAAGAAATTATACTAATGCACGCATTGTGGTCAGACTTTCACGCACATAGGGGATGAACTCATGCACTAAACGAGAACAGGCATTTACACACCGAAAAGACGCATAAATAACGCACTGAGAGTTTCGCTTCACGCAGTCTATTTTGCAAATTTTAAAAAAATGATGTCAATCCCGAAAATCCCGGGATCCCAAAAATTTAACCCCGAAAACTACGGGATTGAAAAGTGGTCGGGATCCCGGGATCCCAGTTTTCGGGATCCTGGGATCGAATCCTCTACCTAGGCATCACTGATGAGGCGCACCACACTTATTTTTGTTTTTGTAAAACTGCTTGACGGGGGGTAAAAGGATGAAAGCGGGGTTGAATTTTTTATTAGGATAAAGATTACTCAAAACTGAAGATGTTACAGGGGTGAAAATTGGTATTTGGAGTCCCCTTTAAAAATAAAAAATACGTATTTCTTTGTTTCTAGAAAATCCAGTTAATGGGGCGGGGGATGAAGGAATTGAAAATTAGTTGAATTCTTTGTATCAGGATACTTATATATTTCAAAAACTAAAGATGTTGAAGACGTGAAAATTGGTATTTGGAATCTCCTTTAAAAATGAAGAAACACGTATTTTTTGTTTTCGGAAAGTCAAGATAACAGCTGGGGGGGGGGGGGCGGGGTTGAAAATAAGTAAGGAGGATACTTAAGGGAGGAGAGTGGTGGAAAGACGTGAAGAAGTTATATTCCGTTCATGAGGATACTTATATTTCAAAATTGAAGATGTTACAGACGTGAAAATTGGTACTTGGAATCCTTAAAAAAAAAACAAAAAAAAAACACGCCTTCTTTTGTTTTCAGAATATTAAGGTGGGATGAAGAATTGAAAAATTACTTGAATTACTCGTATGAGGATACTTATATCTAAAAAAACTAAAGATGTTACAGACGTGAAAATTGGTATCTCATTTAAAATAAAGAAACATGTATTATTTTATTTTCGGAAAAATCGACTTAAGACGGGGTGGGGTGAAAATAAGTAAAGGAGATGAATTCTGTTTATGACGATACTTACATCTCAGAAACTAAAGATGTTACAGACGTGAAGTAGTTATTTTGTATCCCCTTTAAAAATAAAGGGACACGTATTTAATTTGTTTTCGGAAAGTCCACTTGAGGGGAGAGAGGGGTGAAAAGAAGTGAAGAAGAAGAAGTTGAATTCATTTTATGAGGATACTTATATGTCAAAAACTGGAGATGTGAGAGACGTGAAAACTTGTATTTGGATTCTCGGTTAAAAATAAAGAAACATGTATCTTTTTGTTTTCGTAAAACCCACGTAGGGGGGTGAAAAAATGAAAAAAAAGCGGATGAATTTTTAAAATGAGTACCGGTATATGTACAGTATATGTAAAAAAAACTTAACATGTTACCGATGTGAAACATGGTATTTGGAAAGTTCTTTAAAAATACAGGAACATGTATTTTTTTGTTTTCAGAAAAGGAACTTACGGGAGTGAAAAGAAGCGAAGAAACAGTTGAAATATGTTTATGAAGATACTTACATCTCAAAAACTGAAGATGTTACAGACGTGAAAATTGGTATTTGGAATCTCCTTTAAAAATAAAGAAACATGAATATTTTATTTTTGGGAAACACACTTAAGGGGAGGGTGAAAGGAAGTGAAATAAACTGAATTCTTTTTATAGGGGATATTTATATCTCGAAAACTGAAGGTTACAGACGTGATAATTGGTATTTGGGATCTCCTTTAAAAATAAAGAAACTTCCTGTGTGGGGGAAATCAACTTAACAGGGTGTGGGTTGGGGGTGGTGAAAAAAGGAGTTGAATTCTTTATTGATGATATTGATATCTCAAAAAAACTGAAGATGTTACAGACATGAAAATGTGTATTTGGAATCTTCTTTCTAAGTAAAGAAACACGTACTATTTTGTTTCCGAAAAATCAACTTAAGAGAGAAGGGGGTGAATGAATTGTAAAATTAGTTGAATTATTTGTATGATGATACTTATATCTAAAAAACTAAAGATGTTACAGACGTGAAAAATGGCATCTCTTTTAAAAATAAAGAAACACGTTCTTGTTTGCTTTCGGAAAATCCATTCTAGTGGGAAAAACGGATTGGAAAAATGGGTGATATTTTAAAATGAGTACTGGTATATCTACAGTATATGTAAAAAAAACTTAACATGTTACTAATGTGAAACTTGGTATTTGATCAGTCCTTTAAAAATACAGGGACACGTATTTTTTGTTTTCGGAAAAGGCACTTAATCGGGGTGCAAATAAGTGAAAAAGAGTTGAATTGTCTTTTTGGATGATACTTATATCTCAAACTGAAGATCATACAGACGTGAAAATTGGTATTTGGAATCTCCTTTAAAAATAAAGAAACATGTATTTTTTGTTTTCCTAAAATCCACTTTGGTGGGGTTCGAGGTGGGGACGACTGATAAAGGGGTTGAATTACTTTTTTGGGATACTATATCTCAAAAAATGAAGATGTTACAGACGTAAAAATTGGTATTTGGAATCTCTTTTAAAAATAAAGTACTATGTTGTCTTTTTTTTTTTTTCGACTTGAGAGCAGACTGTTTCTCGCATGTACATTTCTGTGTCGCACTCCGCAACTAGGAATGAATCGGATTTCCTAGTGCCGGTCCCAAGCCCGGTAAAGGAGGAGGGTCAATGGCTGGTTGTTGAGCCTTGGGGGTTGCACTGATGTCGAGTAAGTGCTGCCATTAAAACTCAAGAAATGCTTTAGTATACAGTCCATCTGTTAATGTAACCAGTAAATCCTACCCCACATGGGGATGGGTGAGGGCGAGTACCTGGCGCCTTAAAACTGGGTCTCTCGGCTAAGGTATGGTAACCCCTACAGAAGAGTCCCTGGTCCTCCAGGTTGGGGGTTGTGCGAAGGGCTGGTAACTCTTCCACTTAAAAACTTACTGTTGTAACCAAGGTTGAAGTTTACAGAACACAACTTTTATTGCTTCACTTTATGATATTTACACAAATAACTGAAATTTATTTTGAAGCAAAAAGGAATATTGAATCTTGAGAAAAGTCTGTCTTTATAAAATATGTACAGGTTTGCAGTCTTTATATACACTTCTATCTTGAAAAGATAGTCTTTGTGAATTGACACGTTGATAGTCGAGAACTATCTGGCACACTAACATAAATGTTATGAGAGTCTTTGTTTGTTGAAGTGCCTGAATTCCTAAAAAGCAAGTTCAATTGATTGAAGAAATTCCACCTAGCGAAACTAAGGGAGCTTGCATAAGTTAGGGAATGAAAATGGCTTGTAAAAGAATTACGGAACATAGGCAGCGGAAACAGGTAAGGGAGCGGTGACCAGAGGTGAAACCTCGTACTGCCAGAAATTCAGTCCACCTGGTCGAAGCACATTTTCAAGAGGAGTAGCCTCCGTGCTCGACGTAGGGTGTATTCTGGAGCTGGACACCGGGGCAAGTGGGCAAGTGAGCAGACAGGGAGCTCCTATTTATAGTACACTCGATGGTCAGGCACGCGCACTGAGGGCTGCGCGTCGAAGCTAGCAGAATGATACACAGGCGCGCGTGCAGCTGGCAGGCGGAGCGAGAAGGGAGTGCCGGACATACAACACTTACCTCACTCATAAATCGGAGATGAATAACCGGACGGATTCTATGATGACGACAAAGGCAAGATCAAAGGTCAAAAGATTTGGAATTAGAGATACATTAAAGTTGGGAACTTGGAACGTGAGAGGCATAAAAGGCAAAGAAGAACTGGATAGAGAGCTGGCTTGGAAAGAAATCAATGTTGCTGTAATTACCGAGACAAAAAAGAAATTACAAGGGACAAAAGAAATTGATAAATACACTATGATTTATAGCGAAGATACACAGGATAAAAGAGCTGCAGCAGGAGTCGCAATATTAATAGACAGGAAGTGGAAAAAAGAAACAGAAAACCACGCCATTATAAATGAAAGGATTTTGGTGCTGAGGTTGAAGGTAGAGAGAGGGAAATTAACCTTGGTAGCCGTGTATGCTCCTGAAGAAAAAAAACAAGAAGAATCTGAACAGTTTTATGAAGTTCTTCAATCAGTGTTGGATAACATATGTGAAAGTGACTGTTGTTCTGGCTGGTGATCTCAATGCCCGAGTAGGGAAAAAAACCAATTGCAGAAATAGTGGGAAATAAAGGTGATAAAGGATGCATTGTTGGAAGGATGCATTGTTGGATGCGCTTGAGAACGGTTGGCTGTTGAGAGAGCTCTTGCATTATTGTAGTGATAAAGTAGTGAAAACCTATTGAAATAGCTAAATTTTGTGTATATCTGATTCATTTAGTGCTGTTTATATAGTGGTGTTTAGTGCTTGTTGGTAGAAACTGGGAGTAGTGACATTTATTTAAATTTTGTAACAAGTAATTCAGTTGGTCCTCAGTAAATTACGTTTTCTAGGTTAAGTAGGCTAGCTAGGTGTACCTTGTTTCGATTTTAGGTTTAGGAAATACTTTAGGTAATAATATTAACTTTAAAAATATTTGTAAATATCTGTAGGTTCGTTGGTTATACTTACAAAGGTAGGTTATCATAAGGAATAGTACCGTAACTTCTGCAGCAACTTCTCCGCTGTTTCGTATAGATATCCGTTCAAACTGTCGCGAAGGTAATAATTTACTACATTAAAAAAAACCACGATACGCCTGTAAACCTCAATTTAAAAAGAAGTTAAAGAGATTACACGGTAATAGTTAACAGTCGTTGTATTGTTATTGATTATTGTCGGTCCTCATATTCAAATATTGCATTGTTGGCTAAGTTGTGAACAAAGGGTGTAGTGTAGTCAAGTAAATATAAATAAAAATCAGCTGATCTTGTAATTCCATTCATTGGTACTTCTAAGTAGGTAGTTAAAGTATCCGTAATTTATATTTCGCTCCCTCGATCTTTAAATATTTATGAGCGGTTAGCTAATAATAATAAAGTTCATATATCCCAGTAATTGCAGTTCAAGTCCCTGGAGTAGTAGTAGTAGTAGTAGTTTTTATAGAAATATTTGAGAAATTACTATAGACAACCTCGTATTTTTCAGTAGGCCTAATTAAGGACACTTTTATTTTCCGTCCCGTGGAGTAGGGAAAATAATAGTAATCCACCAGCTGTAATAATCACATAACCACATTTCAGTAGAATTGTAGTGAAGATAAGGTATAATATATTAGATAGTATCTTGCCAGTTATATTCGTGTTTTTCTTCGTGTACGGCAATCTTTTCGATACTTAAGCATTTAACCAAACGCAGGGTAGTGTAGTGTAGATACATTGTAGTATAGATACAGTACATTTAGATAGTGCCGTATCTTGCCTGCTATATTCGTGTGTTATTTTTCGTGTGTATCTATTAGACCGTAATACTAATAATAATTTGTCTAAGCATTTAGCTTCGTTGGTAATCTTTGAGTACAGTAGTTCTTGCAAATTTCATTTCTGTTGTGCTTAGTTTAATGACATACGGTACGGTTCCGTAATTAGGATACGTCTGAAAGTAGTTTAACATTACTCTAGTGTACTGTACAGTAGTATACGAGTAATATCCTATTAGAATTTAGTGTGATTATTTTATTATTGTAAAATATTTGTGTAGTACTGGTGTAGTAGAGGTATCCGTAGAAACTCGTACTAAAATACTGTTGTTGTAATTAGAATAGGCTTAATTGCAGTTTGGAATTGTGTAGTTCTTGTGTAGGCTATTACTTTCGATATTCAGTAATTAACAGCAGTTTTTATCCTGTCAGGGGTTGTAGGATAAAAAAAATAGAGCACGACTAAGTAGTATTGTAGTGTAGTCGTATATTAATTACCTTATTGTTGTGTACTATCTCAGACAATATATCACTCCGTTCATTTATTTTTTGCAAATAAGTTATTTTATTTTTAATTTCATTTTCCCCCCGTAAAGAATGGCTAAGGAGCGCGAGTGTAGTTTCTGTGGGTGTGGCGAGGCATTGAGGGGTATGAGGGAGGAGTTGGAAAGTTTGAGAGAGATAATTAGGATTCTCACAGAAGACAGGAGGGAAGATAGGACTCCCTCAAACAACGTACAGGTTACAGTAGGTGTACAAGAGGGAGGGGAAGGAAAGGGAGGAGTTGTAGAAGACAGGTGGTCTAATGTTCTAAGGGGAAGGAGATTGCAGGCTAAGAGCTCTATTCAGGATCATAATTCAGGACAGGTGTCTGTGCAAAATCGGTACGAGTCACTACAGGTAGAACAACAGAGGGAAGATGAGGGACAGGGAACTGTTGCTGAGATGTGTGGGAGTAGGAGGAAGGGAAAAGGTAGGAAAGGAAAATGTAGAGTAGATGATAGGAAAAGACAGGTGGAACAGGGTCATGGGAAGGAGAAAAGGGAGGAGGAAATAGCTTCTGCAGTTATCAGGAAAGATAGGGCTGATCAGGAGGGGAGGGGATCAAACGAGGTGGGTAGGGTTGAGGCTCTGGTCATGGGAGATACCATCGTTAGACACGTGGGGAAAGTGTGTGGAGGAAAGGGTATCAGGGTAGAGTGTTATCCAGGAATTAGGTTGAGGCAGATGTTGAGGAAAGTAGAAGAGAGGGGGGAGGGGAAGGAGAAGGTGGTAGTGTTTCACGTTGGTACCAACAACGTAAGGCAAGCTGATATAAGTACCAACATAGTTGGAGATGTGTGGGATCTGGTAAATGCAGCACGGGTGAAGTTTAAGAAAGCGGAGATTGTTATTAGTGGAATACTGTGTAGAAGGGATACTGACTGGAGGGTGATTGGGGATTTAAATGAGACTATGGAGTGGGTATGTGGGAAACTGGGAGTGAAATTTCTAGATCCAAATGGGTGGGTAGGAGATAGGGATCTGCGCTCAGATGGCCTTCATTTAAACCGCAGTGGTACGTATAAGTTAGGAAATTTGTTTGGAAGGGTAATAGGGAGGTACATTCAGGGAAACGGGGTGGCCGAGGGAGCGGTGATAAGGGAACAGGGAACTGGAAATCAAGTAGGGATGACATAAAATTGTTAGTGTTGAACTGTAGAAGTATTGTAAGGAAAGGAATAGAATTAAGTAATTTAATAGATATATATTCACCAGATATTGTAATAGGAGTTGAATCATGGCTGAGAAATGATATAATGGATGCAGAAATTTTCCCACGGCACTGGAGTGTGTATCGTAGAGATAGGATAGGAAGGGTGGGAGGCGGAGTGTTCATTCTGGTGAAAGAAGAATTTGTAAGCTACGAAAAAGTTAAAGATGAGACACATGAAATTTTAGGTGTAAGGCTCATTTCTAAAGATAATAGGCAACTTGATATATTTGGAGTGTACAGATCGGGAAAGGGTAGCACTGACGCGGATTCAGAATTATTTGATAGGATAGTCAGCTATGTGGGAAATGACATGGAAAGAAATGTGATTGTAGCGGGAGATCTGAATTTGCCAGATGTCAATTGGGAAGGAAATGCGAACGACAGAAAGCATGACCAACAAATGGCAAATAAGTTAATATGGGAAGGACAGCTGATTCAGAAAGTGATGGAACCAACCAGAGGGAAAAATATCCTGGATGTCGTGCTGATAAAACCAGATGAGCTCTATAGGGAAACTGAAGTAATAGATGGTATTAGTGATCATGAAGCTGTTTTTGTGGTAGTTAAAAATAAATGTGATAGAAAGGAAGGTCTTAAAAGTAGGACTGTTAGGCAGTACCACATGGCTGATAAAGCAGGCATGAGGCAGTTTCTAAAAAGTAGCTATGATCGGTGGAAAACGGTAAATATAAATGTAAACAGACTCTGGGATGGGTTTAAAGAAATTGTTGAGGAATGCGAAAACAGGTTTGTACCATTAAGGGTGGTAAGGAATTGTAAAGACCCACCTTATTATAATAGAGAAGTAAAGAGACTAAGAAGGAGGTGCAGACTGGAAAGAAATAGAGTTAGAAATGGCTGTGGAAGTAAGGAGAAATTGAAGGAACTTACTAGAAAATTGAATCAAGCAAAGAAGGCAGCTAAGGATAATATGATGGCAAGCATAACTGGCAGTCATACGAATTTTAGTGAAAAATGGAAGGGTATGTATAGGTATTTTAAGGCAGAAACAGGTTCCAAGAAGGACATTCCAGGAATAATTAATGAACAAGGGGAGTGTGTATGTGAGGATCTTCAAAAGGCAGAAGTATTCAGTCAGCAGTATGTAAAGATTGTTGGTTACAAGGATAATGTCGAGATAGAGGAGGAGACTAAGGCCAAAGAAGAAATAAAATTTACATATGATAACAATGACATTTACAATAAGATACAAAAGTTAAAAACTAGAAAAGCGACTGGAATTGATCAGATTTCTGGGGATATACTAAAGACAATGGGTTGGGATATAGTACCATATCTGAAGTACTTATTTGATTATTGTTTGGTCGGAGGAGCTATACCAGATGAATGGAGAGTTGCTATAGTTGCCGCTGTGTATAAAGGAAAGGGTGATAGACATAAAGCTGAAAATTACAGGCCAGTAAGTTTGACATGCATTGTATGTAAGCTTTGGGAAGGCATTCTTTTTGATTATATTAGACATGTTTGTGAAATTAATAACTGGTTCGATAGAAGGCAATTCGGTTTTAGGAAAGGTTATTCCACTGAAGCTCAACTTGTAGGATTCCAGCAAGATATAGCAGATATCTTGGATTCAGGAGGTCAAATGGACTGTATCGCGATTGACCTGTCTAAAGCATTTGATAGGGTGGATCATGGGAGACTACTGGCAAAAATGAGTGCAATTGGACTAGACAAAAGAGTGACTGAATGGGTTGCTATATTTCTAGAAAATAGATCTCAGAGAATTAGAGTAGGTGAAGCTTTATCTGACCCTGTAATAATTAAGAGGGGAATTCCTCAAGGCAGTATTATCGGACCTTTATGTTTTCTTATATATATAAATGATATGAGTAAAGGAGTGGAATCGGAGGTAAGGCTTTTTGCGGATGATGTTATTCTCTATAGAGTGATAAATAAGTTACAAGATTGTGAGCAACTGCAACGTGACCTCGAAAATGTTGTGAGATGGACAGCAGGCAATGGTATGTTGATAAACGGGGTTAAAAGTCAGGTTGTGAGTTTTACAAGTAGGAAAAGTCCTCTCAGTTTTAATTACTGCGTTGATGGGGTGAAAGTTCCTTTTGGGGATCATTGTAAGTATCTAGGTGTTAATATAAGGAAAGATCTTCATTGGGGTAATCACATAAATGGGATTGTAAATAGGGTACAGATCTCTGCACATGGTTATGAGGGTGTTTAGGGGTTGTAGTAAGGATGTAAAGGAGAGGGCATATAAGTCTCTGGTAAGACCCCAACTAGAGTATGGTTCCAGTGTATGGGACCCTCACCAGGATTACCTGATTCAAGAACTGGAAAAAATCCAAAGAAAAGCAGCTCGATTTGTTCTGGGCGATTTCCGACAAAAGAGTAGCGTTACAAAAATGTTGCAATGTTTGGGTTGGGAAGAATTGAGAGAAAGAAGAAGAGCTGCTCGACTAAGTGGTATGTTCCGGGCTGTCAGCGGAGAGATGGCGTGGAATGACATTAGTAGACGAATAAGTTTGAATGGCGTTTATAAAAGTAGGAAAGATCACAACATGAAGATAAAGTTGGAATTCAAGAGGACAAACTGGGGCAAATATTCATTTATAGGAAGGGGAGTTAGGGATTGGAATAGCTTACCAAGAGGGATGTTCAATAAATTTCCAATTTCTTTGAAATCATTTAGGAAAAGGCTAGGAAAACAACAAATAGGGAATCTGCCACCTGGACGACTGCCCTAAATGGAGATCAGTACTGATTGATTGATTGAACCAACTTTGAATGAAAATGGTAAATTATTGATAGAATTTGCATCCTATAATCAATTAAAAATTACTAACACATTCTTTGAGAAGAAAGACATTAAATTTACATGGACTGCAAGAGGACAGCGATCAATTATTGACTATATAATGGTCAATCAAAAGTTAGGCCCAGGTGTAACAGATGTCAGAGTACATAGAGGCAGCGATTTATATACAGATCATTATCTGGTCACTGCAAAAATCAGAATTCTTGCTAAATGGAGGAAAAGGCTGAATAGAAATATACACAGAAACCAAGAAATCTATAAGGTATATTTACTACAGGATGATGGAATAAAATACTTATATCAAAATCGGCAACAGTATTTAGGTCAGATTCCGACAAGTACTCTGATATTAACAAAGAATGGGAAATCATAACCTCAGCAATTCAGAGGGCAGCAGATGAAGCCACTGGAATGAAGAAATAATTTAGGAGCAAAACTTGGCTTAAAATATGGAATAAAGAAATTTCGGAAGCTGTCAAGCAAAAACAAATATTATACTTGAAAATGATACAGCATCGCACCCCACAAAATGAGAAAGAATATAAAAACAGCAGGAACAAGGTCAAGTCACTAACGAGAAAACTCAAGCAAGAATCATGGTATAGATTAATAAACTCAATAGATGATGATGTCCATGGTAGGCAAGGGATGGCATATAAGTTAATGAAGCACCTGAACAGTGATGAAAGAGAAACTGCTAATATAAATGTAATCGAAGAAGAATCATGGATACAACGCTACAAAGAATTGTGGTATAACGGAGAGTATGGAGAGAGTCAGTAAGATCAAGATATAGATATCGACATTGAACGAATTGACCTAATAGATATAGAAGAACTTAATACTCTTCTAAAATCTTCCAAAAATAGAAAAGCACCAGGGTTAGACAATATAAATATGGAGTTGTTCAAATATGGTGCGATCATTCTTAATAATTTAGAATGTCACCTGCATTTAATTAATCTTTGTTGGAAAAGAAGAAATACACCCGAAGAATGGAGAAAAGATAAAATAATATCACTTTTCAAGAAAGTAACTATCGAGGAATACGTTTATTAAATGTTCGCTATAAATTATATGCTAAAATAATAAACAATAGACTTAAATTCATTGCACACAATCTATTATTGGAAGAACAATGTGGATTTAGGAAAGGCAGATCCTGTACAGATAATATATTTAGCCTCAAACAGATACTGGAGAAGAGAAGAGAATTTAAATTGAATACTTATGTCGCTTTTGTCGACTATGAACAGGCTTTTGATAGGGTAGATAGAGAACAGTATGGAATATAATGGTAAAAAATGGATACCCGAAACATCTTATTCAAGTTATCCAAAGTCTGTACAAAAGGACGAGAATTGTGTTAGATCCAGGATACAAACTAACGGAAGAAATATTAATTAATCAAGGTCTACGTCAGGGATGCAGCCTCTCTCCAACACTATTCAATATATATATATATATATATAGATGAAGTAATCAGAAATTGGAAACGAATTGTGCACTCTGGAATAAAATTGAACACAGACACAGACACATACATAAATATTATGCTCTTTGCAGATGATCAATTTATCCGCAGGATGATGAAGATAAACTCCAGAAATCAATACATCAGTTAAACACCATTTGTAAAAGTTATAATCTTCGGCTATCCAGAACGAAAACCAAAGTTATAGCATGGCAAGGGAAATATCCTATCGGGGCGAAGATAGTAACTGACAATCAACCAGTAGAACAAGTCTCAAATTTTAAGTACCGGTACCTTGGTTGTGAAATGTCTTTTAATGATGATGACGAGGTGAAGAAGAAGCTTCATCGATTTCAATATATGTGCGGGACAATTCGCCGAACACTGAACTTAAATTCTATAAGACTATGGCTGTACCAAGTTTGTTATATGGAAGTGAGACATGGGTGGATAAAACAAGCTATAGGAATAAAATACAGTAATCTGAAATGAGATTCCTAAGATCAGCGAAAGGATACTCCCTAAAAGATAAAATACGAAATGAAGAGATAAGACAACAATTAAATATATCCTCAGTGAATGAAAGAATATTACAAATATTACAAAACAGGATAAATTGCAAAAACCACGTTCTGAGGATGGATAACGACAGAATCCCAAAACTTGCCCTGGAATACCATTCTACGGGAAGAAGAGATATTGGTCGTCCTATGAAATCTGAGGTCGGCACAGGCTATGAAGAGGAAATAAGTAAATAAGCATGGTTATCTTAGCCCCCAAAGGCAATACCATAAACGTGGCTTACAAAGTTTCTGGGGTAAATGAAACGCAATTTGTCGGTGAGTGTGTATACTTTAGGGATTTTAGATAATGTCACAGTACAGTACCGAGGAACGTTTACTTTTTACAAATCCATGCGAGCGAAGCCGCGGGTAGCTGCTAGTCTCTCTATATAAAATAACTCGTCCTGACTGACTGACTGATTCATCATCGGCGAGCCATCACTACTGGACATAAAGAAATGAAATTTTGGGGATACATTTATATTACAAAGTAGACGCTCACTAAGGGAGGATTTTTGGATATACCGTCGCTAAGGGGGTGAAAAGGGAGAGTAAAATTTTTAAATGAGTGTCTATATCTCAAAACTTGACCGTTTGAAGACGTGCAAATTGGTATTTGAATCTCTTTTAAAAATAATGAAACACTTTTTTTTTTTGGAAAATCCTCTTAAGGGGGAAGAAAAAAGTGAAAAAGTGATTGAATACCTTTTATGAGGATACTTATTTCTCCAAAACTGAAGATGTTACGGTCATGAAATTTGATATTTGGAATCTCATCAAAAATAAAGAAACATGTATTTTTTTTCGAAAATCTACTTGAGAGGATAAACAGGAGTGACAAAGGGGGCGATTTTTTAAAATGCGTATATCTACAATATATCCCCAAAACGTAATATGTTACAGACGTGAAAACTGGTATTTTTAATCTTTTAAACATAAAGTAACACGTATTTTTTGTTGTCGCAAAAAACAATCAAGGGGACACTTCTATCTCAAAAACTGAAGATGTTACAGACATGAAAATTTGTATTTGGAATCTTCTTTAAAAATAAAGAATCACGTATTCTTTTGTTTTCGGAAAATCCAATTAAGTGGGGGATAAATAAATTTACAATGAGTTGAATTCTTTGTTTGAGAATACTTATATCTCAACAACGAAGGATGTTACGGACGAGAAAATCGGTATTTGGAATCTCCTTTAAAAGTAAAGGTGCGCGTATTTTATGGCGGGGGAGGGGGTGGATCATCTTAAGGGGCGTGTAAAAAGAGTTGAATTCTTTTTATGATACAAATAACAAGTAGACTTAAAACCTTACATCCCCAAGGGTGTTTTGACTGGGGAATGAGGAATGGTGACAAAAATGTTCATTTATATGAAACCGTTTGAATGATGAAATTACACTTTCAAATGATATCCTAGGTGATAAATAACAGGAGGTTTGAAACAAATTTAACCGCTCAGAGAGTTAAATGGGGATTAAGATCCGAAAACAAATATACTCATTCCTTCCTCCGAGACGGTTTAACGTACGAAGACAAAATTCGAAATAGCGGTACATATTTTAAAACCTAGGGGTGAAATAGGAAATATTTTTAACGTTCCACCCCTAAAGTGTTAAATGAGGTTAGCTCCGTAAACGAAATTATTCATCCCTCCAAAACAGTTTGCTGTACAAAGTTATAATTTTACAAGAGGGGTCTTCTTTTATGTCCTATGTGTAAAATATAGTATACTTCAAAATATTTCTCCCCTGAGGGGTTTAGATGGTGGCTGACTCTAAAACACAATAACCATTCTTCCGAAACAATTTCAGGCATGATTTTTTAAATGAAGGTCTTCTCTATCCTAGATGTTAATACATAGACCCTATCTAAAAACATTGACATCTTAAAAAATATTCATTCCTCCTTTACTGTTTGACGTACAAAATCATAATTTCACAGGTCAGTCGCTTTTGGCCTACATCCTAGATGTTAAATAAGATATGGTTTAAAACATTCCAATTCTACCGTATGGGCTTCAAATGAGTGTTAGGTCAGAAAATAAATAACCATTTCCCAAACCGTTTGACGTACGAACTGAGGACGTATTTTACAGGCTTAGCTGACAGTGGACTCTCCAAAATGTAAAACATTGAATAATAACTTTCAGTTTAAAACCGTAGCGAAGCACGGGTCTTGCTAGTTAAGTGATATAAGAACAGAAAAGCAGTAACCAGCGGTGAAAGAAGAGGTCGTCCACAGAAGCTAGACAAGAGAGACTAGAATTCTGATATGATTAATCAGGAAACTAAATTGTCAGCGTCTGCACTATCTGCACATGTGCGTGACCAGTTCGGAAAGGTCATCACTCCAAGGGCAATCCGTACCATTGTCAATAGTTCGGGCTACGGTCAGGGTACCTCACATTAGTAAACAGAACGAGAAATGAAGATTGGAATTCGCGCAATGTTATTTATCCAAGATATTTTTGGGATACGGTATTATTTACGGATGAGAGCATAGTTAATATATTTCACAACGATGGTAGGATATTGGTCTGGAGGAGACCGAATACAGAACTAGCCCCTGAAAATATTCAAGCCACTGTCAAGCATGGAGGTGGTGGAGTCATGGCAGCCTCCGGTGTTGGGAAACTTGGTGGCTAACATGGACAAATTTGCGCATTTGGATATTCTCAATGAGAATTTACAACAGTGTTGATGCCTTGGGTCTTGCGAGAAATTACTACTTTCAACAAGACAATGACAGCGTCTGTGGTTGCTGTACCACCAAGCGGACCTGAATCCAGCCGAGCAAGAGTGAGGAAACACAACAGCACAGTATTGGTCCATTCCATGCCCAAGAGGTTGAGAGAAGTAACACATAACAGAGTTCTATTTTCAGTCAGTATATGAATACTTATTTCGCTGTGCAAAAGAGCACCTGGCAGTTTCTTTCTGTATTATGTCTTGTAAATAATTGTTTGTACACCTGTAGAGCTATAGTTGTGAATGAACAATGTTACAAATCCAATGAGTATTTTTGTTTTCATAGCGGCAAAAGTAAAGCTTACTTTTCTACACTGCAGTGTATGAATAATTATTTCCATGCCTGTATTTCAAGCAAATGCTCAAGTGTAGTAGAGATGTGAGTAGAAATGTAGAGGTTAAGTGACGTCACAGCGGAGCACGGAGTCAACTCGAATACTCCGTATATCACTGCGTGTGTTTCAATTAACTTCCAGGTAGGCTACATTCGCAACAGCACTTTGCTGCGGACTTGTGTTTTCTTTTTAATATTTGCTTTACGTCGCACTGACACCGCTAGGTCTTATGGCGACGATGGGATAGGAAAGGGCAAGGACTGGGAAGGAAGCGGCCGTGGCCCAGACATTTGATTAGTGTGAAAATGGGAGATAATGGAAAACCATATTGAGGGCTGTCGACAGTGGAGTTCGAACCCACGGTCAACTTGCTGCTGCGCTGTATTTGTAACAAGAAAGAGGTAGCAGTAATGCACAGGTGGAGGATACTGTACAGTTACACATGGTGAAAGTAAGACAGAGCAGAAGGAGAGTTTTAGAGCCGCTCTCTTCCACACGTTCACATCACACTACGTAGAGAATGCAAAATTTTGTTTCTGTTCATTCCTCACTGTACGGAGAGGTTTTGACCAATGTGAAGGCAGAGTTACAGGACGTTTCGTATCATATAGGAATTAGAGTTAGCCCGATTGAACGGTCATCACACAGCACTCATCTATGTGCGTGTTCCATACGGGATGAGAAGTATTCCTCCTCTTGAAGATCTCTTGAATCTTTGTATCAGAATTGTCACACATTTTTATAAAGCAAAGCTACAGGGCATGTGAAAAGGTTAAGAGCTTTCAGAGTGCGTCAGGTGTTGACTAATAACGCAGTGTTCTACAAGATGGAACAGCAACTCAGATCTACGTAGACTGCTGGAAGTTGCTCATTGAGAACTAGTGAATCCACCTCAAGCCCTGAAAGGCGACGAAGGGCAAACCATGAAGGGGGTATTATCGATCCTGCAACCCTTATTCTGTCAGCAACTTCCTCCCAAGTCATTCCGTTAGTTCACAAACTGTTTCTCGTGTTCCAAATGAAAGCCGCTCGGTAACCAGAAGTGCTTCGCTCGTAGCATTCCAAGTTGCTGAAGAAGCTCGCCAACAGGTGGAGCTGAACATGACAAGTCGATGGCATAGTTGAGGACAAAACATGACGACCTCAGTTCCTAGAAGCGAGCTGGAAGCCAGCTGTAAATCCCACCCTGCACCCTGCTGAGTTAATGAGCTTTAAGAGCCGCTTCACACTAGGCGACTGGAATCGGCGACAGAAATCGGCGACCAGTCGCCCGTGCTTGTGAAACATTGTTTTAAATGGAGCTCTTCACACTGGGCGACTCAGTAGCCGGGCTACAGAAAGAAGCCCGGCGACTGACCTTGCAGTAGCTCAGTCCCGCTACCGGTCGCCGAGGTAGATTGCACAACCCCGGCTGGCGACAGCTGGTGAACCATTGTTTTGTATTGGAGTCTTCACACTAGGCGACTGTGTAGCCCAGCTACTCGTCCTCTTTGCGTTCCATTCAAAACACCCTTCAGTGTCATTGTGCATTTCAAGTTCCTTCCCGTTGCGTATTCCGTTTCAGAATATTAAAAACTGCACTAAATAAATATATTACATTCAGTGTGAATGATTTAATTATATAAACTGAGCAGCGTCCATCTGGAACTGTGACGAATAGGCTATAGTAATGAAGTTGAGAAGAGAAATACAGTACATGGTATGAAGTAATGCCACAGTTTTTCAGCGACTTTAAAGAAAGAACATCCCAGGAAAGGAACGAGCTTTGTAAATAAAATATTACAAATATAAGCGACAACACTTTTATAAAATGTTCAATATAATTGAGATTTTGCTGTCCGACTTGTTTGGCTGTATGCTCAGCACAGCGTCCTTCGGTCCAGAGGGTCCTGAGTTCGATTCTCGAACGAGTCGGGGAGTTTTTACAACTTGCTTTAGGTAGCACCGACACATACGTCTAATGGCGACGAGGGTACAGGAAAGGGATACGAGTGGGAAGGAAGCGATTGTGCCCTTAATTAAAGTACAGCCCTAGCACTTTCCTGGTGTGAACATATGAAACCACGGATAATCTTCTTCAGGACTGCGTATAGTGGAGTTCGAACTCACTACCTCCCGAACGTAATATGATAGCTCCGTGGATCAAACCGCGCGGCCGTTTGCTCGTTCGGGGATTTTAATCTCGTATGGTTAATGCCACTGCCTCGGGGACTAGGTACTTTTGTTCGTCTATACACACCACACGCAATAGTAAATACATCGCTCCGTAAAATGGGGTCAGATGCCGACGTCAACTGATTGGGAAAAAGTCAGGCAGAATTGAAAGATAATGCACAAGATTTTGCCAATACGAGGGCAGGCAGGAATTTTTTAATTATTAATTAAGTTGTGGAGAGAACAATATTTAAGGCGCCTTGTTGCGAGCGTTCTTGATTTTACTTTTAAAATGAAGAGAATCAGTCAACAATTTTCAAAAAATGAGGCTGTACGAACAACTATAGTACCTTCTTCTCAGAAGTCTACAGAAAAAAGTGAAGTACCGGTAACTATAAAAAAGAATGGTACCATTATCACATAAATCATGGGATAGTTTATAGAAAAGTCCTTTTTTCAAACGATCTTTCATTATAGATTGTGAATGAAACCTACGAAGCTTTCATTCTTTCTTTTCGACAATAATAAGAGCAGCAAGAGAGACTCCTCTGCCTGAGAACTCGTTATAAAAACTGTCACTAGGCCGGGGAAGGCGGCTAAGTAGCGCGGCCGGCTACCGCACGGCGACACGGAATTCACCTGAGCTACTCTGTAGCCGATTCTGGTCGCCGATTCCTGTCGCCCTTAAGTGATCCTTGTTTGTTTTGGAGAGGCTGCCAAACCACTTTCTTCCTCACTCTCTGTAGCATTTACCCTTTCTTCGTGTAGAGTGCAGTAGCCGATTTGGCATCATGGCTGCAGCAGAGGTAGTAAATCCTATTAGTCACTAATAGACACCGAGCTGCCGCTGGAAAGTAGTGGTGTGAGGCGAGGTCGTTATGATTTGTCCCCAACTATACAATGAAATCACTGGTAAGTAGCTACTTGCTACAGATGTGTATTCTTATCGTCCTTTCCTGGAAGACGAGCTCAACTCTGATATTTATGGACAGAAATTCATCCTGTTCCATGCAATACAGAGCACTAACGTTACTTTCCATACCATGTCTGTCCTGTGTTTATATCTAATGTTAATGCTTGTCGCAATATGAAGAACCGAGTTCATTTGTATAGTTTATTTATATCCATTATTGATTTTACCTTACCAAAGTTGTCATTTATTAACTGTTTACCAACGGAATGTTTCACATTATGTGACTTTAAGCACATTAAAAAAAACAAAGATTTCGTTTTTTCAACTGTCGCACACATAATGGGATACTTTTATCCATATTATTTTATTTATTTATTTATTTATTTATTTATTTATTTATTTATTTATTTATTTATTTATTTATCTCTTTATTTATGTCTGTTTTATATGCCTAATATCAAGCGCACAACTGTAAGAGTACTGTACAAGTGTTATGTTAAATAATATTACATTATGCAAATAGTGAAAATGACCAATAACCGAAAGTACGGAGTATTGTACCACTGCATACTCTAGCTTAGGTCAATAGAAAGTTTGCAATGACAACACAGTACCTGCTCTGTCCCGATCACTACTCAAGTGACTTCTTTCGAGTAAAAGTGCACTTGCCAAAGATTGCCTGAGATATCTAACTTACAGATAACATGACTCAGTATTTTCAATAATATTCATTTCCTCTCTGGAAATAATAATAATAATAATAATAATAATAATAATAATAATAATAATAATAATAATAATAATAATAATGTGGGGGTCTGGTTCTGAAATGAGTAGGAGCTAGGCATAACCCTGCGTAAGACACTGGGGTGGGGGGCCTCAACCCCGACACGGCGCGTCCCATATGGCTGATAGGGGAAGCTCCTGTAGATATGCAGGACAGGTGTGAATAAGGCTTAGCCAAATAAGCACCCGCGGATCAACTGAGGTAAACAGAGAAATGGTCAACGGCCTCGACGGCAGAAGAGGACATATCCCAATGGCAGAGAGGGCGGAAGAACCGAATCAAATCCACTTCGCGTCTAACTTGTAGCAAGCGGCAAGTGGTCAGCGTCTGATCACCGGAGGTGCGGCTGTAAATATGCTCCAGGAACTAACAATCCCTGGTTCTACACCACTAGCGAAAGCTAGAAGATTGCTTACAAGCAGACATGACTCGTACAAGTAAAGACAAAATTACCCCAGGTGGACAATCCACCCACTCTAAAGTGGCAACCAAGCATTCGGATTCTGGGGAGCTTGGGCGAATACGAGAGAGCAAGTCGGAGTGCTCTGATAAACTTCCACGAAAGACTCACACTTTCATTGGCACATTCAACATTCAGACACTGATTCAAACAGGAAAACTGCACAATCTCACAACAGAACTTACAAAGCAGAAAATCCAAATTCTGGCCCTACAAGAAACACGCTTCACTGATTCAGAAACGATGGATTACAATAATTATAGGCTCTTCAAAAGTGGAACAAACAAGAAAATTGGTAAAGGAGCAGCATTGTTAGGAATGGCCTTCTGTGTAGGCAAAAAAGTTTTGGATTCAGTAATAGAGGTGAAACCCATCAACAATAGGCTTATGACCTTAAGAATCAGGCATACAAACAAAAAATACACCTTTATTAATGTGCATGCACCAAAAAATGGAGACAATAAAATGGAGCCTGAAAAAACAGAAAGATTCTGGGAAGAACTTGAAACAGAAATGGCCAAAATCCCTAAAAATGATGTGAAAATTCTACTCGGTGAGTTCAATGCACAGCTTGGCAGGGAATACAAATACAGGAGGACAGTGGGAGACTATCCAGCCCACAGATTCACCAATAAAAATGGCACACGCCTCATTGAGTTATGCCAACAAAATAACCTCAAAATTATGTCAACATCACTCCGGAAGAATCCCAAAAAGCAAAAAGCTTGGCGATCACCCATCCATCATTTAGGAGAATTTCAGATTGATCATGTGGCAATGTCATATGATTACCAAAAGGAAATTCATGATGTGCAAGTGCGCAAAGGTGCTAACATCGATTCGGATCATTATTTAAGCAGAATCAAAATTAAATTCACACCCAAAGGGAAATTCAACAGGAAAACATCGGTGATTCCAAAATTTGATCTGCACAAAATCAAGGACTCCAAAATTTCAGAAGAATGGGAAAAACGACCTGCAGAGAGCTGGGAGAATTTCCAGACTAAAATCATCGAAACGGCGAAGGACCTAATCCCTCTTCGCAAGAAACCAAAACATCCTTGGTGGAATCAAGAATGTGAGACCGCACTAGAAGAAAGGAAAAAGGCATTTCAAAACTACAATTGTAACAAATCAGAAGAAACACAGAAGAAATTCTTCGAAGTTCGCAAGCATGTATCCAAGATTTTAAGACAAAATAAACGGAAATACGTCAATGTCCAACTGAAGTCAATTGAAGACAACTTCAAAAATTACACACACGATTTCTACAAGACCTTTGCGAACCAAATTAAAGGATATTCCCCACAGAACCTTTGCTTTCGGAAGCACGATGGTAAACTAGCCTTGACAAATAAGGAAAACTGCCAAGAATTAGCTACATATTTTTCACAGCTTTTAAATTGTCCAGAACCCAAAAAGAGATTCCCGAAAGTACAGCCAGAAATCATACCGAAAAATTCGGCACCACCAACTCAAGAAGAAATTTATTCACATATCAAGAAACTTAAAGACAACAAAGCATCAGGGGAAGACGGAATTGTAGCTGAACTTCTGAACAATTTAGGCCCAAATTCACTCAGAGAAATTACACAAATAATCCAAAACATTTGGCAAACCGAAAAGCTCCCGGATGACTGGAAGATTGCTCTAATCCATCCACTACATAAAAAAGGCAGCAAGTTAGACGTAAACAATTACAGAGGAATCTCACTTGTATCAGTCACATACAAAATACTATCAGCCTGTCTCTTGCATAGAACACAACAACAATTAGAACCCAAATCATCAGAATTTCAAGCAGGATTCAGACCAAACAGGTCATGCCCAGAACAAATTTTCAACCTCAAAACCATACTTAAACTACGAGCCCTCCGACAAAAGCCTACAGTATGCACATTTGTAGATTTCAAAAAGGCATATGATTCGATAGACAGACCCTCACTATTCCAAATTCTACAAGAGAGAGGACTAGATCCCAAAACCCTAGAACTCATAAGACAAACACTAACGGGCACAAAATCTAAAGTGAAATTTATGGGAGAAATTTCAGAACCCTTCGACATTCAAACAGGTGTGAGACAAGGTGATGGACTCTCTCCTATTCTGTTCAACGTCGTCCTAGACAAGGTTATGGAAGAATGGGAGAAGGAACTCAAGAAACGTGAATCTTGGAAACCGATCCGATTGGGCTTTCCCAAAAACAACCTCTACGTACCATACCTTGCATTTGCGGACGATCTGGCGATTTTAACAGAGGATGAGGAGACTGCCATCAAGCAGCTTGAGATACTTAAAAGGAATCTGCAGAAAAAGTGGGACTACAGATTTCATTTGGGAAAACTAAATTCTTCTGTTCAAAGACAGATATCACGAGCCTGAGAACAAAATACGGTAAAATCGACCGGGTCTCGTACTTTAAATACCTCGGAGAATTCATCGAACCGACAGGCCTTGAGAAGATCTCACAGCAAAACCGTCTCCAAAAAGTCAAGAAGGCATTAGGGTTAGTTCAAGACATGTACAACAAAAAATGCATGTCAAGACAGACAAAAATTCGGCATTACAACACAGTCATAAAACCAACAGTCCTTTACGCAAGTGAAACATTGTCACTTAACAGTAAACAAGAATTAGAAATAAAAAAGCAAGAGAGGAAGATCATCAGGAAAATCCTAGGAGCAAGATATAACCAAGATGGTTACAGGCTACAATCAATCAAAACAACAGAAAAAGTTTCAAACATTGAAATTGACATTAAGAAAAGACGAATGAAATTCTTTGGACACCTCACAAGATTACCAGAAAATCGACTGTCAAAAAGAATATTAAATTATGTTAGCTCACTAAAGAATTCAACACCTTGGCTGGACGAACTTCGAAAGGACCTCAAAAACGCAAACATATGTGCAACAGACATTTTAGAAAGAGACACCTTCAGACACAAAGTCAGCAAGTGGGAAGTTACATCAGAGCAACCAAAGCAAAAACAGTGCAGACCGAAATGGTCGGAAGAACGTAAACAAGCCTTCTCAGAGAGAATGAAAGCCTATTGGAAGAACAAGAAGAACCCAAAGAAAGCTTGATTGAGTTGTTTGCTTAACGTCTTCCATTATTGGGAGAATACGCTAATAATAATAATAATAATAATAATAATAATAATAATAATAATAATAATAATAATAATAATAATAATAATAATGTTACGTCCCACTATCTACTTTTACGGTTTTCGAAGACGCCGAGGTGCCGCAATTTAATCCCTCAGTAGTTTTGGTGTCTTATAACTAAAATTAAAATTGCACATAGTTAATTACATTTTACGGGTACTTGTGTGTGCTATATTGTACGTCAATATTCACATTACTAAGTGGACTGGAAATTGCTTCCTTTGGACTTCAAATGTTGGAAGAGTACTTCAAATTTTCAAAAACACATAATAGGATGGTGATTCAGAAGTTGTCGTATGCGATGCGCAACCCTGTACGTTCGAACACGAGACGTTGACGGGATGGAGGTTGGTACTACACGCTCAGCGTATCACAACTCTTAGGCGTGGACATACCATGTTTACATCAGGATTAAACTCTAGTAAAAAGACATATACATATAAAGCAACAATTAAGTATCGATTTGTTGATCCAGTGTTAGTTTCCGCTGTGCAAGCTCCTGCCACACGATCCCAAGTGAAGACCACAAAGCTGGGATGTGTATGGGTAAATGCTGTTTTTATGGGAATTCGGATCACAGATTTTGTAGCACAGTCAGATATCCAACCAAGGAAGTCTTTTTTTTTTTTCAATTTGCTTTACGTCTCACGGACACAGATACGTCTTATGGTGACGATGGGATAGGAAAGAGGTAGGGTGGGAAGGAAGCGAGCGTGGCCTTAATTAAGGTACAGCCCCTCCATTTGCCTGGTGTGAAAATGGGAAACCATCGATAACCATCTTCAGGGCTGCCAACAGTAGACGTTGAATCCACTCTCTCCCAAACCCAAACCAACTGGGTGGAGAGGTAATACGTAGTTTATTTTTGAAATAGTGTACATTTGTTAATGAGAACGTAATTTCGCATAATCAGTGACTAAATCGTGCCTTTGCTGGCAGGCCCTAGTGTTCAGAGTGCACTATGTCTTCTGGTATGGGCAATATCAAATTTGTTACTTTCATTGATCTGTCTCAGCTTTATCCTTGGCTTTGACAAAATGAAAGTGTCTGAGGTATGAGCGATGCTAGTAATGCCATTCCTTCTGCAGCCAGTCCCTGCTATGAATTGTGTGAAAATGTTGCTCATAGGGTCAGTTGGTGCATGCATTTCAATGGGCTTGGCAGACTGATATGTACTAGCAACTTCTGGCTCGGTGAGGAAAGCAACGGGAAACTACCTCACTCCTCATTTCCCTAGTACGCCTCTTCAGTGATGCCTAGGCCATCTATGACAGCTTATGGCGGAACTGTTGAGGATCCAACCAGCCTTCGGGCTGAGGACTAAACATACATACAGTGACTAAATCATTCTGCTCCAGGGGAATTCTTGAACATGTTACGGAGAAAGCCATGTGAATCCGAGGAAGGAAAGGTAGGTCAACCCCATCTTAACAAGTGCACGTTTTATATGTAATACTTTCTGGTTCGAATGGAAGATTTTCGACCCTTCGAAGAATGGGAGGTACAAGTTGTCAGGAACCCCGGCCACGTGCTGTAAGATCAAAGTTGTGATTCAAACCTTCTGTTTGCTGACGCGAGAAGCGTGCAATTTAGCCCAACAACACTAGTGTCCAAAAGTTAAGCATAAGTTACGAGTAAACAGGGCAGCAGGAAATAGACCTCAAACTGCACGACATACGCACCTACCAACCTTACGTGTTCGCTCTGTGTAGGAAAAGAGTGTTCCCTGCTTTGACTGGCGGCGTAACCGCAAGGCAAACACAGCCAGTGCCTGCGCCCCATATTCCCTCAGTCGTGTTTGCCCTGTTATAGTGTGCGGGGAGTAGCCTCGTGGTGAACGTGACAGCGTAAGGGCACAACGACGCCATTTGGACCCCGTTTTGCAGGGTAGAATACTCGGCCACCTGGAAGCAGACCAGAAACAGACCGAAGTCGCCGTATCCTTGAACGTGCCACATAGTGTAATTTCCAGGCCTTGGAGACGATTTCGAGACACAGGAGATGTTAGTCGTAGGCCAGTACCAGGTCGACCAAGGGTAACCAGCCCACAGCAGGACCGGTATCTGGCCTTAAGAGACGGCCGGAGCTGGAACGGCCGGCCACCCTCTCAGTAGTTGTAACGTGGGTCAAAAGTTTGTAAGAGTTTTTATAAGGAAACGGAACTAGGTAAAATGATTTTGTTTTTATAGCGCACGGCAGTCTGTGATGCACTTTTCATTAGTGTAAAAGCATTTCAAAAAGAAATGCAAATATAGTTATAAAATGGTAGTTAAAATAACGAATCTCCATATAAAACTGAGCTCTGAACCGCGGTTTTCCTAAACTTGTTTTAAGTCAAAATGGTGTTCAAATTAGAAAACAATACCGTAGGGAAGTTTATATTTTTCTCTAAGCGGCTACTTTAACATACTTTAAAATTAGGAATTCTTCATATGTTTAATCGTGATTTTAATAAAGCTCTGCTTATTGACTTCCGAGTGTCGGCCGAATTCTAGTGCTGGTAGTTCAGCCAGTTTCCGGCAGATGCCGCAGCGCCTTGTCCTTGAAGAGGGATGATGACAGATTAGCTCTTACCCATGCAGGGATGTGGTGAGTGAGATCTTCAGCTGCTATCAGTCGCTTCCTCACCCTTGCTTCATAGCAAGCGGCAGTGGACACGCTGACAGTACTTTGTTACTCGCTAGTTGTGGTAGCACGTTATATTTTGTCGTGTTTTATTATACCGTGGTACTATGATTAGTGCATTTTTTAAATCCACTGTCGGCAGCCCTGAATATGGTTTTCCGTGGTTTCCCATTTTCACACCAGGCAAATGCTGGGGCTGTACCTTAATTAAGGCCATGGCCGGTTCCTTCCCATTCCTAGCCTTTTCCTGTCCCATCGTCGCCATAAGACCTATCTGTGTCGGTGCGACGTAAAGCAACTAGCAAAAAAAATGGAGATGACACTTGAAGAAGGACAGATGAAAGTGAGAAGCCCGGCTCAAGTAAGTAGAATTAAAGCTTAGACTCAGCTAAGGGCTCCGTGGTCGCCAACCCAAACTCCCAACTTCAGAGCCCATGGGGCCCCTTTAATCGCCTCTTACGACAGGGAGGGGATACTGTGGGTGTTATTCTACTACCCCCACCTACAGAGGGAAATTGCAGTGCCCCTCAGCTGTGGCGTTCTTTACCAGCACCGTTTCACAGTTTCATAACGGGTAGGTTACAAAACCATCGTTTACAATCCTTGTATTTCTTGGAAATGGGGTTTTCCAACGTAACTAGAATAACTCACAGGTCAGACAGGTCATTCCGGAGGGCAGCGCTGCTCTTGGCTAAAGCGCCTGACGTCAACGAGAGCGAGAATGAAGTGGTATTATTTCTGAGCTTAGTAGTTACTCTAATTACACTCCACTCAAGTCATGAAATACAGAACTAATGGATCTTTAGATGCTGTAACATTTATTATTTAAAACTTATACGAAAACATACGACTTCAAATCCGTCTTTGTAATGACAAAGAGACTCTCACAATGGCTCGAAGGATGGAACGCAGGCCTTCTGCCCCTTGGCAGGTTCGATCCTGGCTCAGTGCGGTGGTATTGGAAGGTGTTCAAATATATCAGCCTCATGTCGACACGTTAAAGAACTCTTGCGGGACAACATTCCGGCACCTCTGCGTCTCTAAAAACACGTTATTTGATGGAATCCAAATTTTAACACAATATACAATGGGGTGTTTTATACATTGTTTATATATTTCAGAACTGTTTGTTTCCAAGGGAAAAAAAACTGTTATGAATTTGTAAGGCTTTTTTTTATTCTGGGTTGTTGGAAAATTCCGTTCTTGGTCGCGTTACAATCCTTATCGCATATCCAGTATCACTGTGTGCTAAAAATGCGTAAATGAATTCACTTCTTTTATATCAGTTTGTATTTTCATTGGATATAATTATATTATGTATCACTGACTGGCCGGTACAGGGAAAGACGTGAGGCGGGGACGGGGCTGATGCACTACTTCATTTCAACATCGAAAACAGTGTCCGGCGTACTGGCCTTTGGTCACAGGGGTCCCGGGTTCGATTCCCGGCAGGGTCGGGAATTTTAACCATAACTGGTTAATTTCTCTGGCATGGGGGCTGGGTGTATGTGTCGTGCCATCACTATTTCATCCTCATCACGACACGCAGGTCGCCTACAGGAGTCGAATCGAAAGACCTGCATCTGGCGAGCCGAAATTGTCTTCGGACACTCCCGGCACTAAAAGCCATATGCCATTTCACTTATTTTTGTCGGAAACAGTACGTTATTTTGACTGCTTTGCTCAGCACTAACCCATGCTCAATAATTTCCTGGAATATTTCGCATTCCGTACAAATGTCAACACCATCAGCTCCGTGCAAGTAATGTATCACAACTTCCTGGTGACACGACTATGTGACGCTGGAGGATGAGAGGGGAATCGCTCGCTCGGCCTTGGCCTTTCTCACTGACATCTATGCACCCGCGATGTAACTATCAGTGGAGTTAGCTGTCGACAGCAGCGAGACTAGTGGCGATATTTTGAAATAAATGGTGGATCTAGACCTGGCTCCGGCCGCCTCTTAACCGCCCGACGAAATCGGAGTGCATCTGCAAGACAAATGTCGGCGGAGCTTGCAGCCGTCTCAGGGGTTGCCGTTTCCCAGCAAACTGTGTACCGGAGGCTCAGAACAACAGGGCTGTTTGCCCGAAGTCCAGCGGTGTGCGTCCCGCTCACTCCAGCACAGAGACGGGCCCGTTTACTGTGGAGCCGTCAACATCGAAACTGGATCATGAATGAATGGAGGCATGTGCTCTTCACAGATGAATCCCGCTTCAGTTTGCAGAACGATCCCCGTCGCACAATCTGTAGAGAACCGGGTAGCCGATACAACCACAGGAGCATCGTGGAACAGGACGAGTATGATGGCGGTGGCGTCATGCTGTGGAACGGCATCATGTTGAATGGCCGTACAGACCTGCACATCTTCATGGGTGGTCCGGGGAAAACTGTTAACGCTCGGAGATACAGGGATGAAGTACTGAGACCACATCTTCGACTCTTCAGAGGTGCGGTTGGTCCAGACTTCCTCGTAATGGACGATAATGCCCGACCGCACCGCGCTGCTCTGGTGGATGAATTTCTGACTGGGGAAAACATTCATCGCATGGACTGGCCAGCGAGGTCTGCGGATCTGAATCCTATAGAACATGCCTGGGATGCATTAGGGAGGCGAATTGCATCCCGTCAGCCTCCACCTAGGACCCTCCAAGACCTTCGCATTGTCCTTTCGGAGGAAGGGGATCGACTGCCACAAGAGCTCTTGGACCATGTGATAGAGATCATGCTACGTCGCTGCGAAGCATGTGTGGCCATTAGGGGTAAGTATACACCCTATTAATAGCATATTTTGTTGTGCAAGACATTGCCAAGTTTTCTTAGTTGTTGTCAAAGTTGTACGTTAGCTATCAGAACCTTTCTCACACTGTTTTTTTGGACAAGTTGTGTGACGTACGGTGTGTGTCAGCTTCCGTTTGTTCAGCAATCGGTCTGACATTCCCATCAGGCGGTATGGCCTCGTTTAGTGATTATGCTTAACTTTTGGGCACTAGTGTACGAGCACATACTGGGCCATGCATGTAACACCGGGTAGCTCTCCGCCAAATATAATAATAATAATAATAATAATAATAATAATAATAATAATAATAATAATAATAATAATAATAATAATAATGCTATTTGCTTTATGTCCCACTAACTACTTTTTCGGTCTTCGGAGACGCCGAGGTGCCGGAATTTAGTCCCGCAGGAGTTCTCTTACGTGCCAGTAAATCTACCGACACGAGGCTGGCGTATTTGAGCACCTTCAAATACCACCGGACTGAGCCAGGATCGAACCTGCCAAGTTGGGGTCAGAAGGCCAGCGCCTCAACCGTCTGAGCCACTCAGCCCGGCCCGCCAAATATCACATTGGCACAATTGTTACTACATTTAAAAAGAAAGTATGCTACCTGATTTCATGAAATTGCCTATTGCACGATATGAATATTAAATGACTGTAATTACTCGGAAACGATACCAAATACTTTAATATGATAATACCGGACAGCTTGCTGTTTTCAGCGAGAAAGCCAATAGTGCTGCTACCTACATGGCTTGGAGTGACCAACTCTTCAATAACATATTGTCATCTGTATGATTCTTGGCGCACTGCCGTGTTGTTTATAATGTATCAGTGTTTGTGACTAAATAATCTTACATTGCAGTTATATTCTAAGAAAAGTGTTATGCGCTGAACAAATTACCCACAAGCTAATGGGCATGGGAACTGATAAGGACAGCAAGTATTAAAAAAGTTATGACCTCGCATCTGTGTTGAGGTTACATTCTATGACCCTTATATTAAGAAAATCAATCAAATACTCTACTGAAATGTTAGTGGGACGTAAAAACAATAATATTAACATAATGGAACTCTAGTATACTCAAACTTGAGGGTCCACATTGTTAAACAGTACCATAAATTTCACAAACGAAAACTTGTGGGCCTGTAGCGTAATGGTTATCGCGGTAGTCTTGAAATTGAAAATTGAAGGCCATGAGTTTCGAATCCAGTCATTTTTTTACTGTAAGGAAATAATAATAATAATAATAATAATAAAAATAATAATAATAATAATAATAATTTTCTTTACGTCCCACTAAGTACTTTTACGGTTTTCGGAGACGCCGAGGTGCCGGAATATAGTCCCCCAGGAATTCTTTTACATGCCAGTTAATCTACCTACACGAGGCTGACGTATTTGAGCACCTTCAAATACCACCGGACTGAGCCAGGATCGAACCTGCCAAAATTGGATCAGAAGGCCATCGCATCAACCGTCTGAGTCACTCAGCCCGGCGCAAGAAAATTCTTCTTCTTCTTCTTCTTCTTCTTTGTTTACCCTCCAGGGTCGGTTTTTCCCTCGGACTCAGCCATGGATCCCACCTCTACCGCCTCAAGGGCAGTGTCCTGGAGCTTCAGAATCTGGGTCGGGGGATATAAGAGGGAGATTGGAAGGGATAGACAAGGAAGAGGGAAGGAAGCGGCCGAGGCGTTAAGTTAGGTACCATCCCGGCATTTGCCTGGAGAAGGATGGCCACTTCCAGGATGGCTGAGGTGGGAATCGAACCCACCTCTATTCAGTTGACCTCCCGAGGCTGAAGGGACCCCGTTCCAGCCCTCGTACCACTTTTCATTTTCGTGGCAGAGCCTGGAATCGAACCCGGGCCTCCGGGGGTATTAGCTAATGACATGAACCACTACACTACAGAAGCGGGCAAGACAATTTTCAGTGTATTACAGGCATAGGCTTGAGCACCAGTCCAACTAATTTAATACGTGTGTATGGTAATGCTTCATGCATAAATTTGGGAAAGAGACTTTAGGAAATTCTGAACACTTCTTCCTTGTCAAGAACATCCTAGTTCACTCACCGTAACCCCAATGTATTATACATATTATGTATTTCTGTTTTCAGAGGTGAATGATAACCTACAACCTGCTTTCCAGTCTTTGACCAGGTCAGGGATGTAATGAATGAATCAGATATAGGCTGTTATTACGATGGGGTCGCCACTCCCAAAGTGATTTACATTAATGAGTGATAGATGCTATGAAATGAGAATGGAGAGTGTTGCTGGAATGAAAGATGACAGGGAAAACCGGAGTACCCGGAGAAAAACCTGTCCCGCCTCCGCTTTGTCCAGCACAAATCTCACATGGAGTGACCGGGATTTGAACCACGGTATCCAGCGGTGAGAGGCCGACGCGCTGCCGTCTGAGCCACGGAGGCTGTTTTCAGAGGTAAAACAGAAAATTCAAAGTACAGCAAAAACGAGAGAGCAGCGTGAGCTGAGTTCTCCTGTAGCATTCGGGAAGATCGGCCGTAACGAAGAAGAAGAAGAAGAAGAAGAAGTCAAAATAATGGATCAAAACTCCTGTTCCTTAATTACAGCTTCTCTTTCCCAAAATTGTAATAAATCATAGATGTTGTTAAGTTATCTGCCCGCTCTGGCGCTTTGGCTGAATGGTTAGCGTCTTAAAAAATAATCACCACCACGGAAAGGTCAGCGTACTGGCCTTCGGTTCAGAGGACCATGGTACGATTCCCGACTGAGTCGGAGATTTTATTCGCGTCTGTTAATTCCTGTAGATCGGGGGCTACGGGTTTGTGTTCGTATTCATACGCATCTTCAAATATATACAACACAGGATGATGTGTGTGTTTAATAGAACAAATTATTAGCGTAAATTGTATAATATTGTATTCTAGGAAAATTTTCTTCGTCTCTTGTTAATTTAAAATTTAGTGCTTGACAATAATGTATTTTAGTGTACCATTTGCCACCGAGGTAGACACCTCATTTGCAAATAAAGAGATTTTGATTTGATTTGACATCACACAAGAAACAACCACAGAAACACGAGGTAGTGAATATATATCCCTCCACATACGATTGGTGGTAGGAAAGGCATCTGGCCGCAAAACTAGGCTAAGTCCATACAACGTCCTTCGCCAGGCTAGAAAAAACTGGAGAGAGTAGATAGTTGTTAAATATTTCCCCCAGAGGATGGATGGATCCTCAAACAAATGCTGCTTTTAATTTTCAAGGCACGGCTAACATTATGCTCGTTTGGAGGTTTATGAAAGAGGCATTTCATATTTTAAAATGTCATTCTTAATTATTATGGTTATTCAATTTATTATTTTAACAAAAATATTTCCAATGAGTGTAGTACATTCCTCTCAACTGTAGCATAGACGAGTATGCAGTTCACACCAACACGCTAGATGTCACCACCATCGCTGTTCGCACTCGACTCAATGCTGTTGAGATAGAGCTGTCCGGTATTGGTGTATTAAAGTATTTGACGATACTGTGATATTCTTTTCAGGAATTGCTCTAAAGTTGGTACGCGCAAACAGCACGTACATGCTCGAAACATTTATCGTGTAGTACCGCACCCTTTGGAGTTAACATGTTCGCGTTATATGGGAGGATTATTGTATTCCTGTGTGTTGTGACTTGGTGGGATTGTGTATCGGTAAGCTTTTTTAAATAAATATGGTAAGTTTCTCTATTGTTTACTTTTCTCTCTGTTTTCAGTTAGAGCGTGCACCCAGCTACTTCGTCCACGAGACGCCACTTGTCCGGCTCGATGGCTAAATGATTAGCGTGCTGGCCTTCGGGCACAAGGGTCTCGCGCTCGATTCCCGACGAGATCGAGAATTTTAACCATCATTGGTTATTTCCGCTGGCACGGGGGCTGGGTGTATGTGTCGTCTTCATCATTATTTCGTCATCATGACGCGCAGGCCGCCTACGGGAGTCAAATCAAAAGACTTGCACCTGGCGAGCCGAACTTGTCCTTGGACACTGGGCTGAGATTGAACGGGACAAATGGTGCTTGTGGCCACCATATAAACACAATATTTCCTGAAGGATGTTCGCCGAGACAGTGAAATACAATTTAGCGTCACGTCATGTATTATGAGGACAGTCCAGAACCCTAGCACAGTGTATAAAACTGCCTCGACGAGCCACTGAGTCAGCATGGCCTTTCTGTGAGAAAAATTGTCCATCTGGTTGGTGAACAGCAAAGCGACACTGTCAGGATGTAAAACTGCTATCGTGTGGTACAAAATGTTGAAGATCGTTCTCGCAGTGGTAGCTCACTACTTGCAAACACGAAAACCCAGAAAACTCCCAACGGGGCTGCGTAATGCCTTCCTGACGGCAATTAGTACATCATTTCTATAGGGCCCAAGATCGTTGGGGAGTATCTACACGTGACGCCAGATGAATGACTGAGATATGGCATCACGGCGTGAGGTCGTCTTCCCTGAGGAGTACAGAATTTTTCTGACCCCTGGTAATCGCACAAGGAGGGTGTGGAGAGAAACACCAACCGACACCACTGCTCAAACGGGGAAGCAGATACCTGGCATTATGTACAGATGTCGGATGCGTTCACCACGACAAGTGTAAAATATCATCGGGACTGAATCCTTGAGCCATAAAGGAGACAGGTTCATGTGGGCATGTAGATATTATCTTTAGGGAGGCCCAGATCAAACGGACCGAATAGTCTGCAGTATCTTCTGGCATGAATCCGATTAAAATGCCTGGAAACAGCTGAAACAGGTGGTATAAAGCCGCCACCACCATGTGAATGTGCTTTGCCAAATAAAGTATCGTGTGTGTCGTAGGTTTGTACGCAATCATATTTACTAGTTATAGAAAGTTTCTGTTCGGTCGTAAGCCTCAGCAATCCAGGCGGTGTACATACAACTCGCCTCTCAAAGCGTTTCACAAGACAGTGTGCCATTAGACTATGTGAAAACTGAGGCCATAAAGGAACTATAAATATACACGAATAAAGATGCCAAGAAAAATGTACAGTGGCTCGCATAATTATTTGGACAGGCATGATATATTACATTTTCCTTTCTATTAGCGATTTCAGTAATAATAAAGCACTGGTATAAGTTTCCGTAACTATACGTCCATCATTCTTCTAACGAACACTGTCAATGAAGATATAATAATTAAAACACAAAATCAAAAACAAAACCAATATTGCACAAAATTATTCGGACACTTTCCTTTTTACTTATGACCCTAAAGGTTCAGCGTCTGAGCAGTGTAGCAGCAGCGGTTCTGAAAGAATGGGAGCTGAATCAGCATTTTCCCACGAGGTCATTTACCCCATGACGACACGGCCACGTGCTATTGTTTACAAATAAGGCCACGTGGTCTTGTTTGACAGGTGTTAGGCGCGGAATTTTAATAAGAGAACGACCCTAACTTCACAAACGCCACCTTGAAGGATCCTAACCTCATTGCAGTGCTTTTTTTTACCACTTGCTCTTGTTTGGACAGGTGTGAGGCGCGGAATTTGAATAAGTGAACAAGACTATCCTCACAGACGTCATCTTGAAGGGACCTAACCTCACTTCACGTGCTTTTTTGTTTGACCGCGTGCGCTTGTTTGACAGGTGTCATCACGACCACGTGCTCCAGGTGTATGGCGCGGAAGAATGCAAGGCTAACCTCAGGGGCTAGGTTAGGGAACCGAGGATTTTTGCTTTGTAGTTTTCGGGAGGGGGAGGGCCCTTCCCAAAAATAGGGGATGGGTGAGTAAGAGATGTGCTCTCTCTCTCTCTCTCTCCCTAGAGGTCCACCGCCTTGGCGATGAGTCCTCTACCAAAAATACTGCCCCGGCTAAGAAGACAGGGCATGGTCACCTCTCTCGAGGCGACAAAGGGATTTCCGCCTTGCGCATCTCTATTTATTGCATCGTTGAGCGGGTGGGGGTGTGCAGATCCGCGAACAGTGGATAGGGTAGTGCGCGCGCATCACCTACTGCCGATATTTGCGCTCCCTGGTAGGAGAGATTGTAAAGTTATCCCGAAATTTAGGATAGTCGAATACTTTGCACAACAGTGCACGCACTCTGTTAGGAGAGTTGTAAGATCCGCGAGCAGTGGATAGGGTAGTGCGCGCACATTACCGACTGCCGATATTTGCGCTCCCTGGTAGGAGAGATTGTAAAGTTATCCCGAAATTTACGATAGTCGATTACTTTGCACAACAGTGCATGCACTCTGTTAGGAGATATGTGAAGTTATCTGTCGAAATTTTAGCGCAGTCTGTTGAGAGAGTTGGTAAAGACTGCTGATCAGCTGTTATGTGTGTGTTAGGAAGTTACGATTTACTGTTGTGCACACACAGGGTAAGGTGCGTCCACAACTCCAATGACGTACTACCCGCTATCTTGACAGATCACTCATTTTTCTTCAGCCTCCATGTAACTATCTAACCTGCTTATTTTTTCGATCTCCCCTTAGAGGTGGTTAACTAATGAGGTGTGGTTTTACGATATTGCGTAGGTGTAAGAAAGAACATTCCCACAAATAACATACTAACCCTTTCTGTTATTCCTAAATCACAGGGCAAATTGGCCATGCGGTAAGGGCAGCGCGGCTGTTAGCTTGCATCCGGGAGTTAGTGTGTGATCGATCCCTACTGTCGACTGACTTGAAAATGGTTTACCGTGGTTTCTTAATTTTACAACAGGAAAAATCCTGGGGGCTGTAGTGGCCGGAGTGACCGAGGACATGTTCGGCTTCGTCACCTGCAGGTCTTCGGATTTTTGATGTCCGTAGGCGACCTGCGCGTCGTGATGTAGTTAAAAGACGACATAAACTCCAGCGAAATTAACCAATAATGGATAAAATTCCCGACCGTGCCGAGGATCGAATGCGAGAACCCCTGTGGCTATGAACAAAGATCGTCGCGCGTGCGAGGCAGAGTCGGGGAATAAACCTGTCTGAATATTAAATATTATGAGCACAGATTGTCGCGCGTAGAGATAGAGCCGGCGATCGAACTCCGGGACCTAGGTAAAAAAATCTGACCTGGCTGGGAATCGAACCCGGTGCCTGCGAGGTGCGACACAATGCAATTGGTGCAGGTCTTCTGGTTGAGTAAACATCGAATCAACTCATAGTCGCAGGTAAAAATATCTGACCTAGTCAGGATTCGAACTCTGGGGTGACTAGTTAAGAGACAGGATCGCTATACCGCGTGGCTGGCCCCCCTACATTGGGTTCATTTTATTTTTGTTTCTGTTATATGAGTACTGTATGTTAGTTTGGAACGGTCAAGCATACAATCATACGTGACTTAAAGAAGAATGCATTCGTTTGCAATTTCCTTGTTACCGGATGTGGACTGCACAAAAGTTTCTAACTGTTCACGGCAATGTTATGTGTAGAGAATATTTTAAAAAATCCGCAGCCTGTTTTCCAGTTATTCGACTGTAGCAGAGATACAAATGTATGAAGAAAGAAAGTCTGTATGGTCTTAAACTTCAAAGGTTCGTTAATGTTCCCACCAAAAATCGAGATGGGAGGAGTATCTGTTAAGCCTATAACCGCACAAGTGGACTGTGTAGTTAGGGGTGTGTCAAATCACAGGTCAACATCGGTCGTACCTATAATTAAGGTTCATCCCCAGCATTTGCTTGCTGTTAAAATAGGAAACCACCGAAAACCAACTTCATGGTGCGATTCGTACCTACTATCTCTCGGTTGCAAGCTTTTTTACAAGGAGATGGAAGAAATCGGCCGTGCCTATAATTAAGATACAGCCCCCCAGCATTTGCTAGTTTGTAAAAATGGTTACCACACATTCCAAAATCATTTTCTTATATTGATATGACAAGAATCGAACTCCTTACTTAATTGTGTTATGTTCGCGGAGGTGCCTGGTGTACGGTGGAGAAGCACACACTAAAGGGCTATCCTTATCCATAATCTTGTAACAATATTCGTTTGTGGATGGTGAGTGACATTACACACATACCAGTATGAAAAGAAGACAATAGACTGGTGTGTTAGCAAGAATATTTTCAAATGTTTTATACTCTACGAATGTGTGTCCGGGAATCGAACGCAGGCTTCTAGAGATAGCAGGCTGTGGACATAAGGTAGGTACTATCCTGGCATTTGCCTGGAGAAGCACGGAAACTACGGCAAATTTACTTCGCAGATAGCCGAGATGAAAATCGAACCCTACGTGACCCGCTACTTGCTCGGTACAGCAGGGATGTTACAATTATCCAGAATGTCAGTGTTATTCTGAAGGAACTGCTCCTTAACCTAGCCTGAGGTACAGTCCCAGCATTTGCCTAGTGAGAAAACCCAGACTAAGGACGCTTTCTTACTAACACAATTTGTGAACATGTAGGCTGTGTAGCCTATAAACCAACCTTTAGATGGAGGTAAAAATCTCTGACCTGCCCCCGGATTCGAACCCGACCGCGAACCAGCCACTGATGCACGTAAGAAATCCCAAACCTAGGAATCGAACCCACAAGAAATGACTAAGGGTAGACAGATAGGTTAGATAACCATTTACAAATATGTAATTAGATAAGATAGCGTGTTATATGGCACAATGCGAAAATGCATGTGTTGGCTATTTACTATTATTAATAATTTACAGATTTTGTTTTAACACACTCGTATTGTTAGACAAGAGAGCAGTCAGTCAACAGCTGCGTGCCTCTACAAGGACGTATTAGGGATGTACGAGTTCGAACTGCGAAATGACGGGTGCAGATGCATGTAAGGAAGACGGCCAGAAATACGAGGGCTATTTTTTTTTCAAGGTCCGATCGGTCGCGACAGTCAAACGCCCGCGAATATATGATGAACCGCTGCGCAGATGTGTTGCGCAACGTCTCTGAAATGACCGTTATGCGCCTCATCTCAGTCCCGTCAGCAATGAACGTGCAGCGCGCTCGTAAACATGGCTACAACGATCGCTTCGCCCGCCAAGTGTGAAGTGCGCGGTGTAATTCGATTTCTTCAGGCTGAGGGGTGCAATGCAGCCGAAATTCATCGCCGAATAAGTCGTGTGTATGGTGAAACGTGCATGAGCGACAGCAAAGTGCGACAGTGGTGCAGGAACTTTACAGCAGGGCGTACAGACGTCCATGATGCAGGCGGCCAGGGAAGGAAGCGTGTGTCAACCGATGATCTTGTTCAGCGTGTGGATCAGGCAATTCCAGAAAATCGTCGGTTCACAATTTCTGTGTTGAGTGCTTCGTTTCCTGAAATTTCCAGGTCAGCTCTCTACACAATTGTGAGTGAGACACTTCAGTACCGCAAACTTTGTGCGAGATGGGTTCCAAAGATGCTGTCTGACAGTCACAAAACACAGCGAATGGGCGCCGTTTTAGCGTTTTTCCAGCGCTACCATGATGAAGGACTGGATTTTTTGAACAAAATTGTCACAGGGGCGAGACATGGGTTCATTTTGAAAAGGAAGAAACAAAAGAGCAATCCAAACAGTGGATGCATTCGCACTCCCCGAGTAAGCCAAAGAAATTCAAGCGAACATTCTCCAACAGAAAGTGTATGGCTACTGTGTTCTGGGACCGGAAAGGAGTTCTGTTGGTGGAATTCATGGAACGTGGTTCCACCATCACTGCAGCCGCATACTGTGCGACTATTCAACGTCTACGACGGGCAATTCAGAATAAGCGGAGAGGGATGTTGTCAACAGGCATTGTCCTCCTCCATGACAATGCTCGGCCGCACACTGCAGCTGCCACCACGAACCTCCTGCACGTTTCCAGTGGGACGTTTTCGATCACCCAGCATACAGTGCGGACCTGGCTCCATCAGATTTTCACCTCTTTGCTCACATGAAACGCTGGCTAGGAGGACAGCGTTTTGACACCGACGAGGCGCTGCAGACCGGCGTACAAAGATGGTTACAGGCGCAGGCGGCGACGTTCTATCAAGAGGGCATTGACAAGTTGGCACCACGCTACGACAAATGTCTCAATCTGCGAGGCGACTATGTTGAAAAATAGCTATGATATATCAGTAAGTGTTACTAATAGAAAAGTGTCAAATTTGTACTGCCGTTTCATTTCGTGACCAATCGGACCTTGAAAAAAAATAGCCCTCGTAATAATAATTTAGTGTAGTTATTTCTTTGCTGTGTGCAGACCTTTGAAGGGTAGATGCGGGGTAGACCCTCTGACGCGGTTGTGTGCAGACCCTTGAAAGAGATGAAAATAATAATAAAAATAATATTTTTTGTTAGCCGCTTTACGTCACACCGTTTCAGTTATGTCTTATGCGGACAACAGGATATGAAAGGGCTAGGAGATAGAAGGAATCGGCTGTGGCCTTAATTAAAGTAGAGCTCTGAAATAATAATAATAATAATAATAATAATAATAGTTATTGTAACCCGCTTTACGTCGCAACGTTACAGTCACGTCTTATGTGGAAAATGGGAATAGGAATGGGCTAGGATATAGAAGGAATCGGCCGTAGGCTTGCGCACAAGATGGTAATAATGTAGTTAGTCCCCCTGCCCGTAGACGTTCTGCGCGTCGTAATAATGATGACCCAGTAAGTACCTTCCAAAAATGGTGACAGGAGGATCATCTAACCGTAAAACTGAGCCCAAGATGGTAATTGTCTGTAGTTAGGCACCTATGACTATGTGAGTTGGCTGTGTGGATAGGGTTGTGCGCAGCTGTAAGCTTTCATCCGGGTTTTAAACCCTACTCTTTGCTGCCCTGAAGATAGTTTTCCGTGGTTTCCTATTTTCACAACAGACATATGTTAATTAAGAAGCAATTTCTGAATAATAATAGTGTGTGACCTCCCGGAGAGGCCTGGTGCAAGTCTGTTTTATTTAACGCCGCGTAGGCTACCTGCGTGTCGTGTTGAGGATGACTCGGGACTAAAGACCAACACGCTAACGATTTAGCGATAGAAACCCCATGACAGCAACCGAGAATAGTTAGCGTTACTTCTAACGGTATCCCCTGCCTGTTTGTAAGTGACGGGCGAAAAAGGGAGTACGCATATGCTCTCTAACTAGCGCACGTTGTTTTTGTTGTCGTTGTCGCTGTTGTTGATAATTGAATAGACTAATAATAGAGTAATTGCTTATAGAATAGAGATAATTACCACGACACGCTACTAAACTCAAGGTTGAATAATTGTTTATAGAATGGAGGTAATTACTACGACACGCTACTAAACTCAAGGTTTTTAACATGTCTCACAAAATAATTATAGTAATAATAATAATTGTATGGATTATTCATGTCGCGGCAGGCAAAACTCATCTCCTCTCGCTACCACTGTCTCACGAGTATGGCGTATCGTTTTCGCGGAGCAGTACTTGTGCAGTGTATATCAGTGCATTTTTATTTTATCGTCTAGTATTGTAAAATTCAATAATTCTTTTCGTTAATCGTTAACAGTAGTGTACAATCATAATATCTGTGTGTAAACGTGGAGGTGAACCCAATCCAATGTGATCATAGTTTTAAAAAATGTACACGGATAATGAATTTGTTCGATACGTGTGTATATAAGCGGACAATCAATTCTCACCCCTCTCTCACTTTTATCAAAGCAGCTTTCGCGACAACTTGTGCTAAGGTAAGCATGTGTGTACTGTCTGTAAAGGAATATATATATTTATATTTAAAAAAGTAAAACGAATAATATTTACGATTTTTTCTTTTTAGTAAATCATCATCATCGGTGATTTTTATCTGCTGTCTACTCTTATCAAAAATCCTTTGTCTTGATTTTCTACATTCATCTGAAAAAGTAAGTTGATTATAAAATTTGACATATTACTATATTTTCGACAATTTTTTATTGCTTTTTGTTTTCTTTTTTCGATATTATCTTCATTTTGTAAAAAGAAGACCCATAATATTACAGCAACAAACGCTGTGTGAAAAACGTTGACTGATTATTTTTTGCTGTAACCACATCGTTGATAGGACTGTAACAACTTTCGGCGCATACATCATTTATCTTTATCAAGGTATGTTTTCTAACTTTATATTAAAAATAACCATGCGGTATTAAGGGTGTAAATAGATTAATATTAGTATTTTGTTCATAGTATGGAAGCAATTAACAATCTCGGACGGTACGCAGGAACCCCTACAAGAAGACTAACCGATCTTCCTGTTAATGAACAATTTAGAGTGATTTCACTTCAGAGAAATCTACGAGATTTGGAGATAGAATATTATGCAGCTGCGAAGAATCTAAAGTATTTCTACCTAATAGATTTAATATGCTAACAGATTCTGATCTTGAAAATATAAATCAACGAACAACTGCCTTGCCATATCACGGATTAGAAAACACCACATGCATTCTTAGTTTTAACGATATTTAATCGAATATTACATCACGTAAAACATCAATGCACACACAGCATGAATTGAATTAATTACATATTTTATTTATTTTTTTATTTTATTTTTTATTTTTAATAACATGACATCTAATTGGGAAAATATTAATACATGTTTTTCATCGCGCATAATAAGTGGTATTATAAAAAATCAATGAATATTTTAGATCCAAATTCGTTTCTAATATCATGCTATAATGTGTTTAATGATAAAGTATCTTCTTTGCTATCTACAGATTCTGCACTTAAGCTAAATGCCTCGTTAGCATGTACATTTATTCTGTTTAAAGATAATAATGAAATTCATGAAGCTTTTTATATAACATCGAAAATGACAATATGACAAAATGATAATATTTCAGAATGGTTTCGTGTGAACACATTGTAGACGAATTGCACGCAAAATTTCAAAAGTTTGAAAACGGTATGAGCAGTAAGGCTCTAAAAAGTATCATCTTCAGTTTAATGTCTGTAAGTTTGATCCATTAAATTCAGGAAGACATTATATTCCACTTCCGAAAGCCATAGTTGATATTAAAAAAAAGCTGTTATCAATATTCAGAACAATGATGACTGCTGCTTTTTATGGTGTGTGGCAATGGCCTGAAATCTAGCAACACATAATCCATCAAGAACTTCACAATATGAAGATATGTTCACTGAGTTGCAACATACGTAAAGCACATCCTGAAACCGAATTTTAAATCCTATCATGTCATTGATCGTGACCTTATTACTGTTGAAATGGAAAAGTGAGATAGTTTATGCAAAGCCAATTTATTTGGAAATGGTCATACTAGATTTTTAAAACTAAAAATGTATGATTCTCATTATGGTTTTGCAAAGCAGCAGTTTACAGATCTTCCACCTTTGTATATGGATACAGATAGTTTTTATTTATCTTATTCGGAATACGAACGTCTACGATGTAATGCGTAACCATTCTGAATACTCCGACACTACGTTTTCACCACATAATCAATTTGACATTAAGCCACTTAATAAGAAAGTCATAGGTCTTATGAAAGATTAATGTAGTATGAATATTATGACTAGGTTTATTGGTTTAGCACGAAAAATGTATGCATACGAGACAGAAAATTCACAATCTGTGAAAAAGGCAAAAAGCGTACGTTCAAGTATAGTTAGGCATTTACATGTTCAACACTATCGTAATGTATTGTCATCTGCTGCTTTTTGTACACAGATGAGAATACTTTCACACAGACATCATGTTTTTTTACTATTGAACAAAATAAATGTTAATTATTTGCATTTGATAATAAACGACTGTGGGATAGTAATTCTCTTACGAGTGTACTTTGGGGATACAAAACAATTAAGCTGTTTGACGTAACATGATTTTTTCTTCGTAAATAAGCAGAATATTAAGTTCGTGTAGATAACGATGTTATATTATCGTTTTATTCAAGAACCTTTCATTGGTGAAAATATAATGATTAAGTGTAAAATGGGTAAGATTATCTAAAAATATTGAAAATGTTTGTAAATACGAAATGAGATTATTACATCATCATTCATTTTAATTTTTATTTTCATTTCTATATTAAAGATGTAGTATTATGTGAAATATAATATTCTCTGGATTTTTTCAGATTTACCTGCATTATAAAAATGAAATCGAATTTTTATGATTTCCATATTAATTATATATGTTTGCAATATACAAAAAAACACAAAAAATGTTCAATTATTTTTAAATTTCTAATTTCATTTTCATACTTAATATGCAACATTTTGTTTATTTTCAAAAAATAATGAATATGAAGAAACATTCAAGAATTGTCATTTCTATATTAATACAAAATTCACTAATAATGATTATATTTGTTTGCAATATTCAAAAATCTGTAATGATGTTAACGATGATGATAATGAATAATACAAGAAGAAAAAAAGCTATATTGTCTTATTTTTAATATAATATATAAACATTACACTTCTCTTACGAGTGTACTTTGGGGGTAAAAAAAAGCTGTTTGACATAACATGATTTTTTCTTCGTAAATAAGCAGAATATAATAAGTTCGTATAGATAACGATGTTATATTTTTTTTATTCAAGAAACTTTTATTGTTGAAAATATAATTATGCTTCTAATTATGATTTTTAGTATTATACAGTAAAAGCCTGATATAAATGTGTGACAAAAAGAAATCGTAAAATGCCGATGCAATTTATGCTACACATACAAAATCCACCTCCTCTTTTCCGCTCCCCTCCTCATTCATCCTCCGCCCCCTCATCTTTTACCTGCTAAATGTGTAAAAATATGAAAATGTAAGTAAAAAATTGCTGAACTCAAGGCTCGTGTCTTATCAGAAGGTAAAGAAAAGGACAAGAGGACATCTTTACACCATGCTCACATAACAATCACAAAAAATAATTACTAATTGATTTTTATCGTTGTGTTTAAATGATTATTTCTAATTCTGCTGCAAAACGGGGTGATAGGTGTCATGGAAGTATAGATATCATGTAATGTTAATTATTCAGCCCGAAGGCCTGCAGAATACGTGGTGACGTGTAGTCAGCATCACAGATCCTCTCAACCGTTATTCTTTGCAATCTTAACAGCGATCAACATCAGATAGCTCAGCAATTGTATTCATAATTAATAACAAAATTATAATTTCCTTTGTTCGAAAAACCATAAAAAAGATGTACGTTATTGTTCATCGCTTTAGCTGATTGGTCAACCGTCAAGCCTTCGGTTTAGAAAATCTCGGGTTTGATTCCTGTTAAGATGGTAGGGAGGGATTTTATTCGTATGTGATTATTTCTTCTGGCTCGGAATTTGTCCGTCGGACGGAGACGTAAAGCCTCTAAGATGGTGTCGGGAAGGGGATCTAGCAAGATGACGTCAGAAAGGGCATCTCACCATAAAACTATGCACTGTTAGGTTTGACCCCTCCAAGATGGCGAAGGGAAGGGTATTTTGCAAAATGGCATTCTATGGTTTCCCATCTTCACACCAGGCAAAAAACAGAATGTCAGGGGAAGGACATCTTACAAGATGGCGTCGGGAAGGGCATCTAGCCATACAACTAAGCACACGATAGCGACTGTGTATTTAGGCCCATCCAAAATAGCGACGGGAAAAGTATCTAACCGAGATGGTGTCAGGAAAGGCATTTGACAAAATGGTGTCGGAAAGGCCATCTAGCCGTCAAACTAGGCCATGTGTAGTTAAGCACCTCCAATATATCTGTGAGGTTAGCCCTGCACTCTTCCGCCCTCTTACACCTGTCAAAACAAGAGTACGTGGTCGTGTTGACACGTGTCAAACAAGAGCACGTGATCTTACAAAATCACGTGGAGTGAGGTTAGGTCCCTTTAAGATGACGTCTGTAAGGTTAGCCTTGCTCACTTATTCAAATTCCGCACCGCACACCTGTTAAACAAGTGACAGCTGTCAAACAAGAGCACGTGGTCTTACAAAAGCAGGTGGAATGAGGTTACAACCCTACAAGATGACGTCTGCGAGATAGCCTTGCACACTTATTCAAATTCCGCGCCTCACACCTGTAAAAACAAGAGCACGCGGTCGTGTTGACATCTGTCAAACAAGAGCACGTGGTCAAAAAAAAAGCACATGGAGTGAGGTTAGGTCCCTTCAAGATGACGTCTGTGAGGTTAGCCTTGCACACACATTCAAATTCCGCGCCTCACGCCTGTCAAAACACGAGCACGTGGCCTTAAAAAGCACGTGCAGTGAGGTTAGGACCCTCAAGATGACGTCTGTGAGGTTAGGGTCATTCTCTTATTCAAATTCCGCGCCTATCACGTGCTTATGTTTGTAAACAAAAGCACGTGGTCTTGTTTGTAAACAATAGCACGTGGTACTAGGGGTCAATGACCTTGCCAGGGATGAATGATCTCGTGGGAAAATGCCGATTCAGCTCCCATTGTTTCCCAATCCCTCTTGCTACAATACTCGTCTGGTGGGCTTTCCTTTCATTTTAATTACTTCCCTGAGTCGACTTGGCATGCTGTCCATTAATTTTCGGGTGTAATCGGGAGATATTTTGTGTCACTCTTCTTGAAGTCGGTTTTTCAGCTATTCTCTAGATGTGATTGTTGTTTTTCTTATTTCTTTATCAAGTTTGTCCCAAAGATTCTCAATGACATTCAAGTCTGGTGATCAAGGGGGAGGATGAAGCACCTTTGGACAATTAAACAATAACCACATCCTTACATTCCAGGCCATATGCTTTGGTTCGTTGTCCTGATAAAACTTAAAATGTTCACCAATCCCCTGTTTCCGGCACTCTTTTTCATATTGTCCTTCAGTATTCCAAGGTATTGAAAGCGGTCCATTTTACCCTGAATAAAAACCAATTCATCAACTCCATTCGTCGACATGCACCCCAGCCATCGCCATCCTTCACAGTTACTTTCAGATTTTTCTCTTGAAGCTCAGTATTAGGACGCCGCCAAACTATTATCCTCTGATCAGACTGAAATATGTTAAATCTACTCTCATCAGCAAATATAATGTCATTACACCTGTCATTGTCTTCTCTAACATGCTCTTTGGCAAACAGCATTCTCTTTCTTCTATTTATTTGAATTATGAAGGGCTTCCTTCTTGCAATACAGCCGTGAAAGTTACCTCTTCTGAGCACTATCCGTATTGTTTCGGGTTGCACTGTCTTTCCAGTGTCTGCGGCAATCTCCGTAACGAGTTTTGGAACACTAGATTTGGGTTCCTTTTTCGCTTGTCTGATGATATAACACTCTTCTCTCACCGGAAAAGTTCTTGGACTTCCAATATGCGGTAATGTTCAATCCTATCTTCCTCCCGTAATCTTGTGATAAATCAGCGACTGTACTTTTCTTAATTTATAACATTTCAGCAAATTGACAACTTTTACCCTTAGCATGGTGAACATTTACTAGCTGCCGCTGTTCGATTGTGTTCTCTCTTCCTCTGCGGCCCATTTTCTCAAGTTGTACACAGTTCTCTAACTCACTGAATGTTTACGTTAATTTTGTCCGTGGCTCTTCTACACACGGCCTCTGCACGGCAACTGACTTGTGTCCGAATAATTTTGTTGAAGCACGTTAACTGCGTTCTGAGGTTCCAGGGTCACTGGTTCTAAAAGTACACGTTTCAACGCCGTGTTGAATCTGTCAAACTGGCTTCTGTCAGAAACTAGTTTCTGTGTACAATAAGGGCAGTATGTAGCAAAGGCTATAATTAACGTGTCTGAGTCACTGTATGTCTACAAAAGCCGTGGCCGAGCAGCTTAAAACTACTACGAACTTTAATACGGTCAGCATGAGGTAGAACTGAAAACTCTCCGTGTGTTCTGTGTTCCCGAGTCGTCAGCAGAGAACACTGATGAAGATTGATCTCATCGTGTAGGAGTGAAGTGCCCTGTCATGGTAGTCAGCCACAGGAAGCGAGAGAAAATGTTGAGAATTAAGAAGCGTCGGCTGGTAGATTCAGGAAGACTTGAATGCTGCAAAGATGACAATACTGAAGTCAACAAGAAATAGGTTCGGTGTTAAGAATATCTTCACTTCACAAGGACGTATAGTTATAAAAAGATAAAAAAACCGAGGATTATATAACAACATGGACGAACTCTGTATACATACACTGCTGTTAACAATGTCAGCAACTGTATAATGTACCGTGTTCCACGCAAGAGGTGGAATTCAGTCGTTGACGGGTCCTAGAGCTATTTCTCTTTTGTTTTTTTCCTTTCGTGCCGCAACACCGCTATTCGGTGCATTTTTCGTCATCTAAAGTAATTACTTCCATCTTATTATTAATGACTACTGTAAGACGAACAGGAGTGAAGTTGTCAAATTATTCGTTGTGGGTCACTACGTAACTACATATATAATTGCTGTCAAATTGAAAGGAATTTCACTCTTAACCAAGCACCAGGGTACTACCAGCTTTAGAAGAAATACATTCCTGCAGTATCGCCAAGAAATTTCACGAAGACAAGTTTCTCCTTTTTATTTCAGTTTAAATTTGTCACTGCTTTCGTGATTCTAATTTTACTATTCATATTCACCAATATTAACTATGATAATATGTAAGCTATAATTTTCCTAGCTTTGTTTTTATCACTTAACTGTTTACTTCACTAGTAGTAGCTAGCTAATTAATAGTTTTAAGTCTAGTTCTAGTGTAGTATTCCTTAACATATGGACTATCATTTATACTTCCCAACGTTTTAGTAATAATCCTATAAATTATTATTATTATTATTATTATTATTATTATTATTATTATTATTATTATTATTATTATTATTATTATTATTTACTATTCACGAAGGAGCACTATGTGCCGAATGATGAGCTAACGTAAAGCTTCTCACGTGAATTATTAGAAGTATGGACAGCTTTCGATGTTTTCGAAACTAACTCTCACCTCTACCGAGTACGAATCCCTCCTCACTCCAACAAGCTTTGTCTCATAACCTAGAGCCCTTCATGTTCTACATCTCTTATACGACATCCAAGCCTGCCTTCTCATCAGTGAATTTTGGACATGTATGGACTCATGCGGGATTCCACTTGACCGAAGAGATCCACTTGTTCCTGGATGCCTTCACTCTACCTGCCATGGCGAAGATCCTCTTGGTAAGTCTTAGGTGACTGTGTCTTCCTGATGTTCGTAAAGCTCATCGTTGTGCATAATTTTGTAGGTGCCTCCCTCTTCTCATACGGGTCTCAGCAATCTCCTTGGGATCTTCCTTTCCTTGAATTCTAGTTTCCTAAGAGGGCCTTTTCTGGACATCACGAGACACTCAGAGGCATACAGAACAGATGGTTTTACTATTGCATTATAGTGCCTGAGTTTGAGGTTCTTGGGGAGGTACTTTGATGCGTAGATGCTTCTGCAAGAGTGATAGGCCCTCTCAGACTTGGTACACCTGGTTGTCTATGGCTAGGTTCTCATTGTGGTTTGCTGAGATCCAATCTCCGAGGTGCTTGACCGCGGAGACCTTTTTGATGGTGGCGTCTTCTAATGGTATTGTGGAAGGTGGCTTCCTTGATATTGGTCATGAATTCAGTCTTCCTCACGTTGATCTTCAAGCCAGACCTAACCGCTACAATGTGATGGCTCTGCAGGTGGTGGATAGCCTCCTCTATACTGTTAGTATGGTGAGGTCGTCGGCAAAGGCATTAAGATTGTCTTTCTTATACCCCAGCTTCAGTCCTGCTCCTGAGGGTAATGTTGCGATCCATTCCATTACGATATTCTTCAGGATGCAGTTGATGAGAATGCAAGAGAGTCCATCTCCCTATTCGACTTCTGTCCTCCTGATGTGGAAGCTCTCAGCGATTTCACCTCTGAATTTGACCTTAGAAGTAGTGTCCTTCAAGGTGGCCTGGATTAGGCTAATTTTAAGGTCTTCTCATCAAGGCACGAAGAAGAAAAAGGTATCTCTGTCCACCGAATCGTATGCTTTCTGGAAATCTGCTAATACATTTTTTAAAATTTATTTATTGTGTATGACTTAAAAGGACCAACTAGGCTCAGTAGCTCGGACGGTAGAGGTTCAATCCTGGCTCAGTCCGGTGGTATAAAAATACGCCAGCCTCGTGTCTGTAGATTAACTGGCACATAAATGAACTCCCGAGGGACAAAATTCCGGCGCCTCGGCGACTCTGAAAACCATAAAAGTAATTAGTTTATTAAAAAACCAATGACATTATTAAAGAAGTGCCGCGTCAGGCCGTTAGCAACGCCCTGCGTTATATTTAATCGGGTCCATGTAAGGTATGCCTTATAAGGGCATAGAGATGAAGTCGCCGCGGCATTAGAACGCGTTGAAATTTTGATCCATGAGAAAGAGAACATGTTTTTATGCAATAACAAAAATAGGAACATTGTGCATTTTTCAACAAGGAAAAAATTAAGTTACTTAACTGATTTGTATGGACGGAATATTTTCTTACTGTGTCAAGTTTTTCACCCAGGTGTTTACAGTGCATATTGTTGAAAATGGAAATTACGCATCGTTAGTATTCAGTTTGTTACCGGACAAGAAAGAAACTTATTCTGCCCTATTTGAAAAATATCAGATTTGTGCCGTGAAAACGGGGAGGTTTTGCCTCCGGAAAATGTCGTCGTTGACTTTGTGTAGGCTCAGGGGTAAGTTACATGAGCGTTAGAGGGTTCCACGTGGCTTTAGAGCGGGGAGGGACTTGAACAAGCAAGTGTTTGATGCTCATGGCCAACTTGAGCAGCTGAACGCTCACCACCCTGCATACAGAGTATGAAAAGAAAGTGGAAATCTCCAGACCATTTCTTCATTAGTTCGGTATGAAGGCTCGAGAAAGTTACCCTCCGCATCCATGGGTTCACACGAGGACAAACAACGCATGCAAATTTGCTCTACACTGACTGATTTCACCAGAACATTTTTAATTTTGTGGAAGTAATTAATAGTGTTCAAATAGATAAGTATGTTCGTTTAAGAAGTCTGGGAAGACCTAGGAAGGTAACTGAAAAGAACTATTGTGAAGTCAATTGAAAACATCAATGAATCGGAAAAGAAATACTCTAACCGCCTAATTTCTAGGATGGATTACGTAAAAAGGGCCTCTTTCCTGTGTATGAGAACAAGATTGGCCCGCGGCTGCTCCGTCAGCATCTTTCTTTCAAATCTCCACCTCATCATGAATTCAACTACCGGTATGTCGTTACGCTGGACTTGGTAGTTGTTGCATATCTTATTTAGATTCTGCATATCTGTTACATCACACTTCTTAAAACCGTCAAATAAGAGAGTCGTATCGATTACTCGTGCTACCCCCACCACCCCGTGCGGAGGAGAGACGGTAATTCTCGAACAGCTGAGAAATCGATTGATGCGGGTGTAGGACGGCGCGAAGAAAGTAACGGTTGATTGTAGCTTCTTGGCCCAAATGACACTTCACAACAGATGCTGACAGCAGCTGCACAAGACATGGCGCATGGCCACCCTTCACACACTGAATGACTTCAAAACAGAGCATAAAAGCTATTTTATTTTAAAAACTTGGCCAAGTTGTAATTGCACAAAGATTTTTTGCTAGTTTCTTTACGTCGTACCGACACAGATAGGTTTTATGGCGACGATGGGAGAGAAAAGGCCAAGGAATGGAAAGGAAGCGGCCATGGTCCTAATTAGGTACAGCCCCAGCATTTGCCTAGTGTGAAAATGTGAAACCACGGAAAACCATCTTCAGGGCTGCCGATAGACGGGCTCGAACCCACTATCTCCCGGATGCGAGCTCACAGCTGCACGCTCCTAACCGCACGGCCAACTCGCCCGGTGCACAAAGAATACTCCGTTAGGGCTGGTTTACACGAGTAGAGTAGCGAGACTAGTAGAGTAGATAGAAGAGTAGCTACGTTACTCTACTCTACCACTGTCTGGTAGAGTTGACACTCGTGTCTTTCATACGGGAGTAGAGTCATACAGTAGAGTAGAGTAGTAGCAACATGTCAAAACGTAAGCACATAGTAAGGAAGTGTTTAGAGGACATTTGCAAATATATTAATGCAAGAGGTTAGCGAAGCTTTAGAAGAAGTAAATGAGGAAAGAACGGGATGGCTAATATTCTGGCTTAGTAGGACAGATACACTCGGGGCATCAACATTAATTCTGAGAGAACTTGCGACAGACTATAAAGAAGAATACATAAAGTGTATGAGGTTGACGCCTGACAACTTTCAGACATTGTTAGATGCTATAACACCACAAATTCAAAGAAACGACACAGTGATGAGAGATGCAATAACACAGAAAGTTAAGCTTGAGGTGCCTCTGAAGTTCTTGGCCACTGGTAATAGCCATCAGTACACTGTAAATCATGCTGGCGTAAGCGTAATTTGTAGTGGCTTCTTCGCCAAAAAATACCCCAATCATTGATCTATGTATATCCTTTTTTTGTTCGTTGCTTGCGCGGCCCAGGTGTAGAGTTTAAGCTTCAAGATCTGACATTGTACAGTACTGTAAACAATAATTATTTTGGATATTCCAAACAAAATATGAAAATTATTCAACTTTTTGGGGAAATTACTTTTATTGCTGGAAATTAACGGCAATGGCAAGTGACATGTAGAAGATCCCTATGTATGTTATCAATATATATAAAGTACACAGTCCTGCACCATTGTCTTGCCTAACTAAAACACGTCGAGACACATGATGAACTCGCTGTGTAACGCTGAAACTTGAGAAACCTTCATTTAAAGGGACAATTCAGCTGACACTTGTTTATATTTTATGTTGCATCTTCGAAACTATTATAGGTATAGGTATTTTTAAAATCCTTCTTAGACAATACACCTGCATTTGTTTCACCTCCAAATGTGTACCTCCCCTTGATATCACTCAGCTACAACGTTACGTTGTGGATGAATAGGCCTAATATACCTAGCTTTTGGTATTACCTTGCAAAATATACTTTACTAAATCACTTAAGAGGGGCATCTGCGGCACCACCTCCCGACTTCTTGGATTTACGAATTTTCAGCAGTTCTTGGTTGTAGGTACATCGTAATTTTTCATTTATTTTCTGTTTAAGTTCCATTAAACCTCTTTACCCAATTTCATAATCAAGTCCTCTTCGTCCGTCTCATTCTTCTTGCTGTAAATAACGCTGTTTATGTTCCATAAACATTCTTTTTCACGGTAAAGTTCTACAAATTTGCATGTTTCTTCTTCCGTCCACTTCATTTTACCGCCAAATAAACGCACAGATTCTCAGTACACTCAACGGAATACCATCAGAACACACATGCAAATAGTCGGACGACGCGCTAACTGAAAAATCGAGCGTCCTCGGCCACCTCCGCTAGCTCTCGGAGCTCCGTTCTGGTGGAGGGGGAAGGATAGTGGTAGAGTTACTTTACCACACCGGAAACCCACTCTACTCTACTTGCTACTATCCCACTCGTTTACACTATGCTAGTAGCTCTACTATCCACTCTACTCGCCTCGCTACTCTACCCGTGTAAACCAGCCCTTACTTCACTTACAAGTAAATGCCGGATAAGGTCTTCTCCCACTTCACACCACCCAAGAACGGTAAGAAACAAATCAGCATATCTCCTTCAACGAAATGTGCCGAATTTTAGGCCAATTAAACAATTTGATTACAACATATTTTCAAAAATGAGTTTATACGATCACGATGACACTTCACACTGTTCTATCGGCTTTGAGGTCTTCTGCAGGCTCCATGTCCTGTTGGCAGTTCTTTAACTTCGGCATCAGTCTTGGAATGGAATTAAACGAAAAGCCCATATAGCTTTTAAAAATTGAATCTTTGCCTTTTATTGTCAATGAATTATAATTTGTTAATAGTTAGGTAGCCGGCCCCGTGGTGTAGGGGTAGCGTGCCTGCCTCTTACCCGGAGGCCCCGGGTTCGATTCCCGGCCAGGTCAGGGATTTTTACCTGGACCTGAGGGCTGGTTCGAGGTCCACTCAGCCTACGTGATTAGAATTGAGGAGCTATCTGACGGTGAGATGGCGGCCCCGGTCTAGAAAGCCAAGAATAACGGCCGAGAGGGTTCGTCGTGCTGACCACACGACACCTCGTAATCTGGTAGGCCAAGGCCCTTCAAGGGCTGTAGTGCCATGGGGTTTGGTTTATTTTTTTAATAGTTAGGTTGCACTGATTTTTTTGCGAACTTACAGATGACGGGAGATGACCTTCAGATAAGAGACAAAGTGTAACAAACTCTGATGTCTGTTATAGTACTTTAAATCGCTAATATGTTGGTCCATATTGAATATTGAATGAATACAGTATTTTCTCTATATCGGCCTTAATGTAAGTTGATGTTTCTTTGATATTCATTTTTCTATCTTTGGGAAACTATTTAAGACAGCATTAAGAGTTTTCTTTACCACTGTCATTTTATTCCGTGGTCAATGGAGCTCCTAAAAAGCATAGGGACCATGCGCCTGTGCCTACTCCGTATATCTGATAAATCGGACCTACGATTTACGATCATTGCCCCGGAGGAGTGCTTCGGCAGCCGGCACAATTCCTATTGTCGTCGCTAGATGGGGCTTTATTCATTCCATTCCTGACCCTGTCGAATGACTGGAAACAGGCTCTAGATTTTCGATGTACTTATTCTGATCATAAACCGATCATTTTTAATCTTTCCTGGGTTTGTTTTCAACAGCCATCTTTTCCTTCGGAGGACGTTCTTAGATTACAGTAGACTCTCCTGGCATATAAATAAAAATTTTAACACATTTGGAATAAACGATAGGAATGAGACTGACCGTCAAATAGTTCACCTCTATAATAAGGCAATAATGCACGGAAGTATGTCATTCGTATCGCCAGAAATCCCGCACACTTGCCTACGCGCGACAATGGTGCTGGTCACATTGTCAACAATGACAATGGCAGCAGATGTAATTTACCGCCAAGTAGCGGTCTTGCATCTTGCTGTAAGGTCCAGAACATCTAATAATAATAATAATAATAATAATAATAATAATAATAATAATAATAATAATAATAATAATAATAATAATAATGTTCTGGACCGTCGTCAAAATGTGCGAACCGCGCTGGAAACGGGTCCTGGCCTGGTAATGACTACGAATACAGTCCGGCCGCGGGTTCAGTACCGCCAAGGAACCCAAGACGACACCACGCCGGATCTCTTTCAGGATTTGATCCATACTAAAAATGCTTATAGGAAAAGATGGCAAAGATTTAGGGACCCAACTGATCGGGTGGAAATACCTGGACCTAGCCCGGGAAGTACGAAATCGATTGCTGGAAAGAAAGATTGAAACATGTTAGGAACTTTGCCGTAATCTCTCAGAAAACGAGTCAGATAGCGAATTTTGGCGGATTCTCTCAGAAAACGAGTCAGATCGCAAATTTCGGAGGATTATATATAAAACGTTAAGCATTCAATTATAAATTTCAGCATAATACCGTAGCGAAGCACGGATATCTTGCTAGTCTATATATATAAAATAAGTTGTCCTGACTGACTGACTGATTCATCATTGCCGAGCCAAAACTACTGGACATAAAGAAATGAAATTTTGGGGATGCATTCATATTAACATTTAGGTGTTCGCTAAGAGAGGATTTTTGGATCCTCCGTCGCTAAGGGGGTGAAAAGGGGGGTAAATATTTAAAATGATGATATCTATATCTCAAAAACTTAACATGTTGCAGAAGTGAAAATTTGTATTTGAAATCTCCTTTAAAAATAAGAAAACACGTATTCTTTGGTTTTCGGAAAAGACCCTTAACGGGGGAGGGGGCGGGGTGAAAGGATTGAAAAATTAGTTGAATTATTTGTATGAGAATGTATATATACATACCAAAACTTCTAAAGGTGTATAAACGTGAAAATTGGTATTTGGAATCTGCTTTAAAAATAAGGAAACACGCATTTACGGGGGGGAATCAACTTTGTAGAGTGGGGATGAAAACGGAGATGAATTCATTTTACGAGGATAAATATATCTCAAAAACTGAAGATGTTACAGAAGTGATAATTGGTATTTGGAAGCTCTTTTAAAGAAACGAGTACTGTGTGTTTTTGGAAAATTCACTTGAGTGGGGAGTGTGAAAGGAAATAAAAAATTGAATACTTTTTCTGGAGAAACATATCTCAAAACTGAAGGTTACAGACGTGGAAATAGGTATTTGGAATTTCCTTTAAAAAATAAGGAAACACGCGTTTTTGGGTGGGGGATACCAACTTAACTTGGCATGAGGGGGGGGGGGGTGGAGTGATAAAGGAGTTGGATTATTTTCATGAGGATACTTATATCTCAACTGAAGACGATTCAGCAATGAAACTTTGTATTTTGAATTTTCTTTGAAAGTAAAGAAAACACGTAATATTTTGTGTTTGGAAAATTCACTTAAGGGGGTGAATTAATTGAAAAATTAGTTGAATACTTTGTTTGAGGATACTTATATCTCATAAACTAAAGATGTTACAGACTTGAAAATTAGTATTTGGAATCTCCTTTAAAAATAAAGAAACATATTTTGAGGGGGGGGGGAATCAACTTGGGGCGGGGGCGGTTAAAAATGAGTTTAATTCCTTTTTATGAGAATACGTATATCTCAAAATTGAAGATGTTACAGTCGTGATTATTGGCATTTGGAAGCTCCTTTATAAACAAAGAAACAAGTTTTTTGGTTTTCGAAAAAGTCACTTAAGGGGGAGGGTGATGGGAAGTGAAAAAATTGAATTCTCTTTGTGGAGAAACTTGTATCTCAAAAACGTTAGGTTGCACACGTGAAAATTTTTACTTGGAATCACCTTAAAGAATAAAGTAATATGCATTTTTGGAGGGTGGGGTGGGGGGGGAATCAATTTAAGATGGCTGGGGAAAAGGAGTTGAATTATTTTTATAAGGATACTTATATCTCAAAGACTGAAGATGTTAGAGGCATGAACATTTGTATTTGGAATCTTCTTTCAAAGTAAAGAAACACGTGTTCTTTTGTCTATGGAAAGTCCACTTAAGGCGGTGAATGAATTGAAAAAATAGTTTAATTCTTTGTGTGAGGATACTTATACCTCAAAAAATAAAAAATGTTGTCCTGATCCATGGCTAAATGGTTAGCGTGCTGGCCTTGGTCACAGGGGTCCCGGGTTCGATTATCGGCAGGGTCGGGAATTTTAACCATCATTGGTTAATTTCCCTGTATGTGTTGTCATCATCATCATTTCATCCTCATCACGACGCGCAGGTCGCCTACGGGCGCCAAATCAAAAGACCTGCACCTGGCGAGCCGAACCCCGTACTGGGATCTCCCGGCACTAAAAGCCATACGCCATTTCATTTTACATTATATGTCAAAAACTTAACATGCTAGAGACAAGAAACTTGATATTTGGAAAGTCCTTTAAAAATACAGGAACCTGTACCTTTTTGTTTTCGTAGAAGGCACTTAACACGGGTGAAAAGTAGTGAAAAATAGTTGAATTATTTTTTATGAGGATACTCATATCTTAAAAACTGAAAATGTTACAGACCTGCAAATTGATATTTGGAATCTCCTTTAAAAATACGGAAACACGTATTTTTGTTTTCGGAAAATACACTTAGATGGGTGTAGGGCAAGGACTGATCAAGGGGTTGAATTCTTTTTATGAGGATACTTATGTATAGAACTGAATGTGTTACAGATGAGGGAATAGGTATCTGGAATCTCCTTTTAAAACATAGTGAACCCATGACCTTTGTGCCCTAAGAACATTATGTATAAATTAACAATAAAATTAAAAGCTGGATTCTTGATAGCATGGATTTGACACGTGATGAGGGGGTGATTACCTTCGGTCAAACACTCTGGGGTACGTGACGTCAGCCACACGTGTCGACGGCGGAAGAATCTCAAGTCATTTTTGTGAACTATTTCAAAGCGCGTGTACATGGCGTGATCCAGCCAAGTCAAAAAAATATAGTGCCTATCAAAGGGGGTCAATCATCTCACAAATCGAACCCGTAAAAATTTTAAATGTCCATGAACACTACCGCCAGAAATGTAGCAAGCATGTAGTCACTTTCAAAACTCTTGAAATTACAGTTTAGTTAAGTCAGAAAATTTATAGAAATTTTCTTGGCGGCAAAAGGAGATATCCGAAGAGAGGGGTTAACTGCTATAAATATGAAGGGACGCCATGACGAAGTCTCCTCCGGCATTTGTGATACAAAGCGGACGAAAAATTGTTGAGCCGCTCTGCGAAATCAAACAACGAAAGTAGACTGAGTTCAAATGCAGATTTCAGCCAGTGTGGCTTGGTCTTGAGTCCATGAGGAGATAGTTTTCTTGAGTGAAATAATTGTACCAGATAGGACGGTCAAAGTACTGAATAAATTCTAAGGTGATTAAGTAATTCGTGTGCGGAAATAATTATAGTCCATCGTGTGCGCTCAGCAAACAAGTGAAGGGTATTTTCTTTTTTTTAATGCTTTATTCCAGGAAACCTGAAGAAACATAATGGTTTGTAAAGCCATGAATGTAAAAATGGCTAAATAAAATGCCAGGGTCGCAGGTGAGCCTTATGACGAACAATGGTGTGACTACATGAGGTAGGTGACTTTCCATCTTACTACCTCTTATATCTTGTCTCATGATCTCTAAAAGTGTATTTGAATGGGGATATACGACGCAGTGGTCACCCCTACTAAGTTTTGTAAATGTGAGAGTACGACTAAAAGAGTCATTTGTTTTATTTTCCACTTGGATAATTTTTTGAAGTCTTGCGAGTGCCGTGTAAGGTTGTAAAAAGTTATTGAATAGGGTTCCGAAGTGATATCACGTCCAATGTAGATCGTCATCCGTGTGAGTGTACTGCCTATATTTTGTGATGCCAAATTAAGATGTTCAGTCGACGTAAAATTTTTCTGTCTGCAATTTGACGTTAATAATAATAATCCATGGTTACTCATTTTCAATCGAGTGGAAGCGCGCTGTCGGGTGAGAATCTAGGGTGATGAATTTGGTCACGGAGAGAAACGTTTTTCTAGGCCCATTTTAAACTGTGTCTGACTGACAATAAAAGATCTAGTAGAATGATTCAGTCATTTCTCGTAAAAATCAAGTTATTAAATACGATATCCTTTATGCGAAGTTATTCATGATTAATGCATTGTGCGATATTAGACGTCGAGATTTCTAGTAAGGATTTTATTCCAGTTCTTTGTCGATGATAATTGTGGAGCTGGGAAACAGAGGTTAGTTTTGTTGATATGAGATTTGTGAATCAGGTTGGACCTGTCATTGAAGCCGGGACATGGAAGCCCGAGGAATGTTTTATATGAGTTGAGATGAGATGTGTGAATCAGGTTAGAGTCCTGTCATTGAAGCCGGGACACGATAGCCCGAGGTATATTTTATAATGTTGGGAATGGAAAGAAATTCATAGAAATCCATAACGGTATTAATTGGCGACGCGTATAATTAGTGTGGGCATCTTGAAACTTAATCTGTGCATTTTGTTGGTTAGAATATCGTATTTGTTTAATTTTGTCGGCAGAGTTTAAAGGAGAGCATTTTGAGAAGCCAGTCAACTGGAATAAACCAGGTGTTTCATGTAACTGCCAAGCGAACTTTGGGACGAGAGGCCTCAGCTGTGATAACGGGACAGGCGTGGAATTGAGATTGTACTGTATTCTCGGCCGGGGAAAACGTTAAAATGCTGGATTTAGTTGAAATTCATAGCCGGTAATGATCTGAGTATTGTGAAATACTGTAAAATTTGTTTAATTGGGGACGTATTGAACATTTGAAACCATGAACTTTGAGTATAAGGAACAGAGTAACCAAATTCAGGGTTGTCCAAAATATAGAGCGATGGTTGTGATGATCGGTTTGTCTGTGAGGGGTGTGCAAAATTCATAAATGGTATGACGAGATGACATCGTAATTATATGGCGAGTTGTTTGGTTTGTACGTAGATTCTTAGGATATCCAAGTGTTAATAACGGTTAGGACTAGATTAGATTTTAAAGTGTGAAATCAGGAGACAAGATATATAACTGGACATGAATTATGTAAAAATTCTTTTCCAGCCAGACAAACATCACAAGACTGAATTCACATCACAGGTGCGTAGGAATTTGTGAAGAAACCAGAGTCCGCGGAGATAAAATTTGTTGTTCGTTAACATTTCGATAAATCATTTAAATTTATTTAATTATTAAATTCAGTGAAACCGCATTTGAAATAACTTTAATAAAGCGAATAACTTGGAGATGCATTCTGGAAATTTTAGTTTGTTTTTCTGGGGGAATATTTAAATATAAAGTAACGATTAAAGGGACATATCCGAAGGAAATGGATTTTACTGCCACAAAGTTTGTGAGCATTGCTATTGTTGTAATTATTGAACTTTGATTGATTGAGCAGTGAATGTGCTGGGGATAGTAAAGTGGAAACTTTGGTCATCAACCGATGTAACTTAATTGTGTTTAGCCTTCAGCCTAGAAACTTGGATGGTCAGGGGGTCATCAACCTCAGTGACTTGGATTAGGGCCATATGCCATTGTAGCATCATTTCCTTGCGGTCATCATCCACAATGACTTTAAAGTAACTTAGAAGATTAGATGTCGGTCCATGACATAGACGCAGGTCACATCGATTCAATTAAGGGTCCATGCCGTAGAACCACTGTGTGGCACACACCGATTGGACGGCCTTAATTATACCCAGAGTCCAGAGTTCGTGTTACGAGGGCTGGACCATAACGAATCACTATGATGGTACATGTGGTCTCACATGGAAGCCGAATTTTAAGGATTTCCAGACTTTCCTTTCTTAAATGATTAATAATTGAGACAATGGTTTCTAGTATGAATGCCCGTCAGGCAGTTACGTTAAAGTCTCACACCAGTGTTCTGACGTTTATGTAAAAATGATTGTGGTGTCCAGTGGACACAATTGACTTCTATGATACCGTTGACATATCAGATTGCTTCAGAATTTTCCTGAATAAATAGGAATCTTTTAAACAGACCTTTCATTCCAGTAGATAGATTAGAATTACTGAACCCTACCTTTACCTCAGCAAGTGACGAAGAACCCGATACGACCCAAGAGACAGATCTCATGAACTTTGCTGAAAATGAAGAAAGGTAGGTATCCCTCAATATGGACTAAAGGGTTCAATAGAAACATGTATTTATTTTTTGACTTGAGAGAAGACTGTTTCTCGCATGTAGAGTTCTATGTCGCATGGTCGTCTTAGACCCAAAAGGTAATACCACAAACATGGTTTACAAAGAATTTCTGGGGTAAATGAAACTGAATTTTTGGGTGAGTTTTTATACTTTAGGAATTTTCAGATAGTTTATTAGTACAATGCCGAGGAACGATTACTCTGATCAAATTACGAAATCTACGCGAGCGAAGCCGCGGGTAACTGCGAGTCTATATATATATATAAAATAACTTGTCCTGACTGACTGACTGACCGACTCACATCGCCGAGCCAAACCTACTGGACATAAAGAAATGAAATTTTGGGGATACATTCATATTAACATGTAGGTGCTCGCCAAGAGAGGTTTTTGGATATTCCGTCGCTAAGGGGGTGAAAAGTGGGGGAGAATTTTAAAATGAGTGTATCTATATCTCAAACTTTGAAAGTTTACAGATGTAAAAATTGGTATTTAGAATCTTCATAAAAAACACGTATTTTTTCCCGGAAAATCCCTATAGGAAGGGTGAAAAGGGGTGAAAAAGGGTGAATGCCTTTAATGAAGATACTTTTATCTCAGAAACTGAAGATATTACGGACCTGAAAATTGGTATTTGGGATCTCCTTTAAAAATAAAGAAACATACATGTTTTATTTATGGAAAATTCAATTAAAGGGGGGGGGGGGTTGAAACGGGGGGTGAATTTTTGAAAAAAATGAGGGTGTATATATATCTCAACTTTTAAAGTGTACAAATGTAAAAAATGGTATTTAGAATCCCCTTTAAAAATAAAGAAAGGCATATTTTTTTGTTTTCAGAAAATCCCAATAGGCGGTGTGAAAAAGGGGTTGAATGCCTTAAATGAGGATACTTATATCTCAAATTGGTATTTGGAATCTCTTTTGAAAATAAAGAAACACTTTTTTTTGTTTTTTGTTTTTGGAAAATCTAATTCATGGGAGTTAAACAAGAGTGACAAATTGGGGTGAATTTTTAGAAAGACTATATCTACGGTATATTTCAGAAACGCAAAATGATACAGACGTAAAAATTGGTATTTGGAATCTCCTGTAAAAGTAAAGAAACATAGGTGATTTGTTTTTGGAAACTCCACTTAAGGGGAACTAAAAAGGGGTGAAATTTTAAAATGAGCATTTCTACAGTATATCTCAAAAACTTAACATGTTACCGAAGTGAAAAATAGTATTTTTTATCTCTATTGGAAATAAAGAAACATGTATTTCTTTGTTTTCTGAAAAACCACTTGGGTGGAGGGGTAAAAGTGACCGAAATTGGGGTCGAATTCTTTTAATTAGGATACTGATATCTCAAAAGCTTAAGATCTTACAGACGTGAAATTTGGTATTTGGAATTTCCTTTAAAGATAAAGGAATACGTATTTTTTCTTTTCGGAAATCCACCTAAAGGGAGGAGAAAAATTGAAAAATTAGTTGAATTATTTGTATGAGGATACTATTATCTCAAAAACGAAAGATTTTGCAGACGTGAAAATTGGTATTTGGAATCTGCTTTAAAATTAAATAAACACATATTCTCGGAAAATCCAATGAAGGGTGGGGAGGTGAAAAATTGAATGAATTAATTGTATGAGGATACTTACATCTAATAAAAACTAAAGTTGTTACAGACATAAAAATTGATATTTGGATCACCTTTAAAAACAAAAAAAAAACCAGCTTTTTTGGGCGAAATCATTTTGGAGGGCGGGGGTGAAAAGGAGTTGAATTCCTTTTATGTAGACACATATCTCAAAAACTGACGATGTTAGAGTCGTGACAAATGGTACTTAGAAGATCCTTTACTATTAAAGAGACGAGTATTTTAATGGGATATTCACTTGGGGGGGGGGGGGGGGGGTGAAAGGAAGTGAAAAATGTGAATTCTTTTTATGGGGATACTTATATCTCGGAACTGAATGTAACAGATGTGAACATTGGTATTTCGAATCTCCCTTAAACGTAAGGAAAAAAGCCTTCTGTTTTTCTTGGGGAGGAGGGGCGGGGAGGGGGGGGGGTAAATATACTTAACGGCAGTGGGGTGAAAAAGGAGTTGAGACCAATTTATTTTACTGTTCATAATGTACTTATTCTGATCATAAACTGATCTTTTTTAATCTTTCCTGGGTTCGTTTTCAAGAACAATTTTTTCCTTTGGAGTACATAAAGTTAGATTACAGTAGATTCTCCTGGCATATAAATAAAAATTTTAAAACAGTTGAAATAAACGATATGAATGATATTGGCCGTGCAACTGTTCACCTCTATAATAAGGTCAATAATTCACGGAAGTATATCATTCGTGTCGCCAGAAATCTCGCGCACTTGCCTACGTGCGACAATGGTGCTGGTCACATTGTCAGCAATGACAATGGCAGAGGCTATAATTTACCGCCAAGTAGCGGTCTTGCATCTTGCTATGGGTTCCAGACCATCAATAATAATAATAATAATAATAATAATAATAATAATAATAATAATAATAATAATAATAATAATGCTCTGGACCGTCGTCAAAAATGTGCGGACCGGGCTGGAAACGGGTCCTGGCCGGGTAATGACTATGAATGCAGTCCGCTAGCGGGTTCAGTACCGCCAAGGCACCCAAGACGACACCATGCCGGATCTCCTCAAGGATTTGATCCATATTAAAATGCTTACAGGAAAAGATGGCAAAGATTTCGGGACCCAACTGGCCGGGTGGAATACCTGGACCTAGCCCGGGAAGTACAAAATCGATTGCTGGAAAGAAAGATTGAAAATGGGAGGAACTTTGCCGTAATCTCTCAGAAAACGAGTCAGATCACGAATTTTGGGGGATTCTCTCAGAAAACGAGTTAGATCGCGAATTATTGCGGATTATATATAAAACGTTAAGCATTCAATTATAAATTTAATTATAATACCGTAGCGAAGCACGGGTATCTTGCTAGTCAACCAATATTTGACTAAAGGGTAAGGACAGAGACAAAAGCTAACTTTACAATTTGAGCAAAGATGGAAAAGGGAATACGTCCTTCAATTAAGGAGTTACCATGCAGTGAAGCAGACCAAGAAGGTGATGTAGTACTTTTACAAGAGGACTTGAAGCCTAGCATGGCGTGGAAACGAGGCAGAATTTTTGAACTGTGCTGAGGTTGAGATGACAGAATCCGAACATTCTGCAGCTCCCGGATCACTCCATGGTCACAAGACCAGTGCAGCTGGTCATTCCCTTAGAAATCGACCAACCAGGGTGGGGAGGATGTTGAAGATTGTGATATGTACCAATTAGAGAATTTTAGTTTTGTATGTTGACAGTTGATGTTGATAGTGACAAAATTAGTTGAGTCTAGATTATTGTATGTTCATGAGAAGTAATAAAAAACCATGATCTCTTAGTTTTGTAACAAGCATGCATTTCAATTAACTGCCGTAAAACGTATCACCTTCAAATACCAACGGACTGAGCCAGGATCGAACCTGAACTTCAGCTCTCTGAACCGAAGGCGGCTACGCTGACAATTTAACCAAGTAGCAGGACTGTTAAGTAATAATTATACCACTCTGGCTTGTAAAATGAGATATAGTAAAATACCCAGTATTAGGTATTTTTCAGCCTGTGAAAAAAGGTACATTACTTGAAAAGTTTGTTCTTCTTCAGGACTTAAGAAATCTGGAGGGGCTTTCAAAGTAGGAAATTTGTTCACAAACTTTGAAAAGTAATATACATCTCTTGCTGGAGAGATTTTATTGTAATTCGGTTGTATGTGTGATCTCTCTTGGAAAGTCATTTACAAGTGTTTTCCAATTTAACAACGACCAATAATGCTGTAAAATAAATAAAACAGCTGACAGCTTTTACGGGATTTTCTCAAGAACAATACCTTGTTTGTAGGCTTCTTACATGGCGATCAGCACAATCTACATTGCCTCCAACACGCTGTTAATTCTAAGAAGAGAAAGAGAATGGGAGTGATAATACAGGAAGTATCAGCGTGCTACCAGGCCAGATGTGGTGTTGTACCATGGTGGTGCAATCGTGTAGTAAGGGTCAGGTAAAAACCACAAATGCAAAAATAGAAGAATGCCTACATGTAAAACCCGAAAAATTGTAGATAGCACTTTAAAGGAAATATTATTCAAGTTTGACTTTTTAACATAACTAGAAATAGGAATGTTGATATTCACATACAACATAAATACAGTGCTGGAGAAGAGCCAATCTAGTTCAGTCTGCCTCTCGATACTGTGATCTTTATAACCAATAAGGAGGGTGCTTACATATAGGCCTAGAAATGGCCTCAAAACCTTAACTGAGACTTGGGGCTTGGGGCACACAATAATATCTTTCTTTTTTTTCCCTCCTTGTTTAATGTCACACTAACAGATGGAAGGTTTTCGGTGGCGGAAGGTTGAGAAAGGGCTAGGATTGGGAAGGTAGTGGCCGTAGCCTTAATTAAGGTGAAGCCTAGTCTGAAAATGGAAAACCACAGAAAACCATCTTCAGGACTGCCGACGGTAGGATTCGAACCCATTGTCTGTCGAATGCAAGCTCCAAGCTGTGACCCAAACTTTTTCAGTTTTTAAAGTCCTTGGATATCTGTTTAAATCACATGTGTGTTTTTGGAAGTTTTCATAGTTCTAATACGATTAAGCATTAGTTGTTTTGCTCATTGCTGAGCATCAAGACCTCGTAACTCTCTGCGTCGCAGCCTTGACAAGAGCAGTGTTCAGCTTTCCTTAGCATGATCTGAAGACGTAGGCCAGTGATCTTCCCCGTGGTCTACAGCCTTGCAAAACGATCTTTTCCAAGTTCTCTCCTTCTCTTCTGAGAATGTTGTCGAGGAACTGGAGGTAACACTCACTCACATGGGAAAATGGACGTTTCTTGATGCTCAGTTCGTTCAGAATGGAAACAATGATTCTTCTTCCCGTCCAGAGTACACACAGCATTCTCCGCCAACATACGAGAGAGGGTACTTAAATATAGGCGTAGAAATGGCCCCAAAACCAAAATTGAGATTTGGGCCTTGGGCCACACAATAATATACTACAAAAATATAGTCCAGTCATAATTGCTGGAGAATGTCCAAGGCCAGATAAAGTAAAAGAAGTGAACATACTCATTTACTGTAGATATAGGAAAATGATGAGAAGGGGAAGTTCTGGATCAGAAATTACCATTAATGCAGAGCCTTCCTTCCATGTAAATTACTCAAAAGTAGTTTTTATTAAATTCAAAATATTCCCTATGCAACAGTTTTTATCTGATTGCCTTAAAATTTGGTGCACATGTTCACTCACGTGAACTATCCACTTTAGTATCCTGAATGAGAGGGTGAAGCCTTTTAGTCTGTAAAACACTAACATTAACTGAGTCGACACTGGAAAGTATGGATTCCTTCGTAACAATTTACGTAAGTAAAAATGTTGTCAAAACAAAAGTAATGCACTGAAACCAGAAACAACCTCATTAACCTTGTACATAAGTATGCTTCAATGTTGCACCTGGGACATTTTAAAAATGGACTACCTTTTTTTCAAATGCCATAAATGTCTGAAAGATCTGTTCCATTACCGGTAATGTTATTAGAGGTATAATAATGAACAACTAACATACAGGAGATAAAGAACTGTGATAATATTCGCAGAGTCATGCAGTCCCTTAGGCTCCCATTCTGGTAGAATCTTCTGTACGAAATATAAGAAACGAGTCTCAGAGAATACTGCGATACTCCACCTATACAATCTACCGGTGGTCCGTAACCAGTTAGAGGAGAGATCCTCCCTTGGACTATGTGTAAGTAGGGTAGCATCCTGCTTCACAGAATTTACCGAACTCAGAAAATTTTAAGCAAGCTTCGGACCTATGGGAGTAGCCGAGTTCCACTCTCATTTGACAGGCGAGGGATTCCTTGGAAACAACTTGGCGAACGAAATGGAATTTGGCGGGGAGATATCAATATTAATGTGACTTATGGAAGAAAGAAAGTAGAACTGGCCGAATCAGCAAAGAGGATGCAACTGGATGTGATAGGAGTTAATATCTAGGTAAGGGGAGATAGTGAGTAACAGATAGGAGATTATAAAAAGATCTTAACAGGGCAGAGTGTAGTGTAGGACTGTTCGTCAGGAATACTATTGCTATCAAAGGGTAGAAAAAGTTCCACCTATTCAATACCATTAGATTAATGTTGTTATCTTTTATTAATGTTGGTACTAGTTTCAACCTTGTTATATTAGTTCATCTTCAGTCAGGCTCAAAATTGGAAACAGCATGCATGCATGCATGTATATATGAACACCAACAAAATATTACAATATTGGTATGTACATCCTAAATTAGTTAAAATGATAAGCATAACATTAACAAATACTAAATCAAAGGTGAAGTTTAGAGGAGAATTACCTGAAGCATTCACAATCAGATCAGGAATAAGACAAGGTGATGTATTATCACCATTTTTGTTTAATTGTACTTAGGAAAACCTGATGAGAGATTGGTATAAGGATAATAACAAAACTATAAAAATTGGATACAATAAAGATGAAATTAGCCTAAATTGCTTAAGATTTGCAGATGATTTGGCGCTAGTAGCTAATAATCTTAATGAAGCTCGGAATCAAATCACAAGTCTCCAAAATATTGCTGGAAAAATAGGACTAACAATTTCATTTGAAAAAAATAAAATCATGGCAATAGATCACCTTTTAATAACCAGTATTCTGATACGTGGGAATGAAATAGAAATACCTCGGAGAAAGTATAACATGCAACTTAAATGAAAAAATTCTTGGACAGAGAGAACGAATAAATTATCCAGAGCCCAAAAAGCAACCAGAAATAAATAGGTCTACAACAAGAAATACAAAATTGAAACATTATAAGACTGTAGTCCAACCTGAAATAACTTATGGTAGTGAGCATTATTTAAACTAAGGCAAAAGAATAACATGACGAGCGATGAACCGACAGCGTGGGACACAAATCCAACTACGAGCTTTTAACCGCAACAACTTTAATATACGCTATTGGAGCTGGAATTACAAGAATAACATAGACAAAATTTTCAAAATAGAAAGAAGAATAGTAAGAACATGCATTAATAAGCAGTACCAAAAAGAAGGACAATGGTGTATCAACCCAAATGCAGCAGTATATCAGGAAATAGAACCTATAACGGATTCCATAAGAAAGAAGAGAATACCGTATCATTCTTTGGTCATCTGTTGAGAACACCTCAAGACAAGTTAATACGCAGAATTTTGGAGCTTTGGAAACAAAAACAACAACCTGTCTGGATAAAAGAAATAAAAGAAGATATGAAAGAATTAGACATAACACTGGAGGATTTAAAGAATAAATCAAACAAAATAAATAGAAGAAAGTAAAATTAGATTCCTACCAAAAACTGATAAAAAAATAAACAACTAGAAGGGTATTTTGAGAAGAAGAACGAAAACGAAGATCAGATAAAATGAAGGAATATTCGAAGAACAGAAAGGAAAAAAAATTGACTGCAGTGATCCAATGCAGCAAGAAAAAAGCAATAATAATAATAATAATAATAATAATAATAATAATAATAATAATAATAATAATAATAATAATAATAATAATAATAATAATCATAATAATAATAATAATAATAATAATTGGTTTGTATTACATATTGATGAGAACACATGTAAGCCCTGTCCAAAATGCTGTCTGAAGTCCAAGTCTTGTCTTCAATGGTAAGTAAAGTCTTAGTCAGACTACACATTTAAAATCTGGAATTAAAATAACACTGGTGTTGTTGAACTATGCCAATGTCCTTGGAGCTGATAATTCATTGTTAATGTCTGTTGTGGACCCAAGAGATTGTACGAGTAACAGTTTATATAACGTTAAAGGGGACATTCAAAACTTTTCATGATGTTTGGTGTTGAAAACTTTTGTCGGAAAGCACCCTTTCCTTTGCATCTTTTCCAGTTTTTTAATCAAGTAGTCCTGGTGAGGGTCCCACACACAGGAACCATACTCTAATTGAGGGCTTACAAAAGACTTATATGCCCTCTCCTTTACAACCTCACTACAAGCCCTAAATAACCTCGTTACCATATGGAGTGATTTGTCACCAATATTTACAATCTTGTTAATGCGATTACCCCATTGAAGATCTTTCCTTATATTAACACTATGGTACTTGCAGTGATTCCCATGACATACCTTTACTCCATCAACATAGTAATTATTAAAACTGAGAGAACTTTTCCTACGGATGAATAAAACCTGACTTTGCACCCGTGGCGTATCCTAAAATCTCCACCGAGGCATGCAACTAGCAAACATACAGTAACACAATGATTTAGTAAATTTCAGTTCTACTCACCCTAATTACATGTAGGTGAACTCGACCCTGCTATTATTTTTGCAGAATTCCTTGGTGATGTCACCGTAGAAGTAGTCGCGTGTTTTCATCTCAACAAGAAGATCCTTTTCTATAGACATCATTCCTAATGCAGAGAGACGACTTTGAGAATTGCGGACGAAAGATTCTATTCACTTTAGAGCCGAGAAAGAGCGTTCTACAGATGGTGATGTAGCGGGAATAGTAGTAATCAATGTGCACAACTTATAAAGCTCGGGAAGATGGCTGTGGAGACCACTAGTCAATAGGAATTTCTGGATTTGAGCCACAGTCCTATCTTTGAAGTGTTCAGAAGTGAACACTGCCCTAAATTCAGATTTAAGTCGTACTATATCAAAATATTTTCTGTAAACTTCAATCAATTTACTGAATTGCTCTTCAAGAATATTGCCAGGAAAAAAAATGAAAATTTCTTACAATCAAGCATTTCAATGAAGGACAGATCTTCTAATGAACAGAAGTGATATTTTAACTGTGCTAGAATAATATCATGTATTTCCAGGTAAACCCTCCTATACTTGTCTTTAACCGAAAATGAAGTTTCTTCCTTTCTTCTCTTCCTTGGTGGATCAAATTTCTCTTCTGTTCTGTCCCGGATGTTATCAAATTCACAGTTTTGCATTATAGATACGGTACTTTAGTTTCTAAGGAATTCACTTCTCTGGTGCAATATGCAATGTCTAGGGTCTTCGATTGAAGGATGATATATGTAATATCAGTCAATGAAAATATTTCATTAAAAACGTTCAGAAGAAAATTGAACTGAAATTCTATTAACTTCGCGAGAAACCCGCTTGCCTCATTAATTGTATTGTTATCCCAGTTCCCAGGTTCCTCCAAAATACTTTCGTAAACTTCTTGGAGGGGAGCACAATATTCCGTGATGGTCTATACTAAATGGCTAGAATAGTTCCACCTTGTTGGAACTAGTTTAGGAAACCTTTTCTTGAGGATTTTGTCCAGCAGGTTAGTTCTCTTAAAAGAATTGCTAAGAAATTTCGCAAAGCCACTCATCGTTGAGAAGAATATATGACATTCTTTTGTGCATGGCACGGCTTGAGAGAGGACTAAATTAGGCTTGTGAGCATTGCAGTGGGTGAATACAGCCTCAGAAACAACTACTTTTTAATGTAGCTTGAACACAATTCAGCCGACCTGCAAGCACCGCCACTCCATCGAAAGTCTGCGCAAATAATTTTTTGCGGCAGTCAAAGTTATTCAGAATCGCAAGTCTCACTAATGCATTAGCTGAACTCACAGTACAGAAACCAACAGATCTTTCAACATCACCGTTATGAACATATCTGAGGAAAACAGATAACTGTGAAAAGTTTGAAACATCAGAAGCCTCAATTTACAAGTCCCACTGTCGGCAGCCCTGAAGATGGTTTTCCGTGGTTTCCCATTTTCACACCAGGCAAATGCTGGGGCTGTACCTTAATTAAGGACACGGCCGCTTCCTTCCCACTCCTAGCCCTTTCCTGTCCCATCGTCGCCATAAGACCTATCTGTGTCGGTGCGACGTAAAGCAACTAGCAAAAAAAAAAAAAAAATTACGAGTAACAACTCTCATTATTGTTCCATATTGAAGATCACGTTAGGCATAGATATCAAGGATAATTTAATAAAAAACCACCTATTCAATACTTTCCACGTTTAATGTGGTTATTATCTACATGATTTTATGTAGACTTATTTGGTCAGGTACATGTTTCACCCATTATTTTGGGCATCTTCAGCCTGTAAACAACAATCGGTTTTTTAAATCTCCACTTGTGCATGACAACGCATTTAAATATTAGTTACGTCAAGAACATGAAAATGAAAATCGTGGGTCAAATAAGCCCCAGTTTTAATATCACCCTTTCTCAAGACTTATGATAAAAAAGAAAATCCGTTTCATTTTATTTTTATTTTTGAACATTTTAAGTTAACCAGAATAGAACTGCCAAGTTAAAACACATTTAATTTAAATTTATATTTTCAATGTTGACCAACCTACAAGCAACAATCAGTTCAAATCTCCATTTATTGTTGACGACACATCCTGTCACCAGACACGGTACGTCAAGAACTTAATATGATATAGGGGTCACATAAACCCCGATATGTAATCCTCTTTACCAAAAAGAAGATCCATTTTAGTTTTGGACATTTTTCATATTAGATAGATTAGGACCAAAAAACTTAACTGTATTAACTTATGTTACCCATCTTAAGAGTTCATTAATATTTGTATATATTGTATATATTGGTATGTTTATTTTGGTTAAAAAGGTCCCAAACCTTGACCTAAAGGTTGTTTACAGGCTGAAGATGCCCAAAATAATGGGTGAAACATGTACCTGACCAAATAAGTCTACATAAAATCATGTAGATAATAACCACATTAAACATGGAAAGTATTGAATAGGTGGTTTTTTATTAAATTATCCTTGATATCTATGCCTATTAGAAGCCTCATCGATCATAATTCCTACGAATTTAGCTTCCCCGACCTGAATCTTTATTTCAGCGATCATGACGGTGCAGATGTTTTCAATTAAATCGTTCTGAATGATTGGAGAGAGTCCTGTAAATACACTCACTGTTGTGAATTGACTGTCTAATTTTTCATCAATCTCGGCTAACAATTTAATTAGTTCTATGGGATTCCCTCTGTTATTGGATTAACTAGCCTCATTGTGCCCACGGAATGGTAACTCCTGCATCCCCTGAAAGCATGTCACCCCAGTCAGCCGTTTCAGAATTTCCCTATTTTTCTTAATGGCTTTGTTGTGCTTTGGAACATTTTCCTGCTTCTGCTTATCCAACTGCAAACCTATCCTAGTTTTACTGAAGGTACCTAAGGATATCCATGCATGGATATGACCATCTGATTTCTTGTGCCTCACAATAACAGTGTGCAGATTGTTTAGATGTGAATATCCACGTTTCTTGCTGTTCCAAGGGGAATTTTCAGCAACAAACAATAAGCAAGGGCAACAGAATAATTGTTCAGTGACTCAAAGCCACAGAGCCACACAGTTTTACTGTAAGTTTCTGGATTGAAGTGCAAAGAACACAATTCTTGTTTTCTGTTTTTAAATTTGCGAGGGAAGGGAGAGGCCTCCCGGCTTTAACTACTTGAATCTTTTCATCAAACAAACGGGCAGTAAGTGGCTTTTCAAACAGATTTACAGTTATATATACAGTATTTTAGACTCATCTATCATTAATACCATATATGCACAAAATATAATAAAACACTAAAAACTACGAATAGCACACAAAGAATGAACTCACTAACCAGCTACAACTCAAGCACTGGAAGCAAGTCGCCCCAGTTGCATCGGTCACTTTAGTCACGTTGGGTTCTCGCTAGGGCGTAATCCGTGGGTCCCGTTCGCTGTAAACTTGGACATGCCAACTTTCTCCAAATTGCTATCAGATGGCAGAGGGTAGCACGTGTATGGGGTGACAAAGTTTGACCAAGTTTCAATTGCAGCGACATCATTCGGAGGTTACAAGTAACAACTCTCATTATTGTTCCGTATTGAAGATGACGTTAGGCATAGATATCAAGGTTAATTAAATAACCTTGATATCTATGCCTATCATTCGGAGGTTCAAAGATATGAGTTTCATTCTTGCTTATCATCTCTGTGATCATTCGGAGGGTTTCAGAAGTATGTCTGCCACTAAATGCAATTTTAAGATTGAATGCCTTACATCCTTAACTTTTCCATTTGCTGTCTCTTCCTTTCTAGAGTGGAATAGATGGCAAGACTACACAGCACCACACGTAGTCAAGCAACGGAACTAGTACAGTTGTGTGGAACTTTTGAACTTCTGAGAGGTGAAATCATTAACACTCGACTTGAAACAACCTAAAATCATACTTCAGACAGTTCTTTGCATTATCATAATGCATGCATGCAAGGAAAATATGCCCCCGTCATACCATTGTCTGCTGACCATCTCACAATCCTGGAACATATTTACGACTCTATACAGTATAACATTATCACATCTGTGATTCCAGTTCTTAGACATATCACAAAATATAAAGGTCCAATAATACAGCTTTGTGAAACCTTTCTCTTAATACCCAATCTAACTGTCTGAGTTCTGTTTTCTAGAAATTTAGCACCCATTCAATCACTCTTTTGTCTAGTCCAATAGCCCTCATTATTGTCAGTACGTTTCCCTATCAAAAGCCCTGGATAGGCAACTTGCATGTGAGTATAATAGTGACAGTCCTGAATCTAAAATATCTGCTGTAAGTACAGTATGTGGCAAGGCTTTCCATGGGCGATGCCAATCCAACCTTCCTTCATTTATCTATATATATAAAGTAACTTGTCCTGACTGACTGACTGACTGATTCATCATCGCCGAGCCAAAACTACTGGATATAAAGAAAATAAATTTTGGGAATACATTCATATTAAGATGTAGGTGCTTGCTAACAGAGGATTTTTGGATATTCCTTCGCTAAGGGGGCAAAAAGGGGGTTGAAATTTTAAAATGAGTGTATCTATATCTCAAAACTTTTAAAGTTTATAGATGTAAAATTTGGCATTTAGAATCTCCTTTAAAAATAAAGAAACACGTATCTTTTTGTTTTCGGAAAATTCCAATAGGAAGGGTGGAAAAGGGTGAAAAATTGGTTGAATGCCTTTAATGTGGCTACTTATATTTCAGAACCTGAAGATATTACAGACCTGAAAATAGGTGTTCGGGATCTCCTTTAAGAATAAAGAAACATGTATTTTTTTGTTTTTGGATAATCCAATTAATGGGGGGTGGGGGTGAAAAGGGGGTGAATTTTTAAAATGAGTGTATCTATATCTCAAAACGTTTAAAGTTTATATATGTAAAATTTGGCATTTAGAATCTCCTTTAAAAATAAAGGAACACATATTTTTTTGTTTTCCGTAAATCCCAATAGAAGGGGTGAAAAAGGGTTGAATGCCTTCAATGAGGATACATATATCTCAGAAAGTGAAGGTAATACAGAACTGAAAATTTGTATATGGGATCTCCTTTAAAAATAAAGGAACCCGTATTTTTTGTTTTTGGAAAATCCAATCAATGGCGGTTGAATAGGAGAGACAAATTGGGGTGAATTTTTGGAAAGACTATATCTACAGAATATCTGAGAAACATAAAATGTTACAGACGTAAAAAGTGGGTATTTGGAATTTCCTGTAAATGTAAAGAAACATAGGTGATTTGATTTTGGAAACTCCCCTTAAGGGGAAGTAAAAAGGGGTGAAATTTTAAAATGAGAATTTCTACAGAATATATCAAATAACTTAACATGTTACAGAAGTGAAAAAATGTATTTTTATCTCTATTAAAAATAAAGAAATGTGTATTTTTAGTTTTCGGAAATACCTCTTGGGTGGAGAGGGGGTTAAAGTGACTGAAAATGGTGATGACTTCTTTTAATTAGGCTACTGATATCTCAAAAATGAAGATGTTGCAGACGTGAAATTTGATATTCGGAATATGCTTTAAATGTAAAGAAACATGTATTTTCGGAAAATCCTATGAAGGGGGGCGGGTGAAAGAATTGAAAAATTAAATAACTTAATTGTATGAGAATACATACATCTAATAAAAATAAAGTTGTTACAGACGTGAAAATTGGTATTTGGATTTCCTTTAAAAACAAAGAAAAACGCGTTTTGGAGGGGGGGGGGGGCGGGAACCATCTTGCGGGGCGGGAGTGAAAAGGAGTTGAAGTCCTTTCACGAGGACACATAAATCAAAAACTGAAGAAGTTCGAGTCGTAATAATTGGTATTTAGAAGATCCTTTACTATTAAAGAAACACGTTATTTTTGTCGGAAAATTCACCTGGGGGGGGAGTGTGAAAGGAAGTAAAAGAAAGTTAATTATTTTTATGGGGATAGTTATATCTCAAAAGTGAACGTATTAGACGAGAACATTTGTGTTTGGAATCTCCTTTAAACATAAAGAAACACGCCTTCTATTAATTTTTTTGTGGGGGTATATAAACTTAACGGTGGTAGGGTGTAAAAGGAGGTGAGACCAATTGATTTTACTGTTCATAATGTACTTACAAGGAGCCTCCGTTGCTCAGGCGGCAGCGCGCCGGCCTCTCACAGCTGGGTTCCATGGTTCAAATCCCAGTCACTCCATGTGACATTCGTGCTGGACAAAACGGAGGCGTGACAGGTTTTTCTCCGGATACTTCGGGTTTCCCTGTCATAATTTATTCCAGCAACACTGTTCAATATTTCATTTCATTTGTCTTTCATTAATCATTGCCCCAGAGGAGTGCGACAAGTTTCGGCAGCCGGCACAATTCCTATTGTCGCCGCTAGATGGGGCTTTATTCATTCCATTCCTGACCCTGTCGAATGACTGGAAACAGGCTGTATACTTTGGATGTACTTATTCTGATCATAAACCGATCTTTTTTAATCTTTACTGGGTTCGTTTTCAACAGCCATCTTTTCCTTCGGAGAACGTTCTTAGATTACAGTAGATTCTCCTGGCATATGAATAAAAATTTAAACACATTTGAAATAAACGATAGGTCAATAATGCACGGAAGTATGTCATTCGTATCGCCAGAAATCCCGCACACTTGCCTACGCGCTGCTCACATTGTCAACAATGACAATGGCAGCAGATGTAATTTACCGACAAGTAGCGGTCTTGCATCTTGCTGTGGGGTCCAGATCATCTATAATAATAATAATAACAATAATAATAATAACAATAACAATAACAATAATAATAATAATAATAATAATAATAATAATAATAATAATAATAATAATAATAATAATGATGTTCTGGACCGTCGTCAAAATGTGCGGACCGGGCTGGAAACGGGTCCTGGATGGGTAATGACTAAGAATGCAGTCCGGCCGCGGGTTCAGTACCGCCAAGGCACCCAAGACGACAACACGCCGGATCTCCTCAAGGACTTGATCCATATTAAAATGCTTATAGGAAAAGATGCCAAAGATATAGGGACCCAACTGGCCGGGTGGAATCCCTGGACCTAGCCCGGGAAGTACACAATCGATTGCTGGAAAGAAAGATTGAAAAATGTGAGGAACTTTGCCGTAATCTCTCAGAAAACAAGTCAGATCACAAATTTTGGCGGATTCTCTCAGAAAACGAGTTAGATCGCCAATTCCGGCGGATTATATATAAAAGGTAAAAACATTCAATTAAAAATTTCATTATAATACCGTAGCGAAGCACGGGTATCTTGCTAGTTTTAAATAAAGACATTAAGATTTTGTCTTTTAATGCACAATGAAATGAAGTGAAACACACACTGAAGTGGTACTCGCATGCCATAAACACCACAAGGTCCAGTGGCGGCTCATGGTGCGTGTGTGCAGTACACAACGTGTATTGGGTAGTCAAGCTAGGAGGAAATCTGCTTTCGGGGTGATGCTTTGGGAAATCAAATCATCTGCTGTATCATCTTCAAGCACTTCTTTAACAAACATAATATAACTATAAAATTAACTAGAAAAGCAAATATTACTCACATTCGGTAACGCCTATTGCTTGTACGTTAAATCTATTGTTTGGTCCTTTGAAGCACCGAATTTGTCAATGATGTCATCGTAAAAGGGCATTGTATCTGTCAAGTCATTGAGCAGGGACTTCTCCAGGGATATGGTTGCCAGTCGCAGTCACCCTCTCCCAGGATGTTGAATTCCTTAAGTAGGTTTTCATGCGCTTAAGGCACGCATAGCTGCTTTCTACTGAGGATCTAGTAGATGGTATAGTACGTATTAAACAAAATAATTTATACGCTCCTTTGAACATGTCCTTGAGTTCATTCTTATTGAGTGACAGAATTATTTCCTCCAAACTGGTATTTCTGTAGGTAGAATCAAAATAGATATACTAAAGTTTGTTCTTTTAACCTGTGTGTGTCATATTCTGGGATAAGAGAATTTTAACTTCTCTAGAGCATCAAGAGGGAGGAATTTAGAAAATTGTTCAAACTTATAGCTATCTCCTAAGCAAAAAAATTCAGAGCTCCTGCTTACCTTGAAATCTTGTATCAATTTCTACGGCGACTAAATCCAATATCTAAAATAAAGCACTCGATACTTAAGAAAAATTTAATTTTCTGTTTTTAAACCAGAATGTCTTTTTAGTTCAATTTTGGTTTCCTTCTCAGCCGTACGAAAATAGGTTTTAAACGTTTCCACATTCCTTTTACTTAGTATCAGTTGCCGTGTGGTACTTATTTTTGACAGGCAGAAGTAAACATCCAGAAACTTCTTTTGGAACACATTAAATAATATATTTGCAAGCTCAAAAATGTGATTAAATACTATTGGTAAAAACGTGAATTGGAAGCTACTGAAGTTATTAAACAACCCCTTTGACTGATGAAGGTTTTTTTTTTTTTTTTTTTCTGACTTAAGATAATGCATAAGTCTTTCAAAAATTTATATCAATCTTTCTCACTCCTCGATAAACTACATTTAAACGTTTCCCGAGTGATGACCAATGTGTATACACACCAGATCGTATTCACTTTGCAATTACTGAATCAGCAACGAAAGTTCATTTGGCTGATGAATGAAAATGTGAAGGAATACCGCCAAGACGCGCAGAAAAAGTGCAATGCAGCAGTCCGCTTTACTGGAGTACCAAACAACGCATCAGCTTAGTTTGAAGACCTGCCATGACACTGGGCAATCAATTTAGTTTTGTAAGAAAATTCACTCAAAACAGTCTGCAGCAAGCTGAAGCAAGTAATCACTGTATAGTACAAACTAACATCATAAAAACCAAGAAAGCATTCAACTGCTGTGAGCTTGCATCCGGGAGATAGTAGGTTCGAATCCCACTATCGGCAGCCCTGAAGATGGTTTTCCGTGGTTTCCCATTTTCACACCAGGCAAATGCTGGGGCTGTACCTTAATTAAGGCCACGGCCGCTTCCTTCCAACTCCTAGACCTTTCCTATCCCATCGTCGCCGTAAGACCTATCTGTGTCGGTGCGACGTAAAGCCCCTAGCAAAAAAAAAAAAAAAAAAAAAAGCATTCAACTAGCACACCTGCATGGGTAACACTGCGATTTCTATGTGACATCAGTTGTATCGTCAACGTGAACTGAAAAGGAAAAGGTTCCTAAAATTTCTTCCTTCTCTCGGCTAAAAACTTTCTTTGTCAAAGCATAATGCTGCTGGAGACTACTGTAGGCCTCTAGATGTCATTTCCTGCTTACAAAGAAATAAAACTGCATCGATTGTTAATCGCATGAAAAGTCCGTTAAGCTTCACGTTCTCATTAAATTTTGTAATGTAAAGATGAGCATTTTTTCTTTGATTCCAATTCTTTTTAAGTTCTTAAGTCCAACGGCATTTTTTATATGTTCCGAGGAAACTTTTTTGTCCTTTTGGAAAGACCTAGTAGTACAGGACATATTTTCAAATCTTGTGTGATTTCAGACTCCGTGTTTCACTCCAAGAATAAAACAAGGCCAACAAAAGAGTTTCTGCAAATAATGACTACTGCATAACCATGGATAATACCAAGATACCTGGAAATTTAGTGTGTGCATCTTTCTGGAGGCAGAACCAGTTATTTTCTGATAAGTCAAGTCTGGTTGGGGACGATTGCTTGATAACATTTCTTTTTTAATCCTCCTCCTTCCATTTGGATAACAGAGTTTCTCTTAAAATACAAACTAGTCATTCACACTATATGAAAAGATTTAAATACTATACATAAGTACGACCTCACACACTACATATTTACATCCCTAATGAATATCAAATATACAGCAATAATTATGCTACATTTCACACAGTAACTATAAAAATTCCACGAGCTCATCCTTTTAGCTGTGCTACTATATGGTCTTCAAAAGCGCTTATTTTATTTACAGTTCACTCACAATTAATCCGCTACATGGCCACAATTCACATTATAACAACGGACATTTATTTTCGCAACAAAAGAAAACTCGGTACACTACAAGTTCAAGCTTATTCTTACGGCTAGTAGCCACACATTTAAATTTGTCTTTGTTTGATTGTGTTTTAGCGCGAGATTGAGATACTAACATTGTCGGCAATGCTACAGTAGGTGGCACGTGTTCACCCCGAGCAGATACCCCGGGTTACATATTCGGGTGTGTTGGCATAATATCGTCCCAGCTCGCCCCATGCGAACACTCGTAAAGGAAGCAAACAGCGCTACGCACTCTTCAGGTTTTTTTAAAATGAATACGTTTTAAAGAGAAATTATAGGGACGCAGAAAATGATAAGACAATGGTTTTGAGAAATGTTGGTGCAGCTGTACCTGATACACTTGAAAAGCCGCTACTGGTAATAATGTAAGTACTTTCTGATATATAGAGGTAATGAGTGTGAGAATTAACTCCCCAGGTCAGGGTATCATCCCACAAAGTACCTTAATCTACATCTACTATCAGCCCTCATTTACCAAGAAAACAGCCTGCATACCTGTTGGCAAACTGTAGCAACAGAGTCCCTTCTTAACATCTTAATGTTTAAAGTTCTTTGGCAAGGAAATCTGGCTTGTGTAGTAGTTGCAATTCTTGTGTCCCCAGCTTCCAAATTCTTGACGACGATATTACACATCTTCTAGAGCTTTGTGTTTCACGACATTCAATTATTCCAACCACCCTACACACTTCATCACAACAATGCTGAACATTCATATCTTGTATCCTCAAGGGGAAAGGAGAGAGAGGGTGTGTGTGGATGCACATTCAAATGTGTTTCTCTGTTTTGGTTGCATTGCATTCTCTTCCTCTACCTTGTGTAGGAGGCTTGCACGAGCAACTGTTATAACAAAAGTTACAACCAAATTACTCACGTGGACAAACCACCTCGCAGTCTGGGTTGCGTAGCTGTGAGCCCGCATTCAGGACGTGATGACAGAAGCCCTGAAGATGGTTTTCCATTCTCACACCTGGCAAATGCTGGAGCTGTACCGGTACCTTAATTAAAGCCACAGCCGCTATTTTCCTAATCCCATTCTTTTACCATCCTTGCATAGCTGAAACCTTTCATGTATTAGTACGACTTCAAATCACAAGCAGTACACCGCAGAATACGAGTTCAACAGAGAGGAATTAAATAAGCAGGCCTGTAGTTTAGATGGCTGTCGATATTGTAGCCACTTCCAGACTCACCACACACAGTGTTCAACAGAGGGGAATTACAAGTGATTATTTTCATTTTGACCGTATTGAAATTCAATTATTAAATGTTAAACAATTCATTTATTGAAACCACCTATTCAATACTAGTTAAGTCTTTAGGACTATTTGCTAACTCTGACTTTGAGATTCAGGTATCTATTGGACTTGTTAATTGTTTAACATTTAATAACTGAATTTCAATGTGGTCAAAATGAAAATAATCACTTGTAATCGAGTAGCCAACCAGGCTGAATTTCAAAGCCAGAGTTAGCAAATAGTCCTAAAGACTTAACTAGTATTGAATACGTGGTTTCAATAAATTAACTGTTTAACATTTAATAAGAGAGGAATTAAGCAAGTAGACTTGTGTTTTACACAATTTTTGTCACAGTGGAGAACCACAGTACTTCCAGACTTACATCAAATCAAAACCACAGGGATGTAACTTTCCATTTCAAAAACTCCACTTGCAGTGGAAGGGATTCAAAGCACTTGGCTATCAGAGCCCCATCCAGCAGATCTGTTGACATTGTGATGGTAGCCACAGGACTACAATTTGAAGCACAGGGATGTGAAGTTTCATTTTAAAAATCATACGTGCACTGAACAGCAGCTGCCTTGGCAAGAATCCAGTGATCCAGAGAAATTAAGGTAAGCAATGCAAAGTAAAACATTCCAACTTTGTGGATCTGATGAGACATTGTTCAAGTATGCCATCACAATAAATTGTTTCTGATAAAACTACATGATCAACATGGTGCTTCACTGTCTGGTGTTCCATTCATTTCCATGTTGCATCTCGCTATTACAAAAATGGGATTGATCAGGAGAGAACCTCTTTACATGTTACTGTTATCCTATTAGGTGTTCTGCCAGGAAGTACTCAGCAGATATATACTTATGGTACAATGGTGACAATGAAAAGAGAATATGAAGATAACTAATTGATGGGGAATGCACAGAACAGGGTAGGACAATGACGGGGTTAGTTGTTCCGAGGATGTGCTGGTGGCGACAATGATACGCTGTAGGCCTATGTAAGCCGAGGTTGGTGGGCCGCTGAGAGGTTGTGGCATCATGCTTCCCCACCATTTGCATGCACAGGAGGAGTTAGTATGCCGCATTGAAGAACACAACAACCACACAAGCAGGTTTCCGCCTTTGACTGCGGGAGAATCGTGGCCTATAAGGATTGTGGATTATCTTACTCCAAAAGTTCTTCTTGTGTTGGAAAAAATGCAACCACAGTGAAGTTGGTCAAGGAGGGACATGTTGTGTGATGTGCAAGAAGTCAATGGCCTCATTGCACCAATGAGTATGGGGGTACACACGTTGGGGGCACGGCGATTATGGATCGTACAGCCACATCTAACACCCTTGCTCGTATGGCACATCAATCGGCATCTGCAGCAGTGGCGCATCTTGTGCAGGTGACCGTTACTGTGGCTGCAGCGGTACGTGGAACGTCTGGGCCCGAAGGGACAAATGGCATGCCACAGTTGTGTTTGCAGCACCACAATGGTCACATCCATAACTAGCGGCAATCAGCCCAGTATCTACATCGGATTCCAGTCCTGCTCACAGATACACTAACATCGCACGGGTGTTGGAGCCAGTTGTTGTCTGCTACATTCAGGACCAGCCTGGTATCGTACACCAACATAACAATGCACGACAGGCCGTGGAACACATCGTCCGATTGTTGCTGAATTACTACCATCTCACAGTCTCTTGCTCACCAAAGGTAACTGGAACAGATGAACTCTGGACACGCACAAAAACATCGGAAGTTTCTTCCTCTAAATGCAGCAGTTATCACTGCCCATGGTGAGTCGTATTCAACTGCACCTGCGAACGATGGCTTTCTAGCTCACATCTTTCTTGATGCGCTAGCAATGCATCATTATCGTCCTACACGCATCCTTGTACTTTTGTTACTTTACAGCAGATTGCTTGATTAGGCTAATTCATGTTTTTTTATATTTTGTCTCATATTACAAGTAGAAACCATTTACACTTTAAAATACAATTTCTCACACATCGTGTGTGTAGCGTATGCATGTCGTGGAGACAGAATGCAGAATCACTCGAGATATGAGAAAAGGATGAAATCAGTACCTGTTGCAGCAGAAGGGCTGTTATTGTTATTGTTGTGGTGATGGAGGTGGTGGTGACACGCCGTAGGCAGCGGCGGCGGAGTACCTTGTCGAGCCGGGACAGTCGGGACGGTGGCGATGGATGTGCTTGTACTGCCAGCAGGGAGCGGGCACGAGTCTTCAGCACCTATAAGAACAAACATGCAGCTCATTCAGTTCATGGACTTCTAACAGCAAGGAATAGAAGTAAGTTTGTATTATTGTGCTTTCTATTATCAGAAAACATTCGGTTGTTCTTTTAAAATATAGCTGGCACATTCCTAAGAACTATAACATGTCTGGGAAAACCCTGAACCATTCAATAAGCAACCTGCAAAATCAGTACATAGCACGTAGTTTGGAATGAGCTGGCAGATGTGCTGTGGAAGAGACAAATACCGATTAGATTGCAGTAAACAACTAAGTTATTTATTTTAATTATATTTCTTTTACATGTGCAATTATTGCACTAAAATGTGGATTTATTTGAGTTAAAGCTATCTTCCCAGTTTCATCAAACAGTGAAAACAGTTGTTCCCACTAAAACTTTAATATCACTAGACTGTTAGGCACCAATTTTGTTGGCTTCAAATATAGGACTATGGCTTTCAACTGGAAGTGCACCGCTGCTATTCAATGAACAGTGCTATCTCCTGTAGTAGCCCACACCGTTACAGTTCATCTCACAATATCACATTTGTCCCTGCACAATACATCATTTTGCACTGGCAGGATTTCTTTGGCTAAGCTTTTTATTTACAACTCCTATCAAAACATACATACTTTATCAATTACATCGGTCCACCACGACACATTATGTCTGCTTTCTCATAACTCAAGCAATTCTAACATAACAAACCTCTTTACTGCCTATTCTTAAAACATCTTCTTCTTCATCCTCCTAACCTTTTCCCCGCTGATGCAGGATCTGCTGTTCTAACATTGGCACACCATTTTGCACAGTCTTGGGCATCATGTGGTCCCAAGTTCACAGTCTTCACATCAGCATTTACTGTGTCATGCCAGCGCTGCTTTGGAGGTCCGCATGGTCATTGCCCAGTAATTTCAAAGGTGTGGGTGAAACTGGCAACTGTTCCAGGTGAAGCACGAAAGATGTGACCATCCCATTCAATACTTTTTCCCGTGTTTCCTCGGTGATGAATGCAATGCCAATTTGCTGGCGGACGGTGTCATTTCCGACACGATGCAGGAGTGTAACGCCCATTGACCAACAGAGCATACGCATTTCCATGGTGTGTATTTGGTGCTCTGTAGCTTTGTCAACTGGTCAACATTCAACACCGTATAAAGCAACAGGATGTATTATCATGCAGCATATTTTGGATTTCAGATGTAGTGGCATCCATCTGTCACCTGTGACTTTCCTCCATCTCATCCATGCTGCCTTTATCCTACTTCGCACTTCAACACCTATCCCACCAGTCTGCAGGCGGGATCCTAGATACCTGAAGCTTACACGAGAGACGGCTGTACCAATCTTCAACTTGATGCTGCAATCCACTTCTGACGGTATCAGCATGTGCGACTCCTCTCAGATCCCATACGATCGTGTCCAGTGCGGAGCCTTAGTGTACACCGAGATGCTGACAGCGCAACGTACACGACTTGTGGTGTTCATGTATAGCATCTTGATCCACCTGATAAGCATTTCTGTTACACTATGGTCACGAAGTGCACTCCAGATCGCACAATGTGGCTAGGGTTCCTTTAATTCCTGCAACTTCCAGAAGTCTGTGATCCTAGAGCTTCTTGGTTCTTCATACGCCTGATGGCACTGGTGACTTTCTCTGATGTGATGTATAAGATAGGACGTGCTGTTGGATTACTTCCTGGAATGGCAGAATGTGGGAATTCAATGTTGGAAATCCCTTCAAAGTGTTGTTGCCAAAGCTCGAGGATGTCCTGTTTGTCCTGTAATCGCATATAGTGCTCAATATCCTGTACTAACTTTGTTCTAGCTTTGGTCCAGTGTTGTATACAAGTCATTATACACTACATGCATGACACTAGCATCCACCAAGTGGACTTGCCACTTCATTTCGTTAAATGGAATCATGAATGTAGGGTGTAAGAAAATGCAGAAAGAAAAAGGAGGGGAGAATTCCGTAATATGTTGTGTTGAACGGTGTTCCAATAGGTACAGAAATACTATTTGTGATATTGTACTCTTTTCCTAAGAGGATAACTGAGCCAGAAATGAAGCAAATATGGATTAAAGCAAAGTAAAAAGTAAGTTTTCATCTTTTTTCACTTACTGACAGTATAAATATTTTACGACACAAATTAGAGACCTACATCAAAATATATTTTCTTCTTTCTATTAGCCCAGATGGTTCATTTTGGGAACCAACACTACACTCAAACATTTGCAGCGTACATTTCATTGGTAATAGGTGGTCATCCTGAAAGTCCTGCATATGCCCCTATGATCTTTCCAAAAGGAATATTTCAAATAATTTGGATGCTGAGCATTTCAAAATGGCGTTAAAGAGAACAGAGAGAATGAGATGTTACAAGTAGATGGTAACAGTAGGAAACAAGAGTGCACGACTGATATTGCTACTCAAGCTTTGGCCTAGGCAGGGGTATTACACAAAAATATAATAAAGATGATGAATTAATTGAATCAATAGGCTTTGAAGGTTACTCGTCCATTAAAAAAGATTCTGAATGCAGAGACTTGATGGATGTATATACAGAGGTTTTCAATTTACTTTTAAAGAGTTGCCAGATCAGAAGGAACTAAAAGTTGCCATTAATACTTTTACTAAAAGTTACTAAAGCAAATTGCTTACTTCATTTTTTTAATGAAGATGAAAACTGGTTTGTCTTATTCAGCATTGAGAGTTTTGTTTGGTAATCATCGCACTACAGTACAGTATCTAGAATTTTTATGGTGACAGTCCTGACTCTTGCAGCGACTATGGCGAACTTTGTTTCCCGGCCTAGTAGACAGAGTGTCAAAGAAACTACTCCCTCAGAATTTCAAAATAAATATCTCCATTGCAGAGTAACAATCGACTGCACAGGAATGGCCGTAGAATACTCACATTACAAGGGATACTGCACAGAGAAATTTCTCATAGCCAAATAGTACGATCAGCTTTAAGTGTTATGGCGGAACGGCCGATGACACATTTATTACTACAAATGCAAAAACCAATAATTAATGAATAACATTATTCACTTAAGAATGCACTTGAATTTAGGAACATGTGGCAAGTAACAGTAGCACTAGGTATCTTCCAACTTTGTGGCAACTAGTCTTGGGGAAGGAGCATTCATTGCGGATATAATAAAATCCAATTGCAATGCGTTTACATTAACCTCCTCCTCATGCAGGTCAGGGACATTCTCCAATTAGAACACACGGCTCTGAATCAATCTAAACAAATTCCAATAAAAATAAAAGATAGAAGTTTCATATTTACTTAGTGAAAGTGGAATGGATAGTTACCTGGAGTTTACTGTGTAAAGTGCTAGTGTCACAGATGTTTGCAGTATCAAATTTGCTCATACATCATTTCCTTCACTTCCCGGCTACATGGCTAAATTGTCAGAGGGGTCCCGAGTTCGATTCCCGGCAGGATCGGGAATTTTAACCATCATTGGTTAATTTCTCTGACACAGGGGCTGAGTGTATGTGTTGTCTTCATTATCATTTCATCATCATCACGACGTGCAGGTCGCCTACAGACGTCAAATTGAAAGAACTGCACCTGGCGAGCCGAACATGTCCTCGGACACTCCCGGCACCAAAAGCCATACGCCATTTCATTTTCATTTCCTTCACTTCATTCACTTGTCCACTCACGCACGAAGTTTCACCCTAAGAAAGTTAAGCGAAGACAGATTTTATACTTTTGATCGGTAGAAATTTGCATTCAATGCTCAGATCCATAATTTCTTAATGCCACTCTGGAACTCCTCAGTACATACAAGGTCCACATATAATTCGCCTCACTAACACCGTGCGGCACCACTAGTACAACTCACACGGTGACTATTAGCGAATGCACCTAGCTTCAGCGACAGCTTTCTTAGCCTCACGTTTGGCTATGACATATCTTTCTCTGTTCCCTGTTCTTGGGAGCCTTCCTCTCTTCATGCACCTTTTCTTGGACTTGGACCGTCCATAACCATGCGTCGTCGTCAATACGGTGGGAACCAGGTCGCGTTGCTGTCGTAGTTGCAGAATGGGGTCCACGTGTGTCAATCGCATTCAGGTCGATCGGAAGAAAATTTACACTGCCTGCTAGGATCTCCCTTTGGTTTTTAAACATCTTCGACTTGATCTTTTCGGGGGCATTTTGCGCTTTTTGAAAAATGTATGATCAGTAACCAAGTCATTTGCCTCGGTGAAATCCAAGAGTCGAGTTCCATCATCATTTTGGATAGCATAGCCATTATCACAATGGCAGTTATAACCATCCTTGGTGTGATCACCACACCCAGATTGTGGCACATAAATGTTTTAAAATTTTATTTCAGTCAATTACCTTCTCCGTCTTATTGCACTCAAGTCTGCCTCTCGAGGCTGGTTTGAGGTCCGCTCAGCAACCTATGCGAGAACAATCACCCCGTAATCTACAGGCCTTCAAACTGAGCAATGGTCGCTTGGTAGGTCCATATTGACTACAATCTCTACCTCGATAAATTAACATTTTATATTTGAGATCAGCCTTGTAAATACCTGAAGCTGTGTTTGTTGTTTGAGTAATCAGTCCCCAGACTGGTTTGATGCAGCTCTCCATGCCACCCTATCATGTGCTAACATTTTATACAGGTTGTAGATAATTCTTCGTTCTCGGTATCTGATCCCAATCACCTTCAGAAGCTTAAATAGTTTGGTCCAGTCAACATTATCGAATGCCTTCTCTAGATCTACGAATGCCATGTACGTGGGCTTGTACTTCTTAATTCGATCCTTTAAGATCAGACGTAAAATCAGGATTGCTTCACGTGTTCCTACATTTCTTCTGAAGCAAAATTGATCTTCTCGCAACTCAACTTGTATGTCCCTTCTTCTGTAAATAATGTGTGTTAGAATTTTGCAGGATTGAGATGCTAAACTAATGTTGTGGTAGTTTTCACACTTGTCAGTACCGCCTTTCTTGGGAATAAGTATAACAACATTCTGCCGAAAATCGAATGGCACTTCTCTTGTCTCGTACATCTTACACACTAAATGGAATAACCTTGCCATGTTGGTTTCTCCTAAGGCAGCCAGTAATTCAGAGGGATTGTCATCAATTCCAGGTGCCTTCTTCCTATTTCAGACACTCACAGCTCTGTTGAACTCTGACCGCAAATTTGGGTATCCCATTTCATCAGCATCAACAGCCTCTTCTTGACCCAGAACAAATACATCTAAGTCTTTGCCTTCATACAACTATTGGATACCTTCCTGTCATCTTTCTGCCTTGTCTTCTTTCCCTAGAAGTGGTTTTCCATCTGAGCTCTTAATATTCATACACCTAGTTTTCCTTTCTCCAAAGGTTTCCTTGACTTTCCTGTGTGCATCATCTACCTTTCTTAGGACCATACAGCCTTCAACATCCTTGCACTTCTCCTTCAGCCATTCCTCCTTAGCTATCTTGCACTTTCTATCCACTTCATTATTTAATTGTCTATATTATTTTCTGCTCTCTTCATTTCTTGAATTCTTGTATTTTCATTGTTCATCAATCAGGTCTAGTATCTCCTGAGTTATCCATTGATTCTCAGCTGATCTTCCCTTCCTTCTTAACATTTCTTCAGCAGCTCTACTGACCTCATTTTTAACGACTGTCCATTCTTCCTCTATTGTGTTTCCTGCAGTACCTGTCCTTGTGCAATTTGTTCCTTGAAACAATTCTTCACACTCTTTTCTTTCAACTTGTCTAGACCTCATCTCCTTGCATTCATTCCTTTCTTCAATTTCTTCAACTTCAGGTGGCATTTCATAATCAGCAAGGTGTGGTCAGAGTCCATGTCTGCTCCTGGGAAAGTTTTTCAATCCAGCACCAGGTTTCTGAATCTCTGCCTAATGATAATGAAGCCTATTTGATACCTTCCAGTGCCTCCGGGTCTTGTCCACGTATACAGCCTTCGTTTGTGGTTTTTGAACCAAGTGTTGCCAAGGACTAAATTATGATCAGTGCAGAATTAAACCAGCCGACTTCCTCTTTTCTTCCTTTGTCCCAATCCGAATTCTCCTACTGTATTACCTTCTCTTCCTTGGCCTATGACTGCATTCCAGTCTCCCATCACAGTTAGATTCTCATCACCTTTTACATATTGTATTAAATCTTCTACATCTTCATATATTCTTTTGATTTCTTCATCATCCACTGAACTAGTAGGCACTGCACTATTGTGGTGGGCATTGGTTTAGTGTCTATCTTGACAACAATAATCCTTTCACTATGCTGGTCGTAGTAGCTTACCTGCTGCCCTATTTTCTTATTCATTATTAAACCAACTCCTGCATTTCCGCTGTTTGACTTTGTGTTGATATTTCTGTAGTCGCCTGACCAAAAATCCTGTTCTTCCTGCCAACGTACTTCACTTATAACAACTTTATCTAACTTTAATCTATCCATCACCCTTTTCAGATTCTCTAACCTATCACAATGATTCAAACTTCTAACATTCCATGTTCCGACTCACAGAATGTCAGTATCCATCTTCCTGATAATTGCCCCCTCTCGCATAGGCCTCACACGGAGATCCGATTGTAGGACTATTTTACCTACGGAATATTTTACCCAGGAGGAAGGCATCATCAGTAGATTATTCATAGAGAGAGCTGAATGTCCTTGGGAGTTAGTTACGGCTGTAGTTTCCCATTGCTTTCAGCAGTGTAGCAGTATAAACACAGCTATGCCATGTCGAGTATTATTACAAGGCCATATCAGTCAATTATCCAGACTGCCGCCCTTGCAACTTCCGAAAGACTGCTACCCCCTTTCGATGAACCATTCCTTAGTCTGGTCTCTCAACAGATACCCATCCGATATGGTTGCACCTGTGGCTCAGCTATCTGCTTTATTGGGACGCGCGAGCCTCCCCTCTGAGCAAGGTCACATGGTTCACAGGGGAGGACTTAGAGTTACTTAATTCATTATTTATTATCACATAACACACCATACATGTTTCAAGGACCTTAGAATCCTCTTCCTCAGCAGTTAACTCAAACTACCAATTATCTCTTGGACCTATTTACTTTTAATTATTATTAAACACTAATCACATTCTTAACAAGTCCTCTTATAACCTGTACAACATATTTAATTCTAAACACCTCTTTGGTATATGACTACATTCTGCTATTTAAAATCTTATTAAAATATCAGCCTTGACTATTACCTACAAATAATCAATTTATTAAAATCAGCATCTCTTAAAAATTACTGAAGTATTCGAACTCTGAGTTTACATCTGCTAAATGTTGCAGCTACTTCCATATATAACCATCTGTCCTCAAACACTCCCTAGAGTGGTAGCTTCTCATTCCACAATTAACTATAAGAAAGAAAAGCCTTTCTTAAAATCCAACTCTAATAAAATATTCCAGTTTAATCTGTGAAAATTTCCAATTCACTTATTGAATATTCTGTTGTACACACATACACATAGTTGGCCTTGACTTTAGTTTTTTATCATTTGGGGCAACATGCTAGCTAATTGAACATTGATACTTCTCCATTTGCGTATTGGAAAGTGATTGTTCTGACTCCCAAACCAGAATATCAACATCATTACCCTACATTGTAGACTCACTCTCTCACTCCTCCTTGCCCTTGACTTCCGCTGGTTGTCTCGTGATTCAAAACAAATATGAGCCTGCTACCTTGAAGTGGCGCGCACAGAGGGGATGTAGTTGAGTTGAATGGGAGAGGAAACTAACTGGGTAAGGGATGGACACTCGTGGATAACGATACTCCAGACTCTTATTCCTTTCTTGTCTTCCTCCTTATGTGTATTTTCTTGTTCATATAAATAGTATATTCTCCTCATTCAATGCCCCATTCAAATTTAATTTATTTCTTTCCTGCTGTGCTAAATAAAACCATACTTTTTCCATAATATCCCTAAGTTTACCTTTTTGAACTATATGTAATACCCTCATACCTTTCTCCACATTTGTAAATTTATGATTGTGCTCTTGTATGTGTTCTCCCATTGCCAAAAACCTTCTATGCTTTACCACGCTGACATGTTCTTTGTGTCGTATCTCCAAGCTCCAATATACTGTCTGCAGCAAGATTTTTAATGGGAGATTTCAGGAGAAAAAGTAGTGTATCAGAAATGTTACAGAAACTTGGATGAGATGCTTTTAAGTAGTAGAAGCAAGAAAACTAGACTTACAGGATTATATAGAGCCTATACAGGAGAGGAAGCATGTGGATAAATGTGTGAGAGGCTTCAGTTGGAAAATAATTATATCAGCACAGCTGATCACAAGTATAAAATTAGACGGGAGTTTAGCAGAAATGATTGGGGTAAATTTTCATTCATTGGGAAGGGCGTGAAGGCGTGGAACATTTTACCTGGGGAAGTGTTTGATCCTTTTCCAAAATCTGTACAGATATTCAAGAAAAGAACAAACGGCAACAGAGAAAAGAAATGTTAGAGGGCATTCGACCTGTGTAGGTTATTGTAATAATGAATTTTTGTGAACAAATTAATTCCATCCCCTTGTCTATGGAAACTGGAGAGCTGAAGTAGAGGACTGCCTGTAGGGGTGAAGTACTGTGGGGACTTAGAGGGCCCTGGGACCACTACGGTAGCTGTGAAGGCCCTTCAGGAACTCTGAAAAGCAGTGGGAAAAGGTGCTCTGCAGCAGATCGTTATCCATGTTAGGTACCAACATAGTTTTAAAAAAAAGCAATGTAAGCTACATTTAAATCTTATAGCAATATTGTATAGGAAATGATTGTGTGTGTAAGATATTATGAGTAGAATTTTGTAAATAATATAAATTTATTAACGATGACCCGTGTGTTTAATAGAAAAATGTTAATGTAAATTGTATGATACTGTATTTAAGGAAGATGTGTTCTTTTCTTTTTAACATAAAATGTAGTCATTGAGAATAATGTATTTTTGTGTATCATTTGCCACCAAGGTAGAGACCTCATTTGCAAATAAAGTATTTTGATTTGATTTGAAGCAAAATGAGGGTGGACATGGAGATTAGCAGGAGGGTACAGCAGGGTAATGCATTCTACTGAAGTGTAAGAAAACTTGTTTGGAGCAAAGAAGTTCCAAGGAAAATAAAGCGATAATGTACAAAATGTACTATTTACCCATACTGACTTATGCAGCTGAGACTTAGACTTTGACGAGCAGGCAAGAGAGTAGAATTCAAGCCAGTCAGATGAAATTCCTAAGAAGTATGATAGGAAAGACACGGAAAGACAGAGTGAGAAATGGAGACATTAGGAAGGAAGTTGGGATAGGGAAGCTAAATGAGAGAGTTGAAAAGAATAAACTAAGGTGGTTTGGTCATGTGAAGAAGATGGAGGAGAATAGAATTCCAAGACAGATGCTGGAGGCAAAGTGCAAGAGCAAGAAAGCAAGAGCAAGACCTAGAACAAGGTGGATTGAATCAGTGAAGAGCAGCATAAGAAGACAAAATTTAGACTGGGACAAGATCGTGGAAGAGGAATGGTGGAAGGAAAGAGGAAAATGGAGAAGTGCCATAAATACCCCCACCCGGCAGGCGCTTGATAAGGGGAAATGATGATGATGATGATGATGATGATGATGATGATCTTGCTTCAGTTTTAAAAGTTTTTAACTATGATATGTATATGTCAATTTTTAGCAATCTACTGATGTGACAAATGTGAAATTTAAGTTTTTCATAATAATAATAATAATAATAATGATAATGCTATTTGCTTTACGTCCCACTAACTACTTTTACGGTCTTCGGAGATGCCGAGGTGCCGGAATTTAGTCCCGCAGGAGTTCTTTTATGTGCCAGTAAATTTACCGACACGATGCTGACGTATCTGAACACCTTCAAATACCACCGGACTGAGCCAGGTTCGAACCTGCCAAGTTGCGGTTAGAAGGCCAGCACCTTAACCGTCTGAGCCACTCAGCCCGGCAATTTAAGTTTTTTAAATTCCCAGTATAACTTAATGTATTGAATAGGGAGGATACTGTTTAATAATAAATCATTATTATACTCATTTTAAGATTAATCAATGGAATTACAATTTGCTTTACAGATCTTATTCGACAAATATGACCATTTTCGATCCTTGGCCCATGCAGACTATTGCCCTCTCAATATATTATCAATTTCTAATTTTATACAATTGTTTCACTCATACATGTTTCCCTTCATCATACTCACAGAACGACTATTTCTTGATAACGTTTGTTATGAAATAGACCGTCAGCTGGTTTCTTTGGAGGAATCCACCAAAGATAAAATGTTTCTTGCTACTGTTCTTTCGGTGTATGTAACCCACTTTAAGTCAAATGATATACTACCAAAGTTAAAATCTTTGCCCTGTTGTTGTTAGAACACTTTCTAGAATGAACTGATTTACCATTGAATTATTTAACTTCTTAAGATCTAAATGCGTAATTGATTATATCAGGTCAGATGGAATCGTGCTATGTTGGTGTAGGGCTGGAATTTTGACAGAGCGGATCAAACCTCCCGTCGTGTCCTTGACATTGTGGCCAGTATTTGCTCTTCTTAGCAGTAGGCCTACTAGTAAGTGTTTGGCTGGCAAGCAGGTAGGCTTCCTCCATTCCAACCAAGAAGCCAAGAATAACATGTTTCGGGATAATCATCCATTTCCTTCATCATCAATAAAATAAATAGTTTTCTATCAATTATAAGCTGTATTGATAAGGCGGACTCAAGTGAAACTATTTTAAATAGTTCTGTGGTACAATAACCACTGTCGGCATTAACACTGCGAGACTGAAACACTTGGTCACATCTTGGGTTCCTATCCATTTAATGACACCCTACGGAATTCACGACATCATCGTATAAGATCTACGATTGCTGAAGCTCTACGAGGAGGTACATGGATTGTCTCAGCCTGGGTCAAGCTGCCGAACTGACATGAAAGCTATACCACCGGGTTCAAGTAAAGGCCGAACCACATGATGTACACAAGGAGAAATGTGACATACGTGGACCTACAATTACACATTACACAGAAGCATTAGGGAGCAAGAGGCATCATTACTCACACATTTCACGACTTTTGTAAGAAATTTCATTTGGATAACCGATTTATTAAGGACACACTGTAAGCAGCCCTGAAAGACTCATTAACAATTGTAAGATATAATTTATACTCTTATCTATATCGTTGTCCATAAGGAGTTCCTCATGGGTTTCAAAATTATTCATTGATATGATTTTTATTAAGTAACTAGCAATTACCCACGGCTTCGCTCGCGTGGATTTTGTAATTTGATCACAGTAATCGTTCCTCGGCATTGTACTAATAAACTATCTGAAAATTCCTAACGTATAAAAATTCACCCAAAAATTGAGTTTCATTTACTGCAGAAATTCTTTGTAAACCGTGTTTGTGGTATTACCTTTTAGGGCTAAGATGACCATGTGACATAGAACTCTACATGCAAAAAAACAGTCTTCTTTCAAGTCAACAAATAAATACATGTTTCTATGTTTTTAAAGGAGATTCCAATACCTATTCCCTCATCTGTAACACATTCAGTTTGAGCTATGCATAAGTATCCTCATAAAAAGAATTCAACCCCTTGATCAGTCCTTGCCCTACACCCATCTAAGTGTATTTTCCGAAAATAAAAATACGTGTTTCCGTATTTTTAAAGGAGATTCCAAATATCAATTTTCAGGTCTGTAACATTTTCAGTTTTTAAGATATGGGTATCCTCATAAAAATAATTCAACTATTTTTCACTACTTTTCACCCCCTGTTAAGTGCCCTCTACGAAACCAAAAAGGTACAGGTTCCTGTATTTTTAAAGGACTTTCCAAATACCAAGTTTCTTGTCTCTAGCATGTTAAGTTTTTGACATATAATGTAAAATGAAATGGCGGGAGATCCCAGGACGGGGTTCAGCTCGCCAGGTGCAGGTCTTTCGATTTGGCTCCCGTAGGCGACCTGCACGTCATGATGAGGATGAAATGATGATGAAGACAACACGTACAACCAGCCACCGTGCCAGGGAAATTAACCAATGATGGTTAAAATTCCCGACCCTGCCGGGAATCAAACCCGGGACCCCTGTGACCAAAGGCCAGCACGCTAACCATTTAGCCATGAAGCCGGACGACATATAATGTAGATATATCGGTACACATTTTAAAAATTCACCCGCTTTTCCAATTCTTTTCAGCCCCTCAATTGCATTTTCCGAAAGCAAAAGGAAAAAATACGTGTTTCATTATTTTCAAAGGAAATTCAAATACCAGTTTTCATGCCTGTACGTCTGTAACACCATCAGTTTTTGAGATAAATGTATACTCATAAGAATTATTCAACTTCTTCTTCCTCGCTGCTTTCCAGCCCTCTTTCGCCTTAAGTGGACTTTCCGAAAACAAACAATACGCGTTTCTTTATTTTGAAAGGAAATTCAAAGTACCAACTTTCACGTCTGTAACAGCTTCAGTTTTTAAGACAATGTATCCTCATAAAGGTATTTGAACTCTTTATTTACTTATTTTCAACCCCACACCCCTTACGTCGATTTTCCGAAAAACAAAAAACAAATGCGTATTACTTTATTTTTAAAGGATATTCCAAATACTAATTTTCACGTCTGTAACATCTTTAGTTTTTGAGATATAAGTACCATCAAACAAAGTATTCAAGTAATTTTTCAATTAATTCACCCCCCTTAAGTGAATTTTCCAAACACAAAATATTACGTGTTTTCTTTACTTTGAAAGAAAATTCCAAATGCAAATTTTCATGGCTGAAACATCTTCAGTTTTTGAGATATAAGTATCCTCATGAAAATAATTCAACTCCTTTATCACTCCAACCCCCCCCGCCCCCTCACAGTTAAGTTGGTTTCCCCCCACCCAAAATGCATGTTTCCTTATTTTTAAAGCAGATTTCAAATACCAATTTTCAAGTCTATACATCTTTAGAAGTTTTGGTATGTATATATAAACATTCTCATACAAATAATTCAACTCATTTTTCAATCCTTTCACCCCTCCCCCTCCCCCGTTAAGGGTCTTTTCCGAAAACCAAAGAATACGTGTTTCCTTATTTTTAAAGGAGATTCCAAATACAAATTTTCACGTCTCCAACATGTTAAGTTTTTGAGATATAGCCTACTGTAGATACGCCAATTTTAAAAAAAATCACCCCCTTTTTCAGTTCCTCTTAAGTGGATTTTCCGAGAAAAAAATGTATGTTTCTTTTCTTTTAAAGGAAATTCCAAATACTACTTTTCAAATCTGTAATATGTTACGTGTCTAAGGTAATTTGCAGATAATGTCTTTCTAAAATTCACCCCGTTTGTCACTCCTGGTCACCCCCTATTCATCGGATTATCCAAAAGCACAAAAACACGTGTTTCATTATTTTCAAAGGAGATTCCAAATTTCAATTTTCATGTCTGTAACATCTTCAGTTTGAGATATAAGTCTCTTCATGAAAGATGTTTAACCCGTTTCCCCCCATTTTTCACCCCTCTTAATTGGATTTTCCGAAAACAAAAAAATATGTGTCTCTTTATTTTTAAATGAGATTCCAAATACCAATTTTTACATATGTAAACTATTAAGTTTTTGAGATATAGATATCCTCATTTTAAATATTCACCCCCCTTTTCACCCTCTTAGCGACGGAGGATCCAAAAATCCTCTCTTAACGAGCACCTATATGTTAATATGAATGCAGCCCCAAAATTTCATTTCTTTATGTCCAGTAGTTTTGGCTCGGCGATGATGAATCCGTCAGTCAGTCAGTCAGTCAGTCAGTACAACTTATTTTATATATATATAGACTAGCAAGATACCCGTGCTTCGCTACGGTATTATACTGAAATTTATAATTGAATGCTTAACGTTTTATAAATAATCCTCCGTAATTTGCGATCTGACTAGTTTTCTGAGAGAATCCGCCAAAATTCGCTATCTGACTCGTTTTCTGAGAGATTACGGCAAAGTTCCTAACAGGTTCCAATCTTTCTTTCCAGCAATCGATTTCGTACTTCCCGGGCTAGGTCCAGGTAATTCCACCCGATCAGTTAGGTCCCTAAATCTTTGCCATCTTTTCCTATAAGCATTTTTAGTATGGATCAAATCCTGAAAGAGATCCGGCGTGGTGTCGTCTTGGGTGCCTTGGCGCTACTGAACCCGCGGCCGGACTGTATTCGTAGTCATCACCAGGCCAGGACCCGTTTCCAGCGCGGTCCGCACAATTTGAGGACAGTCCAGAACATTATTATTATTATTATTATTATTATTATTATTATTATTATTATTATTATTATTAGATGTTCTGGACCTTACAGCAAGATGCAAGACCGCTACTTGGCGGTAAATTACATCTGCTGCCATTGTCATTGTTGACAATGTGACCAGCACCATTGTCGCGCGTAGGCAAGTGTGCGGGATTTCTGGCGATACGAATGACATACTTCCGTGCATTATTGCCTTATTATAGAGGTGAACTATTTGACGGTCAGTCTCATTCCTATCGTTTATTCCAAATGTGTTAAAAATTTTATTTATATGCCAGGAGAGTCTACTGTAATCTAAGAACGTCCTCCGAAGGAAAAGATGGCTGTTGAAAACGAACCCAGGAAAGATTTAAAATGATCGGTTTATGATCAGAATAAGTACATTCGACAGGCTCAGGAATGGAATGAATAAAGCCCCATTTTTTTTTTTTTTTTTTTTTTTTGCTAGTTGCTTTACGTCGCACCGACACAGATAGGTCTTATGGCGACGATGGGACAGGGAAGGGCTAGGGGTGGGAAGGAAGCGGCCGTGGCCTTACTTAAGGTATAGCCCCAGCATTTGCCTGGTGTGAAAATGGGAAACCACGGAAAACCATCTTCAGGGCTGCCGACAGTTGGGTTCGAACCTACTATCTCCCGAATACTGGATACTGGCCGCACTTAAGCGACTGCAGCTATCGAGCTCGGTAAAGCCCCATCTAGCGGCGACAATAGGAATTGTGCCGGCTGCCGAAGCACTCCTCTGGGGCAATGATCGATGAATGACAAATGAAATTAAATATTGGACAGTGTTGCTGGAATGAATGATGAAAGGGAAAACCGGAGTATCCGGAGAAAAACCTATCCTGCCTCCGTTTTGTCCAGCACGAATGTCACATGGAGTGACCGGGATTTGAACCACGGAACCCAGCTGTGAGAGGCCGGCGCGCTGCCGCCTGAGCACGGAGGCTCCTTATAAGTACATTATGAACAGTAAAATCAATTGGTCTCACCTCCTTTTACACCCCACCGCCGTTGAGTTTATTTAACACCCCACCAAAAAAAAATAAAAGACGGCGTTATTCTTTATTCACGTCTATTACCTTCAGTTTTGAGATATAAGTATCCCCATAAAACATAAAAATAATTATTTTTATTTCACTTCCTTTCACACTCCCCCCCTGACCCCCAACACTAAGTGAATTTTCCTGCAAAAAATACTTGTTTCTTTAATAGTAAAGGATCTTCTAAACACCAATTATCACGACTCTAACTTCTTCAGTTTTTGATTTATGTCCTCATGAAAGGAATTAAATTCCTTTTCGCCCCCCCTCCAAGATTGTTTTCCCCCCAAAACGCGGTTTTCTTTGTTTTTAAAGGAGATCCAAATATCAATTTTCACCAATTTTCTGTAACATCTTCATTTTTGAAATATCAGTAGACTAATTAAAAGAATTCAACACCATTTTCAGTCACTTTTAACCCCCCCCCTTTCGCCAAAGTGGTATTTACGAAAACTAAAAATACACGTTTCTTTATTTTTAATAGAGATAAAAAAAATACCATTTTTCACTTCTGTAAAATGTAAAGTTTTTTGAGATATACTGTAGAAATTCTCATTTTAAAATTTCACCCCTTTTTAGTTCCCCTTAAGTGGAGTTTCCAAAAAAATCACCTATGTTTCTTTACATTTACAGGAGATTCCAAATACCCACTTTTTACGCCTGTAACATTTTACGTTTCACAGATATTCTGTAGAAATAGTCTTTAAAAAAATTCACCTTAATTTGTCACTCCTGTTTAACCGCCAATAATTGGATTTTCCAAAAACAAAAAAATACGTGTTTCTTTATTTTTAAAGGAGATTCTAAATACCAATGTTTACATCTGTAAACTTTAAAAGTTTTGAGATATAGATACACTCATTTTAAAAATTCACCCTTTTATCACCCCGCCCCCATTAATTGGATTTTCCAAAAACAAAGAAATACGTGTTTCTTTATTTTTAAAGGAGATCCCAAACAGCAATTTCCAGGTCTGTAATATCTTCAGGTTCTGAAATATAAGTAGCCTCATTAAAGGCATTCAACCCATTTTTCACCCTTTTCCACCCTTCCTATTGGGATTTTCCAAAAACAAAAAAAACAAAAATATGTGTTTCTTTATTTTTAAAGGAGATTCTACATACCAATTTTTACATCTGTAAACTTTAAAAGTTTTGAGATATAGATACACTCATTTTAAAATTTCACCCCCTTAGCGACGGAATATCCAAAAATCCTCTCTTAGCGAGCACCTACATTTTAATATGAAAATATCCCCAAAATTTCATTTCTTTATGTCCAGTAGTTTTAGCTCGGCGATGATGAATCAGTCAGTCAGTCAGTCAGTCAGTCAGTCAGTCAGTCAGGACAAGTTCTTTTATATATATAGATAGGTAGGCTATAATAAGGTTTACTAATCATTTATAGACATATTTTACACAACACTTGTAAAGTTGTGTCTCTTTGGCAGCCTCAAAATGGGGGAGTCTCGTCTCATAGGTCAAGAATAATGTATTATTTCAATAATTTTAAATTACAGAATAAAATTCTTAATGAAAATGTTCAAAATCATTCTTTAAATCTCTATGACGGTATATAAAATGATCTTCCCGCCTGTATTTGATACTTATTTTTTATACTGCAGGAAAAATAACAGCATCCATCACAGGAAAACAGGCAGAGATTTTCATGAAACTTAGTATTTAAGAGGGATGTTAGCTAAAAGTACAGACACAACTCAATTTCTTTCTCTTACAAACTGTTTTTACAGGGAACTGATTCACTTAAAATATTAGTTCTAAACTTTTTTTGTTGGAGAATCAAATAGTCCCACTAAAGAAGCAGCTGTGCCCAAAATGAGGCATACTAGGCAAGATGAGAAGTGAAGCAGTTTGCGAGGCCCTTCACAGCCAAGAGAGAGCAACAGGCTGGAACTGTAATGCTGCTATTTCAAAGCTACCAAAACTCCTTGTTGTTCCAGAGCTTGGTGTTTGTTTTTCTTCCCTGATTTTCTAATTTTATTCTATAAACTCTTATCAGACACATGCCTTCATTTATCGCTGTTGAGCTCTCGGGGAAAACATGTCACCACTTCGGCTGATCAGACGCTGCATTCTCCAGTTAAGTAAATTCAGCACTCCATATTAGAATGTCCTTGTAAACCTTTAGTTGTCCTCCCAATTACGTCGCTCATTATTAAATTGAAAAGACATTGCATGCTCTGGTAGACAAGGGATAGGCATAACGGCAACATTGATTGCCTCAATGTTCGTGGTACTGGCCTCTTCCAAGACACTTATATTCGTTCTACAGTCATCTACGACAGTAATGGTGGTATTTTTCCAGACTCTTTAAGAGTGTTCTGTACGTAATTCAAGTGTTTGTAATACTATGGCAGTGTGACAAATAGCTTGGTCTGGACACTGAGGTTATGGTTGAGGAGACAAACAAAAGCACTGTCTATGTTAGTATTTACCAAGTTAAGGAAAGTATTCAATATTGTGGAGAATCTTGCCATTGACAGTGATGGAAGGAACTGAAGGTGTGTTTTCTTAAGCTCAAATCTGATGCTAGTTTATACTAGATTAAACGCACTCAAAATAGTTTGTAAGCCACCACAATTAATGGTGAAATCCTCCATATCCCTTACATTGGCAAATGCTAACACCGATGGAAATACAGTATTGCCTCAGATGGGCTAGGGCGGCCTTTGCTCGTCAAGGATCTATTTTCATGCCCAGAGGAAGTATTCCCTCACTGCATTTCAAGTGATTTTTCTGTCCACCATTGGTTCTTTAGTATCTGAGTTCTTTTGGGACCATTCTGCCAACTGTTGCTTTTGTCTATGAGGCTTTAAATTTCTCTACTATTTTTGTCAAACCAGTCCTGATCTTTCAGAGTCCTTACTGAACAGTATTAATCAAAGTCATCTGGGTATTCAAATGTTTCTATTCAGGAAGGTTGGAAAGTTTGATTTTGTTTCCGCACCTTTAAGGTGTTTGATGTTCAGATTTTGCCTCATCTGGTTCTTTTGCTTCCACAGTTTCCGAGAAACATGAAGAGCAGTTATAGATCGTATGAATCGGTGGTCAGTTCAGTAACCATGACTCATGTAATTTGCACTGGTACCAACCAAACACTAGCTCCACAATGTGATCACAACCTTACTAGGACTCATAACATTCACTTTTAAACCTGCACTATACAGGGTAGTTCTCATAAATCTATTATTATTATTTTTTTTTTTTAAATCATGATCAAGTGGCATCTACAAGTTTCTGGACTCCCCAATACATTTACACTTAATACAATGTTAGGGAATACAACTAACAGAAAAGAAAACTGATTGGACACCAGTGTACATGATGATACACGACATTGTTACGTGTCAGCCCCGTGGTAGCTCCTTTAGGTATTTCCAGGAAGGGGTTGGTGACTCAGACGACCTGGAATCTCCCAGGCGGCCTTTCCATGTATTGTTCTCGGCGGCCGGCTTACCTGTGAGTTTCTTTGAGATTCAACGGGAATGTTCAGCCTCCAGTGACATCGTGAAGTTTCTCAATCAATTTACGTGAGCTTAAAAAGGGAGACAAACCTCTGAGATTCAATCAGAGTTGGACTCCGTGTGGGAGTCAGAGTTAGAGTGAGCGACAGTTGGGCTCCGAGGTGGAGCCAGTGTGACACTCACTGAGTTGGGGTTCAGTGGCTGGGCTCACATGGCCGATAGATTGGCCGCTTGGCGCTATAAGAGATAATAATGAGTTTAAGTTACGATACTAGAAATTGTGGAAAAATTGTTCTGAATTCTGTAGGGACCTTCTGAACCAATTCCAACTGGTTGTCTTCTTGTTGTGAAAGAAACTTTTGTCTACTTGTACTCTACCATGTATGTTCTTTCCCTGCAGCCATATCTGATCTGGTCTGCTAAGTGATATGTGGAGGCAGGATGCTTCTTATTGTGGAGTAGAAGCGAGCATTTTGGACACATTGTGAATCACAACTCTCTTTGTGCCTGGACTTCCCTGGTAGTTCATTTTCAGGGTGAAACAATACAGGAGTGTATATGTAAACAAGACTAGAAACAATTTTTTGGACAATCCCAAAACGTTCCAATAAAATGGTTCTACTTCTATTTGACAGAAATGAGGTTCCATATAATTGAGTGAAACACCATTAACTCTTTCCACTCGCGTGTCGACTACAGCTTCATAATCTACGAGTTTCATTTTCTGTACTGATGGCATGTATAAACATAATATTTAAGGATGTTGGCTGTCGCTAGTGTCCCACCGAGGTCTGAACCAGGAGCTGTTGTTGTGGTGTCAGAGTGTCCAGTGAGTAGTTGCATGGGAGACAGCGTACGGGACAGAAGACTATGTACTGCCTTAGAGTGCTGTGTGTGTGTGTGTGTACCTCTGTGGATTGAGGACCGCCGTGAATCAGCGATTGAAGCAGTTATGGTGAGTGTGGGAATAATTCGCTGTTGTGAGTATCGTCCTGCTGTTGGATACTGTTGAGCTGTTGCTGATTGTCGTTCACTTCATGTGATTGTGTGAAGTACCGGACTATCATTGGAGTTCGAACCAACGAACAGTCGTCGTGTGTTATATAGCCAGTGACACTGTGTTCAAATCCAGCTGTGTACACATAGCCCCTGTACGAGTTCAGTGACCGGACTTGGGGAAGTGAAAGTGAGGCTTAAGCATCCGCAGGTAGACGAGCGGGCTATACCTCCTACTGTGTGTACAGAAGAGAGATTTGTAAATAGACTGGTAATTAGTGTGTGGCCATTCATAACTAGTTAGAATTGTTTGTGTTTAGTTGTGTGTGTGTGTGTGCGCGCATTTATGTGTGTGTGTGTGTTTGTGTGTGCGCGCGCGCATTTATTAGGTCATCCTGAAATAAATTAGAGTAACGAAACAGATGGAGTTTCATATTCGTAACAATATGAACTTGGCACAAGACTATTATCCAGGGCGGGGTCGTACGCTGACTATATCCTGACTTGCTTACCTAACCTGATGACCTGTTGAACTGAAAAAGGCATGCGGATATACTGGCTAGGTTACACTCTTTTGTGTAATGACACACAGTCCAATAAAATATATAAACATACAGTACTTTCAAAATTAACCACCTGAATATTCTATACAACACATGAAAACAAAACGACAATGCAAGAAATATACACGTAAAAATTTAACCACATCTTTGTACCTATAGCATACCTCCTACATAGCACATGACAACTCAAATTACAATATAAGAAATACACAGTTTTCTCTTATTATTCACAATCAGCACTGAATTTACACAACATAATTACTAAATTAAATTTGCTGGTACGACGACCTTGCCATGAAACTTTATATTAGAACTTTCTCCACCCCTTGACACACACTAAACTAACTGCACACACATACACAATATCTTATTAGCTTGAATTTATATATATAATCTGGCTAGTCTGAATAGCGGGATCAAAAACCTCAGCCGTATAACCTGCTACACCATCTCAAAGTGATCTGTAGTGGCTGATTGATTGAATTTGAGGTTAAATACCACCATAGCTCGCCAAACTCTCCGATAACATTGGAACCATACTCACTTCATAGCAGACTTCATATATTACATAGATGATATCTAAGCATTCACACACTTCAAATAGGACAACCAGCCGATCACAACATTTCCACTACTTGATGACGATGATGATGACGATGATGATGATGACGATGATGATGATGATAATAATAATAATAATAATAATAATAATAATAATAATAATAATAATAATAATAATAATAATAATAAAATTAAGACCAATAAGAACAACTTTCTGGTAAACCAGCAAGTCCTAGCTAACCATATGTCACATGTAGCACACCATTTTCGAAATTGTGGCGCTCAACATAGGCGTTGTTGGGAGACACACGTCATGTTGGGCAAACCAACTTCTTAAACAACTTTCTCTATATTTAGTTTTTCAGCTACAGAATGCCACCAATTTAACACAGAGTTCTTACAATACCTAAATAATGTTTATGATACATTAATAAGTACCTATAGTGTTCCTACAATTAAATAAATGACACTGATAATACAAAGTAAATACAAGGGTCAAGTCATAAGTCATGGCAACTACTTTTTTCTCGCGAACAGGAAACAATATGGAAAATCTAAGATATGCATTTGGAAATATAGGGCATGTACTTATGCATAGTGCCTGAAGACAAATTCTGACTGCAAGAGATTCTCGTAGGAAAGTGACAGAACACAGGCCGTTGGTAAACATTGTTTTATTATGGCATAGACAGTAAATACACAAGACTACATACAAAAGACAGGTCTCCACTGGTTACAGACCTTCGAAATAATCACCCAAGGCTTTTACTGTGTGTTCCCAACGGTGGGGCAGGCGCTGAATACCATTCGCTGCATGTGTATCCCAAACGTGTGACACCTCTCTCTGAATTGCTGTTACGATGTCCTCTCTGTTAGCAAACCGTTGTCCACGTAATGGCTTCTTGACTTTCGCTAGAGTCCAGCACCTGTCCTCCTGTAAACACTGATCAATCACCATTATCCGTACATTTTTTCCGTGGACAATGGACGGCCTGGGTGAGGCAAATTGGCAGTTGATACTCTACCCTGTTTGAACGTCTCCACCCACCTCGCCACTATTCTATAGGGCATGGCATGCACACCTAATACTACTCGCACCTCTGCATGGCATTGGCGTGTATTTCTGCCATGGAGAAGTGCTATTTTAATATACTATCGTTGTTCCTGCTTGTTGACTTCCATTTTGTGATGCTCTCACTCGCACACTGAACTTGGGGGCATGCTTATACCCACACTGTTGTTTACATACACCATCTAGTGGCATCATACGCAAGTACATACCGTACGTTTCCAAATGCATATCTTAAATTTTCCGTGCTGTCTCCTGTTCAAGAAAAAAAAAAAAAAATTAGTTGCCATGACTTATAACTCAACCTACGCACATAACCTATAACTTGGCGTAAATATTGCCATAAATACAAAAATCGACTTAACGTGGGGTCGGAATTTTGTACGATTACAAATTCAATTCTTGTCCTAATCCCTAGTGCACTATTACATTGCCAGTGCTTTGATGCAGGGTGCTGCCAAAAAGTTTTGAAATTCTTCCTTATCAAAAAAACGATCACTCCCAAGCAAAGTTTGCATGTCACATTCAAGTTTTCATTACTTTCAGCATAACTGATTCAAAATATTTATTCAAATAGCGAAGAGACTGTGCTCTGAATATTTAGTATGCAAGAACTCCATTAGAGTCACCATTGCCCATGTCCTCTTTGCTACTGGTTACTGCCCAGAGTGAAGGAGAGTCTCTACCTTAGACTGGAGAGTCCATGTCTTTTCGTGTGCAGCTGCCAAATATTCATAAATATTAAATACAGTACACAATAACAGTTACCTGAGAACAATTACTAATTACTTTTTCAACAAGTAATTAGTAACAATACAATTACTTCACAGAAGGTCAGTCGTTTGGGAATCACTGACATTTTTTTCGTATGAGGATGAAATGACACCAAAGTTTGCAAGGAAATATTTTACTCCATTTTGTGTTTTTTAGCATAGAGCCATTACGTGGCTATCATCACTACACGAGACTAAACAAACGTTCAAAACAATCACTCCCAAGTAAAGTTTGCAAATCATATTCATTACTTTCAGCATAACTGATTCAAAATATTTATTCAAATAGGAGAATGGAAATTCTGTAACCCCTTCCCCATCACACGTTTATTCTTTTTTCTTTTTGCTATTTGCTTTACGTCGCACCGACACAGATATGTGTTATGGCGATGATGGAATAGGAAAGGCCTAGGAATTGGAAGGAAGCGGCTGTGGCCTTAATTAAGGTACAGCCCTGGCATTTGCCTGGTGTGAAAATGGGAAACCTCGGAAAACCATCTTCAGGGCTGCCGACAGTGGGGCTCGAACCCACTATCTCTCGATTACTGGACACTGGTTGCACTTAAGCGACTGCAGCTATCGAGCTCGGTACATGTTTATTCTGGCTCCATTCTGTGCATGGGGGCAGTAGAATAACATCTACAATATCCCCTATCTTAATTCAATCTCTAATTCAAAGGAGGGGATGATCCGCCAGATCAATATAACACATTTTAAAGTTCAATTGGCCTTTGTTAAGCCGCCAGTAAGTAAGGGTCAACAATGTCATTCCTCTAAACTCTTTTCGTTCTGTTTCAGCACTGAAACCCGACTGCTAGAATTAATTTCAACCCTTTGATTGGGTCATCCTCAGCTAGATACAGTTAAACCTGACTTATACATATATCAAGGGGAAGAGAATAAACTACTTGTAACTCAGAATTACTTAGAAATCAGACTTCCACAATACATCACATATTTACTGAAAATCCAATGGAATAGACCACCATGTGTAAATCCTTGTAAATAATAAATACATTAAGACAGAAAATATTATTTTGAACTTGGTCCAGCCTTAAAGAAATCAGATAATTTGGCTTGTTTCACTTTTCTTGCATTAAGAGTATAAACCTCGTTTTGCAAACTTAGTAATGAATTCAAAGCATTTTCACAACAACTTTTCGCACTGATGTAACGCCTACACACATCGACTGCATGTAACACTTCACTCAGTTCAGGTGTTTCAAGATTCAAGTCGTTATCTCCATCTCCATCACTGTCACTATCGCTTATAGCTGGTCCATTACCACCACGTTGTTGACATACATAAGGAATAATCTCTTTATCTGGTAGTTCTCCACATACAGCCAGATTACCATCGAAACGCACAACAGTATCGAATTCTACACACTTCGGTAGCGTTAGCTCATTGCCAGACAAAACTTCATCCCCATAATCATCATTAGAAGCAGCCTCTTCTAGTAAGACACCAGCATTGCGGAAACAGTTGCTCATTGTGGAGGATGACACCTGCTTCCAGGCGGCCGAAATAAAATCCATGGCTTGTAGCAAATTAATAGGGAGAGGTTCATTTCCTGCATCATTCAGTGTTAAATGTTGAACCAGCATTTTTCTATAATGCACTTTGAAATTTGCAATGATGCCCAAATCTAGTGATTGTAGAACACTGGTAAGTTAGGAAGGAAAAATTCCACTCAGACATTCTCCAGAACGATTTGAGCTGGATGTGCTGCACATCGATCCATAAAAAGAAGGACCTTCTTCGTTTATTCTTCATTTTAATGTCCAGTTTTGTCAACCACTGTTCCATTAGAAGCATAGTCATCCAAGAAAATATGAAATGGCGTATGGCTTTTAGTGCCGGGAGTGTCCGAGAACATGTTCGGCTCACCAGGTGCAGATCTTTCTATTTGACTCCCTTAGGCGACCTGCACGTCATGATGAGGATGAAATGATGATGAAGACAACACATACACCCAGCCCCCGTGCCAGAGAAATTAACCAATGATGGTTAAAATTCCCGACCCTACCGGGAATCGAACCCGGGACCCCTGTGACCAAAGGCCAGCACGCTAAGCATTTAGCCATGGAGCCGGACAGTATTCCAATAATTTCTCTTGGATCCATATTCCGTACGTTTTGCTTTCGCACCCTTAAAACACTTCGGATTCTTCGATTTTCCTACCACAAGTGGAGGAAGTTTGTTATATCCATCTGCATTGGAGGTGAGAAGTACTGTTACACAAATTTTACTTTTTTCCCCTCATGGCACGAGGCACATTTTTCAGCTAATATTTTACTAGGAAGGAGATTGTAGAATAGGCCGGTCTCGTCACAACTGTAGATGTCTTGGAATCAGCAGTGATACTCATTTTAGCTAAATCTATCGCCACTGCTTTCAGCATGTCGCCAGGTCGCTACTAATTGGTAGAGCTGCAGCCCGCTTTTGCTGGAACCATGTGAAAAATGCTTTCTCCCAATCTAGTACCTTCTTTCTTGTTGACGGCTGCGCTTTGCTGATTTTGAACCCAATTTTAAGAACTCATCCAAAATAGCATTTCTTTTATGGATGACTGTACACAGCATGGTATACGCAATCCTTAAGTCTGAGGCAATTTCACTTTTTGTTTTGTGTGGATTAGCGTCCACTTCTCGTATAAATTTTACTTTTTCATCTTGGGTACAACTTTTCCTTTTTTTGTTCTCCATGACTAATCAAAAGCAAATGAAAGACAAAACTACAGTACTGTTCAACAGTAAACACCAGATACCGGCACCGTGGACGATTTACTTCTCCGTTGTTCCCACGAAAGAAATTCTCATATTCAAACAAATTTACTGTATTTTCTTTTGTTTCCGCACCGAAACCGCCTACTTTGCTTGTAATGTATCTTACTCTTTGGCGGCATGGTGAAGGTAAAAAACGACGAAGGTAGAGAAGAATGGCCTTTGTTAAGCCGCCAGTAAGGGTCAACAATGTCACTCCTTGAAACTCTTTTTGGTCTGTTTCAGCACTGAAACCCGACCGCTCTACTTCTGCCTACGCCGACAAAGAGGACACTACGTAAATACAGCAGTTTATTTTTTAAAAAGCACATGCTGATTACCATTACACAAAACTCAGTTATATTTCATTGACACTTAATATGTATAACAGCGAATTACGTATAAACGGATTACATATAAATAAGGTTTAATTAACAAGCTTTTAAATTACATTTTTCCGGGAGCAAAAGGAAATTACGTACAAATACGAATTATGCTGAACAGAGTTACGTATAAAGCAGGTTCAACTGTATATGCATCATTTTTTAAGACAAAATAATATCTTCAAAGATTGTATTACAGATGTTGCTGTCCTTAAAAAGTCCACTCGGTAGTTAAAAATTGGTGGATGTCTGAAAAGAAGGAAAACTGAAGTTGAAGAATGCTGTGTCCAGTAAAAGAAAAAAATATAAAAGATCATAAAAGATCAACATTTGAACTTACTCCCTCGGTTACGTGTGGGCCCGTTCCCAGCAGCCGTGTGTGCGGTGCACCGAGAGCTATCCCCTGCTCTGGGCGAGCTGTTACTTGGATTGCGAGAGGAAGGAAAAGGAAGGCCAAGGAGAGGTGAAGCAGGTGGAAGAAGCTGGTGAGTGCATTTGTAGCGCTGATTGGCAAATTTTAAAAGGATAAAATTTAGCAATTTGTTTTTTATGTTATTTCATTTAAGTTATATTTTAGGTTGGCATGGTGATCTAGATGCATGAAATATTCCTTGACAACATTAAGCAAGGAACATTTTGGTGTAATTCTTAAAATGTTAAAATCCTGTTCGATGTTGCAGAAATTATCTTCAAAGTCAGCCATATGTTGTACCATAGCCAAGAAACGGTTGTTTTTTCTACCCCTTTGACCTGTATAACTGGCCTCCCAATTGGAACACTTAAATACCTGGGTGGTTGTATTTGACAGGATTGTTGACTGATGGAGGAGTTCTTATTGGAAGTTTTGGGTGCTATTGTTACTGAAAGCACGTGTTACCTCTGTAACCAAGATGCACTTGGGTTTAACTTTGGAAATGATTTCATTCACAATTTTTTCTATTGTATAGGCTGGGCTGAGTGGCTCAGGCAGTTGAGGCACTGGCTTTCTGACCCCAACTTGGCAGGTTTGATCCCGGCTCAGTCCGGTGGTATTCGAAGGTGCTCAAATACGTCTGCCTTGTGTCAGTAGATTTACAGGTACGTAAAAGAACTCCCGCGCGACTAAACTGTGGCACCTCGGCATCTCCGTAAACCGTAAAAATAGTTAGTGGGATGTAACATTATTATTTATTCTCTTTTGTAACAGTTACTTCCAGCTATAGTATGTAGGATGATGGCTTCCTCCCGGGTAAAATATTCCGGAGGTAAACTAGTCCCCCATTCGGATCTCCGGGTGGGGACTACACGAGAGGGGGTGATCATCAGGAAGATGGATACTGACATTCTGCGAGTCGGAGCGTGGAATGTTAGAAGTTTGAATCGTTGTGGTAGGTTAGAGAATCTGAAAAGGGAGATGGATAGGCTAAAGTTAGATGTAGTTGGTATAAGTGAAGTACGTTGGCAGGAAGAACAGGATTTTTGGTCAGGCGACTACCGAATTATCAACACGAAATCAAACAGGGGAAATGCAGGAGTTGGTTTAATAATGAATAAGAAAATAGGGCAGCGGATAAGCTACTATGACCAGCATAGTGAAAGAATTATTGTTGTCAAGATAGACACCAAACCAATGCCCACCACAATTGTGCAGGTCTATATGCCTACTAGTTCAGCGGATGATGAAGAAATCGAAAGAATATATGAGGAGATAGAAGATTTAATTCAATATGTAAAAGGTGACGAGAATCTAATTGTGATGGGAGACTGGAATGCAGTGGTAGGCCAAGGAAGAGAAGGTAGTACAGTAGGAGAATTCGGATTGGGACAAAGGAACGAAAGAGGAAGTCGGCTGGTTGAATTCTGTACTGATCATAATTTAGTCCTCGCCAATACTTGGTTCAAACACCACAAACGGCGGCTTTATACGTGGACGAGACCTGGAGACACTGGAAGGTATCAAATAGACTTCATTATGATTAGGCAGAGATTCAGAAACCAGGTGTTGGATTGCAAAACTTTCCCAGGAGCAGAAGTGGACTCTGACCACAACTTGTTGGTCATGAAATGCCATCTGAAGTTGAAGAAATTGAAAAAAGGAAAGAATGCAAAAAGATGGGATCTAGACAAGTTGAAAGAAAAGGGTGTGAGAGATTGTTTCAAGGAACATGTTGCACAAGGACTAAATGAAAAGGCTGAAGGAAACACAATAGAGGAAGAGTGGATAGTCATGAAAAATGAAGTCAGTAGGGCTGCTGAAGAAATGTTAGGAAGGAAGAAAAGATCAACTAAGAATCAGTGGATAACTCAGGAGATACTAGACCTGATTGATGAACGACAAAAATACAAGAATGCTAGAAATGAAGAGGGCAGAAAAGAATACAGGCGATTAAAGAATGAAGTGGATAGAAAGTGCAAGGTAGCTAAGGAAGAATGGCTGAAGGAGAAGTGCAAGGATGTCGAAGACTGTATGGTCTTGGGAAAGATAGATGCTGCATACAGGAAAATCAAGGAAACCTTTGGAGAAAGGAAATCTAGGTGCATGAATATTAAGAGCTCAGGTGGAAAGCCACTTCTAGGGAAAGAAGACAAAGCAGAAAGATGGCAGGAGCATATCCAACAGTTGTATCAAGGTAACGATGTAGATAATTTGGTTCTGGAACATGAAGAGGCTGTTGATGCTGATGAAATGGGAGACCCAATTTTGAGGTCAGAGTTTGACAGTGCTGTGAGTGACCTAAATAGGAACAAGGCACCTGGAATTGATGATATTCCCTCTGAACTACTGACTGCCTTAGGAGAAACCAGCATGGTAAGGTTATTTCATTTAGTGTGCAGGATGTATGAGAGAGGAGAAGTCCCATCCGATTTTCGGCAGAATGTTGTTATACCTATTCCCAAGAAAGCCGGTGCTGACAGGTGTGAAAACTACCGCACCATTAGCTTAGTATCTCATGCCTGCAAAATTTTAACACGTATTATTTACAGAAGAATGGAAAAACAAGTTGAAGCTGAGTTGGGAGAAGATCAATTTGGCTTCAGGAGAAATGTAGGAACACGTGAAGCAATCCTGACTTTACGTCTGATCTTAGAGGATCGAATCAAGAAGGACAAGCCCACGTACATGGCATTCGCAGATCTAGAAAAGGCATTCGATAATGTTGATTGGAACAAGCTATTTATGTTTCTGAGGATGATAGGGATCAGATACCGAGAACGAAGAATTATCTACAACCTGTATAAAAATCAGTCTGCAGTGATAAGAATCGAGGGCTTTGAAAAAGAAGCAGCAATCCAGAAAGGAGTGAGGCAAGGCTGCAGTTTGTCCCCTCTCCTTTTCAATGTTTACATAGAACAGGCAGTAAAGGAAATCAAAGAGAAATTTGGAAAGGGAATCACAGTCCAAGGAGAGGAAATCAAAACCTTGAGATTTGCTGATGATATTGTTATTTTATCTGAGACTGCAGAAGATCTCGAGAAGTTGCTGAATGGTATGGATGAAGTCTTGGGTAAGGAGTACAAGATGAAAATAAATAAGTCCAAAACAAAAGTAATGGAGTGCAGTCGAACAAAGGCAGGTGATGTAGGAAATATTAGATTAGGAAACGAAGTCTTAAAGGAAGTAGATGAATATTATTACTTGGGTAGTAAAGTAACTAACGATGGCAGAAGTAAGGAGGACATAAAATGCAGACTAGCACAAGCAAGGAAGAGCTTTCTTAAGAAAAGAAATTTGCTCACTTCAAACATTGATATCGGAATTAGAAAGATGTTTTTGAAGACTTTTGTGTGGAGCGTGGCATTGTATGGAAGTGAAACATGGACGATAACTAGCTCAGAAAAAGAGAATAGAAGCTTTTGAAATGTGGTGTTACAGAAGAATGCTGAAGGCGAGATGGATAGATCGAATCACGAATGAAGAGATACTGAATCGAATTGGTGAGAGGAGATCGATTTGGCTAAATTTGACGAGAAGAAGAGATAGAATGATAGGACACATCTTAAGACACCCAGGACTTGTTCAGTTGGTTTTTGAAGGAAGTGTAGGTGGTAAGAACGGTAGGGGTAGACCAAGGTATGAATATGACAAACAGATTAGAGCAGATGTAGGATGCAATAGTTACGTAGAAATGAAAAGGTTAGCACAGGATAGGGTGGCATGGAGGGCTGCATCAAACCAGTCTATGGACTGATGACTCAAACACCATAGTATGTAGCTCTTTCTTGGGAATTAGGGTGTGCATTTTGTGGTATTTTGTGGATTTCCATTCATTATCATGTTAGGTCTAGATAATTCAATGAGTGGTTTGATTTCTGTGTGTACCGTTAGTGAAATGTTCATCATCCCAAAAAGTATCTAGACCAAAATAAGATTTTTATTACTTTTATTAATTTTGGAATTTTTCGATTTACCCAAATAAATCTGCCAAGATTCCCGAGGCCAGCAATCCCATAGGAAGCCCATGTTTCTGAAAAATATTGTTACTGAATCGAAAGTAGTTATTACAGAGGGCAAATTTTTAATATACAGTAGTTAGAAATTCTACGTTGTATTTCCATGGAACTTAATTTACTGTGTTGTTTCAAATTAATTTCTTCCAAAATTATAGCTTCTTGAACAGGAATTTTTGGGTACATATTAGTAATGTCTTATGAAATTAAAGAATGATCAGGCTGAATTTTTCCAGATAGCAGGTAGGAACACTCTTCGGAAGCAGCCCTGCCCAGGGAGTGGTGCCTCTGCCTATGAGAGTCCCAGAGCATACTGACCCGGTGTGTAGTAACTGGTACGGGTCCCCACTCATGGTTACAAGCTAAGACGTCAACGGAATCTACAGCGGAGAAGATGGGCTTCGGAACGGCGGAGATTGCGGAAGGGGCAGCCCAGTACTTGGGGAATAGTACGAGTGCACTATTCATCAGCAGCATTTGTTTCCCAAGTTCGGGGCTGCTGCAAGGGTGTCTGTTCCCCGTGTAAGAGGCGGCCTGAATAATTACGAGCAGTAGCTCAAAAATGCCTTTGGTAGTGGTGACCCTCTTCGTAACAATAACCTAACACGAGTGGTAGTAATCATAAGCCTCAGAAAAGGTTAAGGCGTACCCTGCTAAAAGTGACGCACAGTTCTTGTGCTGGGGGAGCTGTGAGAAGTGCGCAACCAGCGGTTAATATTGTGAAGGTGGCAATAATAAATGTTGTGACCCTGACAGGAAAATCAGAAGAGTTAATTGATTTTATGGAAAGAGAGTGAAGAGGAAGAGTAGAGGGTACACCGTATACTGGAGTGGAGGAGGTGAGGCAAAGAATGGAGTAGAAGTGATTGTTAACAATATCCTGGATGAAAATGTGGATAGGGTAGACTACGTTAGTGATAGAATAATCAGAGTACGACTGAGGACAGAAGAAGGGGTGAAAGATTTACTCCAAGTTTATGCACCCAAAACTGAAAACAGTGCAGAAAATATAGAGGAATTCTTGGAGACAGTTGAAGAAGTGAAGTGGAAGTGATAGTCATGGGAGACCCCAATGTGCAGGTTGGAAATGACAGAATTGGGAAGGAAGAAGTGATTGGTCCATTTAGATATGGAGAAAGAAACTGCAAGGGAGATAAGTTGATCGATTTTTGTGAGAGAAATGGATTGATTGTGGGTAACACTTGGTGTAGAAAGAAAAATAGTAGAAAGATCACCAAATATGGCTAGGGTGAAAGCAGTACAAAAACAGTTATTGATTATTTTTTGGCCGAGAAAATAAATCGTAAACAGTTGGTGGATGTAACGAACAGCACTACCAAGTGAGGCACTTGATGGAAACCATAGAGTAGTGGTAGCAAAACTGAAAATAGGTCAAATTGTGGGAGTAAAAGAAATAAGACAGAAGAAGATAAAAGTATGGAAATTAAAAGATGAAAGGACTCGGGAGAAATTTCAGGATGAATTAAAAGAGCACATCCCTATATCAGAAATAGAAAGTGTAGAAGAAGAATGGACCAAATTTAAGAACACATTTGTAAGCTGTGTGGCAGAACTTTGGTGAGAGTGAAGGAAAAGGAGACACGCTGATGGAATAGAAAGGTGAAGGAGATTGTTAAACAAAAGAAGACAGCATGGCAAGAATGAAATAGAGATAGGAAAGAAGGAAGTAAGTAAGGTAAAGTATCGGGAAATTAAAAGTAAGTGTAAAAAAAGTGGTAAATGAAGAAAAGAAAAAATGTTGGGAGAGATTCACACAAGAGTTGGAAAAGAATGTTGCATGGATTGATAAAATATAGAGGAAAAGAAAAATCTACACAAAACAAGTTATGGAAGAGAGTGGAAATGTAATAACAGACCCAGAGGAGATAAAGAATAGTTGGAAAGATTATTTTGATAAACTCGTGGATGTAAGAAATGATGCAGAAGAGAGTGTAGTAGTCACCTTTATTATTCTCTCACTAACATACTGAATGTCAGCGACTTCTCTTACACGAAACCAACACCATTCCTCATCTCTATCATTTCCATGCCAATACAGTGTATAATGTTTTCTTAATTTCTTCATTCCTTTCCCTCTCCATTTGGTTTCACTCAGCCCCAGTACCATTAATTTCCTCCTTTCCATGAGGTCCACTAGTTCTTCACCTTTTCCGTGTTAGTCTCCTCCAGGATTTTTGCAAGACTATCTATTATCAGGCCATAAACCATCATCCCTGACATGAGTCTGCTCATGTTGGCATCTTAATTTAGTTGATAAATACGTTCCGAGGCTCTTATGTGTTTTAAGAGCAACTACAAATAAGCTCTTTTACTGGCTTGCTACGCCTAACGTAATTGAGGATTTTCTTTCAGGGTTTACTCCCTTAGCCTTTGAGGATCCCTCCCCATCCCACAAGGCAGTGTCTGAAAGAAGGAAAAGCAACCGGTGTAGATGACATCCCAGCAGAATTACTGAAAAATTTAGGTATCAACATGAAAGACCAATTATTGAGAGTAATAAATGGATGCTACGAAAGAGGAATCGTGTCAGAAGACTTCACACAATGCAGAACCATTACCATACCTAAAATAGGAAGGGCAGCTGACTGCACCAATTATAGAACACTATCAATATTAACACATGCCTCCAAGATACAAATTAACATAGTTAAGAACAGAATAAAAAGAAAAGTAGATAAGTAGGTTGGAGAAGACGAATTTGGATTTAGAGAAGGTAAAGGAACAAGAGAAGCAATTCTGGCCTTACGCATGTTATTGGAGACAAGGATGGAAATGAATAGAATGACTTATCTTACCTTCATTGACTTAGAAAAAGCTTTTGACAATGTGAACTGGGAACTACTGTTTAGAACTATGAGGAAAATAGGACTGGACTGGAAGGATAGAAGAATGATTAATCAACTGTATCTGAACCAAAGCACAAAAAGTAATCATCAAAAAGGCCAGGATTGGGAAAGGAGTTAGACAAGGTTGTCCCCTATCACCATATTTATTTAGTATGTTCATTGAGGAAGCTATTCAGATCATGAAGGAGAAGTCAATGGTGAAAGGATACATTGTATCAGATTTGCAGATGATATCATATTAATTGCAGACTCAAAAAAAGAAATGAACAGAATGCTGAAAGTCCTCTCAGGCGCTCTTAAACTATGGAAATTAAAAGTAAACAAATGGAAAACGAAAGTAATGGTAGTACGAAAACATATGGAATAAATTAAAACCAATATAAAAATTGATGACGTCAGAATTGATCAGGTGAAACAATTCTCTTATCTTGGTAGTATGATAACATGCTTCCTGGAAGTAAAGAGAAGACTAGCGTTGGCAAAACAGGCATTTATGAGTAAGAAAAACATTTTAACCAGCACACACATGAATTTAGATGTCAGAAAATCCTTTGTAAAATCATTTGTATGGAGTACACTTCAGTATGGAAGTGAGAGTTGGAGTCTGGGTAAATTAGAAAGGAATCGACTTGAAGCTGCTGAAATTTGGATATGGCGGAAAATGACCAGAACGAGCTGGACAGAAAGAAAAAACAACCTGGAGGTCTTAAGGGAAGTTAAAGAAGAGAGAAGATTTTTAAACGAAATGGAAAACAGGAAATTAAAATTTATTGGACATGTCATCAGACACAATACTTTCATCACTAACATACTTGAAGGGAAAGTGCTGGGAAAGAAAGGGAGAGGAAGACCTAGGATGTGACAATTACATGGAACTGAAACAAACAGCCAATGAAAGAAAAGAGTGGTTGCATAGACAAGGCATTAGCCTTGGTCTGAAATGTTCCAAAGCACGGGACCACACCACATACATAACATCGCCACGTCGCATCTTTCCTTCTCGAAACAGGCGACACAACGTTTTGCTATCGGCTCATTTGGCAGGCTTTGGTGTTACCTTCCCAAGGAAAATGTTACCTTATCAGGCATGAAGGCAATTCTCTTCACTTACGCATCTTATAGATAACAGTTTCTTCTTTAGAACTGCTTTCAAGATCATCAGAATCCAACAACTCTTTTTACTTTTGTTATTTCTTCTTCACTTGAGAGCCTAAGTTGGGCACGTCTACTGCCCGAAGCCATGATTCCCCAATTTTTGAAATAATGTATTTTGATAATTACAACTTAAGGTCTGTTATATTTTACTCTGTAATCTCATAAGGCAGTAAGGGAATGATTCATATAAACAGAACACATGATAGACTGACACACTCATGTACCAGTATGCTTACAGACACAAGTGTGTTAAATATTTCATACATTTGATAACAATATATAGTTAACAAAAATGTCATGTCTCCACTGAATGATAATGGTACAATCTTACCTATCACATAGTTCTTAATCTTATAAAATACATAAAAATAACAATGATATCAATACAATGTAACCATGAAACCTCGATGCTGACTTAGTGATGTTATGAAAAAGCTTCCCCAAAGTCTTGATATGCCGTCAACCCACCGAGTCCTTGGAGCGGTCTAGTGGCAGCTGATGCGGCTTTCCGTCTAGTCTAGACTAGCTGAAGAGCAGCTGAAGAGAATAGTTTTTTATTAAGATGTAACATCAACACAGAAAAGTCCTTTTCAATTTTTTAAAATGAATAACTAAGAAAAACACACACCACATATGACCAAAAGTGTTGTATACTAACAGTTTTTTAACTTCTATTTAAGTGATTAGGAAATTGTTTTAAATTAGGTTAGAACACTGCCTCACGCATCTTTTTAAATTAGTTTTGTTTTAAGCACAACTAAGGTACTATTTTAAGCTGATTTTTTGAGAACGAGACAATTCTATGTAATTTCACGTAAGCAATGATATGTATGTGAGGAAAGCAACAGGAAACTACCTCACTCCTCATTTCCCTAGTACACCTCTTCAGTGATGCCTAGGCCATCTACAACAGCTGATGGCAGAGCTGTTGAGGATCCCACCAGCGGCATCGCTGACGGACTGAACGCACATACAATGATATGTAGCTGACGATGTTCCCAAGGAATGAAACTTGTTCTACAAATATATAGTGTCAAACAGGTGGAAGTTTACTTTCATTGAGTTAATGCCGGCGTAGTGGATCGGAAGTCTCAGATCCACTGCAATTAATTTGGATGTTACTGAGCTCGATAGCTGCAGTCGCTTAAGTGCGGCCAGTATCCAGTATTCGGGAGATAGTAGGTTCGAACCCCACTGTCGGCAGCCCTGAAAATGGTTTTCCGTGGTTTCCCATTTTCACACCAGGCAAATGCTGGGGCTGTACCTTAATTAAGGCCACGGCCGCTTCCTTCCCACTCCCAGACCTTCCCTGTCCCATCGTCGCCATAAGACCTATCTGTGTCGGCGCGACGTAAAGCAACTAGCAAAAAAAAAAAAAAGATGTTTCTTGTTAGTTAAAGAGAAAACTGATATTTTTAAGCATTATTTTAAGGTCTCTCTGAATTTTGTAGATAGGATCTTTCTTAATAATTTTAAATGTGTCGTCTAAAAAATATTGTTGAGTTTTATTTAAATACTAACAGTTACTCGTGGCTTTGCTCGCGAGGATTTCATGATTTGTTAAAAGTAATCACTCCTCGGTACTGTACGAAGACATTATTTGAAAATCCCTAAACTATAAAAGCTCAACCAAAAATTTGAGTTTCATTTAACCCAGAAACTCTTTGTAAACCATGTTTGTGGTAATGCCTTTTGGGGCTAAGATAAGGTTGCCATAATTTCGAAATCCAAAACTAGGAGAAAACTTACGGTCAGCATTATTGGTCAAAGAAAATGGAAATATGAGGAATAAGTAGTCCTCATGCCCCTAAGCTAAGGGAAATGTGCATTTAATTAATGATCCAGAGTTGAGGAAGGACTGCTTCATTAAGATAGCATTTATTACCAAAAATGAGAATATGCATTAAATTATTCAGTACACAAAGTTCCATTGTCATTATTTAAGCTTTTCTTATACCAATCGTATTTTTCAGAAACCTTGAACAGATGAAAGGAACTTTATCTGGTTCTCAATCAGTTATGAAATTCACTGCAACTTACATTTTTCATATTCTACTGTATTTGCAAAATTGCATTAACTGATTTTACTGTTAACCTATTCCTTTCTTCTGTCCATTGAGAATTCATGAGGGAAAACGCTCTCTCCACATTGGCGTTATGACTGGGAACGGAGAAATAACATTCCACAATTTTCAGCAACTCTGAATACTGGTCACTAGAAATACAATTATGAATGAAGAACACCCATTTCTTATGTGACATCAAATTCTTAAAACTTTCATCTTTGACCTCCCCCAAAACACACTTTAATTTCAGTACTTGTGTTTTCATGCATCCACTTGAATGTCTTTTCAACATTTTTCGAGTCAAAATTTTTAATATCAGGCAAGGGCTGATTTTATCAAGTAATCAATAATAGTTTGATAGAGAGACTTCCCTGCTGATATTGTGTAAGGTCTTTAACTTTAGACGTAACGAAAACACACTGTTTTCTCTCTCCTAAAATTTGCAGTATATTTTCTACCTCCAATCTTACCTCATTCACTGATATGCCTTCCCTCTCAATACTGCTAACTGCCCTCTGGAATGGATTCATTTGTGCATTCAAGAAGAGCAGATACATTTCACCAGCAGAATCAGAAAAGAATTTCTTGAGAAGGGAAGGACATGTATCAGGTGAAAGAAAGTAAGTCTTAAGTGCCTTCAACATGTGGATGAACCTCTCTATAGCAGGAAACATGGTGAGCCACCTGGTTCTTACATGTCTAAGTAGGTCCTTATGTGTCACATCAACAAATTCTGAAAATTATTTTAGCGATGCTACACGAACAGTATATATGGAGAAATAATTAAAAACCTTTATGATAATGCTCTCAATATCATGAGAGAGGACATCTGCACCAGTCTGAATTGCATTATGCAAAATATGAGCTGGACAACCTACTCCTAAAATTTCCCTATTCAGTTTATTCTGAAGTTTCTTGTACACATTGTTTTCTCCTTTTCTCGCAACACCCCCCAAAGTTAATATTTGTGTTATCTCCACCAAAAAGCAGATAATTTATCACTAAGCCCATGTTCTAAAATGGCACTGTATACACACTCTGTTATTGTACTAGAATTCTCACTGTCACATTCATTTAAATTTAACAATGTACTTTGGACACCTTTGTCATAATCAAAATACAGCACAAGAACAGGAAATATTTTCAAATACTTGCGGTTGCTAGCATCAGTGCTAATACCAACATAACTGGCCTTCGATAAACTATTCCTTGTTCTGTCTTCAATGAACGGTGATATCACATTATTAACGATGGCTTCTGTTTTAGTTTTGGTGCTGGAAAAGTTTACTAGCACTTTCGAGTCACTAAAAACCTGAGATATAATTTTTGAAGAGCAAGAACTGGAGTTGTGTGAATGATGGTGCTTGACACAGTGAAATGAAAATGTAGCTTCTGCTGCAGCTACTTTATTCCCATCTGCCTGTGTTTTGAAAAGCTGGTGAGCTGTTTGGAAGATAATGAACCCACTGCCATCTTATGTTTTTCGATTGCACAAGGTCTACCTCCATTGCTGATTGAAATGTTGGAACTGTGAAGAGGAAAAACGTATAACAGAATAATTTTTCTAGGAAAACAACGATGTAGCTGGGACGAGGCATCTCTTCATTTTGTCTGCGAAGAGGAGCCGTAGTGGCACGCCATATTCGTGCCGATGTGCGCTGGAATTCTAGCGTGTTGTTGGAAGTTATGTTGTATGAAGTGGAAATTATCTGTAATCGAGATGTTAATAGTATTAGTTGGTGTGTAAGAAAAGATCATGGTAAGTAATGAAGAGTAAATGTTATGTTACATACCTGATGTGTCGTTGAGAGGCAATTTATTGATGGATGTTGGTTGACTATGAAGGAGGCACAGTCAGTAATACGCACATGTGGTTGACTCTATAGTTACCGTATACATTCTAATTTCTCCACTGCAGTTCATAGCATAAGCAACTCCATTCTATTTCACTAGACCAGCAACAAAAAATCTGTAACTTCGTCCCGAGGTCCTTCATACATTCATTCACGAAATAATATCAATTTAAGTCTCATCGGCATCTCACACCGATGTTTTCACACATCATTCCAAGCTACAAGAAGTCAACTAAGAAAAAGCGAAGGATTCAACCTGCAACATATTCCCAGTAATACATTTACCTACAAATAACTGCCATCATTGTTGCCATTCAAATGCACTGTTTACTCAATAACACCCATTGAGTCTCCGTCCACGCTGACCAGTTCACCGTAACGAACCCGGTGCTTCAAACAGACGACTATACAACCTCATTTGGCTATGGAATATTTTCCCTGCCCCCTGTGATTATTAACTAAGATTAAACCACTCTGCATATTTCTGATAAGTCAATGCTACAATCATCTTCCAACGACTAAAGCAATGGGACACACTTGGTAATATACTTTTTTATATCCTTGCTCACCAAGCTGCTCTCTTGTAAATATGTATATAAACTGTAAATTCTCAACTGTTCAATTGGATAATGTAAATTTACTGTATAGTCACCAACCATTGGCAGTAATTTTTGTTAAAAACATTGACGCCGAGCACTATACCCTTTCCCCCGACTGTTATACTGTAAATAATTTTATAAACTTTAAAACTTCCTATGAGTGCATCAATTATTCTTCAGAGCACCACTACTGAACTCTGCTATAATTACCCAGTAATTTTAAGCATTGGTGCCGACTTCTTATTCTTTAAACTTATATTGTTTAACCATCACCATTGTACAAGAGTTTCTCGTACTTAATTTTCCCATTGTAATGTGTATTAATTTGTGCATGTTAAATACTAATCAGGTACCTGATTTTTGCCTTGAGGAGGTAATTTGACTGATGATGCCCTCAATGAAGGGTGAAACATGTCTCAAGCGGAATTAATAATAAATTCCTAAATGTAAAATTTATATTTATTGAATAGATGACAAAATAAACCATTTAGCATCCTACATCACCCCGTTTGACGGTACATACTTTATTATGAAAGAGTTGGCCATGCGGTTAGGGGCGCACAGCTGTGAGCTTGCATTTGGGAAATAGTGGGTTCAAACCCCACTGTCGGCAGCCCTGAAGATGGTTTTCCGTGGTTTCCCATTTTCACACCAGGCTGCTTCCTTTCCACTCCTAGCCCTTTCCTGTCCCACTGTTGCCATAAGACCTATCTGTGTCAGTGCAATGTAAAGTCAATAATTGTAAAAAAAATAAATGTACTTTATTCTTTGAGGATCTGAGAGAAATTTACAATATTGGTCCATGCACTTTACCTGCACTTTTTCTGACTCAGTGCTGGATGCATGAGTTGGTATCAGTTTTTATTCATCAGATAAAGCATGTGACAAACTGTTGGAGTTAGGAAGAAAATACATATGAACATTCTTGGTAAAAAACTTACTTTAAGTACCGGTACACCAAAGGTCAGCCCTGTGTTGCAGACCCTGGGTTCGATTTCCAGCTAGGATTTATACCCGGACCCGAGGGCAGGCGGCTCAAGGTACCTTCTGCCTACGCAATTACGATTGGGGAGTTATCCGCCGGTAATACGGCAGTCCTACACCGACCGTGTGTTGCCTCATAACCTGCAGAACTTTGAGCTAAGCAGTAGCCAGTACAGCTTTCATAAGGGTCCCTGATGCACAAGTTTTTCCTAACTGCTCTCTTCTTTTAACTGACCAGCCTGCGCCAAATTATTTCCATTCTTGGAGAAGATCAGTTCCCCAAAGAATGAAATCACATTGGTGGCAGAACTATAGAAGAAGCTCAGTGTGTCCATTGCCGTGTCTAAGTCCTGCCACCAACAATGCCAACTCCAACTCACCTGTATTTCAATAACATACGTCTATGGCATTATTTGAACTCCATTGTGTGCAAATCCACAGTATTCCACAAACAGGTGTCTGGCTCATATCTTTCCTTTTAGTTTAAAGCCGTGTAGTCGCTTCCTGCGAGCCTTGTTACGCTACTGCACCGCATCCCTCTGACATTTGCAGCTGAAGTCCCGCCACCAACAAACCCGACTAACATATTCTGTTTTTAACTCGCCTGTATTTTAATCAACCTTGTTACGTACAAACACGAATTAATTCATATAACAATTATGTAAGAATGGATTACATAAAAATGATGTTTAATTAACATGTTTTTAAGTTATATTTTGCCAGGATATAGAGAAATGTACGTATAAAACAGAATTACGCAGAACTGAGATCCGTATAAACCAGTCTCGACTCTATAGTCATTAAGTTGAGGCTACTGTACCACCAATCCACCAGCCCTGTTTCAAATACCGGAGTAGGTGAATATAAGAAGACAGTTCTACAAATACCAGAAAATAATAACCAACAGTACGATCCTATAGCTCATGAAGCGATTCTGTAACATTATTTGCTTGGTCAGTGGAGTTGTATGGTGGTGAAACTTGGACGATGAACTCCAACCCGACAGGTCTTACCGAGGCATTTGAGATGCGGTGTTGAAGGCATCTGTTTAAGCTCTCCTGGATGGATAAAATCACAAATGCAGTAGTACTCAATCAAGTCGGTGAAGGAAGAATACTTCTTAGACAACTGCACAAAAGTCTGCTAAAACACATAATGTAAGGCAGACCGGAGGGAAGAAACAAACAAGAAAGATGCCCTTCTCATCTGAAAACTCTTTTGTAGTACTCCTTCTTAAAAAATACATTTTTGGGATGGATATACTGTCCGGAAAGGTACCACCTATTTTTTCCTGTTGGGTAAGCTTCCTTATTACTGTATCTGACACAATAAAAAATGTTTTAAGTGCCTGTTAACAAATTCTCTGGGGAGGGAATAGCAACTAATTTGGACAATTTCTAACATAGATGATGCAGTTTCTTTGAGAAAAGATTCTAGCGGAATGTCTCTCACTACAGCAACCAGACTTTATAGTGTGCCACATTTTAATAATTGCTTTACGTCCCACATACTACTTTTACGGTTTTTGTAGACAACGAGGTGATGGAATTTTGTCCTGCACGAGTTCTTTTATGTGCCAGTAAATCTACCGACACGAGGCTGACGTATTCGAGTACCTTCAAATACCACTGCACTGAGCCAAGTAGGGGTCAGCCCGGTGTGCCATATTCTGAAAAACTAACCTGCAACATAGCATGGGTTAGATGAGAACATTGATTTTGGTGGGGCTCTCAAATAGGAAGATATCCCTTCCACTAACAGAATTAATATCTTTAAGCTACTCAGTTCTACCACCTACAGGTAAAGTAACGCGTAACTTGCCCTCGCCGTAAAAGGATATTTCAATTCTACCACACCCGGGTAGTACTATCGGTAGCATCAATCATAGTTACCCAGCGCGTAAATTATCGGCCACTTAGAGGGTCCAATAACACTTCACCTGCCAGGCAAATCTTGCAAGTTGAACAGTACTAGCTGGGCTGGAGTTTTTTTTTTTTTGGTAACATGAAACTTAATTTAGCTCAGTATGTTGATAAAAACATGATACACCGACCTCGATAGCTGCAGTCGCTTAAGTGCGGCCAGTATCCAGTATTCGGGAGATAGTGGGTTCGAACACCACTGTCGGCAGCCCTGAAGATGGTTTTCCGTGGTTTCCCATTTTCACACCAGGCAAATGCTGGGGCTGTACCTTAATTAAGGCCACAGCCGCTTCCTTCCCAACCTAGCCCTTTCCTGTCCCATTGTCGCCATAAGACCTATCTGTGTCGGTGCGACGTAAAGCAGATAACAAAGAAAATGATACTGTACGAGTGATCAGTATTGTATTGCTTCCCTTGAGTCGCTATAGCCACATCACTCTCTTGCAGAGACTCTCAATGTATCACATGCTATAAAGTTCATTAGGGTCCATATTGACAGTTGTTACAAGGAACAAAGTAAAATAATGTCCACCTATTCAATACATTAACATTAATGCTACATAAAACTAAATTTTATAAAAATCTGTTAAATTGTCATTAAACATTATTTTCACGGTACACTCAACTTTCGATTTACCGTAATCGGATCAACCGTGTTGTGGCCTAACCGCAATATCAAACCAGTGTTAGGAGTTACAGTAATACAGAATTACAAAGGGTCGGGTGTGTCACCGCCCCGCTCTCAGTCAGTGCAGTTCAGTTCAGGTCGCAACCAAACGGAAGAGTGTCATTTTCACGATTCAACAGAAGTTGGATGTTGTACAAAATATAGAACGACGTTCTACCGTTAAACAGGTGTGTGTCCAATATAACATTGGTGATTCTACCGTGCGGGATATTTTACACAACAAAGACAAACTTCTATCGTTTGCTTGTTCATCCGATGCAAACAGTCGTATGGCAAACCGAAGAACTATGAAAAAAATCTACGTTTGAGGAGCTTGACCAATGTATGATGGAGCGGTTTCACAGCAGCGAGCTCAAGGGACTCCAGGTATCGGAACCGATCTGTACGACTAAAGCGAAGTTTTTCTTCGAAGCTCTTGGGATGGAGGGCGATTTTGACGGTAATTTACACGCTTTCAACAGTGACATGGCATCCGTGATGTTAGTGTAAAAGGCGAGTTGTTAAGTGGAAATACAGAAGATGCTGAACAGTTTAATTCGGATTTTGAAAAATTTGTTCTGGATGAGGGTTTGGTTCCAGAACAAATTTACAATGCGGATCAGTCTGGCCTGTATCAGAAATGCCTACCAACCCGCACTCTTGCTTTCAAAGAGTAGCGTTGTGCACCAGGCTATAAAGCATCTAAAGAAACGATGACGATTATGACTTGCGCGAACGCAGCAGGCACTCATACATTACCTTTACTCGTCATTGGAAAAGCAAAAACCCTTGCTCTTTCAAAGGCCAAAATTTGTCTGTTGTGTATAGATGGAAGAGAAGGCCTGAAGGCCTTAATCTTGCCAGGTAAAATAAAACATTACTAAACCAAAAGACTGCTTGGATGAACAGTGAGATTTTTAAACTGTGGTTTGACAATAACTTCATCCCCAAAGTTCATAAATATTTAAAGTCAAATTAACTCTCGGAAAAAGTCGTTCTTTTGATAATGTGACCTCGCACCCAAATCAAACCATTTTAAAATCAGCAGATGGCAACATTTACGCAAAATTTTTGCTTCACAATGTCACTGGAATAATCCAGCTTATGGAGCAGGGCATACTATCTGCACTTAAAAGAAATTATCGGTCATCTCTTCTTCAAAACAGGATTGAAGAGGGCAATGATCTGAAAACTTTTCGGAAAGAATTTACAAATCTCAATGCTATTTATTAGATTCATTTGGCTTGGGAAAAAACAAAACCATTGACAACTGGAAAAATATCATCCCAGATATTTCTGAAGACTATGGATTTCTCAGATTTGATGAAGCTGATACAGTGACTGAAGCCGTAAAAACTGTCCTAGGTGGAGGGGAATTTGACGAAGACAGTGGTTCGATTGTGACCAGAATGACCACAGCTACGAAGAGCTGACAGACGAACAGATTGCTGACAAAGTAAAGGGCAGGGAGGAGTGATGAGGAGGGGGAAACTACTGCTCGCGCCACACAAGCACAGCAAACAGTTATGCACGGGGCTGGCTTGAAAAATGTTGAGTCATTGCTGGAGTACATCGGGCGCCAGGATGATGCTCTCAGCACTGAAAAACTTGTTTTCAGAAACTTGAGAAGCAAAATAAAGAAAAAGAGTTTCTTGGCACAAAGGCAGAAAATCATGACTTATTATTTTCAGAAAGTCTTATTAGGATCATTTTAACTGCAAAGTACGCCTGTTCTATTTTTTAATTTTTTGCGGGTTAACCATGTTTTTACTTATCGAGGAAAAATTAACCCTACATTATTCCGGTTAATCGAGTGTTGAGTGTACTAGTTTCAACCCTTTGGATCATCTTCAGCCAATAAAGTCAAATTGGTACATTAACAACATTGAAAATCAACAGATCTAAAAAGGAAAAAATTCTATAAAAAAAGATGAGTCCTTGATGAAAAATCTTGATAATAAGCATCACGTCCAGTTGTCACAAATATAATACATAATATAATGTTTGTTGCATTAGTAGCACCATGTGATATGTTGTGAAATCAATCTTGTCACTGATTAATATTAAACTTGTAGTGACAGTGAATAGCATACTTAAGAAATTGACAGAGGGGGATATCTATGTATAAAACCAATGAATGCAGTGACCCTGTAGTAGTTTGAACTGTCGATATGGATCATGTGTTTAAATCCAGAAACGATATCTGGAAAAAGAAAAGAAAAAAGGAAAGATAAACTGCTCTGTTGTAAAAGAAAAAAGTAAAAGGAGAAAAAGATATTGTATGTTATTTGAGACTTGCATATTGTATGGCAATCTTTTGAGAGGAAACTCTTCAGGGGTACAAAATCAAAACCTTAACTTTCCAATTTTAGATTTTCAGCTTTCAAACACCAGTTATAACTTGCTAACACTTGTGGAAGGCGCCCATTTCATAACAATGCGCACAGGTCCGAGGCCTCATTATACTGGATTTTTAAAATATCATAATTAGCTGTTGTATTAATCTACATTCATCTTGCTTAGTACGCTTCATTTTGATGCCACCATCAGTTGTTGCGGTTTCCCAGTAACTGCAATACCTTTGGTGGTGCTATTTGAGGATCCAACCAGCCTTTGACCTAACAGACAAATATTAATCTCCATACCTTTGTTCATATGTTCCTTTATTGATAATATATTTCATTCAAATGTTTAATTACAATATTGTATCTATTAGGAAAATGCTTTATATAATATATATGTGCTACTTATAGAAAGTGATGTTATGATTAAACATTACAATGGAATACCTTGAACATGGCCACAGATCTACTGTACGTAGAGGATCATGGAGACACAGAAGCCTGCAGACAGAATGCTCTAAGGCTGTGGTTATGGAACTTCTTGCTACTACTAGGGCTTTAACATGCTAGTAGCTAGTAGATGCTTTTGCGCTAGTTCTCGATAGTTGACTGGATACCAGTCTGAGCAAGTTCTTTACAAGGGATAAGAGTTCTCCGTATGTGTGGGACATCATTGGATGACCCTCCGGATCCCAAGATAGCGGATTCAAACACGACAGAGGTAGTTGGATTTTTGAAGGGCGGAAAAAAGTCTATTCGACACTCCATGTCATATGATGTCAGCATGTAAAAGATCTCTGGTGACACATTTGGTGTTTACCCGACAAAATTCATTAAATTTCAGCCATAGACGCCCAAGAAAGTTTGGTTTACTCAGTCTGCCATCTAGTGGGCCTAGAGTAAAACAGAACGTCGAAATTGACGAGCAGACAGCCAGATGGCATCAAATCGAAATGTCTGCACACGGTAGCTGAGGCCATACGATTATTACCATTGGACGACAACTCCAGCGTTGTACACAACCGGCATTAATCGTCCCTGTATTGACTGACCAATTGCAACAGGCATGGAACTCCATCCCACAAGCTGACACCCAGCATCTGTACGACACAATACATTCAACAGTCAGGCAATTACACCCGTTATTATTGGACCAGCATGGCATCTTTGCAATGGCTTTTCTCGCGTGGATATCAACCTGTAGTCTTGTACTTTTAATCAATTAAATGTGTTACCTCAAAAAATATACTGTCAAAATGTCCATATTCTACATTCCTTATTTCATGGTCTTTGGATATATTTTTTCCGCCAGTGTATATTTTAGATAATACTGTATAACGGACCTTATTACAAGGCACAGAAAAACATTCCATTTCAGCAGAAGAGAAACTTTCAGTATTACTGAGGTAAGGGAGTTGATGACATTAAAATACAATATATTTTATTTTCTATATTTTCTTTCATACTATACATAATCCTTTCAAAATGTTAAAATGCAAGTGGAATAAAATGAAATCAAATTGTCTTCATTTCTTAACTTTTTGCAATTCATGACTACCACTCTGCTGACAAGCTTCGACTGGTGCGAGGAAACAGACAGTGGACTGTTTCCCTCTCTTTACTGGCGCTATATAACACCAGCATGCACATGATAAAATAAGAATTTCAAACACTTAAACACTCAGCAATGTTTACAAAATGTAGCGCTAGCTCGTGCAGGCCTAAGGAATATGCACTGTATTATGGAAGCACATAAAAGACAGAGTTAAAAACAACAGCATGGAGTAAATTTAACTTTGAACTGAGATTAAATAAAAAGATGTGACCTAAGAGGCCTAACTGAGACTCAAACCTACGTACCCTCTAGACGTTAGGCTCCTTTAAACAACAGGCATCATGCTTTGACCATGCTACTATGGGAATGCTTTTCCAAATGCTGGCTTACAACTGGAGCATGAAAATTTAAACACTGATCTTGAGATTATAAGCCCAAATTGATTTTGATAAACCTCATGAAAGCTCGACATAAATCAGCTGATGCACATACACGAAAATAAGACCATCATACATCTGATGACGGACAGCACCCCAGTTGAAAGCGTGAAATGACTTAAAATCAGTCTAGCCAAACCCGTATATCAGTGTCTAGCTCCGGGTAGCTACCCTACACTCCCTGAGTGGTTTACGACAGATGGTCGAGAGTCGCACATCTGTGAGCACATGTTGGCGGCGGCTCGCTCCAGGTCAACGTATTCTTTAAAGTAATTCTCTTTTGTATATTACGTGTCCAATATATAGTATTCAAGTATTTGAAGTTAGATTATAAACCATAAACAAATAAAAATATTTTTAAAAACCGATACAGATGAATGCGTAATCCAAAAGTACTTACAATGTCCTGTGTCCTGCGCTGGCGCACGCGACCCAAACAACCTCAGCTAACGACATTTATATGGTCACTTTCTGGCCATTTTCCAGGAAACCAAAACATCCATGGATACATGTTTCAGACACATATGTAAGTTAGACAATTTTCTAAATTTTTCCTGCAGATGACATTTTATTGGATGAACCGAAGAAACAAAAACATGACTGCTTACAGAAAATTTCAATACATGATTTTACGGATTTAAGTTTACTTGTTCAGGTTTTTATTAATAATTATTTTTATTGGTTTATGAGGAAAACAGTTATACCGCTGAAATTGGCAGTCTTTCCTAAAGCAACACTGTATGAGCTAACATCAGGACCTCGTGCTGCGAAATCATGTGTTCACCAGTTGCTACATAACCCTGGCAACAGCAGAATTTCTCTGACCCGCCTAATTTGGTGGCCGCAACTATAGTTTACCCTCCATCTTTCACATCTGTCCTCTTACGAACAGAACGCCATATTCCTACTTTCACTCCAGCTTTTGTCCATTAACCTGAATCACCTATGTATAGCTAGTAAGTGATGAAAGGTGTAGATAACTTGCCTTCCACAAGAAATGAAGACAAATCCAACAGCAGCTGACATCCTCTGCTTGTTGGAAGAGAGGCTTAGCTTCTTAATACCAGTTTTGAACAATTTAGTAGAACTTCCAAAGAACTTCAAACACCTACAAGTTACATTTTGCTCTAAGAACACATAATAAATGTATTAAACACAATGTGTACAGATTGATTGTTTAGCATAATGGGAGACTGGCAGGGTGGTATAATGTAAATGCGCGTCCTCATCCTGAGGTGGTGCAGCTCTTTCCAGGCACACCTCCAATGGAGGTGAACTGTGTGTACCATTTTAACCACATACCAGCCCTCCTGCCAATTTTAAATTTCTGGCAGTACCGGGAATCGAACCCAAGCCTCCGAGGACGGCAGCTAATAATGATAACCATTAAGCTAAGGAGGTGGACAGGTGGTATAATGAGCGGCATTGTCCACAAAATTCGCTGGACACTCTTATAGATGTAATAGTGTAAACCATATATTGCTCCTCAGCTCGTAATTGACTGTCTTCCATCCCTCATTGATCATGGCTGGGCTATAGAAAAATTGTATCTATTTCTGCTGTTCTCTGTCGTCACTTTTTACTGGCTGGAGTAGGCATCAAGTTGCGAGATGTCATCGGGTCCTCTATAAAAGATGTATAGTCCCTGCCAGGTGGTATACGAGTCGAGTTAGGGCGAACTTTGAGATAGAGAGAGTTCTTTTATTATATCTGCCTTTGACTCTTTCTAAGGCTTTAAGATTTTTGTATTTCAGATACAGCCACGTTATTTCTATAGCATATGATGCCACAGGGACGACTTTCAGTCTGAACAGTGTCTATCGTGGCTTTTATAGCAGCAATAGTCCTGTCCTCAATATGCTTTGTGAAAGAGTGTTCTGTGACCTGTACGGTCACCCCTAAATATTTAAACGACCTGACTATTTCTAGTCTCTGGTTTCCACAGATGAGAGTGTTGCTTGCCCCTAGCTTTCCTCCTTTATAAGACTTCATGATCTTTGTTTTATTGTGGTTTATGTGCATGCCGTTATCATGAGACCATTGCTCTAGTTTGTTGAGCACTTCCTGTATTGATGTCCATTTGTTACTCGGTATGACCACTTCATCAGCATATCTTCACTCGTCACCTTTTGTACTACATCATGCATAACCACGTTGAACCATTATTGGGCTCAGGGGTCACCTTTGCGTGATATCTGCTGATTCTAGTAGGCTGTCGCTGATATTTATTACATTCTTCAAGAAATTTGTCTTCTGGACTTAGGATTACTTCAAGTTTCTGGTTGAGGATATTTCTATTTACTCCAACTAAGGCCTTCTTGTATTCTATGAAAGCTGCATAGGTTGACTTGTTGAGGCTGCAGTATATTCCATAAAATGATGCACTGCTTCTACTGTTGACCTCCCTGGTATAAAACTGTATTGTTTTATTGGCAAGGCCTCCATTAATCATTCAGATATTCTGTTTCAAACTACACTGGACATCATCTTAAAGGCAGCACATTCTGTGGCAATTCCCCGTACGAGTGTGGTGAATTTTGAGGTTCTTTGCATCTATACAGCATCTTTATTGTTGACCTTCTCCAGGCATTGGGAATGGTCTGAATTTCCAAACATTTGCTGTACAGAACGGTGTATGGGAGGGATTCCTTTATCAGTTATTCACCGGTCCTACTGCCTTGTGGATTTTGCTTCTTTGTACTACAGACCACACTTCTGCTTCAGTTATATAGGAGAAAGCTCCATTTCCTGGATGGAACCTTGTTATGTCATGTTTTGTGAGAATCATCCTCTGTAGTAGCTCTGAAAAGTGCTAGTTGCTTTACGTCGCACCGACACAGATAGGTCTTATGGCGACGATGGGACAGGAAAGGGCTAGGAGTGGGAAGGAAGCGACCATGGTCTTGATTAAGGTACAGCCCCAGCATTTGCCTGGTGTGAAAATGGGAAACCACGGAAAACCATATTCAGGGCTGCCGACAGTGGGGTTCGAACCTACTATCTCCCGAATACTGGATACTGGCCACACTTAAGCGACTGCAGCTATCGAGCTCGGTCTCTAAAAAATGAGCTTCCCAAATTTTGATTGGGATGCAAGTTGCAACTGTGGATTCTGCATGGCTTTGTTTCTGCTTCTGTTCCATCCTATGCAAGTACTCCTTTCTCTTCATTTGGAGCAATTTGACATACCTCAGTCCCTCATGAATGTATATGCTTCTTGGTTTTCTTGGTCTGATAGATTCTTGAATGCATTTAGATTTTGCAGTACCTTGTTCCTCACTGTGTAACTTTACATTGCGATGATGAGATAGGAGTGGGAAGGAAGCGATTGTGGCCTTACTTAAAAGTACAGCCCTGGTGTGAAAATGGGAAACCATGGAAAACCATCTTCAGGGCTGCCGAAGGTTGTGTTAGCTAGGAGGGATTCTTGAATGGTTTGTAGTGCTGTAATAATCTGCCCCACTCTATCTTTGTCTAGCATTTGGCCATTTGTTATTACTTCTAGCATTCTCGGACTCCTTTTTTTTTTATGACGTTGGTTCCTGGTCCGTGTTGTTCGGTATCTGGAATGCCGCTTTTACTGGGAGGCATTTTCTGATGTTAGCCCATGAGTTTTTACACAGTAAAAGATCTGGTCAATTGTACTGCTATGTAGTTGGGGATGATCTTCTTCCATCAATTCAACAAGAGTTCTGCTCTTGTAGTCTGGTTTATCCAAGTGTTCAAGGATGTTGACGATATATTTAATCACTTCTTCGACTGTAAATTGAGGCCAGATGTTATCTAGCAGAACTGTGACAGAGTCCTCCACTTGGTATACGGTACTTACTTGTTCTTCCACATTTTTAACAAATACTTGGTACTTCCTGAGGTAATGTAATAGTAGTATCATAGAGCTTCCAGGTATATCCCAGTAAAACTGAAAAGAGCTGGGTAGCTTCTCATATGGGGCATACAGCTTGTCCTCACATCACTATCTGCAACCCTCTGCATCTGCCCTTTGGATTCGTTAATTGTCATGGCAAACAAATGCAGATGAGGAATGAACAAAATCTCCTGCTCTCAATGTTACCGCCAGTCTTGACGCAAGTAAATGGGGATGAGGAGTATGGTTTAGTCTTATGGTATCCAACTAGAGAGCAAGGAGTAGAAAATCTTCAGAGTATTCTGAGTATTATAAACTCTAAAACAAATAATGTCAAATATTTCCTTTACAAGTGTTTTAAACCAGAAATAAGGAATGTTGAAACATCATTTTAATTATTCATGAGTTCTGTTTTTGGGCTTATGCCGTGTAAATAATTATAAAACACACTCAACGTTTCAAAAGGAACCTTGCCTTTCTTCATCAGGAGACAAAAGAGAAGAGAAACGACGTATTGATGGTTGCTAGGAGAAAGCAACAAGGAAGCTACAAATGGTGCCCAAAGATGTAAAGGGGACGCCATTTTAGCCCATGCTAGAGACAATGAATAGTGGCAGCAAAGCATTACTCTCTAATGGTTCTGATTATAGGTAGCCATGATTCACTGAGGTTGTAACCTGTATCGCGGTTGAAATTATCTGGATGTTTACGTATTTCAACCGCCTCCCTGATAATTCTTGGGCGATATTGCTTTATACGGGCAAGAACATCCACTTCTTGGAACAAGACATCATGACCAGGTGTTAGGGCATGGTCAGCAACAGCTGATTTATCAGGTTGGTCGAGTCTGATACATCTGGTATGTTCTTTGATGCGAGTACACACCGTTCTCGAAGTCTGCCCAATATAAACCTTGCCACAAGTACAGGGAACTCTGTAGATACCAGGTTGTTGTAATTTAGGCAAACTATCCTTAGTTGGTCGCAGGAGTTGCCTAATCTTAACTGATGTTCCAAAAACAGTTCGTACATGGTACCTACGTAAGATTTTAGCAATACGATCCGTCGTGTTATGTATGTAAGGTAGGTAAGCAGTTCCTTTTACATCTTTTTTCGTAACAGACGTCCGATTATGTGCTGACTTCAGAACCCTTGAGATCAAAGCTCTGCTGTAACCGTTGCTCTTAAAGGTGGTTCTCAAGGTGTTAATTTCCTCTTGTAGATCTGACGCTTCACAAATCCTCCTGGCCCTGGTAGTCAGAGTTGTAAGGATACCATGTTTTTGGGCAGGGTGATGGTGAGAATCTGCGTGGAGATATCTATTGGTGTGTGTGGGCTTACGATACACGCTGTGTCCTAGAGATCCATCCTCTTTCTTGGTGACGAGAACATCCAAAAAAGGTATCTTGCCGTCAGATTCCATTTCCAGGGTGAAACAAATGGAAGGGTGCTGGCGATTAAGGTGATCCAGAAAGTGACCAAGATTGTCTTCACCTTCCGTCCATACGATGAACGTATCATCCATAAATCGCCACCAGATCTTCGGTTTGCAAGGTGCCGACGACAAAGCTTTCTCTTCGAAGTTTTCCATGAAGAAATTGGCCACAACAGGAGAGAGAGGACTTCCCATGGCCACACCATCTGTCTGTTCATAATATTTCCCATTCCATAGAAAGTAGGAGGAGGTCATGCAGTGATAGAAAAGCCTTGCGATCTCTTCAGTAAAAATATCATTAATGAGAGACATAACACCATCAACAGGTACTCTCGTAAACAGAGACACCACGTCGAGACTCACCAAGATATCGCCTGGCTGAAGTGATATAGTTTTTAACTTCTCAATGAAGTGTGTGGAATCCTTAATATATGAAGGGGTGTTACCCAGGTGTGGTTGAAGAAGACTACCTAAATATTTCGAAAGGGCATATGTCGGGGAACCAATCGTACTGACAATAGGCCTAAGAAGAGATCGCAAGGCTTTTCTATCACTGCATGACCTCCTCCTACTTTCTATGGAATGGGAAATATTATGAACAGACAGATGGTGTGGCCATGGGAAGTCCTCTCTCTCCTGTTGTGGCCAATTTCTTCATGGAAAACTTCGAAGAGAAAGCTTTGTCGTCGGCACCTTGCAAACCGAAGATCTGGTGGCGATTTATGGATGATACGTTCATCGTATGGACGGAAGGTGAAGACAATCTTGGTCACTTTCTGGATCACCTTAATCGCCAGCACCCTTCCATTTGTTTCACCCTGGAAATGGAATCTGACGGCAAGATACCTTTTTTGGATGTTCTCGTCACCAAGAAAGAGGATGGATCTCTAGGACACAGCGTGTATCGTAAGCCCACACACACCAATAGATATCTCCACGCAGATTCTCACCATCACCCTGCCCAAAAACATGGTATCCTTACAACTCTGACTACCAGGGCCAGGAGGATTTGTGAAGCGTCAGATCTACAAGAGGAAATTAACACCTTGAGAACCACCTTTAAGAGCAACGGTTACAGCAGAGCTTTGATCTCAAGGGTTCTGAAGTCAGCACATAATCGGACGTCTGTTACGAAAAAAGATGTAAAAGGAACTGCTTACCTACCTTACATACATAACACGACGGATCGTATTGCTAAAATCTTACGTAGGTACCATGTACGAACTGTTTTTGGAACATCAGTTAAGATTAGGCAACTCCTGCGACCAACTAAGGATAGTTTGCCTAAATTACAACAACCTGGTATCTACAGAGTTCCCTGTACTTGTGGCAAGGTTTATATTGGGCAGACTTCGAGAACGGTGTGTACTCGCATCAAAGAACATACCAGATGTATCAGACTCGACCAACCTGATAAATCAGCTGTTGCTGACCATGCCCTAACACCTGGTCATGATGTCTTGTTCCAAGAAGTGGATGTTCTTGCCCGTATAAAGCAATATCGCCCAAGAATTATCAGGGAGGCGGTTGAAATACGTAAACATCCAGATAATTTCAACCGCGATACAGGTTACAACCTCAGTGAATCATGGCTACCTATAATCAGAACCATTAGAGAGTAATGCTTTGCTGCCACTATTCATTGTCTCTAGCATGGGCTAAAATGGCGTCCCCTTTACATCTTTGGGCACCATTTGTAGCTTCCTTGTTGCTTTCTCCTAGCAACCATCAATACGTCGTTTCTCTTCTCTTTTGTCTCCTGATGAAGAAAGGCAAGGTTCCTTTTGAAACGTTGAGTGTGTTTTATAATTATTTACACGGCATAAGCCCAAAAACAGAACTCATGAATAGTTACACGGGCCGTGAAAGTCTAAATGATAATATCATTTTAATTTCTAAATTAATGAATACAATGTTATCTCTTTAATATACTGTAATCCAAAATCCCAATACATGAGACATGAAGACACAAGACGGAAAGCTGCGGATTATGACAGAGCAAACTTACAGGAGGAGCCTAATATAACAAGCCAAGGAACTGAATAATTTCTTTCTAAGAGGCTTCTTTAAATATAGTGTCTCTTCTTGGGCAATTTCTAATTGAGGCTTATATGGGTTTTCTCATTTTCTCTGTACAGGAAAACCACTTCCAGATTTTTTTTTTTTTTTTTTTTTTGACTGATAGAAAATGTTTGAATTTTGAAATGAAGTGAGCTTTCCTGGGGAAGGGAATGTTCGAATTTATGGACCATTCCACTCTTCTACATACATGTAGCAGTTTGAGTCAATGAAGCTACGGGACTCACGACGTGCACAACGACAGTACATCGGAGGTGCAACGGTATAATGCAGACCGTCTGCCTACTTCGTATGGGACGAAGGCACCAAGTACAAACTCTGTTCATCTCTAGCGCAGACACCTGTGGCTTCAATGCAGTTTTTCTGTAAACGAGTGGCAATGCCGAGCTTCAATACAACACAGAGAGAACAGTTTCTATAAGGGCCTTCAAACATGAGCTGCATTTAGTTAAATCTGACCTCCCTAACAAAATGTAGCCTATATTTTAATTCCTACTAACAGTTGCTCACATGAATCTGTTCAACCCTTTTCCCACACTAACGGAACAAATAAAACACGTTATGCGCCCCCAGTCCTCAGAGAATATGAAAACAGGGACTGAAGGGGAGAGGGACCATCTATTTGATCTTCCTAGTCTTCTGAAACTCACCTGTCATTGTGTTTATCCAATTATGTATTCTTGATGATTCTGTGACTCGATAGAATGACTTAATAGAGCGAAATTGGTCCACATATTCAATACAAGGCTAATGCTAATGTGACTATATTCTCACAACAGTTACATTAACATCCCAATATTGACAATACAATAGTACTAGTTTCAGCTGCTTGGACCATTATCAGCTAAACACATTTAAAAATAGGCACAATACACATTTAAATACACAAGAACATCTAAAAATTAGGAAAACCCATTAAAACGGGACTGTGGTAAAAGATTTGATGACGCCAAGTTCATACGTTGCATAATGTAGTATGGCAGAAATGTGTTGAATAGCACAATGTAGTGTTGTTGTTGTTGTTGACACACTCCGCCACTGATGAAGGACTCCCTTGAGGCTGGGTGAGAGAGGGGGGGGGGGGGGGGGACATTTATTCTTTATTGATCTGTATCGACAGAATCAATCTCTTCTCGACCATGCGTCTCACATTAACATCCATAGATGTTCCCCTCAACTCAGTCTCAGATGTGTGTCACAATGTTAGAAAAGATCAAGAATATATTTTACAACATAGCCTATTCAACATTCTGCCATACTATATTATGCGACGTATGAACTTAGTGTCATCAAATCTTTTACCACAGTCTCAGTTTAATGTGTTCTCTTAATTTTTAGATGTTTTTGTGTAATGTGTCTATTTTTAAATGCGTATAGTTGACAATCGCCCAAGGGCTGAAACTAGTCCTATTGTAATGTCAATATTGGAATGATAATGTAACTATTGTGAGAATACAGTCGCATTAGCATTAGCCTTGTACGGAATAGGAGGGCCCATTTCACTCTATTAAGTATACACCTGCCAGAAATTTATATCATTCGAGAGAATGACCCAAAATGCTTAGAAAAGCCTGTTCCTGGACCATAAAAACAATAGATAAGACAGAAAGACTCATCAATTTTATTTATACTGATGTAACTAGCATCACTGAAAGCATATCAAAAATTCAGTTAAATTAAAAAATTAGTAATTGTTTGCATTTTCTCACTCAGTAGTAACTACTGAATTTCCTAATATACAGTTTTAATATTGTGGAAATCTGATGAAAATATGTCCAAGAGCCAACCCTGTGCAGCAATCATGACATGTTACAACCACCTCAAACAGAGCAGAGTGTACCTGTTTTAATTAAATCCTAACAGTCCTACTCCTAGTGGAGTGTTACCTCATTGGTGCAGTACAGTGAGAGTGATTATGTTTTAGCCTTCATTACAATATCTGCTTTGTAAATCCAAGAATGCTAAAATTTTAGTGGGGAATTAAATCAAATAAGAATTCAAGACCAAATCACATTATGCACTTCCCGACCGCGATGTGCGAGCGGATCTGCCAATGAACGTGAGAAGACTGATGAGCTTTTAGCTTCTGATGTAGCTGCGTCAATAAGAGAACGCAGACAAATCCACATTTTTGTTTACCTGAAACTGTAATTAAAAGTACATTTCAAAATACAAATTTTTGAAAACAAAAGTTCTTACACAACCAAACTACAACAAAACTATTCAGGCATATGAAAGTTTTTGTTTAGAAGTCCATGAATGAGTCAACCCATGAATAGCAACACATGTATAATTAAGATTTTTTTTTTCCCCTTCAAGTTTGAACTAGCAATCATTCTCACTACTCCAATGCTAGGTCCAGATAATTACATTTAAATACATACCACAGTACTTCAAACAATCTCCACGAGTCAACACACACAAGAAAAGTTGATGTGTCATTGTGTCTATCCTAGATTTTTTTTACAATTTGCTTTACATCACACCGGCACAGTAGGTCTTATGGAAATGGTGGGATAGGAAAGGCCAAGGAGTGGGAAGGAAGCAGCCGTGGCCTTAATTAAGGTACAGCCCCAGCATTTGCCTGATGTGAAAATGGGAAACCACAGAAAACCATCTTCTGGGCTGCCAACAGTGGGGTTCGAACCCACTATCTCCCGGATTCAAGCTCAAAGCTGCGTGCCCCTAACCGCACGGCCAGCTCGCTGATCTATCCTATCTTTCTAGGTAGTAACTTGAATACAGACCATCGAGCGGCGTTTCTACTCCCCAAGACCTAAGCAGCTGTACGGGAGGAGCCTGCACGTGTTCCACCTAGCATCAACAGCCAGTCTGAAATGCAGCTGTTTACACGGTGAGACAGTTATCATTGCAACGCCACGTTTTCGTACGTAAAAGTTATTTTAAGTACGAGTCGGCTCGACGGGGACGTGATGCATTTGTTCAGCAATTTCCTGGTGAAGTTCATGAGCACAGATTAACATAAACTACTGGCTCAGTGCTCACACAAACAGTTAGAACAGAAGAAAAGCTAGGTGACATTGGTGCGAATCTTGAACAGTCACCGAACAAATAACTGACAAAATTAGCACAACAAGTAGAGCTACAAGGCTGTTACAGGTTTACACGGGCCCATTGTTTAAAATCCAGCCACAAGAGAGAGGTAATGTGACCCACAGCTTGTGTTCTTTCCGGATGAGGCCTAGATTCATCTTAATGGTCATATCTCTCGCTATTGGTGTGCGGAACATCCTAATGGTGTTTATGAAGTCCCTCATTATGAAGGATGACACTTCCAGCATTTTTTATAAGGCAAGATTTTATATACGATTGTATCGACGCTTAAAGCAGGGCGTCCGCGTACGACGTAAATTGGGCTGAGGAAGATGCTGTGTGCTCGGTCTGGGTATATAACAGAGGCCCTGTAGTCATTCAATCTTTCCTTTCTCTTACTTACACTGATCTGCTGGCTTGAATTTCTCCCTTTGGTCTTTGTCCTGTGTTCCTATTCTTTGTGGTGGTATTGGGTAGATGCACAAGTTTGTGCGGTTCTTATATTTTATTGTATTTTACTGTCACTGTCATGCACTGTAACTCACAATCACCTCCACTCTCTATGACCTTCTGCCAACATTCAGATAGCAGTCGAATGCCTCGCCTGTAGAACTGTTTTGGTTTTGACTGGAAGAAGTCTGTTAGCCGTTGGTCAAGAGAAGCTTCGTCAGGAAAACACTGATTGTGGTTAGAAAAAGAGCATAAAAGATGGAATTCTGAGGGGGCAAGGTCAGGGTAATACTGAGGATGAGGTTCCCAGCCAAGTTCAGCAATTGCGCTGTATGCAGACGAGCGTTATCTTGGAGCAATAAGACTGGTTGTCATCTTTGTCTTTTGTTATCAATGGCAACGGCAAGCCGCCTTAGCTGGTCACTATACACAGCAGACGTAATAGTTACGTTTTTCGGAAGAAGTTCATGATGATGAAGAATGCCATCTTTGTTCCACCAAACACACGTTTTCCTGTGGATGGGCACTATCCTTAGCACGGAGAGTTGCTTTTTGTGATGGGCTTCTTCGTGTTGACATACAGGCACCATTTCTCGTCACCGGTGATGATGTTTGAAAGGAATGCTTCGTGCCTCTCACAAGCCAACCAGTGTCGAGCAAGCAATGAAGAACAGATGTTAACTCGCCGATTTCTCTTACTGTCACTTAGCACATACGGTACCCATATACCCAATTTCTGTACCTTACCCATCGAATGCAAATGGTGTACAACAGCCGACTGATCACATTCAAAAACTTGCGCCATTTCCCGCGTTGTCTGATGAGGATTCTCATGAAGCAACTCATTCAAGTGATTTTCATCAAAATCTGAAGGTCTTCCAGAATGTGGATCATCAGAGAAGTCAAACCTTCCTGCTCAAAAGCAGGAAAACCATTTTTGTGCTGCTGTTGTTTCAGCAATTGCTTCATTTCTGAACACTTCACAAATTGTTCTCGCAGCTCCTAAGCTGTTAAACTCAGAGTAAAATGTGTCGGAAAGGCTCACTTTTCTCAGCTTGACATTCCAAATCCATTTGTCTGAAATATACATAAATAATATGTTCACAATCAAGAAAACCTATGTTTCACAACACACAAAATCCAAACTCAGATAAAACAACGGAATAACGATAAGCAACCCCTTCACACTGCATTATTGCCAACCCAAAAGAATACCACACACCGAGCTTGATAGCTGCAGTCGCTTAAGTGCGGCCAGTATCCAGTAATCGGGAGATAGTGGGTTCAAACCCCACTGTCAACAGCCCTGAAAATGGTTTTTCGTGGTTTCCCATTTTCAGACCAGGCAAATGCTGAGGCTGTACCTTAATTAAGGCCACGGCCGCTTTCTTCCCATTCCTAGGCCTTTCCCATTCAATCGTCGCCATAAGACCTATCTGTGTCGGTGCGACGTAAAGCAAATAGCAAAAAAAGAATACCACACAAACTTAAGCATCGACCCTATACATATATCACACCCTCCCACTGTATTTATCCCTGATGTTGATGTTGATGTTGTTGTTGTGCCAGCTGTAAGCCTCTCCATAGAGGTAGCCAACACCTTAAAAGTCTCTTTACGGATGCCTCTTCTTTGGTTTGGGGGTGTTGCCTAAGATTTGGAATGAACCCTCTTTAGTGCAACATTGTAACAGTTAGGGACTGGCACACTCTCAGTTATTTATTAAGTTCTTGGGTTGCCCCTACTGTAATTTCAAATTTACATCAACCAATCATAGCCCAGGAAATTATTCTGGTTCCACCTTACTGAATACAAATCAGATTCTTAAAATCTTTTAACTTATTATTATTATTATTATTATTATTATTATTATTACTACTACTTCTTCTTCCTTATGCCCATTTGAAGTTGTTCGTTGGCCTGATGGTTTTCGCCAAAATCTGTGCACTGTGTTACACCTTGCGTTCAGTGGACCACTTCTTCTATGATGTCTGCCTTACTTTCTTCTAGCCAACTTTCTTTTGATTACATTAAATCATTTTTCAGTGAGTCTGTCGCTGTCCATTCTATAGATATGGTCATAGAATTTCAGGCATCTCTTGTGTACAGCATCAGTGAACCTGTCAGTTAATGAGTAGAGTAATTAATCCACATTAAATTTCTCTCGTGGGACCATAACTTTTCCGGAGAATTTTCCTTTCTTGCTTTTAAATTTCTATAATTTTAGAGTGACCTCCAAGGGATATGGTTTCTGAGGCATATAAAGCTTCCAGCAAAACAACTGTCTTGTAATGTCATCATTTTGTATTATGATTATTATTATTTACATATTGCACATATGTTTTGGGACATGTTTCTTCAACCAATACACAATGACAAAATAACTGATGCATGATTAAGAGAACTGTTTAAAAACATTGGACATTACACAAAAAGTCATACTACAGTAAGTTATTTGTTCATTACATTAAGAATCGTCTACAAAAAATGGCCTTCTTAGATTAAATTGTGCCAATAAAATATTGATTAGATGAAATAAAAACAAACAATAAAACTAGAAACTTCTAAAAGCTTTGGTCCAAACTTAAAATATAGAGATAACAGCCAACACAGGACAATGTAAATGTTATCATTTAACGTAATGTTTACATTGTTCGGTGTTGGCTGTTATCTCTATATTTTAAGTTTGGACCACAGATTTTAGAAGTTTCTGGTGAGTCTTAACATAAGAGCATAATAGATAAATTCCATCCAATGATTCGCAACAATTTTTGAGTGGACACTGCAATTAATGTACTCTGTTTACATTTGGAACTGCGAATGTGAGATTAATCAACTGCAAAGAAAGGTTTCTAGATGAGAAAGGAAAGAGCTACAACTAGCAATGGGGGCAGCCATTAACACCTCCCAAACGCAAGCTGTACCACGTAGCCAATTTGCTCGGTAATTCGTACTTCAATTCAAGCAAGATAAGTAATCCTTGATTACAACAACATTGGTTTATTTATCCATTCCCGAGGATATCATTTTAGAGAATTTGAAGGAACAGTAAAACAACATTATAGACCATCCCACAATCAATTATTAGGGCCTATACCATGTTGAAAAAGCTGAGATGGAACATTACATTCAATATACCTGAGTCTGGCGGAAGAGGTGATGTGGGGCTGTCTGGCATGAGGATCCCCTTCTGGACCAGTTCATCACGATTTGCCCTCACAGAAATCTTTCTTTCGAGTGCTGCAACATACCAATAATACCACTGTTAGCTTGTCAAATTCCCTTAGAACTTATTCAAGGGGAACAATTTGAAAGACTTACTGGTATATCTCATAACTATTTATAAGCTTGTGTATTGTCTTTAAATTCTTTTCAGTGAAAAATAAAATATTAGTAAAATGTTACTTTAAGGAGATTTTAAATGTTTGGACCCTCCCCCACTAAACAGTGTCACATAACTGAGAAGAAATCTATTAAAATGCTATTGATAAGTAGTCACAGAAGCAAATGCACAATAAGAACTTGATAAATACAATTTAAGGGCACTTACTTTATGTCTTTTAACCAACTTTGTTCTTCATTATACCTGAGTCTGGCAGAACTGTTTTCTTTTCTTAACTCTCACTTCTGGAAATGAATCATACTCTTTAGGGGAGCTTCACTATTAATGTTAGATCTGCAGTGCCAACCTGATGCTAAGTCAACATCATCAGACAGTTTGAAAACCTGCTGAAAATGATGCTAATCAGCATCAATGTCACCTCTGTTATGCCTGCTTTGCGGAAGCAGTTCTGAGAGCAAGAAAGGAATAATACGTACAACTCAACCTTCATATCCCAAGTATGTTATGAGTTAAAGACAATTGTGTTTAAATGCCATCTGAAGTTGAAGAAATTGAAGAAAGGAAGGAATGCAAGAAGATGGGATCTATACAAGTTGAAAGAAAAGAGTGTAAGGGACTGTTTCAAGGAACATGTTGCACAAGGACAAAGTGAAAAGGCTGAAGGAAACACAATAGAAGAAGAATGGACAGTCATGAAGAATGAGGTCTCTAGGGCTGCTGAAGAAATGATAGGAAGGAAGGAAAGATCAACTAAAAATCAATGGATAACTCAGGATATACTGGACCTGATTGATGAACGACGGAAGTTCAAGAATGCAAAAAAAATTAAGAGGGCAATAAAGAATACAGGCAACTAAAGAATGAAGTGGATAGAAAATGCAGGGCAGCTGAGGAAGAATGGCTGCAGGAGGAGTGCAATCATGTTGAAGGTTGTATGGTCATAAGGAAGGTAGATGCTGCATATAGGAAAATCAAGGAAACCTTAGGAGAAAGTAAATCTAGGTGTATGAATATTAAGAGCGCAGATGTGAAACTACTTCCATGGAAAGAAGACAAGGCAGAAAGAAGGCAGGAAATATCCAACAGTTATATCAAGGTAATGACGTAGATGATATGGTTCTGAAACAAGAAGAGGCTGTTCATGCTGATGGAATGGGTGACCCAATTTAGAGATCAGAATTCAACAGAGCTTTAAGAGACCTAAATAGGAACAAGGCACCCAGAATTAATAACATTCCCTCTGAATTACTGACTGCCTTAGGAGAAACCAGCGTGGCAAGGTTATTCCACTTAGTGTGTAAGATGTATGAGACAGGAGAAGTCCCATCCGATTTTCGGCAGAATGTTGTTTTACCCATTCCCAAGAAATCATTGCTGACAAGTGTGAAAACTACCGCACTATTAGTTTAGTATCTCATGCCTGCAAAATTTTAACACGTTATTTACAGACAAATGGAAAGACAAGTTAAAACTGAGCTGGAAGAAGATCAGTTTGGATTCAGAATAAATGCAGGAACATGTGAAGCAATCCTGACTTTACGTCTGATCTTAGAGGATCGAATAAAGAAGGACAAGGTCACATACATGGAGTTCGTAGATCTAGAAAAGGCATTCGATAATGTTGATTGGACCAAGCTATTTGAGATTCTTAAGGTGAATGGGATCAGATACCGAGAACAAAAATAAAGAATTATCTACAATCTGTATAAAAATCAGTCTGCAGTGATAAGAATCGAGGGCTTTGAAAAAGAAGCAGTAATCCAGAAAGGAGTGAGGCAAGGTTGCAGCTTTTCACCCCTCCTTTTCAGTGTTTATATAGAACAGGCAGTAAAGGAAATCAAAGAGGAATTTGGAAAGGGAATCACGATCCAAAGAGAGGAAATCGAAACCCTGAGATTTGCCGATGATATTATTTTATCTGAGACTGCAGAAGATCTGGAGAAGCTGCTGAATGGTATGTAAAGAGTCATGGGTAAAGAGTACAAGATGAAAATAAGTACGTCCAAAACGAAAGTAATGGAGTGCAGTCGAACGAAGTCAGGTGATGGGGGAATCATTAGATTAGGATATGAAGTCTTAAAGGAAGTAGATGAATATTGTTACTTGGGTAGTAAAATAACTAATGATGGTAGAATAAGGAGGACGTAAAATGCAGACTAGTACAAGCAAGGAAGGCCTTTCTTAAGAAAAGAAATTTGCTCACTTTGAACAATGCTAGGAATGAGAAAGATGTTTCTGAAGATTTTCATCTGGAGCGTGGCATTGTATGGAAGTGAAACATGGACGATAAGTAGCTCAGAAAGAAAGAGAATAGGACCTTTTGAAATGTGGTGTTACAGAAGAATGCTGAAGGCGAAATGGATAGATTGAATCACGAATGAGGAGATAATGAGTCGAATTGTGAGAGGAGATCGATTTGGCTAAATTTGACCAGAAGAAGAGATAAAATGGTAGGACACATCTTAAGACACCCAGGACTTGTGCAGTTGGTTTTTTAGGGAAGTCTAGGGGTAAGAACGGTGGGGGTAGACCAAGGTATGAATATGAGAGGCAGATCAGAAGAGATGTACGATGCAATAGTTACGTAGAAATGAAAAGGTTGCACAGGATAGGGTGCCATGGAGAGCTGCATCAAACCAGTCTAAGAACGGATGACTCAAACAACAACAACAACAACAACAACGTTTAAATCAATTACTTGGTACTATAACTCACAAATATCTCACGTGTAATATAATGCTGTTTGGCCGAAACTTGTAAAAACCTACATTCAATTTTCAGAACTATGTGTAACTATGTTATTGGTACTGTAGGTATAAACGAGTTTCAACTACTCCTCTAATTAAACACAACAATGTTTCAGGTACAGAGTATCCTAGACAAGTGAAGATAATGTTCTCTAAACAGTAAGAAGCAAGAGTTTGAGAGTAAACTGACTTCTTAACAATTATTTCTAGTTTACTACTATATTAGATTTTTAATTATTATCGAAGGTGAATAACACTCAGAACCAAGCATATGCCAATTGTAATTTACAATGAAAAAGATAAGTTTTATCACCAAAATAATCCCCTTAACATTGGAGAAAAGAACAAAATTTTTTTGAAAAGACAATGTAATAGACATGTTGTTCTACAAATTTACACAACTCTTGAAGAGAATGCAAAGATCACAATGGATACGCACCTTCACATAAATATAACATTTTTGAACGCAATTAACTTTAATGTCTCTGTTTCGGTTCATGTTGAGTTGCAATGGAACGTACTCAATTGTGCTTCATGCCCTGTTGACTTGTAGCAGTTAGCTTGCATTTGCGAGATTTTGCGTTCTAGATTGGTCCAAAGCCTTCGACCAGGTGTCACATCAGTGGCTTCTATTGAAACTACAGCAGCTCAGCATGGGAGCCAATTATCCTTCCAGTGTGTAGGGTTCAGAGGCACTCAATCACCGGCTGTTCCAGTAATATCTGGACTAATACAAGGTCTGTGTTCTCTATCCTCCAGGTGGTGTCTCGTCTTCAAACTCCCTTGCTCTAAAATCTGTTGATAAGGTGCGGTGTAAATAGCCTGAATATAAATGTAAATATATGAGAATGGGTAGGTCCAGAAATCCCGTCATGAATACCTAGTTATAAACTCCTTGGTATAACTATCTGTGACAATTTAAAGTGGAATATACAGTGTGAAGAGGCAACTAAAATGCTGGGGTTCCTATACAGGAATTTAAGGGGGTTAATCCACGAGCAATAAGGTTAGCTTACCTTTGCATGGTTCAGCCTGTACTGACAAATGGTTTACCTGCTTTGCATCCTACAACAGCGGAGAACATGAGTGAGCTGCAGGGAGTAAAATGCTGCGCCAAAAGGCTAATTAACCATCACTCCCCCTCCCATCCAGTAAGACAAAAGCCAAACAAACTGACCTGAAATTCCAAAAACAGCTTACACAGCTACAGATCTGAAAATCATGGGAATAGAACCAGATTTTGGGTGGTTAGGCCATGTGCGGTTACAGAGTTTCGCCCAAACGTGCCATTTGGGCTCATCAGTTGGATTGACACACCCCTCAAGACTGATTAGCAGTGGCAGACCAACTGCGTGGTCCTGCCATGTTAGCAAACAGGGATTGCTAACCTGCTAAAGCAGAAGTGAATTCTCCATTTTCAAAAATATGTACTCCCCATGGAGATACAATTCCAAAAATGGCTTGGTGCATGTCAAGCTAACCGACGAGTCCAAACGGCACGTCTAGGCGAAACTCTGCTAACGCACACGGCCTAACTGCCCAAAAGCTGCTTCTATTCCCATGATTTTAAACTGACCTGATCTTTCTCCGGAAATACATCTCTGCCTCTATAGAAATCTATCCCTTCCAACGTCTATCGCTTGTGTATCGCTCAGCTCAGAGAGGCAAAGTAGTTACCCTTTGTCTGCCTTTCGCCCTTACCTCTGCCTTTCAGAAGGGTGTTCCACAAAACTATGGAACTCACTGTCAGGGGATGTCAAGAACTTGCCTCTTCTAAAATTTCAGATGTACATAAAGAAAAAGTAATGGAATTTAATGGAACTGCTACATGTGTCTGAGTGTGGGGGTGAACGAGTAAATGACAGATTGGTAGAGTGAAAGGAAGCATGCAACCACAGGAGTGATTGTCACCCAAATATCGATAGACAGAAGGAAGGAGCAGTAAGATATTAAGCACATATGTATATCTTGCACGGTGTGATTTAAGTACAGTATTTTGTAAACTATGTAAATAATATCTCATCTTTAGATAGGCCTAGGGAACATTTTATATGTACATGGAGGCTCACCCCTTTTTCTCTAGACCTTCCATATGTCTGAAGGGAATCATGGTAAATAAGTAATACTAATACTAACGCCATCATCGGCAACCCTGAAAATGGTTCTCCGTGGTTTTTCAATTTCACACCAGGCAAATGCTGGGGTTGTACCTTAATTAAGGCCATTGCCGCTTCCTTCCCACTCCTAAGTTAGCCCTTTCCTATCCCATGTCAGCGATATCCACGGTGGTATTGCTTGTGGATATTAAAATTGCAATTTTCACTAAATGGATGACAAACCAATCACAACACCATGAGTGTGATGAGCTGTTCCGCTGAAGTCTATTGCTCACGAATAAATCCACTTCCATACATAGTTTACAATGGCAGAATCTTTTTGTTCTAATACCTTCCTCAACAAATCACCCAAATGTTCGTATAGGCCCTACCTTACGACATACAAAAGAGTGGGACCAAAATAATTATATTCACATAATTTTCTATTATCTATACATTGCTGGAACTCATCTTGCAAATTGAGTGTTCATTGGTGTTAATTGGTGTTCATTGTGCCAAACATCTAGCACAATATCATGGATCATCACTTAAGAGGCATCGACAATCTTGACTATGATTAATTTGTTTGAAAATATGCTACAATATATATATAAAAGACATTACCCAGGAATATCATTAGATCAAACACCTTTATTTGTATGAGCCGTGGCTATCACTGCCTTATTTCTCCTTCTTTCTCTACCTGTAAATGCAGCAGATGTTACTGTGATTCTCTCTGGATGGTTTTTGTTACAAAGGAAGGAAAGTTTCCTTGACATTTCCATAATCTAATAAATCAGTGTAGAAAATCACCAAGAATACAGCAGTTCTCAGTTGCTTTAAAAAAAAAAAAAACCTTTCACAAGATCTTCTAAATAGGATTTAGTTGTACAGTAACAACATCAGGATTGAGATTTCAAATTTTACCGGCCTCATAAGTCACAGAGAGAATTTGCCTCTTTAACTAGACAGATGTCTATCATATCTCAGCATGGTATTGCCTGTTCCTCGCAAATAGAATTCACCTCCCATATAGATACAAACTCTGTGGACATCCCTGTACTCTTTCTTCCTTCCTTTGAGCAACTGGACACCACTCAAAAACAGAAGGTACTTCTGGTTTAAAGAAAAACCTCACTATAAAAAACATTGTTTTAATTTGGTATATCATTGTTCCAGATAACAATCACGTTCCATATTTTTAAATGCTGTCTTGTGCATGGAATGTTTGCATTCAACCACAGGATCGTGGAGGTGAGGTGAGGTGAGGTGAGGTGAGGTGAGGTGAGGTGAGGTGAGGTGAGAGATGCAAGCCAACTGAATCCAAAATGCCTGTATAAAGTCGCAACCCATTGGAACCGAGGGTTTTTTGGTTTTTTTTTTTGTTCTTTTTGCTTTACGTCGCACCGACACAGATAGGTCTTATGGCGACGATGGGACAGGAAAGGGCTAGGAGTGGGAAGGAAGCAGCCGTGGCCTTAATTAAGGTACAGCCTCGGCATTTGCCTGGTGTGAAAATGGGAAACAACGGAAAACCATTATCAGGGCTGCCGACAGTGGGGTTCGAACCTACTATCTCCCGAATACTGGATACTGGCCGCACTTAAGCGACTGCAGCTATCGAGCTCGGTACGAACTAAGTTTAAGGGAGAAAGATGTTTCTGTGTTCGCCTACAGATTTACTAGTACATAAATGGAACAAACATAAAGAAAAATTCTCCGTTATCTACGTATATGTACAGAGAGAATTAAAAGTATTCTGACACCGCAAGCTTCTTGGGGCATTTACTCATGCAGTCACATTACACACATGTAAACTTGAATACATACATACATACATACATACATACATACATAATCATTATAGACTGTTACGCCTTTCAGCGTTCAGTCTGCAAGCCTGTGTGAATTTAATAAATGTCACCACAATCCTCTATTTCCAACTAATGCTGTGGCCTCATTTAGTTCTATACCTCTCATCTTTAAATTGTTAGAAACTAAGTCTAACCATCGTGGTCTTGGTCTACCTCTATTTCTCTTACCCTCCATAACAGAGTCTATTATTCTCCCAAGAAAACTATCCTCCTCCATTCGCCTCGCACGACCCTACCACCAAAGCCGGTTTATGCATACAGCTTCATCCACCAAGTTCATTCCTAAATTAGCCTTTATCTCCTCATTCCGAGTACCCTCCTGCCATTGTTCCCACCTGTTTGTACCAGCAATCATTCTCGCTACTTTCATGTCTGCTATTTCTAACTTATGAATAAGATATCCTGAGTCCACCCAGCTTTTGCTCCCGTAAAGCAAAGTTGGCCTGAAAACAGACAGTAGTTTTGTCTGGGAGCTGACTTCCTTCTTACAGAATACTGTTGATCGCAACTGCGAGCTCACTGCATTAGCTTTACGACACCTTGATTCAATCTCACTATATTACCATCCTGAAAGAACACACAACCCAAATACTTGAAATTATCGACCTGTTCTAGCTTTGTATCACCAATCTCACATTCAATTCTGTTGAATTTCTTACCTACTAACATCAATTTAGTCTTCGAAAGGCTAATTTTCATACCATACCCATTGCACCTACTTTCAAGTTCCAAGATATTACACTGCAGGCTTTCGGCACAATCTGCCATTAAGACCAAGTCGTCAGCATAGGCCAGACTGCTTACTACATTTCCACCTAACTGAATCTCTCCCTGCCATTTTATACCTTTCAGCAGATGATCCATGTAAACTACGAACAGCAAAGGTGAAAGGTGTAAGTACCCTGAACCAAGAACTCATTCTACCATCAATTCTCACTGAAGCCCAATTGTCAACATAAATGCCTTTGATTGATTTTAATAATCTACCTTTAATTCCATAGTCCCCCAGTATAGCGAACATCTTTTCCCTCGGTACCCTGTCACATGCTTTCTCTAGATCTACGAAACAAACACAACTGCTTATTCCTCTCGTAGCATTTTTCAGTTACCTGGCGCATACTGAAAATCTGATCCTGACAGCCTCTCTGTGGTCTGAAACCACACTGGTTTTCATCCAACTTCCTCTCAACGACTGATCGCACCCTCCCTTCCAAGATGTCAGTGAATACTTTGCCTGGTATACTAATCAAGAGATACCTCGATAGTTGTTGCAATCCTTCCTATTCCCTTGCTTATAGATAGGTGCAATTACTGAAGGTACCTTACCAACACTCCACGCTAATTTTACTAGTCTATGAAGCCATTTCATTCCTACCTTCCCACTCTATTTCATCATTTCAGGTCTAATTTCATCTATTCCTGCTGCCTTATGACAATGGAGTTTATTTACCATCCTGTCCACTTCCTCAAGCGTAATTTCACCAACATCATTTTCCTCCTCCCCATGAGCTTGGCTTTTCGCAACACCACCAGAAAGATTTCCTCTTACGTTGAGAAGCTGTTCAAAATATTCCCTCCACTTCTCCAGTGATTCCCTGGGAAGTTCACCTGAATTACTCAAAACACTGTTCATTTCCTTTTCCCCTCCCTTCCTAAGATTCTTTATTACTATCCAGAAAGGTTTCCCCTGATGCTTGACCTAGTCTTTCCAGGTTATTACCAAAATCTTCCCAAGACTTCTTTTTGGATTCAACAACTTTTTTTTCGCTTTGTTTCCTCCACCTACGTACAATTCCCTGTCTGTCTCAGCCCTTGTTTGGAGCCATTTCTGATAAGCCTTCTTTTTACGTTTACAAGCTGATCTCACTTCATCAGTCCACCAAGATGTTCGCCTTTTCCCATCTTTACACACAGTTGTTCCTAGGCATTCCCTTGCTGTTTCTACTACAGTATCCCTGTATGCCACCCATTCACTTTCTACATCCTGAACCTGCTTACTATCTACTGTTTGAAACTTCTCACTAATCATATCCATGTACTTCTGTCTAAATTCCTCGTCCTGGAGATTTTCTACCCTTATCCGTTTGCGGACAGATTTCACTTTCTCTATCCTAGGCCTAGAGATACGTAGTTCACTACAGATCAGATAGTGGTATGTATCATCGAAAAATCCCTGGAAAACTCGTACATTCCTAACAGATTTCCTGAATTCGAAGTCGGTTAAGATATAGTCTATTATGGATCTGGTACCCCTAGCCTCCCATGTGTAGCGGTGAATAGCCTTATGCTTGAAGAATGTATTTGCAACTGCTAAACCCATACTAGCACAGAAGTCCAGCAAACGCTTCCCATTCCCATTAGCTTCCGTATCTTCCCCACATTTACCAATCACCCTTTCGTATCCTTCAGTTCTATTCCCAACTCTCGCATTGAAATCGCCCATTAGCACTATTCTATCCTTGCTGTTGACCCTGACCACGATGTCACTCAATGCTTCATAAAACTTGTCAACTTCATCCTCATCTGCACCCTCACATGGTGAATACACTGAGACAATTCTCATCTTAATTCCTCCAACTGCCAAATCTACCCACATCATTCACTCATTTACATGCCTAACAGAATTATGTTGCATGCAATGGTATTCCTGATAAAGAGCCCTAAACCATACTCTGCCCTTCCCTTTTTAACACCCGTCAAGTACACTTTATAATCTCCTATCTCTTCCTCGTTATCTCCCCTTACCCAAACATCACTTACTCCTAGCACATCGAGATGCATTCACTTTGCTGACTCAGCCAGTTCTACTTTCTTTCTTCCATAAGCCCCATTAATATTGATAGCTCCCCATCGAATTCCAATTCGTTCGCCAAGTTGTTTTCAAGGAATCCCTCACCTGTCAAATGGGAGTGAAACTCCGTTACTCCCATAGGTCCGAGGCTTGCTTAAAATGTTCTGAGCTTGGTAAATTCACGAAGCAGGATGCTACCCTACTTACACATAGCCCAAGTGAGGATCTCTCCTCTAACGGGTTATGGACCACTGGTAGATTGTGTAGTCCTAGCCACCTGAGCACAAGGAGGGCTATGACTCAGAATATGTCCAAGATGCCCACTCCCATTCTACAGCAACTGGTATCCCGACTCTCAGGACCACTTACTATGCCACTCAGCCGTTGCCCATGGTTCACGATCTAGGATGTGACTACAGTAACCCACACCATGAACCATACTTGAATACATAATCATACAAAATATTGGGCATTTATACTTTTTTTTTTGCAAGTTGTTTTACGTCGCACCGACACAGATAGGTCTTATGGTGACGATGGGGCAGGAAGGGGCTAGGAGTGGGAAGGAAGCAGCCGTGGCCTTAAGGTACAGCCCCAGCGTTTGCCTGGTGTAAAAATGGGAAACCACGAAAAACCATCTTCAGCGGTGCCGACAGTGGGGTTTGAACCTACTATCTCCCGAATACTGGATACTGACCGCACTTAAGCGACTGCAGCTATCGAGCTCAGTATTTATACCTTCACAAATCACTGATGAAGGTAAGGAAATCATAAATAACATTACAAACAATAGGTAAATAAATAAAGGTTCCTTTCTCACGCATCAAAAGTATTCAGACACTGAGTGTTACAGACAAAAACACAAAATTTATCCTACAACACTGTTATTTCTTGGATATCATTTAGCTTTGCTTATCACTTTCAATCTGCATTGTGTGGAATTCATGTAATATGCGGTTAATATCAGAGGTATTAGTTGCCATTCAGATAGCAAAGGATGTTTTAGATAATTTTCAAAAGGCTCCATACATGCTCAGGGGACTGGTGTGGAGTGTTGTACAACAGATCCTATCGTCACTGCAATGGTTGGTAGTTCAGGTACATTCCCCACACTGAATGCACTTGTGCAGCCAGGTGGAGGCTCATTTTCCATCTAAACCAAACACGGTGAATCAGTTCATATCACCTTTTTACAAAATTCGTCAGTCTTATCTTGATATTTCAAAGCTATTCCAGTAACTTTTCCCTGTTCATTTCAATCACCCAGAACCATGGTACCCTTCACGATTACAAACACGCCGCACTGTGACACCGGTGTTCTGAACTTCGGAGCACTGAGACGGGGGTTTTCTTGAGAGAAAGCTGGATAACTGGATTATCGTATGTTGGGAGGACTGCGGCTGTCCCGTTCTTGGTCTGTTTTGGACGGATATGTCCCTACCAAATTTGTCTATTACATCATAAATACACTGGCAGACAAAAGAAAGTGGATCGCTTCATAAAAACGAAATCGCAATTGTTAAACACCTGCAATTGGAGGAAATTGTTCCAATAATTACATTAAGGCAGTTTATAATATGTATTCTGCAGTTCTGGAGATGAATATGATGTTTAGAGATCATAAATAAACTTAAGGAGCCACTTTCACCCTAAAGTGCTAGACAGTCAATTTTATTGCATCAACCATATGACCTTGCCTCAGTGGGAAGCCTTGCACGTCCCAATGAGACAGATAGCCAAGCCGCAGGTGCAACCATATTGGATCGGTATCTGTCGAGAGACCAGACTAACGAATGTTTCACCGAAAGAGGGGTAGCAGCCTTTCGGAAGTTACAAGTGCGGCAGTCTAGATGATTGACTGATATGGCCTTGTAATAATACTCAACATGGCTTAGCTGTGTTGATATTGCTACACGGCTGAAAGCAACGGGAAACTACAGCCGTAACTAACTCCTGAGGACATGCAGCTCTCTCTGTATGAATGATATACTGTTGATGGTTTCCTCCCAGCTAAAATATTCCAGAGGTAAAATAGTCCCCCATTCGGATTTCCGGGTGGGGACTACAGAGAGGTGGCAATCAGCAGGAAGATGGATACTGACATTCTGCAAGTCGGAGCGTGGAATGTTAGAAGTTTGAATCATTGTGGTAGGCTAGAGAATCTGAAAAGGGAGATAGATAGACTAAAGTTAGATGTAGTTGGTATATGTGAAGTACGTTGGCAGGAAGAGCAGGATTTTTGGTCTAGCGACTACAGAATTATCAACACAAAATCAAACTAAGGAAAATGCAGGAGTTGGTTTAATAATGAATAAGAAAACAGGGCAGCGGGTAAGCTACTATGACCAGCATAGTGAAAGGATTATTGTTGTCAAGATAGACACCAGACAATGCCCACTACAATAGTGCAGGTCTATATGCCTACTAGCTCAGCGGATGATTAGGAAATCGAAAGATTATATAAGGAGATAGAAGATTTCATACAATATTTAAAAGGTGAGATGAGAATCTAATTGTAATGGCATAGGCCAAGGAAAAGAAGATAATGCAGTAGGACAACTTGGATTGGAACAAAGGAACGAAAGAGGAAGTATGCTGGTTGAATTCTGCACAAATCACAATTTAGTCCTTGCTAATACTTGGTTCAAACACCATAAATGAAGACTGTACACATGGACGAGACCTGGAGACACTGAAAGGTATCAAATACACTTCATTATGATTAGGCAGATATTCAGAAACCAGGTGTTGGATTGCAAAACTTTCCCAGGAGCAGACGTGGACTCTGATCACAACTTGTTCGTCATGAAATGCCATCTGAAGTTGAAGAAACTAAAGAAGGGAAGGAATCCAGTGAGATGGTATCTAGACAAGTTGAAAGAAAATAGAGTGAAGGATTGTTTCAATGAACATGTTGCACAAGGACTAAATGAGAAGGCTGAAGGAAATACAGTAGAAGAAGAATGGACAGTCATGAAGAATGAGGTCAGTAGGGCTGCTGAAGAAATTATAGGAAGGAAGGAAGGAAAGATCAACTAAGAATCAATGGATAACTCAGGATATACTGGACCAGATTGATGAACGATTGAAGTTCAAGAATGCAAAAAAAATGAAGAGGGCAGAAAAGAATACAGGCAACTAAAGAATGAAGTGGATAGAAAGTGCAAGGCAGCTAAGGAAGAATGGCTGAAGGAGAAGTGCAAGGATGTTGAAGGTTGTATGGTCCTAGGAAAGGTAGATGCTGCACACAGGAAAGTCAAGGAAACCTTTGGAGAAAGGAAAACTAGGTGTATGAATATTAAGAGCTCAGATGGAAAACCAATTCTAGGGAAAGAAGACAAGGCAGAAAGATTGCAGGAAGATATCCAACAGTTTTATCAAAATAAGGACGTAGATGATTTGGTTCTGGAACAAGAAGAGGCTGTTCATGCTGATGGAATGGGTGACCCAATTTTGAGGTCAGAATTCAACAGAGCTATGAGAGACCTAAATAGGAACAAGGCATGGGAATTGAGGACATTCCCTCTGAACTACTGACTGCCTTAGGAGAAACCAGCGTGGCAAAGTTATTTCATTTAGTGTGTAAGATGTATGGGACAGGAGAAGTCCCATCCAATTTTTGGCAGAATGTTATTATACCTATTCCCAAGAAAGCCGGTGCTGACAGGTGTGAAAACTACCGCACCATTAGTTTAGTATCTCACACCTGCAAAATTCTAACACCTATTATTTACAGAAGAATGGAAAGACAAGTTGAAACTGAGTTGGGAGAAGATCAATTTGGCTTCAGAGGAAATGTGGGAACACGTGAAGCAATCCTGACTTTACGTCTGATTTTAGAGGATTGAATCAAGAAGGACAAGCCTACATACCTGGCGTTCGTAGACCCAGAGAAGGCATTTGATAATGTTGATTGGACCAAGTTATTTGAGATTCTGAAGGTGATCAGGATCAGGTACCGAGAAAGAAGAATTATCTACAATCTATATAAAAATTAATCTGCAGTGATAAGAATCAAGGGCTTCGAGAAAGAGGCATCAATCCAGAAAGGGGTAAGGCAAGGCTGAAGTTGGTCCCCCCTCCTTTTCAGTGTTTATATAGAACAGGCAGTAAAGGAAATCAAAGAAGAATTTGGAAAGGAAATCACAATCCATGGAGAGGAAATCAAAACCTTGAGATTTGCCGATGATATTATTGTTGTTTCATCTGAGACTGCAAAAGATCTGGAGCAGTTGCTGAGTGGTATGGACGGAGTCTTGGGTGAGTGCAATTGTAAGAAGTCAGGTGATGCAGGAAATATGAGATTTTTGAGGGTAAGAACGGTAGGGGTAGACCAAGGTATGAATATGACAAGCAGATTAGAGCAGATATAGGATGCAGCAGTTATGTAAAAATGAAAAGGTTGGCACAGAATAGGGTGGCATGGAGAGCTGCATCAAAGCAGTCTTTGGAACGATTACTCGAACAACAACTAGCAATAACACCTTTGAAGTCTTACGATACTGGGGTAAAAGCTATTGGCGTATTATCAGTGTGTGACACAATATCTGTCACAAATGAAGTTTCTCTTTCACATTTAACAAGTTAAAATGCCTCTTAGCAGAGCAGTGGCATGGATTATGCGACTAATGCCATCGGTGTATCATCAAATGGAAGCGATTTAGTGAACTCTGTATCTACCACAGGCTAGAGGCAATAGGTTTCTGGCCATCAAAGTCTTGAGCGAACGCCGAACTACCGCCGCCCAAGCCAGAAATCGACTCGAGGCAGTAAGGGGGCTGTCACACAGGCTCGATCGAACGACTGCGATCAACCGACTAAGAAAACAAACCTACAGAGGGCAGTGGCACCAGTCACACAGCATCGATCGTCAGCGATCAACTACGAGCGATGAAGATCGACTGATTTGTGAAAACAAACGTGTCCGTTTTTCAGTCGCAGTCGTTCGATGATGGCGGACGCAACATAGTCATCTGTTGATGACAGTTGATGAAATCGAAACATTAATTTGCTTAGTGTATGAAAACAAAGTGGTGTATAATCCTAGACTCCCTGGATATAGTAATAGGGAGACCGTGAATTTTGTATGGCATTCTATAGCGTCGAGAACTGGGACAAAAACTGGTAAGTAATTATTATATTTTTACGATTATCTTATGAATAGTGTTATCTTAGATTATTTATTGATAAAATATATTATACGGAATAGATTGCTAAAAAAAGTTATACTAGGAGAACTAGTAATTATCATTCTTGTAACTTAATTGAAGAAATGTTTGGAAAACATAAGCAGTGCTTTCCTAACCTCCATCTCGTACCGGTACCTAATGAAATGAATAGGCCTACCATTGTTCGCCTTAATGACAAATAAGTGTAGGCCTATGCCATAAGTAGGCCTAACATGTATATTTTCTTTGTCACAATATTCTGATTCATTGTTTCAGGAAAAAGTTGTGCCAAAACAAGGCAAATTCTGAAGGCTGGATATCGAACTTGGAGAGATAACATCCTCCCTCTCCTCCCAGGTTCTGCTGTACAGAAAACATAAAATGGGTCTACTTCAATGCTCTCAACTTTCTGGAACTCTTCATTGCTGGAAAAAGGTACAATTCTGTAATATTTATTTTTAAAAGTAGGCCTACACTACAGACCAGTGTTATAGTTGTGAAAGAGTGAGGGGAAGATTCAGTCTGTAGGCCATAAGTTCCACCCATCTGTTCATTAATTTATCAGATATAACTGAAAGTAATATAATATAATCCAACCTAACAATCATCTTACTAAAATAATTATTGAAAGTAACAATTTCTTAAGCAGAAGGCTTGTGTCCAGACTAAAATATAGCTCCAATTTAGAAGAATTGCATTAATATGTTGTTCATTTTTTTCAGTTCTGTAACAAACACATCTATGGAAGTGGCACCTGATGTGTGAGAGCCTTTTCACCAAGCTGAAATAGAGGAGGAGGAAGCAGAAATAATTTGTGTTGGAGGGGTCTTACTCCTACAGATCAGAAATTACTGAAGGGACTTCAACTTCCAGTCCAGTGGCTTCTGCTTCCACAAACAGCTCTGCCAGCAGTTAAAAATAAAAGATACAGAAATGTAAAAGTGACAGTGACAGTGATGTGTTAAGTGAATATTTAGAAAAGATACTGAAAACTGAAAAGAAAATGTGATCAGTGTTATTTTTAGTGTCTTTGTGATGACATGGAAAGAATGAGTGTACTAGATCGAAGGGTTTTCAAAGTTAAAATTCAGGAACTGTTGTATACAGTGTTAGATCAAGAAAGAATCAAATAAAATTTATGTTCTTGAGAAATGTTCTACTTTTTTAATTAAATCAGTTTTTTTATACTTATCTATCAATATTTATTTGAATCCTCAGTGGGAAAGAACCTTAACTCCAATTTTTTTAAATTATTAGCATTATTACAACATCTTAATTTGTATATTTTATGTGGTAGAACATGTATGGTTTACAAGGAAAGGAGTATTTTGAAATACATGTAGTAGGTCCCTTCTGTGTGTATGTAGTAAGCAGTTGTACAGCACAGGTGGTCTGAAACCAGACCGGCGTATTGATAGTTCTGTCCAAGAGCTGACTTCCTTCTTTTGGTACCTATACTGTTGATCACAACTGCAAACTCATTGCATTAGGTATGTACAGCACAGGTGGTCTGAAACCAGACCAGTGTAAAGACATGAGTAGTTTTGTCCAGGAGCTAACTGTCTTCTTACAGAATACTGTTGAACACAACTGCAAGCTCATTGCATTGGGTTTACTGCATCTATATTCAATGTTGCCTACTATACTGCCATCCTGGAAGAATACACATCCTAAATACCTATTTGAAATTATCTACCTGTTCCAATTTTGTATTCTCAACCTGACATTCAGTTCTACTACTCTTCCCTACTGCCATCACTTTAGAATTGAAACGACTAATTTTCATGTCATATTCATTGCATCCTTTTTGAAGTTGCAAGATATTAGATTGCACAGTTTCAATAGACCAAGTCGTTTGCATAGGACAAAATTCTTACTAGAGTTATACCTGACAGAATCCCTCCCTGCCACCTTATACCTTTGTAACTTAGGTAGCCTTTATCTCCTCATTCCAAGTACTCTCCTGCCATTGGTACCTGTCTGCACCAGCAATCGCTACTTTCATGTCTGTTACCGTACTTATAATTTATTAATAACATATAGGCCTACAGGGGGCATCAAGGTAGACCGATTATTTTATTTCTTGTGCTGTAGATCCATATAAACAATGAAAAACAAAGATGAAAACTTCATTTGTAACTATTTTGACAGGTGTTTCTACCAAAGTTTTGTAGATTTTAATCTACAACATTAAAAAAACTGTATTTTGTGGGATGTGATATTAAGGGGATATGATGGCAGAACATGTACATATTTATAAAAAGTATATCCATATGACAGTTACATGCTTGTAATAAAAGGTTGAGTAGATTAATTACCCTGTAAGTCAATCCAAGATCTTAAAAGACCCATACACCCTACTCTGTCAAACATTAATTTATATAATTGGTATTTACAAACAGTTTTGACAGGCAATGTAAGATATAGCAAAATTAAATCATTTACCACCTGAGCAACAGGCCTAAATAACATTTTACTGTAGATGGCAATAGTATTTAGTTGTTAGAAAGGCACACTCTTCACTTCTAAAAATAGAAGGCAAGGTGCTTGTTATTAGCACCTATTATTTTTTGCAGTGTTTGGTTCTCATTTTGGGTTAAATTGTAGGCAAAGTTTTCATTTTCCTTGAACTGATTCATAAGGAAAGTATTTCAGGATGGATAGATAGGCTTGGTAGTGTTCATATCAGTAAAGAAGTTACATATGAACAATACACAGAAAGGCAAAATCAACATTGAGGTAAGAAAGAGAGTCCTACCAGACCTTTGCGGAAAATGTTACTCTGTACCAAGGAGTTTACCAGTAACTTGGATGGAAGTGCAGGATTTATATTAATTGGTTTATTATTGTCAAGTGAGCAATTAGAGCAGCTTGCCAGTGCGAAGTTTGGGGGGACAGTACTTTATGCTTAGTGATGAGGGTAATAAACAAGACCTTGTGTGTAATTTACATGTAGTTGTGACAAGTATCAGTCTATTACACTGCCAACTTATATTCCAGAAGCTTTTCCTATAGTTATTAAGCTAGTGTAGAGCACTAGCCTCACCTGAACTCCTCAAGAAATGTACACATATGTGAATACACAGAACCCCAAAGAGAATTTACTTTGGAAGAGATGTCCATAGACAACCTTTCTTCACAGCCATTTGGTAAAATTAGCTGCTGTAGTCTTCAATGATATAAATTAAGACAGGATTGTCATTCTTGCAAAGTTTGGATATGGACCTGGATTCTTTGCACAAAACACAGTAGGCCTACAGAAATTCAGCAACATGCTTGTCATGAAAGCAATATGATACTATTCTGAACATGGCACAATAACAAAGAAAAGGAGAGGCAACAAGAGATTTGCAGAGGATCATGAGGGAGAGAAACAGTGTAAGGAACTCCAATACTTTTATCATTTTCACAATATTCAGAGCATATGTGCATTTTTTTTTCTTTCAAAATTATTTACAGGATTGTAATGAAACTTGACACATTATTTCTACATTAGGTAATGTAAATTTTGACTGGAAGCATTTCTTGATATGTCTATTGTTTTGGTAGGTGGGATCTCACCAAGTGGTATGGAAAAAAAAAAGCTGTTAACCTCCATCTAATAAACACCTCAAAATATCATTTGAAAAGACAGTAATTATGCTCCAAGATCCAGCATCATTAAAACAAATAAGCATAAATGGTATTAGTCTTATATTTGAAGTACAATGAGCCACTGTTGTGAGGCTTTTGTTAGAACTTTGACCCTGTCAAGAATTCTGGCTGTAGTGCTCTATGAATGGCATCACATATAATAGGAACAAATCCACTGATATATTGTGAGCAATCCTAAATCTGTATGAGTCACCAATGTCCAGAAACCTGTAGGCCTAAATAAATATATTTCCACTGGTCATTGTAGCACCTTCAAATTATGAATTCAAATTGATGTAGGCTACATAACCGTTTTCAGTCCTTTTTTATCAATACTTCATTAGAATCCTACAGAATGCAAAGAAATGTACCTGCCACTAATCCTTTATTTGATCTTATTTTGCCACGGACATACAGTAGTTGTTTCGGAGGTGAACATCACTTCTGACTTTAAACCTAAAAAAATCGTTGTGAATATTGAATTTAATGATAGTGTCAGCCTTTCCTCAGAACTTATACTTTTCCTGTAATTTGTTTGCCTGATATTTATTAGTGACTACATTTTTTCCTCTAATTCCTTATACCGTAATTATTGATAACATTCGGTACTAGTTCCTGAATTTTTCTTCGTCATTCCACAACGAAGGCACACTTTGGTGGAATTCTCCATGGCTCTTTACCTTGTCCACTGCGATCGTCTGGTTCTTTCCTTTCTCTTAATATATTCATAGGTTAGAATCATATTTCCACCAGAATTATCGCTTTCACAACACATTCTTTTTCTCCCGTGAATATGAATACGTCTGTAGCCTGTACGGTACTGGGCGGGAATATCAGCTGTTTCCGTGCAGTCGATCCCTCTCGATCGATGAGCAGTGTGACAAGGTAAATGAATTTAGTCGTTAGTACTCGATGCCAGTTGGTCGCTCTTGATCGTTCGATGCCCTGTGTGACAGCGGGCTAAGAAATGTAACTGCGACTGTGAGGACTGTCAGGCGGAGACTCGGAGAAGCCAATTTGACCTCAAGAAGACCTGCGACTGGTCCATAGCTCTATTACAGTGCAGATGAGTCACCCAGACTCCACGTCACGAGAGACACAAATGTTGTACCGTAATGCTCCGCGGGTCTCTCCTGTGGTGGTGTTTCAGATCACCATGTGATAGCGATGGCATGTATTCCACATTTCATCAGAAGGTAGGTAGCTGTGAGCTTATAATCGGAAGATGGTGGGCTCGAATCCCACCGTCCGCAGCGGTAAGAGCGGTTTTCCGTTTTTTCCTCATTTTCACACCAGGCAAATGCTGCTGGCACTGTATGTTTAAGACCACGGCCGCTTCCTTCGCAAACCTAGCACTTTACCATCTTTGCGACACCGAGAACAGTCCGTGTGTTAGTGCGAGGTAACGTTCCGTACCTTTCCCATACGGAGTCAAATTACGTAACTTTCGGTCAAGAGACTCACAGCTTAGGCATTTGTGTGAATGTAAACTTTGGGAAACACAACTCAGTCCTGAAACTCTTATATGACGATAACAAAGGTTAACTGCTCGAATCATTTCAGTATTTCTGTTAAGAGGAGGAAGCTGTTAAAAGTATTGCTTTTTAATACTAACTCAGGTTTTCGACAGGGATGGGATAGAAAAGGGCTAGGACTGGGAAGGAATCGGCAGTGGTCTCAATTTTCGTGATGTAAAAATGGGAAACCACGGAAAACCATCTTCAGGGCTGCCAATGTCACCGTTACAGCGCAGCGAACTCGCTCACCAGCAGTTGACAGGATTATTATAAACTGGGAATCCAGGAGCATACCCAGGGGGGGGGGGGGGAATTGGGGGATAAATCCCAACCCCCCAAACATTTTGAAGTTTAGAACTTGTGATTAATTGTGGCAAACACGTTGATGCTTCCATTAATAAATAAGTAAAAGCAATCATCCTGAAGCAATGGACTTCATTTCTGCACATAATATTTTGCGACAGTACATGGAGTACCTACTGAGTGGCAGGTGCTCAACTACGTCACCTCGGCGTCTCAGAAAACCGTGGGACGTAAAGCCAATACCATTATTATTTATTAGAAACTGTTTGCTGTCTTTCTAGTAACCACTTTTTCATCCTTGAAATATTTACAAGGTTATTTGCAAAATATGACTGCACAGGTGTCAGCTCTTTTGTACATACACAAAGAAAAACATGTGACCGTACCGGCTAAAAAAAAACAGGAGACTTCTGCTATTGTAACCATCTACATGAATACGAATGTGTCTTAATTAAATAACTGTTTTATTTTGAAACTTTTAATTGAGTGTTTCTAATCTCACAATATGCACCCAACATTACTTCACAGAAGTCTTCAAATTTTAATATGTAATATCCCCCTCTAAAAAAAAATAATAATTTCTGCGTACGCCCCCGCGGGAACCCATGATTCTCCAGTTTAATGAGTCTGGAAAATGAGCTCTTAATTTCCTCTCACACTGGAGGCTTCATTTAGTAATTTTCCATGTTACTGACGTTTGTATGATGGAGTCTGCTGAAACAATTTCTACTGTTAGCAGCAAAGAATTACTGATGTTTTGGTAGAAAACAAAGTGAACACTATTGAAGATAACATTATGCAGGCTAGGTTTTGCCACAGACATATTTTAACAGAGAAATTCAATTTTGGAAATAAAACAAGGAAATTCTTGATGCCTCTTAATTTAAGGTAAGAACTTAAATTTGGACATCTTAAAGTAGTAGGCCTACTTATCTTCACTGACAATAGATGACGTGACTTATACCGAGACTCCTGTTTCAGAGGAGACAATACCTGTTTAAAAATGAGTACATGTATTCTGAACTTTGAAAATAAAATATTTAAATCAAAAATAGCTGCTTTTGTATTAAATATACCAGAGCCAGATAATGGACTCGTCATCCGGCTCCTCGGCTAAGAGGGCCATGGGTTCCATTATTTAACTCATCAAGCTCACTTCACTCACAACACACCACACTGGGTTGGCATCAGGAAGGACAGCCTGCCGTCAAAGAGCCGACCCAAAAAAATTGGGAAAGGGCCAAGAAGAAGAAAATATTAATCTGGTTAGTCGTATGCTGGTAAATCTGTACAGCAAAAGTACAATGATGTAAGCAAATGTACACTTTTATATTGTAATACGTACATCGTGAGGCAGCTTCGAACTTGTCCGACTTCTTCTTCCGCTTCCACTTCCAGGGTTTGAAGAGCCTACCGAGGGCTGACAGCTTGCTCTTCCTTTCCGAAGGCGGCGACCTCGCCGTCGAACCCAGGCTGTTGGTGCGTATCGCCGCCCCATTAGCTTTCTTGGCTGTAACACATCACATCACATGATTAGTTCATCGTCTTGTATATTCACAAGTGTATAAATCTGACATTTTAGCCAAGAAAATTCAGTGAAAGAGAGAAGCTACCGAAGATCTAAACACACGACTGAATCAGTCATAAAGACACAGAATGATCGCTTTATATAACCAAAGGAATAATGTTGAAATGTGGAACAAGGCGTGCGGCTCCATGGGTAAATTGTTAGAGTGCTGGCCTTTAATCACAGGGGTCCCGGGATTAATTTGCGGCAGGGCCGGGAATTTTAACCATCATTGGTTAATTTCGCTGGCACGGGGGCTGGGTGTATGTGTCGTCTTCATCATTTAATCCTCATCACGACGCGCAGGTCGCCTACTGGCGTCAATCAAAGGATCTGAACCTGGCGAGCCGAACATGTCCTCGAACACTCCCGGTACTAATACCTATACGCCATTTCATTTCGAACAAGGCACTAGAAAAACTTTCAGCGCACAACATTCTGTCTCAAAAGAAGGCTTTCACGATTCTTCCTTCATATAACTAACTTTTTCCATCTGCTTTGAATTTTGATCTCCTTTATTTGATTTATTTATACAGAAGTATATGCTGAGCCGAGTTCAAGAATGTTTTGATGAAGTGATCACATGTCTGACCTTACCGGCCCTTTCCAAAACGAACACTGAAGCAATTTCCACTCCTCCACCGTGCACTGAGATCTACACAACAACGCGGAGTGATGTGAATATTTAAGGAATCCTCAGTGCGTCCTAGTCTTGCAAATCTACCGTGACAAATTGCCCATCCCATGGCCAATCTTGGAAATAAGAGGTTTCAATAAGAAAATGCCTGCCATCACATGCCATGTACTGTAAGGGGAGTAGAGAATTGTCGACCAGGTCCGGGTTAACAAACGGGAAAGCCTCAGCTAACTCTTCATAATCCTGGTCTACAGGTCTAGACAGGCCTTCGAGCTAAGCAGCGGTAGCCAGACCTGTTGTTTACAGTGCACAATGTCTTCTACTATGGGCTACGTCAAATTTGTTACTTTCACTGAGTGGCTCCTTGGCCGGCCTTCGGTTCAGAGGGCGCCGGCTAATTCCTCTGTGCTCAGTGACTGGGTGCAATACATGCTCATGTCTCATGCTACCATGGGTGGTATGAATAAAACGTGAGTACTTACTCAAACTACATACTCATGAGCATGAGCATTTAGTAGGAGTATATTCTCAGTCCAAGTAGTATGTACTCCATTTGGTAAGAATAAAAAGATTCTCCTGTGATGGAGTAGATACTCAAGCGCACCGCCATGTGGATCGTTTGAAACTGAGTAGATACTCATGTTGTGTACGATCGTCAACTGTTATCTTGTTTGGTTCCGATCGCAACATAACCTCAACTGGATCCGGTTTGGTTTGTAACTTTGTAGTTTGCACTGATTGTTCGTTCGTGAAGTCCGTCGATATGGAAAGTATTCATCCGGTAACATTTTCGAATATATTGCGGGAACATGCGGTACTTTTTAGTAAGTCCCAACTGCCGGCGGTTCGGAAAGAAAAATCCGAATCGTTGGAGGCAATTCAAACGAAATTGATAGCTATGTGCGGCAAGAAAGTTGAGATCGGCACCATTACGAAAAGGATAAACAACATGAAAATGAGGGTGAAACAAAAGTGCGACCTAAACCAAACGGGGAATAAAAGGATAGTGCTGAAGGACTGGGAGAATATTATCCACGAGCTGTTGGATGGGGATACCAATCCAACATTGACACGAATTCCAGGTATGTTCCTAAAGTATATTCACGATTATTTTCTTGAACAGGTTTATATAGGTTGTAGAAAGTTCAGTATTTTGTGTGCCAACACTACAAACTTTAAGGTTAAGATATTTATATTTATTGCTTTATAAGAACCAAATAGCACCTAGGCATTTGGTTCAGAGTACCGGGTTTGAATCCCGGGCCTGGGATTTTAGCTCCGTTTAATTCACTTGTCCGTAGAAAACTGAATTAGTGAATTAAAACGTTTTTCGTTTTTTTTTTTCGTAGGAGCAACTGCGGTTGGAGTAGGGCTTACTGAAGTTCAGCCACAACATATTCCTCCACCTGTAGTGGAATTTGTAGTATTGGAAGAGGGAGGAGAAGGAGGGAGTCCTGTAGAAATCGTCAACTCTCCAAATGTAGCCACCCCTAAACGAAAAAGAAGTGTTTTGGATGACTATGAAAATGACGAAACCAGAACTCTAAATAACACAGACCTGCAGCGCTTGGTGCTGTTAAAGCAGATAAGAGTGTTGGAACTCACAGAAAAAAAGTTAAAATCAGAGATGAAAGAATGAGAGTCGAGTATATATATATATTTAAAAATAAATTGTTTTGCATACATTTTTGATTTTTTTTAGTGAACAATAAACAGAGTGACACTGGTACTTGCTGCAACTCAAACACCTTGATATATTATCTCTGCCAATTCATTTCGCCTAGCTTCACCATTCCACCTGATATTTGCAGCAGCTGCCATGTCATCCTCATTTCCATCTTCTAACCTTACATTGCCACCTAATGGTTGTAGTTCAGGGTCCTCATCCTGTAAGTACTTGGCAATATTGTGCAACACACAGCAACAAATGATCAGTTTTGGCACTTTATTTAAAGATAGGCGTACTTTGTGCTGAAGAATTGGGAAACGTTGTTTTAGTTGCCCAAAACATCGTTCGATCACAACTCTTTCTTTGGTAATGCACCTGTTATAAGCAATTTCTTGAGGTGTTTGTGGATTTCTGAACGGTGTCATAAGCCAAGGTGCAATACCATAGCCACTATCCGCTAACAGTAAAGCATTTACCCTATTCAGACTTACTGTTGTCTGGACAGCTGAATTTCTCCAGACTCGAGAATCATGCACAGATCCAGGCCATGATGCATCGACACTGGTAAAAACTTCCTTGGCATTGCACGTTGCCTGTACAGTAATACTTGTATAACCTTTCCTGTTTACATATTCATCACCATAATGTGTAGGCTTATTAATTCCAACATGAGTGCAGTCAAGAGCACCTACCGCTGCTGGAAAGTAGTACTTTTCCTGCCACTCTTGTTTCGCAACTTCAAATTCCATATCTGTTTGAGGAAATTTTATCCACACTGCAGCTTTAGCCATGATGCGGTCCATAACCTCAACAAGATTTTTAGACACAGTTGTTTGGTGGATTCCAAGATCTTCTCCTATGCCACACTGGAATCCTGGGTCACCTACCAATCTTAAAAATGCTTTTAATTTTACTATGTTTTTAACAGCACCACCTCTTGTTTCCAGTTTCTCCGGTCCAAGTGGGTGGTATGAATAAAAATGAGAATATAGTATGTACTCAACTTTTCTGAGTATATACTCCACTTCATAAGAATAAAGTTCTTGAGAATGTACTCACTAGCTGAGTATATACTCATGTTATGGAGATGGTGTAGTATATACTCACCTTCCTAAGAGTCTGAGAGTAGTTTCTCATATGTGCTATGAATAAAAGGGAGTACCTTCTCAGATTGATGAGTATATACTCACTTTGTTTTGAGTATGGCTGATAGTTGTCTCAAGCTTGAGTATATGCCAATTTTTAGCTTCTGAGGAGAAATAACATGGCTGAGTTTATTAATAATGTGGTGCCTCGTGGAAAAATTTACAAGGAGAGAAGTGAACATGTGGACTCTAATAATTTTAAAAGTCTATATCGTTTTTCCAAAGTTAATGTGGACTGGTTAAACCTATACTTATTTGGACCGGAGAAACTGGAAACAAGAGGTGGTGCTGTTAAAAACATAGTAAAATTAAAAGCATTTTTAAGATTGGTAGGTGACCCAGGATTCCAGTGTGGCATAGGAGAAGATCTTGGAATCCACCAAACAACTGTGTCTAAAAATCTTGTTGAGGTTATGGACCGCATCATGGCTAAAGCTGCAGTGTGGATAAAATTTCCTCAAACAGATATGGAATTTGAAGTTGCGAAACAAGAGTGGCAGGAAAAGTACTACTTTCCAGCAGCGGTAGGTGCTCTTGACTGCACTCATGTTGGAATTAATAAGCCTACACATTATGGTGATGAATATGTAAACAGGAAAGGTTATACAAGTATTACTGTACAGGCAACGTGCAATGCCAAGGAAGTTTTTACCAGTGTCGATGCATCATGGCCTGGATCTGTGCATGATTCTCGAGTCTGGAGAAATTCAGCTGTCCAGACAACAGTAAGTCTGAATAGGGTAAATGCTTTACTGTTAGCGGATAGTGGCTATGGTATTGCACCTTGGCTTATGACACTGTTCAGAAATCCACAAACACCTCAAGAAATTGCTTATAACAGGTGCATTACCAAAGAAAGAGTTGTGATCGAACGATGTTTTGGGCAACTAAAACAACGTTTCCCAATTCTTCAGCACAAAGTACGCCTATCTTTAAATAAAGTGCCAAAACTGATCATTTGTTGCTGTGTGTTGCACAATATTGCCAAGTACTTACAGGATGAGGACCCTGAACTACAACCATTAGGTGGCAATGTAAGGTTAGAAGATGGAAATGAGGATGACATGGCAGCTGCTGCAAATATCAGGTGGAATGGTGAAGCTAGGCGAAATGAATTGGCAGAGATAATATATCAAGGTGTCTGAGTTGCAGCAAGTACCAGTGTCACTCTGTTTATTGTTCACTAAAAAAAATCAAAAATGTATGCAAAACAATTTATTTTTAAATATATATATACTCGACTCTCATTCTTTCATCTCTGATTTTAACTTTTTTTTCTGTGAGTTCCAACACTCTTATCTGCTTTAACAGCACCAAGCGCTGCAGGTCTGTGTTATTTAGAGTTCTGGTTTCGTCATTTTCATAGTCATCCAAAACACTTCTTTTTCGTTTAGGGGTGGCTACATTTGGAGAGTTGACGATTTCTACAGGACTCCCTCCTTCTCCTCCCTCTTCCAATACTACAAATTCCACTACAGGTGGAGGAATATGTTGTGGCTGAACTTCAGTAAGCCCTACTCCAACCGCAGTTGCTCCTACGAAAAAAAAAAACGAAAAACGTTTTAATTCACTAATTCAGTTTTCTACGGACAAGTGAATTAAACGGAGCTAAAATCCCAGGCCCGGGATTCAAACCCGGTACTCTGAACCAAATGCCTAGGTGCTATTTGGTTCTTATAAAGCAATAAATATAAATATCTTAACCTTAAAGTTTGTAGTGTTGGCACACAAAATACTGAACTTTCTACAACCTCTATAAACCTGTTCAAGAAAATAATCGTGAATATACTTTAGGAACATACCTGGAATTCGTGTCAATGTTGGATTGGTATCCCCATCCAACAGCTCGTGGATAATATTCTCCCAGTCCTTCAGCACTATCCTTTTATTCCCCGTTTGGTTTAGGTCGCACTTTTGTTTCACCCTCATTTTCATGTTGTTTATCCTTTTCGTAATGGTGCCGATCTCAACTTTCTTGCCGCACATAGCTATCAATTTCGTTTGAATTGCCTCCAACGATTCGGATTTTTCTTTCCGAACCGCCGGCAGTTGGGACTTACTAAAAAGTACCGCATGTTCCCGCAATATATTCGAAAATGTTACCGGATGAATACTTTCCATATCGACGAACTTCACGAACGAACAATCAGTGCAAACTACAAAGTTACAAACCAAACCGGATCCAGTTGAGGTTATGTTGCGATTGGAACCAAACAAGATAACAGTTGACGATCGTACACAACATGAGTATCGACTCAGTTTCAAACGATCCACATGGCGGTGCGCTTGAGTATCTACTCCATCACAGGAGAATCTTTTTATTCTTACCAAATGGAGTACATACTACTTGGACTGAGAATATACTCCTACTAAATGCTCATGCTCATGAGTATGTAGTTTGAGTAAGTACTCACGTTTTATTCATACCACCCAATAAGTATAGGTTTAACCAGTCCACATTAACTTTGGAAAAACGATATAGACTTTTAAAATTATTAGAGTCCACATGTTCACTTCTCTCCTTGTAAATTTTTCCACGAGGCACCACATTATTAATAAACTCATCCATGTTATTTCTCCTCAGAAGCTAAAAATTGGCATATACTCAAGCTTGAGACAACTATCAGCCATACTCAAAACAAAGTGAGTATATACTCATCAATCTGAGAAGGTACTCCCTTTTATTCATAGCACATATGAGAAACTACTCTCAGACTCTTAGGAAGGTGAGTATATACTACACCATCTCCATAACATGAGTATATACTCAGCTAGTGAGTACATTCTCAAGAACTTTATTCTTATGAAGTGGAGTATATACTCAGAAAAGTTGAGTACATACTATATTCTCATTTTTATTCATACCACTCCATGTGACCCATTGACGTACACTGTTCGATTCTATAATACGTACACCGATGAAAGCTATCACTTCTGACTTGAACACAGCCCTGTGGATACTGGTGATTCAATCTGGAATGGGGAAAATTAGGAAGGAATCTACTAATGAAGAAATACAAATAATAGTAACTCTGCAGGAAGAAGGCAAATCATACGCCAAAATTGCACAAATCATTAAACAAAACAGATACACAGTGTGCAGTATCATTAAGAAGTACAAAACTTCAAAAACATTGATAAAGAGAGAAGTAGGCGTCCCCGTAAGCTCACTCTGAGAGAAGAGAAGGAGGTAATTAGGACACTGCAAAAGACTCCGAAAATATAATCTTCCGAAATTGCAGCAAAACTTCAGGAGTACCATGGTAAACAGATACATCCTAAGACCATTCGTATAACTCTTCATAGAGCTGCATATCACGCCCGAAGTACCAGGAGGAAGCTATTTATCAGCCCAAGAAACAGAAAGAAGCGAAGGATGACGACTTCTGGAAATATGTATTTTTTTCAGATGAAAGCAAATTTACCATTTTTCGCCATGATGGAAGAATGGCGGTGTGGAGAAATGAATACAGAGTTTTAAACAGTCAACCTCCGAGCTACAGTTAAACGCGGTGGTGGAGGTGTTATGGTGTGAGGTGCATGGCGGCTTCAGGTGTTAGGGACCTAGTGTTTATGGACCAGTATGTTTATGTGGATATTCTGAAAAACAACTTACGACATAGTACCCAAACACTGTGTCTACAGGCTGATTACTACTTTCAGCAGGACAACGACCTGAACCATACTGATAATACTCGTTATTGGATTGTTCATAATACACCTCATACCCTGAAAACCCCTCCTCAGTCCCCTGGACCTTAATACCGTTGAACATCTATGGGATGAACTCGAACAAAGAGTCAGAAAGCACTACATATCCAGCAAAAACGAGCTGAAAGAAATGCTTCTGCAAGAATGGAGTACTACTGGTGAAGAAGTCATAAGAAAATCAGTAGGTTCAATGCCAAACATATTTAGAAGTGTTATTCGCAGGAAGGGAATCCACACACGTTACTAAACCGTACACAAATGGTGACAAACGTACAATTTAAGTTGTTGTGGCAACATTTATGTCCATCCATAAAAAGACTAGAAGACTGTCTTTATTATGTTTTAGCACAGCAGTTCTTTTAAGTTCGTGCATTAAGGCGGAAACACACTACTGTCATCTCACGTGAACTCACGTTGAGCAGTCAGCATGGAGGGGAGGTTGATGATGTCACTGCAGGTGGCGTGAAGGGAGGAAACACACTACTGTCATCTCACGTGAACTGAGTCAGCATGGAGGGGAGGTTGATGATGTCACTGCAGGTGGCGTGAAGAGAGGAAACACACTACTGTCATCTCACGTGAACTGAGTCAGCATGGAGGGGAGGTTGATGATGTCACTGCAGGTGGCGTGAAGAGAGGAAACACACTACTGTCATCTCACGTGAACTGAGTCAGCATGGAGGGGAGGTTGATGATGTCACTGCAGGTGGCGTGAAGAGAGGAAACACACTACTGTCATCTCACGTGAACTCACGTTGAGCAGTTAGCATGGAGGGGAGGTTGATGATGTCACTGCAGGTGGCGTGAAGGGAGGAAACACACTACTGTCATCTCACGTGAACTGAGTCAGCATGGAGGGGAGGTTGATGATGTCACTGCAGGTGGCGTGAAGAGAGGAAACACACTACTGTCATCTCACGTGAACTGAGTCAGCATGGAGGGGAGGTTGATGATGTCACTGCAGGTGGCGTGAAGACGTGAAACACAGTCCTCACACTCACGCTTCCTCTGATGGCAAGTTAGAACAGTTCATCCACTTTATCGGATTCTGATGAGCTTTAAATTGTCTGTGCTGTTTCTGTTGCCATGAATACTGTCTGTTGCAAAAGACAGTGGCATACCTGCCAATTTTTGAAAAGGGCTATCAGTAAAACTCACGCACGACAAAAAAATCTAACAATTTTCGACATACCACGACTTTTAAAGATAAAACTTTCATGATGTTCCGTATTGAAATGTATCACACTTCAATTGAAATAACAAATAACGTGGTTCAACCTATTCAATACAAGTAAATAAGAAATTTAGAGTTACATTCTTATTTAATTATAAGCGGAAGCGGTACCGATTTCGACCACCAATCTGGGTCATCATCAGCCGAATAAAAATACAAAAACAATACATAGGAAAACAATAAATTAAAGGATGAGTCTTTCACAAAAACAGTTGAAGAAGCAATGTAAGATCATGTGGATCAGCACTGCGCGATTTTAAATCGTAAAACCTTGAAGAAGTAGGTCAATCACTTATATGAAGTAAGGCGCAATCTTCTGAAGAGTAGCACAGCACACTGACCTTCTACTTCTCCTTGCAAAGGTTAGAAAAAATGCTTAATAATAATAATAATAATAATAATAATAATAATAATAATAATAATAATAATAAATGTTATTTTCTTTACGTCCCACTAACTACTTTTACGGTCTTCGGAGACGCCGAGGTGCCGGAATTTAATCCCGCAGGAGTTCTTTTACGTGCCAGCAAATCTACCGACACGAGGCTGTCGTATTTGAGCACCTTCAAATACCACCGGACTGAGCCAGGATCGAACCTGCAAAGTTGGAGTTAGAGACCAGCGCATTAACCGTCTGAGCCACTCAGCCCGGCCGAAAAAATACTTTGATAGCAACGTTTTTAGATACCGTATACAAGGAGCAACACCTCACGCTAGTGCGCCATCCACTTGACAAGGCCTGCCTCAGGGGGATATACTGACTGTACTTACAGGACTTGGAATGTTTGCTTATCAGGTCAGCTAGAATCATCACCTTTGCAGATGATATACTTATTTACACCAGTCATGCAAACATAGACACGCGTAGGCGCAATTTAACGGCCACTCCACGAGAGGTCAATGCCTGGTTTTAGGATAACGGTTTTCAACTTTCCCCTACTAAATGTTCCGCCCTGGTCTTTACACATCACAGACAGTATATCTCTCCTATCATGATGGATAACATAGAAATTCCTATTCGCACCTCTCATCGCTATTTAGGCATACTTATTGATCATAAATTATCTTGGAAATATCATTTTCAGAAACTAAAACAACAAATAATTATGTCAATATTCTTAAATCAGTCGTTAGGCGACAATGGGGAGCAGACCCAGTAGTTGCTCTTTCTTTCTATAAAGCTACAATCCGATCGCGATTGGATTATGGTGCTCATCTTTTTTACTCTTCTTCTGCGACTCAACTACGAACCTTAGATCGCATCCACTATAGTGCACTCCGTCTTTGCTTAGGAGCCCTAAAAACCACTCCAACTAATGCGTTACTAGTTGAAGCTGGAGAGCAACCATTGCATATAAGAAGATTATTACTAGTCAAAAAATATCTACTAAAGAAAATGTCCATGACACGCAATATTATTCTCCCCAAAATCCAACTCTTATATGAACTTCTACAACGTTATCCCCAGCGAACTATGTCACAGCCAGCCTTCGTTATGGCATACATACAAATTTTGCCATATAAATATTCACTTCTTCAGTATTCCACCGTGCCCCATTTAGCTTTCCAACTTGATATCCTATAGTACAAACCACAAATCATTCTCCCCTATATAAATTCCTTCCATACTAATTTAACTACTACCGGGCGAGTTGGCCGTGCACGTAGAGGCGCGCGGCTGTGAGCTTGCATCCGGGAGATAGTAGGTTCGAATCCCACTATCGGCAGCCCTGAAGATGGTTTTCCGTGGTTTCCCATTTTCACACCAGGCAAATGCTGGGGCTGTACCTTAATTAAGGCCACGGCCGCTTCCTTCCAACTCCTAGGCCTTTCCTATCCCATCGTCGCCATAAGACCTATCTGTGTCGGCGCGACGTAAAACCCCTAGCAAAAAAAAATTAACTACTCTTCAACCTGCCATGGTAGCTATCAAACGCCTTAGATCATCCAATGTGGGTATAGGACTTGATATTTATACGGATGGGTCTAAAAATAACACAGGAGTAGGAGCTGCCATTTACATACCCCAACTTGCAATCTCTCAAAAAGAGTCCTTGCCATCGACACTTTCTATTTTCACAGCAGAATTTTTTGCTATCCGGCAGGCTCTGTTAATTCTTAAGAATTCCCAACACAAAAAGTGTACCATTTATACAGACTCAATGAGGACCCTCCAGTTGATAACCTCTTTCAAAACATCTCACAATTGGTATGTTTAGAACGTTGAAAAATTAAGTTATGACCTGGAAAAGGCTGGGCACTATATTACACTGGTTTGGATACCGGGACATGAAGGTATTATTGGTGATGATGCTTGTTGTTTTAACGGGGCCTAACATCGAAGGTAATCGGCCCCAGGTATTATTGGTAATACCATCGTTGATCAATTGGCAAAAGAGGCGGCCTCCAATACAGATATAATTGACATAGCCCAACCTTTCAGTGATTTACTAACTCAAACATGACAGCAATAAGCAGTGGAATGGGCTTTGGCGCGATACTTCCAAATATAAGGGCCGCTATTATTATGAACTTCAATCCTCTGTCGGCACGCAACCTTGGTATTACACTGGGCATTATTTCCGTCACCATATAACAAATATTATCCGTTTACGATTTAATCACGCACTTACAACACAATATAAACACAGATTCCATCTCCAAATATCTGCTATGTGTTTATGCGGTGAGGTAGCGAGTGATGCAAATCATATTTTTTAAATTGCAAATGTCTTGATGTACCTCGAATTTTTTTTTTTTTTTTTTCCCACACGTTATTACAGTTACGCATTCAGTTTCCAACGAGTACATCATGTTTGCTACATCAACCTTCTACGTCCATCGTTAAGGTAATTACTGTAATCACTTTCTTGACCAAGTTCAGCTTATCGTTTAGTTAGGTACTACCAACATGCCGACAACAAACACAGTAGCTAAATACATAGGGTGCTTTTCGTTATAGTGTTTTTATAAAGATCCCGTGTAGGCAGGCTCTTTCCCCTTTTTGTTTTATATTTTAAGATTAGGTCCTCTAACTTCTCTCACTGGTTTTGATAGACACCGGTCATACATTGCTAGTTAGTTAAATCTTTCGTCGTTATTCCGCCGTTCTCATTGTATTGGTAACCCGTCAGCCTTCCTCCATGTTTTGATATTTTTCTTTCAGCATCTATCTCCCATAATTCCTCTCTTTTGTAATATCCTTTATATGTCGATCCGGTCCAGTTTGTAGAGTAGGAAGAAGCCGAGACGGATCACTCTGGCGTGAAGATTTGTACCTTGTGTCCCTGTGTTACCTTGTGTACCCCACTTTAGATTTTGTAATATTCTCATCCCTAATTGTCGCAATGACAACACAATTATGGTCTACCCCCGGTGAATATTGATTGTAAATAGTCCGTGTATTATTGAGTATTTATCCTTATAGTCTTGTCTATCGAGCAGAGCATCAGAGTACCCAGACTGCCATTCTTATATTACAAATTTACGGGAAGGTGATCAACTCTAATCTGTGTGCACGGTCTAGAGGAAGAAGAAGACGTGCTTACATTTCTAGTGAACTCATGTGATACTACCCTCCTGAACACCTGACTTACAGTCATTTTAAATCATATACCACAGTTTATCCCTTTTATACAAGCTAACTTAATGGGCAAAATAAAATTTAAAGCCCAAGCAAAATCATCAAGAAAGGAGAAGTATTTCAGCTGTTCCCGAGAGATTTTTTTTTTTTGCTAGTTGCTTTACGTCGCACCGACACGGATAGGCCTTATGGCGACGATGGGACAGGAAAGGCCTTGGAATGGGAAGGAAGCGGCCGTGGCTTAAATTAAGGTACAGCCCCAGAATTTGCCTGGTGTGAAAATGGGAAACCACGGAACACCATCTTCAGGGCTTTTCCCGAGAGAGCCCCTGCGTGTTATTTCCTTAATTCTGTAATCAATCACAGAATATTATGGCCCATGTGTTTTCAATACCACAGCGTCTTTATGTGCTAACTCAGCTCATGAAGTTCAAAGAATGATTCCCGGGTTCCAAATCGTAAAACAGTCCATATTAAAAGGGGCTGATGTCTGACATGATATTTACTCTTTCTAGTGCAGTTTTTCACGATTATTTCAAACCTGAAAACCGTTTTGCTCTATTACGTAAGGTTCTGTAAATGTTGTCAAAGTTTTATTTTTCATGAAACTAATGACGTGAAAATATCAACTAATATTTATTTGGCATGTCTGCTTGTGTATTGAAATGTTATCTACCATTACTGCCCATTGTTTGGAACTGTCGTCTATTTGTGAAGTTTACCAGGCATATTTAATTTAAAAACTGTAATTTGCAATTATTACGTCAATAGCTTCGATTTTTCTCATTCGCTCAATAAGCAAATCCTTGGTGTGCGCGTGCGCAGTCCCTCTTCAACTGGGCGCTGTGCGGTTGTTTCTTGCTTGCCTGCTATGCGAACAAGGCAGTTGCGTTGTTACCGACCTCCGAGATGGATGCAACAAGCGGTGTTCCTTGGAAGACATTTTGGAAGGCTGGCGGAATGGAGTTGGATACTCCCGGCTAGGCGGGAGATAGACTAGGCTATGACTTAAATAGGTACGTTTTAAACTTATTATGTTGTTCTAGTCATAGTGATTTTGGAATTTTGGTGACTCTTCTGTTTCAACTATGTGAGTGCTCTGCCTACGCGGCAAGCAGGCGGATTACCTCTGAAACCGTAATTCTGGTGTAAGTTTGTGATAAAGGATTACACTAATTTGGATACAGAACCACCGGCATGTAAGTAATATTTATTCAAAAATTGTTTTGGAGTATCATCTACTTCAGTGAATTATTTGGAGGAGACATTATAAACAACCGTCGTCTTGGAATTTTCAAAAACATTAACTAGACTTTATGAACCAACGTTGCCATCGTTATTAAATTTTAGGCCTATCTTGAGTTATCGCCAATATTGTGAGAATTGAATCTGGACTCTATATTCGGTATTTGGAAATTTAGTAACCGACTGAAAAGCTAAATCACTATTGTTAAAATTTTTCATGTAAGTGATATGTATATTTAATTACGAGGTAAACTGGAAACGCGCGGTGTCAGCATATGTCCATTACGTCATTCTAAATTTTGGTATTATTGATACTGGTGTACGCGTTTTCTTTTCTGCTCCATATACGCCAAGCGTATAGTTTTGGTTGTTGGTTTATTATTATTATTATTATTATTATTATTATTATTATTATTATTATTGGGGTGTGTTTTTCTTTCTATCCATTTTCCCTGATTTTGTAATGCGTGCTCTGATTGTGTCGGATATTTCGTGTGATATTCCAACTTGGTGATTTGTTGTAATGTAATCCTTTTCTTGCCGATATCTTCCGCGTTGAAGCCTTGTCTCATCTGCCCATTGTCGCAGTTCAAAGGCCACCTTGGAGTTCATTTAATAACGACCATCTTGGTCTTTTGTAAAATTATTTCTTATATGAAATGTCACATCCTATGAATTTAAATACTATGATTTATGTAATTATAATTTATTATTATTATTATTATTATTATTATTATTCATGTTCGGTAACTCCTCGGTTGTAGAATACTGAAATGTCTTTGCCCGGCTCTTGATCTTTGTGGTGATTAACGCTCACATACCTTATTCTTACTTAGTTTTGTTTTCTTCTTGCTTTGTTACATCACTAGCCTAAATATGTATTATCTGGGGAACGCTAAAAGTTATGGGTAGGCCTTGCCTATTATTAATAAAATTAGATAGCTTGGGTCGTGAGTTGCAAGCTGACGTTTGCGTGTGTTCTGTTTACATTGTGGAACAATTTTTTTCTCCGTTTGTAATATTGTATGGATTTGAGGAATATTTCTCTGTTTACTAGTAATTAACATTTGGTTCATTTATTAATTTATTGTGTAATATTAGTACCGACCGTCACATATTCTGGGTTTGTGTGTATTGGTCAGAGTGTTGGTAACTGTCTATAGATTGACTTAAGGAAGGTTGAAAACTTGTTTAACGAGGTTCATAATTACTGGCCAGAATTTTAATTACAAAGGTATACTTTAAAGCTTAAAATTAAAATGTAAAAAAAATTAAATAAATATTTACAAGCTTGTAAACCTTTTCTGTATTATAATTTAAGCAACTGATTTAACTTAGTATAATTTAGTGATTTAATAATTTATTTATTTATTTATTTATTTATTTTATTGGTCCCTTAACTTATTTTCAAACGTAGGAACCTCTTACTGTAAATTATGAATTTCATTCGTTTATTTAATTGTAAATTATTTTGAAAACAAGTTATTTAACCTTCAGTTATTATTAAAAAAGGAAATATTTAATTATAAATACTGTGGGTTTTTTTTCTCTTTAAGTAAACATCTTATTTACATTCTTATTTCGTCTGTTATTTAGTAGTTAGTAATATTGACCTGGCAACCCTTCAAGCGTTAATGTTAAGATCCAGTCCTTTAATCCTTCATGTTTTGGCCCTTCACGCGTTGTATTTTGTGCTACTGCCCTCGTGGTAAGTATTTGTGGTTTGTTTTCATTTTGCTATTTATGTATTTGCATTGTTATGTCTGTGTTCATCTTAATGGGGTTGCATAACTGGTTACGGAATGCAGGGCTTAGAGCTAGCCCCAAACTAAAAACAGCTCCGGGGAAGAGTTTATGTCTATGTTTTGATAGGAGAACTCACTCAGTATCTCTTCTCCCAACTCAAAGAATGAATGCCAGGCTCGCATTCCAATTGTTTGGTGATAGTATCCTCAAAGAAAAATAGGACTGACGGGATTTGTAGGCAGAAAGGACATTGAGGCATTAATAAGCGACTTGAACTATGTTTCTGATACACTCAATGCATGCATACCTTTCAAAGCTCTCTATAAAACACATCATCCCACAAAACTGTCATCTAGGACTGTGTGCTCCATAATGGTTTAACACTTTAAATTACATTAGACACGAGCAAAAGAAGTTGTGTGTATGTCTTGACAGGAGACCTCATACAAGATCATTTGCATAAGCTGACGTTCTTTGAAACCCAGATGCGAACATTGGCCGAAAATGTGAAAGTGCCCAACAAGACTGTAAAAAAACAGTGGAAACTTCCATAAAAGAAAGAAATCTATATTCAAGTCTGTTTAAATATTGAACATTGGGAAAGTGGTGCCCCGGAGAGGAACCCCATTCCCGAGCCTTCGATCATGTGGTCGGGTATGTTGTTAGGCAATCCTCAAGACTTATCAAGTGTATATCCTGAGTCCGTTCTCTCCGCCACGAAAGTGAAAGTTGTGTTTCAGTCCACACGGAAATAAAAGATTACGGTTCCGGCAGTGGCACGACTCTCCAAAACTGTGACATTCTTTTCCAGACTGAAAGGAAAATTAATGAAAAACTGAGCTCGTCTAGGTCGATGTAAGACGATATTTTTACGAGTGTCTTGACTTGATTGAGACAATTTCAATTTCAGGAGCTGGCTGTTTTATTGAGCACAGACTGGTCTACCATTATTTAAAGTGCCCTCTTCTTCAGAGCGAAAGAAATCCGCAGAGATCTCTAAGCTCGGAAGTCTGCTGAGTCTACTCGTAAATTTAATTAATTTATTTCATTTTGAGGAAAGTGTTATTTTCAATCTCGTGTATGTTTTATGCGCTCAAGATGACAAGTTCTGTTTAATTTGTTTTTAATTATATAACAATCAATAATGCTTTCGCTTTCTGTCATGTTTCATTTTATCACGTATTTTCTCTTAATAAATCAAAAATCCATATGAGAATATTAATTACAATTCTCTGACAGTATTCTACTGGGTGTTGTGTATCAGCGTAACCTCCATTAAAGCAGCTGACCGTGTAGAGCCGCTCTACGAATGATTTCACTGTTCGTTATTGCAATATGAATGGATGAAAAGAAAAAAATAATCGTCTAGTGCATAATCTGCGGGGTTAAGTTAATCTTATGCAGGGCTTTTCTGCTGCCGGTACGCTCCGGTACGCACACTGGTAAATTTTAGATTGTAAAAATTGTGGTGACAGTTTGGATTTATTGTTTAAAAGGGTGTCTCCACTGCCACCATCGCTTGATGTCTAATTATGGCGTTGGGAAGTGTCTTTAGATTATCGACCTATTTCGGAACTTCCTTCGTGTGACTGACCAACTTCATTTCACTTCATTTCCTGTTCACTTTGTGTACTGTAGTTGCGTGTGTTGTACATACTACACGTGAATTGGTTTGTTTCAAAAGCAAAGAACTCTAAAATCACTCAGCTCTTCTCTTCCGCTCCGGCAGGGGGGAGTGAATGCAGTGTGCCGAAAGCAAGTTTGGAGTAAAAGGCTGCGATCGAATCTGTAAAAACTGAACACGGTGGTTGTGGCTATCGAATATGCCGTTGTGAATGAAAATCTTCCCGAGTGTTGGACTCCACAGCAAAAAGCAGTTTTTGCAAGAAAAAACTAACTGGTTGATCGTGAAAAATAAAAAGCTTGGCTGCATATTAAAGAAGTAATCAATTTAGGCCCGGACAGAACCAAACAAGATCCGAATATTTCTAAGCAATGGGCAAATGTTCATACGGCTGGCACTAACATATTAACCGCTGCAAAAGAAAAAAAAGTTGGGAGATATCTTTTACTCGACCTTTGAACATGACAGAGGGATAACTTCCAAAATCTTCAGAACAGCCTATAAAATTGCCGAGAAAAATCAGGCATTCGATGATTTTGAATCTGAAATTAATCTCCAAGAATGAATGGTAGCGCCATAGACCGAATTCATCATTCGACCAATGCTGGTATCAACATACATTGCCTGGCAAAAAAAAAAACTTAAGCACCCACAAGGAGTGATCCAATAGTATTCCATTTCGGTATACATGCATACCATTGATGTGTAAGTAAATGGTTAGATTTACAAGGAGCTGTAATGTGTAAAACGCCCACTAGAGTGCACTCGTGGCACCGTCCTGTTGTTGATAAGTTGTTACCAGTCAACTGCTGCGAGTCAGACAGTTAAGCAAGACGTGCGGTGAGGGCTACGTATAGTACGAAGCAGCCGCGATGCCTCGCAGACGCGTTAGTCAGCCTATTAACCAATTTACAGCATTTGACAGAGGCCACATTGAGGAACTGCATGAGGCTAGTTGGTCATATCGTGCAATTGCCAGGCATGTAGGCCATTCAGATATCACGGTGGCCCGATTTTGAACTCAACGGGTACATGAGGACACCCACGTCGTGCAGGTACGCGTCGACCAAAAAACACCACCCCGAGGGAGGACCGTCGGATGGTGCATCAGGTATTGCGAGATCCCATAACTTCGGCACCCGCCATCCGCGAACATGTACTGGAGACTCTACAACATCTTGTGAGTTCCCACACAGTGTCTCGACGACTGGCATCCGCAGGATTCGGGTCCGACCACGCCATGCGTCGGTGGCCATTGACACCAGAACACCAACGCCTGCGTTTGGAGTGGTGCCTTGTCCGAGAGGCATGCACAGAGGACGACTGGCGTCGCATCATTTTCAGTGATGAGTCCCGCTTCTCCATAACCTCCGATGACCATAATTTGCGCGTTTGGCGGCGTCGAGAGCAGAGAGCAGATCCTGTCCATATTGTTGAAAGACACACAGGCGTAATCCCTGGCATCACGGTGTGGGGAGCCATAGGATATGCGTTCAGGTCACCTCTAATAGTGCTTCGGCAGACTTTGACGGCACAGCGATACGTGAAGGCATTCTGGGCCAGTGTTCCAACAAGATAATGCACAGCACGTTTGTCCATGGACTGCCTAGAGCATGTTGAGGTCCTCCAGGAGCCAGCAAGATCCCCGGACCTCTCCATCATTTAACACGTGCCGGATGCCATTGGAAGGGGACAGCTACAACAAATGTGGACGAACTTGCCTCAGGAGAGGATCCAAATGCTGTTTGACACCATTCCGAACCGCATTGCGGGGATACGGGGGTGGGTGCAACGCCCTACAGACCTCGTGCCAACATTCCACCTGTAACTGCCAACGGCCTTGTCTCTTTCATCCCATATTCTAATCACATGGTCTTCCTTCACCATATGTAGTTTCAATCACTTTCAACCACTCCTGGATGCTTAACTTGTCACGCAGTGTAGTTAAGTATATTGGAGTTGAAATGAAGAAAACTTTATTGAAGAAAATAATTGAATCTAAGGGTACGTTTATGCTGCAGCCTGGCTGCTGGCACATCGCTAAGCCTCGCTGCTCGATGTTAGGCGATGATGAAACAAACCAATGAATCTCAATCAGTGCATTTACCCTGGAGCCCGGCTCATAGCTGTGCTGCTGGCTGCTATCCTTGCCACATCCATGGTCTCAAACACGTTTGATTTTCGAGCCTGGCCCATCGCTCTCAATCCTGTAACTTGGACTGTGATTGGTTCTTTCAAGGTCACCCGCTCTCCCACTCTTCCTCTCTTCGCACTCTATACACACGTTCGGTGATCACTTGCTATCTGAACCTGTCTTCGAACGCAATGCGATTTGGAGCCAGCGGCATGCGGATCATCACACGAGTTTCATATGAGATAAAAGGAGTGACGAGATGACGAGCGGCCAGTAGACCTTTTCCTACGTTTTATGAGAGAGATTGGCTTGTTTTAACGTGTTTATAAAGTAACTATTTGTGTTTTAATTGGTTTATTGTTAACTACTATTTTACCCTACCGGGCGAGTTGGCCGTGCGATTAGGGGCGTGCAGCTGTGAGCTTGCATCCTGGAGACAGTGGGTTCGAACCCCACTGTCGGCGGCCCTGAAGATGGTTTTCCGTGGTTTCCCATTTTCACACCAGGAAAAACCACGACTGCTTCCTTCCTATTCAGAGGCCTCTTCTATCCCATCGTCGCCATAAGACCTATCTGTGTCGGCGCGACGCAAAACAAATAGCAAAAAAAAAAAAATACCTATGTGTTTACCTTTGGGTATTTTTAATTGGAATTAAATATATTATTTTACTTCAATATCAGTGCATTGCGAATTAGATCCACTGCTTATTTTTAATTCATAATAATTTTCCTCATCATTATCATTTTTCTAATCTACTGAGTTCGATAGCTGCAGTCGCTTAAGTGCGGCCAGTATCCAGTAATCGGGAGATAGTGGGTTCGAGCCCCACTGTCGGCAGCCCTGAAGATGGTTTTTCGTGGTTTCCCATTTTCACACCAAGGCAAATGCCGGGGCTGTACCTTAATTAAGGCCACGGCCGCTTCCTTCCAATTCCTAGGCCTTTCCTCTCCCATCAACGTCGTAAGACATATCTGTGTCGGTGCGACGTAAAGCAAATCGCATTTTCCTAATCCTAGTCAGTGGGTTAATTATAACTTTTAATCCATTTCGTCTCATCTCGTACCATCAGGGGCCGATGACCTACATGTTAGTCCACTTTAAACAACAAGCATCATCATCATCATCATCATCATCATCAAACTATCGAATGACGTGGCAAAAGAATGCGGAACGATTACATCAACATTGTTCTTTAAATCTTGCCATTTTGGGGACCTCTATTTTTACAAGCAGGTGATTTATATGAAGTACCTCGTTTTTCATGGAAAGTTCGACAGTTATTTTTTCAAACTGTAAACACATTTTGTTAAGGAGACCTAACTAAATTCAAAATGACATACTCCATAACCCCCTATTTTACATTATTTAAAAGTACACTATTAAATTACGAAATGAAGCATTTGTAGCTTCATTCTTCAATCAACTCCCGCAGTAGAAATGCACTGAAAAATCCAGGCGAAGCATTTTACACTTTTTATTTCACATTCAGTACACCAAATTATTGTAAGATACACTCGCCAACAGAACTGCGACTCACTCGTTAAAAAAAAAAATCTCTGAATTTATTCCGCACTTCAGAATCTTCAGCTGGAGCTGTGTTGTTTCTCCTCGACGGGGTAGCTCTTGGAAGTACGTCTTCGTAGTCTAAGAGGTGTTTTTCTTTTCTTTTCTTTACGTCGCACCGACACAGATATGGCTTACGGCGACGGTGGGATAGGAAAGGCCTAGGAATTGGAAGGAAGCGGCCGTGGCCTTAATTAAGGTACAGCCCCGGCATTTGCCTGGTGTGAAAATGGGAAACCACAAAAAACCATCTTCAGGGCTGCCGACAGTGGGGCTCGAACCCACTATCTCCCGATTACTGGATACTGGCCGCACTTAAGCGACTGCAGCTATCGAGCTCGGTAGTCTAAGTGTTCATGCCCTCTATATCTATAATCAAATTATGCATAATACAAACCGCCTTAACTATCAGTTCCTCTGTTTTGAATTTTCGACTACAGCTGAGAGCTGCCAGCAGCGTGCGCGCGGGGCTGCTGCAGGGTAAAAGCTCCATGGCGAGCAGCCAGGCTATAGCCAGCAGCGAAGTGCTAGGGCGAGCATCCATGAGCCAGCAGCGAAGCTGCAGCATAAACGTACCCTAATGGTCAGATTTCTTTGCTAATTGTAGAGATCACTACTATTAGCCAATTATCATCTTTAACAATATATGTAAGGACAATGCTTCCTAACATTGAGGAACATACAAACCTATTTATTGATAATGCTGAGTTGGACAATGTGTCTGCCCAGTGTATTTTTCAATGCCTGATTAATGTTTAAAATGAACTGAGGTTTTCGCACACATTTTTGAAGGAAAACCTTACTGCAGTAGCATGTGACGGAGCTGCTGTGACTTTAAGGAACTATATCAACATGTCTTGTTTTGGCACCATAGACTTGAACTCTCTGTTCGAGATGTAGTTACGAAGCACAGATTAATCATTTTTAGTCATTTCTTGGCAAACTTTATACATTATATCACCAGTCACCTAAAAATGCCAGACAAGTGTGAAATATTTCAGACGAACTGCACCAGCAACTGTACCACATTGGAAGAATTCTAAATACTCGCTGGATAGCTGCAAGTTACAGAAGTGTTTCTGAAGTTTGGTAAAACTATGGATTACTCGTGGCACATTTTAAAAGAGCAAAACAGAAAGAGAACAGAGATAAGAGTGAATGATGGCCTCTTGAATTAAATTACGAATGCTAATTTTATTCTTGGTCTTGGTCTTATGGGGGTTGTCAGAACTCAGTGTTGAACTACAAGGCTCATAAAGTAATATCCAGTCAGATTCTTCTGTTTGAAGATGGGTTAGTGGCTCTTACTATCGTGAAGCTCGAAGTAAACCTGAGGGAGTCACCCTGGAGAAGAGAGAAAACAAGCCGAGCTGTCAATGCAAAAAGCTCTCTTGATCTTAAAATGTTCTACGATAGCTTAAGATGACGGATGGAAAATCGTCTGTTAACAAAATTGTACCGGGAGGTACACCTTAACCCCGGATATTTAAATGAAGCGCCTTGAAGAACGCTATCTATCATATAAAAATTGAAACATCTCGTACAACAAGTTTGAACGTGGATCAAAAGATGTCACTACTAAATTATGGAGTAATATGTTATTTTAAAGTTTCCTAAACTGACTGGATTTCTTTGCTTTGTTCTGGTGTATCACAGGAAGTTAGGACTTTTCTCCACAGATGCCTCGATTAAAGAACTGATGTTATGCACTCTGGTGCAAAGTGGAATAACTAGATATTTAAATAAGATTTTGTTTATAGCTAGATATTTAAATTTTTTGTTTATAGGTTTTCTCAACTGAATTGACTTTCATTATTTTTGATACTTCAAGGTTTGCAACACTTCCTTCTCATCCCGCCAGCTTTGGTTTCTGACCAATCAGAAATTTCGCGTGTTTATTTTTTAGCCAATCATAGGCTTCTTGTAACTTTTTGTCTGTCCAATAAAATGAGAGGGTGTGTCCGGATTTAGTCCACAGCCTTCTCGAAACTTCCTCTCGGATATAAAAGCTGTAGCTTTCGAGTGAACTTGTCTTTCTGATCGTCGTCTGAGTGTGTGTGTTAAGACAGGAGGCGGGGGCCTCAATCTTCGGCGGGCAGAACATCAGCTAAGGTAATGGCCATCAGTTTATCCATCTAAGTAGGTATCTCCGCAAGCTGACTCGAGGGGAATGTTCCAGTCTTTAACTACGTAAATGTCAATTTCCTAAAACGTAAATTTTCTTCCTTCTCACGTAAAATTTCATGTAAGTCCTGTGGACTTAAACTGTAAATCGGGGATAGAGAGTGCGTTACCCTCTTGAATTCTCCTTCAATTAATCTTGAGGTGACTACGATTTTGCAACTGCTTTTCTCTTGTAAATTGTAAATTAACTTGTCCATCTAGTCACCTCAGTTGCCTGGGATTATCCGCCGCAAGCCCAAGTAGGGTTTTAACCTTGGTTTTCAAGGAGCGCAAGTGTACGCCTGCATACATTTGAGTTTGGGCCAGTAATTTAACCTGTTCTTTTTCATGAAGGCCCAGTAGTATGGGTACTAGATAACCCTGTGTAAACTAAAAGATAATTAATATGGTATTGTAAATTATAGGTTGTGCTTAGAGAGGCCTGAAGGTGTAAGAGACGTTCTTTCCCGTCTTGTAATAGTGAATGGTTGCCTTGAGGAGGCCATAAGAGTTCGGGAGCGCTGTCTCCTTGGTAGTATTTGTAGAGCATGTAAGCTCTTCTGTGGTAATGTAATAGCTATTTTGAGTGGTGCCTTTGGAAGGCCGTAAAATTGTAACATTTAGAGGAGAGTGCTCTTGAAAATTGTGTTTTGGGAGATGTCTCTCCTTGTCTATCTAACTAAACGCAACATTTGCGATGTTGGGACCTTGTAAATTATGAGTTTGAAACTCAAGATTGTAAATTACCAATTCTTGGTTTCTCTGTTTTGTACCAAAATTGCCATGTACCTGAAATCATCTTCTTTCACCAACTGAAGAGTTTTGTTGAAATTTAATATCTGAAAGGAAATATAACCTTTATTTTAAAGTTTTAAATTAATCTTTGACTATCGTAGATAGACCCATTCCTACAGCACCTTCTTCCACCTCTGTGATCCACGAAAACACGGTAACAAATAATACACACAAATACCAGAATGGACAAAAGTACTGTATCCTGAATGTTGGCCAGATAATGTTCAAAAGAATGTCCCTTACAAGGTTTCATGTGCTTTCGGCATCAATTTTCGACAATTCCTTCTTCAGATGATCGATTAAGTATGTCAGTGTCCTTACTCTCAGCTCCAATGATGCCCACCGATTGAGGTCTGGGAACTATGGAGGGGTTGGAAGTTGCTCGCGAACATTATACAGAAACCATTCTTTTGTTATACGACCCTTATGCTTGGGATCGTCGTCTTACTGAAAAACAAACGAGTACTCAAGATTAAATTTCGCAACACTGGCCTGCAAATTATCACGGAGTATGTTCACATGTGCTGTGGCGGCCAAAAACAACCAGCTCTTCCACCCCAGCGTAGCTCATGCATCTTCATACTATGGCATAACGTCCGGGGTGCTTGACAGTTGGTACAATATTCTTAGGGTCAAATTCTTGATTTGGTTTACGCCACACCTGCCTTCGCCCATCAGATCCTGAAAAGGTTGAACTTGCTCTCATCCGAGAATGCAACCTTCTTCCAGTATTGCATGGGTTTGCTGAGATATGCGCGATCAAACTCCAATCTTTTCACATTATGCGCTGATTCATGAATGGTTTCTCTCTTGCCGCTCTGCATTTTAAGCCAGCTTCGTCAATGTAATGCCTTACGGTTTGAGGTGTTACTTTCTTGTCTGTGTTGGGACGTCTTCAGCAAGCATTGGGGTGCTCACATCCGAGTCCTTGCGTACTTGTTGTACTACATACCGCAAACACCAGTCCATTAAAGCTCTAGGACGTCCGAACATTCGCACATCCGCCGTAAATCTTGTTCGTTTGTATTTGCTGACATCATGCTGGACAGTAGCATGTGAGAGGTGAAGTTTTTCTGGAAATGTATCGGTAACTAAGTCCCTGTTGCCATAAGCGAACTATTTATTCCTTCGCAACAGTCGTCTTCCCACCCGATCCACGTCCCAGTCCTGAACACCACTAGTTACAGGCACTAATACTCACTGTTATACTGGACATACGATGAATGGTTTGTTTCTAGCCGTCAGTTGGCGACGTCTACGTAACATACATAACTGCGATCTAATTATATGAACACTTTGTTTGTGTGCCGTTATACAATACTATGATACAAACCCAATGTACGTCACAATCATATCAAAGAGTAGCGCATGTAGTGTTAGTATAAATCGCTAACCAATAATAACCATGTATGTATGAATACTTATTTTACCCACTGTAACAAGCAGTACAGTGTCAGTGCTCACTGGATGTTCAAACATACCGTACTATAAATGACTTTTTTCCACCTATTTTCTATTATGTTTATCGACCAAGTTACCTTAGTTGTGAACGTACCGAGACTAGTGGGTTCGAATTTAATAGTCAGCAATCGTGTCGCCCTTCCTCACCGTCTCAGGGTCATGGGTACTGGCTTCATTCCCACTTACCGTACCGCAATTGAACGGATTTAGACCATATGGCTAGTTGAGCTAGACGTAACTAGAGCAGACATCCTATTAATACGAACACGCCTGAAATAAGAATATACAAAATATTTTGCTATTTCGTAAGATAAGTAAAAATACGAAAAGAGAAATTTAACGCACGAGTCTTACGACTTAATAGGGCATTTTAACAGAAATTCAAGAAATAAGCTAAATCGCAAGTAAACTGCACTGTGTTCTACGATTAATTAAATGATCAGAACTAAGAAAAAAATGCGGAACACTACAAATACTGTAAGACGTTAATCCTGGAAAACCGAGCGAGTAGGCCGTGCGGTTAGGGGCGCGCAGCTGTGAGCTTGCATTCGAGACACTGTCGACAGAGCACCGAGGGAAAAGATTTAATCGTATTGAGGGATTATGGAATGATTATTAAAAGCAATCAAAGGCATTTATGTTGACAATTGGACTACAGTGATAATTGATGGTGGACTGACTTCTCGTTTCAAAGTACTTAAGGCTGTAACATTTCAACTTACATGGATCAACTACTGAACGGTGTCATGTGGCAGAGAGGGAGGTAGTAAGCCGACGACTGTTTTAATTTTTAATGTCCTGGAATCGAGGGTGTCGAATACCGGGGTCAGTTCGTATGGCAAAGCGCGGAAGGATAATATGTTTATGCTCATTTCCCCTGCGGGATTTTAAGAGTGTACCGTGAACGAAGACGACGAGCGTATTGGTATAGTTTAAATACGAGTCAAGTCAAAAAGTGCCTGCATAACAGACCACGGGCATTCAAGTTCATGTCTTTATAAGTCGAGATCAGGAAAATGGTAAACAGACGTCCATGGTAAACCAATGCGAATTTTACATGGCTAAAACCATGAAACATGAAACCCAAGTCCACCAGCTATTGGTGGAAGACACAAGGTAGTTATCGGTACTCGGAAGGGAGATAGTAGGTTCGAACCCCACTGTCGGCAGCCTTGAAAATGGTTTTCCGTGGTTTCCCATTTTCACACCAGGCAAATGCTGAGGCTGTACCTTAATTAAGGCCACGGCCGCTTCTTTCCCACTCCTAGCCCTTTCCTGTCCCATCGTCGCCATAAGACCTATCTGTGTCGGTGCGACGTAAAGCAAAAACCTGTCACTGAATCGCCATTCATTAATGTAAGAGAATTTGAACTTCTAAGGGTATGTACGTACTTCTGGTATCTTCTGTCATTATTAAATTTGAGATAGGCTGCATTCTGTATTCCAACTAGTTGAATTGTTTGTAGTTCATCATCACATACCTTTAGACCGTCTTCTATCCACTGGTGAATTTCGTGGGCTGTTGGTCTTTGTTGCTCCTTGCCGAATACAACTTTCAGGGTGTTTTGCCGTGTAATTTTGGATGCCATTTTTCCTAACTGTACTCGTTCAATAACTGCAACTTCAAATGAACAAACACTCACACTACCGTCCTCGTCAAGTTATAGCAGGGGGCCGGCTGTACAAGCAAGACTTACACATGTTCAATGTAATCACAATCGGTTCCTCCATAACGTCACCCACAGGTTGTTGTATAATGTTTGTTACATACGGCCCACTAACGCACATCCAAGTCTCATACCATGTCTTTGCCTGCTATAGCTCTCGTATTTTAAATACGTCAATAAAAAACCACAGGTAATAAGCGGTTTTGAATGGGAATATCCTTCGTAACATCCATAAAAAGAAGGAAATAGTCTCGTTCGTTCCCGAATCATGGTGCATTGCACATGGGATTCAACTACTGCAATGCATGATGAACAGACACTCCTCAAATGAAGTTACGTAAATGAATCATATCTCCCGTTCTTGGTATCTGTGCTAGTTTTACGGGTTCATTCGGGGTACACACAATGAATTGATAGTGGCGCTGACAATTTCTGATCTTTTCTAGCCCGTTACCACACATATCGTTATATTACCACGGTGTAGTGAGAGGGACCGATGTAGTAAACGCGGCGGGGTGCACAAGGGGCTGATGTGTGTGCAGGTAACACTTGTCAACAGCATTTTTGTCACAGAGAATATGAATGGTGTTCTTAGCCAAATAGTCGGTGCTAATTTCGAAAATGTAGTCAGTTTTTTTCCTATTGGGCTGTTCTTTTTTTTTTTTTTTTTTTTTTGACATCGAAATCTTTGGAAAGCGCTGTATATTGGTTACTCTGCTGTTGCTTAATTTATATATTCTGCAAGTGTAATTGTTGAAAAACGATATAAATATGTACAAGGAATGCCCTAACATGACCTTCAGTTTTAAAATTCACCACCAGGAAATGGTGGGTTGGCAAAACTGTCGAACAGGTAGAATCGCGTCTTTGCACTGAGAGTTCTGATAGCGTGGAAAGCGGCTTGTATGCGACTGCTTCTTCTTCTAGGTCCGTGAATATTTTGTTCTAATTAAGAATAAGAAATGCCTCGTACCTATGTAAACAGCTCAAATTCTTTTTGTTTTATCTGTGGAGAGTTAACTCTGAAAGCGGGTGTAAGGTTGGTGACCCACATATGCTGTTTGACGTGTGTTACACTCCTAACAGGCTGATTAAATGAATCACGTCATATGCCCTTTGCTATTCCCATGATTTGGAGGGAACCAACGGATCACGCAAAAGACTTCTGTCTGAGAAAAATAGCTGGAATCACCTCGAAAACAAAAAGTATGTAATATCCTAATTTATAATCTGCTATAGGGCCTGTATGTGACAGTACAGAACTGCCAGTCCTGGGAATGTGACAGTGAGTCAAGATGAATACAATGAAACTTGAAGACAGAGCAGAAGATTGTCATGCCGATCCAACATTTGGGCCATGTGGGTCAAATGAGCCACACTTTTCGTCTCAAGGGGATCTCTACGATCTTGTTCGTGATCGCCATGCTGCTTTTCCTTGAATACACCTCCAAGGAAGGCGACATTGATTTTTGTAATGGTATTGACTCCGTTATGGAGACTATAGGCCATGATTTCAGTGTAAATGAGTGGCGCTTGTTCATAGATTCTAGCAAAGTTACTCTCAAAGCAGTACTTCTCCACAATAGGAAAAATGTTCCTTCTCTTCAGATTGCTCATATGATACACGAGAACTTTAAACTGTTACTCACACTTACTCAATGTGAGAAATAAAAATGGCACGTATTGCACTTCTGGTCGGCAAGCAGCTAGGTTATACAAAGTACTGCTGCTTTCTAGTATGACGCAAGTATAGTAGAGTGATATAACGTGAAAACATGGGTAAATAATGTCAATATCGAGCTCGAATGATGATGATTATTATTATTATATTATTATTATTATGACTTGTGAGGAATGATTATGAAGTGCTTACATCCAATTAGTAATAGTTACATATGTACGGACGATACGATCGTCTTATTTGTGAAGTTATGTCATGAAACATGTGCTATATATGAGTTTAGTTAATGTAAGAACCTGTAATAGTATATAATTTATTATTACCTAGCAGCCCCCATGGCTCAGGCAGCAGCGCGTCGGCCTATCACCGCTGGATACCGTGGTTCAAATACCTCTCACTCCATGTGAGATTTGTGCTGGACAAAGCGGAGGCGAGACAGGTTTTTCTCCGGGTACTCCGGTTTCCCCTGTCATCTTCCATTCCAGCCACACTATCCATTAACATTTCATTTAAACTGTCAGTCATTTATCACTGCCCCACAGGACTGTGACAGGCTTCGGCAGCCGACACGTTTCCTATCCTCGCCGCTAGATGGGAGCTTCATTCATTTCATTCCTGACCCGGTCGAATGACTGGAAACACGCTGTGGATTTTCATTTCAATTTATTATTACCTGTATCTATGATGTATAATCCACAGTAACATCGTGCAACACACTATAATATCCGGAATAACACCAGGAACGACGAGAACAACGTATTAGGCACTCTAGAATTTACGAGGAAAGGTGTTGGGTAACATCCTTCTAGAAACCTGGCCAGGGAACCTATATAAAGAGACAGACTCGATGGTGGAGTTGAGTTAACATTTAAAAGTTGTTCTTGGGAACTCGTGTTGTGTTGATGCCGACATGCTAGTAGCAGTCTACTGTTCAAGATGACAGTCGTAGTCATGTGATGTTTTCGTAGTAGTGTTTTGTTTGTGACGGGAGTTGATTAGGTTATGTGTATGTTTAATGTGTAACTTGTAAATAAAATACGTGTACGCAAGTGACAGCATTTTGTGTGCGTCTTTGTGCGACCTTGACGAGGACGTGAGAATTTACGAGTGTAAGTGCGAAATAGATCAAAATGCTAGTGATATAAGAAAATATGTCCGTACAACAGCTCAAAGACGAACTCACCAAGAGAAATCTTCCGACGAACGGCAATAAGAAATCACCGTGGACGCGGTTACGAGAAGATCTCTTAGAAAAAGGCGAAGTTCCCCAAAAGTTTCCATCGAGGTCGACGAAGATCTGGAGTCATCAGAAGATGTAAATATAACAAAAATGTGTTCTAACCTAATGACCATGATGCAGGCACTCAATGACAAAATCTCAGACGTCAATTCCGCCCTAACAGAAAAGATTTTAGACCAAATTTCGAAAGTAAACGACGAAATTTCTCAAGGTAATTCAGTTTTAAGCGGACAAACAGCACACGTGTACACGCAGGGCCTAGATTCGAAAAATTCAACCGTAGATGGCAAAATTTCATCTCAAATTAGCGACGTCACCAATCGATTAAAGCAGCAGATATCGGACATCAGACCAAAACTGGGACAGGTTGAACAGATCGATAATAGGGTAAGCCAGCTGGAAGAGGATATCTCGGACCTAAAGGAGGAGGCAGAAATCCAGGTTTCCGATATAAAGCAACAGCTTGAGGAGAGAATTTCTACAGTCGACGGAAATTTTGGGAGCCGTATTTCTGCTGTTGAAGGAAGATTAGAAAACCGGATTTCGACCATCAAGGGAGATGCGCAGAATACAAGAGAAAGCATCCTTCACGCGGTAGAAGATAGATTAACTCAAACAGGACGTACCACCACACCTTTAACCCCTTCAAACCTAACCGGCAACACAGGACACCTAAACCCGAAGGTGATTAGAGAGAGCCTTCCGGAATTCCACGGGCGACTGGAAGAGAACCCGTCTAGCTTCATCCAGTGATCGGTCTGTCTATCCGGAAGGACTAATCTACCAGAGGACATCTTCATGCAACTCATCGCACCGCGATTAAAGGGGCAAGCCGCTACTTGGTGGAATAACTTAAAGGGCTTAAATTTGAACTGGACGGACTTCAAGAGGGAATTCCTCGCTAGGTTTAATTCCGATGGGGTGAAGAGCTCCGTGAAAAGGGAGCTACTGAGGCACAACCCACTGGCATGCGAGGTAGCGCCTTCGTCCTACAGAAGTACCAGCTCTTCAAGCGTCTGCACGCGGAAGCGAGAATGAGATCTTACCCGACATCATAGAGCTACTCCACGATAAGATTCTACCCCTAGTGAAATTATCACAACCGAGATCCTTTGATGATCTACGTAGAATCATTGAACAGTTGGAAGAGGAACACAAGAGCAAAGCTACGAAAGAGACCAGCTCGATTAGGAACTGCTAACATTGTGGAAGAACTGAAGAAGAAGTAGCCCCACCTTGGCGTCCGAGAAACTACGTCCGGCCCATTCTGGATTCAGGGGGGATGGGACCGGGAACAGGAAGGTGCCTCAAGACCTGACAGACGGCCAGCCTTGGACAAGCAGGAGAGGGATTGGTCATATTGTGGGAAGAACAGACTAATCTCACCCAGCAATCATCTTGAGGATAGGCAACGAGAGCTTCTCAGCCATACTCGACAGCCAAGCAAGTCATTCGTTTGTAAATGGGACTGTCGCCAGATTACTACCGCTCATTAAGTCTCACCATCTCGGAAGGGTAGTGGGAGCAGCGGACGGAGTAACTACTACTCTGAGCGCCGTGAGCAGTCACATCCTTCTAAGGGCGAGAAGTCAAGTTCATGATAATAAATATTGCCACGAGCATAGCGTGGGAGTTGTGATACATGGGGGAGGTGGTGGCTTTATCTAAGAGGAGGGGAGACCCTCATATCAATTGCTAGTTCCTTTAAATACGTATGTAATTGAATGAACAAGCGTCTTATTTAGGGATAGGTCCAGTTAGTTCATTTGCTCGAACTAGTTCATAGCCTTGAGTCGTTCAAATAAACGAGGTAGTTGATGACGTGATACAGGCTTAGAAACAGCCCTCGCGGCACTTCGTTCAAATGAACGAGTTAGTTTATTATGAGCACAAACAGAAAACAGCTACACAATGCTTCCGCCCGTCTGCCTAAGTAAGGAAATGATATCTAAGAGACGGAGAGACATATAAAGGCGCGTCCAGACTTGTAACAGAACATCGTAACGTAACCGCGTCGCGCTCCTGTCTGGACGGTACTGCGTTACATCGTCGCGCAACCTTAGCCCGCAACATGAACGATACGGAACGAGGTTCGCTGCGTTCCACTGCTTGTCGGTTTTCCCGCGACACATCAAAGAGCTGCGCGCGCGGAAGTTACAGCAAGCTTGGACGTACACAGGACCTCGGCGCGCAACGCGCATTCGCCTCTGTCTGCTTGATCAGTAAACATGGAGTGGACCGAGCAAAAAAAACTGCATTTTATTGAAATGTACAGAGCTAAGGAAATGTGGCTAGCTAGCCATCCCGGGCATTTCCACAAAATTAGGAATGACGCATGGGAGGAGCTGGCGACGGAACTGAACACAACGGCCGAGGAATGCCGGAAGAAAATGACGTCCTTGCCTTCTTCATTCCGAAGGGCGAAAGAAAAAATAAAGAAGAGCACGGAAACAGGATCAGGTGTGTATAAATAAAACTGTAATGTTACTTATGAAACATGGCATCAGACGCTTTCCGCTTTTAACAGTGTGTACGGTACTATATTACGATGTTTGAATACATGCATTTTTTTCATTTTCAGCAACTGACGAGGTGTATCAGAGCACATGGTTTGCTTTTAAGCGTCTGCAGTTCCTATGGGACAAAGGCAATCCGCGAGATGGTTTAAGCACTTTAAGTACATTTTTACTGCAAAGTAAACACTTAATAAATGAAGAGTTAAAATTTTTAGTCAAACTAGTAACACATTTATTTTCCTGTTTTGGATTCTTCAACACACATAAAAACAATTTTTCAAAAAGGTTTCTTATAAAAGACTTTGTGATTACGTTATGTTCTTGATAACACTATGTAAGTTCATAATTGATTGCATCTGTGTTCATTTTTTCGGGTCAGTTGATATCAGTGATCAAGAATGGTAGAGGCTAATATGGATCGCCGTGTATATTTAATGGTTGTTTCTTCACTGCACACTTGAACATGTAAATGTACATTTTTGTGGCTAGGTCCACTGTATGTTTCAACTATTCAACAGGTTGTAGAGTAACAGCAAACTGTTCATATCCTAAAGCATGTGAATTTCACGAAAATATTCACGCGTAATAATCTTGCCATGGAATCTGTCCCTCATGTTGGAAAAAATGTGCTAACTCGTTTCGCGGATAAGCTTGATCTACGTGGCACATTTCTGATAGGAAGTAATGACGTCATGTTATCAATGTCGGCTCTCCAGTTTCCCTCCTTTAATTGTCCGTCTGTTTCATGATCTAATGTCCCAGGTGGATTGTAAAGATTGACTGAGTCAGGGCTTCGTCTTAAGAAATTGTGTAGATAAGTCACTGCCTTCACAATCAATTCAGCCCTGTCAGACTGTAGCAGCATTGGCTTTCGAAGTACTCGAAAGACAGCCGACACAATACCGAACACATTTTCCACCACTCTACGCGTTCGGCACAGTCGATAATTGAAACGCCGTTCTAATGAATACTTTGGATGAATTCTGGATACGGTTTCATTAACTTCTCACTAAGAGCAAACGCATCGTCCCCGATGAAAATGTATGGAACTGGAATTTGTCTTCATTTTAAGGGCTCCGCTTTTGGTAAACATAAGCTGTTCTTTTGTTGTAGTTGATTGTTCAGCCAATATCCACAAATAAGAAGTTGTAATGAGCGTCTACCAGTGCGAAAAGAACAATGCTTAACGTAGATTTATAGTTAAAGAGCTCGCTACCACGCTTAATATGTGCAGGACTACATGTTTGCCGTCCAGGGCTCCTAAACAATGAGACAAGTTCCACATGCGTTCATAGTTTTGTGCCACAGCCTGCCATCCTTGTTCTGTTGTAGGAATCTGTACATAATAATTGTTACCGTATTTTTGTGGTAGGTAGAGGTGAAAGAAGGTGCGGGGGCGAACGGGTCTCAAACTACGAAATTAAAGTTAATTTAAAATTTAACAAGGTTATATTTTCTTTCCAAAATTCAGAAATAACACGAATGCCAGGTACAGAGTAGCAAGGCAACAAAAGTACAATGACAGTATTTACAGGATTTGGGCTTCGAGCCCCGAACTCGCAATTCTTGGGCAACTAGCCCAACTCTACCTCAAAACAAGATTTAACAGAGGGGCAGAAAACCCCATTGATGCCCAGGAGCACTTGCTCTAAATTACACAGAAAAGCCTCCTCGAGGCATACAACACTCAATTTTCGAGAAAGAGCCACTCGCTCTCAACTTTAAGCCTATTAAAGGCCACACCAAACTCCACCATCAAGTTGTCCTCTAAGGACATAGACACAGGGGTAAAATACCCAACCTATTGAGGCCTATTAAGTGAGAAAAAGGTTAATTACATGACCTCTAAAATAACAATTTGAGAGGAGGCGATCTGCACTCCTAATACATTTGTTTAAAACCTAATCTGGCTCTAGGCCGCTAATGCAAGGGCTAATCCCATACTACAGAGGTGACTTTAGAAAAGAACAATTTACATTACATTAAGGAAGAATCGGTTGTGAGAAGTAAGTTCACCTCAAAACAATATGAGTGGGAGCTCGAGAGGGTTAAGCACTCTCTATCCCAATATGTAGCTTAAAAGAGAATAGATACAAAGAGTCTTTACATTTTAGGGAAAAGTTACATGGAGGAAAAGCTTCGGACCCGCCCCGAGAGTTAAACTGCTGAGCTAGCAAGAAAAGAAGTTATTAAACGGCCATTACCTTGTTGTTGAACTGCTGCCCGAAGAAAGAGGCGCTTCCCGCCCCCTGCTATGTACTTTACACACTGAAAGATGGTACTGAAGTGGCGCAGAGACCCTAAAATCAGCAGTTTATATACTCTCGCGGAAAGTTCGAGGCGTTTCAGGAAAGAAAACACCCGCCCACAATCATTTATTGGTTAGGGTTAAGCAGCATATCCAATTTGAAGAAGAAACACCTTATTGGTCGTAAATTAATTAAAGAAATTCGGGATTGGCTAAATTCAAAACAAGGGGAAAGAAAGGGGAATACAGCCAACTTAAACAATACCAGAAAGAAATTTAACAAGAAACAAACTTTTGAAATAAAAATTTCTCCAAAAAACAGTTCTTTCACCTTGCACTAGGGTGCACTATTGTAGTTCTTCAGTAGTGTCCTCTAGAAGAGAAAGTTCACACTTCTTACTACAAGCAAAACAAAAATACGTCGAAAACGACCCGGTTCAGAAACTTCAAAATTTCCAAGTAGTGACATCTTCTGGGTAACTTGAAAATTAATACATTAGATAAAGTTCGGACTTCCTCCAGCAGAGGGTTTTCAACTGGCGCAAAGTTTGAATTAGCGGCGTGGAGGTGTACCGCCCGGTACAACAATAATAATAATAATAATAATAATAATAATAATAATAATAATAAAGTAGAAGTAATAATGTATAGCTTAAATATGTATGTGTAGCCTATACACGATGATGCCGGCACCAGACAACGAACAAGAACAAGGAGATACACAACATGCGGAAGGCACCATAGGAACTATATCGTGTCCCCCGCAGCCTGTTTCCCATAAACGGAAAAGACGAGTTGAGGATGAGAGACTAGAGAAGGCATTTGAAATACTGGCCGAATCTGCAAGCAAACATAAAGAAGAGGACGAATGCCAGATCTTCGGGAACTTAGTTGTCAAAAGGATGCAGAAATTTCCACCAATAAATCGAGCCGAAACTGAACATTCTATGATGGACATTTTACTTCGTGCAGACCGGGGACAGTATGACCACTCTCCCTATCCCCTCCCTTCTCCGGTTCACTCTACATATTCCCAATATCCCCATCATGCTGCACAGCATAATGTTCATCAGCTGCCGAACCCATCACATTTTCAAGGTTACACCCACATTCAGAGAGGCTATCTCGGTGCAAGAGAGACTGGCAGTGACAGTACGAGTTCATACACTAGTCTGCAGTATCTTTTCAAAATATCCAAACAGTCGATTAGTGTTATCGTACCGGAGTGTGCGAAGCTCTGATTGAAGCACTGAAAGAAAATATAAACGTAAGTAAGGACTTTATTGCTGGGATATTCTATGTTACATACATCAAAGATTATCTATTTTGATTGCTTATTCAACACAGAAACACTACTTTGTAAGTCTAATCAAGTCCTGAAAATCCATATCCACATCGTGGGAATTACTTACTGTATTTGACTCAGTGGACAGATTGGAGTTGGAGTGAGGAGAATTGGGTGTAGTAGTAGTATTCGGTGAGGATATGGAAGCTGAAGGAGTAGGTGTTGAAACGGTGTAACCTTGTGGTGGTGGTGGTGGTGGTGGTGATTATTGTTTTAAGAGGAAGTACAACTTGGCAACCATCCTCTATATAACACTAATCAGAGAGAAAAATTGAAGGGGTCCAACATTTCGAAAAATGAAGGTATCGGCCAAAGGAAGACAAGGCCACGAAGAGCGTGAAAATTAAAGACTCCCTAGGCCTCCGTACGTAATACCGTTGGGGTCGGAAAAGAACAAGAGTTGACCAAGGGAGGTCGGATAGGATAGATGAAAGTGAGGAGTCGGGCACAAGTAAGTGGAAGCAATGCCAGGACTCAGCTGAGTTCCCCGTGGTCGCCAATCCACACTCCCCAAGATGAGAGCCCCTTGGGCCCCTTGTGGTCGCCTCTTACGACAGGCAGGGGATACCGCGGGTGTATTCTACATGTGCGTCCCCCACCCGCAGGGGGTAGTGTGTTCGGTCCGCGAGAGGTATTTTATTTCCCTCAAGTCCGCCGGCAAGGAACCCCCCTATCCGCCACCTGGGACGCGCCACGTGGGAGTATCACCTCTCCCCCTGCTACGCCAGCGTAGTAGGTTCGTGGACTTGGAGAGAAGGAAGTTCCGGCTCTACACCGATAACGCAGCTCCCACATGGTTGAACTCTGCCCCTGGCTCAAAACCTAAATTGATGCAATAGGCTCTGTTAATCGCAGAATTTGATTTTGATGTGTGTCACGTCCCCGCATTGACGAACATAGGAGCAGACTGTATCTGGGCACCCGGCGATGGAAGCTGAAGCTAGGAGCACCATTGTCGAGAGGGAGTTCCCACGAAAACACTAGAGTGAGTTTAAGGAACTTGTCCTTATGACCATCAAGAAGGAACTTGATCTGGGAGTAATCAAACAGTGGCTAGGAGAATGCAAGCCCTGTAGGACCATGACGCAGTGGATTAGGAGACAGAACGCCGATAGTCGACTCGTCCCGAAGGAATTCAACATGTGCTACAAGAACTTCCGGGTTGGGGGAGGACTCTTGATGTACAGATTTCACCTCTCCGACACGCCTGCAGTAGTGGTGACAGCACACGACGGACATCCTCGAGAAGTTCCACATCCAGGAGGCGAAGAGAACGTATCAGTCTATCCGATGAAGATTCTTCTGGGTCAACATGCGGAAAAACATCCGGAACTATGTGAAGGGGTGCTGCATCTGTGCCTGCACCAAGGCGAGCAACAGGAAGGCAGATTCCAGTTAGCGAGGAAGACGGCCGCAACGCCCTTGGGAGGTCACAGTCCTAGAACACCACGGGGTAAACAGGACTCCTAGTAATCACCGACCTCGTCACAAGTTGGACTGAGGCGTTTCAGATACCAGAAGCCACGACGGGACGCATCGCCAGCCTTCTACAAGATGAGGTTTTCAGCCGCTATGGTTATCCAAGGTGCATTCTGTCACACAACGGTAGTCAATTCACGTCAAGGAGGTGACAGCAAATGATGACAGAATGGGATGTGGAGCACTGGACCACGCCTATCTACAACCCAAGGGCCAATCCAACAGAACGACACAGAATCCACAGTAACATTATGCAACACAATGTAATATCCGGAATAACGACGAAAACTATGTATTAGGCACTCTAGAATTTACGAGAAAAGGCGTTGGGTAACATCCTTCTAGAAACCTGGCCAGGGAACCTATATAAAGAGACAGTCTCGATGGTGGAGTTATTATTTAGCAGGAGTTGTTCTTGGTAACTCGTGTTGTGTTTATGCCGACATGCTAGTAGCAGTCAGCAGTCTACTGTTCAAGATGGCGGTCGTAGTCTTGTGATGTTTTCTTAATAGTGTTCTGTTTGTGATGGCAGTTGATTAGGTTATGTGTATGTTTAATGTGTAACTTGTAAATAAAATACGTGTACGCAAGTGACAACATTTTGTGTGCGTCTTTGTGGATCCATCAAGTAGAGACAGACAAAACCACTATTGTGGAGGAAAAGGGCCTGCTGGGCAGTGAAACGTGGTGTACCCTCTACAGTGCCTTGCTGCACATTAAATTGGACTAAATATCACATGCATTCAAGTACTTAAGAGAGACGTTTCCTAGGATCAGTGACACCAAAATAGCGGAAGGAAAATTAAGGAGTGTCTGTTCTAAATGGCGCTATTTCCAAAAGAAGAAAGTTGTGGGAAAAACACAAACGTATACTAAAAGGCGAATGGAACGAGCATGGTACAATTTTAAGGAATTACATCTCTTTGGACTGGATTGTTCTTGGCATTCGACAGTATTCTACTACTACAATGCATACGGAAGAAATGCTAATTTTTATTTTGAAGTGGATGTAGCACTTTTTAAAAACACACTCTTCATTTGGAGGATCGCAAATTAGGGGATTAATGACTGATGAACATTTCCTTTATTTGTTGTGTGGTATTGAAAAAAATTTAGGCAACCACAAGGCAGAAAGCTATCGCGATATTGTACAGGAACTACTGAGGTTATACCCCCGTATGGGATGTATCATGGCACTTAAATTGCATTTCTTGAACGATCATTTGGACTTCTTCCGGAATAACCTTGGCCCTGTTAGTGAAGAACACGGCGAACGGTTCTACCACGATATTTCTCAAATGAGGAAACGTTATCAAAGCAATTGGAATGCCGCAATGTTGTCAGACTACTGCTGGACCTTACGAAGAGACGTTCCTGAGGCAAAGTATCGCATGAAATCGGGAAAGAAATAATTTTTGGTATCTTTCTGCGCTTTCTTTTCACTCTTATGTTCCTCTCTTCTTTCATTCCTGTGTACTGACACAGTTATTTTGCAGTTGACATTTAGGACTCTTGTTGCGAGAGCGTGCCGTTTTGCCAGACACATTGAACATAGGTTGACAAGCATTTACGAAAACCATTATAACATGAAAACTGAGGTCGTATGAAAATTCTGAAATTAGATCTGGATTCAGGGACGAATTATCTTCCAGAAACAGTCTTTTTTGTTTTTGTGACAGATTTTTCTTGCGGATCAGTGTAATATTTTTGGTTATTGTATGCAAAACTGAATCATTTAAATAACAATTTTGCCAACAGTGCATATAGGGTAGAACGGGGTAATTTAGTAATACAATTACTCACATTATTAAGTACTTTGTTGTTAAATATACGAGGGTTGGATAACAACTGTTACAAAAGAGACATGTTGTACCACAGTCACTGCGGCGTATTGGCCTGCAGTCTCTGTAACAAAGTGTGATTGAATACATGGTCGCTAGCACGGACACCATACATTTCCGGACATATGTTCATTAGACCGTTTTTATTCCGTATCCTCTCCGCGATCAATCCCTAGAGTTTGTACATGGTGGAAGAAATCACTCTGTACTGTCACTGTTTAGTAATTCACTCATTTATTAGTTATTTATTTATATAATTCTGTTACTTGTTACCTGTATTTTTGTTATTTTTTGCTCATTTCAAAAACAATCGTGTGAAATGACTTCTGGAAGAGGGAGACCCCAGGGGAGAGATCTCTACTGGCCGTAGTGTCTCTACCTGAGATCATGCCAGATACATTAATTTTGTCACCAGACAGTTTTTCAAGTCTAAGAATGAAAGCTTACAACATTCTAATTCTCCTCTCATTCCGTTCATCCAGGTCGCGGAAAGAACTGGCACAGATCTGCAGGTAAGCCGAAGTACCATGTCAAAAGTCACAAAAGAAAAAATTGATGTTAGGGAGCGCGGGACACCTGGGCAATCTAGTCCTTAAAGAAAAGACCTAGAAGCCCTACCGTAACCAAGATTGATTCCTATCAAGAAGATTCTATACGGCGACAAAATGACGAATATATCACTAGGAGAGAACACCTTACACTTGAAAAACTGTTAGTGTTTTATCTAACACTTATATAAGGGTAGTTCTGCACAATATTGTCACAGGGAGGGGATATATTCGTTCTTCGCACGGAGGAGACGAATGGAAAAGATTTGCCGGATAAGGTGTAGTTGGATTAAACCCTTTCGGAAATACAGACCGATGATACTCCAAGGTACTACTGGCGAAAGTGGCTTAATCACTACTACTCTTTAAATCTAAGGGCAACAACGTACGGGGTGCATCCTTTCCTACAAACAAGAAGTTGTAAAAGAGATTTCATAACATTTTACAGGACGTTCGGAAAATATGAAGAAATGTTGTTAAATGTAGTTTGAGAATGTGAAAGTATTCTTCTAATAAACTTCTTCTTCTTCTTCTTCTTCTTCTTCTTCTTCTTCTTCTTCTGTTTACCCTCCAGGGGAGGTTTTTACCCTCGGACTCAGCGAGGGATCCCACCTCTACCGCCTCAAGGGCAGTGTTCTGGAGCTTCAGACACTGGGTCAGGGATACAACTGGGGAGGATGACCAGTACCTCGCGCAGGCGGCCTCACCTGGTATGCTGAACAGGGGCCTTGCGGGGGGATGGGAAGATTGGAATGGATAGACAAGGAAGAAGGAAGGAAGCAGCCGTGTCCTCACGTTAGGTACCATCCCTGCATTTGCCTGGAGGACAAGTGGGAAACCACGCAAACCACTTCCAGGATGGCTGAGGTGGGAATCGAACCCACCTCTACTCAGTTGACCTCCCGAGGCTGAGTGGACCCCGTTTCAGCCCTCGTACCACTTTTCAAATTTCATGACAGAGCCGGGAATCTAACCCGGGCCTCCGGGGGTGGCAGCTAATCACACAAACCACTACACCACAGAGGCGGACCTTCTTACAAACTACTTAGAAAAATTACAGGAAAATAACTGAACGCTCGTGTATACATCCCGAAGAAAAGCTAATGGCAATAGTCAGGTAAGTACATTCCATTCTAATTCATATACATGTTTCAATACCATTAGGTTTAAAAAATTAAATAAAGGGTTCAATAAAACACATTTTATAATGCACATAGACCTATATCTGGATATAAATGTAATAACTAATAACTGTTTAAATTATTACTAATCGAGAATGTTCCAACATATGAGATAATCTATATATATATGTGTGTGAAATTGGTGTTACGTCAATAGATCTAGGGTGGCCTCCATGATCACTTGTTATTGCCTTCAAATGCTCCGGTACACGTTTGAAGTCGTGCAGCAACGACAACACAAAATGAAGTTCCGACAAGCTCTGCACCAATGTTTTCACTTTCTGTATTAGCCTTTCTTTTCTTCTAATTTGCAGTGTCATATTGTCCTTCAGTAGTCTCCTTCTGTATCTGTCATCCCTTTTATTTTTACCCACACTGACTTTGAGAAATATGAGCTGGTTGTAAATATACGTACGTGGACTCTTGTGCAGCAACCGATCAGCTTTCTGAAGAGCTGACTTTACGATACTCTTTCACGAAACTATCAGAAAACTGGAGATTACATACCGTACATTAGAAGAAATGAATCAGCAAATACTTTTACGCATGGTTTGAAATTCAACCGGCCCTTAACAAGAAAGAAAACAGCGTCATATTGATGGACAATGCTTCCTACCATTCCGTGCAAGTCGATTAGCAAGCAAGACTTCCTAGCAATCAGTCAGAGTACAACGAAGGGTATTCTGCTGAAGACGACAAAAGAACTTGCCTGAATAATTGTTCGACTACTCGCACATCACGGACATTTGAATCGCATAGAACAGGTATGGGCTCAAGTGAAGGGTCACGAAGCTAGGAACAATTGAACGTTCTATTCCGTTTCTATTGGTTTCGAATTGACAGTTAACGGGAAGACAGACATTGGTGCCAAATTGTTACGAGTACAGACAGCTAATTCACAACATGAACGGAAATGTATATACTCGAAAATAAGTCCAGAATCAATTATACTTTGTAGCAGCATGGCAATAACATGTAACATATATAGGATAAGACTATAAGATAAAAACAGATCAATGCTCGAACAGCTCGCGTTGCTAATAGATTCAATTCCTCTTAAGGATGCACTATCTGTATTGTCATCGTCTGCTGAGGTTTCACTCTCGCTTGACCGAAACAAGATTATAACGCCTTCAACATAATCGTCTGTGATACTTTCCCACTCCCAAGTTCCACTCATCTCGGATTGTGTCTCACAACCTGCACTTACAAGGCCTACGGCTTTCCGAAACTGTGAAGAGTCTGTTATTCGCAGCTTAACTTCGGCCCAAATCAATTCTATGGTGTTAAAATGGCAAAGGTACGGCCGAAGGCGAACAAGTTTATGCCCATGCCTTCTGGATATTTCATCCACCACGTAAACTGGGCACAAGATGCACGTTATCCTCCCTCCCTCATGGCATCGCTAACCGAAAGCTTGTGCTCCTTCAACCACTAGATCAATTCATTACTTCTAGCCGCCATTGTTTGTGCTTTGTTAAGAATGACCGAGTGAACTGACAAAGAAATGAACACAATACAACACACAGCTGATAGCACGTGGTTATAGTAAACAACAGATCGACAACACTGGTAACCGTAACTAGAGTCTAACGCATTCTGTCGGAATGATCGGCTGCCTATGATTGGCTGTTTATTAATTCACTTAGCCTCCGCCAAAAGCCAGCGCTCAAATCTCAAGTCGAAACTCATAAGAACTGAACTATAAAGAAGCTGTGATGGGAATTCGAACGGAGGACTAGCTTTCTGCTAGTGATGCTACTCGACGTAATTACAAGGAGACAGAAGCTATAAATGCAAACAAGAGTCGCAATTATCGTGATTTTATTTCTAAGCTGATTCCTTCACATCAACTGTCTGCACGTGATCTAAACGTTGTCTATAAGCCTCTGTTACCCATGTACACGTAAGGTACTGGAACGACCCTAACTTACTTGTACCGAGCAAGTGAGCTGTGAGCTTGCATTCGGAAGATAGTGGGTTCGAACCTCATTGTCGGTAGCCCTGCGGATGGTTTTCCGTGGTTTCCCGTTTTACACCAGGCTAGTGCTGGGGCTGTACCATAATTAACGCCACGTCTGTTTCCTTCCCATTCCTTGCCCTCTCCTATACCATCGTATCAATAAGAACTATCTGTATAGGTGCGACGTAAAGCACATTGTAAAAAATCTCACACGTAGAACGTTTACAGTATGTCACTTTCTTATTCATACAGTTTCATATTTTGAAAAGAGCAGTACATTTTGGACATTCAAATGGATGTTATAGTAATTATCTTTCAGGAAATTTATTTCTGGTAGATTTCTTTACAATGCCATATAACAACATACAATACAAAATACTCGAGAATATAACAAAACATGACGTTTTCCTACGTCATATTGTTATTCATACAGATGCCAGTTCAACTAAACATATGAATGAAATGAACCATAGCACCAATCCTAGTAACCCTTGGCTTTAATGACAGCTTGACACCTACTCTGCATGGAATTCACTAGCCTCGCACACGTTTCATGGCTGATACTGTACCATTCTTGGGTCACCACTCGTTATAACTCATCTTTGGATGAAACCTTCCTACTGTGAACCCTAGACTTCAAAAAAGCCCATAAATGTTCAATAGGGTTTAAGTCAGCAGACTGGGGGGGGGGGGTGTTTTTAATTGTTTTGGAAGGTTCCAAATTAACCACTCCTTGTTCAGAGCAACGGTATGTTTGGGGTCGTTATCCTGTTGAAACATTTAGGTCGGTAGCATTCCCAAATTTTTAGCACTTTGTTTAACATTGTTCTTCAAAATATTATTGTACACTACTTTGTCCATGGTGCCTTCAATAAGCTACACCGTGTGCCGACATACACCCCCACATCCTTGTCTTGGTCTTTCTCCACACTACAGGCACCATCGGAACCAAACAGGTCGATTTTAGTTTCATCGGACCAGATGACATGGTTCTAAAACTCCTGGCCCTTGTTTACGTGTTCTTTCGCAAAGAGCAGTCTTGCATCATGATTCTTCTTACTAACATAGGGCCTCTTTTTTGGTACACGGTCATGGTAACCGCCGGACCGTCTGAGTACACATTTTCTTTCCAGTAGCAGCTTCCAGCTCTGCCCGCAGCGTTGGAGCACTTATGAGAGGGTTGGATTTCACTCGCCTTTCTGTTTGTGGACTTAGTTACTTTTGTTTGGATTTTCTTGGTACATTGTTCATCGTACTTAAACTTATTCACGACGTACTGAACACTGGCATAACTTCCCTTCACCATGAGTCCTAAGTGCTAAACTGTTTCAGCACTCTCACAAGTCTAAGACGAACACAACCAGCACCACACCAGCTAACGTATGCCTTGTTCAATATTGTCAGACGACTAGTGTATAAATAACAAAGTGACTTCAAGTTTTTGAGCGTATGCAGTTTTTATTTGTGTAAACACACATTATTTGCACTCAGAAAATATTTGTGCTATTAAATTCACGACACACAACTCTAAATTAATAATTTCCATAACTATACAGGCACATGGAACGCTTTATAAAGAAATGGGTTGTGTATGAATAGGAAAGCGACATACTGTATATCTTCTAGCATATTATTGGGTTATGGCTCCTCGCCTGTAAACATTCCACACGATTTACATAAGCCAGCCGCAGACGTGTCATCACACGTGGAAAGGATGACCTTGGCAAGCTGAATTAGTACTAATGATTCCTTATACCTCTAGCGTGTACTCTAAGTTTGGTTTTGCAGAACCTGTGCGTTCTAAGACAGCAGCTCAAGTCAAATAAAGCGCCGCCCACGTCTTCTTCAAACTGATCAAGGTAAATGATTTTACAACTTTTTTCTTCTTATCTCAAGTCACCCGGCATTCATCACTATTCTACGTACAGCAGTCTCAGAGCGAGTGTTTTCGACCGCTGAAAACAATGACGTGCAGCTCAAGGCTCTTATTGCTGAACTGATCTACCTAGACTTGTGTCTACCAGAACGATACGCCTTATCGCACTGTCGGCACAAAACCACGTCTTGTTACCAAGAATATATCACGTTTATATTCTATTTATCTTGTAATCGAAAGAGCTGATCCACGTCGCCATCGCTTTCAAAAACGTGATTTTATTCGTATCAGCAAACATAAGTCTGTCTTCGCAAAAGGATACATCCCTAACTGGAACACAGTTTTTCAAATCAGCAGAGTTAAGCTTATTACTTCAATTAACTATATACTTCACAATCTTTCAGGACAATCTATCGAAGGAGGGTTCTGTATCGGAAACAAAACATCTTGATCACTATTTAATAGAACGTGTTATTCGTTGTCATGGTAATAAGCTGTATGTCAAATGCTCGACTTCAATAACGCCTTCTTTACATGAATTAATAAAGATAATGCACTTTAGAATGTTTGTTGCATTTTTCCTCGAACCTCTGCCTCTCCTCTCTACTACTACCTAAAATAAGATTGAATTTCTCAGTCAAAATAATCACTACTAGTTAATTTAGGACTTGGAGTAGAGTAGAATTAACGGAACAAGTTATACATAATCAAGCACCAACTGCATTATATTACACACACATTTTATTTACTTCAGCGTGTGTGGACAATTTTCTTTCACCAAGTAAATCTGTTTTGTCCTTTCTCAGATATTTTTCTGCCGTCTTCGTCTTATGCCTCCACATATCAACGGTTCCCCTTTTAGCGACAAGTGCTGCAACAGCTGCTTTAGGTGATGTCACACGCTGCAGGTTTGTTTTCACGATAAGCAGCACCCAACATATTCATTTCGGGATCACCGCGCGAGTCGAGTGCCAGGGCCACTACTGGGGCCTGTTTCATAAAGCTACAAGTCTACAAGTGTACACGCACGCACATTAATGGTGTCCCGACATAAACAATCAACACTGCCCCACTCCAGTACTGGAAAGGAGGGGACGGGAGTGAACAGGTAGTATTCCGGCGTTATACTGTAACATGGCTCCTATCCTATCACAGGTGAATCGAGGCCGTATTATTGGCATGTGGGAGACTCACATGGTCCCCCAAGCAATAGCACAAGCAATACCATGCAGTCTTAAGACAGTTTGGAGATGGATAGAAATATGGCAAGAACGAGGTGAAGAAGGATTGGTAGACCCAGTATAATGCAGCTACAAAATATTCCTAACTAGTATAAAATATTTTCGGTTAAAAACCTCATTTACCTCCTAATACTGTAATTATCAGAGTAGGTTACTGTTTATTTTTTTATGTTAAAATGTTATTTGTTCGGGGCGTCGACCTATAGAGTTCTTTTGCCCCTACTTGCACAATATATGAACTTGCATGTAATTGGAATTGCGGAAGTGTTGAGTGTTCAATGTGAGAAACGTTAAGGACGACACAAACACGCAGTCCGCAGATATAATCATTTACAATTAAAATCCCCTAACCCGGCCGGGAATCGAACCCGGGGCGGCCGGACGCGTTGCCCCGTACACCGCGGGGCCGGACGAGTAGGTAACCTAATGCTGTACTTCAATACATCCGCCGTTCGATCACAACGAAGTCTTGTAGCGGGCTGTCTGCATGCAGTCCATGCAGCAAGCAATGCGTTAAGCGAGAAGGTGAGTCATTGTGTCTTCGACACTACCCCTTCACTCCCTTCCCCCATGCTTTGTACTGGATTGGCCTTCAACACTACCCCTTCACTCTCTCTCCTTCTTTTCAGTACTGGAGTGGGGCAGTGTTGATTGTTTATGTCGGGACACCATTAATGTGCACGTCTGTACAAGTTGTAGTTACAAGTGCATGTTCCTACACTGGTAAGAAATTTTTGTTTCATAAACAAAATTTCTACAGTTGTAAGATTGGTACTTTTCACTATAAGTCTTACAAGTCAGCTGATTTTTGTGAGATAGCCAAGTGGAGTCACAGGAGTCAAAGATGAGTAGTAAACAGCAACAAATTGCCAACAAATTTTTAATCCTGAATAAAATCAGGGATGCAAAAGAAATTTTGTTTGGAGCCTTCTCTTCTTCACTCACAAAAGAAGATAAAGTTAGAGAGTGCAGGAATATCCACAATATTGCCTTATCTGTGGGTCTTATCCCTGATACTAAAGATTTTACCTATGTTAGAGATGTCCTGTGGCAGAATCTAAAGAAGACCAATGTTGTAAGTATTAAAACATATAGTATTCATATACTTATATTTATTACACAGTCAGAATAGTGAATTTGTTATACATGTACATTTTCCATTATTTCACAGGCAAAATTGGACAATGCCAAAAAAATAGGTTCTGCTGGTGGCAAAACATCAAAACTGACAGATATAGATAATATAGTAATTGATATAATTGGCAAAGAATCCCCCATTGTAACAAGTTTAGGGGTAAATGAAACATGGGAGAAACCATTAGAAGAGACTACTGCTTGTGAAAACAATGCAGAAGCAACACCAGTAGTAGTTGGTGATGAAACACCATGTTCAAGCAAAGGCAAGTTAATGTTTCTTATTTGTTTACAAATTTCAGATGCATTCTAATATTTTAACCATATTTAACCATTTTAACAATATTTTAAACTTTAACCATTATATTCTAAACATTTATCAACATTTCAGGTCAGAAAAGGAAGAAAATTTCCTCTGAGTCTTCACTTCACCACATAGATTACCAGGAAATTCAGAGGAGAAAGAAGATAGCCATTCAGAATGAGCTATTAGAAATACAAATATATGAATCAAAATTGGAGGCTTTGAAACTTGAGAGAGACTTGGGCCTACCCATGTCTCATTATACAAAGGACATTACAAAGTGTGATGATAATGTAGAAGAGGGTGTTTATTATTTATTAACAAATGGAGTGGCTGAAGAAGCTAACGAATGATTTTACATCTATGTTTGATTATTTTTCTCATGTAAATTAAACAATAACATTAAAATAGTTTGTCTGTGTAAATAACTGCCTTTTATCACATTATTTCACTATATATTTTACAAGACATTATTTCACTGAATATTTTAGGTAAGCCTTAATCTTAAGCAAAATGGTTAATGAGTTGTTGTAGGCGCCTATGACTGCTGGAAGTGGTATATAGTCAAAATCTGGTTCATCGTTTTCATTTTCATTTTCAACGGGTTCTATGTTCATCACATTCTGATCTTGAAGTTCTCTTGAAATGTTACAAAGTGTAACACAACAAATAAAAATATTAGCTGCAAAAGTAGGGTTAACTCTAAGATGATTGAGACATGGAAATTTCTCTTTTAAGATCCCAATAGCATTTTCAATTATACGTCTTGTTGACTTATGAGCTTTATTAAAACGCATAACTGCAGGGTCATTTATATTATTCAAGACAGGTGTAATGAGCCATTCCTTAAGTGGGTACCCTGAATCACCAAGAAGAATAGCACCTGGAAATGGACGCCACCCAGCATCAAAGCATTGAGAAAGAGTGCTGTTTCTTAGTACACGTGCATCATGCACACTTCTAGGCCAGTTAGCACTTGCATAGTAAAACTTAAGATTTTGTCCACACACTACCATGCAATTTATGGAATGGTTCCCATGCCTATCAATAAAGTCATTCTCATGTCCTATTGCAGGATGTTTATTAGTGTTCCATCAATACATCCACATACTTGAGGCGTACGAGCAATAGCATAGAACTCTCGAACAATGTGGCCAGTTTCCTCTGGCCAGTCAACAACTGTGGGAAACTTGACAATATTCACTGCATTCACAACTGAATGATCTGCTCTGCACACACTAGATTTTGATACACCATGCATATCACCTACTGCATGATATTGCCCTCCATTTCCTAACCAGTGTAATGCTATAAGTAACTGTTGTTTTGGGGATAGAGCACAGTTTCTGTTAATTGCATGTTGAAGTTGATTACCTACATCTTGAAGAAGTGACTCCAGTTTCACTGAACTCATTCTAAACCTTTCATTGTATTCATAAAAGCTTGTGAAAGCCATGTTAACCCTACTTCTGAAAGTTCTTTTACGTCTTTGACCATCCCCTATTATATCTTCATCACTATCGCTACTACTATATAACAAATCCATACTCCACACAATATGAACACAAAGCTTGAAAATTAGGTATTTAACAGCAAATTACACAGACTTGTAATCAACCTTACATGTCTCAAACAACTTGTAAGAAAAACTGTATTTTCTACAAGTTCTTGTACTCTACCAGTATCTTTATGAAACAAAACATGAATTTTGACTTGTTGACAAGTCTTGTAACTTGTATAAATTCACTTGTACCTACAAGTGAATTTATGAAACAGGAATTCATTTTTTCCTATAACTTGTATGAAAAATTACTTGTAACTTGTAGACTTGTAGCTTTATGAAACAGGCCCGTGGTAGCCAGGAAGATGACGCTCAAAAGGAAGAAAATCGATCAACTTATCCTTGGGTCCATGCCCAGAATGCTTCCTCTCCTTCCTCCCAGCACGTCTCTTTTTCTGTGACAGCTTGCTCTCTTCGCAGCCATGGTAAGTGTTCATAAACGAAGTAAAGTCGTTATTTTTGGGCTCTCGATACAGTTTAATGAGTTGACATGTACGACATTGTTTCACTGAAGGGATCTTACTTAAACTCACTTGTTAATGATGTAAATTACACGTTTGTAGCTCCGAATGTACAGGATCATCCGTCCACTCACGAAGCACCTTCTCCCAGGTCATCCTTACAGAATTCGCAGCTTTTGAATGAAGAAGAGTTGAATGAATTACCAAGGTGTTTATTTGCCTTTCGCAAGCATAAAACTTCACAATTGCTTTCTAAACAGCGTTACACTTAGTATCAGACAGAAATGACAAGTTTTTGCAAATTTTTCTTTCTCACTGACCTTATTTAAACACTGCAATTTACATATTTCGCTCACTTCGCGGCATTCATTGCGACACAACCAATCGAAGCACATGCATACATAGCGTACAGATTTTTTACTCGCTTCCACGCTGTGCTCCTTGAGAAGTGTTTGTAATGATGGACATGTTAATTAATGCAGATCGATAACATGTTGATGGTAGATACTCGCACAACCATTCCTTGTTTCCACAGCCCTTTGCAAACACTAGCTCTGCTCCTGACAAACGAGCGTTCGTGATCACAGATAGAATGCGAGAAGGAATATATTTTCCTTCCCACCGTAGTCCAAATTTCTCTTTTAATCCATTTTGTCTGTCTTCTATCTTCATTTGTTTGCAAACAGTAAGGGAAAGGTAGGCTGACTTTTGGTGCTATCTCTTTCACTTTAAAACCTTGCACATAAACTAGTAATGTTCTTGTCATGATGAAATGAAAACAAACAACTCACTTTCACAGTATCTTATGGACTCATACCATATACACAGAGACTTGAGATTACAAAAGACAGAACCTGATAGCGAACAAGTCTAAACATTCATGACCATGTCCACGTGTTCACTGCATGTCAAAACAGCTCGGAGGCTAGCGCAGCAGGTAATGCGAAAGTGAAGAGGGGGAGAATGTGGAGGTGGAGATGGAGGCGGTTGTACATGCTGAGGTGGAGGTTGGGGATATTACCCTTTCTGCTAGCTGATCTTGCCCAATGGCCCTTGCGACAGTTCCCAAAAGTTAGGTCGATAACGCTAATAGGTCCCAAGGTACAAGTTGTGAGCCCCTGAGGTGGCTCTATAGACTTAGGCCCATATAAATAGTGAATAACAGTCATCTTGCCTGATTAGGTTAAGCCTGGGATCGCATCCGAGCGTGCAAGGTTAAGCTTGCACTCTTACGGGGTTAGCCCGGGTGTCGAACATTGAGTCTGCTATTTTAAGCTTGGACTCTTCAGCACTGAACTTGGATCTGTAAGGTTACGCCTGGGGTCGAACCCAGACATGTAAAAATGTTAAGCTTGCATACGTAGCGGTTAAGTTACGACGTCATGTGTGGTTAAGCATGCACTTTAGCCATTAGTCGGTATTCCACATCGCCTGCGCTGTAACGTCACAGCTCCGTGGGAAGGAGGCCTTCTCAGCGTGAGGAGTGAGGAGGCGTTAGATGACCCAATTTCTACTACTTACGGTATATCTTATACATTATTATTAACTACGTAAATATTAAACGACCTATCTTGATAGCTGCAGTCGCTTAAGTGCTGCCAGTATCCAGTATTCGGGAGATAGTGGGTTCGAACCCCACTGTCAGCAGCCTTGAAGATGGTTTTCACAGGTTTCCCATTTTCACACCAGGCAAATGCTGGGGCTGTAGCTTAATTAAGGCAACGGCCACTTCCTTCCCACTCCTAGCCCTTCCTGTCCCTTCGTCGCCGTAAGACCTTTCTGTGTCGGTGCGACGGAAAGCAACTTGTAAAGGTACATGCTGTCTCGCGAACTGAAGTGGTCATGCGCTGTAAATGACAAACTGAATGTTTTCCAGCCATTTACGTCAGAACAGTGAGTAATAATAATAATAATCGTAATCCAGGAATCTTACAGTGCAATCATCATTACTGACTGCTCTCATTCTTTATTTGTTGGCATATTACCCGCGATTTCTCGATGGTTGAACCACAGTAATTAACTGCGATTAAGTCGTTTCGGTTTGATAATGTGTTCTTAGCACTGGAAAATGACATAGTTCAATTATATCATAGAACACTCAGTTTCCAACTTCATGCGATGTATGATAAGCTGCTCTATGTCCGTGTTCGACCTGCCGGAACTACTACTTGTTTACGTCCGGTTCAGTGGTGCATTGAATCTACTACTACCACCGGGCGAGTTGGCCGTGCGGTTAGGGGCGCGCGGCTGTGAGCTTACATCCGGGAGATAGTGGGTTCTAACCCCGCTGTCGGCAGCCCTGAAGATTGTTTTCCGTGGTTTCCACACCAGGCAAATGCTGGGGCTGCTCCTTAATTAAGGCCACGGCCGCTTCCTTCCCATTCCTAAGCCTTTTCTATCCAATCGTCGCCATAAGACCTATCTGTGTCGGTGCGACGTAAAGTAAATAGCAAAAAAAATCTACGACTGCTTAGTTATAGCAAATACAGTAGAGACAATACGCGACACTCAACGAGATATCGAGGGACAGCTATTAGAGCTCTCTCTAGCGTGTAAACCTGAGAACTACTGATTCTGCCATAAGAGCACGTGTATTTGTGTGTGAAGTTTTTGGTGTTATTTATGCGTTTTCAGTGAGTTGACATAATTAAGTAGTAGCGTGGGGAAACGTATGTGCTGTGTTTGGCTGCAGTAACTACGAAATAGAGAAGAATGCGCGGTCTTTCTTTCGCTACCCTCGTGACAAGAAAATGTAAGTAATATTGTGTTTGCATACATATTCTTCCAGTGACAAAGATATTTTTGTAGTACTTCATAATCTTCTGACCTGCTCGACCCATATTTTAACTGGCTTAAAATATAATACGCATATTTTATTGTATAGTGCAGCAGTTAACCTTCAATACCGTTGTGTTGTTGTAGGTGTGATCTGTGGGTTTTGAAATGTCACAGAAGTGATTTGGATAAGGTGTACAAGAAAGAAGGGACGTTACGCTTATATAAGAATTATAGGATCTGTTCAGATCATTTCCAGGCCAGCGACTTCAAAAATCCTCGACTATACAGCCAAGGGTATGTTACATTTTTACTCTAATTGTACGTAAATATTCCTCAAAGCATCACTATCGACAACATTTTCATACTTTTCTTTCTTTTATCCATCTTCTCAGATTAAATCCGGGATTTTATAGATTTTCTTTCTGTTAGTAGGTTTCATGTTAAGAGCAAAATTGTCCAGCTTTTAAATGTTAATTCACTGCATCATGTGTGTAAGGAATGTGCCGATATTTTTATTGACAAGTGTCTTAATGTGATGATACAATGTTTTATAAATGAGAAAAAAGACAACTCTAACCGTAAAAGTTCAGGCAGGAATGCTAAATCAAAATCCGTACTGCATAAATGAAAGATCAACCCACATCACAGCAGTCCATTTCACATCTTCTTCATATGTCTAATTTAAGTCTTTAAATAATAACCTTTTCAGTAAATCTTCATTCATTTATCCAGAATTGCTTTAGCAACTTCGAAGCTAATATCTCAATAATACTTTCTTTCTAGACGTAATTTATTTATCCATTTTCGTATATGCATTTCCATTGATATTTTAATTTAGCGCGACATTTCAGGTCAAGTCACTAGGAGCGCCACCGTCGAATTGTCTCCCATTTTTAACAAGGCTAAATATGTAAGTGTCGCGTATTGTCTCTATTGTATTTGGTTACAGTCAGTCCTGGATCGCCCCGACGTAAGAACTGCAGGCGTGTCTCATCTCAAGTTCCATTATAATCGGTCTGGTTGAGCCCACCTGGCGGCGGGCAGCCGTTGTTCTCTTCAACAAGAAGGCGAAAGAAATGTAATGTAACATGTACCTTAATGTCATAGCAGCTGCTAAAAGTTATTTCAGTTTTCGTTTATTAAGACCTGGCATCTTCAAAGGAAATTTTGTGACACACTTCGTAATTCGTCTTTTGTCATTTAATTTCCCACACTCCTAATATACGCGGATTTATAATTACAATCACATGTCTTACTAGCACAAGTACAGAGCTGTGTCTTACGGGTCAGAGGATGGGACGAAGAAGCTGGTGTCTGCCGCCAGGTAGCTCCTTGCTAGTTCCTTGAGTGCAAAGTCCATATACACAGGTCTGGTCACGCTCCCAGAATTCTTTCCGGCAGCGGCCATTTTGAGACTAAAGCTCTCTACGCTCTGTCATCTGCGTGTTATCGAATGCAATGAGATTAAAGTTATGAAGGGTTATTGTGTCGCTCAAACTTGTAAAAGCCACTCATCTAAAAGGACTAGATTATTTAGTTTCCCAAGAGATAGGAATAGGAGTGCAAAATGAGTGCAGAATTGCCGATGTGGTAAGTCGCAGCTAACACTTTTACAGCTGTGTGAGGTTAGTATGAATTTGGCCAGTGGCGTATCCTGGAATCTCCACCGAGGCATGCAACTAGCAAACATACAGTAACACAATGTATTAAGTAAATGTCAATTCTACTAACCCTAATTACATGTAGGTGAACTCGTCCCTGCAATTCCTTGGTGACGTCACTGTAGAGGTCTTCACGTGTTTTCATCTCAACAAGAAGGCATTACTCCTATTGCAGAGAGACAACTTTGACTTTGAAAATTGCGAACAAAAGATTTTATTCGCTCTAGGGCCGAGAAAGAGCGTTCTACAGATGATGATGTTCTAATCAATGTGCACAATTTATAAAGCTCGGGAACACCGCTGTGGTCAATAGGATTTTCTGGATTTGGGTCAGAAGCGAACACTGCCCTCAATTGGGATTTAAGTCGTACTATATCCAAACATTTTCCATATACGTCAATCAATTTACTGAATTGCTGTTCAGGAAAATCGCCTGGAAAACTGAAAATTTCTTATAATCAAGCATTCATGGTTCATGGTGTGGGTTACTGTAGTCACGTCCTAGATCGTGAACCATGGGCAACGGCTAAGTGGCCTAGTAAGTGGTCCTGAGAGTCAGGAAACCAGTTGCTATGGAATGGGTGTGGGCATCTCGGGACATATTCTGAGTAATGGACCTTCTTGTGCTCAGGCGGCTAGGACTATACAATTAACCGGTGGTCCATAACCCGTTAGAGGAGAGATCCTCACTTGGACTATGTGCAAGTAGGGTAGCATCCTGCTTCGTGAATTTACCAAGCTCAGAACATTTTAAGCAAGCCTCGGACCTATGGGAGTAACGGAGTCCCACACCCATTTGCCAGGCGAGGGACTCCTTGGAAACAACTTGGCGTACGAAATGGAATTCGATGGGGAGCTATCAGTATTAACGGGGCTTATGGAAGAAAGAAAGTAGAACTGGCTGAGTCAGCTAAGAGGATGCATCTGGATGTGCTAGGAGTAAGTGATATTTGGGTAAGGGGAGATAACGAGGAAGAGATAGGAGATTATAAAGTGTACTTGACGGGTGTTAAAAAGGGAAGGGCAGAGTATGGGGTACGACTGTTCATCAGGAATACCACTGCATGCAACATAATTCTGTAGGCATGTAAATGAGCGAATGATGTGGGTAGATTTGTCAGTTGCAGGAATTAGGACTAGAACTGTGTCCGTGTATTCACCATGTGAGGGTGCAGATGAGGATGAAGTTGACAAGTTTTATGAAGCACTGAGTGACATCGTGGTCAGGGTCAACAACAAGGATAGGATAGTGCTAATGGGCGATTTCAATGCGAGAGTTGGTAATACAACTGAAGGATACGAAAGGGTGATTGGTAAATGTGGGGAAGATATGGAAGCTAATGGCAATGGGAAGCGTTTGCTGGACTTCTGTGCTAGTGTGGGTTTAGCTGTTACGAATACATTCTTCAAGCATAAGGCTATTCACCGCTACACATGGGAGGCTAGGGGTACCAGATCCATAATAGACTATATCTTAACCGACTTCGAATTCAGGAAATCTGTTAGGAATGTACCAGTTTTCCGGGAAGTTTTCGATTATACACACCACTATCTGATCTGCAGTGAATTAAGTATCTCTAGGCCTAGGGTAGAGAAAGTGAAATCTGTCTGCAAACGAATAAGGGGAGAAAATCTCCAGGACGAGGAGATTAGACAGAAGTACATGGATATTATTGGTGAGAAGTTTCGAACAGTAGACTGTAAGCAGATTGAGGATATAGAAAGAGAATGGGTGGCATACAGGGATGCTGCAGTAGAAACAGCAAGGGAATGCCTAGGAACAACTGTGTGTAAGGATTGGAAAAGGCGAACATCTTGGTGGAATGATGAAGTGAGAGCAGCTTGTAAACGTAAAAAGACGACTTATCAGAAATGGCTGCAAATAAGGGCCGAGGCAGACAGGGATTTGTACGTAGATGAAAGAAACAGAACGAAACAAATAGTTGTTGAATCCAAAAAGAAGTCTTGGGAAGATTTTGGTAATAACCTGGAAAGACTAGGTCAAGCAGCAGGGAAACATATCTGGACAGTAATAATGAATCTCAGGAAGAGAGGGAAGAAGGAAATGAACAGTGCTTTGAGTAATTCAGGTGAAACTCATAATAGATCTCAGGGAATCACTGGAGAGATGGAGGGAATATTTTGAACATTATTTGAACGTAAAAGGAAATCTTCCTCGTGGTGTTGCGAACAGCACAGCTCATGGGGAGGAGGAAAATGATGTTGGTGAAATTACACTTGTGGAGGTGGAAAGGATGGTAAATAAACTCCATTGTCATAAAGCAGCAAGAATAGATGAAATTAGACCTGAAATGGTGAAGTATAGTGGGAAGGCAGGAATGAAATGGCTTGATAGAGTAGTAGGATTAGCATGAATGTTGGTAAGGTACCTTCAGATTGGACAAAAGCAGTAATTGCACCTATCTATAAGCAAGGGAACAGGAAGGATTGCAACAACTACCGAGGTATTGATTGTACCAGGCAAAGTTTTCACTGGCGTCTTGGAAGAGAGATCAGTCGTTGAGAGGAAGTTGGATGAAAACCAGTGTGGTTTCAGGCCACAGAGAGGCTGTCAGGATCAGATTTTCAGTATGCGCCAGGTAACTGAAAAATGCTACGAGAGGAATAGGCAGTTGTGTTTATGTTTCGTAGCTCTAAAGAAAGCATATGACAGGGTACCAAGGGAAAATATGTTCTCCATACTGGTTGACTATGGAATTAAGGGTAGATTATTAAAATCAATCAAAGGCATTTATGTTGACAAATGGGCTTCAGTGAGAATTGACGGTAGAATGAATTCTTGGTTCAGGGTACTTACAGGGGTTAGACAAGGCTGTAATCTTTCACCTTTGCTGTTTGTAGTCTACATGGATCATCTCCTGAAAGGTATAAAATGGCAGGGAGGGATTCAGTTAGGTGGAAATGTAGTAAGCAGTCTGGCCTATGCTGACGACTTGGGCTTAATGGCAGAGTGTGCCGAAAGCCTGCAGTCTAATATCTTGGAACTTGAAAATAGTTGCACTGGGTATGGTATGAAAATTAGCCTTTCGAAAACTAAATTGATGTCAGTAGGTAAGAAATTCAACAGAACTGAATGTCAGATTGGTGATAAAAAAATTGAACAGGTCGCTAATTTCAAGCATTTAGGTTGTGTGTTCTCTCAGGATGGTAATATAGTACGTGAGATTGAATCAAGGTGTAGTAAAGCTAATGCAGTGAGCTCGCAGTTGCGATCAGCAGTATTCTGTAAGAAGGAAGTCAGCTCCCAGACGAAACTATCTTTACATCGGTCTGTTTTCAGACCAACTTTGCTTTACGGGAGCGAAAGCTGGGTGGACTCAGGATATCTTATTCATAAGTTAGAAGTAACAGACATGAAAGTAGCGAGAATGATTGCTGGTACAAACAGGTGGGAACATGGCAGGAGGGTGCTCGGGATGAGGAAATAAAGGCTCATTTAGGAATGAACTCGATGGATGAAGCTGTATGCATAAACCGGCTTCGGTGGTGGGGTCATGTGAGGCGAATTGAGGAGGATAGGTTACCTAGGAAAATAATGGACTCTGTTATAGAGGGTAAGGGAAGTAGAGGTAGACAAAGACGACGATGGTTAGACTCGGTTTCTAACGATTTAAATATAAGAGGTATAGAACTAAATGAGGCCACAGCACTAGTTGCAAATAGAGGGTTGTGGCGACGTTTAGTAAATTCTTGCAGACTGAACGTTGAAAGGCATTACGGTCTGTAATTATAATGTATGTATGTATGTATGTATGTATGTATGTATGTATGTATGTATGTATGTATGTATGTAAGCATTTCAACGAATGACAGATCCCATAATGAACAGAAGGAATATTTTAACTGTGCTGGAATAATATGATGTATTGCCAGGTAAATCCTCCTATACTCATCTTTAACCCAAAATGAAGTTTCTTCCTTTCTTCCGGCCAGTATCCAGTATTCGGGAGATAGTGGGTCGAACCCCACTGTCGGCAGCCCTGAAGATTGTTCTCCGTGGTCTCCCATTTTCACACCAGGCAAATGCTGGGGTTGTACCTTAATTAAGGTCACGGCCGCTTCCTTCCCATCCCATCGTCGCCAAAAGACCTGTCTGTGTCGGTGCGACGTAAAACAACTTGTAAAAAAATATTCCTTTCTTCTCTTCGTTGGTGGATAGAATTTCTCTTCTGTTCTGCCCCAGATGTTAGCAAATCCACTGTTTCGCATTATAGATACTTTAATTTCTAAAGAATTCACTTCCCTGGTGCAATGTGCAATGTCTACGGTCTTCGACTGGAGGGTGTTATAAGCAACATCAGTCAATGAAAATATTTCATTACAAATCTCAGAAGAAAATTTATGTGAGATTCCATTAATTCGCGAGAAACCCGCTTGCCTCACTAATTGTATTGTTATCCCAGTTCCCAGGTTCCTCTAAAGATCCTCTTGGAGAAGAGCACGATATCCCGCGATGGTCTGTACTAAACGACAAGAATAGTTCCACCTTATTGGAGCTAGTTTAATGAAACCCTTTCTTGAGGATTCTGTCCAGCAGGTTAGTTCTCTTGGAAGAAGTTTTAAAAAATGTCGCAAAGCCACTCATCGTTGCGAGGAATATACGACATTCCTTTGTGCATGACTCGGCTTGAGAGAGGACTAAATTAAGCTTGTGAGCGTAGCAGTGGGTGAATACAGCCTCAGGAACTACTACTTTTAATTTAGCTTGCACACCATTCAGCTGACCTGCATGCACCGCCGCTCCATCGAAAGTCTGCGCGCAACTAATTTTTCGCAGCATTCAAAGTTATTCAGACACTCAATCGCAATTCTCACCAATGCATTAGCTGTCCTATCAAAACTCGCGTTATAGAAACCAACACATCTTTCAACAACATCATCATTATGAACGTATCTGAGGGCAATAGGTAACTGTCAAAAGTTCGAAACATCAGAAGTCTCATAGATCATAATTCCTACGAATTTAGCTTCCCCGAACTGAATCTTTATTTCAGCGGTCATTACGGTGCAGATGCTTTGAATTAAATCGTTCTGAATGAGTGGAGAGGGTCCCGTAAATACACTCGCTGTTGTGAATTGCATATCTAATTTTTCATCAAACTCGGCTAACAATTTAATTAGTTCTATGTATTTCACTCTGTTGTTGGATTCACTAGCCTCATTGTGCCCATGGAATGGTAACTCCTGCTTCCCCAAAAAGCATGTCACCGCAGTCAGCCGTTTGAGAATTTCCCTATTTTTCTTAATGGCTTCGTTGTGCCTTGGAACATTTTCCTGCTTCTCCTTATCCAACTGCAAACCTATCCTAGTTTTACCAAAGGTACCTAAGGATATCCATGCGTGGATATGACAGTCTGATTTCTCGTTCCTCCCAATAGCAGTGTGCAGATTGTTTAGATGTGCATACCCACGTGTCTTGCTGTTCCAAGGGGAATTTCCAACAACAAACAATAAGCAATGCCAACAGAATAATTTGTTTGGTGACTCAGCGCCAGAGCCAAACATTGTTTCTGCAATTTTCTGGATTGGACGTACTAACACAATTCTTGTTTTCTGTTTTTAAATTTGCGAGGGAAGGGAGAGGACTCTCGGCTCTAACTATATGAATCTTTTCATTAAACGAACGGGCAGTAAATGGCTTTTCAAACAGTTTTACAATTCTATCCGTTTTAGACTCATCCATCGTTAATACCACATATGCACAAAATATAATAAAACACCGAAAATGACGAATAGCACAGGAAGAGCGCACAATGAATTAACTCACTAATCAGCAAAACACACAACGAATGAACTCGCTAGTCAGCCACGCCTCAAGCACTGGAGGTAAGTCACCCCAGTGGCATTTGTCAGTTTCGTCAGGTTGGGTTCTCGCTACGGAGTAATCCGTGGGACCCGTTCGCAGTAAACTTGGACATGCGGACTTTCTCCAAGTTGCTAACAGATGGCAAAGGGTAGCACGTGTATGGGGTGATAAAGTCTGACCTAGTTTCAATTGCAGCGACATCATTCGTAGGGTTTCAGAACTTTGTCTGCCACCGAATGAAACTTGAAGATTGAATGCCTTCCATCCTTAACTTCTCCGTTTGCTGTCTCTTTCTTCCTAGAATGGAATAGATGGCGAGACTACACCAGCACCACACGTAGTCAAGAAACGGAACAAGTACAATTGCGCGGAAATTTTGAACTTCTGAGAGATTAAATCGTTAATACTTTACTTGAAACAACCTAAAATCGTACTTCAGACAATTATTTGCATTATCATAACGCATGCAATGAATGCCTTGCATGCAAGGAAAATACGCCCCTGACTTTGGCTCAAAAAAGTAATAAGTTTATTATATTTGCTTTTTTAGTTTATATATCAAACGATTTTTACTGACCATATCTTGATTATAATCTTTTCCTGCAGCTTAATTTTGAGGAATGTCAGTTCGAAGTAGAGATATTAGATGGAAGGTAGTAGTTAAAATTGAATACCATCCGTACATCTTCGACGTTCTTAATCCCCCGAAATCTTCTTCGTGTGTCAGGAAGGCCCCAGAGGAAAGAGGGCTGCCTTCAATAGGAAATGGAACTAATAAATGACATGTTAATTGAAATATATCGTAATTATTACTCAGAAATAGGCCTACTCTTAAATCTTAAGAAAAAGACGCCAATTATGTCATTTTGTCTGATTCATTTTCCAAGCTGATACGTAAACTGACCGTTTCTTCCATGGCTCAAAGCGGGACATACTGATTCCGACAGCCTACACATAAACGAGAGGTCAAATTTTGACACAGCTATTTTTACACGTTAAAGTTGGTATTTCAATATTTCTCCACTAGACATTTTAAGATAAAATGATAATAATACAATACCTTCCCTTGTGATACATTCCAGTGTTACTCGTACTTCTCGGAGGATATAATTAGCTGTAACAACTGTGGTGATGATTTCAAATACTTATGAAACTCTAAAGAATTCTGCGAAAAGTTAAACTTGATCATTAGCAAAGCCTTAAGAGTAGAAAGTTTCAGGTGGGACTTTTCAGATGTCCACAGTTTGTTCTTTCAACTTAAGCATTAGTTCCGGGAAGAGAAAAAATATACTGTGCCACTATTGAGAGTTGACTGTGTATATTGTTTTCCTTGATTGAAGTGCAAAAAAACCTCCGTCCACCTTTTGACTACTGAAACTTTTGCATCATTCCAATTGGATATTTTCTCTGCAGCAGTGGCATATTTGGTTAAGCAGGAAAATTGATGAAATAGTTCTGAGCCATTCCCACTGTCAAAAAATTCTTTACTTGCCACAAAATTACAACATTTTTCCACATCAGGCCATTCAGGAACAGCTTTTAGTGATGCCCATTGGAAATTGTTCATGTCCTTAAAGTGACCAGACCATTGGTTTAAATACTGTATAGAGGTCTCATAAAAAGTTCCTGCCACTTCTTCAATATTCTTCGTAATTACTAATCCTTCATCTTCAAGCGCACCAACAAGAACTCTTACCTTATGTGATAAAAACTTACGAGACAACTTATCTGAAAGATTGTCTTTTAGCTCACTGATGGTTTCCATAACCTCTGTTGCAGAAATTAGCTCACCTTCAATTTTCAATACTAATTTGTGGAAAGAACTGGCTTGTGTGAAGACCAAATTTAACCACACCTCTGAAATACGTTCAAAGAAACGTCTCAAGGAAACCGGACATTTTGTTCGACTTAAGAAGTATAACTTCAGTCCTTGGTACATGCCGGCATGAGTGCTAACCACCTTGTTTTGCTATACCCAAGGACTTCTTTACACTCAATTTCCACAAAATCACAGAACTCTTTCAACTGTTCAACTCTGACTGTGTAGATATAAAAGTGAGAGTACACCTGAACAATTATGTTCTCTACATCAATAGGTAAACAAACAAACACAAAAAGAAGACTGTACTGCATTATCCTATACCAATTAGGTCCCTACCCAAAAAAATTGTTCAGTTCCTGAACATTTTGTTAACTCCTTTCCATGCTGACCCTCCAAAATTACCGTTTGTATTATCACGACAAAACGCAACGATTTTACTTGAAGTATAATTTTTACTAGCACTTCTTCCAAGTATTTCACAACAATGTCTGATGTTTCACCGGGCTGAGATTGAAGGTCCAGCAGTTTCACTTGAACACCGCCATAGGGGCCATAATACCGAACAACAACCGGGAACACTAACATTCCCGTGGTTCCAGGCATCCGTTAGCATTTTAAAGCAATGTGCCTGTCCGAGTTGTTTGATTTGTTGCTCAGATAAGGGGACAAACACTTTAGTAATTACACATTCACATTTTGTCCGTGCACATCTGAATTTGGGCTCGAAACATGTTTGGAGAATTTTCGAAGCGCAGTCACACGAGCTGTATGTGTGTAAAAACCCGTCAATGCTTTGCTTGAACGTGCAGATTTATGTCCACCGCCATGTGCAACGCTAAATGCCGCCCCATAAGGCCGACATCGATATTGTCCTCTTAATAAATGGGAATTTATTTTGCAAATCCGTATTAAATGTGCATTTGGGTTTAGGCATTGTGCAATCACAGAAAAGAAACTAAACGTTCCAAACCACACCACATCAAGCCAGGAAGCAGGAACTATTGTGATCTGAACGAGAAACGGAAGTTCGGAAGTTTCAAGTATCAATATCGTGAATTATGAATCGATATAGGTTAGATAAACGACATTTTACCAGTTTCTACTGAAGTGCGATGTTTAAAATTGTCAATCTGCAAAGCGGGACATTTAAGCGTCCCCAGAGTTTGCCAGCGGGACAGAATGCCTGAAAGCGGAACTGTCTCGCCGAATCCGGGACGTCTGGTCAGTTTAGTGATAGGCCCATACTGTAAACTCATGTCCTCGTCGCGGCTCCTTTTTTCAGGTGACCGAGCTCGATAGCTGCAGTCGCTTAAGTGCGGCCAGTATCCAGTATTCGGGAGATAGTAGGTTCCAACCCCACTGTCGGCAGCCCTGAAAATGGTTTTCCGTGGTTTCCCATTTTCACACCAGGCAAATGCTGGGGCTGTACCTTAATTAAGGCCACAACCGCCTTCTTCCCACTCCTAGGCCTTCCCTGTCCCATCGTCGCCATAAGACCCATCTGTGTCGGTGCGACGTAAAGCCCCTAGCAAAAAAGAATTCTTTTCAGGTGAGCTGCATGCAGTTGGGGACTCGAGGATGCTACGGAGGCGGACACACTATTTCTAGGAATGTAGCCAAATTTCTTGCTATAATATGGTTTGTAACAGTGTTTTAGGCGTTAACCTATATGCAGTTATTTAATTTTAACGGCCTACACTTCTTTGATCAATCTATTACTCTGTACATGCTTTGTACATTAGGCCTACTGACTGAAAAATTTGATAACTGTCATATTTCTAATTCCACTGCAACTGTTCCCAATATATGAAACCCGAGTTCTTATACATGGCAAAGTAAATATCTTATCATAATTTCGCGATTCGCAAGTTACAGGAAAACTATTAATTACATGTAGTCCGTGAGAAATAAAACTAATTTTAACACCTTTTAACTTCTTAAACCCATCTTTAAATGCGAAACCCGCCTATTTGCAACATGGAAATACTGTAGGGAACGCCCATATTCGCGGCTCCATAAGTAACATTCGTGTCCTGACGTGTGCTTGAATGGGGAAATAAAGCATGGCATCCCTGTCAGCGCCTCGCTTGACTCGTGTGTTCACTGCTGCTGCTATCCTTGACCTTAATGGTAACAATTTTATTTTCGGCAGTTCACTGTGAGCGCTGCGCTGTAGCCATTAGTACAGTGTATTATTACAATTTACTTATCTGCCGCTAATAAGCTGACTGTGTTTTCTTTTTCTCTCGTTTCAAATATCAGTGCCAAAAGTGCTCAAAATTCAAAATAACCTGTCAACACCCACTCAACAGAGGTGCAAGGACCAACTGTCGCATTACTACAAAGAGGTCAGATATCAGTACACACTGTTTCAGCACAGCCAGCCATCGAACCGGGTCATTCTGAAAGACGTTTAAGTGAATTCAATCGCCAGTGTAAAAAGATGCGTCCTCGTAGAAGTGAACCCCGTCTTGAAGAGGAGTCCGACATTATCGTTGATATCATAAACAGTTCTGATTCATCTAATGGTACTGTAAATCAACCAAACAATAATCAAAGAACTGTAACTCACAATAGCAGCGAAAATAGGTACAATCACAATGCTCAAGGCCCTTTCGTTGTTATCGTCAGAAGTCGGTAGTCTCCATCCAATGGCGCTCAGTAGGATGTTACTTAACGAGCAGGTCTTGTCTCGTGTGCTGTGTCGAAACAGGCTTAGGCTTTAAACAACCGCAGAAGCAGTGACGAATCAACTAGTGGAATTAGATTTTTTCGAAAACAAAATCTAGAAGATTACATTCCGTCTAGAGTAATTCAAAGACAGGGTTTAATAAAAACCTGTCGAACCCACACTGAAATATTACGGAAGATACAATCCCCGTTACCAGTTGTTCGTATAAAGCGCTTCACTAAGATTATTCGCGGAGAGAGAAGGCCTATTCCAGTTTGTCTATTAACCTTTCGTGCACAAAAACTGCAGCATCTATTCACTTGCTCGGAACTAGATGCCCAGTGCAACCGTTTGTAATGTATGTGCAACTATGTGAACGTTGTTTGAGATTTAATCATTCTAGCCTGCAATGCCGAAGTGTCCAACGCTGTAGCCGTTGCTCGGGGCCTCAGGACATTAGTCAGTGTTCGGAATTAATTATTCCCTGCAAAGGAAATATCAGCTCCTGTAAGTCCGTCAAGACGACCGTTACAACTTCTTAAACCCAATTACCCCCACTTTCTCAACTGGCCTATATTTCTGAACATTTACCTGTTACTGCGATTACTTGCAATCCATATCCTACAAAACCCCATCGGGTAGCATCAAATCCTGTTATAAACAGTGACCAACCAATCGAGCCAATATTCAATAGTATTATGCTCATAGTACCTCAGGTTCAATCTCCAGCATCCAGCAAGATTCATCCAACAGCAATCCATGACATGATTACCAGTATCATCGCCAGTGAAGATGGCTTTTAATATATTACAGTGGAATGGCCGGTCGGTGAACTCGAACAGAGGTGTTTTACACAGTGAGATTCAAAGCCGAAATCTATCTATAGCAGCACTATCTGAGACCTGGTTCAAGTCGGAATATGTGGTAAAATTTTGAGGATTCCATACCATATGCCGTAACCGAGAAGGTAGATATGGTGGGGTTGCTCTAATCATAAAATATTCTGTGCTACACAGGGAGATAGTATCATTCAGAAATTGCAAGTTTTGAAGGAATTGCCGCCAGAATAAGCATACCAGCGCTATTTGTGACAATAATGTCTGTCTACTGCCCACTAAAACAACAATTCGCATTGGGGAATGGTATTTTTTTACACGACAATTGGAACCACCCTGTATTATTTGTGACGATTTCAATTCTCACTGCGTGGCCTGGGGTTGTTCGTACACTGACAGTTTCGGAACAGCATTACTGGGGATTGTAGAGGACTTCAATCTCTTTATTTTGAATTACGATTCTCCAACTCGTCCAGGCTTAGACTTAACTCTGTGTTCACCAATACTTTCAACTGATCTTCAATGACGGACATTACCTTTCACCATGGGGTCGGATCACTATCTCATCGAAATATCAATAAATGTAACAATACTCGTGAATCATGCATCCACAAGAAAACTGAATGTGAAAATAGCTGATTGGAACACACAAAAGAATGTGATTATAAATTTACTACCTGCCTTTGACCCTACCGTCCCATATATGGACTAATATACACCATTTCTCAGCTAGCAAAGCCATCCCTCAGAAACGAGCCTACAATCCGATGGCCCATCGTGTTCCTTGGTGGAATTACGAGTGCTCCAAAATGATAGCAAAACGACGTCAGATGCTCAGTAATTATAAAAAATCTGCAAATTGGGAAAACTACCGTGTGTACAAGAAAACCGATGCAGAAGTGAAGAGATTTCTCAAACAACAAAACATTATCAAAACTCTCCAGGGACACCCCATTGTCAGATGTGTGAAAAATGATTCGTAAGTTCAAAAATAAACCTTCCCCTCATCAGAGTTTTCACTCTTGAAAGGAAGAATTTGCAGATATTATAGTTCCACCCTCAGTGTAATGCTGTCATCCATAGTTCAGGTCAACCAGCGAGCATTTTAGAATGAACTCGAGTTCGGCATTCTAAACTTGACGAGCTGGAAGCTGCTTTAGAATATACTCAATCCACAGCTCCCGGGTATGATAATACTTACTATTTAACGCCATGTCGTTTACCTCCATCTGCTCAAAAGTCCCTACTACAATTTTTTCAAGCAGTCCCTTCTGACATATTATTGTACCTATTCTCAAACCTGGTAGTGATCCCAATGAAGCAAGCTCATACATCTTCCTGTGTCGCCAGAACCTTCGAACGACTCCTTAAATCACGTCTGGAATGGTGGCTCGAGCATAAACAACTATTTCCCAGTTCTCCTCATCATAGACATTGAACGCTCATATTGATCTCAAGCAATGTTTCCGGACGTAAGTGGAGTTTATGTTAACGTGGACATGACAATCCTTACACAATAATTACATACCCTGTCTCTCCCATTGTAGTACATAATCTTTCAGTCATCGTGTACTCTACAAGACATTTGTATGGTTCGCGAGCTGTGACTCAGGGAATCCCTCAAGGTGCTATACTACGTTCCCTCATGTATGCCCTGTATGTTGCGGAACTCGACAGGATTTTCAGTCCTGCTGTCAAAGTACTGCAACATGCACATGATATTTGTTTATACACAACTTTTCCATGCTTGTGGGTAACCCGTTTACGCTTGGCTGATGCTGCCTTGTCTTTTCATCGTTGGACGTTCAAGGCTGGCTTATCTCCCTCTGTGGTAAAATCATCAGTCGTAATCCTCTCTCAAACTACAAACGTTAACTACATCAATCATCAAGCTCTGTTTATACTCCTTTCCTAGGTTCGAACATCAGGAAAACCGCTGGGCTTAGACCTCGACAATGAATTAACATGGTGTATACACCTTCAACATGTAACTACAAAAATCAATCAATCCATTAAAATTGTTCGTGCTGTAACTCATACGTGGTGCGGAGCGGATCCTGCAATACTTGTATGTACAGAGCTCTGATACGATCCGTCCTGGATTATGGTAGCATATCTTATGGAAACGCACCTCAGTGAGCCCTTCGCAAGCTTGATGTGCTACAGTATCGAGCAATAAGTGTGTGTTTAGGGGCCAGATCATAAACACCTACTACTGCATTATTAATCGAAGCGCAAGAAATGCCTCTCTATTTACGACGCCAATTACTGGCTAATAAGGTCTTAACTGAGAAATGCCACGATAACTTCAACATTGTGACACATGGTACAAAGTCCGCTGCTGACGAGTAGTTTAGAACATTTACTGCCCGTTACGAACTGTCTCTCTGTCAAATACAAGCGTATTATTTACCCAACTTGGTTGTGAGAGGAACTGCTCTAAATAAAGAAGTAATGAAATTTCTGCACTCCACATGGCCACAATACGGCTCCAGAACATCAGACGGGGTGTGATATGTATATTACTGTCGTATCCGTCAAATTCTGCAGAGATTTTGGCTATCCTGGCCGCTGTCTCATATGGTCGTTCCTTATTCTCTCAGATTCACAAAGTGCTCTACACCATTACAAACCCCAGTCCGGCTCCATGGCTAAGTGTTTAGAGTGCTGGCCTTTGGTCACAGGGGTACCGGGTTCGATTCCAGGCAGGGTTAGGAATTGTAACCTTAATTGGTTAATTCCCCTTGCACGAGGACTGGGTCTGTGTCGTCTTCATCATCACTTCATCCTCATCACGATGCGCAGGTCGCCTACGGGAGCCGAAGTCCTGGGGCACATCCCGGCACTAGAAACCATACGCCATTTCATTTCATTACACACCCCACATAGGACTTTGAAATATCACAAGTATGTTTATAAAATGGTGTGCAGAACGCGATCTTCAGGTACTGATGATCATTTTCAATTGGATTAACAGGTATGTAGGCATTATCCACAATGATACAGTCTACCAGCTGCAAAACTGGCACCTTTCCATGCTGTTGCTCTGATTCATCATCGCACTCGAGAAGGACGGTTTCAACTTTCGAAAAGAATTCAAAGAGATAAAGTACAGCATCAATCAATCAATCAATCAATCAATCCAGATCTGCATTTAGGGCAGTCGCCCAGGTGGCAGATTCCCTATCTGTTGTTTTCCTAGCCTTTTCCTAAATGATTTCAAAGAAATTGGAAATTTATTGAACATCTCCCTTGGTAAGTTATTCCAATCCCTAACTCCCCTTCCTATAAATGAATATTTGCCCCAGTTTGTCCTCTTGAATTCCAACTTTATCTTCATATTGTGATCTTTCCTACTTTTATAAACGCCATTCAAACTTATTCGTCTACTAATGTCATTCCACGCCATCTCTCCGCCAACAGCTCGGAACATACCACTTAGTCTAGCAGCTCTTCTTCTTTCTCTCAATTCTTCCCAACCCAAACATTGCAACATTTTTGTAGCGCTACTCTTTTGTCGGAAATCACCCAGAACAAATCGAACTGCTTTTCTTTGGATTTTTTCCAGTTCTTGAATCAGGTAATCCTGGTGAGGGTCCCATACACTGGAACCATTGCTTCTTTTCTAAGGCAGTCTAACTTACACTTGTAAAATCAATTTTGTTCAATATTGTTAAGTCTGTTCAAATGAGTAACTGTATACGCTTGTTTTCTATTTTACATTTGTAAATCAATTTTGTGAGAAATGTCTACTATTTATGTACTGTCATCAGAACGTCGCAATGACTTTTTGACAGAAGATTTTAATTTGATCAGTGGTTCACAAGTTTTCTTCAAAGGTATTGTTTTCTTTTCTGTTTGTCAGTTTTGTTATATCAACTATTATGTAATCATATACGGTTGTGGATTGCTGGCTGCATGGCTACAATTCCACCTCTGTAGCCAATATTCTGGTAACTTTCTGATGGGATTGAAAACAAATAGGTTTTCCCAAAAGGTATGCCACGAAAAATACATATATCATCTACTAACATTGGATAACTAAACAGTTGTAGTACAAATCGCAATAGCTAAAATATTTTGCCAATTCTTGCAATTATTTTTAGAATTCAATGAGAATTCTTCTTCCTGGCTTCTTTCCAAGTACTTTTTATAAGGCTGGATGCCCTCGCTGAAGTGTTGCGATTTGTTATATGTAAATTAAGACGAGCTCTCGGCCGGAGGCAAGGAGCTGGACAAATTCAATAATAATTCTCTAATATGGGTAGAGGCCAAATACTCAGTCACTGCAGAATATGTCGTTGATGAAAACTACAATAGTGTACAGAGACCGAAAAAGGAGTTTTTTGTTGTTGTTGTTGTTGTTGTTGTTGTTGTTCAAAAAATCTAACTGGAAGCGGCCTTCAGCTGTGAGAGAAAACTTTACACCTCATGTGCAACTTCTGACTTCAACATTTTAAGTAAGAAAACCCACTCAGCTTGTCCTTCCCCTGGTACAACTTTTGAGGGAAGAGAGTTTGCATGGTCAACCGTACACTACGAACACACAGGGTTCACGTCAGGAAGACATCTCACTTCGTAACACCTTGAAGTTGACCTGACGATGGGATAGGAAACGGCTAGGAGTGGGAATGAAGCGACCGTGGTCGTAATGCCTGGTGCGAAAATGGGAAGCCACGGAAAACCATCTTCTGGGCTGCCGACAGTGGTGCTCGAACCCTCTACCTCCCGGACGCAAGATGACAGCTGCGCGTCCCTAACCGCACGGCCAACTCGCCCGGTCTACCTGTCATTTTCGTTGGTGTTTATTTTATTTTGCCACATGCTTTTGAAAATACGAAGCTGATTGCTACCCTAGTTCGTACGGAAAAATGTATCATCAGTTCATTCTTTTTAGCACAGAGGCGAGAGTGGCGATAACAAGGACAATATTCGCATTGCATAGGTACAAAGAAGCCACTTTTTAAAACGGAGAAACGTCATTTTGGAAATAAGCCCTTTAATTAAGGCCACGGTCGCTATAAGACCTATTTGTGTTGGCGCAAATCGTAACAACAAAAAGCCACTATCAGAAAAATTACGGGAAAAATCATTTTGAACATTCCAAGATATAATGATGATAGCCACTTACCGCCTCTATGCTAAAAAAATGAAGGTACGATGCATTTTTTCCTTACGAACTAGGGTAGCATTCCAGGCTCATGTGATAAAAGTAGGCGTAAAAAAATGAAGGTACGATGCATTTTTTCCTTACGAACTAGGGTAGCATTCCAGGCCCATGCGATTTCCGTAAGATTCGCGTTCTATATAGTAATTATAATAGAGTAAAATCCCAATTACTTTTCTCTTGTACTTTTCCGTCACTAAATGTAAACCAACTCGATACCTACGCACAGCACCATCGTATAGAGCAGCCCTGTCCAACGCGGCGCCCGAGGTGCCCTTTTATGGCACCCTTCGCAATTAATTTCCAAATTAAATGTTACTTAATATTTGAAAACAATACTTTCGCATTTCAATAAATATTCTTACTTTTCTTTTTTTTGTTTAGTCCTCAAAGTCAGGAAATTTGTTATATCCGTACCTCCAAATACACAAAGAGCTTTGAGTAAGCCTTGAATGTGATCTAGGCCTAACTGACTCGTGTCCGCAATTAGTGAAGAGATAGAAAAAAGGTTCAGAAAGAGAGCTATTCGACATGTAGGTAGGTGCCACAAAGGGAAATCATCCACAAACCTCTCACTGTGGGGGGGGGGGGGGCTAGCGCCAGGTATAAGGCCCTCTCTACTCACGGAGCCAAATATAGCCGCATATTTATTCTGCCAAACAGAACCGCTTCCTTATGATTCACTTGACTGCAATGCCATGAAGTACCTACCATGACAGAGTTTCACCAGGACGATAATGGGACACCCAATTTGCCCACAAAGTAACTTTAATCCCAACAAAGTTGTGCCGTAAACATTGAACAAACGATTTATGAAAGTCTTGCAATTGGAATGTTCCCTGTTCCTAGCTTTCAGGCGAACATTCAGTATTACTTGTGAGCTTATGCAGGGCTTATGGAATACGTTTTGAGTGTCTTGTGTTGTGATAAGTTGTACATTCAACATGTTTCGTGTGCTTTTTTTTCATTACTATTTAAACTTTAAATTATTCAGTTTATAATCAGTTATATTTCATTAAACATGCCACTTCTTAACAAAGCTAAAAGGCAAAGAAATTATAACTTTAACAGTGAATGGGAGGACCAGTATTGCTTTATTGAAAACAAAGGAAAGTCTGTGTGTTTATTGTGTAATGTTAGCGTGTCTGTTCCTAAAAGAAGTAATGTACAGCGACATTTTTTGACGAATCACAAAAAAATTGCCAGTGAATTTCCTGTTAATTCTGAACTAAGAAAACACAAAGTGAAAGACCTAAAATCTAAATTAGCAATGCAACAATGTGCGTTTAAGAAGTCAGTTCAGAAAACGCGTAACGTGACAATAGCTTCTTACGTTTTTTACGTCCTAGCTAAAAGGAAAAAAGCTTTCAGTGATGGGGAAGTAGTGAAAGAAGCTATGTTAAATGCCGCTGAATCTCTGTTCGAATTGATATCTTCAATCAATGGCTGCAGTTGTCTCACCAAACTGTTGCTAGGCAGGTTGAACATATTTCTAACAATATGGAATCTCAATTACATCAGGATTTGAAATCGTGTGAACATTTTTCACTCCAGTTTGATGAAAGTCTGATATGTCTGACACTGCTGAGTTGTGTGTATTTTACAGTAAAGGAAGAATTTGTCAAGCTATTGCCACTTCATGGACGTACTAGGGGAGAAGACATTTAATGCTTTCGTTAAATTCGCCAAAGACAGTAACTTACCACTGTCAAAGCTTGTCGCTATAACAACAGATGGGGCACCGTCTATGACTGGTAGAAATAACGGATTTCTTTCTCTTTGCGCTAAGGATGAATCATTTCCAAAATTTCTCTCTTATCATTGTATTATTCACCAAGAAGCTTTATGCGTTAAGGTTTTAAAGTTCGATCATGTCATGAAAATTGTAACTCATGTCGTGAATTATATAAGATCGTCATTTACTCGTCATCGATTGTTCAGAAATATTTTAAGTATGTCAGATTCGGAGTATGGTGACATCCTTCATTCAGACGTAAGGTGGCTTAGTAGGGGGAAACAATCGAACGGTTTTGCTGCCTGTTGGATGAGATACGAGAATTCATGAAATCATCTCCTGGGAAATATTATCACGAACTTGATGATATATCTTGGCTAATCGAATTATCATTCTTAGCAGACATCGCCTCAAAATTACATGAGTTAAATCTCGAATTGCAAGGAAAAGATAATATTTCAGGTATGATAAGTATTGTCAATGTATTTAAAAAGAAACTTAAGGTATGGATTGTCCATTTAAATAGAAATTCCCTTTCACATTTTCCAAATTTGAAATCTATGGCAGATACAGTAAATGGCGGCAAGCGTGATTTTTCATCTCTTGCTAAACATCTTGAAACTCTTGGGTCCGAATTTGGTAGCAAATTTAGCCAGTTTTCAATGCTTGAACCAGCGATCATGTTTGACAATAATCCCTTCGCTTCTGTTGACGTTTGTGAGCTTGGAGGGAGGGTGTGTGAAATATTCGAAAATTATAATCATGAAGAATTAGAAATGGAAATTTTAAGCCTTCAGTCAGACCTTTCTTTGAAATCGTCTTATGCAACATGTGGCAATTTCTGGACTCTGGTGGACGGTAAAAAATATCCCATTACCCGCAGTGTTGCTCTGAAGATGCAATCTTGTTTTGGTTCAACCTATCTTTGAGAAGTCGCGTTTTCGACTATGAACATAATAAAAAACAAATACCGATCCTGCCTGACAGACTCACACCTGGATGACGCGTTAAGAACAGCCTGTTCCAGTTGCACACCAGACTTTCCTCAACTTGCAGCGAGCATGCAGTGCCAGATTTCACGTTAATTATGTAAGTAAATATATTTTCATATAATTTTTAATTCTAGATTTATTATTATTATTATTATTAATTGTTATTATATAGTCGTTGTAGTACCGATAACAGTAGTCGAATTAGTGGAATCGTACCTGGCGCCCGCATACCCTTAGTTATCATGTGAATGTGTTCGCGTAGAAACGAACGTTGGACAGCCCTGGTATAGAGTGATCTGGGCGTATTTATTATCTGTTGAATTTTCACAATGTTGTTCTCGACTTTGACACCAAGTGTTGACGTTTACGAAAACAAATATATGAACTACTAGCGTGAACAATCTGCTCCACGCTGCACGTGCGTGTGAGCTCGTTTGGAATGTACGGATGAATAGAATCACCTAGCGCCGGATCACCTCAGAGCATGCATTAAATTATCCTAGTTACAACTAATTACTCCACATCCTCGTCCAACCCAGCACCATACCCAGTGCAACGATACATACGGTCTTTTACAGGGTCAAATAAACAAATCAGTCCTTGGAAGCTAGCAGCAAGTATGCAAGGTTACCACAACCCAGGCAACTGGCTGTTAAAAAAAAAAAAAATCTTGTATGGGATTCGAATCTCCTACCTCGACCACTAACCACTGCCACATATCTCCCCGCCCGCTTGCCATGTGAGCTACTGCGACACTTCAACTATGGCGCCCACTTCCCAGCATATACAGTACAGTGCACCCGGTCAGTGCGTCCACCACCTGTTTTAAAGTACGTGTTCTGCGTATCAGTACTCGTTTTACGTGTTCATTCGAGGTACTCATAATGAATTAATAGCGGCGCTCACGAATCCTGCTGTCTTCTAGCCCGTCAAAACACATCTTGTTGTATTACCCCGGTTTGAGGAGAGGGACTGATGTCTTTCAGAATTGTAGTACAAGTGAAGGGATGCATAAAACTGGATCGCAAGGGGCTGGTGGACCACCCGGTATAATAAAATACGCACAAACGTGTATAATAAAAAAATAATGTATTTGCAATGCAGATGACGTAGAACGTATGCGACTGAAAGGAGACGTTTACTCCTGTACGATTTTTTCAGAATCCTTTTCCCGCTAAAAAATAATTTATTGGAATTGATTGGAAAATTAACATTATTTAAGACAATTTGTGAAAAATGTGAAATATTTGGGAAAAAATCGTCCACCGGCGGGATTCGATCCAGCCATCCCGCTCTTACGAAGCGGAGTTCTTGCCGCTGCGCCACGAGCTCGTTGTCTTTTTCGCAAAAAAAAATAAAAAAATAAAATAGCTTACACATAAGCGCACTGAGAATTGCGCCTTGCACCTGTTATACTTCTGGTCAAGTGTACTAAAGATGAATCAAATCAGTCACCCATGCGCCATAGTCTCCCTTTCCCATTCTGTGAAGCATCATTTTAATGTTTCATCTCCCTCCCATTTCCCCAGCATAATCTTAACCAATATTTTGTTATCTCTCGAGCTACAGGATATCTGCGAGTAATGTATTTCTCCCCTATTGGCCGTACATTCCGATACACCCACTATTATTTTTACAGAATGTATTACTTATTACGTCGAATTATTTTCTATCTACTGTACTTCAATGCTCTTGATATTACAAGGGCATTTAAAATATCTTGATGCAGCTTATATTCAGTTTTAGGCATCTTCCTCTCCGCTAGAAAGAGCGGCAATTGCTAGTCTTATTTGTTCCTAAGTATTCTATTTCACTAACTACTTCTACACTTCTGTAATTTATTTCCCTTTATTTACATATCATTACTTTAGTTTTCTTAATGTTAATTTTCAAATTCCATTTTCTGCAATACGGACTTATGTTAGAGAGAGGAGAAGGCTGTCTGCGTCGCACCGACATGGACAGTTTTTAAGGCGACGACGGGCTACGATTGGGAAGGAAGTGATCGTGGCGGTAATTGAGATCTTCCTGGTGTGAAAGTGGGAAAGGACGAAAAACCATTTTCAGGGCTGCAGACAGTGGGGTTTGAACCCACTACCTCCCGAATGCAAGCTGATAGCGACGTGATCAAAACCGTGCACCCACTTGATCGGTAAAAAAACAGGACAGGAATTCCTTTATTGTTCAGACATTTGTTTGTCCTATTCTCCTTCCCTTCGTTAATGAAAAGTATGATAATTTACATCCTGCTTTAGTCCAATATTTGAATGTATCTCTCCTACCGTGAAGTCTCCCTTTACTATAATCATGGATATCACCTCGATATTCAGTTCTTCTATAGCATTAATAACTGTGTTTGACAGCCCTATTCTTGCCAGCTTTGCAGCGACAATTCCTCGGCTAGCCATATCAAAAGCATTCTGTGAATCAATAGCCGTAATACCACCTGTTTGTTTTTATGTATTTATCCATTACTGTTTTAATTATAAATATATTACCTGTGGTTCTCATTCCTTTCCTGAATCCTGGCTGGTACACCGAGAGTATGGTGTAATTCTCCACCCATTTTTAAACATTCATTTTGCAAATATTCCGGTATAACCCTACTAAATGTGTCCAACAAAGTAATCTCCCTATCATTATTTGCATTAGATATGCCTCCCTCCCCCCTTCCTTTCCTACATAGGACATATTACTCCTCCTGCCCGCCTCCGTAGCGTAACGATTAGTGTTATTAGCTGCCGTCCTCGGAGGCCCGGGTTCGATTCCTGGTACTGCCAGAAATTTAAGAATGGCAGGAGGGCTGGTATGTGGTTGAAATGGTACATGCAGCACACCTCCAACGGGGGTGTGCCTGAAAAGAGCTGCACCACCTCGGGATGAGGACACGAGTTTACTTTTTTATTACTTCACTTTGCCAAAATGTTGGGATTTCCTACAATCAAAATTATTCATAAACATTTTAGTTATTCCCAGCATTTGACTGTTATTGGATCGTCCAGTATGTCTGAGTATCATTACCCCGCAACAGTCCGCTCATCCTCGCTTATGTTATTTGTTCTGTTCCATGCTCTCTTAGTTTCGTTTTCTTTGTAATAACAGTACCTCTTTCGCCTGCAAATTCTTTCTATTTTTATTTTTTAAACCTTTATACTCCTTTCTTTTTTTCTAAAAAGATCTATCCTTAACGCCTGAGATCCCTCACTTCTGTACACTTTCAGTGCCCTTACCTCTTCAGTTTTCTTTTCCTTGCACTCATCATTATACGAGAAGTTCTGCTTATTATCCTTTCTCTTTCTTACAACCATTTTATTGACAGTTTTTTTTTTTGCTATTTTACTTTACGTCGCACCGACACAGACAGGTCTTATGGCGACGATGGGATAGGAAAGGCCTAGGAATGGGAAGGAAGCGGCCGTGGCCTTAAGGTACAGCCCCAGCATTTGCCTAGTGTGAAAATGGGAAACCACGGAAAACCATTCTCAGGGCTGCCGACAGTGGGATTCGAACCCCCTATCTCCCGAATGCTCCTAACCGCACGGCCAACTCGCCCGGTTTGACAGTTATTGCTATTGATCATTCCAACATTCGTAGTGCATCGTCGCCGTAAGACCTGTGTCTGTGCGACGTAAAGCAACTTGTTATCAGCTTTAAGTCCTCCTAAATACTTTTTTACGGTCTTCGGAGACGCCGAGGTGTCGGAATTTGGTACCGCAGGAGTTCTTTACGTGCCAGTAAATCTATCTACACGAGACTGGCGTATTTAAGCACCTTCAAATACCACCGGACCTGCCAAGTCGGGGTCAGAAGGCCGTCTGAGCCTCTCCGCCCGGCATCATATTTTTATTATCTAGCTTCAATATTCCAAACGTTTCCCCATCCGAAAAAATACTGTATTAATCTGTGTTCCTCCCTCCTATAATTTATATTTCGTTTTCCTTGAATTATCGGTAATGGAATAACAACTGAGAAATTATAAGAAGCTGTCCATGTATATACCTTTATGTACCTAATATAATATAAGTCAGTGTCTCTCTACTGTAGATGCAATAGGGACTATATAAGTTAAATTCCCTGATCCATCCCCCAACCACCGACCATTCAGTATGTATAATTCCTCTACTGCACACATTTCTAACAGTTTCTCTTCATTCCTATTGCATTCTTTATCTTTACTTTTCCTTCCTTTTCCCTCTCGTACACCCTTACATTAAAATCTGCCTGCTTCTTCTTCTGGTTTACTACTCCAATAAGGCCATCTTCTAAACAGGAGACGCCCGTTATTTTGGTTTTCATCAAAGCACAGGCAGCGTGTGACGCATGGTCCCCTACGAGACAGCGTGGCAGTTAACGGGAGGTACTCGAACCGTACACGACAAACAGACCACATTCACATTTAGGGAATGACACTAGATATTGTGACAATGAACTGCAACGAACCACCAATTCGCCAGTAGCGTACCTGTTCAGTGCAGTCGACCATACGTCCTATCAATGTTGCTCTAAATGCTAGTGCCAGAACGAATCGCACACATATCACAGCCGATAGAAAGACATGGGAAAACGTCCGACTCCACAGCTAAATGGTTAGCGTGCTGGCCACAGCGGTCCCGGGTTCGATTCCCGGCAGGGTCGGGAATTTTAACCATCATTGGTTAATTTCCCTGGCACGGGGGCTGGGTGTATGTGTTGTCTCCATCATTTCATCCTCATCACGACGCGCAGGTCGCCTATGGGAGTCAAATCAAAAGACCTGCACCTAGTGCCGATCTCCCGGCACTAAAAGCCATACGTCATTTCATTTTTTCCGTGGGAAAACGAAACTGAAATAAATAAATAAATAAATAATAAATAAATATTAATTATAGACTCTCATGCCTTTCAGTGTTCAGTCTGTAAGTCTCTGAATTAACAAAGCGTCTCCACAATCCTGTATTTGCAATTAGCTCTGTGGGTCGCGTTTAGAGTAGGTTCACATCCCTCATTAAAAGTCGAGTCTAACCATCGTCGCCTCGGTCTCCCTCTACCCCTCTTACCCTCCATGGCCGAGTCCACTATTCTCCTAGGTACTCTCTCCTCATCCATTCGCCTCACATTATCCCACCACCGAAACCTGTTTATGCGGACAGCTTCATCCATCAAGTTTATTCCTAAAATAATTGCGAGTACCCCCCACATGTTCGTAACAGCAATCATTCTAGCTACTTTCATGTCTATACTGCTTATGACTCCACCCAGCTTTCACTCCCGTACAGCCGAACAGGTTTGACAACAGACCGATGTGGAGAGAGCTTCTTTCTTACAGAATACCGTAGATCGCAATGTGAGCTCACTGCATTAGCTTTGGAGCACCGTGATTCAAGCCCTTTCTTCTCTATCGTTGCCAATGTTAAACAGCTGCTTACCACATCCACATCGAAGCTATCGAAGGTCTGGAATTAAAACATCCAGATTCGATGATTGAGGATAAACTTCAGCACTGCAGTAAGCGCGCAACAAGCTTTTGCTTCTAGGACTTAAATCAGATACTAAACACTGTTGTAAGGTGAGTGACCTCGGGGTAATAAGCCAAGTTTCTCATTTTCCTGACGGGTAATCGAACCCACAACCTAGGCCGGCCGTGGGAAATATAGATAAGCAAACGCAGAATATCTGGAATATCACATCACATCACACGACAGAGGCTGGCCTCATGCCAATAGGGCATCTTCATTGTTCGAAAAAGATCAGGAAAGATAAAAAGAAATGTGTGTTCTCCCAGGATGGTAGTTCTCACATCATTCCGTCCTAAGGCAGAATTTTCTGGGTGAAGTTAGAGCTAATGATTGCTAGGAACAATGGCAGGAGTTAGGAAGGAACTCGATGGATGAAATGTGAGGCGAATGGATTAGAATAAGCTGACTCGGGCGTGCAATGTAAAGGAAGATTTTTAGACTCTGTTTTGAATGATTTAAAGATTACAAACATAGAGCTAGTTGCAAACAGAGGGCTGTGGAGGCATGTTAGTAGGTGCACAACCACATTAGAGACTAGGAAGGAGCTCTCAACTCCGAGGGACACGTCAATAACGAAGCGGATACAGGGAGCTTTGGCCTGGCCCAAACGTTGGCATGGCGACGTGAGGCTGGGGTGGGAAGCAACATGGCGGACGGCACAGGGTGGTTAAGCACTACTGCTGGCAAACTCTTACTTCTCAGTGTTGATTTCCATTGCACTGGCAAATGTAATTAAAACAGAACAGCAAAGGCCGCGGGGAAATAATACCCGTCGTCTTCGTCCACTAACAAGTAGGTCCCGTGGCTGCACAGACTCAGACTGCTACATTTATATGAAGAACAGTGGAACTGTCTACACTTGAAACATTCCCTTCTCCAGGAGTATTCGCTTCAAATCCAAGTTTACACATTTGCTATCAGTCAAAGACAATCTGGAAGCGACTCCAACAGTGCTACACAAGGAAGAACTCAGACAAGCCTCAACTGGAAATTCCGGAAGAAAATGCACTATATTTCAACAACCTATTTGGAAGAAATCATCCACATCCTACGCCTGTGATATGAAGCTCCCCTAATAGCTCCAGCTAACAATATCCGCAGCTTTTCTTGTAACTTAGTGCCTCCGTTGTCTCCGAGCGGTTATAATATTCGATTTTATTAAAGAGACGACTTCGGTGTATTCGTTAACTTATAACTTAGTGCCGTGGTCATCTGACAAGATATTACCAAGCCTTGTTTCCTGTTTGAACCACTGTTCACTCCTTTATAAAAGAAGCACTAGTCATTATTTGTTTATAATTTTATGAATCATACCGTTTATACCTTCATATACTATACTTTCAAGATGTTTGGTTTTCCTCTTGCTCCTATAGTTATTTGCATGTTAGTTGTATGAAATCCATCATGCAAGCGTGCTAGTGGAACTGGTGGCTGTCTCACCCTCCTACTCGTGCATGTTATTTCACGTTGAGAACGGTAACTACTACTTTACCTATGACAACAAGGAGTAACGATAAAAACGGGCGAGCAATTCAAACGCTGTAAAATGGCTGGTAAGGGTCATATCGTCTCGTCAAAATCCGAGTATCATATTTCGGACCCTTCCGTTCCAGTCCCTCCAAATATTTACTAGTTTTTGGCCATCACAAAATGATTTAAAATAAATTAACAATTCCATCCTTCATAAAATGCTACTAAGTATTTTATTGTTACCATGGTGATTTTCCGTACAGTAAATGCAGCCATGCTTCACGAGGAGTAACTTCTAAAAGCACGTAGCAGAGCCTGGCACGGGTATTCTACAAACCGTATGTAATTTATCATCTACAGGCTGTCACAATTACAGATGATGTAATAGAATATTTAATAATAATAAATAATAAATAACAATGTTATCTGCTTTACAGTTTTCGAAGACGCCGAGGTGCCGGAATTTAGTCCCACAGGAGGTATTTTACGTGCCAGCAAATCTACCGACACGAGTCTCACGTATATGAGCACCTTCAAATGCCACCGGACTGAGCCAGGATCGAACCTGCCACTTTGGGGTCAGACGCCAGCGCCTCAACCATCCGAGCCACCCGTCCAGCAAAAGAAAATACTAAATAATATAATATAAGTTATGTATGGCCTAGAACATCATTTTATTTAATGGAAGTCGGCGCAACGGGACGACCCTAGCATGCGAAGTAGCGCAACGGAACGGCTGGGGCATGCATACGGCAAGTACGAGGGTGATTCACCTATCACGTGAACACCACCTGATATTGTCGAACGTACTAGAAGAAATGTTACTAACTTTGGCATCCACGCCATCGTATAACCCATTATCTAAAGGCAAATATACTGCAATTTCATTAATATCGGTCTATGGACTTAAAGAGTAATTCAGGTGTAAAGAAACTTGATTTTCCACGAGGGGAGGAAGTTGATCTGGACAGATTGATGTAAAAGAACGGCGTTCTGCTCGGTTAAGTCAGTTCAATTCTCAACTCGTTGCCGTCGTTGTGGCTACTCCAACCACTACTCTTATACCTTCACATCTTCCACACAATATAAATGACATTTGTTTGAGCGCCAGTTGCTTTTTAAGAAAAACAACAAAATTCGGTAGAGCATACCTCTTATATCAATTATCTCAAGGCGTGAGGTGATAAACTCACATATCTGGCAATATACAGGGATATGGATCAGGACAATATTAAATTACTGTTGCATTTCCACAATTGAGGATTGTACATGGAACTGGAATCACTTATTATAATTAAAAATAAAACTGAGTTTATGACTATAATTTACGTCACAATGAACAATCATTGACGTCTTTTAATTTAACTAAAGAAATATATCGTGAGATTTGCGGTACTAAGAAAAGGAAAATTTAATCTAAACAAAAAAAGCTATTGGCATGAACTTGAAGTGAGATGTGATATCGCCGCTGATTACACTCTTCTTCATGTTATGAATGCATAACATGTCTGATGCTTTAATTACCTGTTGTCTGCATACACCGCTGTTGAACTTGAAATTCTTGGGAAAACCTATGAGCTGAAGTCGGGAGCCGTCTGTTATAATCTTCTTATATAACAAGGAGTTGGCCTACATACCATGTACACGTGTAGGGAGCTCCAATGTAATTACGTCCACTCAATATATTTTAAATAATTGGAAAATATTATTGAAACATCTTGTGAAGTCCATCCTCACAAGAAGATGATGTTTCTTTAACAGCATAGTACCCGTCTCTGCTCGGATACAAGCACCACTTGTAGACTTCCTCGATGATTACCTCTTCAAACACAACTCTTAGCTCTGACCATCACACTAAGACCACTTCTTCCATTTGATACATCTGACTGTTACATATGATCTGCACGATATCAACTGCTTATTAACTGAGTCCCATCAACTGAATAGATATGATGAACTGAGTACTATGAACTGATTGATATCATCTGACTGAGTACCTCTCCCTACCGTAGCATCACCTTATATCACCTCGCGATGACGACTCATCTCCCCACTCACTGTTCATCCCTTCCACTTCCACATACAGTAGCTGGCGAATACTGACACTTGGTCGCAATCACGTGTCCACGCACTGATGTCATCAGTCATGTGTCGTCTAAGCGTACCCAAGCGGTCCAAGAATGACTATACCGAATGCGTCACCGGGAAATCTCCTTGTACACAACATTCCCAGTTAAACATAGCCTCGATTGCAAAATACTATGCCAGCTCATCTAGCCAAAGTTACAAGCCACAGCATGACAATATGAAACCAACAAATCTCACTTACTACAATACAGAATAATTACAAACATATTCACTTAACCTATGATTAAATCCAATAATATACGCGATACCTAATTATTACAGTCTAAATGATGAGAAACAGAATATATAAAATCTAATGAATCGGGTTAATAATAATAATCATAATAATAATAATAATAAATACAGAATGGAGTCTGTAACCCTGTTGTACGGTTACATCGTGTAGTCATGCTCTCACGTGAACGGGTCCACGGGGTTCGAACTCAAGACATCAAATCGTACGAACTCTACGATAAAGTTTTCGACAAGACTTATAAAACAATAACTCGTGTTGGAACTTAGAAACTTTTCGAGTGATATGATACTTACTTAATTTCAGAGTGCTGTCAAAGACTTATGATATTTAATCACTTTACAGACTTAGTATTTTCAACTGCAAATCGAACAAATTTAATTGATTTAAACTTGTATTCATATTCGAATTATACAGACTTTAAACATTCATGAGAAAAAAGCGTGTGAATATTAAAAGACGATTTTCAAGGGAAATAATTGAATATGTAATCTGTAAAACTAATCTATTTAATAATATTACCTTAAATACGTGTGTAATAACTACTGGTTGAAGTTTTAATAAGGCTAAACCTTCATCACAAGTGAACAGCATTTGACAGTGAATGACATTGCCGTTATAGGAATTTGTAAATATCCGCCCGCGAATTAAATATTTCGATATGGCGAATAAGACTTTGATTTTCGTGTGTAAATATGTTATAACTATGCTTCAACATTAACAGTGAATCCAATCTATTGCCTATTAATAACCTTGACCATAGTTGCCGGTATTGGATCCGTATTGACTTAATCACAACAAATATATATTATTTACCTTCCACCTCAACATTACGCCTAGTACATGTTTCGAGTATATATATACATTCTCTTCTTCAGCTAGTTGAATTAAGATTCCAGTATACAATAAGAGGGGTGTTTAAGTTGGTAACCCAATATTCCACAAAGAGGGCAAAACAGAATGAGGAAAAGCGCGTAAGTGGGGAAGTTGACGATAGCATCAGGGGCGGTACTCACCACCCCTCTTTCCATTCTCACTGCAACTCCGTAACCAGTCGACGGAGCAGCTGACTGTCGTAGCGGAAGGACATACGTGCCTCTCGCTCCACACTCTCTCTCCTTGCCAGGCGCTCTGTACTTTTCAAGTATCAGCCAGGCACTTGTACTTATTAGTACATTTTCGAAGGAGCATTGTCTGAGCTGTAGCACTTCTCAGTGCTCGCTCTTTCTTCTGTTTCAGGTTATCTTACAGGAGAACCAGGATGGAGAAGCCGACACTACCAGTGAGACTGGTCGACTACGACTACCAGGGAGCCGTCGAGAAGCTGCTGGACGCGCTCGACACGGCGGATGTCCCCAGCTATGAACGCCCGGAACTGGTGGTGTTCAACTGGCCGGGGGAAGGCGACCACCAGGGGACGCTCCACGTATTCGACAACCTGAATGCGACTGCGGAGTTCATCGGAGAGCCACTCCTGCCGATCATCGGCATTATATCTGCTTCCTGGGCGATCATCATCCGCCCTAACGACGCAGCCAGCTACAGCGCGCGTCCCAGCAGTTCCAGGTTGCCCGGCTACCAGGACTCAGGGAGCACCTGGACGTCTCGGGCTACCAGGAGGCAGCCTCGCAGACGGAGCCAATGACCGAGGACGACGGCGACGCGACTCCAGTTGGAAAGCTGTACTCTACGAAGTACACGCAGACCAACAAGGCGACAACCAGGGCGAAGTGGTCGCAGACCCAGGCCTACCAGGAAGGGCCTGTTACCCGGGCGCAAACCAGGAACGCGCCCGTGATGGTGGAGAACAGCACAGCGGTGGAGAAGGACGCCCCCTGGCGTACCGAGTCTGCTGCCCAGGTCCAGCCTGCCTGCACGTCTGTCGAGTTGCAGACCTCGATGTGCGCCCCCCAGGACAGGGAACGCAGTCGAGTGTCAGCACCGACCGACGCCACCGCCGCCGCCAGCCAGGAGAAAGAAGAAGAAGATGGCGACGCAGAGGAGCCGGCAGCTACCCCGGGGTCACCAGGCCGGGAGGAGGGCCACCAGGACGAGGCCTCTTCCCCCGCCCAGAAGCAACCCCTGGGACAGACCGACGCCGCCGCCAGCCAGGAGAAAGAAGAAGATGGCGACGCAGCGGAGCCACCACCTACCCCGCGGTCACCAGGCCGCGAGGAGGGCCACCAGGACGAGGCCTCTTCCCCCGCCGAAAAGCAACCCCCGGGAAGAAGACGACGCCGCACCAGGAAGCAGAAGGCGACGCTGGCTCACCAGGAGAGGACCGCCAAGTCGCAACCCAGGACTGCTCCCAGGACCGCAGTCGACCGAGGAGCCAATCAGGAGAGGACCTCAGCGGGCAGCGGCAGTCAGGTGAGAGTAAAACGTCCCCCTCAGCAGCTCTTGCAGTGTTTCCGCTGTCTGAGGTGGGGCCACCGTCAGGTCACCTGTGGGCTCGAGGTGAGGTGCAACCGCTGTGGTGGTGATCACCACTACACGGCCTGTGCAGCACTTAGAGACGCGCCGGTGTGCGCCAACTGCTCAGGGGGCCACCCGGCCTCCCATCGCAGTTGCCCTGTCTACCGGGCCATGGCGCGGGCAGAGAGGAAGGAGGCCCGGCGCCATGACCCACCCCCTTCCAGGAGGCCCCCGCCTCGGCGGGCTTGGCCTCATTCTCTGGGATCGGAGACTGGGTACGAGGTACCCCAAGGAGGTGGAGTTGTGCGACGGGCCCTAGTGGTACTCGACGCATGGCTCCGCAGCCGGCAAGGACCGTGCTAGTCACAGCAGTGCCCAGACGGACTGACCCCCAGGCGATGGAATGGCAAGGAATTGGTTTATGTTTTGTGCATGTTACCTGTTCCTAACTAACACAACCTCTGGTCTTTCTCCAGTCCACATCCTTGCATGTGCTATCAAAAGATGTCAGGTTTTACATGTAGGCTCTTTCTTCTTTCTGCCTATGTGGTTTTTCCCTGACCCTTCAATACCATAGTTCAATACCATATACCTAACACAATATCGCCTGGTAGCGTGTCTGACAGGGAAACAGGCAGATACTCCTTGTATCACTTCCCACTCCTCCCTGCTATCCCTCTTTCTTCTTCTTAGAAATAATAGCATGTCGGAGGCCATGTAGATTGAGTCGTTGGTCACGCGGGAGAAGCGGGCTTCGCCCCCCCCCCCCGAAAAAAAATATGACGGACAACTCCAGGTGCTTTTATATCTCCTCAATAGATGCATGGCACACGCACTACCTATATCATCATATTGGTAAGTTTTAATATTTTTACGCGTTGTATTCTCATTTTGTTCTTGTCACAGTCTTTCAGTTACTTTCTATTTCCTATCCCTCTTACAGACTATTTTAACTTCATTTCAACCTGGCTGCATAACACCTATTAACGGAGGGTATCGGCATGACAACAAGTTTTATTGCAATCTCATTTTATTCTTAATACCACTCCATTTGAATTTTACAAGAAAGCATTGCAACATCAAGGATACTGTGACCTCACATCACAACAAGACGCTGTGCTCAACATTTTAATTCAAACAGACATTATTATATTGTGTTTTATTGTACATGACAAGATGGCATTTAATTCCATGTCTTCATCCTTCAATTTTTTTAAAGTAAGGGTCATAGCTTTAGATTTCTTAATGCCCCCTCCCCCCCTTTCACTAGGTCTTATTGTAGGCCCCTATACTGGAATTTTAATTCAACTAGCTGAAGAAGAGATTGTATAGGGTGAAATAAGGTTATTTGGTGATACAGGTAATTTGGTGATAATGTTTTAAACGAATGCCACCACAAAACCTGTTCTTTTTTTTGTGCTCGTCTGTTGTCAGCTGGGTGTCCTGGGTTTTCCTTTGTCCCGCGTTCAGGTGTAATCCTTGGATTCTTTCACTTACTGAGGTATGAGATTTTGTAACACTCAGCTGTAGTGATTTGGCAAGTGCAGACTTATTAAATGCAGTGTGCTATTCAAGAGAAATAAACTGTGGCAATAAACCGTTTGTTTTAGTTAGTATTGATGTCGAACTGTTCCTAAGAAAGTGAGTTATTTTTTGCATTGAGAGAAAAGTTTAATGCCGAAACCATTTTCGGGACAAACCTTAAGAAAGTACCGAAATATTTCAGCAGTTTCTACTCAGCTGATGGTAACCCACAATAATGTTATTTTCTATTTCCAGCTTGGTTCATTAAATGCCTGAAGGAATGAGAATTTTATATATATTTCAGTTGTACGTAGTGTAAATTAACAAATTTCATAATCATTTTCAGAAAATATACCGTCACCAAATTAGCTTACAGGAAGAAAAACATGAAACGAAAGCCTCGACAAGATGATAATCCTTAAGTGTACAAGCAATACAACAGTGCAGACTTAGTGGAGGTGGATAGATTAGTGACTGAAGGTAAAATGACAGTGCACCAAGCCTCAAAATTCAAAAGTTTTCCGTGGTCGTCTCTCAAATGATGGCTCCAAAACAGTGAAGAAAGAGATATTGCAGAAGGTATCTTACCCAAACTTGGATTTCATGCGAAATCACCCCAACGATAAACCAAACCAGTTTAATTTCCGTTCATTGTTCAATCCTGCATTTATTTCAAATTTCTCCCATGCAAACGTAACAGGTGGATTTAGAAAGGCTGGAATAGTGCCTTTTAACCAAAATGTGATCTCTTCTGTACCTATTGCCTAATCTCTCATAACTGAGAGATCTTTCTCAGAAATAAGTGAATCTGTAGACTCAAATTCCAATGTTGAGCACTTCCTTCAGCTTCCCAGAGAACCAAGACGTGATCACTAAAAACAGAAGAGACTCTTCCGAGAGGTGTCCCACTCCTACCGAGCAGCGACAGTAGTAGGAAAGATGACCTAACAGCGCTCATGTCGACTTACTGATTCCTGGACCTTCAGGTGTAAAGTTAGATGATGACTGATTATATGTCATATGCAAAAAATCGTACTCTAATAATTCAAAACGCAAAACTTTGGAAAAGTGGATTCAGTGCAGCTTTTGTACACATACTATGCACGAAGATTGCCAATCACAAGATACTGATGGCATAATCATGTGAATGTGTCACGTGTGTTGTGAAGACTCATCATAAGACGAAAACTCCTGTGAGATGTGGTTATACAACTCCTGAAAGTAAAAAGCGTTCTAAAATAACTATCACCAAATTACCTTGCTACTATCACCAAATTACCTATATGTATCACCAAATAACCTAACTCAGTTGAGTTGCATAAAATTATAAAGATTTCAAGGTGAAGTAATTGCAAGAATACGTTCATGATCAAAACCTTTAGCTAATGTTCTGTTCTATATGATACATGAAATTTAAAGCAAGTAAATCATGTAATTTCTCCCTTTATGTTGCTATAATTGAAAATTATCACCAAATTACCTTACTTTACCCTATATATTCTCGAAACATGTACTAGACGTAACGTTGATGTCAAAGGTAAATAAAAATCAATATATAGTATTGACTAGGCGAATCATTTACCTATATATTTGTTCCAATTTAATGAGCAATAACAATTTTCAACTAGTGATTAAACATTAGAGAAAATGCACCTAGTTAAATACAGTGCCAATTTTACGATTTACAAGCGTAGGAGACTCACAAGTTAATCTTGTCAGTTGAACTTTCTCGTATTTATAAGCTTTGTAAGTGACTCGTTGAAACCCTGACAGCAAGGTAACTACACTGACAAGAGTGCCTATTTTTTCATATCAACCTGCTATCATTTCGACTACGTGGGAGTCGGAACGTGGTTCGACGTTGGATTTGGAACGTGGTTACTACGCGGGAATCAAACTTGGTACCATGGGGATGGCATCACAACACCAGCTGCCAAGGACTGTTCGTTGAACCGCATTTCTCTACATTTCCAGTCCTGATATCCAGATAAACTTGAGATTTAAACAGGCTAACTTTATTACAAGTTGAACTTTAGAATCAGTGATTTCATTCATGATTCAAAGAACTATTTCGCTCATTGGAATTCGCATTACATTTTATAAGTGTTGAATGACAATTCTTAAAATAGACTATAGCACAGAACTTGAGAGGAAGAATAATAATAATACTATTTGCTTTACGCCCCACGTGTCTTCGGAGACGCCGAGGTGCCGGAATTTAGTCCCGCAGGAGTTCTTTTACGTGCCAGTAAAGCTACCGACACGAGGCCGTCGTATTTGAGCACCTTCAAATACCACCGGACTGAGCCAGGATCGAACCTGCCACGTTGGGGTCAGAAGGCCAGCGCCTCAACCGTCTGAGCCACTCAGCCCAGCAACTTGAGAAGAAGACCAACATTTACGATATTTTTAAGTGTTAAAATATTAAAAAGACTCTAGGGAAATTATTTTTTTCAAATGAAAGATGTTATTTTTAATTTATTTTTTGTAATTTCAACAAATACTTGAACTTTATGAACTTTATCAGGAAAGAAGTTCAGCTGACAAGATTAACTTGTGAGTGTGATTTTGAACGAAAGATAATCGTTCATGTTAAAAGATAGACAATCATAAAAATTGATTTTATTTCAATCAGCCAGAGGACATTAACTTGTTTAGAACATATTTTAATTTGATTTAATGCTACGAGTCAGAAATAATAGGGAACTTATTCATCAAATTCTCAAGCTGAATAAATTAAGTTTTAAAATCTATCCATTATTTCGCTCTGCATCTACCTCTCTCTGTAACTGCTCCGAAGGGACCGTGCACCCCTTTGCAAGATTCTCATACCCATATCCTTACTTTATTTTTTTAATTTATTTATTTTTTATTTTTTTATTTTTTTGCTATTTGCTTTACGTCGCACCGACACAGATAGGTCGTATGGCGACGATGGGACAGAAAAGGCCTAGGAATGGAAAGGAAGCTATCCTTAATTTTACCTGGCACTATATACAGGGTTATTCACCTAACATGTTACACAGAAATAACTTCTAAACCATTAAAGATATCGGCATACTGTTTTCATATTCGTAAATGGTACCCAGGGTCTTGTAGAATAACTTGCTTAGTCTCACGGGGTGATTAATAACCGAGATATTGATACTAACTTCATATTTTTAAATGGAACGGCACAAATTCGTACAGCTGGCCTAAAAGTTCAACTGCGTACAAGTTCAAATATGTAAGTATTTTTTTTTTAATCGGACAATTACTTTTTGAGATATAAATAAGAAGAGCATGGGCGGTTTTGCATGCCGCATCAAACGGCGTGAAGTCGGGCAAGTACATATTGAGGCGCAAGCTGCTTCTTGGCCTTGATTCCAGCCACCGAACGCATACCAGGCATGTACTGTAAACATAATGTGATGTACCGTAACATACCCTGGGTGTGCAACGTTATTGTATGACTGGCGAACACACAACGGGGAAGGGAGATTAAAGTTGTATTGTTTTGTTATGACATGTAATAGGTTGCGCTTAGTTTAGCGTTTTTTCTCACGGATGGGAATGGCAAGGATTTGGAAAGGAAGTCGGCCGTGGCCTATCCCAAAGGTACCTATCCGGTATTTGCCTGGTGTTTAACATGGGACACCCTGAAAATCACTGTCAGGTTGGGCGAGGCAGGACTCGAACCTACGCTCTCCCGAATGCACGCTACTACAGTCGCGCTGGAGCTCTGCGGAGATTAATGCGTGTAAAATAAAACATAAATAATAGTGTTGCTGCGATCTCACCACGATCAGCTCTGAACATTTGCTTTTCTAGAAGGAGCTCTTCCGGTATTTTGTGTTATGTTTATTTCTCAACTCAGAGTAGTATGAACTGTACACTAAAACCAGTGACAATTATAGCTTTCGTTATGTTCCTTTCAAGGCAAAGTACTTATTTTATTCCTTTTAAACACATCAACCCTTTCTGTCCTGTCATGTGTTCGTCTGTCATACACACTTTGCAAACCCATCACGTGTACGAGGTGCTTACATGCCTGGTACCCATTCTGTGGCTGAACTCACTCCCAGAAAACTGCTTGCGCCTCAATATGTCCTTGCCCGACTTCACGCCGTCTGATGCGGCATGCAAAACAGCGCATGCTGTTCTTACTTATATCTCAAAAAGTAATTGTCCGATTTTGAAAATACTTACATATTTGAACTTGTACGCAGATGAACTTTTAAATCAGGTGTATGCATTTGTGCCGTTCCATTTAAAAATATGGAGTTAGTATCAATATCTCGGTTGTTAATCACCCCATGAGACAAAGTAGCACGTTATTTTACAAGACCCTGCGTACCATTTACGAATATGAAAACAGAATGCTGATATCTTTAATGGTTTAGAAGTAATTTCCGTGTAACATGTTAGGTGAATAACCCTGTATATACACATAGATACATAAAAACAAACATACATCTTCACATGTTTTCTAGACTATTCACATAATTTACAAAATTATCACTTTCCGCCCTTGAGAAGAACTTTCCGAATTGGAGTGGAATGGTGGTGAAAAATGTCGAGTGACCCTTCCAGCTGCTAAAATAATCGCAGTTTCCAAACGATACGCTTTGTCAAACATGCGAATAATACGAGTCGAGATGAGGTGAATACAAAATAGATCAACAACCCATCTGTGTTAAGACTGATGGTAATATTCTCTAAATGACCGTTTTTACCATTTTCAACTAGAACAATTTACGCGGAGGTACATCGTGTAGCAGACGAGGTCACTGTTCATAGGGTAGCTGTGTAAGGATGTAAAATGTTTAGCAATACGGAAAAAAGTAACTGTTTCAAATCAAGCACAGAAAGGAACGCGTGTATGTCGGAGGTAATACACGCATATCGTACTAAATCTATGCTGCCCATTTTGACAGGGAGAAGAGTACACGGGGCAGTTGGGTAAGGAAACAGAAAGATGAGATAAGTTCATATTTCAATACATTATAAGAAAGATGAAAACAGAGAGGCCGATGGTCTCGATGTTTAGCCCTTTAGATCAATCACCGTCACATCATCTTACCGGCCAGCAACGAGGAACACAGTTTCAGATAGAGTCACGGAAAAAGTATTCATGTACTACACTCTATAGAACATAGTGCCGGCCCCGCGTGCCTGCCTCCTACTCGGGTTCGATTCCCGGCCAGGTCTGGGATTTTTACGTGGATCTGAGGGCTGGTTCGAGGTCCACTCAGCCTACGTGATTAGAAATGAGGAGCTATCTAACGGTGTGAAAGCGGCCACAGTCTAGAAGCCAAGAATAACGGCCGTGAGGATTCGTCGTGCTGACCACATGACACCTCATCTGCAGGCCTTCGGGCTGAGCAGCGGTCACTTGGTAGGCCAAGGCCCTTCGGGGCTGTAGTGGCATGGGGTTACGTTAGGACAAACTGCATGTTTTAAATAGTAAATTAAAAACTACATCCAAGCTGATAGGAACCATGATGTAGCACGATATAGCATAGTAATTCGTTATACATCATTTCACGTCCCACAGAAATGTTCTATGAAAACAAATTACTTTGTATTTCGTACCGCATAAAACCGGGAACAAAGTATCCCATAGTACAAGTCGTGCATTGTTCTCTCAACGGGAATGTTCTGCTTCTAGCCACCGCCGAAATCACCCGAGCTATAAAAAAGGAGGCTAGTCACGGACAGTCAGTGCAGTGCGTTAGGATTCGGTGGCTGGGCTCTTGCTAGTATCCAGGAGCTGCTGTTGCGGTGTCGGGCTGGTGACGAGGGAACTGAGTCAGCGAGGGAGTGTGAGGGTAAATGAACCTGTGTGAATATTCGCTGTTGTGAGTATCGTCTTGCTGTTGAATACTACTGAGCTGTGTTGTTCGCTGCGTGCAACTGTGTGAAATACTGAACCAACGAAGTCGTCGTGTGTCGAGTGGCCCGTAGCCCTGTGTTCAGATCCAGCGGTCTATACACAGCTGCTGTATGAGGTGACTGGACTTGGGGAAGTGAAAGTAAGGATTAAGCGTCCGCAGGTAGAGCAACGTGCTCGACCGCCTGCTGCGCCATAAGGAAGAGGGACTTGTAATTAGCAAGTGTGGTCATTCATGGTTAATTAGAATTGTGTGTGTGTGTGTGTGTGTGTGTGTGCATTTATTACGTCATGAAATAAATTGGAATAATGAAACAGACGGGAGTTTTATTCGTAACAGTATTACTGACAAGGTGTGCGTACTGTGGAGCAGCAGAATGGGCCGTAAAGCGAAGGAAACGACCGTGGAGGAAAGAAACATACCTTCAACACAAACCACATTCTGAAATTGCAAGTACAATCGGAGGAAGTCGAGCGACTCTGCAATCCATCATGAAGCGATATAAGAACACGAAAACAGTAAATGAACGGTGAAAGGAGGATCGTCCACAGAAGTTTACAACAAGAGAGACTAGAATTCTGTTAAGAATGATCATGAAATCCCCCTAAATTGTCAGCGTCTGCACTATCTTCAAATGAACGTGACCAGTTCGGAAAGTGTATCACTCGAAGGGCAATCCATACCTTTCTTAAACGTTCGGGCTACAAAGCCAGGATACGTGGACGAAAACCCCACATTGGGAAAAAGAACAAGAAATGTAGATTGGAATTAGCGCACCAATGTGCATCCAAGACAACAGATTTCTGGGAGACTGTGTTATTTACGGACGAGAGTAAATTTAATATATTTCACAACAGTGGTAGAATATTGGTTTGGAGACTGAAGTAGACCCTCAAAATCTTCAAGTCACGGTGTAGCATGGAGGTAGTGGAGTCATGGTTTGGGAACTTGTGTTTATTGACGGTAACATGGACGTGTATTTGAATGCGTTGGGTCTTGGGAGAAATTACTTTCAACAAGACGATGCTCCGAAATATACAGAAAGGAATTAATTGTACGTCCGTGGTGGTTGTACTCTCAAAACACCAGCTCGGAGTCCGAACCTGAACCCAATTTGAAGCGAGAATGAGAAAACACGAAAGAATGTCTGTAACGGGAATGGCACAGTATTACATGCCCAAGAGGTTGAGAGAAGTAACACATAATAGGAGTATACATCATCTTCGTCTTAATCGGTTTACCTTCCAGGGTTGGTTTTTCCCTCGGACTCGGCGAGGGATCCCACTTCTACCGCCTCACAATGACCAAAACAGCTCTTGATCGTTTGTGGGATTCGAACCTACTACCTTCCAAACGCAAGCGAACGGCTAAGTGGCCCACACCGCGCAGCTAGCTCGTTCGGTAATAATGCTGTCCCAGAGAAGCCGTCGCATATCCGTTTTCATTTACCTGTTAACCTACGGCGATATTAAATCAAACACTTTATCATCGTGTATTTATGAGTACAGCGTCCGTCTTCATGGCTACATGGTTAGCGTTGCTAGCCTTCGGTCACAGGGGTTCCGGGTTCGATTCCCGGCAGGGTCGGGAATTTTAACCATCATTGGTTAATTTCGCTGGCACGGAGGCTGGGTGTATGTGTTGTCTTCATTATAATTGCATCCTCATCACATCGCGCAGGTCGCCTACGGGAGTCAAATCAAATGACCTGCACCTGGCGAGCCGAACATGTCCTCAGACATTCCCGGCACTAAAAGCCATACGCCATTTCATTTATGAGTACAGTAGAGAGAATACCTACTGTATCTGTCAGAAGAAGGTGAAGACACTGTATGTCAACAGCTGTTTCATACAATAAGTCAAGTCAAACTCATACACCACTAGAAATAGTAATCCCTATGTGTTTATGAACAGAAATGTGGACAATTTTACTGTTGCTTTACGTCGCACCGACACAGATAGGTCTTATGGCGACGATGGGACAGGAAAGGGCAAGGAGTGGGAAGTGGCCGTGGCCTTAATTAAGGAAAATGGGAAATCACGGAGAACCATTTTCAGGGTTTGCTCTAAACCACCCAGGAATTAAAATTTGTACCTTTACACACACAGGATAGGAAAGGGCTAGGAGTGGGGAAGGAAGCGGCCACGGTCTTAAGGTAAAGCCCCAGCATTTGCATGGTGTGCAAATGGGAAACCACGGAAAACTAACTTCAGGGCTGCCAACAGTGGGGTTCGAACCGACTATCTCCCGGATGCAAGTTCACAGCTGAGCGCCCCTATCTGCACGGCCAACTCGCCCGGTACTCCCAGAAATTAACGTGGTACTCATTTTTTGTGTAGGCTGAGTCGAACCCACATCCTTCAGGGTGGACCGAGCACGCCATTACACTCGGCCAAGGAACGTTCAAAACGGTGCAAGTTAAAAGCTAGGTCGTGAGCTTCCACTTGTGCCAGGTTACAGAATAGCCTACTTTAACAACTACCACCGCCGAACATGTATTAATTTAATGCGCTTACTAATTTCCATAACAGGTTCAATGTTGTAAATGTGAAAAATCTTCCGGTGTGTTCATGTATCATTAGCGTAAGGCACTTCCAGAGTATGATGATTAGGGGGCGGATTTCTATGACAAGTAATATTTTTTTCCCTTAACATTATATCTTATATTTTCAACACGTTTCCAAGCATGATAATCAAAATTAAACAGGTTTTATTGGGCATATAAATGCATATGTAGGCTTTCTTAAGTTTTATGGCATATTTTGGACAAAATATCATAACGGCATATTTTGGTAATTATCATTTGAATTTCGTTTTATAAAAATTACAATAAGCTCTAGAAATTATTTTTCAGGATAGACTGGAATATAGTACTGAAGAACCATTCTAAAGTAGTGTATGGAATGTTTCTAACAGGTTCATGGAAACCAGGCTATTGTTTACACGGAAGCAGAGGTAATTCTGCAGTTATTTGTCATTGTTCTTATCTCTCTCCTTCGCCCTTCCCTCTTCCACCTTCGACACACTGAATGACCTTGGTCATTAGGGAGCTTCAGTCATTCAGTTCCTTTCAATATGCCTAAAACGAAAGTCTCAATTTGTGGGAAGTTGAGAAGTTTTGTTCGCGAGTTCGGTGAAATCATTCAGTACGGATGGAGCGATATTCTGTAAATTGTGTGCGGTAAATGTTACTGCCGAAAAACGCTTCTCTGTGCAACAACACTGTAATACTGTAAAACATAGGAATCATGTAACTAGATATTCTGCACTCGAAAATAGGCAACGTCTGCTATTCGAAACCCCGACATGAAGTTCACAGTGTTCACAATTTTCACAAGATCTCTGCAAGATGATGGTTTCGTCTAATATTCCTTTAAAGAAACTTAACAGCCGAAACTTCAGACAGTTTCTTGAAAAATATACAAAGCATCCTGTTCCCAACGAATCTACTCTCAGAAAGAACTATTTGACCCCTTGTTATGAAGAGATGTTGGATATAATAAGGCGTGGCGTGGGAGACAGTAAGATATGGTTTTCAATAGACGAGACCACAGATGTGGATGGAAGATATGTAGCAAATGTGATCGTTGGCACGCTGAAGGAAGACCGGCCTGGAGATACGTTCCTCCTGACATGTGAAGTGCTAGAGAAGACAAACCATTCCACCATTGCAGTTCTCTTCGACAATTCAATGAATCTGTTGTGGCCAGATGGGGCAAAGAGAGAGCACATTTTTCTATTTGTAACTGACGCTGCTCCGTATATGGTGAAGGCAGCCAAGGGACTTAAAATGCTATACTCGAAAATGATACATGTGACATGTCTTGCACATGCCTTGTATAGGGCAGCTGAAGAAGTTAGAAGTAGCTACCCTGAAGTTGATATATTAATATCGAACTGTAAGAAACCTCCACTTCGCGTTCACCTCCCAAGCCAGATATAACGCGATGGGGGACTTGGCTTGATGCCGCAGTGTACTACTGCAACAACTTAGATGTCGTGGAGAAGATCGTGAAGTCTTTTGATCCTGCAGAATCGTCCTCCATAAAAACCACTCAAGATTTATTTCCAAGCACTACATTAAAAGCGGACCTGGCTTACATAAAGTCCAATTTTAATTCTTTATCTGGATCAATCACGCAACTGGAAGTTTCAGGCGCAGAACTAAGCGATGCACTGGATGTTGTAAAGTGCATTGAACAGGAATTAAAGCATGCGAAAGGAACGATAGAATCTAGGGTGTGTAGAAAGTTAGAAAATGTACTGGAAAAAATAGCGGACTTGTGTACCTGCGTGGAATAAGTGACATTCTTTGTGGAAACCCTTCATTTGCAGATTTCCAGGAATTTTCTCCAAGTGATTTAACTCTATTCAAGTACGCTCCCGTTACATCATGTGATGTCGAAAGAAGTTTTTCCCGCTACAAAACGACACTCAGCGACAACAGGAGGGGATTCTCATTCAACTATCTTAAGGTGCATGTGGTCATAAATTGCAACAATTCTGATAATGGAGACTAAATCAGGTATGAAAGATTCATTCAAATAGCATATGTTTTGTGTACAAATTAAAACTGATTGAATATTGAACAGTGAAAGTATAACTGTAGTGTTTATGTCTTCCACAGAGTCCGTCCTTGCCTAGGAGTATGCAGTGTAACCTTAACGAGTTCATGAAATATTCATCATTTTAGTTGATTTTGGGTTAAAGATTTCGAAGAATTAAAACTTTTTAAACTCTAAATTAATTGCAGCCTGTAGCAATCGTAATAAAAGTGTTTCTATGTAACGTAGATGCTATTCATTAAGTCATATTTTGAATTCTATAGGTCATATTTTTATGTTTTTAGGTCATAAATGCATACATATTTCATACATTTTTAGGTCATAGAAATCCGCCCCCTAATGATGATGTATTTGAGTTCTGTACCCACGGAAGTTCAGAGAAATTACATTCTTGGCAATGTTACCTAGTAAATTGCGTAGATATGTCTAACTGAAAATCATTTCGGAGCGCGAGGCAGTTTGTTCTCTCTGAAGTTATGCCCAAAGATGTTGAAAAACAAATTATAAAATAAGATTCAGGAAACACTGCTGATTTCAACGGTGCAATTATTTTCCTTACAAACCACTTTAAAATAATTATTACATACAAAAACTTGAAGTAAATTTAAATCCGTAAAACCATGCAATGGGCATTTAAAGTAAGTGTCGACTTCTTTGTTTCTTTAGTCAAAATTTTGTCTATGGGAAAATATAGGAAATGTAACTAATTTTTGCGTGAAATATTTTTTTCATGGGTCATTTAATTTTCCTCAAAATTCGCCCGGAAATTGGGCATATAAATGCCGCTTGTTGAGGTCATCTGGGTCGACACAGGCAAAGGTAAGTAATAATAATAATAATAATAATAATAATAATAATAATAATAATAATAATAATAATAATAATAATAATAAGTGTATTTGCGGTTTTCGGGGACGCCAAGGTCTGACGTATTGTGCCACTCAGCGCAGCGTAACGGTAAGTAATTTCGGATTATATTATTAATCTGAGAGCCTCCGTGGGCAGGCGGCAGCGCACCGGCCTCTCACCGCTGGGTTCCGCGGTTGAAATCCCGGTCGCTCCATGTGAGATTTTTACTGGACAAAGCGGAGGCGGGACAGGTTTGTTTCCGGATACTCCGGTTTCCCCTCTCATCTTTCATTCCAGCAACACTCTCCAATATCATTTCATTTCATTTCATCTGTCAGTCATTAATCATTGCCCCAGATAAGTGCAACAGGTTTTGGCAGCCGGCACAATTCATATCCTCGCCGCAAGATGGGGGCTTCATTCATTCTATCCCTGCCTGGCCACTGACTGGAAAACAGGTTGTAGGTTTTTTTCATTATTAAACTGTATCAGTTTTTTTAAATATAACTTTAAATATGTGTAATATAGATAAAGAATACACCAACATTAAATGACAATGTGTTTCTAACTGTAAGGCAGTCTATCTGTACAGTCGTCATTCACACTGATGATGAATTCTTCCATTCTTTTGTCCCTTGCTGTTTCCCTGGACCTACCGTCTGTTTGAAGATTTTCTCTCGACTAGAGCCCAAATCAATTCAATAGGGTTGTTTTGGCAACCTTATATCCTCATGGCCCCATGAGAAAGCAAATTCATCAAGTTATTTTCCTTTTTGAAGGGAGCAACATTTTCCAAAAGTTTGGCTCGAGCTTTTCTTCTTCCAGCTTGTATTGGGTACATTTTCAAGTAAAGCTGAATTACGTACAGTATATGGAGCTATCTTTTATAAACCACTTAGTTCTAGTCCGTGCTAGACTTCTTGGAGAGGCACGTGCGTGTGAAACAGTCAGTGGGCACCTTCAATCCACCGCCAAATTAACTGTTTTAGTATGGGACTGATTAATCCAAGTCTTATCTAAATAAATAAGTTTCCTCGGGCACTAAACATATTTCAGGTCATATATTTTTCTCAAAACTCGTGAACGAGCTACAATGACCTGTCTTCTTAGCAGAAATGTTCTTCTACCGTTAGCCCATGTTGTGCAGCATACGTCGCATTGAACGTACACTTCCACTATACCCAAACTTCTCTCTAGCTACAGCACATCGCAGTCAAACTCACTTTGTACACCAAGTTTATTTTTCTCCCTTGCATAGTTTTTCCTTGGAGACGCTTTTTTTTTTGGTTGGGTGAATATTTCCCTTCATTAACACACCTCTGGATGAAAGAAGGCTAACATTACACATTATTGCAGACACTCCTTGGCTTTTCTTGTAATTCAGTCTGCAAAAAATCTGAGTCGCCCAATTTCTGCATGTACATTCGTAATTAGGTACCGACTTTGTATGGCTGGCTACATCCTTCTTTAGCCCTGTCAATCGACGACGTTTTAGAGGAGTTTCTTGTTCCTTTCCTACACTTTCTTCGGACCTGTCATCTGAAAAGCACGAAGTAACACATTCACATACATCGCACTCAACAGCTGCATGACAGAGAATAACGCAGGTCAGGTGGACCTGGAGCAATGTTGCCAACAGTGAATCGTGATTACCCACTAAAAGGCTGCTTGAAAACCATCAGAAACCACCAGTTCCAAGTCCTCCCCAACCTGAAATACATACCATACCAACGCGAAAAGTACGTTACCCTGTAGTTCAAAAGTTACAATAACAGTCCAGTGAGAAATTAGGTAGTCAGGTTTAAACATCAAGCATGTTGATACAAAGCGCAGTGGAAGAGGCAGGAGTAGTAACAAATGACATCTTTCACGATGATTTTCCCAGTTCCTGTTTATTGTAATACTTTCTCGGGTAGTTCAAAATTGTGGCTGCATTGCTTTTTACTTCTCAGTCCTGCCCAAATTGTTAAAAACGAGTTTTATCCTTTCGGGTCTCATTCGCTTTCTAGCTTTACTCTTAATAATGTTCAACTGGCTAAAAATTGCCTGCACTTCAGCATTTGACCATGGCAATACTAGATGCGAAAATGCAACCGTTGCCAGTTCCTGAAAAGCAAAGGTGTTAATTGCATCGCAATATTCCACAATTCCACATCGGAAATTATAGGTGCCCATGGTTCGAGGTCGTTATTGTCACATTGTCATCCTGGCGTCAATGTTACATGACTCAAGACAGAAAATTAACTGTTATTTAACAACCTTCATTCTGAAAGAAGAGACACTTTCCTTGAAGTGGTGGTGTCCGGAAACCACGGCAGCAACTGCTCTGTTTAACTGACAGATAAATTGCATATATCTCTGATGCAGGACATTTTCTAATTGAGGTTTCCTCCTTGAATTCATATCTGTGATACAATTTTGAGATGAAAGTGCCTTTCAGTCAAAATCACAAGTATTACCAAATTAAACATTCTATTCAATGTATTACGTGAATTTAAGAAAAAATCCACGAGATAACCTCTGAAATAGTTTGAAATCCACCACAATTCCCAATAGCCACTACATACAAATATTTTCCATCAGCCTGACATCCCAAACTACCGGATTTAGTGGGAAAACCACAAATTGGCAACACTGGAGTGACCAGAGTTGCCAGTCCAATTGGTTTTACGTCGCGCCAACAAGCACATGGGACAGGGCAGGAAGGGACTTAGCCTTAATTAAGGTACAGGTGTGAAAATGACAAACCACGGAAAATATCTTCAGGGTTTTCGACAGTGGGGCTCGAACCCAACATCTCCCGAATGCAAGCTAACAGCCAACTATTATATTTTAATTCATACCCGACTGATACATAACAAATTTACAAATCACATACAATACTCCTGAGATCAATTCAACTACACTTAAAAAAATACTAATGGCCAATGACTGAGCGAGTTGGCCGGGCAGTTAGTGTCACGCAGCTGTGAGCTTGCATTCGAACCCCACTGTCGGCAGCCCTGAAGATGGTTTTCCCGTTTTCACACCAGGCAAATACTGGGGCTGTACCATAAGTCCACGGCCGCTTCCTTCCCATAAGACCTGTGTGTGTCGGCGAAACGTAAAGCAAATGCAGTGTACATCACTTGACAATCGCATCGCACCCAGTTATATGTTCACCAGTGTGATTTTCATCTGATGGAAATAATTTCCGTTTAGTATTATCTGATGTGATGCTGGCACGTGAGTCGGGGAGCGACACCGACATCAACGTACTGCCCGCGAAGGTCCTGGCCGAGTTTCTAGAATTTGTTTTTCGTAGATACCGAAAAACTGAATAATAAAAACTTTATTGTAATTTACGGTGAAAGGGGATAAAACCATAAGAAAAATCTCTGAATTATTCGTAGTTTTTTCTTGACATGATGTTTCTTTTACTGGGCTGTAGAAAAGTTGTAAGATGCATTATTATTCCCACCTTAAACGCAGGTAAGTGTTAAACTCCATCCGTTCTTTCTTGGAATTACAACTGCAGACTTGCGTGAATAGTGAAAGGCCTCCTGCATTCCGCGGGGGATTAAATAGGCGCAGTTATCTTGGGACATCTACAGGAAATGGCCAGTTTATAGCCGGAAAGTGCTTTGAGAGGTTCATTGAGGTTTACTACTTTACTGTGAACGAGAGTTCTTATGAACTGCTGTTATTCAAAGTAGTTTTAATAATTTATTTGTGAAAAAATGTCCCTTTCCAAGGAAAATATCTCAGTTTTTTAAATACATCATCAGGCGGCATTATGATTCGAAGCACAAATCTGTATATAATAAATATGATGGGGTATTACGGAAGGAAAAGATTTCAAATTTAGTGAAAGGTCTCACCGCTCAAAAACAATGTTCACGAAGCAGATCGAGGAAAATATAGCTGCAGGCCGCGCTAGTTATAAAGTTGCACATTTATTAGCCGCTAAAGGGAAACAATTTTCTGACGGAGAGTTTGTGAAGAACTGTACAATTTCTGCAATAGAAGAAATCTGTCCTGAAAAGAAACAGCTGATAAATTCGGTCAGCTTATCGCGGAATACAAAGACGAGAAGAACAGAAGAACTCGTGGCTATTATGTCCTCACAACTACGCGAAAAATCTAAATCATTCGAGCCCTTTTCGTTGGCTTTGGATGAAAGTAATGATGTCCGTGATACAGCGTGTGAAATAACTGAGGAGCTGGCATCCATGGAACTACAACAGGTGAGGATTTGTTTCTCCAACTGAGTGGAACATTGAAGGATCTCGATTTAGGATGGGATGGATTGGCAGCTATAACAACAGATGGAACAGAGATACTGATTTTACTCTTGAATTACACTGCATTATTCATCAACAAGTGCTATGTGAAAAGTATTAAATTTACAACATGTGATGAACACAGTGACATCTATAATTAATTATATTCGATCGAATGGACTCAATCATCGGCAGTTGATTGTGATTATGGCGATGTAAAGTATTGAAACGCTTCTTTCACCTTCGTGAAGAAATAAGAACATTTATGAACACGAAAACTGGATGTGGGATTTAGCAATACTCGCAGATTTAACGCAACATTTAAATATTTTGAATAAGGGATTACAAGGGAAAGGCGATCTTTTCAATGAAGTATATACTTACGTGTTAGCGTTCCAAAATAAACTGTAATTATATCGACAGCAATTAGAGAAGGGCATGTTTCCACACTTTTCATATTGTAGGCTACTGAGCTTCAAGAAGCGAACTCAAACAGTTTAATGCCATATATGATCGGTTTATTAAGTTGATTGACCCACTAAAGAATTAGTTTAAAACCAGGTTTAAAGACCTTTCTGTGAATGCGGAGAACATTAATTTGTTCGAAAATCTATGTGCAGTTGATGTCGATGATGCACCTGTGCAACTACAGATCGAATTAATTGAACTTCACTGTTGTACGCAAGGAAATCTTATTAACTTTTACAGGGCGCTTACTAATAAAACATGTCCGGCTTTCTTAAAATTTGCGAGAAAATTCTTGTACGCATTTGCGAATACTTCTATTTGTGAACAAACATTTTCAAAAATGAAGTTTATAAAATCAAAATTACGTTTCCGGATCGGCGATGAACATTCCAAATGTCAAATTTATCTCCAGACATGCCACTTCAAGCGAAGGTCCATTAGTTGGTAAGTTTATCCCAAGTTACAGAGTATTACACTTGTTTTGTGGTTCAGGTTACTGTTTATGTTGTCGTGAGAGCTTGGTGCTGTACATCACATTTGGTGGAGTCGCACGTCAAGGAATACCCCAGTTATTTCTGACGACGCTGGAGTCACCAAAGCTCATTTTTGTTTTGGTCTGGGGTTTTCGCCTTCTGATTTTTGAGGTGAATATCTCAACCCAGATCGACCAGGATTCGAAACTCAGCCTTCCGGATGCGGAAACAAGCAGCTATGTTCTTTTGCTAATCACGCCCCCATCAATAACATAAATACTGCAGTCGTCCTGTTTTAAGAGGGTACGGTTGCCTACTTGTACTTTTGTCCTCAAATCCTGTTCTAAGGATTTGGTTTCAATTTTCTACCGTTGCATAATGTACAGTATGTTGCATTTATGACAGTGAAATTATTTCTCACTTCGTATCTCGGTGAAGACATTATTTCTCTTCAGGACATTCAGGAAACTATCTATGTGCTTCCACTGGTAATGGTAAACTAAACGAGGAACTATGTTTTACTGTTTGCGTGCTGGTTTGAGGACTTTATTATCAAGGCTTCGAGTTAAAGAGATACGGTATTACTGTCAGTCACTGTTCACGCATTTGCAAACTTTAGGTCTGTTTTGAAGTTACGGTATGTTTATTTACCACTTGAACTGAAATCAAATTCATAAACGAGTCCTTTTCTGACGCCGTGCATACCGGTACTGATTTAAGTGTATTTCACCATCCGGTGAGGAGTATTGAGGTGCCACTGAAAGCTAGCTTGACTATCTTTTCCTACGGGGAATAGGTTCTAGATCCACGTGAACCTGATAAATGAATGAATTAATAATGACATGACATTAGTATAGGAGTAGAACATTCACAGTACTCACGAACAGCGAAAACTCCTCGAATCATGCACTGCTTACTCTCATTCCCCTGAAGCTAGGAGCTGACTGGCCGCTGTCAAGGTCACCACCGGCAGTCGCAGACACCGTTCCAATGAAGTCATGTGGTAAGAAAACAGTCCCAAACAATGGATTTAATTTCGATTGTTCGATATGTTACCCTTAATAATCTGTTTCCTGGATTTTCTTCATGTGACTGGAGGAGATACGTATTGTGTGTGTATTAACAAAGCTGTCTGTTCGCATATTGCAGCTCGTCAATATCATCAATCTTGAACAAAGAACAGTTACGGTAAAAGGTAGGTGACAGCTATTGCGATGGACACCCTTACAAAGTAACAAACAGGAAGGATAGGTTAGAGCGACTGAATTACTTATTTTCTTGCCGTGCAGACAGTATGTGCCGTATGTATCACGCTAATAATAATAATAATAATAATAATAATAATAATAATAATAATACAGTTTATTGCCAACGTCAAGAGGTTTTCTTAAAGCTATATGCAGTTATTATCAGTACCATCAGTCGAAAAAATACTCGTTTCTTTATTTTTAAAGGAGATTCCAAATCCCAATTTCCATGTCTGTAACATTTTCATTTTTTGAGATATAAGTATCCTCATAAAAAAAAAATTCAACTCACTTTTCAACTTCTTTTCACCCCCGTTAAGTGCATTTTCCGAAAACAAAAACGTACCTGTTCCCGTATTTTTAAAGGACTTTTCCAAATGCCAAGTTCCTTGTCTCCCACATGTTAAGTTCTTGACACATACTATAGGTATACCGGTACTAACTTTAAAAATTCACCCGGTTTTTCAATTCATTTCAGCCCTTTAAATGGATTTTCCGAAAAAAAAAGACGTGTTTCCTTATTTTTAAAGGAGATTCCAAATACCAGTTTTCACGTCTGTACGTCTGTAACACCTTCAGTTTTAGAGATATAAGTATTCTCATAAAAATAATTCAAATTCTTCTTCACTTCTTTCCACCCCTCTCCCCCCTTAAGTGAACTTTCCGAAAACCATAAGTTCGTGTTTATTTTTAAGGAAATACAAAATACCAACTGTCACGTCTGTGACAGCTTCTCTTTTTAATGATATATGTAACCTCATGCACGGAATTCAACTCCTTATTTTCGAACCCCCTTAAGTCGATTTTTTAAAAACGTGTTTCTTTTTTAAAAACGAGATTCCAAATACCAATTTTCACGTCTGTAACATCGTTAGTTTTCGAGATATAAGTATCATCATACAAAGAAATCAACTAATTTTTCAATTCATTCACGCCCTCGCCCGTTAATTTGATCACTACCCCCCCCCCACTAAAAATATGTTTTCTTTATTTTTAAAGGAGATTCCAAATACCACTTTTCACGTCTGTAACATCTTTAGTTTTTGAGATATAAGCATCCTCAAACAAAAAATTCAACTCATTTTTTTATTCCTTCACCCCCTTTAAGTGGATTTTCCGAGGAAAAGAAATATGTATTTCTTTATTTTAAAAGAAGCCTCCATATACCAATTTGCACGTCTGTAACACCTTCAGTTTATGAGATATCACTATCTTAATAAAAAAAATCAACCCCCTTTTCAGTCCTTTTTACACCCCCCCATTACGTGGGTTTTTCCGAAAACAAAAAATACATGTTTCTTTATTTTTAAAAGATTAAAAATGCCAATTTTAACATCCTTAACATGTTAAGTTTTTGAGATATTCTGTAGATATGCCCATTTTAAAATTCACCCCCTTTTTCAGTTTCCCTTAAGTGGATTTTCCGAAAAGAAATTATCTATGTTTCTTTACTTTTACTGGAGATTCCAAGTACCAGTTTTCAAGTCTGTAACATGTTAATTATCTGGGATATATTTATTTATTATTATTATTATTATTATTATTATTATTTATTAATGACTTTTTACAGTGATGAAGTTAGGGCTCGAGGCCCTCTCTTCCTCTTAACCACATGCTAATCAAATTCTTAAATAAAATACTGAGATACTTAAAATAGTTAAAACCACAAAAATTAATAGAATTGAGAATAAAGTTAACTAAATTAATACGTTAATACTAAAACCAATTAATACTAAAAACTCTTAATGATGACTAATCCTCAGGCGCGCACACATTTATACTTCAACCATTCAGTCAGCTGTCCACAGCAGGTAGTCTCGGCAGGTGACCTTAAATCTTTGTAAAGAGCTAGTTTCTCTGACCTGAGCTGGCAGGGAATTCCATAATCTGGCGCCGGTCACTACAAGCGATCTATTAATTTATTTGTGCGGTGCACTGGAATAGAAAGAGAGGATCTGGAACGTGTATTTAGGTTGCGAAATGATGATAAAAAGGTGAATTTAAAAGAAATATACAGTGGCTGACTTTCAGCTAACACTCTAAACACAATCGTTAAAATGTGTAGCTACCGGCATTTATCAGGCTTCAGCCATGAGAGAGCCAGATAGTATGGGATGATATGAACATCGTACCCGATATTGTAAATAAATTCTGTGCTCGTTGAAGTTTAAGTGTTCCTTCTCTCATCATATCAACTAGAACGACGTCACAATAATCGAGAATAGGGAGAACCAGTGTGTATTAGTTTGGCCTTTAGCTCAAATGGATATACATCCCTTTGCCGTTTAAGAGGGTGAAGAACTCCAAAAATCTTTTTACGGATTTTTTTCGTGTGATCAGACCAATCAAGTGTTTCATTCATAATTACGCCCAGATTTTTAACTGTTTTAGTGTAGGGAATAATGTTACCATTCAGTAGGAAAGGCGGAATTGCAACATTGTTTGAGCAGTTCAGTAATTTTCGTGATCCAATTATGATTGCCTGAGATTTTGTGGAGTTTACTATAAGACAATTTCGTTGTGCATATATAGTGAGTCGTCGGACGTCATTGTTAATATCTTGTATTGTTTCATCTAAGTCTGAAGTCTTGCAGTGTCGATAAATTTGAAGATCGTCAGCATAAAGGTGGTGTGTGTTATTTTCTGTCACAGATGGTATGTCATTGATATATTTTTTTTAATTCCACCCTGTTTGTCACTCCCGTTCACCCCCTATTCACTGGACTTTTAAAACAAAAAATACGTGTTTATTTTTAAAGGAGACTCCAAATACCAATTTTCCTGTCTGCAACATCTTCAGGTATTCAACTACTTTTCCCCTTTTTTCACCCCCGTTAATGGGATTTTGCGAAAACAAAATAAAAAAAACGTGTTACTTTATTTTTAAAGGAGATTCCAAATACCGATTTTTACGTCTGTACATTTTTAAGTTTTTGAGATATGCATATCCTCATTTAAACATTTCACTCCCCTTTTCACCCCCTTAGCGAAGTAAAACACGAAAATCCTTCCTTAGTGAGCACCTACACCCTAATATAAATGTATCCTCAAAATTTCATTTCTTTATGTCCAGTAGTTTTGGCTCGGCGATTATGAATCAGTCATCAATCAGTCAAGACAGGTTACACATATTTTAAATATATATACTAGCTGATGTACCCGTGCTTCGCTACGGAATTCTACATTGTATACAGAATTCTAGGTTAGGTAGTGTACACGTTGTGAGCAAGACTGTATGAAATTGCATAGCTCTTAACGTTACCGTAGAAACCCGAGGGGGAAGTCAACAAACGCCTTTTCTCATATGAAGACAATTAGGGAAGTTTCACTGTAATGGTGCGCCCGCTTGCCTACCATCAGTCACAATCAGGTTGGGGAACTTTCATTATAATGGTAGACACTCACTGTCCATCCGCCTTTTTACATCCTCAGAAAGACTGTCTTAGTGGTTTTCCCAACTGAAATGAACATACATTACAATGACGTTAGTAGGAATGGTGCGATTAAAAGCAATGCTTTCATACAAAATACTCGATCAAATGAAAAACCATACATTTTCTCACTTTTAACGAACAGGACTAAGCTGCCAATCTAACAGTCCAAAGTTCCAGAACTGGAGTCCGGCTCCATGGCTAAATGGTTAGCGTGCTGGCATTTGGTCACAGGGGTCCCGGGTTCGATTCCCGGCAGGGTCGGGAATTGTAACCATAATTGGTTAATTCCGCTGGCACGGGGGCTGCGTGTATGTGTTGTCTTCATAATCATTTCATCCTCATCACGACGCGCAGGTCGCCTACGGGAGTCAATCAAAAGACCTGCATTTGGCGAGCCGAACATGTCCTGGGACACTCCCGGCACTAAAAGCCATACGCCATTTCATTTTTTCCAGAGCTGGAATGACCAAGCCGCAGGCAGCCTTAAACACTCTTCGTCCCATTCGGCGGGGAGGGGGTAGAATAGTGGCGACTCCCAGGCCGTTTTACTGATCTGTTTCCTAGGAGTACCCGTTGAGTCGGAAAGTATCAATTCACTACACTGGCGCCGGAAAATCTATCTGATTTGGAGGCAAATGTTTCCTCCAAGCAAGAGGAGAAAACCCCTCTTCACTGCTAATTAGGAATAAAATGAATGTAGAATTTAATAAAAAATGAAGAGGAAGAAGCTTTTCTTGAGAAATGGCACTTTTCAGAGTTGAATTGAGTTTTTTAGTGAATTGTGGTGCTATAATTTGGAATAGGCCTAAACTGTTATTCTAGACCAGGCCATACTACTACTCTACTAAGTGAGCCTCTGCCTTAAGTATGACCACTGCTCATTCAAAACAGTACGTCAGAGTAGGGATCGAATAGCTGGAATACTGTGATGAACCAGTGTGTTACGTACCAGCTCTATCAGAAAATGTATGAACCAGAGGAATGGCATGCTAAAGAAGAAAGTTTTCTAACTCCCCGGCTATTTCCCGCCAATATTCAGTCAGGCTATTATACTCGGTACGCAGCAGTAATCCCATCTATCGGGGTTGAGAGGCAGCATAAGAGACAAAGAACATCACAACAAACAATGGTCAATGTAATGTTATTGTTGATCAATGTTATGCGCTTTCGATATTGTAGGCTTTCACATTTAGTTTTCTTCCGACTCTGAAATACCACTCTTATCATACCCGGTACGGTAAAACTGAATAAAACATAAATTATCGGAAATTGTATTCTCTTTTATGTAGTATTTTTCGATAGGACGAATAACAAACGTATTTAAGAATTACCTTTCAGGCGCCTTCCCCTAAACTACAATTTCATCCAGGGCGAATACAGTTGTTTATAGCTTAGACTGTAGTTTCTTATCCCCCGACTCTATATGCCGAATTTCATTAAATTCTGTTAACCCATTTTCTCGTGGCTCGGCGTTGATATGGACTTAGCAACAAAAATACGAATTTACGAACATGTGTGTTATCATAGCAGGTACGGTAAAAATGTATAAGACATAAATGAGCGGAAATTTAATTCTATATAACTTTGGTTATATAGTATTTATCGATACGATCACTAATATAATTATTTGAGAATTAAATTTTAGGCCTTCTACTAAACTACCATTTCACTCAACGTGAATTAAATTATTTATAGCCAGGATTGTAGTGGCTCCTCCTTCGACACTGCATACCAATTTTTAGTGAGATAGGACCACTAATAATGTAAATATTTAAAAATTACGTTTCAGGCCTTCCCCTAAACTACCATTTCACTCAGCGTGAATAAAAAGATTTTTAGCCTTGATTGTAGCGACTTATTTCCCGACTTTGCATGCCCAATTTTTATTAAGATAGGACCGCTAAAAATATAAATATTTGAAAATTAAATTTTAGGCCTTCCCTTAAACTACCATTTCAATCAGCGTGAGTAAAAATATTTATGGCCCAGAGTCCTGCGGCCAGACCCACCGCGCAGCACTTCAAACCCACGGGCTCCGGCAGCCCAGCCCGTGCAGTGCCGTTCTCTTCTGACGCGGCAGCGTACTGGCCCATCGCAGTTCACCGCACTGGGCGGGCTCAGTAGAATAACCTTGAGTACTTCTCCACAATAACGTGTGCGCCGTGCACAACGAGATGTTCACGTCACACTACTATTCGGATCATTCACTCTACGAATTCCTGTGCGCTAACAACATATTTTAAAGTAGGCTAATCGCATTTGGAAATTAAACGGTAGAGATTTCTCCTGCACTGTAATAATAATTGTTGTAACCAAGGTTGAGATTTACAAAACACAACTTTATTATTCGCTTCAAATGCAAAATACACTATTTACACAAATAAAACTGAAATTTAATTTGAAGCAAAATGAATTAGGAATCTTGAGAAAGAGTCTATCTTTTGTACACTATATACAAGTTTACAGTATTTACATCCACTTCTATCTCGAAAAGATAGTCCTTGATATGAAAAGTCGATAGTCGAAAACTATCCGAAGTACTGACATAAATGTTTTGGAAAGTCCTTCCTTGCTGAGTTCATAAAAGCAAGTTCAATGTTGAAAGAATTCTTACTTGGCGAAACCAAGGGAGCTTGCATTAATTAGGGAAATATAACGGTATGTAATAGTATGACTGGATATGGGCAGCGGAATAAGAGGAGCGGTGACCAGAGGTGAGACCTCGTACTGCCAGAAATTCAGTCCACCTGGCCGAAGCACATTTTCAAGAGGAGTATCCTCCGTGCTCGGCGTAGGGTGTATTCTGGAGCTGGACACCGGGGCAAGTGGGCATCTGGACAGGCTGGGAGTTCCTCTTTATAGTACACACACGATGGTTCAGGCACGCGCACTGAGGGCTGCGCGTCGAGGCTAGAAGAATGACACTTGGCGCGCGTGTAGCTGGCTGGCGGAGCGAGAAGGGAGCGCCGGACATACAACACCCTCCCCTCCTAAATACGCCGGTACGGCGTGAAACGGCGGCGGCGCTGGCGGCGGCTGCGATGCTGGGCCGGAGCTGCTGATGTCTCTGTTGGATTGTCCGGAGCTGGGACCGGGCGGAGTGGCGATGTCTCGTCCTGAAAGGAACCCATGGTTATTAAATGGTCTAAAGCTCGTTCAGCAATAGATTTATCTGGCTGAGCAATAGAATCAATAGCTGGACATGGGCGGTAGCGCAGACGTATCTGGTCTTGATGGCGACAGATACGTTTCTCCGTAGTCTGTATTTCGTAGAGACGATGACCCAAAGATCTGCAGATGACTCCAGGTATCCAGAGTGGGTTTGACCTGAATGTCCGGGTGTAGACCTTGTCGTTGACTGAGAACTTCGTTGGTGAGGTCTGAGACTGGGCCGGAAGAGGCTGCAACAGAGAAAGTAAAGTTCTGTGAGGTCGTCCATGGAGCTTCTGTGCAGGAGTGACATTATCAGCGCCGGGCAGAGTTCTGTAGTTGCTTAAGAGTTGGAGCAATGCTTGGTCTTTAGTTAAGCCTGAAGAGACAGCTTTTTTCATACTTCTCTTAAATGTTTGTACAAAGTGTTCAGCTTCACCATTAGATTGAGGGTGAAAAGGCGGTGCTAGGATATGACGAATGCCATTATATGTACAAAATTTCTTAAAAGCAGTAGCTGTAAATTGAGGTCCGTTGTCCGAAATGAGTACTTGAGGTAAGCCTTCTGTAGTAAATATTTTCTGTAGAGCACGAATGGTAGCTTCGGTCGTAGTAGTCGAATGCATATCCACTACATATGGAAAGTGCGATAGTGAATCGATGACTATTAACCACATGGAATTGAGGAAAGGACCTGCGAAATCGATGTGAACTCGTTCCCATGGAGTAGTAGCAGGAGGCCATGAAGCCAGATCAGAAGACGGGGCGTTCTGATTCAGTTGACATTGTTCACAATGACGGATGAGCTTTTCGATGGCGGCATCAATACCGGGCCAGTAGCAGTGTTGACGTGCTAGTTGCTTCGTTCGGGATATACCCCAATGGCTTTGGTGTAATAATTCGAGAACTTGTTTCTGTAGGCTAAGTGGGATAACCACTCGGAAGATGGTGCCTGCTTCTAGGAGTACGACTCCAGCACGAGTCGTGAGACGATGCTGCATACGATGATAAGGTGCAAGGTGGGCGGGAAGATTGCTCTGAAGAGGCCAACCGTTGCGGATGTAAGTACGCACAGTAGCAAGTGTACTGTCCTTATCCGTAGCTTTAGCTATGCAGGTAGCATCAATAGGAAAACTGGAGACAGTATCTTCAAGTTCTATGTCCAACTGAAGACATTCAGATTCTTGAGAATCGAAGGCAGTATCAGGACCAACTGGTAAGCGTGAGAGGGCATCAGCATTACAATGCTGGGATGTGGCTCGATAGACAATCTGATAGGAATAATCAGAAAGGAACATGGACCATCTTTGAAGCTTTCGGAGGGAATTCTCAGGGATCTTATTACCAGGATGGAATAAGTGTACGAGAGGCTTATGATCAGTAATGATCAGGAAATGGTTGCCATAGAGATATTCATTGAAACGGCGAATACCAAAGATGATGGCTAAAGCTTCTTTCTCTATCTGTGAGTATCGACGTTGATGGTCATTAAGTGTTTTCGAAGCGAAAGCGATGGGGCGTTCCCGTCCATGACGATCCTTCTGGGAGAGAACGGCACCGACACCGTAGTCTGAAGCGTCAGTAGCTAGCGTGATGAGCTTGTCGGGCTGAAAATGAGTGAGTTGTATAGCTTGAATTAAGGCGTTGTTGATGGTTTTCCATGCCTGTTGGCATTGCGGAGTCCATTGAAATTTAACACCTTTTTTACGTAGAGCGTTTAATGGAGCTGCCACTGTACCGAAGCGGGGAATGAACTTATTATAGTAGTTCGCTTTGCCTATGAAGGACTGTAGCTGCTTGAGGTTCTGAGGTGCTGGCATGTTGACGATAGCTGAGACATTCTGTGCACTAGGGCGAATTCCAGTCTTATCAAGTATATGTCCTAGGTAGTGAACTTGAGGCTGAAAGAATGTACATTTAGCGAGATTCGCTCGTAAGCCATTGTCTTTTAATTTCTGGAGAAGGAGGCGTAGATTGTTTAGATGTTCCTGATGATCTTTTCCAGTAACAATAATATCATCCAGGTAGTTAGCACAACCGGGAATGGAGGCAGTGAGTTGAGCTAAATAGCGCTGAAAAATAGCCGCTGAGGATGAAACACCGAATGGGAGCCGCTGGAGCTGGAGCAGTCCGAGAGGAGTGTTGAGTGTTAGAAATTTCTTAGTCTTCGTCTAAAAGTAGCTGGAGATATGCTTCTTTAAGATCAACTCGAGAGAAGAATTGTCCACCAGGGAGACGACGGAATAAGTCTTCTGGACGTGGAATAGGAAAGATATCTGTGTCGAGTTGTGCGTTGACTGTAGATCGAAAATCGCCACAAAGTCGAACATTACCATCAGGTTTCTTGATTACCACTAGTGGAGTAGCCCATTGACTAGAAGTAACTGGTACCACAATGCCAGTTTGTATCCATCTTTCTAATTCTTTCGTGACCGGGTCTTGAAGTGCTAGGGGTACTGGACGTGCTTTGAGGAAGCGAGGCTTAGCTCCGGATTTCAGCTGTATGTGAGCTGTATAGTCTTTTGCTGTTCCGAGCTGAGAGTCGAAGACTTCAGGAAACTGCTTTAGGAGATCGGTAACGTCAGAAGTAGGATGCAATGTAGATACAACGTTAATGTTGTCATGTATCTGGAAACCAAATAAGTTAAATAGATCCATGCCCATAATGTTGGATGCAGTGTAGTTGTTAACTACGAGAAGAGGAATGGCCTTCTGAATTCCTTTATAACTAGCCTGAAGCTGGATTTGACTTTTAATGTCAATTTTCTTTTTGTTAAACGTCACAAGCTGGATGTCAGCTGGAGAGCATGAAGGGGAACCTAAGTCATGGTAGGTAGCCAGATTAATAATAGAGACAGGTGATCCAGTGTCTAATTGAAAATCGACAGATCGAGTAGAGAATGAGAGAGGAACGATGATCTTGTGAGAATTCCTTGTGGGAAGAATAAGATTGATCTGATCCACTTCCATGTCTTGGCGGGGCTGTATATGCTTCGGGCGTGCTGCAGGAGTCTTAGCAGGGCGGAGCGAACTCCGACATACAGTCTTAATGTGTCCAAGTTTATTACATCGTTCACAAGTGGCTTTGAAAAAACGACAGTCACGACGTTCATGATGCTTGAAACAGCCTCGGCAGGAAGGCAGGAGTTTCGAGGTGCTTTTAGAATTGGGCTTCCTTGTAGCATTACGAGAGGGAACCTGGCGAGAATGCTTGGTAGAGAGCGCCTTATCTGGACGGTTCACTGTAGCAGAGGACTTGCGGGCCTGAGTCGAGACTTGAGCAACTTCGTGTGGAGAAGCTATGGCTGCGGCAGTCTTGGTAGTAAGCTCATAAACCGTAGCAATACGCTGGACGTCTTCTAAAGAAGGGTTACTCTGCTTGACAGCGTCAAAACGTATCTTGTCCTCAGGAGTATGTAAAATTACCATGCCCCGAATGAGAGAATCAGTGTAGGGTGAACCACAACCGTCCTTGGAGCATATGAACTGGCAGGGTTTAGCTAGACCACGCAATTCAGTTATCCATTCAGTATGTGTCTGATGGGGTTGCTTTCTGCTCTGAAAAAATTTATAGCGAGCAGCCACTATGTGAGGAGCTTTGGCATAATGTTCAGTGAGACGGGCCAGGAGCTGTGCGAATGGTACCTCAGAAAGGTTTTCTTCTGGACCTAATTTACGTAGTAATTCACACGTAGCATTGCCAACTGAACTAAGAAATAGTGCTCGGCGGCGTTGATCATCTGTGACAGAATGGCAGATGAAATGCTGTTGTAAGCATGCTAAATAAACTGACCATTCTTCCTTAGCCGGATCAAAAGCAGAGAACGGAGGAATAGCTGATGGCTGTGTAGCGACAGAAATAGCTTGAATAGCCTGAATTAATGCTGCCTGTTGTTGTTGCATAAACTGTTGTTGTTGCTGCTGTAAGGCTTGGAATACCGTAGCGAGTTGCTCAGCTGTAGCCATTGCGAGATGCGAGCAATAAAGAGCAAGGAGAGCTGTGTGTCAGAACTGGTTGTAGGCGCGACCTTGACCGGTATATGCTGGGAGTGAGAGAGAGAGCAAGCAAAACACGCTGGAGCGTGCCACACAGGTGGAGCGCGCGACAGAGCTGTGGAATGTCTGTGGAGTGGGCGACACACTGAGCACTGATTGACTTCGTCGCCAATGTCTAAGTGTATGAGGGCACTGAGTTTGCTGTACCTCGTTGTGAAGGAGTGGATGAATTGCAAGTTATTATCCTGTCGCCACAGAGTTGGTGACCGGGGCCGATGAAGTGGAGTGTTTGTTGCGTACTTTTTTTTTTACCTCGTCGCCATAGAGTTGTGTTGTAACCAAGGTTGAGATTTACAAAACACAACTTTATTATTCGCTTCAAATGCAAAATACACTATTTACACAAATAAAACTGAAATTTAATTTGAAGCAAAATGAATTAGGAATCTTGAGAAAGAGTCTATCTTTTGTACACTATATACAAGTTTACAGTATTTACATCCACTTCTATCTCGAAAAGATAGTCCTTGATATGAAAAGTCGATAGTCGAAAACTATCCGAAGTACTGACATAAATGTTTTGGAAAGTCCTTCCTTGCTGAGTTCATAAAAGCAAGTTCAATGTTGAAAGAATTCTTACTTGGCGAAACCAAGGGCGCTTGCATTAATTAGGGAAATATAACGGTATGTAATAGTATGACTGGATATGGGCAGCGGAATAAGAGGAGCGGTGACCAGAGGTGAGACCTCGTACTGCCAGAAATTCAGTCCACCTGGCCGAAGCACATTTTCAAGAGGAGTAGCCTCCGTGCTCGACGTAGGGTGTATTCTGGAGCTGGACACCGGGGCAAGTGGGCATCTGGACAGCTGCTGCTGCTGCTGCAGAGCTTTCATTCCCCGCCCGAAGGACGGGGCGGGCCCCCTAGATCGTGTCGCGATCTCTCGGGCCGGGAGATGTGGAGAAAACAGTGGGATGTTTGAAATGAAGAAGAGGGAAAAACGGTGTGAAAATTTGGATGACTGGCTATACGGATTGAGACTTATACAGGAGTGTCGAGAAGGAAGTTTCGTGGAAGTGTAAGGTGGTAAAGTGTTGAAGCGATGTGATAGAGGACAGTTGTGAGGTGTCGGAGATGTTCAAGGGTCGGTGGTGGTGGGAGGGAGATATTAGCAGAAGAAGGAGTTGGACGGACATAGATAGAGCGTTGGAAGGGAGGATGATCAGGCCGGGTATGGCGATGAGAGGTGGAGTGGTGATATCTAGGGCGGGGAGGTGAACGAGAGGGTTCGACGGGATGACGACGGCCGTAGAGAAGTGCTCCGCTGGAGATCAGGTGGGCGACGGCTGCTGCGCTGGAAAGCTGAAGTCTGATTAAATACGTCGGACCGGTGGAGTTGTAGATACGGAATGCCCTCTTGACGGGTATGGCTTGAAGGCGAAGTTGGTCTTGAATGTCGGTTGCCGGGATGAGTGGGCTTACGCCGCGGACGACGCAACTGAAGACTTCGTTTGTGGCTGGTGCGTCTGACGGTGTTGGAGGTTGATGAGCGGCTGCTGCTGTTACGACGGACAGTGGTGGTGGTGATGTCGTGGTCGGCAAGGCAGATGTAGACAGCGTAGAAGGGCGGGTGAAGTAGCGGGGAGGAATACGTAATAGTCGAGGTGGATCAACAGGAGGTAGCGCGGGGAGAGAGGTGGATAGAAGCGGCGATGAATGGGACGACGTAACAGTTGTGATGGAAAGCGAGGAAAAGGTGTGAGCAGCGGTCGCAAAGGTAGTGGTGATGGTCGTGGTGGTGGTCGTCATGGTGGTTGGTGGTAGGGAGGCTGACATCCAACGAGGAGTCGGCCTATATGCTTTGTTGGCTCGGCGCGAGTGGAAAGTAAAGATGTGTAGCCACCCGGCCGATCAAAAATAACAGGAGTGTCTTCTGCGACGAGTTGTGGAGTTCACTTGAGGTTTACCCAGATTTGAGAGCCTGGAGAGAAGATCATCTGGACAGGCTGGGAGTTCCTCTTTATAGTACACACACGATGGTTCAGGCACGCGCACTGAGGGCTGCGCGTCGAGGCTAGAAGAATGACACTTGGCGCGCGTGTAGCTGGCTGGCGGAGCGAGAAGGGAGCGCCGGACATACAACAATAATAATAATAATAATAATAATAATGATAATAATAATAATAATAATAATAATAATAATAATAATTGAAAACACAGAAACTTTATTATAAACTAATATTCGTTTGCAAGTGACACCAAGTTAACTGAAAATGAATCTAAATAACACGAAGCATATTCATAGGACTTCATTCGCGTTTACCTCAAAATAAAATACAAACAGAAATGACGTTTAATATGCCAACAATAAAAACAAACCTGAACATAGCTTTTACTTAGTGTGCGTAGTTTATTGATCATTGTTAATGGTGGTGGAATGGAATTACTGTGAATGAAAAGAAGAGCATCAGCAATTGTCTGGTTGTAGAAGAGAATGAAGCCCGCTGAACTGAAATTCCTCTCTGAAGCTGAACTTGATGCTTGCATACATATTACCTTCTTACCGTACGTAATCTGTTTACACTTCAGGGTCGGTTTTTCCCTCGGACACAGCGAGGGATCCCACCTCTACCGCCTCAAGGGCAGTATCCTGGAGCTTCAGACTCTGGGTCGGGGGATACAACTGGGGAGGATGAACAGTACCTCGCCCAGGCGGCTGCTGAACAGGGGCCTTGCGGGGGGATCGGAAGTTTGGAAGGGATAGACAAGGAAGTTTGCCTAGAGAAGAAGTGGGAAACCACGGAAAACCACATCCAGGATGGCTGAGGAGGGAATCGAACCCCCTTCTACTCAGTTGTCCTTCCGAGGCTGAGTGGGCCCCGTTCCAGCCCTCGTAACACTTTTCAAATTTCGTGGCAGAGCCGGGAATCGAACCCGGGCCTCTGGGGGTGGCAGCTAATCACACTAACCACTACACAACAGAGGCGGACAGTTTCTTACCGATCTAGTGAAATTTTGAGTAGTTTTGTCCGTTTGTTCTCCAATAGGAAGCTATATCCATCTTCTTCCATTCCACAATTTTGCTTTAAATATCTTTCCATCTCATCTGTTGGAATAGGAGCATCATGAACGTCAATCCACAAAGAAAACTTCATTACTTTGGCAGGTTGTGGCATAGTCGTGGAGGTGGTGGTTTTTTTTTTTTTGCTTTACGTCGCACCGACACAGATAGGTCTTATGGCGACGATGGAACAGGAAAGGCCTAAGAGTGGGAAGGAAGCGACCGTGGCCTTAATTAAGGCACAGCCTCAGCATTTGCCTGGTGTGAAAATGGGAAACCACGGAAAACCATCTTCAGGGCCGCCGACAGTGGGGCTCGAACCCACTATCTCCCGAATACTGGATACTGCGTTGTGGAGTCTAATGACACGGAAACATTAGAATGCTCGCCATTCAAGCACACCTCGTTCATCGTAAGTTCTATATCTAATCGTAAAAAGACAAAATCAGTCCGACTCCTTTAATCTACACGAACATAATAAAGAGAGAGGTGAGCACGAATTGTGTTAGTTTGTGTATATCTGGAGGGTAATCTCAAACTACTGGACCGTTTCTAAAAATCCTTTTACTAATGTAAATATACATTATCCCTGAGAGACATGGGCTGTATTTTATTTTCAAAACAATTCTAAGTGTGGGGAGACGGGGAAGATATAAAAATAATAGGCTAATATAGGCGAAATATCGAATTTGTCGTGCAAGGCGAGACTAAGCTCATTTTAAGCCCCTTGACCCAAAGAACAAATCTCGATAAGCCCTACGGGCCCGAAAACCATGTTTTAAGGCCCTAATACCGACCGTTATGGAGATATTGGCGCCACACTACCCTTGCTCTCGGAATCGGATAAGGATTCTACAGCAGCGAGATTATGCGTGTACGTTTGGGCATAGCTGCCAACCAAAATCTGTACACATAGTCCCTGAGCATATGTACAATATATCTCGAAAACGTAACATGTTACAGACGTGAAGTGGTATTTTTCGGAAAAGACACTTAAGGAGGGGGGGGGGGGGAAGGACTGAAATGTGGGCTGGCGAGAATTCTTAAGATGAGCATATCTACAGTATATCTCAAACACTTAACACGTTACAGATGTGAAAATTGATATTTTTAATATTTTAAAAATTAAAAAAACAGGTATTTTGTTTTTTGTAAAACCACAACGTGGGGGGGGGGGGACTGAAAAGGGGGTTGAATTAATTTTATTAGGGTACTGATATCTCCAAAACTGAAGTTGTTACAGACGTAAAAATTGGTATTTAGAGTCTCCTTTAAGAAGAATGAAATACGTATTCTTTTGGTTTTGGAAAATCCACTTTAGGGGGGATGAAAGTACTGAAATATTAGTTCAATTATTTGTATGAGGATAGTTATATCTAAAAAAACGAAAGATGTTGCAGACGTAAAAATGGGTATTTGAAATCACCTTTAAACACAAAAAACTCATTTTTGGGGGTCAAATTAACTTCGGAAGGGGGGGGGGCGTTGAAATAGGTATTTGTTTTTTGTCTTCGGAAAAACCACTTAAGGGACTGAAGAGAATTGAAAAAGCTGGTGAATTTTTTAAATGAGTACCGGTATATCTACAGTGTATGTCAAAAACTTTACATGTTACAGACATGGAACTTGGTACTTGGAATGTCCTTTAAAAATAAATAAACATGTCACTCTTTTTTTGTTATCGGAAAATCCACGTAGGTGGGGGTGGAGGAAGGGCTGATAAAGGGGTTGAATTCTTTTTATGCGGATACATGCAGTATATCTCAAAACCTGAAGATGTTACAGATGTGGAAATACGTATTTGTAATCTCCTTTAAAAATAAAGAACCTTTTTTCTTTTACTTAAGAGAAGACGTTCTCACGTGTGCAGTTCTATGTCGCATGGTCATCTCAGCCCCAAAAGGCAATACCACACACTTGGTTTACAAAGAGTTTCTGGGGCAAATGAAACTCAGTTTTTCAGTGAGGTTTTATACTTCAGGAATTTTTAGATAATGTCTTAGTACAGTACTGAGGAACGATTACTTTTATCTAATTACGAAATCCACGCGAAAAGCCGCGGGTAACTGCTAGTGTGTACATAAAGTTCACTGCAGATCGTACAGCACACAAAATTAACGTCTTTCCCATCACCGTCAACTGCAGGCTTGAATACCAACCAAATACGACTTTTAAGTGTAGGATCCGGTTCAGAAGTCTTGTATTGTGCGGTTTTTAGTTCGTTTGTTCCTTCCTTTTATTTTACTTCACGATTTTTTGCCACGGTTTCCTTTCTTTTGGAACTACAGTCCACATTCGTTTCCGATAACAGGATAGACAGAGAAGTCAAACTGAAAACCACAGCACCGCGTACGAATGACACAGCGCTGGCCCAGACCGGCCCGTGCGATGACGTCACGGGCTACTTATGTTCGAGCCATTCAAAGCCCATTGCAGCCTACTACCGAAGCAGCTCATGGGCCGGGCCTCTCTGCAGGACTCTGTTATGGCCTAGATTGTACCGACTTATTTCCCGACTTTGCATACCAATTTTCATTACATTCTCTTTAGCCGTTTTCTAGTGATGCGTGTACAGACAGACAGACAGACAGACAGACAGACAGACAGACAGACAGACAGACAGACAGACAGACAGACATCACGGAAAAGTAAAAATTGCATTTCCTTGTTACTATGGACATGACCGATACAGAAATACTATTCTTTTCAAATTCTGAGCAATGTACAGACAAAACTCTTATTTTATATATTTATAGATAGATGAATGGTGCATTCGTGTTACTTTCAAATTCTTGAGTCAGACTAGCGTCGGATGATGGGCTGAATGCTAGGATAGTGCTTTCCTCTTGTAAGCTGTGACGTTTTCCAGTACTCATACCATTCTCTGTAGGCCTGCCTGTTGCTTGGGTAGGAAATCAGAATATGGTAACTGTTTGCAGAGGCGGTGTTTACGTGTTGTGTGTTCTTTCGTTAGCTGGTGATGCGTATACAGACAGACTATCTCATTCGTCGTTATATCAGCGTGGCCTTTAATCCATAGATGTACTTCCTGAGCTGCTTTCTGGGCGGTATACAGTAGATTAAGTTCAAAATGTCTAATACATGCTGATGAGTTGACAGGTGAATGTTGTAGCTTTTGAAGGCAGATTGTGAATTAGAAAGTATGACAATCTTACGGAAGTGACAAATTCCATAGCTAATGGCTGACTGGATAGCTAAAATTTCTGCAATAACGACAGACGTCTCTTGAGGAAAGGAGTACTTTCTTGACACCTGAGATGCAACACAGAAGAATGCTGAGATCTTGGATTCCTCAGTATAGGTATGAAAAAAATTGGGCCGTGCGGTATTGAAGAAAGCTGTTAAACCTTCATTGTTGGAAACACTGATAGTGATGAAGCATGGTAAGAAGAATATGGAAGGTTTACATATAAGAATTCTGTACTTTTGTGGAAATATAGGGAGCCTTTCAGACTGAAGTATGAGGGAAATCATGTGTTGAAAATTCTTGAAGCTTTTATATAATAATGTAGTCAGGTGGTTTGACTTTCCAAAACAGGCATATGGTTACCTAAGGCCATGGTCGCTTCCTATCCCAATGTTACCGTAAGACCTGTCCGAGTCTATGTGACGTAAAAGAAATAGAATATTTCCTAAAAACATAACATACCCTACTGGGAAAAGATTCACGAATATTCATTCTTTCTGTTATAGTGGAAGCCATACAAAATCATCCATCTACATTTCCACATAGCCCGGTGCTATGTCTTGATGATGTTGTTTTTTTTTTTTTTTTGATATTTGCTCTACGTCGCACTGACACAGATAGGTCTTATGGCGACGATGGGATAGGAAAGGCCTAGGAGTTGGAAGGAAGCGGCCGTGGCCGTGATTATGGTACAGCCCCGGCATTTGCCTGGTGTGAAAATGGGAAACCACGGAAGATGGTTGTTGTTTAAAGGACCCAACAGCTAGGTCATCGGCCCCTAATGCTACGAGGTGCAACGAAATGAAAACGATAATTAAAACTTCAAAACGTATCCACTGACTAGAATCCAAAAAGAATGATGATAAGTGACAACGAATCCAAAACAACCAGTGGATCCAATTCGCAGTGCTTCATTTTCTGGTGAGGTCCAAAATCCAGGTCACCGGCCCCTCACAATGGTAAAGCAGAACTATGGTGTTCCTCCTATAGTGGTACTAATCACAGGTAATGTAGACCCATGGTGTTCCTCCTATAGTGGTACTAATCACAGGTAATGTAGACCCATGGTGTTCCTCCTATAGTGGTACTAATCACAGGTAATGTAGACCCATAGTGTTCCTCCTATAGTGGTACTAATCACAGGTAATGTAGACTCATGGTGTTCCTGCTATAGTGGTACTAATCACAGGTAATGTAGACCCATGATATGTCTCACATAATGGCACCGCTCACAGGTAACAAAAACCCATGGTGTTCCTCACATAATGGTACTACTCATAGATAACGCAGACGGCGGACCCATTCTGAACACATGGAGCTCAGCGCTCGGCACCTATTCCCGCTAGACGCTAATACTAATCACAAGTAATCTCACTGTTCTAATTCCATCATCCCTTGGTCGCTCCTTAGACAGGCAGGAGATACCGTGCTATTTCGTGATGCCTGCACATTTCTGGCTGTGACTGCCCCACTCCTCATCTTGCCTCGTACACCTGATCGTGGCTGACTGGTTGTGGCCTTCCTGTCGTACAGGCAGCTACGACTATCGAATCCATCTGTGATCCCTTAACCGTTAAGCTGCCTAGTGTAGACGCTCCCTCACCCCTGAGTAATTGCGGAGCGAGGGCCCTCGCTGCGAGCCGGAGGTCAGTCGGTTTTTGTCCGCGCATCAAAGGGTTTCGCTCATCGGATTTCTCTCAGTGTAAACGTGGTCCCCGTAGTTGCGCGAGGGATGAATCAAGAACAGTGCTTGCAGCTCATCGAGCTCTACAAAGATAGAGATTTTATGTGGAGTCCGAAAAACAAAACTATTTCAATCGCAATAATAGAGAAGATGCGTGGAAGGAAATTAGTTCACAACTAAACTTTCCTATCTCTACAGTGAAAGCGAAGATGAAAGTGCTGCTGGGATCATATCGAAGTGAAAGAAAATAAGAGCAGAGTCACGGGATCAGATAAGCTATTACTATTGGTTTATAATGCAAAATTGTGTTATTTCATTACTTTTTTGACCCTACAGGTACCTATTTTGAAGCATTCTTGGGTCACTGTGAAGAACTTCCACTAGTGGGCAGACAACACCATATTCAGAAGGCAGAAGCCCTGAACATTTGGATTCGTCATATTTAGATGTGCTATTGCGCTTGCGACTAATTTTACTTGGTTTATGATTTTTTTCCATTATTTTATCTTTATTTTACATTTTCACCCATTTTTGTACTGATCCACAACAATTAACAAATATATCAAACGCTATTTTTTAAATGGGTGCGGTTTGGATACGAAATGTATTTCTAAATTGAATTAAGAGTGTGTGATTTTTAATTATTAGCATTCCTATTTGTTCATTTGACTTTTTTAAATACTTATATAACACCGAGTCGATTTACTGTTTTAAATGCGATTAATTATTATCCTTACATTCACATAATCCTGAATTGTTTCAATCAACGCATCACAAACTTCTGGGATGATTTTTGATATTGTGCACTTCGATATTTTAAATAAATACTGAAAACTTTTGTTCGAATCACCAGTTGCTGAGAAACGCAGTGTGACAGCCAACCTTTCTCTCACTGTTATTGCTTCTCTGAATGTTGTGTTTGGTTTAACTTTTGGACTGATCAGAGAAACGAGTTGTTCAAAATCTTGGGTACTCATGCAGACGAAGTTCTTAACTGTATCATCAATAGGTTCCTGTACCATTTCTCTCATAAGACTGTTTCCATATTGGCTTCTTCCAAGGAATAATTGTTTGCTCCACCATCATCGAGGGCGCCGATTTTCCTTTTTCCCTTTCTTGATCAAAAATGACATTGATATGATGGAAAACGCGGCTGCAGCGGCTGGAGGGACAAAACAGGTTTCGATGTTGGCTGCAAAACAACAGAAGCGTTCAGGATTGTCGAAGGCGGCTCGCCCCACTCGCGCTATTTTTCGCTCTGAATTGCGCTCTGTTTTGGGTAGTGCGAAATTTCACTGGAAGCGATTAAGTTTCACCCGAGCGAATTTCGCGAGGGAGTTTCGCTAGTGTAAACGCAGCTTTACACTGGGAATATCTGTAAGTACGGGCAAACCTTGCTGTAGAGACATCTTAACGCCTTCAGTAAGCTTTTCAGCAACATGCACGGACATAAACGTTATGCCACCTGTTACGTATAAACAATAGCACAATTCTCCCGCAGTTATCACTAGAGCGAGTCACACTATACTCATCTAGTTTATCACAGAACGAGAATGGAGAGATAACAATAATAATGTTTTACGTCCCACTAACTACTGATACAGTTTTCTGAGACGCCGAGATGCCGGAATTTTGTCCCGCAGGAGTTCTTTAACGTGCCGGTAAATCTACCGATACGAGGATGAGCCGGGATCGAGCCCACCAACTTAAGCTCTACCGCCTGAGGTACATTGCTGCGCGAGGTGGAGCTGTATGCGTCAAACTGAACTCAAAATTCTATAAAGAGTTCGTTCGTAAAATGAACTGTGCGAAGGTCATGAACATTGCACCGGAAAACAAAGCGAAACTAAATGAAACGTTTCAGTGGCAAAGGAGTGAGATGAGGCGTTAATATTGCAGGAAAAGAAGTTATTTTCTGGTCGGAAAAAATGTGCACCGAAAATTAGTGTTGTCTTCCAAAATAACTGCCGGCCCTGCGGTGTAGGGGTAGCGGATGCCCCGGGTTCGTTTCCCGGCCAGGACATGGACTGCGGACTGGTTCGAGGTCTATTAAACTTACAATTGAGGAGCTATCTAACGGTGAGATGGCGGCCCCAGTCACACCGGCTGAGGGGATTCGTCGTGCTGACCACACGACACCTTCGGGCCGAGCTGCGCTCGCTTGGTAGGCCATGTTGCGCCATGAGCTTTGGTTGGTATCCCAGCGAAAGCGACTTTATACTCCGCACTACTTTACTTCAAAATTGACTTTTAGGCCGATTTTGGTTCTGCCTGGTGGTTATGCGCTGAAACGCAGACATCCAACCACTCCCAAACTGCCACTCATATCGACTTATGTATATCGGCATAGTGCGATCTCGAAACGTAGTTGCAAACTCTAATATTTACATTCACCACGCGATTAACTTATCTTGCTCAGCGTATGGTATTTGCTACGGTTCGGGATTTTTGCCTTTTATTCAGTAATTAGTGTTTTTCATATTAGATTATCTAGTATAGTACAGTACAGCGTAGTTTACAGTTTAGCATAGCGTAAGTTAGTACAAAACAGGTTTAATAGTTCAGTGTATAAGAATAACTGTAGGTTTATTTACGTCCGTGTACTGGTTAGTGTACTTACTTCATGCGTGTTTAGCAGGTCTCAGCGTAGTTTGGGAAACTTTTTTTTTGCTAGTTGCTTTACGTCGCACCGACACAGATAGGTCTTATGGCGACGATGGGATAGGAAAGGCCTAGGAGTTGGAAGGAAGCGGCCGTGGCCTTAATTAAGGTACAGCCCCAGCATTTGCCTGGTGTGAAAATGGGAAACCACGGAAAACCATCTTCAGGGCTGCCGACAGTGGGGCTCGAACCCACGATCTCCCGGATGCAAGCTCACAGCCGCACGCCTCTACGCGCACGGCCAACTCGCCCGGTAGGTTTGGGAAACACAAGTAGCAAGAAAGTGACTCCGAGATCAGTGGAGTGTTCCCTTTGTAGGTCATAACCTCCTTCCTTTGCCAGCCATTATGGGCGAGTTATGAGTTACTTCCTCACTCTCTTTTATTCTTAATAATGTATTCTCTTTTTAGTGTCGTATGTTGTTAGTAAGTGTAGTTTTTGTGAATTTGATTTCAATCCCGATTTATTAGCTTTCCTGAGTACGGTATTACATTTTAACAGGTTATGTTTACCGCATCAGCTGTTCTCGGGTCACTAGCGCGCTGGCAACAGAGGTAAGACGATGCTAATTTGTTTTTCGAAAAGTCAATTTAGAAGTAAAGCCGTGCGGAGCAGGAAGGCACGCAAAACGCGACCGTGCAGCTGTCACAGTGTCGGCAGCCCTCACACCAGGCAAATGTTGGGGCGCTTCCTTCCCATTCCTAGCACTGTCCTGTTCCATCGGCGACATAAGACGTATCTGTGTCGTTTGGACGTAAAGCAAAAATAAAAATAACGCGATTATCTCCGAAACCGTGGATGTCATTCTCATCGCACAAAATAACGCCTATACTTGAGTTTGACGAACAAGCTTCTCTACTATTTATCTTTACATTTTGGTATGTATGAGCATCATATTATTGTTTAGGATACTGTAATTACGACTTATTCATACAGAAGACTTTAGATTTCATGGAAAAAGTAATTTAATCGCATTTCTTATATCTGTCAAAGATGTACAGTGCTAACAGTATGTTTATGTTTCTCTCCTCAGACTAATGTATTCATAAAGTTCCTTTATCATACCTTATAATAATAACAATAATAATAATAATAATAATAATAATAATAATAATAATAATAATTTCTAGTTTATAATCTGAAATGTAGTTCATCTTGAAAATTGTATTTTTAGAATTTTAATTCCTTTCTTTGCAATTTCAACGTGTGTTTTTGTACCTTTGCACAACATATGATTGCTTAAAACAGGTCCAGCATATTGATTATAACGTATGTTTCTCAGAATGCATATACAGTAATTTAGATCCCACTATTTATCAACAGTTTTAGTGCTAAAATATGCTAAAATATTTAATTTTCTGCAATTTGTTTTAAGTCACTTTTTCTTTCGTATACTACACATTTACAAGTTCGTTTTAGATATTTGTCTACACAGTAGACAGGCAATTCATCGTTTACGATCTCACGAGCAATGTGTTTAAAAAGAGGGAGCTTTTGAAGTTTACAAGAACTGCCTATATTGGGTTACCTGAAGCGAGCCCCTTCTAGCAGTCGTGTCGCGTACAGTATATCGAGTACTCAACTATCACAAACGCACTGTCTTGTCGTTTGTGCCGGCTATTTTGATAGAGACCAGCCCCAACAGTGGGAAACAGTCCAACGTTACCAAGAAGCCCAATAAGCTTTCAAATCCAATTATCCAGTCTCTCTGCACTACAGGATTTAGTGTTAAATATTTTGTAGAGTCCACAGAACAGGTAGGAGGTCGCAAGAGTTTCGATGCCCGGCCATGATGAGATGTATCGAGGCTTCTATCACAAACTTATAGTCGTCACTCATCATCTACTGATGTTTCAAGAAGACCAATGAAGAAAATAATTTTCTTTTAATCTCTTCACACCGAAGACCAGATGAATAAATAACTTTCGTTTTTTAGCACATAAATAACTCAGGTTTGCCAATAGAAACGTTCCGAGACGTGTGTGTACCATAATATTAAAATCGAATTACAATATTTTGGGGCGTATTGTAGAAACTATTGTGTGATGAATGCGTAAGGCTCCTTGGCTGAATAATCAGCGTCCCAGGTTCGATTCACGGTATTTCAATCGCGTATGTCCCAGGGACTGGGTGTTTGTGATAATCTCATACTCTTCAAATGCGGTTGGTGTCAACCAATTCCAATAAATCGAGAACGAAGGATAAGAAGAAGTGTTTGTTAAGGCGGAAGGATGGTGGTGTGTTCAGTCCTGCTTTGCTAGTAGGTCTCACAAGCCTAATACCGTCAGGAGGACCCGTGGAAGCCAATCCATGCTCCTAAGTTGACGTCAGGGGATACCGTGGCTGTATTCCGCCACCGCCACCCACAGGAAGACAGTGAAATTACATTCAGAAGTTAGTTCTGAGTCTCACGGATCCTGCATCCTGGATTCTACATTTAATTAAATATGGTGTTAGCGAAGAGTCGACTGACACTTCGTGGAGCATATAGGAGGTACGCGTGACACATCTCTCGAGGATCTGACAAGATAAGCATGAAATATTTAGGAAGAATATCTGGTTTTAAAGTCAGCTTCTAGGCTTCGCCTCCGTAAGGATATGAGCAGTACGTATTCACTTAACTTCGCTAGCTCTGATATACTCTCTCCGTATCTGCAGTGCTCAAAAATGTTTTCATCCAATGTACTTTTCTTTTCAATTGGTTTTACGTCACACCGACAGAGACGATGAGAAAGACACGGGCTACGAGTGACAAGGAAGCCTTAATTAAGGTACAGTCCCCGCACTTGCGTGCTGTGAAAAACCACCGAAACCCATCTTCAGGGTTCGAACCCACGATCTCCCGAATGCAAGCTCACAACTGCGCGCCCATAACCGCACAGCCAACTCGCTCGGTGAGCCAATGCCAAACACAATGACGCTAAACCCAGACCAGGTTACCTATTTGTCGTGTCGGTCAGTTTAATATTGGTGTACAGGCAGTGCGTGCAGGACTTCAATTACTGACCACATTCCCGCAAGAAAGATGCCACCGCTCCTGTAGAAATGTCACTGATGTCTCCAGAGTTAGAAAAAAGTTCAGTGAGCGAACAATAAATTGAATTAATAACAAAATTAATGATCCTACGCTGCATCAGTGGCATTAATTACGAATATAAACTTTATTTACACCATAACGCGCATCCTCGTAAATAGTACTAGACATAACCTGAATCTTAACTTTTGCGTCCAGGTTACATTTTCAGTCTTTTTATTTTCTATAACAATTTCAGTTTTGTTATATACTACAGTTAATTAATTTTAACATTTCTTCGTATGTGTCGATTTCAGTCCTAATTCTGTTTTTGACCTGAACTTCCACATTATAGCTTAATAAGAGTTTGATATTGGATTCTAGCAATACAGTTTCAACAGGAATAGCGCTAAACAAACGTAAAACACCCGGGAATACGTATACCACCGCGCTAAATTTCACTATATTTTCAGTAATCTTATTACCAACCCAATAAAAATGTTACTACATCTTTCGCATTACAATACAGTCCTTAAAATCCGTTGGTAGTACGCACGGAAATACTTAACTTCCAGTTTGCAAAACTGCAGGCTACGTATCTAGCTATTTACCTGACAGCCCTAAAATATGCTGACCGACGGTGGGTGGGACAGCCACGCAAAATAACTCACAATGAGGATAAGTAGGGTATTTTTCGCTTTCAGCACGTTGAGGGCCCACTCATTCCACCAGGATCTTCGGTGCAAAATCGGCTACACGTAGGACATGTCAAGGTGGCACATGCCATAACTCCCCTTAAATCCCACGTGTGAGCCCATGGCAGGTCACCATACACTCTCATGAGAAACTGAATTACATATAGCTACCGTAGTGTGCTCGGCCCGGAGCGAGTAACATCTGACTACAGGAAGAGGCCGTGCAGGTTTACCTAGTGTACCGTGAATACGTGGATTCGACTGAAACAACCGCGGGCAAGAGCCGCAATGCCTCACATTCACAGGGACTGCTTCTATAGCACAATACTGAATCGATGATGCATGTAGTCTAAAGGGGGTCCAAAATCCAAGTCATCGGCCCCCCATAATGGTTCTTACCGCTAAGAATGTAGAACCATGGTATTTGTTATGTTGCGGTACTAATCAAAAGTAGCATAGACTCGCGGTATTCCACTCACGGGTAATAAAATTCGCACATGTAATACAGACCTATCGGGTTCATCACATAAGTGTACTAACCACAGAGACTCATACTATTCCGTGGTGTTCATATAGTGGGTACTAATCATAGGCAAGGCAGAACCATGGTGTCGCTCATATAGTGATAGTAATCACAGGTACTGTAAAAGCCGACAGTGCACTCTTAAGTGAGGGGCTGACCGCACGGTGCTCCTGCGTGCTACTAATCGCAAACCTATTTGGTACCTAACATAATGATACTACGCGCAAGTAAAAGCGACCCTTGGTGTTCCCCGCATGGTGGTACTAATCACAAGTAGTTTCATGGTTCTAATACAATCATCCCTTGGTCGCCCCTTTTAGTCGCCTCTTACGGCAGGCAGGGGATATCGTGTGTGTATTCTTCGTCTGCGTGCCCCACGCTCAGGGTGTGTGTGTTTGGTCCACGAGGGGTATTTTATTTCCCTCAAGTCCACCGGCAAGCCGGTTAGGACCCCCCTATCCGCCACTTGGGACGCGCCACGTGGGAGTATCACCTCTCCCCCTGCTACGCCAGCGTAGTAGGTTCGTGGCGTTACAGGAACCTCTTCGTCCGACTCGTTGGCTGAATGGTCAGCGTATTGACCTTCGGTTCAGAGGGTCCCTGGTTCGATTCCCGGCCGGGTCTGGGATTTTAACCTTCATTGGTTAATTCCAATGACCCGGGGGCTGGGTATTTGTGCTGTCCCCAACATCCCTGCAACTCACACACCGCACATAACACTATCCTCCACCACAATAGCACGCAGTTACCCACACATGGCAGATGCCGCCCACCCTCATCGGAGGGTCTGCCTTACATGGGCTGCACTCGGCTAGAAATAGGCACACGAAATTATTAGGAACCTCTTCGCCCCTTTGTACACGCTTGCACAGAAATGGTGTTCCGATATAAACAAAGCATGGCGTCCCTCCACTGCCTCGCACTGAAATTGGCACAATGGCTGAGGGGGAAACCCACTCTTATAATTACAATATCAAGATGTAAGGTATTTGTTACTAGTTACGAATATTTGCGTCATTTCAGGTCGTAATTTGGAAACATAATTTAGCGGTTCGTAACTTGGTTCTATATTTTATTAAGAGCCTCCGTGGCTCAGGTGGCAGCACATCGGCCTCTCACCGCTGGGTTCCGTGGTTAAATTCCCGGCCACTCCATGTGAGATTTGTGCCGGACAAAGTGGAGATGGGACAGGTTTTTCTCCAGGTACTCCGGTATTCCCTATAATATTTTATTCCAGCAACACACTCCAATCTGCCATTCATTAATCACTGCCCCAGAGGACTGCCACAGGCTTTGGCAGCCGGCACAATTCCCATCCTCGCCGCTAGATGGGGCTTCATTCCTGACCCGGTCGAATGACTGGTTACAGGCTGTTGGATTTTCATTTTAATTTCTATATCATAATTTACTAACTCGGATGTAGAATGTGAATATGCTAAAATAACATTTTGATGTAAAAATTATTTTTTAAAAATACATTTTACTTCTAGAACAATAAGAACATCAATCTGAAATGTATTGTTATTTACTCTAAAATATAACTTACAACAACAAATACTCTTATTGGAACACCTCAGCATAAATAATTATTCTACAATTTAATAAATGTTTACAGAAATGTCTTATAATCGAAACTATGAACCTATCACATCTTTCTAGAAAACATACAAATAAAATAAACGCACGGTAAAAAATAAACATAATGCACTATCCACAGTTACACATCATAATCATATTTTAGGAGCCTTGTTATGTTTCCTATGATCGATACCCGCAATATTAAAAGAAGCGTTTTGACAGCTAGGGCTGGAGAGAGGAGCTTTGCACGGTGTTGCTTTCTCCTTCCCTTCGCTTCCGCCTCACTTGTTCGTTCGTTCGTTCAGACCGCTGTGTTCTCAGAAGTGAGAGGTTTGGCAACACGAGCCGGCCTACTCCCTTCTCACCCAGGCAGGCAGTAAGCAGACCTACCTCTAAGAACTATCAGAACGTATCCCCCAGTATTACGGCTCCTTCTTGCCATACATCTCCAAACAGATACTGCTTGAGTCTCGCTGATAACATAGGAGATATTTTACAGTGTTACAGTGTAAGGAAACGTAGGCCGCCACGGAATTAGCATAGCAATACACACACTATGTTTTCAACACTCCTTTTCTGTACTCCAGTGGCCTCCCTCCCCCACCTTTACAGTCCTGTGTGCAAGTGTGTACCTCTAACAACACTACTTACACAAATCAAAACAAACGCATGCTAGCACTCCAGTTAAGGTCTGAGGTATAGTAGTTGGTCTTGGCAACACATCCAGTTCCAGTCTGTACTCATCTCCAAATGTTCGAAACAAACATGTTTGAGACCTATAACGGGAATGGCACATTATTACGTTAGACTAGAAGAATATTGGTCCATTCCATGCCAAAGAGGTTGAGAGAAGTAACACATAACAGAGTTCTATTTTCAGTCAGTACACGAATACTTATTTCGCTGTCCAAAAGAGCACTTGAAAGTTTCTTTCTGTATTTTTTATTATTTAATACTTATTTATTGTCGCTTTAACTTAGAAAGTCATATCGCGACATTCATAATTATACATAAAGGATAATTACACTGATTAGACAGAGTTACAATTACAAAAATAACAACAGTACATATTGAGCAGATAGTGATTACATGTCATTGAATAGATTTGTTTCTCTAAAAAGCTTAACTATGTTTTTACACTGAGTATCTTTGTTCAAGATGTCACATACACTATTATTCTGGTTTAAATTACACAATTGTCTTTGTTGATCGTATAGATGACATTCTAGTAAAATGTGCTCAACAGTCTTTCTTTTTTGACAGGTGTCACATATTGGCGGAGGGTTCTTAGAGAAGATACGTGCATGAGTCAGTTTGCTATGGCCTACACGTATTATAGTAATGAGCACTTGTTCTTGGCGCTGAAGGAATGAAACATCAAATTTATCTGTCGATCCACGCCTGATATCATGGAGTCTTGTGGGATGTTCCCGTGTCCACTCAGTTAATCATTGTTTTCGGATCTTTGTAGTAAGAAAAGGAGCGACATCGGTGTGAGGAATTGGAAAGTTTAGATCATGTACAGAAAGACGAGTTGCTTCTTTAGCTGATATGTCAGCGTGTTCATTGCCTTTTATTCCCTTATGCGAGGGGATCCATATTATGGTAACTTGCTGTCCTTTATTTTTCATAGTATTGTAAGTCTGCAGTATGTCTTGGGCTAATGTATTTGAGGATGATGCATTTTGAATGAGTTTTACTGTTGATAAAGAATCGCTAAGGATTAAAAAAGGTTCTTTTTGGGAGGAACTCTTTATGGATTCCATAGCTTTTAGGATAGCATACAGTTCACATGTGAATATGGAGCATGTAGCTGATAGTGCATACTTCACTGTGTGATCGGGGTGGACAACAGCACAGCCGCTGCCATATTCGGTTTTTGAGCCATCAATGTATATAGGAGTGTGTCTGGGCAGACTTTCACACTTTTCAGATAGCATTTGTTTAAATACGGTACTGTCTGTTGTTTCTTTATTGAATTCACTTAAATCCAATATTATTGGTGGTGGTTCAGCTTTCCATGGAGGGAATGTGATGTCCTTTTTAGTTCTTGAGACAATCAGGGGAACTGAAGAATTAATTTCCTGTAAGTATTGCGTAAACCTAATGTGGAAGGGTATATGTCTCTTTTGTTGCGAGGAATAGCGTTGAAGCTGATAGCGTGGGAAAACATACTCATGTGCTCTGGAATGAGGAGAGGCCGCTATCTTCACTGCGTAGCTGATAGTTGTTTTCTGCGAGTTCGAAGCGGGGGTTCATCAGCTTCTATTAGTAAACTTGAGATCGGGCTAGTTTTGAATGCTCCTAATGCAATCCGGAGAGACGTGTTTTGAATCGGGTCAAGCATTTTCAATGAGGATGCTGTAGCTGAATTATATATAATAGAACCATAATCCAGTTTGGTGCGAATTATAGATTTATAATAATAATAATAATAACAATAATAATAATAATGCTATTTGCTTTACGTCCCACTAACTACTTTTACGGTCTTCGGAGACGCCGAGGTGCCGGAATTTAGTCCCGCGGGAGTTCTTATACGTGCCAGTAAATCTACCGACACGGGGCTGTCGTATTTGAGCACCTTCAAATACCACCGGACTGAGCCAGGATGGAATCTGCCAAGTTGGGGTTAGAAGGCCAGCGCCTTAACCGTCTGAGCCACTCAGCCCGGCAATTATAGATTTGTAAGTGCACATTAATACATGAAGATCTGCTCCCCAGTTGTTAGCTGCCAATGATTTGAGTACATTAATTCGATGTAGGCAATCTTTTTTTACAGTTTTTAGATGAGAGTTCCATATTAATTTTCTGTCAAAGGTCATTCCTAGTATTTTTACACTGACTGACAGAGCAAATGCAATACCAAGAAGGAGTGGTTCGAAAGGGATGAAAGTTGGGGAAAAAACAGAGACGGCACGGACGAATAATTGATGTTTATTTCAAACCGATATGCAGGTTACACAATGCGCACGGCATCGACTCAGTAGGATGTAGGACCACCGCGAGCGGCGATGCACGCAGAAACACGTCGAGGTACAGAGTCAATAAGAGTGCGGATGGTGTCCTGAGGGATGGTTCTCCATTCTCTGTCAACCATTTGCCACAGTTGGTCGTCCGTAAGAGGCTGGGGCAGAGTTTGCAAACGGCGTCCAATGAGATCCCACATGTGTTCGATTGGTGAGAGATCCGGAGATTACGCTGGCCACGGAGGCATCTGTACACCTCGTAGAGCCTGTTGGGAGATGCGAGCAGTGTGTGGGCGGGCATTATCCTGCTGAAACAGAGCATTGGGCAGCCCCTGAAGGTACGGGAGTGCCACCGGCCGCAGCACATGCTGCACGTAGCGGTGGGCATTTAACGTGCCTTGAATACGCACTAGAGGTGACGTGGAATCATACGCAATAGCGCCCCAAACCATGATGCCGCGTTGTCTAGCGGTAGGGCGCTCAACAGTTACTGCCGGATTTGACCTTTCTCCACGCCGACGCCACACTCGTCTGCGGTGACTATCACTGACAGAACAGAAGCGTGACTCATCGGAGAACACGACGTTCCGCCATTCCCTCATCCAAGTCGCTCTAGCCCGGCACCATGCCAGGCGTGCACGTCTATGCTGTGGAGTCAATGGTAGTCTTCTGAGCGGACGCCGGGAGTGCAGGCCTCCTTCAACCAATCGACGGGAAATTGTTCTGGTCGATATTGGAACAGCCAGGGTGTCTTGCACATGCTGAAGAATGGCGGTTGACGTGGCGTGCGGGGCTGCCACCGCTTGGAGGCGGATGCGCCGATCCTCGCGTGCTGACGTCACTCGGGCTGCGCCTGGACCCCTCGCACGTGCCACATGTCCCTGCGCCAACCATCTTCGCCACAGGCGCTGCACCGTGGACACATCCCTATGGGTATCGGCTGCGATTTGACGAAGCGACCAACCTGCCCTTCTCAGCCCGATCACCATACCCCTCGTAAAGTCGTCTGTCTGCTGGAAATGCCTCCGTTGACGGCGGCCTGGCATTCTTAGCTATACACGTGTCCTGTGGCACACGACAACACGTTCTACAATGACTGTCGGCTGAGAAATCACGGTACGAAGTGGGCCATTCGCCAACGCCGTGTCCCATTTATCGTTCGCTACGTGCGCAGCACAGCGGCGCATTTCACATCATGAGCATACCTCAGTGACGTCAGTCTACCCTGCAATTGGCATAAAGTTCTGACCACTCCTTCTTGGTGTTGCATTTGCTCTGTCAGTCAGTGTATTTCATTTACTATCTCAATTTTATTTCCCTTGAGGTACAATTCTGGGCAGTTACTATCACTCTTTTGTTTGGAAAATAAGATGCATTTGGTTTTGGTTGAAGAAAAGGTAAAGCCTGTGTGTTTTTTCCATTTGGCAATAACTTCAAGAGAATTTTGTATAATTGTTTGGGTGGTTGACAGGTTGCGACCTCTGCAAAAAATAGTCATGTCATCAGCAAAGAGGCAAGTTTTTATAGGAAGATTAATGCATGACGTGATGCCATTTATAGCTACTAAGAATAGTGTTACACTTAGAACTGAGCCTTGTGGGACACCATTTTCTAAACTAACTTCTTGGGATAGGACACCATTAGCTCGAACTTGAATGCGTCGGTCTTGCAGGAAGTTATAGATAAAACTGATCATATTTCCCTTAATATTATGTTGCAGTAGAGTTTTAATGAGTTTTCCATACCATATCATACGCTTTATGAATATCTATGCAGACTGCAAGGAGACGTGACCATAATGAAAGGCATCCAGGATTTCTGACTAATACTACTAAGGTGTCAGCTGTTGAGTGAAACTGTCGGAAGGCACACTGTTCTGCGGTGAAGAAATGCTGTTGTTCTAGAACCCATTTGAGTCTTATTTATTATTTTTCCATTAGTTTGCATATAGTGCAGGTTAGAGCTATTGGTCGATAGTTACCTGGTAACATGTGGTCGCAGCCAGGCTTAGGTATTGGAATTACTACAGCTTTCCTCCAAGCTACAGGAAAGAATTTCTGTGACCAAATGAAATTAAATATTCCAGTCAGGAATGCTAGGCCTTCAGGAGGAAGTTCTTTCAAGAAGTCATATAATATCGTCAGGACCTGGGCTTGTACTTCGACAGCTACTGAGTTCAAGTAGTACTTCAGTAATACTGATATTATCGTTGTAGCATTGGTCAGAACTTAGATGAATGTGTGACTGTAAATCAGGACAAACTTCACGAGAGGATAAAAATTCTTGTTCATAGTTGGAAGCACTTGAAATTTTTGCGAAGTTCTCTGCTAATGCATTTGCAATATCGTGATGGGTAGTTGTGACTGATCCAGTCGTTTTATTGAGGGCTATGATACGTGAGGGTTTTTTAAGCCCTCTTATTTTTCGTAGGTGTTCCCAAATTGTGTTTTGTGGGGTCTGATGAGACAGAGATGACACATACTTCAGCTAAGATGCTCGTTTACTCTCTTTTATGACTTTTCGGGCTACAGCACGACTTTCTTGGAACAGTAATTTGTTTTGCAAAGTGGGATGCTTGGTTTATCTTTTTAATTGCAACTTTACAGGAATCATTCCACCAAAGAACTGATTTTCTGTAAGTTGTTATTGTTGGTCCTTGGAACATAATTTTCTGCAGCTTTAAGTATGATATTTATGAATTCTCTTACAATATAGTCAATGTTGTAATTTTTGAAATGGGTAGGTGGTGGTAACCTGTATAACTCTGCATTAATATTTTCTTTATATTCTTGCCAATTGGCATGTTTAGTATTCCATTTATTTGGGCGTACACTTGGGTGGGGCTTGTTGTTTCCATTTATTATGATAGGAAAATGATAACTTCCGAAAAGGGTTTTACTAGCTGATGATGTATATATCGTTGCTGCATCTGGAGTGCTCAGACACAGATCTATAGTACTAAAAGTTCCATGCATGAATGGGATTGTTGCGGTTTTTGTGATATGCTGTGAAATGTCTCATTAGCTACGTAGTTATCTCGAAAATTAGTTTCTTGTAAGCAAATTATTTCAGGTTGGTGTTCATTAATAAGTTATAGATATTCGTATTGAGGGTAATATCCGTTCATATTCCATTGCAGTATCCAAGAATTCATGATGGCTTTTAAGAGATGTATTTACTAGATTTGATCCTTATCAGTTATTGGGATTGTCTGATCTGGGGCAGGCCTGTTGCTTTCTCCGTTTATGGCAGTAAGTAGTTTCTTAACAAGTCTGGTACTCTGGTTTTTAATGTTTTTGTCCTGATAGTAGGGGTATAGTTTATGCAGGGTCTCGATGAGATCTTCAACATGGGAAGTGTAAGATAATGCAATAGATAAGGTATTTGTTGCTGATGTTCCTTTAGTATTTTCAAATAAACTTTTGAGTTGTATGAAATTAAGAATAAAATTTGAGGGATTAGCTTCTATTACTTCCTTAACAGGAAGTAGTTTTCTTCAAGACTGAGGGGATTTAATACCATTAGTTTCTTCTTAGGCTGTTTAATGTCTTGGGTTTTATGTGATCCTAGAACAGGAAATTCATCAACTGTTTTATTATCATCTCCCGAGATAGAAGAATTATCTAAGAAGGAATTGTTATCAGCCTTGGAAGTGTTATTTGAAGAGTCACGTGAAAGCAAGGGTCGTTTTATTCCTTGAGGTTTAGTTACGAGTGATTCTTTGCTTCATATATTGGGACTGAAGTGTTCAAGTTCAAGGAGATGTCCTGTTCAGGGAGGTTTCTAGAGGAAGATGATGTGTCATTAGAATATTCAGTAATTTGCTGAGGGTCAGTACTTGGCTGAGGATTCATAGCTGCATTTGCTGGGTTGGAGGTGTCCTCCTTGGAGGAAACTGAATGTTGATCAGGTGGCTGGTTGTTTTCTTCTAGAGTCTCATACTCGGGCCAGGTAGCCTCCTTCTTTGCAAATTCCGGGATTCACACACATTCTTAGCTTCTGCCGACAACTATATGTTAAACCTGAAGATTTCAATAAACTACCGAATGCACTACAAATATATTTTGAAGGAACCAATTATTGGATCTACACTTCGTCAGACGTTCCCACCTGTTTTATTTGCTTCTATCTCGGGAGATGATAAAACATGATGAATTTCCTGTTCTAGGATCACATAAAACCCAAGACATTAAACAGCCTAAGAAGAAACTAATGGTATTAAATCCCCTCAGTCTTGAAGAACAACTACTTCCTGTTAAGGAAGTAATAGAAGCTAATCCCTCAAATTTTATTCTTAATTTCATACAACTCAAAAGTTTATTTGAAAATACTAAAGGAACATCAGCAACAAATATCTTACCTATTGCATTATTTTATACTTCCCATGTTGAAGATCTCATCGAGACCCTGCATGAACTGTACCCCTACTATCAGGACAAAAAAGCAAAAACTTAAGTGTCTTGCATTATTGTTAAGTGAAAGTGAAGGTTCCGCCTCTGTGGTATAGTGGTTATTGTGATTAGCTGCTTACCCCGGAGGACCGGGTGCGATTCCCGGCTCTGCCACGAAATTTGAAAAGTGGTACGAGGGCTGGAACGGGGTCCACTCAGCCTCGGGAGGTCAACTGAGTAGAGGGGGGTTCCTCAGCCATCCTCGAAGTGGTTTTCCACTACTCCTCCAGGCAAATTCCGGGATGGTACCTAACTCAAGGCCACGGCCGCTTCCTTCCCTCTTCCTTGTCCATCCCTTCCAATCTTCCCATCCCCCGACAAGGTCCCTGTTCAGCATAGCAGGTGAGGCCGCTTGTGCGAGGTACTGGTCATTCTCCCCAGTTGTATCCCCGACCCAAAGTCTCACGCTCCAGGACACTGCCCTTCAGGCGGTAGAGGTGGTGGGATCCCTCGCTGAGTCCGAGGGAAAAACTGACCCTAGAGGGTAAACAGAGTAAGAAGAAGAAGAAGAAGAAGAAGAAGAAGAAGAAAGTGAAGAACGTGTGATTTGGTGATGTATTCATTTATTTAGTGTAAATATAGTGCTGAGTTTATAAAACTTACAAACATACCGAGGAAGAAAAAATGCCTGCTTGCTTCGTTCCAGGCTGTAAGTCTGGCTATAAACCTACGAACTTCTTCAAACCACGTAAAAATGAAGCAGAATTTTGAAAATGGGAAAAGGCGATTCCCAGATAAGACAAAAAGCTTTCTCATAATTGTTTCCTTTTGCGATTCACTTTTTTCTGATGATTTTATTGTCAAATCATATTCATTTGTAATACAAGGAGAACAGGTACAAATTCCTAGAGATAGACGGTAACTGAAAACTGGTGCTGTCCCTCATATATTCTCCAATTTGCCACAATATCTCATGAAACAATTAAGCAAACGAAAATTCAGTACGGCGTAGCGCCACCACGCGCTGCTATCAGAGCCGCTGGACGTTGTGGCATGGAATCAAAGAGCTCCTGAATATGCTGCTGGGGAATACTCTGCCACGCGGTTTGTAGGCGCGTCCATACATCAACAGTGGCTGCAGGAGGACCTGAACGAACAAAGTGGCGACCGACCATATCTCAGACATGTTCAATGGGTAACATATCCGGCGTGCGGGCAAGCCAGGGAAGCAATGGTATCCGTCGTTCTTCGAAGAAGTCTTGCACATTCCTGGCCACATGCGGCCGGGCATTCTCCTGCTGGAATATGGCGTCTGGAACGGCCTGCAGAAGGGGCAGTGCCTCGGGCTCTAAAACCTCCCTGATGTAGCGGTAGCTGTGCACGTTGCCCTCAAGATTTAGGAGGCGAGATCGCATGTTATAGGCAATTGCGCCCCAAACCATCACACTTCGCGTTTGTCCGCTATGCCCTCAACAGTACAGTCTGCTCGAAGGCGTTAACCACGGCGACGTCTAACGCATATGCGACCATCACTGTAGGACAAGTTGAAGCGGGACTCATCCGAAAACACTACATTTTGCCACTCAGCACGCCAGTGTCGGTGTTCACGTGCCCATTGCAGTCTACGGTGCTGGTGGTTGCTGGTCAACGGAAGTCGGCGCAATGGCATGCGTACCACAGGTCCGGCCCTCAGAAGACGGCGTCGAACCGTCGATACAGACATCCCCACACCCGTCGCAGTGCTCCAACGTCGAGCCAACACCGTGGACGAAGCTGTTCTGCCCGGCGGACAAGATGGCGGTCATCTCGCGCTGTGGCCACATTGTGTCGCCCAGTACCCTGTCGGCGTTGTGTACGGCTCTCTTCTCTCCACTGGTTCCAAATACGCCTCACTGTTGAAGCAGCGTACGCTGTACGAGCCGCAATGTCACGGAACGACAGACCCATCTCCCGGAGCCCTATCATTCTGCCCCGTTCGAACGCACTGACACGCTGATATCCCTCCTGTGATGTCGGCGAGGCATAGTGGCACTTACGTACTATCTGCGCACTTTTTAGTGATAGATTTACACTCTAGTGCTGGAGCGGTCGACTTCGGTTATCTTCGAGATTCGTATTGGCAACCTTTGAAACACAAACTAAGAATCGCTTGTCATCGCTGTGCGCCATCTGGCGTACACTTTAAGTACTCGTGCTATTGTTGTTTACACAGCAAAGCCAAACTATAGAATTCATGCTAGGAACACGTTTCGCAACGGGAAATGTTATATAGTATTAAATATTGTGTCTGTGACACAGTTGTATGCTTAAAATAATAAAGGTTTATAAAATTCATATCGATCGATTATATTATCGATTCAGTTCAGATTTCATTTCCATTCAGTTGGCAGTATTAACGGAACCCTTCTTACTTCTCCAACGAGTACAAAAATCTATCACTGAAAAGTGCGCGGATAGTACACGTTTCCACTTCGTATGACGGCTCCGGACTGACAGCGTTGCGTAACACTACCCTGGCTGGTCACACACAGAAGGGCACTACTGAGCCTACGTGCACGCCATCTCTCTGCAATTTAAATCACTTATTATGGTTCCACTGTTCTACAGGTCCTCTGATTTTGGCGTGTTTCAGACCATTGCTTCTGAGTGTTTCACTATCTACAAACAGCAGTGTAGTTCAGGGTTTAGTAAACGAAGTAGAAAGAAGATTTCCTTTAAGTGAAGTACTGAAGTGCTTTCCAGTGTTTGAAAAAACAAACAAGTGATATGAGTGATTTGTATGGTAATTCTGATGTATACAAAGCAGCTGAGTTGTTTGGTTTGGATTGTGATACTGTAGTATCGCAATGGAGGCTGTATAAGATAGGCCCTACGACCCTAAATGATTTGGTTCATTCGAAAGGATGAATAAGAAACATTCGTTCAGTGCCTATATCAACCGCCGCTTGTGAACGAGGTTTCAGCGTTGCTCATAGCATTGAAACAAGAGAAAGAAATCGCTTCTTGGTAAACACTGTGCAGGCTCTGATGACAAACTCAATGGACCCCCTTTTAGATTGTGTGATGCAGTTACCATCGCTGAAAAATGGATCGCCTCTGTACATCACTTGGCAGATCAACGTGGTTTTTTTTTTCTTTACGTCACACCGACACAGATACGTCTTACGGCGACGATGGGATATGAACGGCCTAGGAATTGGAAGGAAGCGGCCGTGGCCTTAATTAAGGTACAGCTCCGGCATTTGCCTGGTGTGAAAATGGGAAACCACGGAAAACCATCTTCAGGGCTGCCGACAGTGGGGCTCGAACCCACTATCTCCCGATTACTGGATACTGGCCGCAGTTAAGCGACTGCAGCTATCGAGCTCGGTACAGATCAACGCTACCCATCAAAGTGCAGCGGCGAGGAGAAATTAAACCTCAGAAATTTTTTGAGGCGTTTCGTTTTATTTCTTATCTTGTAACAATTTCCTTTTGTTTAGTATGGATGGTGGTTGAAGCACTGACTACTCCATGCGAGAGTAGTGCTGGACAAAGCGGAAGGAGAAACAGGTTTATATGCTAACAATATTAGAGGGGCGATTTTTTGTCAGGTTATTAAAACAAAACAGTTTTTTCATCTTAATCCTTCTATTGTTGCTGGAAACCAAAAATGGAAGGGGGCGGCTCCCATTTTTAGTAGCAATGCTGAACATATCAGGGTTGAAAAGATTTCGGTATTTATATAAAAAGGATTATTAGAGAATGCAAACATTAAAATAATAGAGAAAAGTAGTGCAGCGGACGCTAGGGCTTGTACTAGAAAATATTTTAGGGAAGCTTCTGTTGATATTAGGTTTTTTGTATCAGTTATTAGGGGGATAAAAGATAGGAGATTAATTTCTAATCCTATTCAAACTCTCAATCAAGAAGTTGATGTTGTGGCAATGAGTGTACAGGTTTATTCCGGTTTCTCCTGTCATCTTTCATCTCAGCAACACTTTCCACAATCTCTTCATTCATTCATTCATTAATCATTGTCCAGGGATTCAACAGGCCTCACCAGCTGGCATATTTTATTTCGTCAGCGCTAGTTACGCGCTTCATTCATTCGCTTTTAGTTCACTTATGATTTTCCAAATTAGTGTACGGTACTGGTGGTATCTTGGGGACGGGGTATAGATATGGAATTTACAATATTTAGTGCACTCTATGTTTATAAATGTTATCTTATTTACTTTATTGCCGGCCCCGTGGAGCGTGCCTGAATCTTACCCGGCCAGGTCTGAGGATTCGCCGTGCGTGCTGAGCTGTGCTCGCTTGGTAAGCCATGTTGCTGCCTTCGGCGGTACAGGCAGGGGCGAAGCGTCAGGGGAGACAGGGTAGACAGCGTGTACCCTTAAAGTTTTGTGAACGAGAGACTGTCTAGTAAATTCAATTCTTTTTATAGAACATTAATTATTTCCAATTACAAGATATTATTGTATTCCCCGCTTTACTTATTTTCGACTCACTTCGGCAATGCTCGGGCTCGCGTCAGTTACATGAAGTACATAGACGATAGTAGACGCTGTCCATTCCGTGTATTTTCCCTTTGATTTTCAAAGCTTTCAGATAGAGCAACACTAACGCTATCTGTACGTGCTAACTGTGGAACTATTACTTTCCTATAGCGAGATTGCTCCGCCCAGTAGACAGACTTACCAGCGTCTCTTCTTGCTCTCATTGGCTAGTATTTGGACCTCAGTTATAAAGGTGCTCTTATTGGCTACCATCTTAGGCATGCTTTAAATGTAATTAATTTGACTTTACTTTATTATAAGACACGTCTAAAAATAAAATACTGATACAATAATATTCAAATACGAAACATAGCAAACTTACACCTAATAAATGAGTGATAGCACCAAAATCCTTCAAGTACATGCATTTTCTTGCCCGCCAATATTTGTTACGGTACGGCATTATAACGGAAACGAACAGTTACAGTTTCAAAGTTACGAATGCGGTGTGAGACGTGAGAGCAAGGTGGCTAATAGGGTATGCGTGTGCTAGTGTCTTATAATAAAGTGATAGGCCTAAGTGTTAATTTTTCATTATACAGTAAAGGAATAGTGAATAGTTACTGGTGATAAAATATAAAGTGCAATTCTTGTTTTTATGGTGTGGCAGTTTGTGTTTATTGATGATAGGCCTATCATGGCTTCTGAATTTAACAGTCCTGACTTCGATTTAGTTCTGTACTTACTTAACAATAGTATTTCCTCCTTGTCCTTAGAACAAAAATAATGATAAAAACTTTACAGAAACGGCCTGACCTAACATTATCACAACAGGACGAAAAATTTGTTCGAAAATTTCAGAAAAGCTGGTATGATAAATATCAATGGTTGTGTGGAACTGGTAAAGGTCGTGAACAAAAGTTATTGTGTTTTTATTACTTGATGTTTGGCGTTGACGGGGAAGATTCTTGGCGCAGAATGGATGTAAACTCCATAAACAATTTCGAGAAAAAAGCTAAAAAGCACGCGGCATCTGACAATCATATAAAGTGCGCCGAGAAATTTCACATGTTGGAGCGGTGCCGAATCGATCATGCCGTTTCAGAGGGGCAGAGACTACAGGCCATTAAACACAATGAAATTGTTTCAAAAAATAGGAAAATTGTCAGCAGATTAGTAGACGTTGTTTGCCACATAAGTATTCAGGAATTGCCGTTGAGGGGTCATCGAGAAAGTCAATGTTCTTCTTTATGTTCATTTAATAAAGCGAATAAAGGGAATGGCTTGGCTACTCTTGACTTACTGGCTTCGGAGGAGTCTTTCATGAAAGACCATTTAGACTCAGAAAATGTCTTCAAAGGTACTTCTAGTGACATACAAAATTATTTGATTAAAGCTGTTACTGTTGCCGTTCAGGAACGTATTCGAAAAGAGATAGAATTAGCTGAATTTGTTTCTGTCCAAGCTGACGAAACTGCAGATGTTTCCGTTAAATCACAATTAAGTATTATTGTGAGGTATTATGTTAATGGTAAAGTCGAAGAGCGCTTTCTAGTCTTTTATGACGTGTTTGCTGATAAGACTGTTGTTTAGCTGATGTCATCATCTCAGTTCTGAAAGAATGTAACATTGATGATACCAGACTCGTATGCCAGATGTATGACGGAGCTACAGTAATATCTGGTCATAAAGGAGGTGTCCAGGCAATTGTCAGACAGTCTTATCCTCATGTCACCTTCGTACATTGTTACGCCCATCAACTCAATTTGGTTCTTCTTCATGTTGCGAAATCTACAAAAGAGATGAAATTGTTCATATGCAATTTATCTGTCTTCCACACATTCTTCTCTCGTTTTTCACGTCCTGCACAATTGCTGAGAGACCAAGGTTAAAGCTTCCTCATCCTTCTCCTACCCGATAGAATTATCATTCTCGGGCTGTTATGACCGTGAAAAAATATTATTCCGAGTTGAAGTAGTGTGATGGGCACGGAAACTTAGCAAGGGATTAGTTAATGACCTTGTTTGGTGATTATTTCTGGATGAGAGGTACTGAAGGTCATCTCTCAATTAAATCGGTATTTTGCTCCGTAGAACACTATGAATAACTGACACAGAAATGAAAGGAGTGCACGTAGGGTTATACAGTCGGTTGTTGTCGGATTTTTCTTAGTTTCAGAGACATTAATATAATATTGATAATATGATTAAATAGCTTTAAAAATATCTGTCTACCCCCTTATTTTCTTCACGCTTCGCCACTGGGTACAGGATTCAGTGATCACAATGTACACATCGGATTTGTATGCAGACCTCCAAGTGCGTCTCAAGGTGAAATCGGACCAATTATTATCAAGTTTTTTTTTACAAGTTGATTTACGTCTACCAACACAGATAGGTCTTATGGCGACCAGTGGCGAAACTACTTGGAGTCATTTGAGGCAATGCCTACCCTAAGAAATACGATTAAACATAAATATCGTAACAAATTTATCTGCTGTTATGGTGTTAAATCAACAATAATCTCCCTTTGATATGTGCTACATAATGTCAGCAGATAATGTGCTTCGCTGATCGCACCGCTAGATGGCGACAGCAGAGTACTTGTTCTTACAGGGAGGCAGTATGTAACTTGTCTCACGCAGGACTTTTTGTTTTGTTTCCCTTCAGTCGGCTTGGCGACTGGCGCTGGGTGGTTGAGGAAGGATAGGTTTGCCGCCCACACTCCTCTCTCCGCAAGGTTTACACCCCAGAGTGGCAAGCCTCCTGTGCTATTTGAAAGCGTAGTAACTCCCAGCGCGAAGGTGACGATGAAGTACCTGTACGTTTTTCTTTTGAATTAGTAGGCAAGCCGTGCATTATTGGCTTTATTTGTGACAATTCAGACATGGACTGTTAGTTGTGTCCATCATCCGGTTGAAAATCGCGTTGAAATGTGTGAAGTAGGCCCCTTCGGGAACTTAACGAGTCTTTTCAACTCTAAAACATAAGCCGTTCTCATCTTGGGCTTACGAAGAGAAGTGTGAATCCAAGAACAAAAAATATGAATGCCTAATTTGGATATTAAGTATTCTGACGGTAAACTATCGAGAAAATTTCAATTTTCTTGGTATACACGATATACGTGGTTAACAGCCTGTTCCGAAAGCAAGAAGCTTTTTCGTTATACGTGTGTTTTGTTTGGTGGTGAAAAGGAATGGACTTAAAATGGGGTACCGTAATTGTTACAAAAAACTTTCTTAGAAAAGCAGAGAAGTATCAAAATTCAAATAAACATATTCAGAATGAAGAGAGATTCCGTTTACTGGGGCGCGGGAGGATAGAACATTCTTTATCTGGAGGTGTAAGATTTCAAGCCATTAAACATAACGAAGCCGTGAAACAAAAAAGGCTTGTTGAGAGACTTGTTGACATTGTGTGTGTTCTTGGGAAACAGGAGTTTGGATTTCGAAGTCATTTTGAAGAGGAAGACTCGACCAACAGGGGCAATTACCTAGCGTTGTTAGATCTTTCAAAACAGGAACAATACATTCGAGATCATCTCCAGTCCACATCGAGCTTTAAAGGCACATCAAGCAAAATACAGAATGAATTAATTGAGCCTGTAACTGCCATAATTCAGGAGACAATCAAAGCAGAGTTAGATTCTTGTGATTTCATTGGTATTCAGGCAGATGAGACCTTAGATGTATCAAACAGATCTCAAGTTAGTGTAATATTTCGGTTCTGCTCAAAACAGGGTCCCACAGAAAGATTCATAGGCTTTTACGATGTTTCGATTGATAAGACTGCATCAGGCTTATTAGAATTAATTGTCGATATTCTGATGATGATGATGATGATGATGATGCTTGTTGTTTTAAGGGGCCTAACATCGAAGGTCATCGGCCCCAATGGTACGAAATGAAAGAACAAAAATTGCAAAGGCATCCACTGACCAAAATAAAAATAAAATATGGCATGAAGAATGAATGGATGGACAGGAACTCAACAAAACACAAAACAAACAAACAAAAACCAGTGGATCGGACTCAATACAGATCGAAAATAACATTACTACCGACCAAGGAACCACTTATGAAGCACAATGATGCTTGGTGTCTAAAGGGGGTGCAAAATCCACGTCTAAGGCCCTACAGAATGGTACATGTCGCGAGTAAAATAGAACCAAGGTATGTGTCATGTTGGGGTATTAATCAGAAGTAGCGAAGACTCACGGTGTTCCACAAAAGATGGTACTACTCACAAGTATTGCAATACGTACAAGTAACACAGACCTATGGTGTGTCTCACACAATGGCGCAACTCATAGCCAACGCAAACCGAGAAGGTTCCCCACCTAGGTGTACTAAACACGGGCGCTGGCATTCCCGTGGTGTTCCTCACATAGTGGGTACTAATCACAGGCAACGCTGACCCACGGTGCTGCTCATATAGTGGTACAACTCACAGGCTACGCCCAGACCCGCGGTGTTGCACACATGGGTACGACGCACGGGTACTGGAATCCACCAGGCCAGGCTTTTACTGCTACTAATCACAAACCTATTTCGTACCGAATTTAGTGGTACTACTCGCAAGTACAGGCAACCTATGGTGTTCCCCGCGTGATGGTACGTTTCAAAATTAGGTGCATGGTTCTAATTCAGTCAGCCCTTGGTCGCCCCTTTTAGTCGCCTCTTACGACAGGCAGGGGATACCGCGGGTGTATTCTACATGTGCGTCCCCCGCCCGCAGGGGGTAGTGTGTTTGGTCCGCGAGAGGTATTTTATTTCCCTCAAGTCCGCCGGCAAGCCGGTTAGGACCCCCCTATCCGCCACCTGGGACGCGCCACGTGGGTCGATATTCTGCGAAAGTGGGGAGTGATTGATAAAGTTGTATGTCAAACATATGACGGGTGCTCCACAATGGCAAGAAGGCATGGCGGTGTTCAGCATTACGTTAAGCAAGTTTGCCCAAGGGCAATATTTCTACACTGTTATGCCCACAAGTTATACCTCGTTCTTCTCCATTGCTCCAAAACAATAAAATCAGTCAGGCTCTTCATTCATAATCTGACAGCGTTTCATTCATTTTTAGTAGATCTTCAAAAAGAGCTCATCTTCTGCAATCCAAAGGATTCAGACTTCCACAAGCATGCGCTACCCGTTGGAGCTTTCACTCGAGAGCAGTCCACACAATATTTTCACACTATGGTGATTCTAAGACAGGTTTTTGAAGACATTGCAGAGAATGATGAGGGTTGGGACAGTGAGTCGTACAATTCAGCTGTTGGCTTACTTGCCATTCTCAAGAAGGCCCAATTCATTTATTTGCTCTGTCTTTATAGAGAAATTTTTATTTATACAGACCATCTCTTTGCTCTACTGCAACATAAAAGCACTTCTGATGTAATTCTGTGCAATACTGAAATTAGAAAAACCACTGGTATCCTCAAGGACATGCGATCAGAAAATACAGTATCCTCTTGCGTTGTAAAATGTCGCAAAATAAACGTGATAAATGTAGATGACAAGACATTCCAAACGCTCAAAATGTTAACATATGAAGTTCTTGACGCCTTAATTATGCAAATGGAAATACGGTTTGAACAGTCTTATGAACATTTACAGCTTTTTTTAATAGAGAAAGATTGGAAAATGAATTTATTAACATTTATTCCGATATAGAAAAGTATTTGTCCCCTCAAAAGTTTTACATTATATTGACCTCAATGACCTCGAACAAGTGTATGTGGAAGTGTCAAAATTGATTCGTTTAATATTAACATTTCCTGAGACCACGGCTTCCTCTGAAAGGAGTATGAGCACTCTGAAGAGGATAAAACATACTTGGGTAATTCAATGAACAATGAAAGACTCAGCAGTCTTAGTACCATTTCTATCGAGAAAATGCTTGTGAAGGAATTGATGAGTGATCAAGTAATGAACGACCGTGTGATTGACCATTCTGCAACCAAGAAAACTCGACGCTTCGAACTACTCTACAAAAAACTTTAAGGTAAGATTTCCTGCCTACCCATTAATTAACTAATAGCTTCGCCACTGATAGCGACGATGGGACAGGAAAAGGCTAGGAGTAGGGAGGAAACGGCCGTGGCCTCAATTAAGGTGTGAAAATGGGAAACCAAGGAAAACTATCTTCAGAGCTGCCGGCAGTGGGGTTCGAACCCACTATCTCCTGAATACTGGTTACTAAGTTTAATAGTGCATACATATGCATATTTGTATATATACGTATGCGATGAATACATACATTTCAAATGTAGGATTTATTGCGCATATGTTCGACTTTTATTATGCATATCTTAACACGTTTCTCAAGCAGTCTTCAAGAAAATGTGAAGTAATTAACGGCGTGACTCTTTCGGAATGAATGAGCTTCTAAATGAACATTACAGCTGTTGTAATATTTCAATGAAAAATGAAGAAGCTAGAAACACGTGGGTTGCGTCTTAGTGATTGGCTGGACATTATGGAGAAAGTGAAGCGTGAACTACAAGGTATCCCAGGAAACCTGCAAACCGAATATCGTGACGTCCTCAAACGAAATCCGAGCTAGCTACAAACAAATACTTGGCTGGCACTGATAATGTGGATCTCGCCCCTGTCCTGTCACATCCGTAGATTCGAGACATCATTCATTCTCCTCATGTCCGGCTCCATGGGTAAATGGTCAGGGTGCTGGCCTTTTGCCACAGGGGTCCCGGGTTCGATTCCCGGCAGGGTTGAGAATTTTAACCATAATTAGTTAATTTAGCTGGCAGGGGGCTGTGACCTGCACCTGGCGAGCCAAACTAAAAGCCATACGCCATTTCAATATAAGATACAAACACCACATGAAGATTGTTGTAGTATACTGCAGAGCAAATTATGGACAGGAAAAGTAGGGTCTGTAAGTGTGTTTCTTCACGGTTTGATTAACACACTGTGCCTTATCTAGCAGTTTTAACAGTGAACACTGATAGATTGATGCAAACTATGCATTAGTAAAACAGCCGCAGCTTAAGTTTGTTTTTATTTACTTGTTTATTCATGGTCATGATTGTATGTATTGATGTGGGTGAATGCGTGAGTGTAGTTTGCATTCCATAAAAGTGTTTAATAGCATGAAAATAAGTGGATACTTAGATGTATATTTCACCACATTTTGCAGCACAAACATCCGATGTCTTCTTATAAGGCGTGTTCGAGAGAAGAAGAGCCTACCGGTTACTACTAAACTGTGTAGTAACTGCCGGAAAAGTATAATTGCCTACAAGGAATAACTTCCTAGTGTTTATCGTTCTTGTTATAACAACAGAATTCAAAGAAAAATATTTAAAATCTACATTTTTCTGGGGGAGGGGCTAATTTACGTACAGGGGAATTATATACACCCTCCACCTCCGAGTACTGCATGAAATAAACGAGCAACCCACGCTACCGCCATAGCTACGGAAGTACGCAGTCACGAACACTATCACAACTAGAGACTCATTTGAACCTACGTAGATATAAATTTCTTTCAATTGCAAACAACCGTTTTATTGGCAAATTTTAGAGTTTACCTTTCACTGCAGGATCAGTAATCACTTAAATAGGGAACATATTCAGGTAACATACGGTAGCAAAACACTGCAGGATTAATTTATAATTTTGAGAACAGCTGGTAAAATCGAATTCCTCTATGTCTATTTTCAGGGATTAGAATAATAATTAGGGATTTGTGCCTCTTTATTGGGATATCCCAGCATTCCACTGGCGAGTCAGGACACTTCATAGAGTAGCTAAAAGCCAGCTTCGCAGCACTATCATGGCCTGATACCTCACACGAGCCGTCTCTGATCTTGTAAAACGTAAAAGTAGGTAAACGGGACGTAACACATTATAGGGGCAATTCTAGACTAGTTTCTCAAATAAGCAAGAAATAAGACTTCTGAAAGGTTGAATTCCAGAAAGTCAGAATGATTATTATGCAGAGTGATTTAAAAGGTAGCTCATAGTCGAACAGGAATATAGAGCGTAGGGTAGGATGTCAGGAACGAGAAAATGGTCAGTTTATTCATAAACATTTCAGAACTGACAATCAATTAAGTCATAGTCGTTTGTGCACCCTGTGAAGTTGTTTACGACAGCTGTTTGAATTGTTGCCCACCACTCTGAACACGTTGTTCTTGAAGCAGGCAACATCAGACGAAAATGGACCACCTCATATTCTCATATTGTTGTGGTCACTTCTTCGAGCTGCAGCATACGCTTTCAAAGGAAAGTTGCTACTTTACATGTTAACATCATTATAGACTGTTATGCCTTTCAGAGTTCAGTGTGCAAGCCTCTGAATTTACTAAACGCCGCCAGAATCATGTATTTGTAACTAGTTCTACAAACCCAGAAACTGAGTCTAACCCTCTTCTCTTCTTATGTCCCATGACACCGGGCGAGTTGGCCGTGCGGTTAGGAGCGCGCAGCTGTGAGCTTGCATCCGGGAGATAATGGGTTCGAATCCCACTGTCGGCAGCCCTGAAGATGGTTTTCCGTGGTTTCCCATTTTCACACCAGGCAAATGCCGTCGGTGGCGGCCTTAATTAAGGCCACGGCCGCTTCCTTTCAACTCCTAGCCCTTTCCTAACCCATCGTCGCCATAAGACCTATCTGTGTCGGTGCGACGTAAAGCCACTAGCAAAAAGAAACGTCCCATGACCGTGTCCGTTCTCCTCCTCCATGACTTAGCCTTTTTCTCCTTATCCCGAGTACCCTCCTCCCAATGCTGCTTGTGCCAGCAAGTCTGATATTTGTAACTTTTGAATCCACCCAGCTTTCACATCAGAACAAGTTATTTTTCGAAGGAGGTTTTATCCACGCGCTGCCACCGGCGGCCTTCTGATTCATCCATATATTGGGAGCAAGGGAAGAGAACCAAGTGGATTAGTAACACTACAGCAGTAGTACATCACTGACCGGAAATAGCAACACACACATCGGCACGCAAGACTTCCTTGAATACTGAACAGAGTATGCTGCCCTGCGTTCGTCTACCAAGTGCTGTGTATTTGAAGTCATGGGTTGAAAGGAAATGAAATGGTGTATGGCTTTTAGTGCCGGGAGTGTCCGAGGCCAAGTTCGGCTCGCGAGATGCAGGTCTTTTGATTTGACATCCGTAGGCGACCTGCGCGTCGTGATGACGATGGAATGATGATGGAGACGACACACACCCAGCCCCCGTGCAGCGAAATTAACCAATTAAGGTTAAAATTCCCGACCCTGCCGAACCCTGTGACCAAAGGCCAGCACGCTAACCATTTAGCCATGGGTTGACAATTTGCTTTGCATCACACCGCCACAGATGGCAGAGAGCAGGAACCGACCGTTGGAGCGGATACAAACTGTATGGCAGTGCGGAGAATTTTGATGATAGTTTCTAAATAAGAAATTTATTGATTTTCAATCAGGTATACTCTTATTTTTAGTTGTGGTTAGGTGACCCTTGACAGTGGGGTGGGAGAATGGAGATATATAAAGAGCCTTGAGACCATAAAGCCGTAAATGTGACCTAAGCCTAACTGGCTCCCGCCCTCGGTTAATAAAAGGAAGTTCGGCCTCGCGGCGTAAGGGAAACGCGTTCGTTTGTCACCCGGCGACCCCGAGTTCGATTCTCGGCCGGGTCAGGGGTTTTTAATTGTAAATGATTAATATCCCTGGCCTGGGGACTGGGTGTTTGTGTCGTTCTTAACGTTCCTTTCCTCATTCCGCAATTCCAATTACACGCATATGGTGCAAGTAGTGCATCTCTATAGGTCGACGCCCCGAACAAATAGCATTTTAAAATAATAATAAAAGGAAGGAACAAAGGTCAGTACGTAATAGTTCTGGGGCCAGGTATCAGGGCTATACTATACTGCGTGTAAGATACTGTAGTTAAACATTTACAGTATCCGCGGATATCCATTCGCCGTAAATTATTCCTTATTTTCCTTTCTTAGAGCTTTATCTAACTTATATTAATCAAGTTGCATAGTTCTACCACGACTCGACTGAATACAATGTTTACGTTCGGGCGTCAGGTAGTATTCAGTAGCGCAGTAATATTAACGGGGACAAAACTCGCATCGTTTATACTACGTGCATTGAAAAATCGAAAATAATACATAATAAAAGTTGCGTAATATATATTTTGCGATGTTTCGTGAAAGTTTTACTGCGCGAAGAATGAAAACGGCGATATTCGCGGTAATTACAAACTTCTGAGTATCTCAGGAAATATTACAGAAAATCTCATTTGAAATCATTTATATTATCACCGTTGGGGCTATAACAATGGACATATTCACGAATTTTGATGTTTATTTTCAAGTCCACCAAAGGCGAAGGGTAGTCACTATCGTCCCATAGTAATTTAAAGGAAGATCTGCAGAAATGATCGATAGACCTCGTATTATCACCAAGGGAAATTAGAGTCCTCAGAGCAAGCAGATCTGTGCTTCAGCATGACATCGTCTTCATTAGTATTGCTAATTTACACCTTACTAGTGACCTTGGCACACTCGAGGTGAGGCACAAAGTATCCAAGATTTTCACCTCGTGGAGGTTCACATATTGTACAGTGTACAAGAACGCGAACACATGTAAGTCATGATTTATTTTATGGCATTGGGAAATTATGGCTAATTTGTCTGTAATGGTGTGTTCCGACATTCGCCAGGAAACCAAGGAACATCAGTGCTAAGATGACCAGATGTAACCACTTTGCGCCCCGTTCCAGACACGTAACAAATCCTGTAAACTGTATTTATACCCACAGGACTTTCGAAGCAAACATAACAAGAACCTCCTGAGACCATACATTAACAATAGAAAATCCACCGTCCTTCTCACAACCCAGGGACACCAACAAGTACTATCTAACTTTCCATATTCTACACAGTCCTCAATTCAGACAGCCACCGCGGTCTCGTAGCTTGCATTCGGACCCCACTGTCGACAGCACTGGTTTGCCATTTTCACGCCAGGCAAATGCTTAGGTTATCCCTTAATTAAGGCCACGGTCGCTTCCTTCCTTCCCACTTCTAACGCATGCTCAACAATAAAAGGCTACAGATAATGTCTTGACACGACGATCTCTTAATTCCCCCTTGCAGCCTTTCCTTCACTCGAGTGTTCGCTACAGAGCCCGTTTCGCGCCATTCTGCCACTAAGGTTTGCAATGCAGGCTATCCTCCACTCGAGCAATGTTCGCTACAGAGCCCGTTTCGCGCCATTCTGCCACTAAGGTTTGCAATGCAGGCTATCCTCCACTCGAGCAATGTTCGCTACAGAGCCCGTTTCGCGCCATTCTGCCACTAAGGTTTGCAATGCAGGCTATCCTCCACTCGAGCAATGTTCGCTACAGAGCCCGTTTCGCGCCATTCTGCCACTAAGGTTTGCAATGCAGGCTATCCTCCACTCGAGCAATGTTCGCTACAGAGCCCGTTTCGCGCCATTCTGCCACTAAGGTTTGCAATGCAGACTTTGCTGGAACTCTTGCGCAAACAGGTTCGCACAACACTCGGCAATGAACACGCACCGTTTTATCATGAGTACCATTTTGCGTTGCATTCAACTGGTCACTAAACACGTCTGATCCTCTCAAAAGTAATAACCGCGCTTCGTCCATGAAAGGCAGAGTGAGCGTCCATACTGACAGAACGCCACCATGGAATTCAGTGTAAGTGCAGCTGCTACAGGTGAAACTCCCGGCTGATGTTCGTGTGCTAGTGTCCGAGACAACCTCTTCATTGTGATCAGACATCAAGCCGTGTCATTCCCAGGGACGTCTTTCACACTCCGAAGTGAGCCTGTCGGTAGTGATGGGTTGCGACTTGAATCGCGAAGAATCGATTCCATATGCCTGGGGAATCGGGTACCCGATTCCGGAATCGATTCCGAGGAACTAGTAGCACCATCTATGATGCAGATACGTAAACACGTGCAGCACGAATGTGTTCTGTAATGTGAGTTCGTTTTGGTTTATAACCAGGTCTGTTTACAAGCCATGCCTGCTTTTATTGTAGTTTCCTGGAGTTATATACTCTAATGCGACTGTAGTTTCATCAGAAACTATGATCCTCTGTTTGAAACTATTCAAATTGTATTACATCAAAACTTGTACGGGGATTATGACATAATATAACAGTACTCTTTCTACAAAATACAATTGTACTAAGGAGACAACCTTAACTAATGTTAAGCAGTGATGAAAAAAAATAAAATATAGTAATTCTGAGAGTTTCTCATAATAATATTTAGTAGTAGTATGAAATGTTCTTATTTTTCTACAACTTTTCCCACACCTATGGGGTCGCGGGTGCGAACTGTATCGCGCATGTTGATTTGGCCCTGTTTTACAACCGGATGCCTTTCGTGACGCCAACCCTATGTGGAGGGATATAATCACTATTGCGTGTTCCTGCGGTGGATGGTAGTGCTGTCTGAATATGAAGAGGAAAATGTTGGGACCAACACAAACACCCAGTCCCTGGGCCAAGAGAACTAATTGGAGGCGATTAAAATCCTCCACTCTGCCGGGAATCGAACCCGGGACCCTCTGAACCGAAGGCCTCAGCGCTGACCATTCAGCCAGTGACCCCGACAGTGGTACGGTATGTTCATTGCAAATTAAATGCAACGGAAGCCAGTATGTTAGGAAACAAGTTGTATACTTATTAAAAATGTGACTTAATTCCACATATTTTATACGTTTATACTAGCGATAATTGAAAACCACATTAGGAAAATACAGTATGAGCATAATAACAATGCCGATTGCTACACCCAGTGTCGAAATGTGTAATGTGATTTCCAGACTACCAGGGTAAATTGTTATTTCATTATGTGGCATAATTCATTCACGACAACCAGTTACACATTTCACTGTATACAAAAGAAATAGTAAATATTACACGTTCGAATTTACTCCACTTATATACGGAAGACTCTCTCTATTGAGTGCGACCGGAACACACTCGTGACGTCATCGGGAACCGATTCCTCGCATGCGACATTGAGTGCGACCGCGGAGTCGTGGGAACCGATTCTCGCGATTCCAGGCGTCATTCGCGCACATCACTACCTGTCGGTTGTCATCTATCCAGATAGCGCTGTGCCTGGTATGCATTCTGTCTAGCTGCTGCAATGATGGGTTACATATCGCTAGAATACATCACGAGACAGTGAATAAGCTGTATGTTGTGTTCTGACTTGCCTCGAAGGAAGAGAGTTCGCGCAGCTACATACCTACTTGCCATCGCATGTTGTTATCGTTCCAATGGGGCACACTTTGCCCTATCTGTGGTCTACGAAGCTTGGAACATGTACGACGTAGCTAATTGGTTGCCTGTGTCTTAGCCATAGACCATCACCTCCTCATCCTCGTCCAAGCCAGCTCCATCAACCTATGCCAAGATACATATTGTCCACTATCATATCTACCACAGCGCACTTACCATGCGATCTACTGCGAGGCTTGACATGCTGGGCGCAGTTCCCAGCCTATGCAACGGGGAACGTGCAGGTGACAAGCGCTAAAGGGGCGAAACAGTAAGGTAGTGTGCAGCCCATGCTGGTATAACTGTGGTGTTGATTTATGGAAAGATGTATTTGTTATTCGTATAATAGCATATTACATATAAAGACAATATGGAACGTCCTCGTCAGTACTGTTGTGTCGTGAACTGCCGTAATTCAGAACGCTATAGCGATCCTAGTGCTAAGATGTTCCCGTTGCATTAATGCGGTAATTATTTGGGTACTGATTCCAGATTTCACTTCTTCTACCGCTTTTCCCACGTCTGTGGGGTCACGGGTGCGACTGTGTAGCACTCGAGCATTTTGTCCTGTTGTACGGTCGGATACCCTTCCTGATGCCAAACCTATGCTAAGGGATATAATCACTATTGCGTGTTTCTGTGGTGGTTGATTCCAGATTTTTGTAAATAAATAAGAATTCATTCCTCCGAGATATATTAAGGGGAGTTTTACATTTTAGAGAGTCCACTGTCGGCTAGCCTACAAAATAAACCCTCAGTTAGTACGTCAAACTGTTTTGGAGGAATAGTTATGTATTTTCAAATCTCACACTCACTTGAACCCTATACAGTTGGGATGTTTTAAAACTCTATGTCATTTAACGTCTAGGGCGTATATGCGGCCGGGCTGAGTGGCTCAGACGGTAGAGCACTGGCCTTCTGACTCCAAGTTGACAGGTTCGATTCTGGCTCAAGCCGGTGGTATTGAAGTTGCTCAAATACGCCAGCCTCGTGTCGCAGATGCTTCCAACCTGTGAAAGTTTTACTTAGTGCGTCGAACAGCAATTGAGAAAAGAATGTTCTGTTTTAGGGTTAGAATATTTTTAAATATTCCTTATGTAACACCTAGAACACGCAAGACCTACTTTCATGTAGAATTTTAAGTTTGTGCGCGACACGTTTTCGAAAAAATGATTTTTAGAGTCAACTCCCATTTCAACTGCTTAGGGGAGAAACACTTTGAAGACAGGCTCAGTGGTTCACATTTTTTTTCTTTTTTACAAGTTGCTTTACATCGCACCGACACAGATGGTTCTTACGGCGATGATGGGACAGAAAAGAGCTAGAAGTGGGAAGGAAGCGGCCGTGGCCTTAGGAATTAGTATTTTTGTTTTCGGGTCTTAGCCCCCACTTAACACCCTTATGAATTACTCTTTTTTCACACCAGATAAATGCTGGGATGTATCTCAGTTTAAGGTTACGGTCCACAAGGTTATCGAAAGTTCCAATTATCAGATATAGCTGTTCAACCACAGTCTCACTTAACCTTAAATGGTCCAGAACGGGAAAACAAGTGTATGGATCAAAACATAGTTCATGCTTACAGACGAAGCGGACTCAACGGCAATGAGGGGCCGGTAACCTTAGATGTTAGGCCCCTTTAAACAACAAGCATCATCATCATCAAGAGCAATGGAAACCAAACATACACACACACCTCAGAAAGCTTGAAGCCTTACTCATCATGCGTAGACCGGTGAAGAAAGGTAGAGTTTTTGCTTGGAAACGGCATGCTCCCCATTGGCCATTCGGTAAATAAAGGTGCTCATTTGCCAGATGTTAAGGTATAAATAAAAATGTCAGCCATACCTCACGTCCAAGTGCATGATACCGGAGCAGGAAGAAGAAAAATTATGTACACAGCTCCATAAGAAAGAATATGTAACTGGGCGAAAGCCTGTTATGTTCAGTTCATTCATAAGAAAGAATATAAACACTCCTCGTTCCACCGTCTACAGAGGGATGTGAGCGAAGCCGGGATTGTATGCGATAGTGCAGAGGGAACAAGGGGAGGAAGGACTAGCACATTCTGGAAGGTTTTAAATATTACGGAAGCATGCGCGAGTGGAAATAGCTGTCCATCGTAACGTCATCGGGGTAAGTACATTTTCGATTGAGCTCTCAATGAGTGACGTTGACCGCTATCACTGGCTGGGGCGCCGAAACCGGACATCTGCACAAGTGGCTGTGCAAGGAAATCGCCCGATCATAATCAATTCCTGGGCTATCACGATCGAGATCGCCAAGCGTGCGCTGAAAGGGAGCGGACTTCTCTCACAGAGTCCCTCAAAGTGTGAGGAAAACTATATTAAATCGTGCCAGGGACTTTTGGGGACCAAGAAACTGTTGGACTCAGGACGGGAGAATATGTGTTTTAAAAGGTAACACTAAGACTCAAATATGCACGATTGCGCAATGAAATGCCTTAGGTATGTAGGATGAACGAGTGGACTGTTCAATTTTATGTGTGTTTTCAGTAGTTTACGTTTGTGTGTGAGTATGTAAAATAGTCGGTGGATTCTCAGGTAAGCTAATCTTATTTCATGTACCTACTATTAATTTGGGATCCATTCTGAGGCGACAGCTGATGAATCACCCGAGAGCTCTCTCCTGATGTCACCTAAATTCACTATCCATTGAAGCTCACCTGGAAGAACTACAGATTATTTTTGTACTGGCATATCAGAAAGCTGGTTACGTGGAGATTTGCCGTCTTGTGCTGTAAATCTCTACGGATACTCGCTCTAACGACATGATCGCACTGACAGACGAGGTGGTGGAGTAGCCTTTTACTACAGGAATGATTTAAAATGCAAGATCATCTGCACCTCAGACCCAAGCCTTCCCCTGCGACCTGACTATATGTTGAACTCGACTGTAATAAGAAAATATTCATAGGAATTGAATATAGGCCACCTAGTATTAGACAAGTGGAGGACTTCGAAGCAGCTTTAACAGATCTTCTCTCGGTCTACGAAGATGTCAGTCATGGGCGACTTTAATACCGACTTGTTAAAACAAACCAGTAAATCATGCACTGAGCATGGAAATGCTACCGCTTATCGCTACGAACCACATCTACTACCCTCAACACTCGACTCACACATTATAATTGCAAATCAACCCCAGAAAGTCATTACGCACGGACAGATCCCAGCTCCTGGGATTTCAACTCACGATGTATTGTACTTATGTTACTCTATCCGAGGACCGAAGTATAAAGCACGCTACGTTATATTCAGAGACATACTGTAAAACATACTGAATGAGATGACCTACGCAATGACGCACATAACTTACCGTGGGATGACATACTTAATCTTCACGACACTGACTCAAAAGTTAACAGAGTCAACTCTTTAGTGCTGAACTTGCATGACAAACATGCGCCGGAGAGGCAGGTAAGATTTGCCCGCCCCCCTTAACCCTGGCTGACGACCGAGATACGATCTGCTATGACCAGCCGTGACCGTTGGTACAGACAAATTCAGACGAACACGTGACAAAGATGACTTTGAGCAATACAGGAAACTGAGAAACAAAGTTAAACAGCTAATTAGAAACAGCAAATGCCACTACTTTCGACAGTTAGCGGGAAATAATAATGTAAACCAAACATGGAAGAAGCTACGATCTTTGTTCATAGGCAAAGCCGTAGAAGAACACATTCCCACCAGCCTAAAGTCGGGCCAGTTCCATTACCGGCTAATCTCACAAACTCAGCCTGCCGTTCCGAGCGCGACCAGTGCTCTTTCTACACCGTTAGCGCAAATTATGTTAAACGTGTGCTGTACTCTATCACTTCCGATGCGACAGGTAATGACGGTATCTCGATAAAATTAATTAAAAACATCATCGGGGCTATACTTCCAATACTGATTCACATATTCAACTACAGCCTGGCCAATGGAGTATTGCCTAACGTTTGGGAAGCCTACCTTGGATTCTCCAATCAGATTACCGCGCTGTGTCCATCCTAACACTCGAACGTCTGATTCATGCACACATCACTGTATACCTGATCCAGAATTCCCTCCTTGACCCTTTTCAATCCGGTTTTAAAAAGGACATAGTACCGCGACAGCATTACTGCGAGTTACGGACGATATCAGACATGCAATAGACCAACGGTATGTGACTGTAGCAACACTACTAGACCTAACCATTGTCTTTAACACAGTTATCCCTGAGTTACTACTGCTGAAACTCCGTAGTCTAAACTTTAAAGGGACATCTCTTAACTTTTTTGGCTCCTACCTTACTGACCGTCGGCAACAAGTATCAGTGGGAACAATGTACTCGGGATGGCATAACAAGTCAAGGGGTCAGTTTTGGACCCACTTTTATTTGTTGTTAGTGTGAACGACATAGGGGACGCAAGTACACTGACTGACAGAGCAAATGCAACACCAAGAAGGAGTGGTCAGAACTTTATGCCAATTGCAGGGTAGACTGACGTCACTGAGGTATGCTCATGATGTGAAATGCGCCGCTGTGCTGCGCACGTAGCGAACGATAAATGGGACACGGCGTTGGCGAATGGCCCACTTCGTACCGTGATTTCTCAGCCGACAGTCATTGTAGAACGTGTTGTCGTGTGCCACAGGACACGTGTATAGCTAAGAATGCCAGGCCGCCGTCAACGGAGGCATTTCCAGCAGACAGACGACTTTACGAGGGGTATGGTGATCGGGCTGAGAAGGGCAGGTTGGTCGCTTCGTCAAATCGCAGCCGATACCCATAGGGATGTGTCCACGGTGCAGCACCTGTGGCGAAGATGGTTGGCGCAGGGACATGTGGCACGTGAGAGGGGTCCAGGCGCAGCCCGAGTGACGTCAGCACGCGAGGATCGGCGCATCCCCGCCAAGCGGTGGCAGCCCCGCACGCCACGTCAACCGCCATTCTTCAGCATGTGCAAGACACCCTGGCTGTTCCAATATCGACCAGAACAATTTCCCGTCGATTGGTTGAAGGAGGCCTGCACTCCCGGCGTCCGCTCAGAAGACTACCATTGACTCCACAGCACAGACGTGCACGCCTGGCATGGTGCCGGGCTAGAGCGACTTGGATGAGGGAATGGCGGAACGTCGTGTTCTCCGATGAGTCACGCTTCTGTTCTGTCAGTGATAGTCACCGCAGACGAGTGTGGCGTCGGCGTGGAGAAAGGTCAAATCCGGCAGTAACTGTGGAGCGCCCTACCGCTAGACAACGCGGCATCATGGTTTGGGGCGCTATTGCGTATGATTCCACGTCACCTCTAGTGCGTATTCAAGGCACGTTAAATGCCCACCGCTACGTGCAGCATGTGCTGCGGCCGGTGGCACTCCCGTACCTTCAGGGGCTGCCCAATGCTCTGTTTCAGCAGGATAATGCCCGCCCACACACTGCTCGCATCTCCCAACAGGCTCTACGAGGTGTACAGATGCTTCCGTGGCCAGCGTACTCTCCGGATCTCTCACCAATCGAACACGTGTGGGATCTCATTGGACGCCGTTTGCAAACTCTGCCCCAGCCTCGTACGGACGACCAACTGTGGCAAATGGTTGACAGAGAATGGAGACCCATCCCTCAGGACACCATCCGCACTCTTATTGACTCTGTACCTCGACGTGTTTCTGCGTGCATCGCCGCTCGCGGTGGTCCTACATCCTACTGAGTCGATGCCGTGCGCATTGTGTAACCTGCATATCGGTTTGAAATAAACATCAATTATTCGTCCGTGCCGTCTCTGTTTTTTTCCCCAACTTTCATCCCTTTCGAACCACTCCTTCTTTGTGTTGCATTTGCTCTGTCAGTCAGTGTACCATATCTATGTAGATGGATCTTCAGATTTATTATCACTCATATCCAAAAGACATAGATGTAGCCATTGACAGAGTAAATTTTGACTTACGACGACTGAATGACTATGCCAAAAATAACAGCTTGTTAATAAATCGTAACAAAACTCAGACTATTATATTTGGTACCAAAAGAAACCTTAACTTGTTAAAAAGTAGACATGTACCCCCAATTATTTTAAATAATACTGTCGTGCCCTATTGTACGTCAGTAAGAAACTTAGGTGTTATAATGACTGAGACGCTAAATTGAACTGAACAAGTGTCAAATACATGCCGTAAAGTGCCGAAATCCCCTTTTCCTCTCAAACGCTACTCTACTATATTCCCAAAATATCTTAAAATACAACTGGTAAAATCCCTAACCTTACCCATTCTAGACTACTGCGATACTGTACTTACGGACATATCTCAATACAGTAACAAGATGCTGGAACGGAGTTTATGATGCTTGTAGTTTAAAGGGACCTAATATCGAGGTCATCGGCCCGAACGGAGTTTAAACACCTGTATTCGATTTATATTTAAGCTGCGATATGATTCTCACATTTCACCTTATTACAGGGAGTTGTCATGGCTTCGTATTCATGAGCGTCGCAGTCTGCACATGTTGTCCCTTCTGCATGGAGTTCTAAACTCAGGTGTACCGAATTATCTCTCATCAAACTTTAACTACCTGTCCTCCCATCATAACCACGATACACGATCTGGCTCCTGTTTAACAATATCTGTCAGTCACTCCAGGACCTACAACCGCTCCTTTGAAGTTACTGCCGCTAGGCTGTGGAATACCCTCCCTGCTACCATTGGGAATTTGCGTTCTTGTAGGAGATTTAAGATCCATTGCCGAAATCACTTGCTGAATACTTCTAGCTGACTTGTTCGATGTGCGTAAAGTGAATGAGCTTATTTTCATTTAAAAAAAATAGAAATGTATTTGCTAGTTATAGGTTTTTACTGTGTTTCCTCCTTTTATTATTACTAGTGTTGGTTTTAAAATTATTACCAAAAGAAACAAACCAAACCCCATGGCACTACAGCCCTTGAAGGGCCTTGGCCTACCAAGCGACCGCTGCTCAGCCCGAAGGCCTGCAGATTACGATTTGTCGTGTGATCAGCACGACGAATCCTCTCGGCCGTTATTCTTGGCTTTCTAGACCGGGGCAAATTATTACCATGTTCATTTATATTGTCATGTTGTACATTCTATAATGATTTATTTTATTACTATCTCCATATTTGGTAATAGTACTATATTATTTAAAAAGATTTGTTGTATTTAAAAATTATATGTATGTTATTTTAAGTGTTGTGGTTAAGTGTAAGAGAGGGCCTTGAGACCTAACTTCGCTATCAATAAAGACTACTTACTTACTTACTTACTTACTTACTTTTCGTAATGTACCTGAGCACAGGAATTTCATGAACATCCGTGTTGAAAGTTATCGAATTGTCTTTCAGAAATCCTTTATTGGAGGAATCTGGCACATCTGAGCCGTGTTTGGGTGGTATGAGTATGCCGTGCGCCTAAAGAGGTTAACGAAACGAGTGGACAAAGCCGAGAACGACACAACCGTCTAGGCTTCTTTCTGGCCTTACTGAACTAACCGAGCGCGCTCAAACATGATTCTGGAAATTATGCGATCACAGAACACACGAGGAGCGCGGTAGAAATGCACATTTGTTCATCATGATCCTTGAATACAAAGCACAAAAAGCAGCGATGTTATGGGGGTGAATACCCGATTCAAATGCAAAATAAAAGCTATTGCGGAAGAGATGAGTTATGCTGTCACTATTGTTTTCTTCAATAAATTGAAAAGTAATAGGTAAGACACATGGCCTCTCATTTTCCCACTACAGAGTTCTCATCCTATCTCCGGCGCTACATTTTGCTGGTAATTGAATTAAGGGTTTTTATATGATATAATCAATTTTATTTTCACATCGACGTACTTGTATGAGTGACATGTCTGGTATGCCGATCTCTGATGGGAAAAGGTTCCCCCAACATGATATAACGCACTATCCCAGTATATCAGTGTATAAAATTTAAACCCATCCAAACAATGACAACGCTAGGTAGAAATTAGCCCATACGGTAACAGTTGGAACGTCCCTCAAAAAGGTCCCGAAGAACAATTACATTCTTAATAGTACAGGACAATAGAAAACACATGAAAACATATCCTCCAAAACTGGAAGACCCTAATAATCCAGGGAATTTTCCAAGCAAGGCTGGCTGGCCTAAACGGCCCAGTTTATTCACATCGAGGCCAAGCCAGCTCAGCTCAGACCAAACTATTTTCTTGAGTAACTATTTAACGATTATACAAAAACAATACTAGAGGAACAAGTCAAGACGATTAACACATACATTATTAACATTCTACGCAAAATGTATATATAAAATTTTTAAAATATCTATATTTTTGCCACGATACTACCGTGATATGAACGTAGGTTGTGGCCACGAGCGAACAGGACCGTGACAAGCACAATGTCTTCGTGCTATGGCTTGAAGATAAAACCAGTGCATTTCGAGAAAGGGTACATTTAAAACGGATATTCCCAGGTACGGCCGAAGTTCATTACACCAAGTCGTGTTCAGGTTTGATTCAGGAGGACGTATCAAATGAAGTTTAAAATCTACACACAGCATGAAATTACAAGAGAGAAAATCGTTCGTGAGTCTCGTGAAAATGTTGGGGGAAAAAAAGCACTATGATCACGTACTGATGTTATCACTTCAAAGATAATTCTTTGCATTTAGTAACGAGCGGCTTAATTGCCGCCCCCCACCCCACCCCACCCCACCCCACCCCACCCCACCCCAAACAAGAAACGGGACCAATGTGTCGACACTCATAACAACGTCAACTTTGAATAATGACCATGGAATCAAGATGGATATGATAGACTTCAGAAAATGTAAAGAAAAAATGCAAGCTTGCTTCCTGGCTTAGAAAGTTGAAACATCGACAGCACAGCAGTCGTAACGCGAAATATTGCCATCAGGTCTTTAAGAAAAGCAATAATTAGAGGCTGTATATAATGCAATCAGCTCCCTTAAAACAATATTCACCGTAATAGAGAACTTACCTGCAATCATCTATTTGAAAGAAGCTGAAATCTCCTTACCCCATCTCCAGATGGATGGTGATCCTAGGTCCTTGAGCGTGGAATGGATATAAACATGTTAAGACAGTTATACAATATTAATGAAATAAATGAGATGAGCTTTTTAACCTATTAGTAAACGTGCTTATCAGAACATCACTTCGGTAGTTCAGAACAGTGCCCGATAATCAATTCTAGAAGAGGTATTTCGTCATAGTTAACAAGAAAGATGATAAAGAATATCGATTATGGTGTGCCCTCAGCAAGCCGAGTAGCCTTGCCTGAATACGTGTAGGAAGTTGTCTTCATTCCACAGCCTCTCACATGCTTAAGGTACACTGAAGAATCTACTGCAGAACTCGGACGTCTCATCAAGGGTCATATCTCTATAGTTATAAGTGTGTGGTGGGCACCACAGATCGCACTGCAGCGGTAACTTTTAAAGTCAATGTCCTAGTACACATCTTCGGGCTGAACCCACTACAATCAATGTTAAACACGTTTACGGGGCCGTATGAAGTTATAAACATCAACTTTCTTAGTCTATCAAAACAGACGGTATCTTGTGTACAGGAAACCAGAATTCACATATTCACTCCGTCATATACCCTAACGCGAATGAAACAAACATGAATGTTTTGATAATTCTTAGTGCACAGCACAGTCAACCGAATATCCCATACTACAGCGATTTCCAGCTCCCCCCCCCCCCCTATGTACGCTCTGCAAATCCCAACGCCCCCTAAAAATATTGCAACTATTTCTTTCTCAAAAACACTTATATTAAGAATAATGTGGATTACAAACTTAACAGTACAGAAACCATTTTTTAAAAATCTAGGATGTGTGGGTGAAACGAATATAATCTGATATGATATACCTGAAATATTTGTCCCGAATGAGTAAATTTATAATACCAATATAAATGGCCCGTTATTGGACATTATACATTTTCCAGCTAACTCATTCCTGGTTGGCAGCATTTCGCCCCCGTGTGCTAAGTTGGGTTCATCAGTTGGTAGACGCATGGCTAGTGCATACTGTGGGAGGCCACCGTGTAGGCTACTTGCAGCGACCGGCAGTCCCAGTGCACTGAGAGACTTTGTCTCATTGCCAAAAATTGATGCCTGCTTGGCCATCAGATGATATACCTGAAATATTTGTCCCAATACGACGTCTTACAGTTCCTATTAATCTGGCGCCTTGGCACCAAAGTCATGGTATATTTCGTGATTTGCGAGAATCACGTATTACCACTGCAGTATGGTTAAAATCACTAGTACCGGGCGAGTTGGTCGTGCGGTTAGGGGCGCGCAGCTGTGAGCTCGCATCCGGGAGATAGTCGGTTCGAACCCCACTGTCGGCAGCCCTGAAGATGGTTGTCCGTGGTTTCCCATTTGAACACCAGGCAAATACTGGGGCTGTACCTTAATTAAGGCCACGGCCGCTTTCTTCCCATTCCTAGGTCTTTCCTGTCCCATCGTCGGTGCGACGTAAAGCAACCAGCAAAAAAAAAAAAAAAAACCACTAGTGTTACATTAGCGGGTATAATTAAAGCATATTTTCTTTTTCTGTGGAATTTTAAATCTGCTTGTGTAATACCAGGTAAGTAGCATTGCGATATGTTCAAATAACGTAGTTGGTACGAAATGACGAACGCAGCATTTTATTAATTACGGTCTTATTTCGTTCAATACTTACGTATAGAATTCGATTACGATGTCTAAGAAGCAAGAACTCCTCCGAAAAGGAAAGCAACATTACTGTGGTACAGACTTAGCCTTTGCTTGTGTGTATTATTAAAGCGTGGTTTCTCTTCAGTCCGACAAATAACAAAAAATTTCAAGAAGGGAGCAAACACCGGAGAAGACGGTTATAGCAATGCGTATAACAAAATAAGGGCAGAAATATGTAACATTAAATTGAGTGAGCATCACAATGAGATTCAGAATGTGAAGGTGCTAAGGGGTGCTAACAGACTCGGACCATAACCTATCTCCGGTAAAAACCATCCTACAACCACTGAGTAGGCCACCTAATGTCGGCAGAAAGGATAACGAGAAACTCCTACAACTGAATGTCGAGAGCATTAGCAAGGCAAAATGTGACTATTTGTCGAAATTCCTGTTGGACAATAACATCAACATTGTCGCCATTCAGGAAACTCGTGCTTCCAACGAAGAAGCATTCCGAAGCAGAGGTCGAATTCCTGGATATACTGGCCTTGGTGCAACTTATCACGAGGTATATGGTATTGCTACGTATGTTCGGAGCAACCTAAACAAGGCTTCACTAATATCTGTTAATGTGGAGGAAGATATACATACGGTTGTCATACAAGTGCATGATATCACTATAACAAATGTTTATAAGCCACCTAAGACACCGTATCCTGATATTGTCTTACAAACTGCAGAGCATCCTGCAATTTATACAGCGGACCTCATAGTCACCATGAATTTTGGAAATACTCTGACAATGATGAGAATGGAAGTATGCTTGCAGAATGGGCTGAAGTGAACAATCTTCACCTAGTGTTCGATGCCAAAGATCAAGGTACTTTCAGGTCAACTGCGTGGAGCAAGGAATCTAATCCTGACTTATGTTTTGTTACCTGCAATGACAGAGGTTTCCTGATCAATGCCACAAGAAAAGTGATAGATGCCTTCCCCCAGTCAGCACAGACCTGTAATAATACAAATTGGCTGCACGGTCCCTGTCACACGATCAACTCCACATGCTCGATGGAACTTCCAGAAAGCTGACTGGGCAAAGTTTTCGAGAGAACTGCATAAGTGCATTCGCTGGATCCCTCCATCTCATAATAACTACCATCGGTTCATCGGTGCAGAAACAACAACAGCTAAAAAGTGTATGCCAAGAGGATATCGAAAAGAATATATCCCAGGATATTCCAGAAAAGTAGTGACCAAGAGATAGCTACAGAACTTTTGACCAGCTTAGACATATCTCGAAGGCGGAAATGGACAGGCACAGTAGAAAGTATGGACTTTACCCACTCAAGCAGGGAAGCATGGAGTCTTCTGAGGAGATTGGGAGGAAGTGGATCAGTATGCAGAAAACCTTCAGGAGTAACACCTGACCAAATTGCTTCCCACATCATTACCACATCAAGAGTGCCTCCCGACAAGAAACGTACCAAACATATCAGACGGCAGCTTCGTGACTTAATACAACATCTCCCTCATCTGAATATGCACGTCCCTTCACAGTTTTAGACATTGACATGGGACTGAAGGACCTCAAACCTTTTAAGTCACCTGGTTTCGATGGCATCCATCCAGAATTTCTTAGTCATTTGGGAGGATATGCTAAGAAATGGTTGGCAGAGTTCTTTACTGACATCCTGCTGACTGGTCAACTTCCATTGGAGTTCAAGAAGGCAAAGATAATTTCTATTCTGAAACGTGGCAAACCCAGCAACAGGGTGGAAAGCTATCGACCCATCGCCCTTCTTAGCTGCTGCTACAAACTTTTTGAAAAGTTAATATATAACAGAATAAGTAGCGCAATCCTAGAGCATATTCCAGTTGAACAAGCAGGCTTCAGACCAGGACGTAGCTGCTGTGACCAAGTATTGTCTCTTACATCCTTCACTGAGGCAGGATATCAAATGAAGCAGAAAACATCTGTAGCATTTGTTGATCTTACTGCTGCCTTTGACACTGTATGGAGGGAAGGCCTTATCTACAAATTTCTTCGTATCATACCATGCAGAAAGATGGCTCAACTGATTAACAACATGTTAAGTGATCGAAAGTTCCAAGTAATCACTGGATGCAAGATAAGCAAGGAGAGGAAGCTAGTCAACGGATTGCCCCAAGGATCAGTTCTATCACCATTATTGTTCAACTTATATCTCTCTGACCTTCCTGACACTTCATCCAGAAAATTCTGCTATGCCGACGACTTGGCTCTAGCTGTACAAGATCAGGCAATGGAGACGACTGAAGAGATTCTGACCAAAGACCTCTCTTTACTGGCAGATTACTTCAAAATCTGGAGACGTCAACCCAGTGTGAGTAAACAGAAGTGTCTTGCTTTCATTTAAATAATCGTTTGGCGAACGTGAAACTGAATGTTAGTTTCAGAGGGAGAATTCTTCGTCATAACTGAAACCCAAAATACCTTGGTGTAATCTTGGACCGTACACTATCCTTCAAACAACACCTCCTGAACTTAGCACAAAAGTTGAAGTCTCGAAATAACATCCTTCATAAACTGTGTGGAAGTACCTGGGGATCTTCAGCAACCACTTTGCAATCTTCAGCCCTGGGTTTGGTGTATTCAAGTGCTGAGTATTGTGCACCTGTTTGGATGAACAGTCATCATACAAGGCTTGTTGACACCAAGCTTAATACCACAATGCGCATCATATCTGGCGCAATCACATCTACTCCAGTTCATTGGCTTCCACTGCTAACGGGTATAATGCCACCTGACCTACGCCGATCTAATGCCCTTATGAAGGAATTCCACAAGATCAAGAAATCCTAGTCTACCCGTGAATAGTGACCTGCCACTTCTGAATCTTAACAGACTAAAATCACGCCATTCAACTCTGCGTGATGCCTCTAACATTGATGCTAAGAATTTTAAATCTCTTGATGAGTGGAAAAGTAGATGGGAAGCAGCAACGGATGTGCGCCTTCATACCCTCTTCTCAGGTCCCAGACTTCCAAGTGGATCCCACCTACCACGCAAGACCTGGACTGCCCTGAATAGAATCAGAACAGGACATGGTCGGTGCAGAGCCACTCTCCGTAAGTGGAAAAACTACCTAATCCAGACTGGCTGCGGAGCTCCACACCAGACTTCGTCATATCGTCAGGGAATGTAAGATTCGAGCCCATCACGGTGATGAAGATGACTTCCTGCTGCTAACTCCAGATGCTGCACGCTGAATTGAAGAATTAGATATTCAATTGTGAAGCACAAATTACTTTGTTTCTCAGCTGTACATATATATATTACTGATTATGTCTGTATAAGCCATACGCTAAATAAATAACCTAAGTTCAACTTCCTCCGACTGAGTGATGAAGACTGTGATTTCAAAGTCACTCTGAAAGAAAACACACAGAAGCAAGGGTGGCCCAACCTACAAAAAGCTCTATTGGACGCTGCTCAGGAGAACATGCCTGCCTCATCCAACAAAGGAAAACATCCATGGTGGACCATTACATGTGACCATGCTATAGAAGATAGACGCAGAGCCTGGGTCACGTGGAACCAATGCAAAAATGAGGCTAACTACCAGGCCTTCCTTACTCAAAGGAAAATAACTGTCAATATAGTACGACAGGCTAAGAGGAACCATAAACAGGCTCTAATACGACAGGCGGAAGAGGACTTTAAGAGACACAACTCAAGAGATTTATACAGGGAACTCAGAAAACAGACAAAGTACACAGCTCCCACCCTTCATCTTCGTGGACCTGATAGGAAGCTTCAGTTTAACAACAAGGATTGTACCAATACTCTTGCAGGGTATTTCAAACAGTTCCTCAATGCAGAGGAACCTAAAGAGAGACTCATTCTCTGAGCCTCTTTCCAGAAACCGAGACTCCACACCGCCAACTATTGAAGAAATAAGTGAGATTATCAAGAGCCTAAAGTACAACAAGGCCTCAGGTGAAGACGGTATAGTAGCGGATATGTGGAAACATGCTGAACGATCCATACAAAGCATCCATCAGATCATAGAGGATATTTGGACAACGGAGACCTTACCTGCGAAATGGACCTCAGCGGTGATCCATCCTCTACACATGAAAGGTAGTAAGATAGACCTCGACAACAACAGAGGCATCTCACTAATATCGGTTACGTACAAGATCTTTTCTAAAGCCCTGCAAACCAGAGTGGTCAGTCAACTGGATTCCCAATTAGGTGAATATCAGACCGGATTTCGCGCAAATAGATCTTGCACAGAGCAGAAACAGAACCTCAAGACAATCCTAAGGTACAAGAATCGTGGCGGACACCAATGGGTAGTCATACTAGTGGACTTCCAGAAGGCATATGATTCAATGGATAGGCAGACCCTCTTCTTATGGGAATTGGGCCTGGATGAGAAGACCACCAGACTAATCCAGGCTACGCTGAAGAACACCACCTCCAAAGTAAAGTTCAGAGGTGAGCTCTCAGAGAGTTTCTCTATCCAAACGGGAGTTAGACAAGGTGATGGAATTTCTTGCATTCTCTTCAATTGCGTTCTGGAGAAGATTATCAGGGAATGGACTGCCACATTACCTCCAGGAAGTGGACTGAAAATTGGCTACAAGAAAGATAATCTCAGTCTACCTTGCCTGAACTTTGCCGACGACCTTACCTTATTAGCCAACAACATAGAAGAAGCTACTCACCAGCTACAGAGCCTCTATACCATAGCAGCTAAAACCGGCTTGAGGGTCAATATAAAGAAAACTGAGTTCATGACTAACATAAAGGGAGTCCCACCTACTATGCCATTGGAAAACACCACCATTTGTAAGGTTCCTGTAGTGAAGTACCTAGGGGAGTGGATTTCAGCAACCAAGAATGATACATTAGCAATAGACACCAGATGCACCAAGTCGGAAAGGATCTACCATACCTGTAAGAGCATCTATACATCCAAGTGCCTTTCTAAGAACCTTAAACTCCAACATTACACTTCAGTAGTAAGACCGTCCGTACAGTACGCCTCTGAGTGTCTTCTGATGAACAGGAAAAGAGAAAAGCTCCACTGAGGAAGCTACAGCTCAAGGAACGAAAAATACTAAGGATTTTAGGACCAATAAGAGAAGGAGATGGTATTTACAGGATAAGGCACAACAAGGAGATCTATGACCATCAAGAAGACATAGTTACATCCATAAGGAAGAGGTGGTTGACATTCTATGGACATTTGACTCGTATGAGTACTTACAGACTTACCAGCAAGATCTTTACCACTACAGGCAGAGGGTAAGCGTCCAAAAAATAAATGGATCACCACAGTGAAGTCCGACTTAGAACAGCTGGGGATTTCAGAACAAACCAGACAGGATCGTGTATTATTCCGGCAGTTGACCTTTCAAGGTGCCTTTCGAGAGTCTCTCACCAGCAGACAGAGTACAGGCACCACCCGACCGAAGTGGACCGAGAAAAGGAGTCAAGCACACAGCCAGAAGATGAAAGCTTTCTGGGCGAAGAAAAAACAGAATTTCCATACAAGGAGTTGAAACAAGCCCCGTGGTTCTCAGTAGGCCCAAACGACAAGAAGAAGAAAAATTAAATTGAGTGAGTGTGAGAGATACAAAAGTTGAAAACTAGAAAAGCGGCTAGAATTGATAAGATTTCGGGGGATATACTAAAGACAATGGGTTGGTATATGTACCATATCTGTAGTACTTATTTGATTATTGTTTGCATGAAAAAGCTATACAAAATGTGTATACAGGAAAGGGTGATAGACATAAAGCTTAAAATTACAGGCCAGTCAGTTTGATATGCATTGCATGTAAGCTTCCGGAAAGCATTCTTTCTGATTATATTGAGACATATTTGCGAAATTAATAACTAGTTCGACAAAATGCAGTTCGGATTTAGGAAAGATTTTTCCACTGAAGCTGAACCTGTAGGATTGCAGCAACATATAGCAGATATCTTTGATTCAGGAGGTCAAATGGACTGCATCGTGATTGACCTATCTAAGGTATTTAAAAGGGTGGATCATGGGAGACTATTGGCAAAAATGACTGCAAGTGGACTAGCCAAAAGAGTGACTAAGTTTTATCTGACCCTGTAATAATAAAGTGGGAAATTCTTCAAGGCAGTATTATTGGACTTGACGTCTTCTTATATAAACTAGCAAGATACCCGCGCTTCCCTACAGTTTTAAACTGAAAATTGTTATTATCCAATGATAAATACGCTATCAGTTCATACGTCAAACGGTTTTGGGGAATGATTATTTTCTGATCCAACACTCATCTGAACCCCACACGGAATAATTTGACTGTTTTAAACCCTATCTTATTTAACATCTAGGATGTAAAAGCGACCAACCTGTGAAATTTTGATTTTGTACATCGAACAGCCTCCTCTGCGAACCATGTGACCTTGCCGCTGTGGGGAGGCTTGCGTGTCCCAATGATGCAGATACCCGAGCCGCAGGTGCAACCATATCGGATGGGTATCTGTTGAGAGACCAGACTAACGAATGGTTCATCGAAAGTTGGGTAGCGGCCTTTCGGTAGTTGCAAGGGCGGCAGTCTAGATGATTGACTGATACGGCCTTGTAAAAATACTCAGCGTGGCTTAGCTGTGTTGATACTGCTACACGGCTGAAAGCAACGGGAAACTACATCCGTAACTAACTCCCGAGGACATGCAGCTCTCTCTGTATGAATGATGTACTGATGATGGCTTCCTCCCGGGTAAAATATTCCGGAGGTAAACTAGTCCCCCATTCGGATCTCCGGGTGGGGACTACACGAGAGGGGGCGATCATCAGGAAGATGGATACTGACATTCTGCGAGTATGAGCGTGGAATGTTAGAAGTTTGAATCGTTGTGGTAGGTTAGAGAATCTGAAAAGGGAGATGGATAGGCTAAAGTTAGATGTAGTTGGTATAAGTGAAGTAGGCCTACGTTGGCAGGAAGAACAAGATTTTTGGTCAGGCGACTACCGAATTATCAACACAAAATCAAACAGGGGAAATGCAGGAGTTGGTTTAATAATGAATAAGAAAATAGGGCAGCGGGTAAGCTACTACGACCAGCATAGTGAAAGAATTATTGTCGTCAAGATATACACCAAACCAATGCCCACCACAATAGTGCAGGTCTATATGCCTACTAGTTCAGTGGATGATGAAGAAATCGAAAGAATATATTAAGAGATAGAAGATTTAATACAATATGTAAAAGGTGATGAGAATCTAATTATGATGGGAGACTGGAATGCAGTGGTAGGCCACGGAAGAGAAGGTGGTACAGTAGGAGAATTTGGATTGGGACAAAGGAACGAAAGACGAAGTCGGCTGGTTGAATTCTGCACTGATCATAATTTAGTCCTTGCCAACACTTGGTTCAAACACCACAAACAACGGCTGTATACGTGGACGAGACATGGAGACACTGGAAGGTATCAAATAGACATCATTATGATTAGGCAGAGATTCAGAAACCAGGTGATGGATTGCAAAACTTTCCCAGGAGCAGACCTGGACTCTGACCACAACTTGTTGGTCATGAAATGCCATTTGAAGTTGAAGAAACTGAAGAAAGGAAAGAATGCAAAAAGATGGGATCTAGACAAGTTGAAAGAAAAGAGTGTGAGGGATTGTTTCAAGGAACATGTTGCACAAGGACTAAATGGAAAGGCTGAAGGAAACTCTATAGAGGAAGAGTGGAGAGTCATGAAAAACGAAGTCAGTAGGGCTGCTGAATAAATGTTAGGAAGGAAGGAAAAATCAACTAAGAATCAGTGGATAACTCAGGAGATACTAGACCTGATTGATGAACGACGAAAATACAAGAATGCTAGAAATGAAGAGGGTAGAAAAAAATACAGGCGATTAAAGAATGAAGTGGATAGAAAGTGCAAGGTAGCTAAGGAAGAATGGTTGAAGGAGAAGTGCAAGGATGTCGAAGGTTGTATGGTTGCAGGAAAGGTAGATGCTGCATACAGGAAAATCAAGGAAACCTTTGGAGAAAGGAAATCTAGATGTATGAAGATTAAGAGTTCAGATGGAAAGCCACTTCTAGGGAAAGAAGACAAAGCAGGAAGATGGCAGGAGCATATCCAACAGTTGTATCAAGGTAAAGATGTAGATAACTTGGTTCTGGAACCTGAAGAGGCTGTTGATGCTGATGAAATGGGAGACCCAATTTTGAGGTCAGAGTTTGACAGTGCTGTGAGTGACCTCAATAGGAACAAGGCACCTGGAATTGATGACATTCCCTCTGAATTACTGACTGCCTTAGGAGAAACCAGCATGGCAATGTTATTTCATTTTGTGTGCAAGATGTATGAGACAGGAGAAGTCCCATCCTATTTTCGGAAGAATGTTGTTATACCTATTCCCAAGAAAGCCGGTGCTGACAGGTGTGAAAACTACCGCACCATTAGTTTAGTATCTCATGCCTGCAAAATTTTAACACGTATTATTTACAGAAGAATGGAAAAACAAGTTGAAGCTGAGTTAGAAGATCAATTTGGCTTCAGAAGAAATGTAGGAACACGTGAAGCAATCCTGACTTTACGTCTGATCTTAGAGGATCGAATCAAGAAGGACAAGCCCACGTACATGGCATTCGTAGATCTAGAAAAGGCATTCGATAATGTTGATTGGACCAAGCTATTTATGATTCTGAAGATGATAGAGATCAGATACCGAGAACGGAGAACTATCTACAATCTGTATAAAAATCAGTCTGCAGTGATAAGAATCGAGGGCTTTGAAAAAGAAGCAGCGATCCAGAAAGGAGTGAGGCAAGGCTGCAGTCTGTCCCCTCTCCTTTTCAATGTTTACATAGAACAGGCAGTAAAGGAAATCAAAGAGAAATTTGGAAAGGGAATTACAATCCAAGGAGAGGAAATCAAAACCTTGAGATTTGCCGATGATATTGTTATTTAATCTGAGACTGCAGAAGATCTCGAGAAGTTGCTGAATGGTATGGATGAAGTCTTGGGTAAGGAGTACAAGATGAAAATAAATAAGTCCAAAACCAAAGTAATGGAGTGCAGTCGAACGAAGGCAGGTGATGTAGGAAATATTAGATTAGGAAATGAAGTCTTAAAGGAAGTAGATGAATATTGTTAGTTGGGTAGTAAAATAACTAACGATGGCAGAAGTAAGGAGGAAGTAAAATGCAGACTAGCACAAGATAGGAAGAGCTTTCTTAAGAAAATAAATTTGCTCACTTCAAACATTGATATCGGAATTAGAAAGATGTTTTTGAAGACTTTTGTGTGGAGCGTGGCATTGTATGGAAGTGAAACATGGACGATAACTAGCTCAGAAAGAAAGAGAATAGAAGCTTTTGAAATGTGGTGGTACAGAAGAATGCTGAAGGTGAGATGGATAGATCGAATCACGAATGAAGGGATACCGAATCGAATTGGTGAGAGGAGATCGATTTGGCTAAATTTGACGAGAAGAAGAGATAGAATGATAGGACACATCTTAAGACACCCAGGACTTGTTCAGTTGGTTTTTGACGGAAGTGTAGGTGGTAAGAACGGTAGGGGTAGGCCAAGGTATGAATATGACAAGCAGATTAGAGCAGATGTAGGATGCAATAGTTACGTAGAAATGAAAAGGTTAGCACAGGATAGGGTGGCATGGAGAGCTGCATCAAACCAGTCTATGGACTGATGACTCAGACAACAACACATAGAACAGTCATGGAGGAATGAATACATTTTTAAGGGGTAAATGTTTTTAATATTTATTAACATCTAGGATATAAAAGGCCACCCTTCATTAAAAAAAAATAAGTTCGTTTCGAAAGAATGCATATTGTGTTCTTGAGAGTCAACCAGCATCTAAACCCCTTAGGGGAGAAATATTTTGAAGTATGCAATATTTTACACCTAGGACACAGGCCCTTCTCGTAAAATTACAACTTTGTACGTTAAACGTTTTGGAGGGATGAATAATTCGTTTACCGAACTAACCTCATTTGACACTTTAGCGGTGGAAAGTTTAAAAATATTTCATATTTCCCACCTAGGATTTAAAATATATACCGGTATTTTGGAATTTTGTCTTCGTACGTTAAACCGTTTCGGAGGAAGGGCAACCCGTTGAACCTCCTCCGTGCTAGGGATTGGGGCTTGCAATTGTTCCCCATGAACAAGGAATTCCCAGTAAGTGCGAGTCATAAGCTCGCGTTGATTACGTCCCTGCCCTTTGTACACACCGCCCGTCGCTACTACCGATTGAATGATTTAGTGAGGTCGTCGGACCGGTGCGCGGGATCTGCTTCGCGCAGTTTCCGATGTGTCTGGAAAGATGACCAAACTTCATTATTTAGAGGAAGTAAAAGTCGTAACAAGGTTTCCGTAGATGAACCTGCGGAAGGATCATTACCGAAATTGTTTATCAAAAAACATTTCGGACTAGGAAGACACGCTGATTCCTTCAGTGTAGCGCGCGTGCGGCATCACAGAGCTGTTATTGCTCAGTCTCGTGCGGCTAGAAGCCCCCTGTCCCTCTAAGATGATGTGTTGTCGCCGGTAGCATGAACGGATACCGGATGCGACTATTTAGCAGGCTAGAGTCTCGTTCGTTATCGGAATTAACCAGACAAATCGCTCCACCAACTGAGAACGGCCATGCACCACCACCCACCGAATCAAGAAAGAGCTCTCAATCTGTCAATCCTTCCGGTGTCCGGGCCTGGTGAGGTTTCCCGCGTTGAGTCAAATTAAGCCGCAGGCTCCACTCCTGGTGGTGCCCTTCCGTCAATTCCTTTAAGTTTCAGCTTTGCAACCATACTTCCCCCGGAACCCAAAAGCTTTGGTTTCCCGGGAGCTGCCCGTCGAGTCATCGGAGGAACTTCGGCGGATCGCTACCTGGCATCGTTTATGGTTGGAACTAGGGCGGTATCTGATCGCCTTCGAACCTCTAACTTTCGTTCTTGATTAATGAAAGCATACTTGGCAAATGCTTGTATATATATTCGGATCTTAACCCCCATTTAACTCTGAGGGGTTAAATTTGTTCCATACCTTCTGCTATTTAACACTTAGGATATCGTTTGACATTTCAACTTCGTAATTCAAACGGTTTCATATAAACGTGTATTTTTGTCCTCATTCCTCATCCCCCAGTCAAAACCCCTTAGGGGCGTATTTTAGGTCCACTTCTTATTTGTACCCTCATAAAAAGATTTCAACTCCTTTCTTAATTTTTAAAGGAGATTCCAAATAAAACTTTTCATGATTGTAATATCTTCATTTTTGAGATATAAGTATCCTCAAAAAGGTATTCAACCAATTTCTCACCTTTTTTCATCCCCTTAAGAGGATTTTTTCCGAAAACAAAAAATACGTGTTTCCTTGTTTTTAAACGAGATACCAAATACCAATTTTCATGTCGTTAAACTGTTCAGTTTTCGAGTTATAGATACACTCATTTTAAAAATCACCCCCCCTTTCACCCCCTTAGCGACGGAATATCCAAAAATCCTCCCTTAGTGAGTACCTACATTGTAATATGAATATATTCCCAACATTTCATTTCTTTATGTCCAGTAGTTTTGGCTCGGCGATGATGAATCAGTCAGTCAGTCAGGACAAGCTATTTTATATTATATATATTGTACCCGTAACTGACACGCACAAAATTACGCGTGTAATGGAGCATGAGGAGTACGTAGGGCGTGTGCGGTCTTAGATCAGGAGAGTGTAAAGATAGCGAATAAAAATTTGCTTTATTGGTGTTAGCAAACGTAAATGGGTTCCCTGTGACTTTATTAAATAAATATCAAATCGAACTGGCATCGAACTTTGATGTTTGTAAAAGCAAATAAAGTTCATTCTTGAAGTTCCAAATGCTCAATTCAAACGAAATAAATAACAAAATAAACCAAGTTCCTTCTGGAAAGAATTAGTCAGTTTGACAATAAAACAAAGTTCATTCTTGAAGTGCCATCTTCAAAATTATCGAAACTAACCGAAGCTCACTCTTGAAACAACTAATTGGTCAACGTATTGTGAAACTGAATCAGTTCTAATTCACTGGAAAGTTATTTTATGGAGTGGCTTAGTCTCAATTGTGTTATAAATGCTCTTCGAAGTCCCCACTCATTAGCAAGTTCGTTGGTATGACTTAATACTACACTGGCTTTATAAAATTGTAAGTTAATAAATTTGAAATTACTTATGAGTTCGAGAGTCATATTGAAAGTCACTATAAGAAAAGTTGCTTGGAAGATTAAAAGTGACTTGTAGACTGGAAAATGAAATGGTAGGTCGCAGTTCATACTGTAATATCGTGGTCGTCACAACATTTACATAACTTGGTTACCCACCCGAATTGTGTATATATCTCATGTATCATATATAATTTTATTCACTATAAACGTCAATCATCATCATATATGTAATTGGTACGTAAGCACGAGAAATAATTTTTAATTGTAATATACTAGAATATTCCGTTGTAATGTCACGACAGTAGGTCTTGCGCTAACAGGCTACTTGGTGTCTCGCAATAGTCCAGGAACAGAAGGTTAATTTGGGACGGTTCTTGGAAACGTACGCAACAGCAAGAGAGAGATACATAATTTTGTTGTTGGGGTGCTAATTCACCCCATGTCACATGCTCCCACCAGGAGGGCTTTTTCTGTCAAGGACAGACACTACATTTATATATCGACAGGGTGGCGACGTACATCATCTCTCATTTGAACGACATGCCATGTGACATCCAGGGATGAAGTGGGAATGTGAAGAGGATTTATACAGATCTACACTGCGTGGCGAAGAGTATTCTGCATTCAGCTTTCTCTAGTCTCCATTCTCAGGTAGTGCCCGGTTTTTTAGAGAGTCACTCTGCTATCTGAGTGCACCACTTATGATGTGCGTACACTCAATACTTCTTATCGGCTCTGTGAGACTTACTCAGATTATTTAGAAAGCCAAGTTCATATAATATAGAAGGACTGGATGTCTTCAGTCCTCTCTATCCAATTAATTCCTATGTGGAATTTCATATTGTAAGATTGGTACTATGTGTTTGGTACTTGGCACAATAGGGAGTGAGAGATTCAGGGTGGAATCCAGTCCATGAAGCAGATGCCGAGGATGATGCTGTTGGAGGAAGGACGAAAACTATCAACCACGGAAGCAGACGACGAGAAGATCAACCTCTGGTGAGCATTAGTCAGCCCTGTTATCGCAAGTCCGCGCGTGTAGATTTTAACTGGCGATTTCAGTCAGAAATTTTCAATTTTGGGAATAACTCGTTACGTAATTTCATCCTTTTATGGAATTAAACTTTCTTTCTTTCTTTGTGCATCGTTAAATAATTTACTTTTTTGTAGGTTCCCTATGTTTTTCCACATGGTATGAATCCACATGGTATTTAATGGTTAGTACCCTTATACCTCACGACCGGGACAGTCTCATTAAGTTGAGTATTTTTTAGATCTAAATTCGGTTTCAAATTCCATTTAATTTCGAAGCCTGGCGTCCAGGTTGCAATTGTTGTTAATTATCTATATATCGTAACTCGTGGGCATATTAATTACGATCGCCATTGAGGATGAAGGTCTTAACGACAATTTATATCGTCAGAATTTAGTTTGTTCTGGTGTTTGATCCGTTAAATACTGTTCTTTAATAACACAGATGTATACCACCTTTTTGAAGTGCTGGCTCCGTTTGCCTGTGTCCTCACAGATCCGTAGCACCATGTCCATCGGCGATCAGGAACGCCATTACTGGAACACCATCACCACGCATCCCCCGAAGCTACCACGCCTCCATCGACGGAAGTTCACACGATGATACGGGTGGTTGAATTATGCATGTGGCGTCAAAACTCTACACGCCACTTCGAATGATATAGCACTATCTGTTCCTAATTAGCAAGTCTAACGTTCAGAGTGATTTTGAACCAAGATTCCACTTAATAAGGTGATCGCACCTTCATGATACACTGAATGCACTATATTCCGACTAAGTTTTAATGCAGTTCGAAAAGTTTAAGCAGAGTCTATGCGTTCTACCCCATACATGATGATGTTGTGAGATACAGTCTATGTTCCCTTTCGTAAATTTAAGAAAACAGTCTACTGTTCATCTAGCACCAAGAAGTGTTAATATTCGATTTAACAGTCTATGTCCCATCGCGTGAACTAATATGCACGCAACTTCAATAACCAACGTCCTAACTAGTTGGTTACTTTCAGAAATTCTACACGTAAACTTGTCTCATTAAGTTATAAGTTTTACCGACTGTTCCATAGCACACGGCATACATTAATAATGTCCAACGAATGACACTTATGTTTATAAGTAAGCCACACAAAATGTTTGGCTCTGCATGAGTACTTTAGAGTGTAGAGTTGTACCGCTGTCACCGTTAAAGTTCTAGAACATATCTCACCGGTACTGAGTTCGAAGTTCGGAACCTGACACTCACGCACTAACAGGGGGGCATTCCCTACTCGTCACCACCGATTTAGCTCAAATGTATAGAACATGGAGGGCTTGGCTAGAAATGAAAGTACCCGAAGTGGGAACTCCAGATGGCCAAACATATAGAAAATAAAAATGTTGACGCGGCTCTCGCACCGTATAAGCCACTTACGTTGGTGCGCACGCCGAGCAGTAGTTGGCGTAGCGGTAAGAGCTCGGAATAGTAATTCGATGGTCGTGGGTTCGACTCCCCGTGTGGAGACGGTTAGTTTTCTCAATTTTTATATTATTCCTTTATTTTAATTTATTTAATTTATTTATTTATTAATATGCAAAAGGCTTATAGGACGTCATTTTTTTGATGAACGCATAATTTTTAAAAATGTGGAGTTGGGAACTTTCCCGACGTGTTCAAACAGAAATTCTCCTTTCTTCTCCTTTACTGGCTATGTCCCCTCCTTGGGGAATGTGCCATAATCGTGAATGGTCGTTTCACTGTAAGATTTGTTTTCACCTGAAGGTTGCTCCTGGCGGCTGTACACGAACAATAGATTCTTGGCGCAGGTAGAAGAAAAGGTGTCCCTGACCGTTCGAGACGACGCTTTTCTTTGCCTTTTCTATGCCTTTTGTGTATACATAAATAAATAAATAAATAAATAAATAAAATGAATTATTCACCTCTTTGGTTAATTGGAAAATGAATAATACAAAAGTTGAGAGGGAAAAAATGTCTCCACATGGGGAGTCGAACCCACGACCATGGAATTACTAGTCCGAGCTCTAACCGCTACGCTAACAACTGCTCGGCGTGCGCACTAACGTAAGTGGCTTATACGGTGCGAGAGCCGCGTCAACAATTTTTTTTTTCTATACGCTTGGCCATCTGGAGTTCCCACTTCGGGTACTTTCCTTACTAGCCAAGCCCTACATGTTCTATACATTTGAGCGAAATCGGTGGTGACGAGTAGGTAATGCCCCCTTGTAAGTTAAGTCACACAATCTCGTGCAGAGGACCATCACCGGTCCCTGCTGTCAGTCACTGTGACCCTGAGCGGAAACGTCACTGATATTAACTGATATTTTAAAATCTCAGTATCTCCTCAAATAATACGGCTATAAACTTGAAACTTTAACACTAGCTATTTGTTATCACCAGCTATACGGTCTTGGCATCCATTTGTTGATATTCCATCAAGAAGCAGAGATATGAAGAGCTCTGAGGCGCGGGCCACATGTTCCGTGACGTCGTGATCGTGCTTTAGCAAGCTGCAGAGAGCTCGCTAGCAGGAAGCGTTGCATCACAGTTCACAACACACACAATTTAAACTGATGAAACACGCCGTGCAGTCTCCAGTTCGATCACGGGCGGTTCCTGTTTCAATATATACGGGGATTGGGGCAAACATCATGGCAACTTTTTTTCTTCTTGTAGATATGTGAACGGATCACAAACGTATATGTGTCGTGTGGAAGTTCTGCAGGCATAGTGTGTATGCAGAACAACAGATGGCTCTGTGATAGCTGGTAGTAGCGCAGCGAGGGCTGTAAAATCAGTCAGTTGGTGAGTGTCGTGCGAGATGGAAGTAACCCGTGTTGAGCAGCGCGCTTACATCAAAATAGCCGTTCTTCGAGGGAGAAATGCGATGGAATGTCACAGTGAATTAGTGGAAGCCCTTGGGAATCATGCCCTACCATACCATACAGTTTATTTATTTATCGTATGGCATATACATGAACAGTGCAATAAATTACAGGTTTATATCGACATTATTTACATAGGTAATCGCCTGTGGCGTCGCCAGGAAAAATTCACTCGTTTCTCCATTGAAACGTCTCAGTGGGTATTCTTGTGTGATGTGCTTCACAGTTTGCTTCTCAGCACCACAGTCGCAGCAGGATGACGACTTTTTCCTCCATTTATACAGCAGATCTGCACACACACCATGGTTAGTCCGGATCTGGTTTAACTTGGACCATACTTTCCGAGGTTGTTCAAAGCCAGGTACCTTCTGTGTAATGCACGGCATACCTAAGGATTCTGCTGAAGCAAATTGTCTCCATTCATTAGACCATCTCTCAATCAGATTGCAATGACTCGCTATAAGGTTCTCCACCTTACATATGGGTGGACGTCTTGACTTAAGTCTGTCTATATGTAGGTGGGGATATCATCATGAATGGACAATCTTTAATTGTTCTGGATCTTATTGTATTCATTCATCAGAGCAGTGCATCTACGGAGGTGGGGTGGAGGAATATGGCTTAGTACGGGAGTTGATCTGATCGTGCCAGTGATCATTCTCATTGTGTCATTTAACTTAACATCTATTCTCTTCACATGAGGACTGTTCATCCAGACGGGGGCACAATACTCCGCAGTAGAGCTGAGCAGCGTAGAGTAGTTGCACTTGCACCCCAAGAAGAACCACACAGTTTTCGAATTATGTTGTTACGTGTCTGAATCTTGGCAGCGCTCTTTCTCAGATGTTCTTGAAATGACAGTGTTCTGTCAAGTGGAACATCTAGATATCTGAAGTGTCTATTGTGGCGGAGGAGAGTGTTATCGAAGTATACTTTGAGGTCCCTTGACTTTTGCCCCAGTATAGTAGCACGGTGGGTAGGAAAGTTTCAGCAAGGACGTATGTCAATCAGTGATGAGCAACGTTCGGGACGACCTGTCAATGTGCGGATCGACGTGGCACGTGCCGTCAGCGAGCAGCTCGTGGATGAAAACAGACGATGGACGCTACTGGAGTTAGAGAGGGCAAGTGGCATCGAGAAACGCACCGTCCATAGGATATTGCGTAATGAGCTGCAACTGCACAAAATCACATCGCGGTGGGTACCGCGTGCACTGACGGAAGCTCAAAGGTCGGTGCGCTGTGATATATGCTCCGACCACCTTGCACGCTGGCAACAGGACGGCGATCAATTCTTGTCACGAATAATCGCAAACGATAAATTTTGGGCCAGGGCATACGAACCAGAACTGAAACGTCAGGCCGCGGAGTGGCGACATGCTGGATCACCAAGGAGGCAGAAGGTCAAGTCAGAATCCTTCCCCTGTCAAATTCATGGTGATCGTCGCGTATGACGTCAGGGGTGTCATTGTTTGCCACTTTGTTCCACATGCAGAACAGTGACCGCACAGTACTACAGGGACTTCCTGGTGCGACAGGTAAGACGTGGCGTTCGGGAGAAACGTCTAGATCTTGTGGAGAGTGCAATAATCCTGCACGACAATGCAAAACCACATAAATCAGAGTGTGTAGGGCAGCTACTGCGACGTTGGGGATGGGAAGAATTGGGGCACCCGCCGTACTCTCCCGACATTTCACCCTGTGACTTTGATCTCATTCGAAACATTAAGGAACCACTACGTGGTTGGCGATTTTCAACACGAGAGGACATTGCTAATGCTGTGCGCCAACAGGTGACCCGATTCACACATGGTGCGGCAAATGCTGAAGCAGATGGCATTCGGCGCCTCCCACATCGCTGGCAGCGTGTGGTGTCAGTAGCATGGGATTACATTGAGGGTCTTTAGGCCCAGGTTTGTCATGCCAACTTTGTATACTGTGTTGTCATTCTTTCGCACCGGGAAGGCCATACTGTCCTGTATACTACCGTAATAAATTAGTGTGTTACGATATTTCAGTGCTATTCATTGTCCACACATGTAGTTAACACCTTGTCTTTTCGCCTGTATATGTCACATTTTCCAACCGGACTTGTATCTTCAAGAAAAAAAATAGTTGCCATGACTTTTGTCCCAACCCTCGTATATAGTAGGGGAAACACCGCTACGTGAAAGCAAGCTCTAAGTATGAGAGTTAAACTTCGCGCAAGGTGGATAGGCAAGCCCGCCGAACTCCGCTGACGTATACAGCAGTGACGTGGCCGCCTCAGGCCGGCTTCACGCACCAAGGCATGACCATATATGGTGATGTACCGACCCACCTGTAAAGTCCATTTGGAGTTAAGATACAATTATGTTTGCACGGCTAACTTTGAGGCCGTAATAACAGCTGCAAACTATCAAATTCTTGAGCAAATCTACCATGTCCTTTAGGAGTTATAGAGGTAGATAATATCCACGTTTCGAGATGCTTCATCGCCTCCATGTATAAAAGCAAGGCGATCTAGGCTACAGGGACAGTAATACTCCACCGTCTCTGCGGTACAGGTGACGGGTGGAGCTCTACAAGTGCGGCAGATCGAACATATGTCCAGTCGGGACTCTGCGTATCGGTGGAACATAGTATTTTTCTTCAAGTGCCATATTAATACTCTTGTTTTCTTTACCAACAGTGCCGTTCCAAAGGAACACATAATTTTTTTCCAGTGTGACCATTTCTCCAAGTGTTGTAATTTTTCGAAGTGTCACATTTGAACTTGTGTTTTCGTAACAAACTGTGAGCACCTAGAATATTATTGCCATATCTGAATCTGTGTTTCTTCTCGTGAAGTTCCGAAAGAACATATAATTTTTCAGTTCCACATTTAAATTTATAATTTATACTTCGTAATAATTATTCACAGACAGTGTTAAACATTCTTCAAGTGCAGTTAAACAGTGTAGAACATTCTCCGAGTGCCATTAAATTTGTTTAATTTATCAATTCAACTTGTGTATAAGGTGATATGAATTTGTTTACATCGAACAACGAAACAAGATTTTCAAAAGAATATAAATTCAATGAACTAATACCCCTCTGTGTACCAACTCCAGTGCTTACGTACCTCCCCCTTTGAACATTCCATGCTCTTCAAGCTGAAGCCAGCGGCTAAAGACATTATTTTCCTGGTACAATATATACAGTATATAGATAGATGATGAGTAAAGAAGTAGAATCAGAGATAAAGCATTTTGCGGATGAAGTAATTCTGTATAGAGTAATAAATAAGTTACAAGATTATGAGAATCTGCAAAATGACCTTGATAATGTTGCGAGATGGACAGTAGACAATGGTATGATAACAAACATGGTTAAAAGTCAGGTTGTGATTTTCACAAATAAGAAAAGTCCTCTCAGTTTTAATTACTGCGTTGATGGGGTGAAAGTTCCTTTTGGGGACCATTGTAAGTACCTAGGTGTTAGTATAAGGAAAGATCTTCATTAGGGTAATCACACAAATGGGATGGTAAATAAAGGGTATTTAGGGGTGTAGTAAGGATGTAAAGCCCCGGGTCCGAATCCCGGACAGACCAGGGATTTTTCCTGAATCTGAGAGCTGGTTCGAGGTCCACTCAGCCTACGTGATTAGAAATGAGGAGCTATCTGACGGTGAGATGGCGGTCCCGGTCTAGAAAGCCAAGAATAACGGCCTAGAGGACAGGTCGTGCATTCCACACGACACCTCATAATCTGCAGGCCTTCGGGTTGAGCAGCGATCGCTTGGTAGGCCAAGGCCCTTCAGGGCTGTAGTGCCATGGGGTTAGTTGAGTAAGGATGTAAAGGAGAGAGCACATAAGTCTCTGGTAAGACCCCAACTAGAGTATGGTTCCAGCATGTGGGACCCTCACCAGGATTACTTGATACAAGAACTGGAAAAAAATCCAAAGAAAAGCAGCTCGATTTGTTCTGTGTGATTTCCGGCATGAGAGTAGCGTTACAAGAAATGTTGCAAAGTTTGGGCTGGGAAGACTTGGGGGGGGGGGGGGGGAGACGAGCTGCTCGACTAAGTGGAGTATGTTCCGAGCTGTCAATGGAGAGATGGGGTGGAATGACAACAGTAGACGAATACGTTCGAGTGGTGTCCTTAAAAGTAGAAAAGATCAAAATATTCGTTTGAGGAAGGGGAGTTAGGAATTGGAATAACTTACCAAGGGAGATGTTCAATAAATTTCCAATTTCTTTGCAATAATTTGAGAAAAGCTAGGAAAACAAAAGATAGGGAATATGTCATCTGGGCGACTGCCCTAAATGCAGATCAGTAGTGACAGTGTGTGCATTTCCGTAATTCCTCATTAAGCTCGAAAACAGACTTATTTATGAGCATTTTGATTGGTCATTTATTATCATTTAGTTGGGTAAAGGAACCTCCATTACTGATACTCAGATTGAGGTTAGTTTGTTGGTGGTTTCAATATGTAACTAGTCAAGTTGGCAGCAGTGCGTTACGTGACGAGTACTATACTTCCGAACGAGTACCAACGTTTGACTACCTACAGTGGCCACAGAAAGTATTCGTACACCATCATTTAAACGTATACCTTGTATATTAAGCACCATGAACTAGCATAAACACATCCAGTGAGACAAATGTATAAAGAAAAGACAACACCTCGCTTTACAATTGCTATGAGATTTATACAGCGCTCAACGTAACGAACAAATAAACTCGTTTTTTAACACAACAAAAAGTATTCGTACACTATTAGATAATTCAAACACCTGCCGAAGTCTTTGTTCAAACACAGTCTTAATACTTTGTATACCGAGCTCGCTAGCTGCAGTCGCTTAAGTGCGGCCAGTATCCAGTAATCGGGAGATGGTGGGTTCGAGTCCCACTGTCGGCAGCCTTGAAGATGGTTTACCGTGGTTTCCCATTTTCACACCAGGCAAATGCCGGGGCTGTACTATAATTAACGCCACGGCCGCTTCCTTCCAAGTCCTAGGCCTTTCCTATCCCATCGTCGCCATAAGACCTATCTGTGTCAGTGCGACGTAAAGCAAAAACTTTGTATGCATGCCTTTAGCTTTGATGACCTGTTCCAGACGTCTTGGCATTGAGCTAGCTAAACGTTTGGTGTACTCTTAAGATATGTACGATCATGCATCTGAGAATCTCTCTTTAAGACGTTCTTTACTAGTAGGATAGAGTTTTTGCACTTTTTTTTTGCATAGATGAACCCATAGGTTCTCTATGGGATTGAGATCTGGACTCTGGGTGGAGTGAGAAGTCTTCTTGGGACATTGTAAAACAAACATTCAAGGGTTATCATGGCACAATACCTATGATCATTGTCCTGTTTCAAGTGGAAGGACCGAGTTCGATAGCTGCAGTCGCTTAAGTGCGGCCAGTATCCAGTATTCGGGAGATCATAGGTTCAAACCTCACTGTCGGCAGCCCTGATGATAGTTTTCCGTGGTTTCCCACTTTCACACCAGACAAATGCTGGGGGTGTACCTTAATTTTTTTTGCTAGGGGCTTTACGTCGCGCCGACACAAATAGGTCTTATGGCGACGATGGGATAGGAAAGGCTTAGGAGTTGGAAGGAAGCGGCCGTGGCCTTAATTAAGGTACAGCCCCAGCATTTGCCTGGTGTGAAAACGGGAAACCACGGATAACCATTTTCAGGGCTGCCGATAGTGGGATTCGAACCTACTATCTCCCGGATGCAAGCTCACAGCCGCGCGCCTCTACGCGCACGGACAACTCGCCCGGTATACCTTAAATTAAGGCCACGGCCACTTCCTTCCCACTCCTAGCCCTTCCCTGTCCCATCGTCGCCATAAGACCTATCTGTGTCGGTGCGACGTAAAGCAAATAGAAAAAAAAAGCAAGTGAAAGACTCCTTCCAGATAAAGCTTGTGTGCACTGCTGCTTAAATTAAGGCGCAACACATCTATGTACTTCCTGACATCCATAATACCAGCAATAAATGCCAGGTTTCCCCACTCTATTCGCAGCCATGCAGCCCCAAAACCATCACACTCGCTCCCCCGTGTTTTATCGTGGGGATTACGTGTTGAAGTTCAAGTTCAGTGTTTGGCTTCCGCCATACCTTGCTGCTCCTACCTGTTCCAAACTGTGTAAACTTTGCTTCATCAGAAAAGTAACGGTTTTCTAAAAGTTCATTGTCTTTTCACTATACTCTTTCACGAAAAATAGGCGCTTCTGCCTATTTCTTTCCCTTATAAATGGCTTCTTTCGTGGACATCTAATAAACCGGTTCGCACTGTGCAATACATTCCTTATAGTTTGCACACTCACCGTTTTGTTGGACCATAAAGCGAGTTCTGTAGCGATGGATGCAGCACTTCGGAACGGTTTCTTTCGTGCCGAATGCACAATAATGCGTCGCTCTCGTACTGTCAGCACTATAGGATCTGGGTTTGTTTTCTGTTTGTCCGCTGTGTTTGTATTTATGAACTATTGAACTCACCGTAATTAAGCTAATGCCAAGCTGTTTTCCAATTTGACGATAACTTTTACCTTGTTTACATAGTAATACTCACTAAAAGTTCCGTCTTCTTTCGCCCCATACTAAATAACCTTGCGGCAACGACAACACAGTGACGACTGAAGAGATTACAACCCCTCCTGCAGGCACAGCGGCGTAAACCTGTGCAACAACTGACGTAACCAATCACAAAGACAGTACATCCGCACTGTACGATCTGCAGTTTGTATACAATATCGTGCCGATCATGTTACATTTTTAAACGACCTGTATGTTCAGTGTGTATATCTGATGTCTGTCGTTCAGCTCGTATGCCGTGGCCACTGTACTACGCTCGGCTGCTACATGTCTTTATTTCAGTGGCGGCACGTGCCGCCTTTCTTTCCTTTGCTGGCGTATGCTTTGTGTGTGTGGCCGAAGGTGACAGACAGACCAAGCGTCCCGATGGATTTGTGCGCGAAACCCAGATCCATTCGGCCTTGTGGGCATTGAGTGCGAGACTGCATAGATGTTGAAGTGGTGGTACTTTTGAATGGAGTCGACCTGCACCTCGAAGGAGAGACTTCGATCTTTTATAGCGAAGACCTTCAGTACCGGTATCATATTTGCCGAAGTTCGAGATGAGGGAGTTGGGAGATGGAGTCTATACCAGAGTAAAATTTCCTGGCGGATCTCAGTATTTTGGTATAGATTTCGTCGATGTGAAGGTAATTATGAATTTCTCGATTCCTGTAATCATGCGAATCCAGATGGGTTTTGGCTGCGATCCCCCAGGCGGGACTGACATATTCGAGGATTGGCCGAACAGCACGAGCCGAAAGTGGGGTAGATCTGACGTCCTCGGGGCGCGACAATCACTGATGGCGTTACTCGAAGAAATGGCGAGCTAGGATGGCCCTGCTCTATAACGCTGAACTGTAATGGTTTTCATGGAGTTTTCATGTAATTACACTTACGAGACGTTTCCTCTTATGCAATACCATGCAATACCACCCAGCGCCAAGCCCGTTATAGCATGCTATTCCACTGGCGCCAAACACGAATTTTATTTATATTCCCCAAGTGAAAGGTGTCGCACTACATTTTGTCAGACATGAAATCAGTTGTCCAGTTGCAAAACTGAGAAAGTCCAAATGAACAATAGGTTAAGGGACAGGAATGATCTCATACCGTGAAGCTCAAACTTCAAGGCAGCCTAATGAATTCACCAGCACCTAGGTAGTTTAACTGGGAGTTCTTCGAAACATTGTGGCATATCATCCTGTGGAAATTGCTTCAGTGTGAAGGACTTGAGTAAATACAATATCAGCATTTTACTCTTTTGTTTACACACACAATATTGCACTTCATATCATTACAACTAATATATTCCATGTTTTCACTGTTTATTTCTGCTTACTCACGTTTATAAGTTCTATGGCAGAATTTTTCATCACACATGCAAGTCAGTATATTCATAAAGTATTTCGACGTCTGAATTAATGCTGTGACTGTCATTTACATTTCCCTGTGCATCCAGTAGACGCCTGTAAAAACCAAGAGTTATTTTTTTTCAGTCTGTGCAAAAAATGTTGAAGTTTTCAGCGGATTACCTATGCATACCTGCCAACTTTTGAAAAGGGCTATCAGTAAAACTCACGCGCGACAAAATTTTAACGATTTTCGACGTACCCCGCCTTGACGAATTATATTGCTTCTGGGCTGCAAAATACAAGAATTCATGCTTTAAACAGGATACTTCAAATAAATCATATCTACTTACATCATACGTAAACGATTTGTAGATGAATATAACAATCAAGAAGAAATCCATGTTAAACAGCAGGAGGCGTGGTGAACATTGGTTAGGAGCATACATAACAGGACTTATTTGATAAATTAAGCACATATGCGATAACTGAAAAAGGCTTTACACAATAAAACTCGTTTAACGTAACACAGGCAAGAATATAATACACACTGCAAATCAAACGCTAGTTCGACTTGAGTCATAGTTGTGGCCTTTTTAGCTTCCTCCAAGTCTTGAGAAAATGTTTTGTCATAACAAGGACCAGAACTCCTGGCCTTCAAAATAGAAATAGACTCCAGAGATTCATTGGAAATGGATGATCTGAAATTTGTTCTATTTTTTCTTCACAAGGCTGACATCAGGTTCACATTCTGCATTGCTATGGGGTATGGTGAGAATAGACAGCATTACCCTAGAAATTCGGTTATACTTAAGAAGTCCATCCGCTCCACGAATTCTTGACATTTGTGCCCAACTGGAATCGCTTGCAGCATCGTGATTTGCAACCAAAGTGTCATCAACCTGAACTCATTCACCACCTCATCTCTAGTTTCATTCTCTTCCTTGCACAACATAAGACACCTTTCCAAGAATAAAACGAATGGAAGAAAACTGTGCATCTTAAATTTAGTCTAACCTAGCAACTTGAGCATGCGACCTTAAGTGGAAACTTGTTGATGATGTAGTCACAGGCAGTACAAAAGTAGTCCTGGAGATCGTTCACTATGTATCACTTAAACCGTTCCGTCCACCATATCACACCCACATACCGTGCAAAAGGTAAATTTTCTCCTTTTCTTCATTTCAGTATGCACGTAAAATCAACAGAATATGATTCTTTAAATGTCTGGAAGTACTATTTCTTGCTGGATTTATTCATGATAATCTACAATGGGAATATAGCGTATAAAAATGTCCGAGAACAAACTGAAGCATCGAAAGGAACCTGGACCTCTGAACATCACATAAAATTATAACACAAGCACTCAAGGCAGTAAAACATTTCATTAAAACATCTCAAAGCACACCAAGTCTTAAACAATTAAATGAACACGACGCCAACCTCGTGAACAAGGAATATGCTTTTTTTGCTATTTGCTTTACGTCGCACCGACACAGAAAGGCCTAGGAATGGGAAGGAAGCGGCCGTGGCCTTAATTAAGGTACAGCCCCAGCATTTGCCTGGTGTGAAAATGGGAAACCACGGAAAACCATCTTCAGGGCTGCCGACAGTGGGGTTAGAACCCACTATCTCCCGATTACTGGATACTGGCCGCACTTAAGCGACTGCAGCTATCGAGCTCGGTAACAAGGAATATGCACATGGTAAAAAACGTACACACACACACACACACACACACACACACACACACACACACACACGCGCGCGTGGAATGAATGTAATTCTTCTTTTTTTTCTTCTTTATAACTTAATAGGCTTCGCTAACAGCGGTATACCCAGTCGCTGGAACGAATGCAATTATCGTAATTTATAAGTTTCATATCCGTATTGATAATTCACACAAATGCAAGGAGAAGAACTCCACCTAATCCCAAACCATTTACAACCTCAAGACCACAATAGCAACAATTCTTACAGTATCACACAACTACAAAAAAGGAAGGAGCCTCCACTCTGGTTTAATGCAACACATCATCTTAATATGGCAAAGGACATTATGACTCATCTTTTAATGTAAACAAGTGGATCTTATATACGACAAGCTGAAATTTCTACACTTCCTTCCAAGCCTCAACTGAATCCACACTACGTCTATATTTTGCTTTTTAGAGATGCGAAGTGTTTCTTATCCTTCGTGTACATATGGTGACAAAATATTTTAAAAATGAGATATTGGTATTTTAAAATGTAACTCATATTACAATATTACGCAGTAGCTTTACATACTGCCTTCCACGATCACGCCCTCCGGAGCTCCAACAGGTTGCCGCCCCTCAGTTGCTCCTCCCTCCTTCCCCTAGTTCCCCTCTTTGACCCAAAACCAACCTTGGACACTGGATTGCTGACACAACACGGTTCACCTCGCTACACGGTGCTTTGCAAGGACAACGATCTCACGAGGTGAGTCACATGTTATAAGACGTAAAGTTTCACACTTTTTCAGTTAAAGTGAAGGTTAATATATTCATATTATTTCAGGTCCGCATTGAACTGAGAATGAAATAATTGGTAACTTTATAAAGCACCGACTTCTGAGTCCGCCTCTTTTCACGATCGCCACATTTCAACATTTTGAAGATTTCATAGAATAATTTTAATATGGTTTTAAAAGATTTTGAAGTGTCAAACAGTGTCAATGTCATTTAAGAAGATTGTTTAACCTTATTCTGCACATTATGTTCACTACATGGCAATAGCCTGAGGACTTCACTGAATGGTTTTAATATGGTTCTACAAAAACATTTTTTTTAAAACGTCAAAGTGAATGTTTTTAAGAAGATCGTGATTTTATTATTAGTTTTGTTTAATTTTAATGATTATTTAAACCAAATTGCATCACATTTTAGCAATCCAAAGTTTAATAATTGCAAGTCTTGGACAATATGGACTCGGAAATAGTATAATTATAATATGGTTTTTAAATCTTTATCATAGTTTTTATAATGTGTGTGACATAAATAAACTTATATATGTTTGCCAATGTTTCCAGTGTATATCAGCTGATGACGCAATATAAAGCGTCGAAACTAGTCCTGATAAAATAAATATACATGTTGTACTATCTGCGCACTTTTTAGTGATAGATTTACATCCTAATGCTGAAGTGGTCGACTTCTGTTATCTTCGAGATTCGTATTGGCAACCTTTGAAACACAAACTAAGAACTGCTTATCATCACTGTGCGACATCTGGCGTCCACTATAAGTACTCGTACTGTTGTTATTTACACAGCAAAGCCAAACTATAGAATTCATGCTAGGAACACGTTTCGCAACGGGAAATGTTATATAGTATTATATATATTGTGTGTGACACAGTTGTTTGCTTAAAATAATAAAGGTTTATAAAATTCATATCGATCGATCATATTATCGATTCAATTCAGATTTCATTTCCATTCAGTTGGCAGTATTAACGGAACCCTTCTTACTTCTCCAACGAGTACAAAAATCTATCACTGAAAAGTGCGCATACTATAATTTCATCTTAACAATTTTTGGTATTGAATAAGGCGGATAAGAATTTTAATAAATTGTAATCTTGGTTCAATACGGACGAATAATGAAATTTATAGACTTAATGATAGCACTCAAACTGAAGAAATAAGAAACAGTGCAACGAATTCGAATATTCACAAGCATGAAGGTGTTTTACGCACATGTTTTTATTTTATAAATACTTATAAGTTAGTTTTACGTTTAGGAATATTCACTTTTCTCAGATGTGCAATTTGACGAATGCCCTACTCATGAGTACAACCTGACATGTTACCGTCACATGATATTCCTTTCTAAATATGATAATGTTTGCAATTGTACGATGTGTTATATGTATATCCAGCTGAGGATGACCCGCTAGGGTCGAAACCGGTTCTGTATTTTTATAATAATAATAATAATAATAATAATAATAATAATAATAATAATAATGATAATAAACATGTATTTATTAGGTGGAGTTCTTCTCCTCTTTGCATTTGTATGAATGCAATTAGTCCAACGAATACAGGAAACTGCGAAGCACGAAGTTGTAACACAAAAACTCGAACACTTCAAAAACAGTATCATAACCTTAAAAGGCCAAAACATTCTTGATTTCAGTATGCACGGAAAACCAACAGAATATGATTCTTTAAATGTCTGGAGGTACTGTTCTTAAACAAAGAACAACACTCGCGTGGTTCAAAGAATATAGGTTAAATCACAACAAGCGAACGGAGCGGAACAAAGAATTTGCGGAGCAGAGCCTGTCGACACCTAAGATTCACACGGAAGAACTGTTATCCCGGTTTTAAATTCAATTCCAATAACGACACAAACATCACGCGGTTAAAAATACCAATCATATCAAAGAATGAGTTATCGACTGTCGTGGATATGCCTTCGACAAAGACCGAGCGTGCTTCGACCCACGCAAACAATCGATTGTACGGAAGTGGAGCGATCATCGAATGCTGTTTCAAATTTTTGTCCACGAAGTCGTGAAATGACACCGTCCATCCGTAAAACCGTAAAATGCTGCAGTTTCCGTAAATTTTATGGATAAACAGTAGAAGTTGGCAGGTATGCCTATGTCAGTCGTCTGAACGTTTTCGTTGTTCGAATTCTTTCCTTATTTACACACGCCTTTTCCTTCTCTGATACTTATTCTGGTGGTACAGTCAACCTCTTCTGTAACCAATGCAACCAAACTTGAATCGTATGATAATTATTATTTAGGCAGAGAAATGTTTCTTTCAATATTGTAGTATATGTGGTGATCTATAGGTAGTGCAAGCACTCCTGAAGCTCAATGCTGGTACAGTATTACTAACTTCTCCCAAACACTTGATCAGGAGGAATATTAGGGAAAATGAGGGGAAGTTTTGAATCCACAAAGAGAATACAAACATTATGAAAGTAGACGCGAAAAAATCATTTTGATACAGTATTCGCTACTCAGGTGCAAACTGTCAATGGATTTACTCACTTTTGGTTCAGGATCGCAAGTACTGCTTATGTTCTGAACATGGATATACCGGCTTTTTCTGCAATATACGGTTTTTGGAATGACGTTTACGATGGATAGCCACACATTTACTGTACTTCAATTTCATATTGCCACTTCTTACAAGACATTTACAACCACAAAATGGCGGCATAGTATTCCCGGTAGACTTTCTAAGTTTTACAACGGGACGACTGACATATGCTATTTTTTTTATTTTTTTTGCTAGTTGCTTTACGTCGCACCGACACATATAGGTTTTATGGCGACGATGGGACAGGGAAGGGCTAGGAGTGGGAAGGAAGCGGCCGTGGCCTTAAGGAACAGCCCCAGCATTTGCCTGGTGTGAAAATGGGAAACAACGGAAAACCATTTTCAGGGCTGCCGACAGTGGGTTAGAACCTACTATCTCCCGAATACTGGATACTGGCCGCACTTAAGCGACTGCAGCTATCGAGCTCGGTGACTGAAATATGGTGTGACGCAATGTTTAGCTGCTTTGGTAGAGGGTGGGAATGTACAACAAATTCTGAATATAACTATCTGTGAATTCAAGATATCCAACAAGAATAAGCCAGGTAGGCCTATTTAGGAAAACGTTTAAAAATGCTGCAGCGTGCTCATAATAAATCTGAATAATGCTACTAGTTCGATGACATCTTCAAACAGCTCTGGTCAACTAATGTAACCTTCGCATTTACAACATCCGTCCGTAAATCATCTCTATTTTTCCTAATCGTGCCAACAAAGTGTTCCTTGCGGTCCAGTAGCACCTCTAATAGCTTAATTGATGTGAAGAAATTGTCTGTGAAGAGAAACTGACTACTGTCCAGATATGGATCCAAAAGTTCTTACAGGGGAGTCTGATTGTTGATACTTTTGTAGACATGTAGCCCGAGACGTCGCATAGATATCTGTGGCTTTACCACTCAAACTGTTGGACTGACAGGAATTTTTGACTCACCATACTGTTTTCACCCACATCACCTATATAACCCATTTCTTTATATTGCATAGTATTATAATTTGCATGGAAACGAGTAATGCATAATGTTTGGCGCGCTTGCAATTGCGAGATGGAGCTCTGGCCAGTCAGTGACGCCAATTGGAGACACACAGTAGAAATACATAGCTGGAGTGGGCCACATACTTCGTTCTTCATGTAGTACCAATTAAACGCGCATAGACAGGCACAGAGATAACCCCTAAAGGGAAACACAACTGTGCCGCGTGTGGTAGCAAGCTAATTCAAATCTGAAGTCAAGCGTGTCACCATTCAACGTGTTCTGCTCCCGGAGAGGTGCAGCTCTGTGCCACGAGTTTCACGAACGAGGCACCATGTACGGTGTGATGTTACAATGACAGCTTAAAAGAGACGATCAGTTTGGCTTAGGTAGCCGTAGCAAGCGCACGCATCGTCTAGTGCTAGCCGAGCGACTCGGTGAACGTGTGTGAACAAAAGTGTGTGTGTTCATTTTAATTCATTATCAAGTGCCAGTATAACAAGTGTACTATTACAGAATTATAATTTATTCACTCATCTCCAGCAATGGAGAAACCTCCTGACACCGGTCAAGTTTTAAACATGGCATTACAGACTTGTTATGGAGACCCTCAACAACACCCCGTCAACTTTCAACCAACTGCTACCCCATTGTGTGAACAACAGCAACAGCCCCAGCAGCGGGAATTCCCACAGCAGCACCTCCAAGGCAACTTGACATACGGACCAGGTGTGAGTATGTCAACTACTCTACCACTACAGTCTCCTAACAGCACAGGTATTGAGAACAATCGATCTTATTTTAATACTGAATTAGATCCTCAAACTAAGCGTTTCTGCTCAAATGACCGTCATGAGATCGAAAGTAACTTAATGTTACTTGATTCGAATTCTAGCTCTGAAACTACAGAAACCTCGGAGAGTATAGTCACCTCAAATTCCGATGTCCGACCCAATAATATTCCATCTCAGTTGTCTAGTCATTCTTCTCCTCATCCAAACAACAATAGCAGCAGCAACAACAACAACAACAACAAAAACCTAAGAAATAATACTAACCGTTACAGCCGCCTAGATAATGGCCCTTACTACGTAATATTAGAAAGTTTAGAACAGTCCATTGGAAATTTGCATCCCATGTCCGTGGGAAGAATGATATTTAGTGAACGTCTTGCCTGCAAGCAGGACATAGTTAATATCACTCCTATAGGGAAGAACAGGTTACGTATTGAAACTACCACTGGCGTTGCAGCGAATCGCCTTGTGGAATCAAAACTCCTACAGCAGAGGAATTTAGATCTTTACATACCGCATCACACCGTGCACAGACAGGGTATAATCAAGGACGTTGACGTCACACTTAGCGAGGAGGAAATAATACAGGAAATACAGAGTGCCTTCCCTGTAGTAAAAGTTAAACGTTTTACAAAGCAAAATGTTACAAATGGGCAGACAATGTCAAGACCAATACCTGTCTGCTTACTTACTTTCCGCACTCAGTGTCTGCCAGAATATGTTTATATACACGGAACAAGATGTGCAGTATTACCGTATGTTTTACTTGTCATTCAATGTCAAAAATATCTCAGATATAACCATGTTGCTTCAGCTTGGCGTTCTGCAGTACGCTGCAGTCGGTGCACAGGGCCCCCTCGGACAGCATACCTCCTTATTGTGTACACTGTCACGCTGCACACCTGTCGACAGATAAAGACTGCCCGGAATACAAGAAGTGGACTTACGTTAAACACGTCATGGCTCACAATAACATCACACAGGAGGCCGCTCTTCACTTGTTCCACAACAGGACATATGCGTCCACAGTAAACCAATCTGTCCCTCGTTGGCGAAGTCAAGAAGAATTCCCTTCTTTACCTACATCTAACTCAAATGTATTACAACAGACTGGAATTTTTCATGATGTTTCCCCTACCCAAGAACAGCATTTACATAGCACGGGTCATACAGCATCAGCGCCAACTGTTCATATACCAGCCCAAGTGACCTCCACAGCACAGGCTACAACTCGTCAACTTACCCTGCATAACCCCATCGAACAACCACGGCGACCTGTTCGTGCCCCGCCTACTCCCGTGCGCCATCCAATATTTCCTTCAATATCCGAACGCACTTTTATACCCCATCACCTACCAGTAACGCCTATCTCTCACAATCCCTACCCTCCAGCACCGCACCTCAAGCATATTCCGCCCAACCAAAAGCACTCCCAACTAATTGAACAAATATTTACCATAATCATAACGATACTATCCCACATACAGTCCTCACCATCAAATACTTTACATCCAGATGCAATACGTCAAATGATCACTAACGTTTTCAAGTGTGAAGATGGCCTTTAAATTTTTACAATGGAATGCGAGATCTGCTAATGCAAATCGAGAGTCCTTACAACGAGAGTTATATACCCGAAACATCCAGATTGCTATCATCAGTGAGACCTGGTTTCGGCCCGGAGTAGTAGTGACATACAGAGGATATCACATTTTACGCAACGACAGAGAAGATGGAAAAGGAGGCGTAGCAATATTTATCCAATCTGCAATACCATTTAATTACATCCCAATAGATCATGCAAACATAAAAAGTTTTCAAGTAGTTGCAGCCCGAGTGGAAGTGCTTCAGAGACATCTCACGGTCGTTTCAATCTACTGCCCCCCAAGGACAATAATTAGTGTAAGAGAATGGAACTACTTAATTAGTCACCTAGAAGCTCCATACCTAATTTGCGGAGATTGCAACGCACACAATACTGTCTGGGGATGCGAAATAAATGACGTCTATGGGAACACTCTTTTAGATCTAATTGAAGATAACAATTTATTTATCCTCAACGACGGATCGCCAACCCTAGTACCAGTCCCAGGCCAAAGAAAATCTGCAATAGATCTTACACTTTGCTCCTCATCAATAGCTACAGATTATCAATGGAAAACTCTATCATTTACTATGGGATCCAACCATTACCCAATAGAAATTTCCACTATACAGCCACACACACCGGCCTTACATCAACCTACTTCAAAGTGGAATGTTCAAAGAGCAGATTGGATTAAATACAGAAATAGTGTCGAAGCTAATTTAGATACAGTACATAACATTCCAAATCCATTAGAAAAATATGAAGCATTTATACGCATCATCAACATCGCAGCATCGCTAGCCATCCCACAACGACGGCCAATTGACCCTTCTAAGCGCGTACCGGCCCCGTGGTGGACTGCAGAATGCTCAAAAATGATTGCCAGACGTCGACGGTCATTTAGTACTTATAAACGCTACCCAACGTGGGAGAACTATATTGCATACAGGAAAATGGACGCCGAAGTGAAGCGTTTCTTAAAACGACAAAAAAGAAATAGTTGGAAGGGATATTGTGAGAAGATGAATAAAGAAACACCGCTCCCCGAGGTATGGTCCATGATAAACAGATTTAAGAGGAAACGAACCTTCCCAAAACCACTGCGCTGCTGGATCGATGACTTCGCCGATTCCATAGCCCCACCTACAACATCATTTGATGACCCGGAATTCCCACCTACAAGCTCTTCACAAATGCCACACCGTATTCTCCTGCAGCCTTTCACCTTTCGAGAACTTACAGCAGCCCTTAAAAATACATCCAATACTGCTCCAGGAATTGACCAAATCCAATACGCCATGATAGCCCACCTACCATTAAATGCTAAGATTATTCTATTGCAACTTTTTATGGAGTTCTGGTCGCAAAGTATTTTCCCTAATGACTGGACTACACAGATCATTGTACCGATCTTGAAACCAGAGAAGGATCCAGAGGAAGCTGCTTCCTATCGAGCGATAGCTTTGTCATCTTGCGTCTGTAAGACCTTTGAAAGGCTATTAAAATTTAGATTAGAGTGGTGGTTAGAACACAACAACATCTTATCTACCTCTCAATATGGATTTCGTAAATCAAGAAGCACACTAGATAATTTAAGTCTCCTCACAACAGATATCGAGATGACCTTTCTTAAACAAGGATTCCTTACAGCTTTATTCTTAGACATATCAGGAGCCTACGATAGCGTCATTATACCAATTCTTGTTCGCAAAATGGACAGACTGGGTCTGCCCGAAGTTTATCTTCGTGGGATTCATGCCTTATTTCAACGACGTATGATATATATCCGTCGACGTGACAACTCACTCTACGGACCACGAATAGTAACGAAAGGCTTACCACAAGGTGCCATCCTTAGTCCTTTACTATACGCTCTGTATACGGCCGACCTAGACACCATATTCCAATCAAACATTAAGATCCTCCAGTATGCAGACGATATCTGCCTCTACGCGTCCTCATCCTGCTTCTGGGTCACACGATTATGGCTTGACGATGCAGCAAAGGCTCTCTCCACATGGACATTTCAAAATGGATTCAGTCTCTCGGAAGCTAAATCTTCAGTGGTAATATTTACCAGGAAACAACAGTCAATTGCATCACCTTTCATTCGACTCGGTCCATATTCATTTCCTCTTCAGACAACAGCAAAATTATTGGGTCTGTATCTAGACAGGCGTCTGACTTGGAGTCGACATATCAACCACGTAACAACAAAATTCGGACGTGTGCTCAATGTTCTTCGAGCTGTTACTAGCACGTGGTGGGGAGCAGACCCGTCCACTATGTTAACACTCTATCGTGCCCTTCTTCGACCGGTCCTGGATTACGGAAGCATTTTCTTCGGCAACGCACCAAAATATGTTCTTCGCAAACTTGATGTCCTTCAGTATCGGGCGATCAGGCTCTGTTTAGGAGCTATGAACTCTTCACCCACGAACGCTCTCTTAGTCGAAGCCATCGAAATGCCACTTTCAATCAGACGACAGATGCTATCAGATATATTCTTCCTACGCCGAGCTACCCAGATCAACCATCCACTTTCTACTAAAGTACTTACCCTCAGTAGATTAATAAATTCATATCAGCACTTACGAAATTTTCGCACTCCACTGTTGGTGACGAGCTACCATGAATTACGGTATATTTCCCCCCTTGTACTCAAGGGCGCCTCAGTACCTGCCTTTTGCTACGACTATGAGCTCATATCCTCACCACCGAACACTTTCTCTATATCTGATACAGTGAGTGCAGGGACGAATATGAACACTTCAGTCAAGGTACTCTTACAAACAGCTTGGTCAGAGTTCACATGCATCTACACAGACGGCTCCAAAACTTCAGAAGGAGTAGGATATGCTTACTATTGCCCATTAACAGCAGTTACTGAACAACGGTCCCTACCAGAGCCAACTTCCATCTACACAGCGGAAATGCTAGCAATTCAAGCAGCTATAATTTATGGTACCTCACAACAATTCCAGAAAATTCTCATCCTAACAGACTGCTTCAGCGTATTACAACGTTTAAAACAACCTGACTGGACCACAAAGACTAATAAGTACATCCTTGACATTCTGCAATTAGTGAGAAATGCAGAACTCCGAGGAATAATAGTTCACTTTCTATGGATCAAGGGACATGCTGGTATCGAACACAATGAAACAGTAGACCTCCTCGCTAAACAAAGTACAACTGCAACCAACTTACGAGCCATCCAACTCCCTTATACAGACTTTCTCCCCATTATCCGTATGAAAGCTCAAAGAAAATGGTCAACGGAATGGAATACACAGGATCTGCACAAAGGACGATATTATGCCGCACTTCAAGCTAATATCCCTAACAAACCATGGTTCGATAGCATCAAACTGGCCAGACGTCACATCACATCCCTCATACGCATGCGACTCGGACACGGATGTTACGCCGACCATCTCTACCGTATAAAAGTGTTGGACTCTCCCACGTGTGAGTATGACCCTCCGTGTGTCGCAGATTTGAATCACGTTGTATTTGTTTGTTCAAAATACAGTACTGCACGATCAGTAATGCTCTCAAAATTGATTAAAATTGGAACTCCATTTCCTACCAGTGTGCCAGCTCTTCTTGCTTCTGCCAACCAGAGAGTATATGCGATTTTAGCCGAATTTCTCAAAAATAGTGATCTAAATATCTAATTAGTGTCCTTTTAATTTTATTTTTACCTCTCTTAATCAAAAATTTGTAATGGTTTTCGTCATGTTCAGAAAAAAAAAAAAAAAGTGCAAATCATGAATTGTGAGTGTCAGAATATCCAAGGCATATGTGTGTGAAGGAGACTGTCTCTAACCAGCGTGCCAGTTTTTCTTTCTCCTATCAAACAGAGAATGTAAGTGACTTCAGCACAATTTCTCAAATATAGCGTTTTAAATATATAATTTGTATCTTTTTGACCGCTCTTATTTTACCAGACATTTATATTGATTTTTGTCAGTTATAAAAAAAAAAAAAAAAAAAAAAGAAAGTAAATTTCAGAACATCCAGGAGTTTGTGAAGTGAAAGAGACTTTCAGGCGATTTTTCTGTCTGTCATTTATGTCATTTCATTCCTGTGTCTGTCATATGTATATATATTACTGTGTGACTTGTGAATTTGTAATGTTTTTGCTGGCTGTATGGTCGATGGACCAAAAGCCAAATAAATAAATAAAAAAAAAAAAAAAAAAAGAGACGATGCGCCCGACGTGTTCATGTCGCGGTAAGAAAATTCACCTTCATACACTATTGCTTGTTTATTTTGCACCCTTTTAGCACGACGAGGCAATATGACTTAGCGAATGGCCCGCAGCACGAAGGAACATTGAAATGCATCTCCTCCGCGATGTTGTAGTTTGCACAAACCTACTGTACTAACAGACGTAGTACAAGAAAAACGTGTACTACCAAAAGTAGGGCTACGGCTCACAACCATTACGGTTTTCATTTAAGAGAAAGCAGTTCCCAGTACATATGCTACAATTATTAATTAAAATCAGGAGTAGACTTAAATGAGGCATTATGTAGCCAGGGACAGCTAGATGTAGCATTGTCCCACGTGGCATACCTTTAAATCATGTTACCGGAAAGGAAATTAACTACTGAAAAGCATGGGTTACAAGGATATCGGTCTTGCTAAGATCCTAACGAGAATGTTGGAACTTTTCCCTACAGTTCTGTAGGCCTAACCTTAAACATCTTGAACATCCAGCTAGGAACATCCCGAACTGTTCATGGGAAGAGAAAGCCAACGAGTTGAACGGCGTCTTTCAGAATTAGCTTAACAGTGCTTGAAGCATATGGCATGCAATTTTCACGAAACTGGTCACCTAGTTGCATATATGCTCATTTTAGCGCGGGTAGGCCTACTTTCATAATATACCACCACCACCACCACCACCACCACCACCACCACCACGATATCGAACGTTTCTGGGAAAATAAACTACAAAAACGGTAACATGCAGTATACACCCCACTTAATAAATAATAAACTATTTATAGGTCTTATGGCGACGATTGGATAATGAGGCCTAGGAGTTGGAAGGAAGCGGCCGTGGCCTTAAGTACGGCCCCAGCATTTGCCTGGTGTGAAAATGAGAAACCACACGAAGCCATCTTCAGGGCTGCCGACAGTGGGATTCGAACCCAGTATCTCCCGGATGCAAGCTCACAGCCACGCTTCCCTGACCGCACGGCCAACTCGTCCAATAAACACGTACACGGTAGGCGAGTAGAGGCTGTGTGAACTCAGTCTATCTTATTCATTAAGTAGAAGTAATAGACATAAAAGTAGCTGGCAACTCGGAATGAGGACAGTGCAGCGCTTGCCCTGCGATACAAACTGTATGGTAGTGCGAATAATTTTTCTGATAATTTCTAAATAATGACGTTTATTGATTTTCACTCAGGTATACTCTTATTTTTCCTGGTGATTATGCGACCCTTGACAGTGGTATGCGGGAATAGTGACATATAAAGAGCCTTGAGACCACAAAGCCGTAAATCTGACCGGAGCCTGGTAAGGTCAAAACATCGGCAGTTGTCGCAAGAGAATATCTTTCATAAACCTGGTGCCAGGTGTCAGACCTATTGTATTGTCAGTTTCAACGCCTTGGGTGTAATACACCGTAGTGTATGCGGGTGCGGATATTATTTTTTATATCCGCGCTTGCTGTGCACCTCTCTTGAAACATTCACCTACACACTGTGAACACGGTTACTTTCATCATAGCCTACTTTCTCGTGTTTAACATGACGTTTAGCTACAGTAGCGATATACTATTCGGTATTATTCTGCTTCATAAATGTTCATAGGAGAGTTGAACATGTTAAGTCCCTGAAATATAAGTCTTATTTTGTAGTTCATTGCTTAGTATTTATTTTCCTCGTACACGGTGATTACAAAGCATGTGGTTCGGCACATTTTATACAAACGCCGAGCTGAAAACGTGTAATATGAAAGAATGTATGCATGTATTGAAGTGGCGTGCGGTGAACACATTCGTTACAGCAGCCCCCACTACACTCTGTAAAGTCAACATTACCATTTTATAGGCTGCATTTTTAGTGGAAAGTTCTACCTGAGAAGGGTCTTAAAGAATATTTTCAACCACACGCTCGCACATATTTCCAAATTGATATTCATGGCAGTGACTACACCATCATAACTATAGCAGATTTTAAACAATGTACTTACAGTTTCACCCGGTGACTTTTCGTGATAGTACAATCATGGTTTTTACAAAAATACACTGGGACTATTTGTTATTAACTTAAAAAGCCTAACCTAAACTGAATCAGCAAACTTTATTTTACCGTCGCCGAAGTTTTATAGTTTCATTCGCTTACTGAGTGCACGCAATTCAACGACAAACGAGGGAAAATATTCGTCACGACGTATAACACACGTTATGTTAATGATGAATGCAAAACCTTCACCTATAGCCTAATCCAACATATACCACCATCGCAGACAACCAAATACATAATTATTTTACTTCGTGCTTAACTCTGTGTTCATACTGGGCAACCCCTGTGGCTATAGGAAAACATTCTACCCGTGCCATCAATGAATTGCTCGAAAAAACTTGTTATACATTCCGAAATCCAAAAAAATAAAATATATATGTTTCTGTATTACAATCGATTTCATAATCTGGCTCTATTTTTATTAGCAACACGATGTGCAAGTGGTTATGCTGTTAAGATGTTGATATTTTTCTTGTAGCCTCTAGCGTGTAGCGCTGAACACTTCGAATGCCAAGTATTAAAACTAGCATGCCTTACCTAAGCTATACCGAGAGTCAATTCAAGACCTTAGCGGTCCCTTTGATGTTAGTCAGACTTCTGGTCGGTGAAAAGGCTTCCGCAGCGCCAAATAGTTTCCTAGGTTTGTTACTTGTTCCTGAAATCAGGAGCTTCTTTCAGTTTGGTTAGATATTCTGGTGAACTGTCTTGATGAATTAAAATTTTTGCCCTGTATAAATATGGAAAATATATCACAGGTTGTTATTCGGGTTCGTTACCAACTCTTATATTTCATACGTAGATGGCTATGAATAGTTAGTGTTCTCAGTGGTGTATGTAGCAAAATAATAATTATTTAATATGGTATTGAAATCTTATTGCACTGTGTACTTATTCGAGTTCATTCCACTGCTGATAAGTTCGCATAATATGTGCGACGTTGAAGATGGATCCAAGAAAACTGTTGGCAATACCGGCTGCAACAGCGTGTTGGTCGTGTTCAGTATTCATAATGGCTGCCAGCTGTGAGCAAGACGTGTGTGATGCTGTGACGCTCGAGTCCCCTGTAAAATACATTAAAGCTAACAAAAGTGAAGAAAAATTAAGTAGCAAATCTAAACCAAATTGTTTTAAACGTTTACAGTAGCCTACGAGGTTAGAATCCACTGTGGGCTGTGAAAGACGTGAAAAAGACCGCGAGCTGATCGGCGTTTCTGTGAACAGTGTTTACGCCGCTCGCTTGGAATTTAAACTCCACGGAAAATCCAAGTCTCCAGCGAAAGATCGATGTGTCAGCTCAGCACTCACCGTAGATAAAACAGGAAGGGCCCTAACACGGTATGGGAATAGGATCCTTGGCTTATTCGATGATAATAATAATAATAATAATAATAATAATAATAATAATAATAATAATAATGTGTACTTTATATTCGTAACCGCCCTCTACCTGCAGAAATGTTGTCATGAGAGGATCATGAGTTCGTTTTTACCTTCCGAATGACGAGACTACAATATTTATAACATTCCTGGAAGCATTGTATTTTGCAATCCCACTCACGGGTGGGTTTTTCAGAATTTTTAACTGTGAGAAACTGCCAATGACAGTCGTTGCACGAGAGCGGAATCGTATACTTATGTTGTAAGTCTCTCACACAAATTGCATTATGAAATAAAAATAAACCTTGCTTCTCTTGCCTCGGTATTCGTCAGTAATCTGTAGGTTTGTCATGGTCAATAAAGGTATAGTACGTAATCAAAGTACAGCTATGTGAAAGGAAGTGATTTCGTTTGATGCTTCACTATTTCAGAATGAAGTACTGTACTTGTCAGATGGACGCGCGGCGACGAGACGGGAGGACGTGCTCACATGCGGAAGGATACTTTTCCTAAGCTCTTGCCAGTCGCCGCAAATTGCTGTCAGGGTGCGCCCACAGCCCCGCCTCGCTCCCAGGACAAGGAAGCTTCTAGTGTTTGCGTCATCCAAGCGACTTATATTTCGCTGGGGGTAGCTCTCTTTCGCGCTGGCAAGGAAACCCAGCTCGCTGGAGAAGCTGAACTGCGATTGTCGAGACAGCTGTACTTGGCTTGGCTTAGATGTTCGCAGTTTTTTAAACATTATAAAAAGCGTTCTAAGGAATGATTAGAAAATGTTAATACAAAGTTATTTACTCCGGGGTACATGGGGTTCAGTGCATGCCACTGACGTATTGTACGAAGTACCGTAGCCCCTCAAGAAGTGGAGCAAATGCAAAGTGAACTGACGGGTTCTATGACACCACTTTCCATCCAGCGCTGGTACTGTTCTACAAGCTGCGTGCACAGGCATGCCGGTTTCTTGCAATGTGTGAAAGCAACTACAGTATTTTCAATAATGAACCTTAATGACACTAACGAAGATCATGCATGTCACATGCAGTTATAGATAATATAGTACACATCCCCTCAGCGCAAAACATGTATCCAAACATAATTAAACTGATAGCATCCAGGAAGTGCTAAGTATCTACTTTAAAGAGATGAAGAAAACTGCTAAATTCAAAAAGCCCCAAATTTTGTTTGGATTATGTGAAATAGAAAAACTAACTTGTGTTAAATTTTAAACATCGAAATTCTTTTGAATTTGTGAGATAAAATCATTCCCGTTTATATATTTCTTTAAATAATTTCTCCACTTTAAAATTTCAAAATTAGTTTTTAATGATTTTGTGAGATAAAAATAATTAACTTTTATATTTTAAAGTGCACAATTGTGTTAAATTCCAAAATATCGAAATTTTATTTTTGTGGCTTACAATTTAATTTACGTTTATAGTTTGATACTGTGAAATCTTTGTTTATAAATGTATTAGAAACTGAAATGTCCACACTTTAGAATAATCAATCACCCTTCTTCAAATGTTTAAAAAATATAATTTCCGTTAATTTTTAGAAGTTAATGAAGTTCACTTTATGCTTATCATAAGAATGTTCCCACGTTGCTCTATGGGGTGAACATGTCTCGCTCACGGCTTTGGTTGTGGGGCCAAGCGAGGCGAGGTTACCTAGAAGGTTAAAGAGAAGTAGTAGGAGACCGAGACTCAGTTTATTATGATATAATGATAAAAGGTCAAAGACCTAGTTGCAAACGGGACATAGTGGAGGCTTGCAGACTGAACGCTGAAAGGCACACTCCTTGCCCGCGAGAGGGCTGAAAGGGTAGTATTGGATACAAGCGGTTCCGTATGTATCAGAAGTTTGATTAGGGATGGCCGACAAAGAGCAAATGCGTTGGCGCACGAACGTATTCGACAATTTTCGAATTTATCACTTGTATTTGTATATCGTAAGAATCACACATTTGAATAGTTAAACTACATGAAGAATGATGTTGCAAAGTTAATTCAGCATCCCTGCAGTTTGTTTTCCTACCTAGGGATATTTTGACCAATTCAATGTTTAAGCCTTGACAACCTTCGCAATTGTGTTGTCAGCATAAACATCCCGACGTTTTCCTGGTTTCAATGTGGGGTTATTCGAATTTCCCGATTATTTCAATACTACAGTAAATGTAAGTGCACTTTTGAGCACAAATATTGATCGGCGGGAAAGGATTAAATCCACGAAATAGTAACAGTCTGGAAACATGGTCTATCCATTCTTCTTCTTTCTGGTCTTATTGGGATCCGTTATTGATGTGATTTTACCGAGTTTTACAGCCGGATGCCCTATTCACTACAGTGTGTTTCTATGGTGTGTGTGTTGAATACAAACACCTAAACCCCAAGGCAGAGGAATTAATGGTAGGAGATACTCGGAATAAGGAGATTTAGGCGAAGTTGGAAATAAAATCGCTGAAACTGCAGGCTATGCATAAACATGATGATGATGATGACTAGATGAGACGTAATGACAATTAAAATTCCAAAATTCATCCACTGACGAGAATTCAAAACATCATGAAAAATAAATGAATGTGTATGAATTTAAAATAATCAGCCGATCCAACTCATAATATTGCAAGTTAAAATAATTCCAAAATCCACTGACTAGAACAAAAAACAATCAGTGGACCTGACCCGTAACAAGCCTCTGATTCCAAAGCAAAATCCTAAATCGGTGATGCTTGTTGCGTGTTCCTCGCGTGATGCTACTAATCACAGGAATCTCATGGTTCAAAATCCATCATCTCTTGGTCGCCCCTTTTAGTCGTCTCTTACGACAGGCAGGGAATACGCAACAAGAAACGCGCTTCCAGAACTGCGGGTGTAGGTATAGGATGTGAAGGTTTGGTTTTCTTTGGTGGATGCACCATTTTCTGTGAAACGTGCTATACTTACACGCACAGTTCGGGAAGCGCGTTTCCTGTTGCGTAAACGAAGATTTTTCTCGAACATTCATTATCCCTGTATCAACAAGAAGGAAGACTTTTGATTGGAGAAAATAGAAGTAAATGCAATTGGTGAATGTGAAACTCGAAGGTGAATTCTGCATTCTGACTGGTTTTCCTTGGTGGATGCACAATTTCCGTTTTCTCGATCTTGCCCCGTTTGTTTGGTGGTGTGATCATCCGACCATCTTAGCAAGCTCGTTCTTCGGTCCCCGCGTCTCTTTATTTCCGGTTTTAACTTTATTCAAATGTGATAATTATCCTTTCTCTCTTACGCAGGAGTTTGCCCTCGAATTTCACGTTCATCGCTATTTTAGCTTCTCAGCTAAGATCATCTATACAATACCCTTTTCTTTACCATTGGGTTTGCTTCCCGGAATTTCTGTGTCTCCTTTCATACGCACGAAAAATCTTTCATATCAACTGAAGTGCTTTAGGTAGGGCCTAATAATAATTTTGCTCTACTCAGTCTACGTGATTAGAATTGAGGAGTTAACCGACGGTGAGATAGCGGCCCCGGCCTACAAAGCCAAGAATAATTGCTGAAAGGATTCGTCGTGCTGACCACACGACGCCTCGTAATCTGCAGGTATTCGGGCTTAGCAGCGGTCGCTTGCTAGGCCAAGGCCCTTCAAGGGCTGTAGTGCCATAGGGTTTGGTTTTTATGCGTTTGGTTTAATTTCTATATTTGTTTGCGTAGAATGGGACTAGCCCTTTATAATAGTCGACGTGTGTCTTTGGAATAGGGTTTCAATAAGTTTGAATAATTCCTCTTGGCGCAATGTGCATGTCCCAAGGTATGTCAAAAAACTTTTGTAACTACATGTCTAAAGGTCTTTCAAATTTGAGTTTCTGACTTCGTCTCTTTCAAAACAAGTGTAGTAATCCTTCTCATAGCATCCACATTCAATCAGTAGTTGCCCTGTTTGTTTAGATTGTGTGCTGCGATGCTTTTCTAAAGTTTTTTTAGGTTAAATTTTCCGTGCTTAATTATAATGTATTAACCTTTGTGAACGAATGTTACACTAATCACAGGTAACGCAGACCCATGGTGTTCCTTAAATAGCGGTACTAATCTCTTGCTTTTTGTCTACGTCCCCCCCCCCCCACACACACACACAGGGGGTTATTGGGGTCATGCAAACCGAATGGAGGAAGATAGGACTCGTGCACGGAAGACTGGAATCCACGACCCTCTAAACCGAAGGCAAGTACACCGACCATTCAGCCAAGGAACTGACAAGCATAGGCTATGCAATGAGCCCAATAAATTCTTGACGGTTACGACACTACGAAAATACCATGAATTCAATCGTAATCAAATGTTATTGATAAGAACACACACATCATGTTTAACCTTCAATTTTCATTTATTTTACAATTTGCTTTACATCGCACCGACACAGATAGGTCTTACGGCGACGATGGGGGAGGAAAGGCCTAGGAGTTGGAAGGAAGCGGCCGTGGCCTTAAGGTACAGCCCCAGTATTCGCCTGGTGTGAACATGGGAAACCACGGAAAACCATCTTCAGGGCTGCCGACAGTCGGATTCGAACCCACTATCTCTCGGATGCAAGGTCACAGACGCGCGCCCCTAACAGCACGGCCAACTCGCCCGGTCTTTACTAATGAGGGATCACATATTGAAGTACTCACTTATATGAGTTTACATTTCACAGACAACACGTAAGGTACACATGGGCCTGAGATTCACCCAGCCTACACCAATGAAATGAGTACCATGTTAATGCCTGGGGCCAAAGGCGGCCGGGCGTAGAGCAAACCACCCTACTCCACCATTTGCCGAGGTTACGGATTCCTTCCTCCACTCGAAGTACCTACCTTCATGGCCTGTGCTCAGCTTTAGACAACATTTAGAGAGTACACACATTTATAATAAGTATTCAATGGAGATGTGGCAGCGCTGCTCAAAGTACAATGATCTATTGCGTGTTGTTTATCGAAAGACATCGCACGCCATTCGTTGCCCTTTTTGAGGTTAGAAGATCGTCACTGTATTTGGTTATCAGAATGCCTAAAGGAAAATAATACAACCTGAACTGTAGGAAAGTAGATGTACCTTTTGATGCGGAATGTCTGATATGATCCGACAGGCGCTTGAACGAACAGTCTTGCCTCGCTCGCCAAGGTGTACACACGTACCTAGTTAGCGCTTGTGAGTCCAGTTCATTTCCGTAGTGACTTTTTTTCGTTTGTGCTACTAAATACTGTCGTTAATCAGTGCTGATTAATAGATTTAGTTTCGAACAATTAATGACCCGCCCTTGGGGCTGGCCATTTACTCTGCTCTTCATACCAGCCAAGATGTGCCGCAGTTGCTGGTAACATCAACTGCATTAACCAACCCTGTGGCCAACCACTCGCACCAACGACCATACACATAAAACATCTGACCCCATTGTGAACTCAAGACTTCACTTTACATCAGTGTCACACACCATCAGTCCGCGTCAATGGAGATCACAGGTTCCCCGTACAATGCAACAACTATTATCTGATCCGTCGAGATGACTGTGATATTGTTGGTAACATGATGATGGAATCTCGACACGACCAATAGTTCGGACTTGGCCACGAACAATTCTAACGTAGTAACCCGTAGATCCTTCGAGAACCTCAAAACAGCCACCCCCACGCAGTAATGATAAGCGATATAATAGATCAGACAATGGACCTTTTTATGTATATATAGAAGGAGTGGGCCGCACAATTGGTAATTTACACCCTATGACACTCGGAAAAATGATAATTAATGAGGCTATAGTACGCAAACCGGACATTGTAAATAGAAACTCTGTAGGGAAAAAGATTACGCATCGAAACAGTATCAGACGCAATAGCGAATCATTTAGTTGAGTATCTACTTCAAGCAAAATAATCTAGAAGCCTACATACCTTGCCATACCACTCATAAGCAAGGTCTCATAAAAAATGTTGACATCTCTCTCAACGACGAGGAACTCGTACGTGAGATTTTACAGTGAATTCCCGGTAACACGCGTAAAGCGATTAACAAAACAAACTCCATCTAAGGAAACTAGGCCAATTCCAGTCTGCCTAGTTACATTTCGTTCGCTGGTTTACATCCACGGAACGCGCTGTGCTGTTCTCCCGTATGTGCTACCTGTTGTCCAATGCCGCAGTGTTCAGCGCGTACTGCGTGTACGATGATGGCAATGAAAGCTGCTCTTACGGTGTATAATAAGCCGTATGCAACAATTGCTTCCACCCCTCCTTGCAACTGGCAAACTCGGGAGGATTTTCCTCCTCTCCCAACTGTAACCCCTCAAATACGAAATGAAAGGGCAGTTACCCCAAATCAGGAAAACAAATGTTTCAGATCTTAGAATCCCAGTTCAAGTACCGGTCAACGCTTTTAGCTTACAGGGACTGTTCAACATAAAGCCCATTAATATACCTCGAAATACTCTTCCTACTCCACCCTATCCTCCCAATCGTCCTATCAGTCATCCTACTGCAGTCGTTCGCCAACCGTACTATCCCTCTATTTCTGAACGTACTTATATCCCTCAACATTTACCTGTAACTCCCATACAATATAATCCGTACCCTCCGCAACTACATCGCATAAACCCACCCATAGAGCGATCATGTCAACAATTAATCGAACAAATCTTTAACATTATTATGGTCATCATCCAATTGCAGTTCCCAACGTTACAGGCTTTAAATCCGGATTCAATAGAGGCAAATGATTACCAGCATTTTTACGAACCCCTATGCACTGTAAGATATTGCAGTGAAATGCCCCATTCGTTAATGCGAAACGGGAATCTTTACAACACGAACTATACGCTCAAGAAATTCAAATCGCCGCCCTCACTGAAACTTGGTTCCGCCCCGGATCAAATGTGTATTTCAGGGGCTACAATACAATACATACCGAGCTCGATAGCTGCAGTCGCTTAAGTGCGGCCAGTATCCAGTAATCGGGAGATAGTGGGTTCGAGCCCCACTGTCGGCAGCCCTGAAGATGGTTTTCCGTGGTTTCCCATTTTCACACCAGGCAAATGCCGGGGCTGTACCTTAAGGCCACGGCCGCTTCCTCCCACTTCCTAGGCCTTTCCTATCCCATCGTCGCCATAAGACATATCTGCGTCGGTGCGACGTAAAAAAAAAAACCATTCCTATCGTGACGATGGGTATGCAGGAAAAATGCTTTGCTCATTAAGAATTCACTACCTCAAGCTAATATTAACATTGATCATTCTAATATAGACAGTTTTCAAGCAACCGCATGTCACGTCTTTCTTCAAAATTTACAGTTCACAGCAATATCCATCTACTGTCCTCCAAGAATGACGATTAGTAGAAATGAATGGAATTTACTTCAACAAGTGGAACCCCCTTACTTGTTCTGCGAAGATCATAATGCTCACCATACTTCGTGGGGTTGTCCTTTCAATGACGCTTGCGGAAACGCCATAAATGGACATTACTGAAGATGATAATTACTTCGGTTTTTTTTTTGCTAGTTGCTTTACGTCGCGCCGACACAGATAGGTCTTATGGCGACGATGGGACAGGAAGGGCTAGGAGTGGGAAGGAAGCGGCCGTGGCCTTAATTAAGGTACAGCCCCAGCATTTGCCTGGTGTGAAAATGGGAAACCACGGAAAACCGTTTTCAGGGCTGCCGACAGTGGGGTTCGAACCTATCTCCCGAATACTGGATACTGGCCGCACTTAAGCGACTGCAGCTATCAAGCTCGGTTTACTTCATTTTAAACGATACCTCGCCAACCTTAGTACCCACCCCAGAACATAGACCTTCCGCTGTAGACCTTACTTTTTGTTCAGCGTCCATCTCTACTGATTTTCAATGGAAAGTTCTACCATATACGTTGGGATCTAATCATTATGTAATAGAAATTACGATGATTAAAACAGATGCACCACTGACGTACTATCCCACTTCAAAATGGGTAATTAAAGAAGCTGAATGGGTAAAATACCGTAATTCCATCGAAGGACAACTTCATACTGTGACAATGCTTGGTGACCCACTACTTCAGTACGACGCATACAGCTGCAGCTTCAGTCATCCCGCACTCAAAGGGACCTCCAGCACCGTGGTGGACTCCGGAAGACGAGCACTCCATATCTATAAACAATCGTCAACCTGGGAACATTCATTATCTGACATATCGAAAAAATGGACGCCGAAGTGAAACGATTTCTTAAACGATAAAAACAGAATAGTTGGCGAGAATACTGTAAGAAAATAAATAACGATACTCCTTTGTCCAATGCCTGGTGCATGATTAACAAACTCAAAAGGAAAGCTACTCAAAACCTATTGAAATAATTTAAATTTTGTGTGTGTGCGTTCCATTTAGTGCTATTTGTATATTGGTGGTTAGTGCTTGTTGGTAGAAATTGGCAGTAGTGTTATTAATTTGAATTTTATAACAAGTAATTCATTTGATGTTTAGTAGATTACGTTTTCTAGGTTAAGTAGGCTAGCTAGGTGTACCTTGTTTCGAATTTAGGTTTAGGAAATACTTTAGGTAGTAATATTAACTTTTAAAACAATATTTTTAAATATCTGTAGGTTCGTTGGTATAATACTTACAAAGGCAGATTATCATAAGGTGTTGTAACTCATTGTAATTTCCGCCGCTACTTTTCCGATATTTCGTACAGATATCCGTTCAAACTATCACGAAGGTAATAATTTATTACATTAAATAATACGATAAGCCTGTAAACATCGATTTAAAGAGAATTCACGGTGGTTTCACTGGATAATTACGGTACTTAACAGTATTTTGGTTTGTTGACGATTGTTGCTACATGCACATGATAGTAGTGTAAATAAATACAAAGTCAGCCGATTCATTATTCAGATAATTTGTAGTCTTAGTTCCCTGCATACTTTGTACTTTCCACCTTCGTTTATTCATCGAGTAAAAGTTAATAATCAAATTCCTATATCCCAATAATATTGCACTTCAAACCCCCGGCGTGGCTTTGACAGAAATTATAGTAGACAACCTCCTATTCTCAGCATTTAAGGACACTTATTCTCCGTCCAGCGTAGTAGGGAAAATAATACTAATTCACCAGCGGTAAAAGTTCATATAACCACACTTCAACTGAAAATTGTAGTGTAGATACACTGTAGTATAGATACAGTACATTTAGATAGTGACGTATCTTGCCTGCTATATTCGTGTGTTATCTTACGTGTGTATCTATTGGAGCATAGTATTAATAATAATTTGTCTAAGCATTTAGCTTTGTTGGTAATCTTTGAGTACAGTAGTTCTTCCAAATTTCATTCTGTTTGTGCTTAGTAGCGACATAAGGTACCGGTATCGTAATTAGGATACGTCTGAAAGTAGTTTGAAAATTACTGTAGTGTACTGTACAGTAGTATACGAGTAATATCCTATTAGAATTTAGTGTGCTTATTTTATTATTGAAAAATATTTGTGTAGTACTGGTGTAGTAGAGGTATCCGTAGAAACTCTTACTAAAATTCTGTTGTTGTAATTAGGATAGGCTTAATTGCAGTTTGGAATTGTGTAGTTCTTGTGTATTACTTTCGATGTTCAGTAATTAACAGCGTTTTTTATCCTGTTAGGGGTTGTAGGATAAAAAAATAGTGTACGACTAAGTAGTATTGTAGTGTAGTCGTATATTAATGACCTTATTGTAGCGTGATCTTTGAGTACTATCCCAGACAATATATCCCTCCGTTCATTTATTTTTTGCAAATAAGTTATTTTATTTTTATTTTCATTTTTTCCGTAAAGAATGGCTAAGGAGCGCGAGTGTACGAACTGTGGGTGTGGCGAGGCATTGAGGCTGATTCTCCACGAGCAGGTAAAACGCCGCTGTTCGCCCGCTACAAACCCGCTTGCGGAACAGAACTATGGGGTATTTGTAGAGCTGTCTACACGGGCGGTGTGCACGCCGCGGGTGGACGCGTCCATGAGCGGGCAGGCGGGTCTAACGCCAGCAGAGGCGTCATTCCCGCTAGCGGTAGAACAGCGAATCATACTCCACGAGGCGGCAGTGAGCAGTTCGCCCGCCTCTGTCGCACGATAGGAACTGCTTGAATCGCCCGCCTCTGTCGCACGATAGGAACTGCTTGAAGGGTAGTATATTCTTTACTAGCTGATGTACCCGTGCTTCGCTACGGAATTCTACATTGTATACAGAATTCTAGGTTGGGTAGTGTACATGTGAGCAAGATTGGATTAAGTTCCATAGCTCCTAACGTTACCCTAGAAACGCGACGGGGAAGTCACCGAACGTCTTTTCTAATATGAAGACTGTATTAGGGAATATCCATTGTAACGATAGGCCCGCTTACCTACCGTCAGTCAAAATCAAGTTGGGGAGCATTATAATGGCAGACACTCAATCTCCACCTGCCTTTTTTACATCCTCAGAAAGACTGTATTAGTCATTTTCCCAACTGAAATGAACATAGATCATTACAATGTTGTCAGTAAGAATGACACAATTAAAAGCAATCTTTTAATATGAAATACTCGATCAAATAAAAAACCACGCATTTTCTCACTTTTAATGAACAGTACTACGCTTGCGATCTAACAATCTAAATTTTCATAGCTGGAGTGACCAAGCCGCAGACAATCGTGATCCGTGAACACTTCGTCTTTTTTTCGGGGGGGGGGGGGGGGAGTCGAATAGTGGAGAGTCCCAGGGCAAAAACTACTACTCTTGTTTCCTAGCAATACACAATAAATCGGAAAATCTCAATTCACTACACTGGCGGGGGAAGAAACTATCTGACTAGGAGGCAAATTCTTCCTCAAAGCCAGAGGAGAAAGCCCCTCTTCACGGCTAATTTGGAATAAAATGAATATAGATTTAATAAAAGTGTAGCGGAAGAAACTTTCCTTAAGAAACGGCTCTTTTTAGGGTTGAATTTTGATTTATTTAGTGAATTGTGGTGCTATAATTTGGAGTAGACCTAAATTATAATTCTAGACCAGGTCACACTACTACTACTACTACTACTAAGTGAGCCTCTGCCTTAAGTGTGCACACTGCTCATTCAAAACAGCGCGTCAGAGTAGGGATCGAATAGCTGGAATACTATGATGAACCAATGTGTTACGTACTACCAGTATCAGGAAATGTATGAACCAGAGGAATGGAATGCTAAAGATGAACGTTTTCTAACTCCCCAGCTATTTCCCGACAATATTCAGTCAGGCTGTTATACTCTGTACGCAGCAGTAATCGGAGTTAAGCGGCAGCATAAGAGACAAAGAACATCACAACAAACAATGGTCAATATGTTATTGTTGATGAATGTTATGCGCCTTCGATATAGTAGGCCTTCACATTTAGTTTTCTTCCGACTCTGAAATACCACTCTTATCATAGTCGGTGTGGTGAAAGTGAATAAAACATAAAGGTAAGGGTGTGTTCTGCTCGAAGGCAGGTCCGTACCTCCGCAGAGGTGTGCCTGAGCCGGAGTTTACGTGCGGTGGAGTGGCCAGTTCTTTTCCGCTCCTCCATTCCCTTACCCCCACCAACAGCGTGTGGCAACCCATCCCAACCTTGACCACGCCCAATGTTGCTTAACTTCGGAGATCTCACGGGATCCGGTGTGGCAACCCATCCCAATCTTGACCATGCCCAATGTTGCTTAACTTCGGAGATCTCACGGGATCCGGTGTTTCAACATGGCTATGGTCTTTGGCAATAAAACATAAATGATCGGAAATTGCATTATCTCTAACTTTTGTTATGCAGTACTTTTCGATAGGACCAATAACTTATTGTAGGTAGGCCTATTTAAAAATACATTTTTGGTGCCTTTTCCTAAACTGCAGTTTCATCCAGGGTGAATAAAATTGTTATAGCTTAGACTGTAGTTTCTTATTCCCCGACTCGATGTACCGATTTTCATCATATTCTGTTAACCCATTTTCTCCTGGTTCGGCGTTGATACGGACTTAAGCAACAAAAATATAAATTCATGAATGTCTCTGTTGTCATAACCGGTACGGTAAACATGTAAGAGACATAAATGATCGGAAATTTAATTCTATATAACTTGATTTATGTAATATTGATAAGACCACTAAAAATATAAATATTTGAGAATTAAATTTCAGGACTTCCCTTAAACTACCACTTCACTAGTTTAGTAATACGCAACTTAATAAGTTCAAAAAGCTCATCGAATGAAGCAATTGACATTCTATAATATTGGAAAAACAATTCCGGATAATTCCTGTGTTCGCACAACTTTAAATGAAATTGTCCAGTGGTGAGCCGATTCGATAACGCAGGGTGAGTCCACCAACGTCTTTTCTTACCAGGTTTACTTTTTAATATTGTTAATAACTGTAGTTTAACACCTCCTACAACACAACCTATTTGTACGACATCCATCATTACAGTAAGGCGGGTTTATCGCTGGTGGAGAATGGCTGCGCGTGTCGCCAGCGTTTTTGGCGCTGTTTACAGGCGTCAGTTCAACCGCTCTTGTAGAATAGGCAAATGCCGGGCTGAGTGGCTCAGACGGTTAAGGCGCTGGCCTTCTGGCCCCAACTTGGCAGGTTCGATCCTGGCTCAGTCCGGTGGTATTTGAAGGTGCTCAAATACGTCAGCCTCGTGTCGGTAGATTTACTGGCACGTAAAAGAACTCCTGCGGGACTAAATTCTGGCACCTCGGCGTCTCCGAAAACCGTAAAAGAGTAGTTAGTGGGACGTAGAACAAATAACATTATTATTATAGAATAGGCAAAAAGTTTGAGCGTTCAGGCGGGCGAACAGCGGCGTTTTACCTGCTCGTGGAGAATCAGCCCGAGGGGTATGAGGGAGGAGTTGGAGAGTTTGAGGGAGATAATTAGGATTCTCACACAAGACAGGAAGGAAGACAGGACTCCCTCAAACAATGTACAGGTTACAGTAGGTGTACAAGAGGGAGGGGAAGGAAAGGGGGGAGTTGTAGAAGACAGGTGGTCTAATGTACTAAGGGGAAGGAGATTGCACGCTAAGGGCTCTATTCAGGATCAGAATTCAGGACAGGTGTCTGTGCGAAATCGGTACGAGTCACTCCAGGTAGAACAACAGAGGGAAGATGAGGGACAGGGAACTGTTGCTGAGATGTGTGGAGGTAGGAGGAAGGGAAAAGGTAGGAAAGGGAAATGCAGAGTAGAGGATAGGAAAAGACAGGTGGAACAGGGTCATGGGAAGGAGAAAAGGGAGGAGGAAGTAGCTTCTGCAGCTATCAGGAAAGATAGGGCTGACCAGGAGGGGAGGGGATCAAATGAGGTGCGTAGGGTTGAGGCTCTGGTCATGGGGGATTCCATCGTTAGACACGTGGGGAAAGTGTGTGGAGGAAAGGCAACCAGGGTAGAATGTTATCCAGGAATTAGGTTGAGGCAGATGTTGAGGAAAGTAGAAGAGAGGGAGGAGGGGAAGGAGAAGGTGGTAGTGTTTCACGTTGGTACCAACAACGTAAGGCAAGCTGATATAAGTACCAACATAGTTGGAGGTGTTTGGGATCTGGTAAATGCAGCACGGGTGAAGTTTAAGAAACCGGAGATTGTTATTAGTGGAATACTGTGCAGGAGGGATACTGACTGGAGGGTGATTGGGGATTTAAATGAGACTATGGAGTGGGTATGTGGGAAACTGGGAGTGAAATTTCTAGATCCTAATGGGTGGGTAGGAGATAGGGATCTGCGCTCAGATGGGCTTCACTTAAACCGCAGTGGTACGTATAAGTTAGGAAATTTGTTTGGAAGGGTAATAGGGAGGTACATTCAGGGAAACGGGGTGGCCGAGGGAGCGGTGATAAGGGAACAGGGAACTGGAAATCAAGTAGGGATGACAAAATTGTTAGTGTTGAACTGTAGAAGTATTGTAAAGAAAGGAATAGAATTAAGTAATTTAATAGATATATATTTACCAGGTATTGTAATAGGAGTTGAATTATGGCTGAGAAATGATATAATGGATGCAGAAATGTTCTCACGGCACTGGAGTGTGTATCGTAGAGATAGGATAGGAATGGTGGGAGGGGGAGTATTCATTCTGGTGAAAGAAGAATTTGTAAGCTGCGAATAAGTTAAAGATGAGACACATGAAATTCTAGGTGTAAGGCTCATTTCTAAAGATAATAGGCAACTTGATATATTTGGAGTGTACAGACCGGGAAAGGGTAGCAATGAAGTAGATTTTGAATTATTTGATAGGATAGTCGGCTATGTGGGAAACGACATAGAAAGAAATGTGATTGTAGCAGGAGATCTGAATTTGCCAGATGTCAATTGGGAAGGAAATGCGAACGACATGAAGCATGACCAACATTTTTTTTCCTAGTTGCTTTACGTCGCACCGACACAGATAGGTCTCATGGCGACGATGGGTCAGGGAAGAGCTAGGAGTGGGAAGGAAGCGGCCGTGGCCTTAATTAAGGTACAGCCCCAGCATTTGCCTGGTGTGACAATGGGAAACCACGGAAAACCATTTTCAGGGCTGCCGACAGTGGGGTTCGAACCTACTATCTCCCGAATACCGGATGCTGGCGCATGACCAACAAATGACAAATAAGTTAATATGGGAAGGACAGCTGATTCAGAAAGTGATGGAACCAACCAGAGGGAAAAATATCCTGGATGTCGTGCTGATAAAACCAGATGAGCTCTATAGGGAAACTGAAGTAATAGATGGTATTAGTGATCATGAAGCTGATTTTGTCGTAGTTCAAAATAATTGTGATAGAGAGGAAGGTCCTAAAAGTAGGACTATTAGGCAGTACCATATGGCTGATAAAGCAGGCATGAGGCAGTTTCTAAAAAGTAACTATGGTCGGTGGAAAACGGTAAATAAAAATGTAAACAGATCCTGGGATGGGTTTAAAGAAATTGTTGAGGAATGCGAAAACAGGTTTGTACCTTTAAGGGTGGTAAGGCATGGTAAGGACCCACCTTATTATAATAGAGAAATAAGGAGACTAAGAAGGAGGTGCAGACTGGAAAGAAATAGAGTTAGAAATGGCTGTGGAAGTAAGGAGAAATTGAAGGAACTTACTAGAAAATTGAATCTGGCAAAGAAGGCAGCTAAGGATAACATGATGACAAGCATAACTGGCAGTCATACGAATTTTAGTGAAAAATGGAAGGGTATGTATAGGTATTTTAAGGCAGAAACAGGTTCTAAGGAGGACATTCCAGGAATAATTAATGAACAAGGAGAGCGTGTATGTGAGGATCTTCAAAAGGCAGAAGTATTCAGTCAGTAGTATGTAAAGATTGTTGGTTACAAAGATAATGTCCAGATAGAGGAGACTAAGGCCATAGAAGTATTAAATTTACATATGATAACTGACATTTACAATAAGATACATAAGTTGAAAACTATGAAAGCGGCTGGAATTGATAAGATTTTTGGGGATATAGTAAAGACAATGGGTTGGGATATAGTACCATATCTGAAGTACTTATTTGATTATTGTTTGGTCGGAGGAGCTATACCAGATGAAAGGAGAGTTGCTATAGTAGCCCCTGTGTATAAAGGAAAGGGTGATAGACATAAAGCTGAAAATTACAGGCCAGCAAGTCTGACATGCATTGTATGTAAGCGTTGGGAAGGCATTCTTTCTGATTATATTAGACATGTTTGTGAAATTAATAACTGGTTCGATAGAAGGCAGTTCGGTTTTAGGAAAGGTTATTCCACTGAAGCTCAACTTGTAGGATTCCAGCAAGATATAGCAGATATCTTGGATTCTGGAGGTCAAATGGACTGTATCGCGATTGACCTGTCTAAAGCATTTGATAGGGTGGATCATGGGAGACTACCGGCAAAAATGAGTGCAATTGGACTAGACAAAAGAGTGACTGGATGGATTGCTATATTTCTAGAAAATAGATCTCAGAAAATTAGAGTAGGTGAAACTTTATCTGACCCTGTAATAATTAAGAGGGGAATTCCTCCAGGCAGTATTATCGGACCTTTATGTTTTCTCCTATATATAAATGATATGAGTAAAGGTTGCCTTTGCTGGCAGGACCTAGCGTTTACAGTGCACTGTCTTCCGGTATGGGCTAGAGCAATTTTGTTACTTTCATTGATCTGTCTCTGTCTTATCCTTGGCTTTGACAATATGAAAGTGACTGAGGTATGAGTGATGCTAGAAATTCCATTCCTTGTGCAGCCAGTCCCTGCTATGAATGGTGTGAAAACGTTGCTCATAGGGTCGGTTGGTGCATGCATTTCAGTGGGCTTGGCAGACTGATATGTAATAACTTCTGGCTTGGTGAGGAAAGCAACGGGAAACTATCTCACTCCTCATTTCCCTAGTACGCCTCTTCAGTGATGCCTAGGCCATCTATGACAGCTGATGGCATAGCTGTTGAGGATCCAACCAGCCTTAGGGCTGAAGACTGAACATACATACATGAGTAAAGGAGTGGAATCGGAGGTACGGCTTTTTGCGGATGATGTTATTCTCTATAGAGTAATAAATAAGTTACAAGATTGTGAGCAACTGCAAAATGACCTCGAAAATGTTGTGAGATGGACAGCAGGCAATGGTATGTTGATAAACGGGGTTAAAAGTCAGGTTGTGAGTTTCACAAATAGGAAAAGTCCTCTCAGTTTTAATTACTGCATTGATGGGGTGAAAGTTCCTTTCGGGGATCATTGTTAGTATCTAGGTGTTAATATAAGGAAAGATCTTCATTGGGGTAATCACTTAAATGGGATTGTAAATAAAGGGTACAGATCTCTGCACATGGTTATGAGGGTGTTTAGGGGTTGTAGTAGGGATGTAAAGGAGAGGGCATACATGTCTCTGGTAAGACCCCAACTAGAGTATGGTTCCAGTGTATGGGACCCTCACCAGGATTACGTGATTCAAGAACGGGAAAAAATCCAAAGAAAAGCAGCTCGATTTGTTCTGGGTGATTTCAGACAAGAGTAGCGTTACAAAAATGTTGCAAAGTTTGGGTTGGGACGAATTGAGAGAAAGAAGAAGAGCTGCTCGCCTAAGTGGTATGTTCCGAGCTGTAAGCGGAGAGATGGCATGGAATGACATTAGTAGACGAATAAGTTTGAGTGGCGTTTATAAAAGTAGGAAAGATCACAATATGAAGATAAAGTTGGAATTCAAGAGATCAAATTGGGGCAAATATTAATTTATAGGAAGGGGAGTGAGGGATTGGAATAACTTACCAAGAGAGATGTTCCATAAATTTCCAATTTCTTTGAAATCATTTAGGAAAAGGCTAGGAAAACAACAGATAGGGAATCTGCCACCTGGGCGACTGCCCTAAATGCAGATCAGTATTGACTGATTGATTGGATTGAATTGGATTGATTGACTCTTCGGAACTGGACTGACGAATTTGCAGTCATTATCGCCCCTCCCAGCGCAATACCTGCAGAGCTCCTTTTATCTAATCCTGATTCTTCTACACACTCTCAGCGTATTCTGCTAGAACCTGTTACGCTTCAAGAATTCCTTACGGCAGTAAAGTCTTTATCAAATACTGCACTAGGTTATGGTCAGATACATTACCCCATGATCTCTAAATTACCACTTGAAGCCATGCAGATACTTCTACGGCCATTCTCGGATTTTTGGAGAAGAAGTGTATTTCCTAAGGACTGGCTCACACAGATAATATTTCCCATTCTCAAACCGGGTAACGACCCGAACGATACGTCGTCCTACCGTCCGATAACGTTATGGTCCTGTGTAGCGAAAACGTTCGAACGGCTTCTGAAACTTCGTACAGAATCGTGGGTGGAGCTCTTCAATACCTTGCCAACTTCTCAGTACGGTTTCCGGAAATCAAAGAGTACTGAGGACAACCTCAGCGTATTTGCAATGGATATAGAACGGACTTATTGCATCAATGCTCATCCTGTGGCTCTCTTTAGACATATTCGGAGCTTACGATGTCATTATACAGATCCTTATTAACAAACTTCGACTTCTAGGATTTCCTGAAATTTATCTTCGAGGGATTTACACCTTGTTACACTACCGCATCACTTGCACCCGACGAGAAGACAAGACACTATATGGACCACGAATTGTAACACGAGGCTTACCCCAAGGCGCCATTAAAAGTCCACTCCTGTACGCATTGTATGTTGCAGACCTGGACCACATCTTCACTCCAAATATTAAGATTCTGCAATACGCTGATGACGTTTGCATCTACTGTATTCTTCATCTCCCAGCTTTGCGATCGCACGTTTATGGATGGAGAATGCAGCAAGGACACTCCTCAACTGGACTTTACAGACCGTCCTAACACTTTCACCCAACAAATTCTCAAACATATGACCCGTACACCTTCCCTGTGTGTACATCAGTCATACCGCAGATTAACGTGGAATCGCCATGTTATATATATATATCAACTGAAGTTGATCACTCGCACCTGGTGGGGAGCCGATCCTACCACTCTACTATTACTCTATCACTAATACGTCCTGTCCTTGATTACGGCGATATGGTCTTCGGAAATGCACCAAAATATGTATTACGAAAACTCGATTTATTACAATATCGGGCCATCCGCATATGCCTCGGCACCATGAATTAATTCTACACCAACTAATGCTCTTTTGGTAGAAGCTACGGAAATGGGGACTTCCACATCGTCGACAAATACATTCAGACATATTCTCGCTGAGTGGAGCTTCCATTACAACTCACCCTCTTCCATCAGGAGCCCAGCAACTGGATAGGCTTCTTCGCACCAAACGGATTGCCTGAACACCGTATTCCTTTGCAAATTAGAAGCCATCGAGATCTTCAACATCTGTTTCCAAGTATACTGAAGACGAACTCTGTACCTGCCTTTGATCATGCATATGAATTACCCCTTTCTGCATTAAAAGTCTTCACTTTGCCGGACTTCATCATTTCAAGTCCTTCCATAAACAGTATGATACATGAATTCCTACGTCAAGTTTGGCCCGATTTCATTCAAATTTATACCGATGGATCCAATACATCTACGAGAACAGAATACGCCTATTTCTGTCCACTTACTTCAGCTACCGAACAAAGTTCTCTACCTGAACCAGCAACCATCAACACAGCAGAAATTATCGCCATACATTCAGCTGTACAGTATGGAATTAACGAGAAATTATCTAAAATCCTGATTATTTCCGATCCTCGTAACATTCTTCGGCGACTAGAACATCTACGGCGGTCTATAAAAACTCCCACGTAGTGTATATTTACGACATCCTACATATGGTAACATGTGCATCACGATACACTTCTTATGGATAAAAGGACACATACAATGAACGAGCCGATCATCTTGCAAAAATGAGTATTACTGAAGTAGTATAAGTAAGGGGATCGGCAGCCACCTCCCCCTCAGGCTCTCCGGAGAGGCTTCCACCTCATTGACTGCGCTGGCAAAGACTGCATGTTTAACCATACATCCGCTCTCTTGGAGGGGCTTAACCTAACTTTTTACGCGCAAGTCAGCAAGCCTAACCTCATGGAAGGGCCTAACCTTAGTTTTACAGCCGGATGCCCTCCCAGACGCCTTTTTTTTTTGCTAGGGGCTTTACGTCCCACCGACATAAATAGGTCTTATGGCGACGATGGGATAGGAAAGGCCTAGGAGTTGGAAGGCAGCGGCCGTGGCCTTAATTAAGGTACAGCCCCAGCATTTGCCTGGTGTGAAAATGGGAAACCACGGAAAACCATCTTCAGGGCTGCCGATAGTGGGATTCGAACCTACTATCTCCCGGATGCAAGCTCACAGCCGCGCGCCTCTACGCGCACGGCCAACTCGCCCGGTTCCAGACGCCTAAGAGAGTGGGTGTAACCTTACAGACGCTATCTTCGAGGAGCTTAACCTAACTTTTTACGTGTAAGACAGCAAGCCTAACCTCAGAATCGATATCTTGGAAGGGCGTAACCTCAGTTTTACGACCGGATGCCCTTCCCGACGCTATCTTGAGTAGTAGGACAATGGGTATCCTCGAGAAGTTATTTTGAGTAGTAGGGCAATGGAGATTAGCATACGAGAGCACGCCTAACCGCATGGAGGAGCCTAACCTCAGTTTTTCAGCTGGATTCCCTTCTCGACGCCAATTGCACAAGATGGCTGCTGCTCTTATGAGACGGCTTAAGGGCGCTTGCGCAAGATGGCGGCTGCTCTCATGAAGAAAGCTAGCTTAGAGGCTACTGCACAAGATGGTGGCTGCTGTTATGAAGATCCTTTTGCATGCATTGGAGGGCAATTTGAATTCCCACGTGCTTTTTGAAAGCGGTCATCTTTAAACAACAAAGCATCGTGCTGCCATCTTTACGGCACTAAACCTCATCCTTATGCACGCAATTTGAAAAATTCCACGTGGTTTTTGACAGCGGTCAGCGGCCATCTTTAACTACATGCACATGGCTTGCTACTACAGGACAAGCAAGCAAGCTACTACACACCACTAGCTAGGTGTCCTTCTCAACATACTATTATCTTAGTTTTTAAAACCAAGATGCTGTTTTCAACACTTTAAGACTTTGTTCACATACTTACAAGGCTGCTGTTGTGAACACTGTTTTAGAAAGCTAACTACTAACGTGATTATGGTTAAGAGTGCTAGGTTAACCCACGCATTTGTCGCCAAAGGCCGTTCAAGTTTGATGCTCAACCTAACTAGACACGATCCAGGGACTTTGGTGCTGAGAGCTGACGGGGAGATTGAATCTGATCTACTGCGGGGCTAAATTTAGGACGTACACAGAGCTTAGATCGGGTGCTAAAGTCAAGTTTTAACAGGAAAAGTGTGCAGATATGAAATAGCGAGTTCATTGTTGTTGTTGTTTTTCTAACCTAGCATGCTAAGACTGCACAGGCCAGTATTTGCTGACACAAGGAATACAAAGTTCATTGTTCGTACAAGTTTGCGACTTGGGTGCATACATGCGGGAACTTATCTTCATACTGAATACCTAATGTGGTGCTGGAATTTTAGCTCTTTACGTTCGATACCCCTGCAGGCCTAACGTTGCGCTGACCACGCATTAACCCCCCCAGGACTTGACATGGTACTAAGAAGATGGTGTAAGGCGTAAAGGGGTATCTGATAAGGAGGATGCATAGCTACGTTCCTCTTTTACATTCCGTCCTCTTTATTAATGCAAACATAATTCCAATCAATAAATCGCATGTCTTACAATACTCTTCCTAGTCCTAATGTGTAGCCGCTATACCCCCCAGGATTTGATGCCAGGCTAATCTTTTAAAAAACTTCTGCATGGAATAATATTTACCTGTAGCACAGTAAAAAATAATTTCCGCATAGCTGTACATATGTTCGTTGATACAAGTAGAAATTAAATTCAGGTAAGAGGAGTGGTGGTTCTCAACATGATACATAAAAAATAATCTGGTACCAGAATTTAGCCCTGCAGGAGTTCGCGTATGATCTGATAAACATCCCGAACCAGGCTAGGAATTACAAAATCTTGAATAAAGACGTGTTTATTACTTAAGTTGTTAGAGAGCAAAAAGGTTAATGTGTGTTAGGCTCGCAAATTATGCTGAGAAGCAGACAGGAAGTTTCACGTTTCAGATGCAGGTGTTTGTACATGCTACTGTCCGGCCGGAAATAGGAAAGAAAATATGCGCACGTTTGTACTTTGGACTGCTATTTAAAGTGGGGGTTATTAACAGCGTGTGTTATTACTCATAGGAACGGCAGCGACACCCTAATCGATCGTTATCTGCAAGAGTGCTTCTACTTTGTTAGGTATGCAAAATTAATCTCTCTGTTTGTTTCTTCTAACTTTAAACTTACGATAATAACTGTCTTCTGTAGGTTAAAAGTTGGTTTATTTCTGAACTTTGTCTTCGTTACTCTTACATTTAATCATTATTAGTAATCCTGTAACTTCAAACCCGCGACAATGTCTGACCTCTATAGGTTAAAATTTGGTTTCTTCTGAACATCCCAACTATACGTAACGATTTACTCTTTTGTCTAATCTCTATTGATAAATGGTTGTTTTCTTTCATAAAGTAGCATGCGAATAGTTAATTTAATGTATTTGTTTTTCGCAGAGATTTAACAAGCTGCAGCAGTTAACGGAAGTACTTCTATCAGCATCTACTATGTTTAAGTGTGATCTGTGCATTAAGGGCTTTGCAAGGCGTGACGCTCTTGTCAGACATAAAGATGCTAAACACAGTAACACTATGTTCCCTTGTGGGCAGTGTGAGGCTACGTTTACAAGACGGGATAACCTTGCACATCATATTAAAACAAAACACCCTAGCATAACATCTGCTTTATGTGAAGTTTGTGGAGAATATTTTGCTAATGCAGAGCAGTACCAAGCTCACTTAGAAGTACATCAGGTATCTACTTGCGACTATATTCCGCAGGCTACGCAAAGAAAGCGTGTAAATACTGATGTAGATGTAGAAAGCTGTAACTTAGTAAGAAAATACCTAGGAAAAATGAAGCGAGAAAAGAACTTCAAACTACACACTGCGAACACTAACACTAATGTACCATCTTCACATTTTCAGGGTCACTTAAGAAGTAATGCACATAAAAACAATACTCGTAGAAGTGCCAGTGATACAAACACCGAATAAATTAATACTGCATTTCGAAGCAGGATTTTCAGTTGCAGAATTCGTACTAGTCAGAAGTTTCAAAGCACTGAAAACATTTTAAATTGCGTTAAACCGGATGTGCAACAGCTTCTTAACAAAACTTTGTCTGATCACAATTTATTTAAAGTTAATTTCGAACTTCTTGCGTTGTATATTAAGAGCACAGATGAAAGTGATAATTGATATTAAATCATTTAATAGCAAGAATTTTGTAGTGAGTAAGTCAACTAATATCTAGAAGCTTCTTCTTCTTATGTCTACATTATCTATAATATATCTATAATATAACACATTTGTCTAACTCTTCCTCCCCCTTATCTAGCTATTACCAACTCGTCTCTTAATACCAATATCTACAAATCTCTTCTTATTGTCACTACATTATCTGTAACAACACATTCGACTACATCTTATTCACCCCCATCAAGCTATTACCTATTCGTCTCTTAATACAATCTTCTACCAATATCTACAATTTTCTTCTTATGATACATTCTTATACCAGTATATACAGATCTCTTCTTATTATAGTCACCTTATATATAAACTAATACTTTCATCTAAATCTTACTTCCCATTTCTCTGAAACACCATTCTACCTGTTATTGCCTTAATTTCTTTAAAAATCTAGCTCTAACAGCATTTAAATATTTAGATATATTTGTTCCTCTTTCTCACTCTTTGCACAGCCATGATGTCATCTTATAACACTTTTCTACTTTTTCTATCTTTTTCTTATTCAACACTTTCTTTTTAATCTCCTCTAACGCACTACAATGGTTAAATATATGCAGGTCCGACCATCCCTCCCCACATAAAATACATCTATCCTTATTTTCTCGACCTACCAATCCCCTGTTTTTCGGAACTCCAATTACTCACCAGTATAAACCTCTTTTACCCCTTCTGCCCTCAAATTCGGTTCTCGTATTTGTTGTTTCCACCAATTTGTTTAATACTGATAGCGAGTCACTTTCCCTACATTCCATTATTAAACTCTGCCGTTCTTTACCTGCTACTCTCCCTTTTACCCTTTTCCATACCCATTCTTTCCTCTCCTCCCATCCCGTACACCCTAGATCCCCTAACCGTAAATTTTGTAATTTATTTTTACACTTATTCACCCTTATTCACTTATTTGTTTTCCATACTTTTCTGGAACCTATACACCTCTTGTATTAAATCCCCTCCCTTCCCTTCTTCCAATCTCATCCAATACTTCATCACCCTCTTAGCTATTGTAATTTCTATCGATTCTTTTCATACTAATTTAGCCCCACCATTTGCAGTACAGTCTGGAACACCCATCATAATCTTACTAAATTTCGCCACCTCTTGATTTAGTTCCTTCCTACCCTCCTCCAATCCCCAAACTTCTACCCCATATAACATCTTTCCTTTTACCAGTGATTGGAACACCATTCTCTGGATTTTATACTTTATATCCGGGAATTTATTTTCTAATACCCCCACTGCTGCAAGTGCTCCCCTCCCCTTAAATCTGGCCCTTCTGCCCTGACCCTTCCATGATCCGTTACTACTAATTATTACACATAAATACTCAATTTTTTCCCTGGTCTGATTTATTCCTGCTCTACCATCCAAAATTTATTTTCCTTCCTGGCTTTCCTTTTCCTACATTCCATTATCTGCGTCTTCCGTACATTTACTCTAAGAGCCCATCTTCTAGTATATTCCACAACCTCTTCTAACGCTCTGCTGTTAGTGCCAAGATCAATAGATCATCTGCAAATAGCAGGCCCGGTATCTCCCGCTTCCCTATCCAAGGACATTGCCATCTCTCTCCTCCATATCTAATATATTATTTATAAACAGTAAAAATAATATCGGTGACAGCTTACAACCATGTCTCACACCCCTCTTCGACTCAATACACTTACTCAACCCACCCCCGTGTAATTTAATCATCACCAGTACTTTCTCATATATTCCTTCTATTGCCATCCTCATTTTCTTCGATAACACAATATCCCTTAATCTAGTAAATAGCGCCTCCCGATTCACTGTATCAAAGGCTTTCTCTACATCAATTGCTGCTACATATAATCTCATCCCTGCTATCTTCACATACTTCGTAATTAAAGTATCCAAAATCCACACATTATCCGCCGTCTTTCTCTCTTTCCCGAACCCACTTTGATACTCTGATATCGTTCCATACTGCTCTGCCCAATTTTTAATCCTATTGGCTAGAATTCCTGTATAGGCCCTACACCTTCGACAACGAGTCAAGGAGTGTTATTCCTCTATCACTCCGACTCCCTTTATACTTACAGATTGGACATAATACCCCTTTTCTCCACTCACTAGGAAATTTCGCCGTTTTCCAGATCCTGTTAAAAAATTTAACCATCACCTTCAACATCGGTTAATTTGCCCCACTTCCTTCCATACCCTGTTTGTAATACCGTTCGCCCCACCTGCTGCATTTGTTCTTGCTTTACTTAACACCCTAATTACTTCCTGTCTTGTTATCTCCTCATCTAGTATCTGTACTCCTGCTTCTACTTCTCTTACAATATAAGTCCTGCCCATTTCCCCATGCCAGTCTCCCCTCCCACCCAAAAGACCTCTAAAATATCCTACCCACTCATTTTCCCCTATATTTATTCCCTTCCGCGTTGGCCTCGTTCTTTTTATCTTATTTATCGCTTCCCAAATCCTCTCAAATCTTTTCTTCTTTCAATGTCCGTTTATTCTTTCAGCTTCTGCCTCTTTCCAGCATTTCTTTTTCTCGTTCAGTAACTTCTTGTAATCTCTTCTTAATTCGCAATATTCCTCCCAATTTTCTTGTTTCCTTTCCTTCTTAAACTCCGCTAGAGCTGTCATTACAACCTGTCGTTTCTTCTTACAGTCTTTATCAAACCACCCCATGACTCTGTTTTTGTCTCTCCCTTCTCTTATCTTCACTTTATTTCCCACCTTCCATACTGGTACTTCTATTGATTTTAGAACTTTATCCATATCATCTCCTTCCAGCGCCCTTTCAATTTCTACCCTTATAATATCTCCACTCTCTTTTAACTCTAATCTCAATTTCTCATTCGTAGATTCATTCCAGATATACTTCCATCCCTCCTTATACCTCACCCTTTTTCCTACCCGTCTCTTCACTTCACCATCGTCACCTCTTACTTTTATCTTAATGAGCATGTGTTCTGTTGTCCCACATTCTGCCACCTCAAAGCTTATTATTTTACTTAACGCTGTTTCCGTGGTTACTCCTATATCAACTACACTCCCTCCATTCGATGCGATGTATTCAATTCCCCTTACTGTCTCCCCTCATCCATCCGTTTAAAATATATAATTTTTCTATAGCACAAAGCTCTAACAACCTTACTCCATAACTACTTATACCTTTGTCTTTACTCCTTCTACCATACCCTCTCACTTCATTATCCGCCCTCCCATAATCTGGTACCCCTATTACTCACTCTTGCATTCCAATCCCCCATTAAAATCATTCCATCTTCCACATACAGCCCTTTAATTTTGTTTATTTCTTCAATCCGTTCTTCAAAAAAATGTATTCGCATAAACTGAATCCTTAGGATGATTATATAATAGAGCCAGACAAACTGCCTCCTTCGCGTCACTTCCCATTTTAATTCTAAACCACTCCAACCCCTCTACCTCATTCTGTATCCGTTGACTACTCTATACCCGTCCCATTCAATTTCTACCCCTTTCCCTTACCAAGTCTCCAGTAGGGCAATTATCTCAAACTCCTTTACTAATTTCTCAATTTCTTTGTTCCCTAGCTTCGCCATCAACCCCTCAATATTCCACAACCCTATCGTCATACCTAGTTATTTATTCCCTCCCCCTCTCTGCTTCTGTGCTTCTCCACTTCCACCCCTACTCCTTGTCACTCTTCTTTGCAAGTCTTCTCCATCTCTCTACTCTTCCTTTTCTTCCTTCTCCTCCTCCTTCCCTTTCTCCGTACCTATGCCTTTTTTCCTTCCCCATAAATCTTTCAAACTTAAATGACATTTCCTTATTTAGCACCTGCCTCCTCTTCATTTTACTTTCTGTGTTCCTTTTACTCGGTGAGGATGAATCATTACCCTGTTCCCTATTACCTTCATTCACCCCTTTCACTTCACTCAGCACCACTCGTGACATATTACTTGCTTCATCCACCTCTGCGTTGTGCTGGCTCTTCAAGGTCTATGCATTCCCGACCACCTGGTTGCTGACACTGCTGTTCAGCAGTTTTCTACTTCCTGCACCTGGTATGCTTTGGACTTCGCTCACTTCCGTAATATCACTCTCTTCTACATCACTGCCACTTCTCCTTGTGTCCTTCGTCGCTTCTCCCTCTGCCGTCAAGGTCTCCTTCTGCTGCTGTTGATGATGTTCTTCATCAAGTTTCTTTAGCCGGCCCACCGCCCATATAGCTGTCAATCTACCGTCTCCAACCACCAATTGCTGCCCTCTAATATATGCTTTAAGGCCTTGTTTTTTTTGCCTCCCTTAAATGACTGTTTAGGATTCTGTTCTCCTCGATGGCTTCCCTGCTCATCTCCCTTCTTATCCACACTTTCTCTCCTTTTAAATTGCTCGAATTTCTTATCACAATGTCCGCCATCAATGTAGGTAATAATTTCACTCTGATGGGCCTCCTTCCGTTGATTTTCTCCCCACGGTGCACATCGTCTATATCAACTTCACTAAAGTTGATCTTCATCCTATTCTGAACCACTTCCACCACTTTATACTCTAGTTACACTTTAGTCTCTTTTCCCTCTTCTTGCACCATATATGAAAATATTCTTCCTCACACTTTCTTGCTCACCCCTCTCTACTAGTCTCTTCGTTTCTCTCAGGTCACGCTCCAAACGTCTTACCTTCTGCCTCAACAGATCCAGCTCATCTTTATTACACCCCTCCTCTTCTAATATCTTCCTCACATCTTCCTTAATACTCAACTTTAGGTCCTTAAACTCCTTAGATAACTCTCGAAACATTTCTCTTATTTGCTCCGTCTAACATGCCTCTCTTACCATCTCTCTTACCGCTTCGAACTTTTCCCATACAATGGAACCGACTGGACCTGGACCAGGATTAACTTCCACTCCTCCTATTATCAACAGCACCGCCAACACCACCGCTACCAGTAGAGTAGCCACTATTCCCTTTTTTCACCCTTCAGCTTCACTCTTCTCTCCTTTCGACTTCCTTTTTCACTCTTCAGCTTCACTCTTCTCTCCTTTCGACTTCCTTTTTCACCCTCCAGCTTCACTCTTCTCTCCTTTCCACTTCCCATTTCACAGTTCCAGCTACCAATCGTGTTGCCCATTGCTCCGCGCTCCACTCAGCACATGTGACTCAAAGACGACTGCGGGAGTATCTCTTGCTACGTAAAACTTCTTGTCTGCTTCTTAGCATATGTACAGCTATGTGGAAATTATTTGTTTACTGTGCTACAGGTATTATTATTCGTTACAGAAGTTTTAAAATAATAGCCTAACATCAAATCCTAGGAATATAGCGGCTACAGGACTAGGAAGAGTAGATTTATTGATGGGAATTATATGATGTTTGCATTAATAACGAAGAGGGAATCTAAAAAAGGAACGTAGCTATACCTCTTCCTTACCAGATACCCCTTTATGCCTTACACCATCTGCCTAGTACCATGTCAAGTCCTAGGAGGTTAATCCGTGGTCAGCGCAACGTTAGTCCTGCAGGAGTATTGAAAGTAAAGTGTAGGTAGACCACACGCGAAAATTCCAGCACCACATTAGGTATTCAGTATGAAGATAAGTTCCCGCTTGTATGCACCCAAGTCGCAAACTTGTACGAACAATGAACTTTGTATTCCTTGTGTCAGCAAATACTGGCCTGTGCAGTCTTAGCATGCTAGGTAAACTCGCTATCTGCACACTTTTCCTGTTACAACTTGACTTTAGCACCCGATCTAAGCTCTGTGTACGTCGTAAATTTAGCCCCGCAGTAGATCAGATTCAATCTCCCCGTCAGCTCTCAGCACCAAAGTCCCTGGATCGTGTCTAGTTAGGTTGAGCATCAAACTTGAACGGCCTTTGGCGACAAATGCGTGGGTTAACCTAGCACTCTTAACCATAATCACGTTAGTAGTTAGCTTTCTAAAACAGTGTTCACAACAGCAGCCTTGTAAGTATGTGAACAAAGTCTTAAAGTGTTGAAAACAGCATCTTGGTTTTAAAAACTAAGATAATAGTATGTTGAGAAGGACACCTAGCTAGTGGTGTGTAGTAGCTTGCTTGCTTGTCCTGTAGTAGCAAGCCATGTGCATGTAGTTAAAGATGGCCGCTGACCGCTGTCAAAAACCACGTGGAATTTTTCAAATTGCGTGCATAAGGATGAGGTTTAGTGCCGTAAAGATGGCAGCACGATGCTTTGTTGTTTAAAGATGACCGCTGTCAAAAAGCAAGTGGAAATTCAAATTGCCCTCCACTGCATGCATAAGGATCTTCATAACAGCAGCCACCATCTTGACCAGTAGCCTCTAAGCTAGCTTTCTTCATAAGAGCAGCAGCCACCTTGCGCAAGCGCCCTTAAGCCGTCTCATAAAAGCAGAAGCCATCTTGTGCAATTGGCGTCGAGAAGGGAATCCAACTGAAAAACTGAGGTTAGGCTCCTCCATGCGGTTAGGTGTGCTCTCTTATGCTAATCTCAATTGCCCTACTACTCAAAATAACGTCTCGAGAATACCCATTGCCCTACTACTTAAGACAGCGTCGGCAAGGGCATCCGGCCATAAAACTGAGGTTAGGCCCTTCCAAGAGGTTAGGCTTGCTGTCTTACGCGTAAAAAGTTAAGTTAAGCCTCTCGATGTTAGCGGATGTAAGATTAAACATGCAGTCTTAGCCAGCGCAGTCAATGAGGCGGAAGCCTCTCCCGAGAGCCTGAGGGGGAGGTAGATGCCGAACCCCTGACTTATACTACTTACTGAAGGTCTGTTTAATGGAATCCAGATTCCCTATACGGAGTTCTTTCCATCATTACGTCAACGACCTGTCGTAAAGTGGTCGGCCGAATGGACAGATTCACAGGCTCAAAGAGGACGACATTATGCAATCATCCAACCAGAAGTTCCCACAAGACCCTGGTTTCAATATTTGCGTCTTCAGAGGCGCCACCTTACGTCCATCATCCGCATACGTTTGGGACACTGCTGTTACCCCAGCCATTTACATAGAGTCCGTGTGTTGAACTCTCCCATGTGCGATTGTGATCCGTCGTGTGTTGCAGATCTGAACCACATAATATAGGCTTGTAAGACCATCAAGTTGCTCAAAACCGCGTATATAAATGACTCCACGGACTTCGAATCACCCTCCCTACCAGTGTTATGGTGCTATTATCCCCTTTTAAACGTGAAGTGTATTTAGTTCTCGTTCAGTATCTTCGTGAAACAAATTTGACGATATGAACGTTTCTCGGAGCATCAGAAAGTGTTGAATGTATCTTTAATACGTTTCTAAGTGTTTTCTGTTTCAGTCGTGACTGTTTTATTTGTTTCTCATATGCTTCTCTTCTGTTCCCCATTCATTGTCTTATTCATGTATATGTGTATGGCGGCTGCATGGTCGCAAGAACGAAAGCCAAGAATTAAAAAAACTGAACCAACTGACAAAAAACTGTAACGTTATTTTTAAGGTCATTCTTCAGATAAGTCATCATTCTATAGGTCTACAGTCTTGGTAGCTTATGAAGCTAACAGGTTTCCAATTAATTAAGCATACATACATTATCAATATAGACTGTTATGCCTTTCAGCGTTCAGTCTGCAAGCCTCTGTAAATTTACTAAACGTCGCCACAATCCTCGATTTTCAACTAGTGTTGTGGCCTCATTTAGTTCTATACTCTTATCCTTAAATCGTTAGCAACCGAGTCTAACCATCGTCGTCTTGGTCTACCTCTATTTCTCTTACCCTCCATAGCAGTCCATTATTCTCCTAGGTAACCTATCCTCCTCCATTCGCCTCACATGACCCCACCACCGAAGCCGGTTTATGCGTACAGCTTCATCCATCGAGTTCATTCCTAAATAAGCCTTTATATCATTACGAGCACCCTCCTGCCATTGTTCCCACCTGTTTGTACCAGCAATCATTCTCTCTACTTTCATGTCTGTTACTTCTAACTTATGAATAAGATATCCTGAGTCCACCCAGCTTTCGCTCCCGTAAAGCAAAGTTGGTCTGAAAACAGACCGAAGTAACGATAGTTTCGTCTGGGAGCTGACTTCCTTCTTACAGAATACTGTTGATCGCAACTGTGAGCTCACTGCATTATCTTTACGACATCTTGATTCAATCTCACTTACTATATTACCATCCTGGGAGAATACACAACCTAAATACTTGAAATTATCGACCTGTTCTAGCTTTGTATCACCAATCTGTCATTCAATTCTGTTGAATTCCTTACCAACTGACATCAATTTAGTCTTCGAGAGGCTAATATCCATACCATACTCATTGCACCTATTTTCAAGTTCCAAGATATTACACTGCAGGCTTTCGGCACAATCTGCCATTAAGACCAAGTCGTCAGCATAGGCCAGATTGCTTATTACATTTCCACCTAACTGAATCCCTCCCTGCCACTTTATACCTTTCAGCAGATGATCCATGTAAACTACGAACAGCAAAGGTGAAAGATGTAAGTACCCTGAACCAAGAACTCATTCTACCATCAATTCGCACTGAAGCCCAATTGTCAACATAAATACCTTTGATTGATTTTAATAATCTACCTTTAATTCCATAGTCCCCCAGTATAAGGAACATCTTCTCCCTCGGTACCCTGTCGTATGCTTTCTCTAGATCTACGAAACATGAACACAACTGCCTATTCCTCTCGTAGCATTTTTCATTTACCTGGCGCATACTGAAAATCTGATCCTGACAGCCTCTCTGTGGTCTGAAACCACACTGGGTTTCATCCAACTCCCTCTCAACGACTGATCGTACCCTCCATTCCAAGATGCCAGTGAATACTTTGCCTGGTATACTAATCAATGAGATACCTCGATAGTTGTTGCAATCCTTCCTATTCCCTTGCTTATAGATAGGTGCAATTACTGCTTTTGTCCAATCTGAAGGTACCTTACCAACAATCCATGCTAATTTTACTACTCTATGAAGCCATTTCATCCCTGCCTTCCCACTATACTTCACCATTTCAGGTCTAATTTCGTCTATTCCTGCTGCCTTATGACAATGGAGTTTATTGACCATCCTTTCCACTTCCTCTAGCATAATTTCACCAACATCATTTTCCTCCTCCTCATGAGCTTGGCTGTTTGCAACACCACAAGGATGATTTCCTTTTACATTGAGAAGATGTTCAAAATATTCCCTCCACCCCTCCAGTGATTCCCTGGGATCTATTATGTGTTCACCTGAATTACTCAAAACACTGTTCATTTCCTTTTTCCCCTCCCTTCCTAAGATTCTTTATTACTGTCCAGAAAGGTTTCCCTGCTGCTTGACCTAGCCTTTCCAGGTTGTTACCAAAATCTTCCCACGCCTTCCTTTCGGATTCAACAACCATTTGTTTCGCTCTGTTTCTTTCATCTACGTACAAAGCCCTGTCTGCCTCGGTCCTTGTTTCGAGCCATTTCTGATAAACCTTTTTACGTTTACAAGCTGCTCTCACTTCATCATTCCACCAAGATGTTCGCCTTTTCCCATCCTTACACACAGTTGTTCCTAGGCATTCCCTTGCTGTTTCTACTATAGCATCCCTGTATGCCACCCATTCACTTTTTATATCCTGAACCTGCTTACTGTCTACTGTTCGAAACTTTTCACTAATCATATCCATGTATTTCTGTCTAACTTCCTCGTCCTGGAGATTTTCTACCCTTATTCGTTTGCAGACATATTTCACTTCCTCTATCCTAGGCCTAGAGATACTTAGTTCACTACAGATCAGATAGTGGTCTATATCATCGAAAAATCCGCGGAAAACTCGTACATTCCTAACAGATTTCCTGAATTCGAAGTCTGTTAAGATATAGTCTATTATGGATCTGGTACCCCTAGCCTCCCATGTGTAGCGGTGAATAGCCTTATGCTTGAAGAATGTATTCGTAACAGCTAAACCCATACTAGCACAGAAGTCCAGCAAACGCTTCCCATTCCCATTAGCTTCCATATCTTCCCCACATTTACCAATCACCCTTTCGTATCCTTCAGTTCTATTCCCAACTCTCGCATTGAAATCGCCCATTAGAACTATTCTATCCTTGCTGTTGACCCTGACCACGATGTCACTCAATGCTTCATAAAACTTGTCCACTTCATCCTCATCTGCACCCTCACATTGGTGAATACACGGACACAATTCTAGTCCTAATTCCTGCAACTGACAAGTCTACCCACATCATTCGCTCAGTTACGTGCCTAACAGAAACTATGTTGCGTGCAATGGTATTCCTGATAAAGAGCCTTACCCCAGACTCTGCCCTTCCCTTTCTAACACCCGTTAAGTACACTTTATAATCTATCTCTTCCTCGTTATCTCCCCTTACCCGAATATCACTTACTCCTTGCACATCCAAATGCATCCTCTTTGCTGACTCAGCCAGTTCTACTTTCTTTCTTCCATAAGCCCCATTAATATTGATAGCTCCCCATCGAATTCCATTTCGTTCGCCAAGTTGTTTCCAAGGAGTCCCTCGCCTGTCAAATGGGAGTGGGACTCCGATACTCCCATAGGTCCGAGGCTTGCTTAAAGTGTTCTGAGCTCGGTAAATTCATGAAGCAGGATGCTACCCTACTTGCACATAGTCCAAGTGAGGATCTCTCCTCTAACGGGTTATGGACCACCGGTGAATTGTATAGTCCTAGCCGCCTGAGCACAAGGAGGGCCACGACTCAGAATATGTCCGAGATGCCCACTCCCATTCCATAGCAACTGGTATCCCGACTCTCAGGACCACTCAGCCGTTGCCCATGGTTCACGAACTAGGACGTGACTACAGTAATCCACAAACATGAACCATTTAATTAAGCAAATAATAATAATAGTAATAAAAATAATAATAATAATAATAATAATAATAATAATAATAATAATAATAATAATAATAAATTTATCATACTGACCTGAAATGAAGAGATGATATAAAATCTGAAAGCAATTAATATTTTGATTAATGGTGCTCTACAGGGTATGTTCACTGTTTTAACCGAGAGAACAAGATTACTAAACCAAAACCTCCTTTTAAATTGTTGGTCACGTTCCATGTCCGGACAACGTGTCCACTTAAAGGAATGAGTGGGACACTTGTGTATGAACTCAGTCTTGGATCAATGGCCTTTTTTGAGAGGGCTCCGGGGAATCGAATCCCGAACAGCTATGTCTGCTGTTTGTGTACGTGTATCAGGGCTCGAATACAACACAAAACACTAACAACCATACAAACAGCAAGCGGAGGAGGATTGAACCCGACCAGCAGTTATTTTTATATAATATCTGCAATAATGTAACTGGAACTTAAGAAGCAAAATTCGAGGAATTCCTGGAACTCTATGCACTTTGCAAGGACCCAAGGAATAATTCATCACTTTTAGAAAAGAGTAGAAATAGAGGTTTGATCGGAGGGACGTCCTTTAAAGTATTTAGAAATGGATTCTATTTACATAAATATGAGCTACTGTGAAAAAGGGTACGTGTTACTGCTCCCTCAGACTTACAAGCATAATATGAATTAAACTGTTTATACTTTTCCGAAGAGCTGGAGACATCTTTATAGGGCCGAGTAATACGCTGACTCTTAATGATGATTACGTTAAACAAATTGATTGTATTAAATACGGTATTTAGGTGTTTTTATAACCTCCACACTAGACTGGGACCATCATTTGCAATTTATTAAGAGTAAAATAGTACCGACTATAGGTGTACTGAACTGACTACGTGCTTCTAACTTAAAGTGTGTTTACTATGCCATCTACAATACACTAATGTGTGGACTTGCTGTTCAAATAGAAGAACTTCAACTTCTTCAAAATAAAGAAATCCGAGCCCTTTATAGTTTTCCATTCTTAATGTCCAGACAAATAATATTCTTCAGGTTAGGTTATCAATTGCATACTCTTGGTAACGCTTGCTTTCAAAACTACACATAGTTTGGCTGGAAGAAAAATAAAACTCAAATTCATCAGTAATTCTACTATTCATGATCATGCTGGAAACGTATATGTCCCTAGAATGAATACAGTGAAGGGCCATTCCAGACTCGATGAAAGCTTATCGGAATTTCAATAAATTCAAAAGAAATATTAAGAAACATTTATAAACAACATTTAATGTTCTTGGATTCAGTCTGTTTAAATGAGCTTATTATCATGTTTCATTTCGAGCTACATGGTTCTTTTAACAACAATTGCATCCTTGAAAAATGTTGTATTTTAGATTTAAATGATTATAAATTTGTATCACCTTTGTATTATAAATAGTTCAATTACTCTTTATTATTGTAACTGTGCCAGCTCTTTAAAATACTGTCCCAATATGAGCATTAGTTCATGCGGGCGAGATGGCCGTGAGGTTAGGGGCGCGCAGCTGTAAGCTTGCATCCGAAAGATAGTGGGTTCGAACCCCACTGTCGGCAGCCTTGAAGATGGTTTACCGCGGTTTCCCATTTTCACACCAGGCAAATGCTGGGACTGTACCTTAATTAAGGCCACGGCCGCTTCCTTCCCATTCCTAGGCTTTTCCTATCCCATCGTCGCCGTAAGACCTATCTGTGTCGGTGCGACGTAAAGCAATATACCCCATGGCGCAACAAGGCCTACCAAGCGACCGCTGTTTAGTCCGAAGGCCTGCACATTACGACGTGTCGTGTGGTCAGCACGACGAATCCCCTCGGCCGTTATTAGATTTCTAGACCGGGGCCGCTATCTCACCACCAGATAGCTCCTCAATATTGTAACAACGGAGGTTGAGTAGATCTCGTACCAACCCTCAGATCCAGGAAAAGAATCCCTGACTTGGGCGGGAATCGAACTCGCTGCTGCCGGGTAAGAGGCAGGCATGCTAACCCTACACATAAAAGATTGAAATAATCAAGTCCAGCAGACACACGCCGTAGATAACAATGTCACAGAAATGTCAACACAAAAGCCGAAGAAAATCATAATTACAAAAGCAGTGAACGGTTCGGAGGTCGCCGGGTTCGACTGCCGGCTGACTGGAGGCGTGGGATTGCTCGACAAGCCACTCTATTCTCTAGAATTTTTCTGAATTTGTTAGCACTTCAGTTTATTTTGTTTTGTCATATATGTGTAGAAGGATGACAGACATGCGGCACATGTTATCAGTTGTAGATACCCCGACTTCCTCTTTTGTCACATCATCGTTCACGTCTCGTTGAGTCTGGCAAAGGGAATGACGCTCTGTTATGTTCAAAGATGAGAGCAGGATCTGCCTGCATACAAGTGCAAGTGGTGGCCATTTACGTGTGTGGCGTCGACCTGGTGAGCGTCGTCTTCCAGAGTATTCGCCCTGACTGCCGCTACTCTACCTGTCTGATCCAGCCTACAATGCTTGGAACACTACGCCTATATTGCGTACTGGTTTGCTCTGCTTCTAGGTTGAATCGTGAATAAAGTGGCATACAAGGGGACGGAGTTTTAGATTCTATTCCCGTAAAACACATCCCTCCACATGGGAGCTGGTAGTAGGAAGGACCAGGCCCCGAGTTCGCACCCGCGACCCCTCCAGGTGTGGGAAAAAGCGTCAATGATGGTGACGATGAATAAGAAAAAGAAAAGAAAACATAGGTTGTTTTTATATCGGTATGTAGTAGGCTTTCAGGATAATGGGGAATTTCATGCTACTGAGAACTTCAGCTCAGGGTAAGAGGAAGGGCTGAACACAAAGAGAACATTATTACGGAATAGCGAAACGACTGGTGGTTGGCAGCATTTAGCTGCGTCACTGGGAGTCTACTAGTCCTTGGCTAAATGGTCAGGGTTCAGAGGACCCAGGTTCGATTCCTGACCGGTTAATTGATCTGGCCCGAGGACTGGGACAACACGCCACACAAACAACCACCATAGTTAATAGTAAAAGAGGGCCAAATCCATAGCAGTGCCGACCCTATTAAACCCGGCCAGGAAGTTGAGTTGTACACGCGAGCACAGAAATGGTGTCCCGGTATAAACAAAGCATGGTATACCCCCACCTCCACGCATTGCTGCTGGTAGACAGCCCGCTACAAAACTGTTGTGACTGAAATGGGCACAGTGGTGGATGCACAGCAGTACCTCACACTGTGCCGTCAGCACTACCCGTTCACTCCCTCCCCTCTTTTTCGGTACTGGAATGGGACAGTGTTGATTGTTTACGTCGGGACACCATTTCTGTGCTTGCATGTACATAGGTATCGCAGAACCACGCCCCATATTACCAAGCTATGTGATCAAACAAATAATACGAAAAAGTAGAAAGAGAGAGGGAGCGACATAAATCTTATCATCCTATTAGCAATAAGACTGTCTCAGTTGTTCATCAAACGGCTGTGTGAGATTTTTTGGAAACATTTCCCTTTTCATTACGTGAAATAACCAACTAGGCCGTAGTATCTCTCACCGCGATGTCCTCTAAGGATGGACAATTAGGTACGCGTTACCCTTAGCTCGTCAAACTAATTTTACAGAAATGTACCGGGAACGCAGTCCCGTCCAGTTAACGTGGGTTCGATACCCGACTAAGCCACAAAAACAACAAATACAATTATTCAAATGCTTAATGCCACAGATGAGAATCACGTTGTAAAATACTATTTGCGGATATACTTCAGTACAACATTTCATTACTGTGTTATTTCCACAGAAATTTACCAAATTGATATAATCGTGTGGATATTTCGAGTACTCAAACACTGGTCCCTATGCGAGTGAATGACGTTGGCAGAAACAATGGGACCGCACGTAACGAACACAATGGCGGGAGAAGATCTCAGGCTCCTGACAGTAATCTCTTTGTTTCCCACTAAACCTTCAAGTGTGAGACACATAACGCCACGCTGAGCAAGTACCTTGCATACATAAGCGTAATCATGAAGTGAAAGAAAGAAATTACATTTATTAAACGTCTGCTGGTAAACTAATAACTATCACTTCTCTAGGTAATTCCATCTCACCCAAACCTAATAAACGAGGTACGTTAAAAGCAGCACCAATTTAATACAACATGCATAATCCAATGTAGAATGAATCAGAAAGTAGAGTCTTATGCTCCGCCAGCCTAGAAGCTGTGATCAGATAAAAGACAGGCAATGCGGCTATGTGAGCCACAAACATCACGTCATGTCAAGACCAGCAGAAGAAAAACATTATACTTATTTCTCAAAACATATTGTATCGTTGCATTTTTTATGATTGTGTATTTTGTAGCTATATTATATTTTGTAGGATATTTACTTCTACAGTGTGCATTTTCTGTAGTATTTGGCATTTGCTAACTCGTTTATAGATATTACGTCCAGGTGTACGTTGACTGGATGGTTTAGATGCCTGCTATTGTCATAGCGATGGTGTATTTGTATGCCCTGCTTTCATCATTTTCCTTATGTAAACTCATGTTCATAAAAACAGAACACCTTGAAAGACTAGAGATAGGAAGTTCATATTCACAGGACATGTTCTACAGAAACGATTAGCATTTCAGTCACCTAGGTTCAGCATGTGTCCTGTTGCCTAGTAGGCACTGATAACTTTTTCCATGCGTGATGGCATCGGCGCGTATAAGGCGCGGATGGCGTCCTGGGGTATAGCCATCCATGCTGCGTTCACCTGGTTCCACAGTTCATCTTTGGTGATTAGCACTGGGTCACAGCGCCACACTCGTAATTTCATTATATCCCACACATTTTCGACTGGCGACAAGTCCGGTGATCGGGAGGGCCAGGGCAACAGTTTGACATCCTATGACAACAAGAAGGCACGTGTTCATGAAGCAACATGTGGTCGCGCATTGTCCTGCTGAAATATGGCGTCTGGGGTGTCGTGCAGAAAGGGTATGGCTACGGGTCACAGAATGTCGTTCACGTAGGTCAAACTGGTCACAATACCCTGAACACGCACCAACTGTGATTTGTGGTTGTACCCAATAGCACCCCGCACCATTAAGACCTTGAGTTGTCGCTGTATGTCCTGTTCGAATGCAGTCAATGAGAAGCCGCTCCCCCTGTCTGAGGCGAACCAAAATGCGGCCATCATTTTCAAACAAACAGAACGTGGATTCGTCCGAAAACACTATTTGCTGCCATTCCTGTCCCCAGAGACGTTGTTCCATACACCATTGCAGTCTAGCATGTTTATGCACATTAGTCAAAGATGGCAGAGAAGTGGACGACGCGCCGGTAACTCAGACCGTAATAAACGCCCATGAACTGCCACTCCTGATAGTGTACGATGTGTTACACTGTTCCACCGTTGTGCCAGAGCTGAGGAGGACTCAGACCAGTCCTGCAATGCCATTCGGATGACGTGTCGATCTTCTCGGGGGTGGTCTGGGCGGTGCGACCAGACCCATCTCGTCGTGTTCTACGGCCTTCTGTGAATCATTCTGTATACACCCGTTGCACTGCCGACACACTTCGTCCCACACAAGCAGCAATTTCACGGATGGATGCATCAGGTTCTCTCGTGTCAATAATGCACCCTCTTTCAAACTCACTCATTTGACGGTACGGTTCTCGCATACGTCTGTTCATATACTGATCCATTATCTTCGGTTTATAGCGACAACGACAGCCGCAGGCACACTACCTGTCGGTGCTGGTGCGCCGAGATATCGAGGTGGACAATGAATGTGAGGGCCGACATGGTTCAAATGCTAATTATTTATTCAGAACATCCTAATGCACATGTCCTGTGAATATGAATTTCCTATCTCTAGTCTTCCAAGGTGTTGTGGTTTTTAAGAAGATGAGGGTATTTACATTTTTAATCAACCTGAATACCCTTTTTATAAGTGAATTTCGATAATGGATTGAATGTTTACATGCGTATATTTATTGCTATTTTGTACATAATTGTAAAGTACGTGTTCATAGTTTGGCTAATAACCTTTCTGAAGAACCACCATCGCACGCTGTACAAAATATTATCACTCAGATAGCAGTGCAAAAAGCGAAGTAATATTAGTGAAATACTCCAGAAAATTGTCAGATTAATGATAACACCGCTACTCCAATTCCGAACATGGATTAGTACAACCGCGAGCTGACTGAACAAAAATCAAACTAATAAAAGAATTTGACAACGTTGTTAATGACTCTGTCTACCTCACATTCTTCCCGGGCCAACACACTCCGCCCAGAAATATTATGAACTGAGAATAAACGGTCAACTTACCTGCTCAGCGTTCATATAGGACCTCTTGGAGCCCTGAAAGATAAACGAAAATGGGCAGAGAGAAGAGCAAGAAGTACGTTCATGCATGAGTTAACTCAATTTTACTATTACGATCAGCGTCGGAAAGCCATACGCAACGTGTTTACAAATGAATAACCAATTTGCACGCTGAAAGAAGTACTGCACACGTACTTTTAAGGCATATTTTCTACGCTGAACAACCGGAAAAAAACCCAGAGTACCGTCAAAAGGGCACCGAGAGTGAACCCGGTCATCTCTAAAGTAGGCATTGTTCAGGCGAGTGGTCCGGGCTATTGAAAACAGCAATCATCGCCACTACAGTAGGGGCAGTACCATCGACGTTCAAGAAAGCCCGTACAATTGTAGTTCATAAAGGTGGGGATGTAAATTATCCCAGAAACTGGCGTCTAATTCCTGTATGCTCAATTATTGGACGAGTTATCGAGCAAGTTCTGGAACTACGTTGTGTTGTGTTTCCTGATGAAGGGTTTCACCCGCTGCCTACATAAGCGCCTCGATTTTTGAAGTCATTTTACAGCAAGCTAGGCAAGAAAAAATTATGCATGCGTTATACTTCTGGACATTCGAAAAGCTTTTCATAACGTCGGACATGTTGAAATGCCCGAAAAGCTGGCGAGGTTGCTAATAACCCTACAAAACGGTAATGTAACACAGACCCGAAAACAGGGAACAAAACCGATCACAATAATCGTAGTGTGCTCTACGGCTTCCCTTTGTCTCCGGCATTATTTAACATCGTTACCTGGGGCCGATGACCTTCGATGTTAGGCCCCTGAAAACAACAAGCATCATCATCAACATCGTTACCAATCATATTGTGGAAGAACTATCTGGAGTTTCTTTAGCAAGGAATTAAGGTTCTCCACTTGCAGACGAACGACCTAGCCTCACTATGAAGTATTTCGTGGATGATACGGTAATATTTGAAAAAAAACCACCAAATCTGCCGCTGAACTAGCCAGGGTCGTCATAGGAAGATTTAAAGAAATCAGTCTTGACATCAACGCTTCAAAATTAGCTTGTTTTTTTATCAAGAAAGGTCAACTGACGAAGGAGAATATCACCATCAATTAAATTACAGTGCAATGGAACTGGATCCACAAGTTGTACTTGATACGACGAGAAACAAGATTGGCGCCCTTGTTAGCTAAACACTTGTTGCAATCCGATGAGAAATTTTCTATTTTAAATAGTTAATATCACCTACTCTTATTTACCCACTCCATGTTACTCCCCAAACAAGATGCCTCAAACTTTTCTGATAGACGTAGTTAAAATATCAAAGAGTGGAACCAAAATATTACAACTACCACATCATATGGCTTATACCGAAAGGAAGTATAAAGGCCTTTGTTTCTTTTGAACTACTTGGGAAGCCAAACTGGAGCGTATTATCATTTGTAATACGTGAACGCGTGCAGCAAATAAGGCTACATAAATACAACTAGGAACTTGGAGCAATAAAGCCTGACTATGCAATATCTGAGTACAGATACGAATGATAAAATTATGTCCAAAAGCAGCCATCTTCGCAATGTAAGCAATGTCCGCACAGAGGAAAGGAAGACATGCCACGCCGTTCGCTCCATGCCGGGAAGGTTCCAGGAGAGTATTGCCACGACATATGTTTGCGAACTCGCCGAGGTTTCTGGCCTGGCTACCGATGGGAGTAATGGACTTTCAACCAGCTAGCAAGCAAGGACTGATCTTAGATCGAGTAGCACATTTACCAGCCAGTCTTAAACCAATATAAAAGCAAATATCACCTAGTTAGACAACAACTCCCCCCATGGACTCGTGATCGGAGCTCGAGGCACAATACCTAAATGTCTCGTAAAACGATGGGACTATCTTGGTCTCATACGAGGTTCAAGGTCAGAAAGCTGTTGGTTCAACAAGTAATAACGCCTCTGTTTAACTACAGTGACGTCATGTTGGACAGACCGACGCCCTCTCTAATAGACTTCAGAAAGCTCAGAGTGCTTGCGCCTGCTTTATAATGAACATTCCAAAATTTCAACATATAATTCCTGCATCCCATTAACCTAAACCAGCGTTGTAGCTATCATTCGTTGTATCTACTCCATAGGCAGACACATTCATTCCAGTTGCTCTCAACCGTTCATAACATCCCGACCACCCTCTTGTTGTCAGTACAATTCGAACAATGACCTTAGGGACACCCTATCTGGAGCGGTATTGAAAAAGAAATGTTGCCAGCGGTACTTGGACGGAAAATACATGCAATCCGTTTTCCTGTTTTGTTATTTCATGCCGCATGTCACTAAGTTTTCTAAATTGATGCATTAGGACAAATTTCTTTATTCTAGGTTATTTTATATACGTTTCTTTTTTCTTCCCTTTAATGGGACTATAACTTTGTGTAAAATTTAGTATGAGAGAGAGTGTGTGTGTGTGTGTGTGTGTGTGTGTGTGTGTGTGTGTGTAATAAGTCATGTGCATTATGCGTTAAACTGCATGTACATTCCATGACAGGGTTTGGCAGAACGACAGGCTTTAGAAGTCTTTTCCGGTTTCACTAAGAGATGGCGCCAGTGAACAGTACGCAGCGTACGTCAGTTTGTTCGTCTGACATTAACAAGTTGAGTCCGCCAAACACTGTGTGGTATCGTTAAGTGACCATGTCGACGTTCGTGCCTGAAAACGAACATTTGCGGCACGCGTTGCTTTTCTTATTCAATCAAACGAAAAAAGGCTGTGAAAAGTGATCCTTTGCTGGTAGAAACATACAGACATGGACAAAAGTATTCATACCCCCAACCATCCAATACAAAATGCTTTATTGTTGGACCAGTACGGAGTACAGGTCATAATTACAAACCCAAACGTATACCTTGTACAGCAGTGGTCATTACAAAGGATAAAATGAACTGGAAGTAAATAACAGTACGTAACAAAGCAACAAATGCGTACTCCATGCCACTATAGTCTGGACACAAGTATTCATACCTTACGTGTAAAAATGAGTTTTGAACGAGTAAACAGAAACCTGTGCTGTTCCGTGGCATTAGTTGTGTAACAGATGCAGACAGAGACGGACTGATCAGCTGGTCATAGACTGTACTAGTCCAATGGCGAGGAAAACTAGGGAAACGTCTGTTGAAGTGAGACGACTTATTCTACGCCCTCACCACCAAGGAAAATCGTATTCCGAGATCGGAAACATCATTGGAAGAAGTGAACAAACTGTGCAAGGCATCATACAAAGGTTAAAAGGATAGGATGTTCTTATAAGCAAGAAAAGAAGTGGTCATCCGAAGAAACTGACCGCACGAGAATAAAGGTTCATAGTAGCCACAATTGAAAAACAACCACACACTACATCTTCGGCATTAGCATCGCAGCTGGCAGAATATTTCCATCATGCAGTGTCACAGAAAACAGTAAGGAGGGCCCTTCATTGTGCTGGGTATCGATCTAGGGTCTCAAGAAAGAAACCGCACATAATGAAAGTGAATCGACGGAAGAGACTACAGTTTGCAAAATAATATTGGTCGACAGTGATATTTACAGATGAGAGTAAATTTAATATTTTCCGAAGTGATGGACGCATTTTAGTGTGGAGACGCCGTAACACAGAGCTCGATGACCACTGTGAAGCACGGCGGGGGTGGGGTTATGGTGTGGGGCTCAATGGCCGCTTCACATGTCGGAGAGTTGGTATTTATCGAGGGGACTATGGACAGATTTCAATATTTGAACATCCTGAAATAAAACGTTCGCAAAATCGCCGAAAAGCTTGGGATTGCTAATGAGTTATTTCCAACACGACAATGACGCCAAACATACGGCGGTAATTGTTCGTTTGTGGGTACTCTACAACACGCCGCACATATTCAAAACACCTCCCCAATAGCCGGATACCAACCCCATCGAACATCTATTGAGTGAATTGGAGTCCAGACTAAGAAAACACCACATAACAAGTAAAGCACACTTGAAACAGTTACTACAACAAGAATGGGGAGAACATTTCATCTTAACTTACACGGAAACTGGTGTTCTCAATGCCCAGCAGATTAAAAGAAATAATATACAGGAAAGGCAAACAAACGCGCTACTGATCGAGTAGGTAATATCTGTTTCTTCATTGAGTTGTGAACTCTTCTGGGATACGGTATGAATACGTATGTCCAGAGAAGTGTCCTGGAGTACGAATTTGTTGTTTTGTTATGTACTGTTATTTACTTCCAGTTTATTTTGTGCTTTTTAATGTACGTTGCTGTAAAACGTATACGTTTGGGTTTGTAATTTTGACCTGTACTCCGTATTAGTCCAGCAATAACACATATTGTTTTGGATGGGTTGGGGTATGAATACTTTTGTCCATTTCTGTATGGTAAACACGCTTCATCGATTAGAACTAGTGACACATGGTTTTGACAATTTAAACGTGGTGAATTCAATGTAAGACAGTGCGGGCTCCGGTAGACCTCAAAAGTGCGGGCGAAACTGTTAATGGACAACGCTATCGCCAACAAATGATGGATTTAAAATATGCATTGATCGAAAGACGACCGCAATGGGCCAGAAGACATGGCAGGGTGATTGCACCCTCTCACACAGCAAAACCAGTGAAAGACACCTTGAAATCGATCAGATGGGACATCCTTCAGCACCCGCCAAACTGCCCCGACCTGGCGCCATCTATCACCCCTTCGTACTGTACCAGTAAAAGAGCCCGACTTTAAGATTTTAATTTTAACGTAAGCATGAAATAGTTCTCAGGGAGAAACTGGATGAACACTAGCTAGGGCTTGGTACAGGAGGCAGGGTCCTATCTACAAGAAAAATTTTAATCAGATTGAATAAGAGTTTATTCATGAAATGCATATCAAATTTCACATCATTGTAGATAGGGGTTGTCTTCAACATCGTCCTTTTAATGGTCCGGGTCTCCAGCTCACCGGGCCGAACAGGCCGGAACGCGTTCCGAAAGATGCCAAATACTCCGTTAAGATGAGGCCGGAACACCCAGGTTGGTCGTGTATGAGTAAGTCTCGAACTTCCGATGTTCTGGATGATCTCCGATGGTCTCTGACGATGTTGCAGGTAATCACTCATCACCTAAGTCCAATGTGGCTGATAGACTCAATGTCCACAAAGACTTCGAAAATTTGTTCTATGTCACTCGCAGAATTTACAAGTCAAAGTTCATAAAGACCTTGAATAATTGGTTTCTCACCACTGGCGAAATTACAAGTCACTGCCCATAAAGACTTAAAAGAATTCGTTCCTAAACACTCGCGAAAATGACAAGTCCATGTTCAGAAAGACTTTGAATAATTTTGGAGTTCATCACTGGCGAAAATTACAAGTCAATGTCTGTTTTCTAAATTTATTCAAAGTCTTTCTGAACATGGACTTGTAATATCTGTGAGTGTTAAGGAACAAATTATTCTAAGACTTTACAGACAGTGACTTGTAACTTTCGCTAGTGATGAACTCTAAAATCATTCAAAGTATTTATGGACATTGACTTGTGATTTTCGCCAGTGATTATTCAGAGTTCATCACTGGCAAAAGTTACACGTCAATGTCCACGAAGACTTTGAATAATTTTAGAGTTCATCACTGGCGAAAATTACAAGTCACTGTCTGTAAAGACTTAGAATAATTTGTTCCTTAACACTCACAGATATTACAAGTCCATGTTGAGAAAGACTTTGAATAATTTAGGAGTTCACGCGCGCACAACTGGTAAGTCTCATATGGCCGTGATGGTTAAGTTCCGCATGAAGACTAACTACTCGAAGATAGCCTCTGACGACTACGGCAGCGTGTAGAGCCAGGCTGAATACTCTGCTGTGATGACTGATCAGGCTAAAGTGAGCCCTCCTTATATTCGGTTTGGGGGCTTCTACGTCATAATATAGAGTGATTCCTTGAAGCTGGTTATCTCATGAATCCCTCGACGGATTTACTTGAGATTCACGCTTTGCGACATTTATGTGATTCCCTTCAAAATGACATGTGGCTCAAGTCGCTACCATAATTATTAGAGGAGTTTTAAAATTTTCTTAACCGAATGTTCGTGAAGGTGTGACGCTTGAATCCAGAACATACCAGGTCAGGCCAGCTACACTTGGCGTGTCAGGCGGGTGGTCTATCTTGCCCCTGCAGCTACGTCACACAACAGCTGTCCTCGACTCGCTCGCTCGTTCCACCAAATGTAAACAAACCAGGCTCGCTCGGAATATTACGGGTGATGATTAAATGCAATTAACTATCAAAAAATACGCACGTACAGGTCGTAACCGGTACAGTACCAATGGGGCACGCGCTCGCAGAGCAGCACTTCAGCAATTTCTAGGAAGTTGGAAAAATGGCTCGACGAATAGTTTGCCGCAAAAGACAAGCAGTTTTTCCGGCGTAACTTGCCTGAAAGATGGGTGAAGTGTGTAGAAGCCGACGGCCAATGTTCTGAATAAACAAAAAATGAATTTCCCTTGAAAATTACGTGTTTTCTTTACTACAAAAACCGGCAAAAAGTATGCATACACCTGGCATGCAAATAAAGGAATAATAATAATAATAATAATAATAATAATAATAATAATAATAATAATAATAATCTATATAGCATTTGACGAGCTGTATATCCGAGTCTTGTGTTCTTTGCTCTACATTTGAGCAAATTCACCAATGACTTGGAAGACATAACACCGGGTGGGTACAATAAAACTGGCCCGGAAAATATTTACAATAGGACTGAGTCAGGATTGCTACTTTTTCTTTTTTTGCTAGTTGCTTTACGTCGCACCGACGCAGATAGGTCTCATGGCGACGATGGGACAAGAAAGGGCTAGGAGTGGGAAGGAACCGGCCGACAGTGGTGTTCGAACGACTCAGGATTGTCTGTAGTTAATGAACATCACAGAAGATGCTGGAAATAACCTCATCTGAAGAAATGGAAAACTGAGGACACAAAAGTCCTGGCTCAACACGTGAAGGATCGTCTGGACGCTTTAACGCATGCTCAACAATAAAAGGCTACAGATAATGTTTGGACACGACGATCTCTTAATTCCCCCTTGCACAGACAAACGGTGTCGGACTTCATTGCAGGCTATCCTCCACTCGACCAATGTTTTCTGGTGTTCGAATAGTTACGGTTTTAATTTGAGTTTCGCGCCATTTTGCCACTAAGTTTTGCTTTGCGCACAACACTCGGCAATCCTCTCACTCACTCCGAAGATGCGCACGCTCAGACATGTGACATGTCCTGTGTTCACAACATGTTTCATGCATGTTAACGTTTAAAAAAAAAGATTGATTTGTATGCAGCTATTCACTCGGCATAAATTCAACATCTGAAACTAACAATGTGACGTGCATAACTCTCTTCTATGACTGGGGCTATGATAACGAGGATGGTCCTTGTTAGTTAGCTCGCTGTAATTACGCGATTATACTGTAAAATAGTTTGTGCAAGTTAACACTGCACCATTACACTACACAAAATATTTTATCACAGTTCAGCAGCAATTGTGTGCATGTGTTACTTTTTACTTATATCAAAATGACAACAATTATCATAAAATACACCATCACAGTGTACACCGTAAGTCCACTCGTTTATACTCCAAGTTTGAAACTCACATGGTTTTAGAAAAATAAGAGAAATTGCTTACATTAATCAACATTAAGTGAATTGCAAGAAATATAATATATAGTTACTGCAATGTAAATATTATATTCAATTTTAGTTGTTCAGCCAAATACTGGCTACGTAACCCATTCAATTTATTTTTCACGTTCAAAACTGTGTCCCCGCTATGTTTAAATACACTTGGTGTCTTGTGTTGTACAACATTTCATTCAGTTCATACTCGCAGATAAGCAGGTTTGCTGTAGCTACATTCCAACTTATCTTACGATCCGCCATTTTGCATTTAACAAGTAAAATCTCATACCTTTTATCAAAGACATGTTATAAAATATTCCTCCATTACACTGCCATGGCGTAACACACTCGTGAACAGTCCGCCCCCTCTACTGTTCAGCGGACTGTCACCGCATTTACTACACGCCTTCCTTATTTTCCGAATCACCCCGTTGTTTTGCCATAAAGTGAAGAGACTCTTCCTCTCACAGCGTTGTCCAATAACCCATATCTATGTCCTCATGAGATTACTTGCAACATACACTCATATTCATAAAAAAAACACAACACCTTGAAAGATTAGAGACAGGAAGTTCATATTCACACGACATGTTTATTAGTGTACTGCAGAAACGCTTAGCATTTCAGTCACCTAGGTTCAGCATGTGTCCTCTTGCCTAGTAGACACTGGATCGTCCACGGACAATGATAACTTGTTCCATGCGTGATGCCATCGAGGCGTATAAGCAGCGAATGGCGTCCTTGGGTATAGCCATCCATGCTGCATTCACCTGGTTCCACGGTTCATCTTTGGTGGTTGGCATTGGGTCACCCGTCGTTTCACCATATCCTGCACATTTTCGATTGGCGACAAGTCCGGTGATCGGGAGGGCCAGGGCTACAGTCTGACATCCTGTGACAAGAAGGCACGTGTTCATGCAGGAAGGGTATGGCTACGGATCGCAGGATGTCATTCACGTAGGGAGAGAGGGGCAACTGCACGCATCTAAGGCAAAACACCTGTAAAAGGTACTATGTTGGATCCAAAATGTCTACAGTTCTTCAGTATGACAGGAATATAGTTCGGAATACAGAGTGTGGAATACAAGTACACAAGTAGTGAAGTTCCCGAGTCTTCTATCAATATATAGAAATTGGTTTTGCGTACCATTAACCACCTCCTGACTTGAAGCACACGTAAATGCTTCCTGGAGGGCCTTCACTTGTTACTGCAGTGGACATCCTCACACCAGAATATACAGTAAAAACGTGGGTGATATATAATTACCCGTAGGACTCGTAGCGAAACATACAGTAACATTTCGTCCTCGTTCTAAGCTGGTCGCTGTCCCTACTTGCTTTTGACCTTTGCGGGCAATTATTGCAGGTGGCTTCTGGACGGTCGAAATGCTAGTTTCGTCAACGTTATAAATACGTGACTGAGGAAACTTACGTTTTTCACTGACAGTCAAGAGATTGTGATCAAGTCCGTCAACTTTTGCTTTATTAAATGATAAAATTCTGCTTACGCTAGTTGCTTCGTGTTTCCGCAGACTGAGTTCTGGTTTTTTTTGTCAAGAAACCTTGCGCCCAGTCCTTGCCGGCCAGCTTATTTAGTAGTGTTGTTAAAATTGTTAGAAAGATTGTTCCTATCCGCAAATTCATAGGCAACACGACGTAGTTCGATCATTGTCATGCCGTAAAATAGCCTATAGCCAACCGAAAAAGGTGAGAACAGAATTGTACGCACTGAAGGGGTAATGAGACGCAGAGCGCGTACGATTCCCCTCTAGACACCTTCTCTCCTGCCATTTCATAACCTATGAAGGAAAAATGAAAATCACGTGTGTATCACAAGATATCACATTTCACATTCAGAAACCTGAAGACTTTCGAGAAAAAAGTCGACAGTTTAGTACGTACCTTAATATAAATTCAAATCTTCTGATGTAAGATGATGTTACAAAACGAATATTTCTGCACAGCACAAGAAACATACGCAACTCAGGCTGACATTCGGCTTGGATTAACGTTATGCTGACTTCCCTTTAGATTGAAGCAGATTGCAGAATGTTTGCTACCACGGGAGGGGATTTAGGGGGGTGCGTCCCATTACCCGACGCGCCCCCTTGCCCCTCTCTCCCCGACATCAAACTGGTCACAGTACCCTGAACACGCACCAACTGTGATTTGTGGTTGTACCCAACAACACCCCACACCATAAGGCCTTGAGTTGGCGCTGTATGTCTTGTTCGAATGCAGTCATTGAGATGCCTCTCCCCCTGTCTGCGGTGAACCAAAATGTGGCCATCATTTTCAAGCAAACAGAACCTGGATTCGTCCGAAAACACTAGCTGCTGCCATTCCTGTCCCCAGTGACGTCGTTCCATATACCATTGCAGTGTAGCATGTTTGTGCACATTAGTCAAAGGTAGGCGGAGAAATGGACGACGAGCCGGTAACAGACTCACTCCTGATAGTGCACGGTGTGTTACACTGTTCTACTCTTGCGCAGGAGCTGAGGAGGACGCAGATCTACCCTGCAATGCATTCGAATGAGGTGTCGATCTTCTCGGGGGTTGGGTGGTGCTGCACTTCGTCCCACACGAGCAGCAGCATCACCTTTTCTCACACCATTAACGCGGCCTCTTTTAAACCGAGGCCGACGTGAAAGACAGGCTAAAGTCATGTGACTAGACCAGTCCCAGGAATGGCAGAGCAAAGTCGGTTATTAAATGTGTTCTTGCGGTGTTATTTCTAGCTTTTTGTGGATTATGTAAGGAAATAACAGAGATTGTGTGTTTATTTGAATATGTTGGTGTTGTGCAACAGTTCCATACATTCATAGTGTTGTGTGCGGAAGTGTAAGGTTTTTTTTTTGCTATGGGCTTTACGTCGCACCGACACAGATAGGTCTTATGGCGACGATGGGATAGGAAAGGTCTAGGAGTTGGAAGGAAGCGGCCGTGGCCTTAATTAAGGTACAGCCCCAGCATTTGCCTGGTGTGAAAATGGGAAACCACGGAAAACCATTTTCAGGGCTGCCGATAGTGGGATTCGAACCTACTATCTCCCGGATGCAAGCTTCACAGCCGCGCGCCTCTACGCGCACGGCCAACTCGCCCGGTGGAAGTGTAAGTATTTATTTACAAAAATGTGTACATAATCTCAACGTTCATTCAGCAATTCTGGGCTGCAATACACAAGTCGGATAAGTTACAACTCCAGTGCTGAGGATTTAGAGGTAATACATTTATATCCTGTTTAATTACAGATATATGAAAATGCCTCGTCGGCTGTAGGTCTAATTATGACACTGAAACTGAAAAAACATCCACTTTTCCCTTACGGACGGATGAAAGCCGCCGTAAGCTATGGCTTCGTTATATTCCGACAGATTTTTCTAAACTGAAAAACCCAATAGTATGCATGAAACATTTTGATGAGTCGTGAATAATTCGAGTGGACAGGGTTACAGTTAAGGGAGAACAGAGAGTTTAAGAATAATTCCGAAACTGACTGAAAATGCTGTGCCAACAATATTTCCAAATACATCTTCATACTGTTCGAAGTCCACTCCCAAAGTAAGACGTCTTGCTGATGTAGAAGAGGATAATCTTCGAACAGCTATTCAGGATAGTATCGAATCCAATAAAATTTACCTGGCAGAGGATTCACTGAAGTGTCTGAACGATATTAGTTTGTTTCTAGAAACCTACCGGGCGAGTTGGCCGTGCGCGTAGAGGCGCGCGGCTGTGAGCTTGCATCCGGGAGATAGTAGGTTCGAATCCCACTATCGGCAGCCCTGAAAATGGTTTTCCGTGGTTTCCCATTTTTACACCAGGCAAATGCTGGGGCTGTACCTTAATTAAGGCCACGGCCGCTTCCTTCCAACTCCTAAGCCTTTCCAATCCCATCGTCGCCATAAGACCTATCTGTGTCGGTGCGACGAAAAGCCCTTAGCGAAAAATTTCTAGAAACCAAGCAAGTTTATTCCAATAAGTGGACTGTAATTAAGCATGAGGGGAAATTATTTGTCTCCTGGGAGTTGATAGGGGAATGCCATGTGTTACTTCCTTTATCACTGTACCGGAAGATTTGACATTAAGTGTAAATATAAAAACCGGTAATGACTTCAGTGTAAATGCTTCCTTCAAAAACATTAAGATATTGAACTGTATTAACGCTCTAGAAAATATTATGTCACAGGTGGAAAAGGGAGAAATAGTGCCTAATATTAGGGATAAGGTTGACTGCGCTATTCAACTTTTGCCAACTATTCCCAATTATGATGACAACGAACAGTTAAAATTTAAAGTACAACAACTTAATGTGTCGCAGACCTCAAAAAGCAACAGACAATATGGTAACAGAACTATGATTGTAGCATCTTGTTTATATATTTATTTATTCAGTCTCCGCATACAATGCTCTTCGAAAATGTGATTCAATGTTTTTACCACATCCTCGTACCTTACAGAAACTTATTTGTAATTATCAGCTAGTGAGCTCTTCACTACAAAGCAGTTCCTACTTGGAAAACGTCCGACTCGCTGGCTGAATGGTCAGCGTAGTGGCCTTCGGTTCAGAGGGTCCCGGGTTCGATTCCCGGTCGGGTCGGGGATTTTAACCTTCATTAATTCCAATGGCCCGAGGGCTGGGTGTTTGTGCTGTCCCCGACATCCCTGCAACTCACACACCACACATAATACTATCCTCCACCACAATAACACGCATTTACCTACGCATGGCAGATGCCGCCCACCCTCATCGGAGGGTCTGCCTTACAAGGGCTGCACTCTGCTAGAAATAGCCACACGAAATTATTATTATATTATTATTACTTGGAAAACAGGGTTAAGCATTTAAAAGAACATGAGCTCTTAGTTTCTCTGTTGATGGACGATATAGCCACAGTTGTCATTTAAGGGTGGTGAGATATATGGAAGTAGCAATTTTGATGCACAAGCATGCGCAAAAACTGCTCAAGTGTTCATGGTATCATCTCTTTTGTCTAAGTATGCTGATGTGGTGGCAAATGTGACAAGTGAACAGTTGAAATCAGTAACTTCTAATGTTTTGTGCATGGTGGAGAGAGTTGGTTCCAAAGTTGTTAGCCTCATAGCAGACAACAACAGTGTGAATAGGAAATCGTTTGAACTTTCCACTCCTAAAAAAATTCTTTAACCCAGTACTGAGCATCCCTTGGATTCCTCCCGGAAACTGTTTTTTATGTTTGACACTGTACACATTTTGGAATGTATTAGGAACAACTGGGAAACAAAGCGTAATGTCAACAAGACTATGCATTTTCCTGATGTGAATAAGCATTCAGTAATATTGTCAGCACAGTACAGACATTTGGAACTGGTATTTAAGAAAGAAAAAGACTCTTTAGTTAAATATGGGCATTTGCTTTCAACTAAAGTTTTGTACCCATCATCTATTCAGAAGCAAAAGGTGAACAGATAAACCAGGCCGCCATCTTTCTACAAATTATTGTGAACTGGTGGAAGATCGTTAATGTTAAAAGTGCATTTGAAGGGAAGAGATTCAATGATTCCTTTACGGAAGCAATTTGAAATCTAACAGATGAGCAGGTTCAGTTCTTAAGTGGCATGTGTCAGTGGCTGAAAATTTGGAGGGCCTCAGTTCGATCGAGTGATGCTTTAACAGCACAGACCTTTCAGTCTTTGATTGTAACAACTGAATCTTTTCTTCAGATCATTCCATATTTGTTCGACAAATATAGGGTGGATTATATCTTGTTGGGTACATTTCAAAGTGGCAGCCTAGAAGGTCGTTTTGGATCCTACAGACAGCTAAGTGGTGCCAATTACTACATTCGTTACATTCATGTTCTAGAAAATGAAAGGAAACTAAGGTTCAAAAAGGATGTACTGTTTGCAGCTCAGAATGATAACATAAGCTTAAAAACCTTGATCCCTGTTAAAGAGAAGCAAGACTGTAATATTGATTTACAACTATTTTCTGAAATTCTGGATGTACCATTCGAAATGGATGTTATTCCTTGTAATACTTTGCCCATACTGACCTATATAGGAGGATATGCAGCTAGAAAGATTTTACACAAGTCTAAATGTGATATATGCTGTGTATGGCTTCATCATATGATTTTGTTAAGGAACTGGATAGGGGTAAACTCACTTTGCCATCTGAGGTAGTTGTATTTACAGTTCGATTGGTGTGGCATACAGTCTCGCTACTTGTAAAAGATTTCATTCAGCATTTTATGTCATGTGGGAAACAACACTTTGTTGCTCAAAAGATAAGTTAGTCAAAATTAGAGAAATCAGACATACATAATGCTGAATGTAAGTGTTCTGTTAACAACACACTGTTAAACAAGCTTGAAAGTGTCTCTGTCTGTACAAACGATTTTCTACTCAATAATTTTGAGAAAAAGTCAAATGATAAACCATGTTGTTCCAAGGTGACTTCGAGGAAGATAGAAAAACTTAAGAATTAAGTATGATGTTGAAACCAGACATGGAGTGAAACAAATGTAATACTTGTAAATAACTTACAATAGGCCTACCTTTCACCCTGGATTCAATAAGATATTTGTTACAAGTGAACTATGTAGCGTGAGTGGAATGTAAATTTTTTAAGACTTTATTGGCGAAGTACTATATGATGTTTTATTTATCATGACCTAACCTGTACTGTTATTTGTAGAGCATAAGATAATTTAGTGACCTAACCTGTACTGTATAATATTGTAACATAGGCATTTGTAAATAGTAGAATTCTGTTCTATAGTTCCTGGAAAGATCCAGAAAGTTACATAACTTTGTACAAGGTGTGTTACTTTGTTGGTATGTGTTCTAGAAAAAGTGTTCTGTCTGTTGTGGAAAAATACGACTTTCGCGATCAAGCGTATTCTAGAATGTTAGTCAAAGTTCGCGATCAAAAGTAAGGTTGTGATTGGTGAGTCTAGGTGGCGATAGGGAACACGTGCACGCTAATTGGCTGCCTCTAAGGCCAGTAATTCCTACATATAGTGAGCGAGGCAGTGTTCGAATGTATTCTGAATCCTGGATTCTGTCGGTCTTGGCCTATCTGTCTGCGAGTAGCCTATCTGGTTGACGTCGCCCGGTTTCGGGATGGCACTCTCCTCGGGTAAGCACTCTTGAATTCCGTCCTGCTAAAATTTCCGTAATGTTCCGATTTGCTTTTCATACAGGAGTCTGCCCTAACCTCGCCTAGATTCACCAAATTAGTTACTTATGACGCCTTAGTTTTTCAGCTAGACTTACCTGTTCGTTTCCGAGGCATTCCCATTTCTTGTTTCACTAAAATATGTAGAATGTAGTTGAATATTATTTCCCTTGGGGTTTGCCTCTGGTAGTTCTGTATCACTTTAAGTACGCTAAGTTTTGGATAACCTTTTTCACATCACTGTATATTGCATTGTACAACTACATTGGTAAATAGATGTATAGTTGATTTGAAATTTGAATTTACACTGTTACGAAATAACCTATGTATATCACTGAACTTATAGCTCATAACTTGGAACGTATTTGTAAAATTATCTTGTAAATAATATTTTTAAAATCTAAGGATCACGGTGATTTATTCGGAATCCGCTATCTAAGCCATGTCCATGCCTTTGGTAGGTTCCCAGCCTTTTCATCTTCCCGGTTTGTTGTTCACTAGTTGGCCCTACTGATGTTTACATACATGTTTTGTTGGAGACCCGCGTGATGCCAGCTACTGTTTTTCCGAGTGTGTAGTGTCTTCTTATATTGTGTGGTGTACTCTTACCTTCTCCTTTTAACTGTGTTTGTGCCTTGTTTGTGTTACCACTGTAGTAGTAGGTAACAATATTCCCTACATGAAAGTTATTTTTAGTTTTTGTTCAACCAAGAATAGTAAGAGACACTATGTTTCATTTGATCTGTAGTTCAGTAGTGTTCTTTTAGTAGGTTAAACTGCGCTGAAATGTATTTTATTTACCGCGCCACGATAGTCTCTCGCATTCTCTACAGGAAGACCGGCCACATTCAGTGTATGACGTGCGCGCCGCGGCCTCGTTTAAAGTCACTCATTTGACGGTACGGTTCTCGCATACATCTGCGAGGCATCCTGCACGTCTTTTCAAGTCACAATGATCCACTGCTTTCGGTTTATAGCGACGAGAGCCGGAGGCACATTTTACCTGTCGGTGCTGGTGCGCCGAGATATCGATGTGAACCTTGAACCTGAGGGCCGACATGGTTCAACACACACACATACAAGGTGTTCTGGCTCTAACGCCGACCAGAATTCGCAGCTTAGTGTAGTGACAGGGACTTACAGGTCTCATTCGGCGACGAGCAACTGCATCAAATAATGGCGTTTCTAAGAAAGAATGTGCATCTTGCGTTGAACAGTTCCATGAAAGGGCGGGTGGCAACTCGCTATTGAGGTCAGCATTAAGATTACTCTGGATTCGGTGGCAGTAGAAATCTTTCTACTTTTCTCAAGTACGACTGGTTTACTCTGGACGAGCACCGCATGCTTTATCATAATTCTAGTGATGGAATACTCTCGTTCTTTAGTTCATTCACTCGCTTTCCTGAAATATTCCATAGGTTACATAATTAGGCTATAATTAACATGCTGATAACAATTAAAACCTTCGCTAACGCATTCCATACAGCGAGTTTCAACTAGGAACTTACGAGGTAGCGAGAGGAAGTAACAAGAGCACTGCCAGTACAACTTCCTCTTCAATTCCATGTTGTCTGCCCTTCAATTATCGCATTACATCACGTTTATACCAGAAACTTGGGCAGTGGAAACGGAAATTGCGACTGCATATGAAATGCTGCTGGAACATTGAATTATTTTAGCGAAAATCTCTTCTCGTCACAAGAAGCTAAAACCATTAAAGTGGTGTAGAGGAAAGCCAATCAGCCTCCACCACCCTCACGATCACGTGAACAACAGCTATTGACTCGCCTTACACGGGAATGTTTCGTAACGTTCAAATAACACTAGTAAAGTAGCCGCGAGCAGTTCATTTTATAGTAATGTGATACGGAGCTGTGTCTGTCTTCCGGATGAGCCACGCCGTGTTTTATTATCATTATTAATAAATACAAAACGCACTGTACAGAAAGTAGATTGCTTGCGACACCAAGCCACAGATAAGTGCCATTTTCAACCTTACAATTTTATATTTTAATGATATTTGACATAAATGTATGCATTGAATTAAAGGCGAGAGTTATTCCTATTATTATGTTTTAAATTTGCTTGTCGTTGCACCGGCACTGATAAATTTTATGGCGACATTGGAATAGGGAAGGGCTAAGGTTGAGAGGGAAGCGGCCGTGGCCTTAATTAAGGTACAGCATTTGTCTGGTGTGAAAATGGGAAACCACTGTCTCCAGAATCCAAACTCACAGCACCAGCCATTACTGGGAGAGCCCGAAACAAACAGAATGAACATACCAACTATTAAAATAAATAACTCCCGCGATGTTTCTGAATTCCACCATCTGCAAACTTTCAGGTTATGTTAGGCACGTACGGACTCATGCGATTTTAATAATAATAATAATAATAATAATAATAATAATAATAATAATAATAATAATAATAATAATAATAATAATAATAATAACTATCCCGTGTGGGGATTTACCGGTTACCTGCATCGGGCGCGTCCCATTGGAATTGGGGAAGCTCGCTGGCTCTGCGCCAGCAGAGTCAGAGGGTAGTAGGGAAATAAAATACCACCGTGAAAAAAAAACTGGTTCCTTGCCAGGGTTACGGCGAAGACTGGCAAATGACCAGAAGCCAGAAAACCTCTTGAGGCAACCTCTAGGGCTAACAACCCTAGTTGTAAAAGGATGGGTACCCGTCCAAAGCAAAGTCAAGTCAAAAAGCATGATGGCACAACATTTCAAGAAACATACCCCAGGGGGTAAATCTTCGGATAAATCCCTCGTCGTGAACGCCACGGCGCACGAGTCTCGTTCGGATTCTGGGGGAGACTCGACATCATGCAAGAGACGAGTCGGAGCGTCTCGGTGTACCCCGAAGAGCCAAAAACTCAGGCCAAAATCTAAAACCTTTCTAGCAACTTTCAACGTCAATTCACTTACACAAACTGGGAAGCTGAAAACCCTCACCAAAGCTCTTCACGAAAATCAGATATCCATAATGGCCCTACAGGAAACAAGGTACCCAGATGAAGAGATTTTTGAATCCGAAGGCTACCGATTTTTCAAGAGCAAAGCGCAAAGAGGAATCCTCAATGGAGCTGTGATGCTTGGAACCGCGTTTGCTGTTAGAACCAAGATCCTTAAATCGGTTGCAAATTTCGAACCTGTGAATGACAGATTGTCTATACTCACAATAAAATGCGCGAACAAAACCTACGCCCTAGTTAACGCACATGCTCCTACAAACGATAAGAACAAGTCTGATCCAGACGAAGTTGATAATTTCTGGGACCTACTGGATGAAAAATTAAACAAAATCCCCAAACACCATGTCAAGCTTCTTTTGGGTGACTTCAATGCCCAACTAGGTCGTGAACAGAAGTACAAGAAAGTTATAGGAAATTACCCTGCTCACAAAAGAACCAATCCCAACGGCAAAAGACTGGTGTCCATTTGCGAAAATCACAACCTGCAGGTCATGTCGACCCATTTTCGCCATCTACCCAGAAAGCAAATGACTTGGCGTTCTCCCGTCCAAGCTCTCGGAGAGTTCCAAATTGATCATGTTGCAATCTCCAGGAGAAACAGCCCTGAGATTATGAATGTCAAGGTAAAGAAAGGCATCAATGTGGCCTCAGATCATTATATGTCTCTTATCCAATTCAAACCAATTCCCGCAAACACAAGGAAGACAACCAAAACAGATCACACGCTTCGACAATGATAAACTTCGGCAAAGGGTCGAGGAGTTCCAGGAGAAGGCTAGACCAAATGACTGACTTTAACAACGCCAAGAGTCTCCTTGTTGAGGCCGCCAAAGACGTTGCAGAAATCAAGAGAAGCAAAAATCATGCCTGGTGGAATGGTACCTGCAAATCAGTCCTCCAAGAAAGACTCAATGCGTGGAACAGTACTACTCTACGAAATCAGAAAATGATTGGGAAACCTACAAAACCCAACGTGCCCAAGCAGCTAGGGTGTTCAGAACTGAGAAACGTAAATATGAAAAATCTCTCATTGAAAAGATAGAACAAAACTTTAGGAAGAATGAAAGCAGAGAGTACTACAGAGCCTTCAAACGCAAACTCACTGGTTATAAACCACCATCTCTATGCTTTGAGCGAAAGGACGGCACACTGGCGACGTCAAATGAAGAAAATTGCAGCATTCTGGCAGATTACTTCAAGAATTTACTTAATTGCTCTAAACCGCAAAGCGCCATTGAGACCAAGGAACCCTTACTCAGGTACCCAGATTCCAGACCACCCGACAGAGATGAAATCAAGCTCCACATTGCCCGTCTCAAAAATAACAAAGCGCCGGGGGAAGACTCAGTAGTAGCAGAACTATGGAAATATGCACCAGAGGAATCACTTGATATCTTGCAAAAGCAAATAGAAGAAATTTGGAACAAGGAGACCCTGCCCGAAGATTGGAAAATAGCTTTGATCCATCCATTACACAAAAAAGGCAGCATGAAGAACATCAACAACTACAGAGGAATATCTTTGCTACCCGTCACTTACAAAATTCTATCACTTGCCATCCTGGAGCGTTTGGAAGCACAAGTCGAACATCAAATAGGTGAATACCAAGGAGGGTTCAGAAAAGGTCGCTCAACAGCTGAACAGATCCAAAATCTCAAAACGATCATCAGATATTGTACACTAAGGTCCAAGCAGTATATGTCTGTCTTTGTGGACTTTAAGAAAGCGTAAGACTCCATTGACCGGGAAGTCCTGCTAAACATCTTAAATGAATTTGGAGTTGATTTGAAACTGCTGGCATTAATGAGAGCCACCCTGACCGATACAAAATCCAAGGTGAAGTTCCACGGATCTCTCGCATTCCTTTGACATCAAAACAGGAGTCCGACAAGGTGATAGGCTATCCCCTATACTCTTCAACTGTGTTCTTGAAAAGATCATCAGAACCTGGCGGGTGAGACTACAGGAAACCAACTACAGTCCATTGAGAATAGGAACCAAATCCAAGGGGATCGCAACAGACTGCTTAGCATTTGCCGATGATATTGCTGTTCTCTCAAACGACATAGAAACCGCTAGAGCTCACGTTGAAATTTTAAAGGAAATTGTCGAACAAATTGGTCTGCAGATATCGTTTGAGAAAACAGAAGTAATGACTAACATCAAAGAGGCTCCACCAAAACTCCATACAAAATACGGGGACATCGCCCGAGTAGACAAATTCAAATACCTGGGGGAGATCATAATGAAAAATGGACTGGACAAAGAAGCACTTCAGGAGCGAGTACGCAAACTGTAAATAGCCTACCAAACATCCCGCACAATCTACAACAAAAAATGCCTTTCCCAAAACACCAAGCTACGTCACTATGAAACAGTTCTGAAGTCAGTAGTTCTATATGCAGCCGAAACCCTGTCTCTAAATGCCAACAAAGGACTCCTTGAAGAACTGGAGAAAAGAGAACGCAAAATTGTGAGAGGAATCTTGGGATCAAAGTACAGAAATGGAATCCATCAAAAGAGATCCAACAACGAAGTCTACACCAAAATAGAGAAAATTACAGACACAATCAGAAAAAGACGGGCACGATTTTACGGTCATCTGAAAAGAATGGACGGAAGAAAGTTAACTAAAGAAATCTTTCACTTTTTTGATTCAAACCCCAAAACCACAATTCCCTGGTTTAGAAATACCAACGAAGACCTGCAAATGCTACATATCTCAGCTGAAGACGCCCTTAACAGAGATATCTTCCGCAAGAAAATATTGACGAACGGGCTAAACCGAGACGAGCAACCCAAGAGAAGACACGGTGCCCATTGGACAGAGGAGCGTAAGCAGGCCCACTCACAAAGAATGAGGGAAATTTGGGCTCTAAAGAAGGCCAAGTTCAGTGTCAAATGCAACAAGACTTAACGTGGTCCTTGATGGCCCCAGCGAATTATATATATATATATAATAACGTTATTGGCTTTACGCCCCACTAACTACTTGTGACGGTTCTCGCAATGTTGTACCGCAGGAGTTCGTTTACGTGCCGGTAAATCTAGAGACACAAGGCTGACGTATTTGAGCACCTCGTGTGTTTTTCTTTTTACATTTAATCTGTAGTTTCTGAGAAATTTAAGTTACAATTCTTGACGTAACGTGCTTAAAACTCCAATGCAAGCAGTTCCATGGGGTTCGAAAGGTGCTTAAAATTTAAAAGATATTTGTCCTTGAAAATAAGCCAAAGAATTAGTTTGGTATCTTAAATAAAACATACTAAAATATGTCAAAGGCTGTACCGTGAATTTAAGCGATTTTTAAGTAGTTCTTTTACCACTAACTGTTGACATATCTTACCTGGGAGAGCTGTTAGTAAGATATATCTTAAGTATTATTCAAAGTTGCTAGCACTGTTACTGCTACTTGAAAGTATGCCGTTGAATTCTATCGCAACAATGCAATGATCAAGTAGATTACAACATCAGTGTGTCGAAGAGGAGGAAGGCCACAGGGAGGCGAAGAACGGCAAAAAAAATTTGGCCGCCAATAAATCCGGCAAAATTAAAGATCAAGGACTTGTAATACAGTTTTAAATAAGACAATTATACCGAGGACCATATCCCTTCTAACAACACAGTAGCTTCCCGGATTCCTCCCAGCCGACAGCTTGGGATTGATTTTGCAATTTTGAAACGTAAAAGATCATTTAATTTAAAATTCCCTCCTGGCGGTTCGGAACATGGTTTAGAGCGACCTCCCGAGTTCAATGCGTACATCAAATAAAGTCTACAGGTAAATATAAGATAAGGTGTGGAAAATGACTGAACATTCACTGCGTATAGTGAGAGCAAGCAAAGTGTCGTCGAATGCTGATCTTAAGCTGGTTTCAGCTTCGATCGTAGTTAATGCTCGGTGCATGGGCGCTTTGAACAGCGATAATTTGGTCTTTGTTTTCTTCAATGAAGGAGACTCGCCTGTCTAGAATGACAACACAAGCATTCACTTTCTTTTTTACAGTTTGCTTTACGTCGCAACGACACAGGTCTTATGGCGACGATGGGATAGGAAAGGGCTGGGAGTCTGAAATAAGCGGCCGTGGCCTTATTTAAGATGCAGCTCAATCATTCACCTGGTGTGAGCTGCCGACAGGGGGGTTCGAAGGCACTATCTCCCGAATGCAAACTGATAGCTATGTGACCCCAAACGGCCATTAGCAGGATAATGGTAGACTCATCTCAGTTCACCCCATGGTGGAAATGATTTCAGTGGAAAAATATCTTCCAAGTCCTTACGTATTACGTACTTCAAGGCAAGAGCTTTCACTGTTATGTGCAATCCGGACCACGGCGACGTCAGTTTTCATTTACAAAATTCCAAACGCATTGGCCGGGATTCAAACCGCAGTCTCTTTGTCGAGAAGCCAGTAATAAAATCTCTCTTCCATCCAACAACTACCGAGTATTCTTATTTTTAACGTGTGCGTGCCACTATGGAGCCAATGACAAAATATTACAAGTGCTATGCGAGTAGCTCTAATGCGAGAACAACTATAAACACTTATTCGTGAAAGGGTGGAAATAAGGAAGAACATGCGTATTACGACTGTTTATGTCACTATTAAAATCATTATCCCCACATTCGAAGCCGATTCGCGTTTTAATTAAATTAGCATAAATTCATGCTCCATACATTTCTACTTTTATGTGAGTTAATCGATTTAAAAGAATTATCGATCAAACTCCACTCAAGGTTCACTTACACAAAGTTCAAGGCAGGAGTTTCCAATGTTATGTATGAACTCATGACTGCTTCTCTATCATTAAGGCCGCTGGTGACGAAGATCCAAATTGGCACACTGAGTTTTTCTTGGTTCCCATTGAAATTACTCAAATAAGGCTGGGTTAACACGCCAAGATTTGATTCTACAAAATAAAATTCCACCATAAATTATATCAAATATTTACCACAATTCAAAAATAATAAGAATGACGATGTAAAGGAAATTTGTGAACATTTTCACCTGCTGCATGAAGCAGGCATACCACCGCAGACTGTGAGAAGGATGGATGCTGGACATCCAGGTCCCGCCTGTCGGCCATCATCGTTAGGGCGTCACAACGGTTCGATTCCCACTGCTGGAAAACATTTCACCGGCAGGGTAGGAGAGATGGTTATATACAATTCCTAGCCACCAGATTGCGTGCCAAAAGCGCAGGTTCAATTCCTTGTTTGTTTGTTTTAGCACCTGCTTGAACCTTTGATTCATATTACCTTTGGAATATTGTTCCCAGCTTTCTGGACTTTTTGCCATAAACGATTTTGATTGGTAACTTTTCCATAGTATATCTTTCTTCACTTCCTCATATATATTTTCAATGCGGTTTAAGTCATGCGACTGTGCAAACCAAGGCATAACAGACACTTGGTTTTCTTCAAACCATTTCTTTACCAATTTCGAGGAGTGCTTCAGATGTTTATCCTGCTAAAAAACCAAACTGAGTGCTATATTTTCCGTCGCATACGATAGTATGATAAAATTTAGAATGTCTCTATAAACCTCTTTTGTCATTACGTCTTTCATTCAAAAGCATCCCCAAACTATATCTTCTTCGCCCAATTTCACTGTCTTCTTTGTATATTTGGTATCGTATACGGCATTTTTAGGCCTTCTCACGTATATTTTGCCGTCAGATCCAAATAAACTGAACTTAAACTCATCCCTCCAATTAAAATTAAAGCGCAAGAATTGACTGCATTTTTATTATTTCTGCAACATTATTTCTATTACACTTCTCGCTGAACTGACGTCCTTCCTTTTGTAATGAAACATACCCAATTTACTTGATGCCGGGCTGAGTTGCTCAATCCGGTGCTCAGTCCCATGTCGGCACGTAAAAGAACTCCTGCGGGACTAAATTCCGGCACCTTCGCGTCTCCGAAAACCGTAAAAGTAGGTACTAGGACGTAAAGCAAATAACATTATTATTATTATTATTATTAATTTACTTGACTGTTTCTTAACTTCATTACACGCTTCCACAGTTGCTTGTTCGTTGACCCAGGTGCACACTTACAGTGGACTGTCCTCAGTTCACTTCCCATTCACCGTGATTACAAGATATTTCACAAATAGGCTACATAAAATTATACCATAGTATTTACAAAGTATTGACGTCAGAGTGTCGAATTACTAAGCCTCCGTACTAGTCATGAATATTCAGCATTGTCGCGCTACACCAAATTATTTCCATAGTATGGATGCAGAATAATTTTGCGACACCATATACTGAAATCAGGTCAAGAAATCGACAAACATCAGACACCTGCCGAGAAAACAGGAAACGCTGATATCTCCCAACCCGAGAGTTCCAGGCTGATCATGTAGAAATTTCTAACCATGCAGAAAAGGAGATCCAAAATGTTAAAGTCCTAAGGGGTGCAAACTTAGATTCAGATCATTTTCTCTCCAAGATCAAAGTGAAGATCATCCCAAGATTCCGAAAAAGCAGGAACACAATTGAAACGACGAAGCTCGACACAGAAAAGCTGAAAACATACATATTTCACGAGAACTGAGCAAAAGGCAGTATCAGGGATGGGAGCAATTAAAAGAGGCTGTGATTGATACTGCAAAAACCACTGGCCCTCTAAAAAAAAGGAGAAAACGTGCGTGGTGGTCATATGAAGGTGATGAGGCAATTGGAAGAACGCCAGAAAGCATGGGTGAATTGGTGTTCCCGAAAAAAATCCGAAAACCAGAAGTAGTTCCAGGCAACAAGGAAGAGAACTTCCAAGATCATCAGGAATCTCAGGAGAAAGAATGCTTGATCCAGTTCGAAAAGAACTTTCAGAAAAATAACACCCGCGGCTTTTATAAAACATTCAGGTGTACCTTGAGTACATATGATCCGCCAAGTCTAAACTTCAGAAACCAAGAAGGAAAAGTAGCCCGCAATGATGTCGAGAACGGTCAGATCATGGCAGAATACTTTGTAAAACTGCTTAGTTGTGCACCACCATCCGGGAAATTCGACTAAAATCACAAATAACCAAATCCGGACTCTGAACCTCCGACTGTGGAGGAAGTCAAAAGCATCATCAAGACCTTGAAGACCAATAAAGCACCTGCAGAAGGTGGGATTATTGCAGACCTTTGGAAATATGCCGATGATAGAGCTTCGTTGAACTGACAAGAATCCTGAGCAACATTTGGCAAGAGGAGAAGCTGCCAGGTGGATGGACGTCAGCGATGATACAGTCATTTTACAAGAAAGGAGAGACGACAGATGTTAACCATTACTGGGGAATATCGCTACTACCAGAAATATATTTTTTCAAAGACATTTCTACATAGAGCACAAAAACAATTGGAACCACAAATTGGTGAGTATCAAGGTGGTTTTAGAAAGGGCAGATCATGTGCGGAACAGATCCTGAACCTCAAGCTGACCAATGCATACCAGAAACAGAGAAGCAAGAAATTCGTGCTTACATTTATGACTTTCAAATAGACCTACAATTCCGTAGAAAGGAAAACAATGATTTATATCCTAGAAGAAAAGGGTCTAGATAGGAAGATAAGAGAACTCATTAAACAGACAGTGACTAGCACAGCATCCAAGGTCAAATGCAGTGGGATCCTATCGGAATCTTTTGGGATTCAAACAGGGATCAGACATGGAGATGGACTATATCCCCTTCTAACTGTGTGATTAGAGAGTGGCGCCGCAAAATACAAGGAATAGGCGGTATACGAATGGGATGCAAGAAAAACGGAATTGGAGTTGACTGTTCAGCACTGTGGTTCTGTCAGACTCAATAGAAGAGGAACGGAACCAAACTGTTCAACTCCAGGAAGAAGCAAGTAAGGCAGGCCTACGGATCTCCCAGCACCCAGAAGAATGACACTTGAGAGAGAAAATCTTCAGAAAGTGGGGAAATCCAAATACCTGTGAGAGTGGATTGACTTAGAAAGACAGGCACTGTTATCGACAATCAACAGGATGAAATTGGCACATAAACTAACTATGAACGCTTACCACAACAAGAAGATCTAGATCACTACCAGACAGTAATCCGCCTGGAGGCTTTATGCAGCTGAATGTTTGAACCTGATAAAAACAAGTTTGGTCAAGAAGTTGGAACTGGTGGAGAGAAAGATTCCAAGGAAGATACTGGGACCCCAAAGAACTGAGGATGGATCATACACAAAGAAAGGGAAAAAAGAATTATATCTCAAGATGGAAAAAAATCTCAGATAACATCCGGTAGAGGAGAGCCATGTTCTTCGGACATATCTACAGAATGAACCCGTGAAGACTGACCAATCAGATAAGATTCTTTGAGACCATGAAAACTACGGTGCGCTGGTATCAGGAGGTGAAGAAGGGCCTAGAAGAAATGGGAATAAAAGGAACGGAAACCAGCAACAGGGATGCTTACAGGACGAGGATCAAGGCCACCAAGAAGTTTCAAGAAAAAGTTAGATCCCGTACCCAAGCGCCGTGGACAGAGGAAAGCAGTAGATTGCAGAGTGAAAGGATGAAGGAGTATTGGGCAAGAGTTAAAGCCCAGAAACAGATGAAGATGAATTCCAATTAACGTGGTCCATAGCCGGGCAAAACGAAAGAAATGAAATGAAATGGCGTGTGGCCTCTGGAGAGACCTGCACGTCGTGATGAGGATGAAATGATGAAGACGGCACATATACACAGTCCCCGTGCCACAGTAATTAACCAATTACGGTTAAGATTCCCGACCCTGCCGAGACCAGCACGCTAACCATTTAGCCGTGGAGCCGGACGAAACGAAAGAAGAAACTATAATGAAACCGCACGTGAAATATAATTACGTAGAATTACGTTATCTTAACTAGAAGGCTAAGATAGAATGATCTTCGAAATATCGTAGAGTCAACGTGGAATTATATCAGAAACTTAAATTTTAAAAAATCGTAGCAACATCGTACACTGAACGTAGAAGTAGTAGACTGCGTCTAAGAACAAAAATAGAATCAGAATAGAATGAAGTCGTACATATATCTGACTGACATAGCACGTCCACAACACTGTACCTTTTAATTACTGAGTAAGAGAATGTCTTTCTGCCCAAGTCCCAACCTTTTTGTATACTAGCCTAGTCACTTCTGCGGACTTTCAGAAGAGTCACTCGACCACCAAACATACACTAACCTCGTCAACAAAACTTATCTCTGCTCTTACTGATCAGTAATGGAGTACGGACCCTGTAACCCAAGTAAGTTCACCAGGAACAATGCTACTCAAGTGTTCACACAGATTGATACTTTCCTTATCTGTATACGTCACGACTGTTCGCCCGTTCTAAGCCAGGTGTAGCAACACTTTCTGAGAATTCTACTACTGCAATAGGCTTTAAACAGCCTTTCTTATTAACTGTAAACTTTCCTGTTCCATCACTCATATTTGGGGACAAAACATGACGGCCTCAGTTCCTTGAAGCCACCTGCCTATCACACCCTGCGCCCTGCAGAGTTAACGAGTTCTAAGTGATCCTTGAGATTGTCAAACCACTTACGTCCAAACACTCTTCAGTCTCTACCCTTTCTTCGTGTACTCCGGCTATAAGCCGTTAATAGACACCGGCGTGCCACTGGAGAGTAGTGACGTGAGGCTTTGTTTTACACAGACCTCACACAATTTGCATTTTATATATATATTGAAACAGAAACCATCAGGTCACGCCAGCAATTGCCCGTAATTGAACTGGAGACCGCACGGCCTGTTTCATAAGTTTAAATTGTGCGCGTTGAAGTCAGGGATGCACCGCATGTGGCCTGCACGCCAGAAGGAATGATTTAGAAGCTTGTTTTTCTATCTCCGCTTCCTGATGAGATAACAGTTAATGGACGAGATCGTCTAGCTGGCAATAACAAATATCTCGTACTCAAATTTCAAACCGATAGCTACAATGTTTACGGAGATATTAAGGTGTTAAAATATCGGGTGATATCCATGACGTTCACGCTCAGGGTCAAGTTTTTGTATAAAAGGCGAGTCTGGAAACTCGACACACAGCGACCGACAGCAGAGACCGGTGGAGGTCTGCTGCATGTCGTAGTACCGGCGAGTATGTTTTAGTGCGTGGAGTATCAAGTTCCCAATGTCTACAACTTCAAATTCAGTTTCAGCGAGGCATGGCCTAGGTGAGAACTTTGACTGTGACAGCAGTGTAACTTTATACTCTAAACTCTAAAGGACTTATTTCAAAGTTGTGGCATTCAGACACTAACATATAAAGTTGCTTGCTTGAAAACCCAAGTGTAATACTTTGTTCAATGGGACATATTTTTGTCAGCAATCTGACGCCACATTCATAGATTTAACCACCCCTGTCATAGTGTGAACTTCCATCGTGGGACGTGGTAGCTTCGCGGGTACGTGGTGATGGTGTTCCTGGTCACCGGTGGATACGTACATATACGGACTTACACTTGCTACAAAAACACCCTATGTTTCCCCAAAATATGTGTATACAGGAAGCGTGTAGCCCTTAACATAATGTACAACGCACTGCTATCACACCAACAAAACAAGGACATCCACTTTAACACTGCACAGTATACTACTAAATACTGTAGGTGTTCGTGCGTACGTTTCAGTATCGTGTATGCAAGCCATTAGCCTCCAGACATTTCAGCATTCATTGCACCAACTTCCTCGTACAACTGCCGACCATCCATCTTCAGTTCTTCTTTACCAGGCGTGCGGCGCCAAGATGAACCCACAAATGATCGGGCTCTGTGGCCGAGCATGTGTACACTGATCCACATGTCCATGCACCCCCAAACACCAACATGCTTTACTGTTGGCACTGTGTGTTGCTACACTTTCTTACGTCCATCAGAATTAAACAGTATGAACTTAGACTCGTCTGAGAATATAACAGTGTCCCAGAATTTCAGCGGTTTTCCGCAATATTCCTTGGCAAACGCAAGGCGTTTCATCCTATTCACCCTCGAGATATATGGTTTTTTCGTGGGGATCTGCCGTGTATCTCGGCGCTATGAAAGACATTCCGTACTCTCTGTGTGCACTTATTGTCTTGCTAGATGATTTGGTGACGTCCGCAGCTAACGAGGCAGCACTTCCTGTCGAATCATTTTGGACTAAACCTACGATGTGCCGTCTCTCTCGTTGTGTGAGTATTCGTAGGCGACTTTTGTTTTCTGTAGATCCATGCTCCTTAAATTTGTGTATAATAGATCGCACAGTGGAAAAGCTGATAGTAAACATTCTACCGATCTCTCTGTAACTTCTGCCTAGTGGGTGCAGTAACACTATGTTCTCTCGAGCGGCGGATGAATGTTCTTTCTTTGGTCCTATGTTCACAGTACATCTATCGTCAGATTGATTGGTAAACAAGCCTTAGTGACGATACAGACAAATGATCTTGTCTTCCATGCTGTTTACGCCACCGAGGCGTACGAGGGCTCCACTGTGACAAATAATTGTTTAGCGGTTCTAATACTGTATTTTCCTTTCGAAATCGCTCGTTGCTCGTGTCCCTGCATATTATCGTACGTAATATTGTGTCTACGTGTACATCTTGCATGTTACATTGTCGTTCATTGCTTCCAATAGCACAACAACATGGGGTGCGCCAATACTTTCTGTAGCAAGTGTAAGTGTTCACACAGAGGTCCAGTGACTCATTAATCAATATAAAATAGGCACGGTAGCAAACTGCGTACGTTGTTTGGTCCATCATGAATTGAAACGATGCATTATACATAGATACACTAAAATATGTACAGTAAAATCCTGATCATACAGGAAGAGATGAGGAAAACAAGGCCGGGCGGTGGTAGTATGCATGGACAGAAGTCTACAAACACCGATGAAAGCTATGAACAAAACAGACTAGTATGCATCAGTTCCGACTTTAACACTGAGGATTGAACGCAGTTACAAGCCTTGTTTACATCAGAAGTTGATACTCGTGATTCACGGCCGAATGGGGAAAATTAAGAAGAAAACTACAACTGAAGAAATAAAAATAATAGTAACTCTGCATGAAGAAGGCAAACGATACGCCGAAATTGCACAAATCATTAAACGAAGCAGATACACGGTGTGCAGTAATCATTAAGAAGTACAAACCTACTAAAACATTGATAAATAAAGAGAAGTGGACGTCCCCGTAAGCTCACTCAGAGAAGAGAAGGCGGTAATTAGGACACTGCAAAAACTCCGAAAATATCATCTTCCGAAATTGCAGCAGAACTTCAGGAGTACCATGGTAAACAGACATCTTAAGACCATCCGCAGAACTTTTCACACAGCCGGATATCATCAGGAAGCCATTTATCAGCCCAGTAAACAAAAAGAAGAGGTTGGCATTTGCTCAAGAGTACATAATAAAGGATGACGACTTCTGGGGAAATGGTTTTTTTTTTTTTCAGATGAAAGCAAATTTAACATTTTTCGCCATGATGGAAGAATGGCGGTGTGGAGGAAAATGAATGCAGAGTTTGAAACAGCCAACCTCCGCGCTACAGTTAAACACGGTGGTGGAGGTGTTATGGCGGCTTCAGGTGTTGGAGATTAGTGTTTATAGATGGAACGATGGACCAGTATGTTTATGGGGATATTTTGAAAAACAATTTACGACATAGTACCCAAAAACTGGGTCTACAGGCTGATTACTACTTTCAGCAGGACAACGACCCGAAGCATACTGCTAATAATGTTCGTTATTGGATTGTTTATAATACACCTCATAGCCTGAAAATCCCTCCCCAGTCCCTCGGTCTTAATCCCATTGAACATCTGTGGAATGAACTCGAACGACGAGTCAGAAAGCACCACATATCCAGCAAAACCCATCTGAAAGGATTGCTGCTACAAGAATGGAGTACTACTGGTGAAGAAATCACAAGAAAATTAGTAGCTTCAATGCCCAACAGATTAAGAAGTGTTATTCGCAACAAGGGAATGCACACACGTTACTAAACCGTACACAAATGGTAAAAAAAAGTAGTTTAAGTTCTTGTGGGAACATTTATGTCCACCCATAAAAAGACTAGGCCGGCCCCGTGGTGTAGGGGTAGCGTGCCTGCCTCTCGCCCGGAGGTCCCGGGTTCGATTCCCGGCTAGGTCAGGGATTTTTCTCTCAACCTGAGGGCTGGTTCGAGGTCCACTCAGCGTACGTGATTAGAATTGCGGAGCTATCTGACGGTGAGATGGCGGCCCCGGTCTCGAAAGCCCAGAATAACGGCCGAGAGGATGCGTCATGCTGACCACACGGCCCCTCGTAATCGTAATCTGCAGTCCTTTGGACTGAGCAGCGGTCGCTGAGCAGGCCAAGGCCCTTTCAATGGCGTTAAGTGCCGTGGGATTTGGTTTTTTAAAGACTAGGAGACTATATTTTTTAACAAAGCTGTTCTTTTAAGTTTGTGTATTCTGTAATAAAATACAGTTATAAATGAAATATATTTCTATTAAATATCTAATTAAAAATGCAATTACTACTGCCAATATGTAGATATGTAAAATGCCTCCAGTGCTGTGTGAACACTTATGTCCGTCAGTGTAGTACTATGGGGCTGCGAGAACGCCGTCAGACGGAGCCAGCAACTTCAAGATCCAGAACAACTTAAAGGTGATATGCATCTGTGTTGTTTAAAGAGCAGTCAGTTCGAACTTTATGAACTGTGACTTCCAATTTAACTATCAATTTCTCAAGTAACTATCAATTTCTCTAGTGACTTTCAATTTTACAAATAACTCTCAATTTTACACGTAAAGCCAATGTAAATTTAAGTCTTACCAGAGCTACTCCAAAGCTCAAACGAACTGAACGAGTGAAAAGAACTTTGAAGGACATTTATAGAATGCAATCGAAACTTAGCCATTAATTTCGTTAGATATTTTTCCTATTTTTCCAGTGAATTAGAACTTGAGTAATATCAATTTTACTTCTTACCTCAAGAGTGAACTCTAATTAATTTACGATAATTTTTGAATTGGGCATTCAATTTAGAACATCAAGAGTGAACTTTATTTATTTTCATAATAAGTCAAAACTGATTAATTATTCCAAGAAGGAACTTTATTTATTTCGTTATAATTTTGAATTGAACGTTTGCTTGAAACTTCAAGAACGAACTCTGACCATTTTACTATACTTTTCGGGGCCGATGACCTTCGATGTTAGGCCCCTTAAAACAACAAGCACCATCATCATCAGCACTATAATTTTCAATCATTATTAGAATTCAAACATCAAGAATAAACTATTTGCTTTCAAATATCAAATTTTGATGGCATGCAAATTCCATTTGACAAGGATTTCATGACATGACAGGGAATTTATTTACATTTGCGAATAGTAATAGAAGTTAGTATGGCATACTATGAAATACTTATTCAACTGTAAATCCCTCTCTGTACCCTATCCTGCTCTAAGACCGCACACACCATGCGTACGTATCATGCTCGATCACGCGCGTGATTAAGTGCGTGTGTTACTGATACAATATAGAACTAGCAGTTACTCGCGGCTTCGGTCGCCTGGATTTCGTAATTTGATAAAGTAATCGTTCCTCGGTACTGTACTAAGACATTATCAGAAAATCCCTACTAAAGTATAAAATATCATTTACCCCAGAAACTACGTATACCACGTTTCTAGTATTTCCTTTTGGGGCTAAGATGACCATGCGACATAGAACTGTACATGTGAGAAACAGTCTTCTCTCAAGTCGAAAAAATACACGTTTCTTTATTTTTAAACGAGATTCCAATTACCTATGCCCACGTCTGTGACAAATTCAGTTTCTGAGATGTAAGTACCCTCATAAAAGTAATTCAACTCTTTTTTTATCCATGTTAAGTGCCTTTTCTGAAATAAAAAATTCTTCTTTCTTTCTTTATTTTTAAAGGAGATTCAAAATACCAGTTTTCACGTCTGTAACATCTTTAGTTTGAGATATAAGTACTGTCATACAATGAATTCAACTAATTTTTCAGATCATCAACCCCCTTCAGTGGACTTTGCGAAAACAAAAGAATACATGTTTCTTTACCTTGAAAGAAGATTCCAAATACCAACTTTCACGACTGTAACCTTCAGTTTTGAGATATAAGTAACACCATAAAAAATAATTTTTATCACTTCCTTTCACCCTCCCCTTAAGTGAATTTTCCGAAAACAGAAAAAAAATGTTTATTTATAAAGGAGATTCCAAATACCAATGATCACGGCTGTAACATTTTCAGATTTTGAGATGTATGTATCCTCATAAAAAGAATTGAACTCCTTTTACAGCCCCACCCACCAAATTGATTTTCCCCCAAAATGAGTTTCTTTATTTTTAATGGAGATCCCAAATACCAATTTTCACGTCTGTAATATTTTACATTTCTGAGATATACGGCGAATATATGTATATATTTTTTAAATTTCACCCAGTTTGTCACTCCTGTTCACTCCCCTCTTCATGTGGATTTTCAAAAAAAAAGTGTTTCTTTTTAAAGAAGACTCCAAATACCAATTTTCATGTCTTTGACATCTTTAGTTTTTGAGATATATGAATCCTCATAAAAATTATAAAACTCCTTCCCCCCAACAAGGTTATTTTCCCCCAAAAATGCGTGTTTATTTTCAAAATAGCTTCCAAGTACCAGTTTTCACTTCTGTAACATCTTTAGTTTTTGTAGATATAAGTATCCTCACACAAGGAATTCAACCAGTTTTTCAACTCCCACCCCCACCTCAAGTGGATTTTCCGAATTCAAAGAACATGTATTTCTTTATTTTTAATGGGGACGCCAAATACCGATTTTCCCGTCTGTAACATCTTCAGTTTTTGAGATATCACTATCCTAATCAAAATAATTCAACCCCCTATCCAGTCCTTTTTACCCCCACCCCTTCTTATGTGGTTTTTCCGAAAACGAACAGCACAAGTTTCTTTAATTTCGAAAGAGATTAAAAATACCAACTTAAATTGGTGAAAATTTTCAAATATGTTACGGTTCTGAGATATGCAATAAATGTATCCTCCGCCGAGCTAAAACTACATTTATATTACAGTGTAGGTGCTCACTAAGGGATATTCCGTCGCTAAGGTCAAATGGAGGCGGGGGATTTTTAAAATGGGTTTATCTATATCTCAAAAACTTATAAGTTTACAGACGTAAAAATTGGTATTTGGAATCTCCTTTAAAAATTAAGAATCACGTATTTTTTGTTTACGGAATATCCACTTAAGGAGGTTAAAAGAGGTGAAAATAGGGGGAATTCTTAAAATTAGCATATCTCAGTAAGTTTACACGTTACAGACATAAAAATTGGAATTTTGAATATCCTATACAAATCAAGAAACCCGTATTTTTTGTTTCAGGAAATTCCACCTACGGGGAGTGAAAAGGAATGAAAAACGGGTTAAATCCTTTAATTGGGATACTTATACCACAAAAACTGAATGTGTTACAGACGGGAAAATCGATATTTGGAATCTCCTTTAACCCGCGAATGGTCGCGCGTGAGACTTTCTCTCACATAAAAATAAATATGACATTTTTTAGTTTTGTGGTGCGTAAGGCAGAAATTTACTACTGAAATGAAACGCAAAGTTCTACCTTATATATTTTAGATAAAAATGAAATAATTAGCTGTGAGAGAGAGAGAGAGAGAGAGAGAGAGAGAGAGAGAGAGAGAGAGAGAGAGAGAGTGTGTGTGCCGGGATTGTTCGAGGACAAGTTCTACTCGCCAGATGCAGGTCTTTTGATTTGACACCCGTAGGCGACCTGCGGGTCATGATGAGGATGAAATGATGATGAAGATGACACACACCCAGCCCCCGTGTCAGCGAAATTAACCAATTAATGTTAAAATTCACGACCCCGCCGGGAATCGAACCCGGGACTTCTGTGACCAAAGGCCAGCACGCTAACCATTTAGCCATGGAGCCGGGCATGTTTATTAAAGACGCAAATTACTACTTAAAATAACATATGCAATGTACATAAAAAATAACTTCCGTCCTGGAGTTGTAAAGAAATAAAAGCTCACACATGCATTATATCTAGTAATATTTACGTACAAAGCAAGGTTTCTGAACACAATAACATTTTCAAAAAACAAGAAGTGCTCATAATACAAATACTAACGCGTACAACAGGAGTAAGTTTCCCGCTCCACTTCAAAATAACACCAACGTCATTAGTCGCGCGATGAGAGAAACTCTCACACAGCGCGCACGGACATATAGGAACCTTTGTTCTGACTAGGGGAGGGGTTGCTTACCTTTCGAATGTGAATCGCTCTACTCACGACTAGCTAGAAGAGGGAACAGTCACCTGCCTTTCATCACTGTGAAGTAATATCACAATAAAAAACAATGTGAGAGAAAATCTCATATAGCGACCACTCGCGGGTTAAAAATAAAGGAACACGTATTTATTTATTTTCGGAAAATCCATTTAAGGGGTGAAAAGGACCGTAAAACAGATTGAATTATTTATTATGAGGTTACTTATATCTCAAAACTGAAGATGTTAGAGGTGTGAAAATTTGTACGATATGTGGAATCACTCTTATGAATAAAGAAACACTCATTTTCGTTTTCGGAAAGTCCACTTAATGGGGGAAAGGGTGAAATGAAGTGAAGGAGTAGAATTCTTTTTATAAGGATACATACATCTCAAAAACGGATGTTACAAACGTGAAATTGGTACGTGGAATCTCCTTAAAAATAGAGAAACAGGTATGTTTTTGATTCTCGGAAAATCCACTTAAGGGGTTGAAAATAATTGAAAAAAAGGGGCGAATTTTTAAAATTAGTGTACCTCGAAAACTTAACATGTCACAGACGTAGAAACTGGTATTTGGAATCTCCTTTGAAAATTAAGGAACCTGTAAATTTTGTTTTCGGAAAAGCCATTTAACGGGGGTGAAAAACGAGTTCATTTATTTATTTAAGAATACTTATATCTCAAAAACTTAACATGTTACAGACGTGAAAACTGGCATTTGAAATCTCCTTTAAAAGTAAAGAAGCGCGCATTTTTGGTCTTCAGAAAATCCACTTAGGTGGAAGGTGGGGGGTGAGAGACTAATAAAGGGGTTGAATTCTGTTTATGGGGATACTTATACCTCAAAAAAATGAAGATGATGTTACAGACGTGGAAATAGGTATCTGCAATCTCCTTTAAAAATAAAGAAACACGATTTTATTTTTTTTTCCTACTTGAGAATGGACTGTTTCTCACATGTAGAGTTCTATGTCATATGTTCCTAGCAAGTTGCTTTACGTCGCACCGACACAGACAGGTCTTATGGCGACGATGGGACAGGAAGGAGCTAGGGGTGGGAAGGAAGCGGCTGTGGCGTTAATTAGGTACAGCCCCACCATTTGCCTGGATTCAAAATGGGAAACCACGGAAAACACCTTCAGGGCTCCCGACAGTGGGGTTCGAACCGGAATACTGGATACTGGCCGCAATTAAGCGACTGCAGCTATCGAGCTCGGTGTCATATGTTCCAAAGTTAGCTCTGCAAGGTCCGGCTCCATGGCTAAATGGTTAGCGTGCTGGCCTTTGGCCACAAGGGTCCCGGGTTCGATTCCTGGCAGGGTCGGGAATTTTAACCATAATTGGTTAATTCCCCTGGCAAGGGGACTGGTTGTACGTGACGTCTTTATCTCCATTTCCTTCTAAATCACGACGCGCAAGTCGCCCACGGGTTTCAAAAGACCTGCACTAGGCCTCTCCCCCACGCCACACGCCATTATTATTATTATTATTATTATTATTATTATTATTATTATTATTATTATAATAACTACCAGTAGCCTGGTCATCTTAGGCCCAAAAGGCAATACCACAAATGTAGTTTACAAGGAGGTTCTGAGGTAAATGACTCAATTCTCGTTGAGTTTTTATACTTTAGTGATTTTCAGGTAATATCTTAGTGCAGTACTGAGAAACGTGCGAAGTCGCGGGTAACAGCTAGTATATAAATTACTACTCAATTGTTTTTCATTGAACCTACCCTCACATAAGACGACATTTGCCGTGCACTCCGTTCAGCCAACTTCGAAGTTCACGATGTTTACCTGCTGTTGGATGGCTCCAGCTTAACACCGTCATCACAGATTGTCCTGTACCTACCAACGCGGGACGACTGGTAGCGCCTCCTCGCCACCGGAGTCAGCAAACATTACCGCTTCTATCTAGTGGAGCCTACTCCTCCACCAATCTTGGCCCAACTCGCTGCAGATCCAACTACTCTGCCCGTCGTTACCTCTACTCAACTTCATACACCACCACCACGACGTTGAGATTCGAGATCTGACTTGTGAACTGAGCGGATCTGCTGTACGAGTGTGCTTGGTGAGTGCGCGCAGTGATAGTTGTACTGACGGGCGAGATCGGTGTGTTGCGGGTTGCCTGCTGCTAGTCACCCCGCGCTGCTATTGGCTCTCTGGTACGACCGAGCGACCCAACGATGGACACGGCTGGTCCCCCGCCTGGCGGCGGGGACACCAAGAGGAAACGGGCCCCGGCTTCGATGACGACCCCTGCTACGGACTCGGACACTGGTTTGGTAAAGTTGACGGAGGTTGCTGGTTCAACCCCCAGCACCTCTACGATTACTCTCCTGCCGGAAGGCACCACTTTAGATGACCAGGCTCGCTTATTGGCCTCTTTTGCCGCTGCCAAAGCTGCTGAAGATAGTCAGTGGAAAACGGCTCGGATGGTGAAGGGCAAATCTAGACCCCGCTATGTCCTAAAAAAGAGAACTGCTAACGGCCAAACATTAGTTTATAATAAGGATTTAAATTCATACGCCCCTCTTTCGGCCCTACCCACCAGTGGTAGCAACGGTCCAGAGGCACTAGTGCCTGCCCAGTCGCCTACTCCCCGGACGGCGACCGAGGCCGCCCCCTCGACCAGCGCCTCCCGTTCGGCGCCACCACCGTCTGTGTGTGACGGGAATGGGACTGCCACGACAACCGCTCCTGGTGGAGAGGTCGAGCATATGGACACCACGGGCCCCCCCCCCACCCAAGAAAAAGTCGCTGCCGCCGGTAGTTGTCTTTGATAAGACCAACTATCAGCAGCATTTCAGGTATTTGCAACAGCGGTGCACTGGTGACCTTAGGGTCATCAACACAAGGGAGGCTCTCAAATATCATGTCGACAACGAGGAGGACTATCAGCTGTTGACAAAATATTTCGACTCCACCAATGCTCACTTTTACACTCACCAGCTGCCCTCCAAGCGGCTGTTGAAGGTAATCATCCGGAATATCGTGTCAACAGTTGATATCGATTGGGTCAGGGAAGAGCTGATTGCGCTTGGCTATCAACCCAAGGACATTTATCAATACACCAGGAGGGATGCCACCACCCAAAAGGTTATCCCCCTCAGCGTAATCAGTGTCACGCTTCCTAATGAGGAATTTTCCAAAACCATTTACTCTGTTCACTACTTGTGTGGTGCCAAGGTAAAAATTGAGGCTTACCGAGGCAGGGAAGGACCTTCCCAATGTTTCAAGTGCCAGAGACTGGGGCACACTGCCAATTACTGTAAAATGCCTTTAAGATGCGTTAAGTGCGGAGATAACCACTTGGCTGCGGCCTGCCCGCTCACACCGGAGGCTTCCGCCAAGTGCGTTAATTGTCAGGGGGAACATCCAGCTTCGTGGCGAGGGTGCAAACTCTTTCGGGAGGCTGTAACTAAACAGAAGACTGCGGTGCAACTGAAAGCCCAGAAGAAGAGTGCACTGCCACCCTCAAAACCTGTGACCGAGGGGGTTTCGTTCGCGAGCCTCTTCGGTGGCGCTGCTGCCCCCTCATCATCTCCCACTCCCTCCCCTAGTAGTACTGGAAACTCCTTCCCCGACCTCGGCGGTTTAGCTGACATCATCGATCTGCTTCGGCAGATTGATTTTTCCAGACTTATCCCTATACTCAAGGATACCATGACAAAATTGAGCTCGTGCAATAGCACTCTTGACAAAATCCTGGTGCTGATTGATGCCGCTATGCGGTATTTCTCAGCCCCTTAGACGACGCGACTGACGCCACGGACTATGGACTTAAGGGTTGGTGCTTGGAATTGTCAAAGTGTTGTCGGTGAGAGATATGAGCTTGAGGCTTTTATCTCTGACCATAACCTAGACATCATGCTACTTGGTGAGACGTTTCTAAAGGAGCATATGCCTTTCAAAATTAAAAATATGGTAGTCTACCGGAAAGACAGAGTCGGGATGAAGGGCGGGGGTGTTGCTGTGCTGGTTAAGTCTAGTCTTACCCATCACGTCCTCGACCCCCTCCCCCACTCCGTACTGGAATCCCTCGGGATTGAAATCCGACATCGGGACTATCATTATCGCTTATTTACAGCATACCTGTCACCTAATGCACCCTTCAATCTGGTGGAACTAAATGCTCTTTTGGAGAACCCTAGCCACGTACCCACCATAGTGGCTGGTGACCTCAATTGCAAGCATCCCGACTGGAACTCCAGGGTAGCCAATCCTCGGGGGAGAATCTTAAGTGCTTACATGAGAGACAGTGACGTCAAGGTGTGTGCTCCCACGGAGCCCACAATATACCCGGCTAATGGGTTACCTGACGTCATTGATGTGACCGTATCAAAATATTATAACAGAACAATTGATTTTGTTGTTCCACATGAATTGAATTCTGACCACAATCCCATTGTTTTCAATCTTGTCTGGGAGCGCTTGGAGGGGCCAACTCGTTCGATCCCTCCCATCAACTTGGACTACCACAAGTTCAGGAAACATGTGGATCGAAATTTTAAACCTTTTGACATCCGCACCCGGGATGATGTTGACCGGGCAGTCGAGCATCTTACTGGTAAGATTCTCAATGCACGGAAACACATCCAGGCTGTTGCCCGAAATTCTCGTTCGGCCCGCGGTCCACAAGTTGAGGAGGGCCTACCCGATCTCCTCAAGGATTTGATCAAGATCAAAAATCTCTATCGGAAGAGATGGCAACTCTATCGCGACCCAGATGACAAGGCAGAATACCAGGAACTTGCCCGTGTCGTCCGCCAACGGCTGCTGGAACACAAGATTGAAAAATGGGAAGAACTCTGTCGCACTCTCACTGAAAACGACTCAGACCGTGAGTTTTGGAGGGTTACTCGCAGTCTGACTCGAACACGAGAACCCCGTCGAGCACTTCACGGCCGCCGGGGTCTCGTTTTCTCCCCTCTGGAGAAAGCTGAAGCTTTCGCTGACTCCATTGAGAGTCAGTGTGTAGTACACTACACCCGCCACGATGACGACCGTACCGACCGACAGATTGAACGAAAAGCTTCAGCTCTCAGGCAAAGTAGGACGCCACGAGACACTGTGACTGACATCACACCAGCGGAGGTCCGCCGGTGTATCAAAGGACTTAGTGAGAATAAGTCTCCCGGGGCTGATAGGGTCACTGTTAAAGAAATCAAGTCCCTCCCATACAGGGCTGTGGTATTTCTAGCTGCCCTCTTCACGGCCTGCCTTTCCCTGGGTTATTACCCAACGGCCTGGAAGACGGCAAAGATTTGTCTGATTCCCAAGCCGGGGAAAGACAGGCTCTTTCCACAGAATTACCGCCCTATCAGCCTTCTCTCCCACTTGTCCAAAATTTTCGAGAGACTTATTCTCAAACGCCTCAATTCATACCTTGTAACCAGTAGGATATTGAGACCGGAGCAGTTTGGTTTCCGGGCCAAACGCTCAGCTCCATTGGCGGTATTGCGCCTGGTCCAATATGCTACGAGATCGTTCACATTACGGCGTAGCGTGCCAGCGGTCTTTTTCGATGTCGATAAAGCTTTTGATACCGTCTGGCACGATAATCTACTTGTGAAACTGGGGGAATTATACAAAGTCCCTCTCTACCTACTCAAAATTATTCAGTCCTATCTTCGGGATCGACAGTTTTTTGTCACCTGCGATGGTGAGAACTCCACCCCTCGGCGCTTATTGGCAGGAGTGCCTCAGGGAGGGGCACTATCGCCTACCTTGTACGCCCTATATGTGAACGATCTCCCCAAGGTAGCGGGAGTAGAAATTCAGCAATACGCTGATGACATTGCAGTTTATACCGCTCAGCGAAGATATTGTGATGCCACAGCGAAAATGCAAGCCTGGATTAATCAATTTTTATCCTGGTGTACCAAGAACAAGGTCAAAATTAACCCGGACAAAACCCAGGCAATCCTCTTTTCGAAGCGGCGTCCGAGGTTTTGTCATCTTAAAATCCGGCGCACCGAGCTGCCATGGTTGAGCCGTGTCAAGTACCTTGGTATGACCCTGGACAAAGCACTAACCTGGAGATGGAATGTGGACCAGGCATTACAGCGAGCCAACGCCAGAACAGTAGCATTGCGCCCTCTGCTGCTGAATCGGCATCTCGGCGATCGTATCAAGAGGTCCTTGTACCTTGCGTGCGTTCGACCTATCTTCCTATATGGCTGTGAGGCCTGGTGCTACATGGCCAAGACGCACATTCGGCGACTCCAGGTGTTCCAGAACAAGGTACTGCGGCGCATGACCGGTTCACCATGGTACACATCAAATTTAAGGATTCGTCAGAATCTCCAAATCCCCACTGTCCAGCAGCAGATCTTCAAACAGGTTAGGATGACAAGATCTCGGATCACCCTGACTCAATCGAATGATGAGGGTCTTCTCTTGCTCAAACGGGTCATCAGGACCAAAAAGCCAACAACACGTTACCGCCACCGCGGCCCTTGGCTCCTGTATACCAAATTCTAGTTTCGGCCTTTTCCAAATTTTTCACAACGTTGTTCAGGTAATCACTAAAAGGTACTAAATTCTGTTTCAATAAGACTGACCCACTTCCTAGTTGACATCATGTTATGGCCCAGCGATGAGGGGGTTTCAATTCTGCCCCACCTTCTCCGGTGGGAAAGAGTGATTTTTCCCCCGCCAGTGTAGGTAACTCGCGACTTTTTCTGACTCATCAGGTAACCACGGAAACAGATGAGTAAGAGGGCATATTTTTTCGCCCTGGGGCTCCCATATACTTGATCTCACTAGAAAAAAAAAAAAAAAACACCACGACGTCCGCCCGTACCTCTTCGTATATTCCCGTCACTACGAACAAGCCTTGCCACCATTCACCTATAATGTCATCATCCCTCCCACTTTCCTCAACTCCCGCACAACCTAGTCTCCAACAACTCCCCGCCACCCCATTGGATTCGACCACAGCAGCACCACCATCGACTCTACAATCCCCACCAGACAACGCCTTAGCAGCCGCCGCCACATCGTCAACATCACCGACGCCACCTACATCTCTCCACGGTATGCCTAGCTGCGTGCTCTGTGGCATGGACCCCAGAATCTCTGACCAGGACATACTTCGTGAACTTCGAACAACAGGAATCCCCGCCCGACGTGTGTCCCGGATACAAAACAGCTCCGGCCCTACCTACATGGTTCGCCTCCACCTTCCAACGACAGCAGACGTCCAACACCTGATCGACAACGGCGTCCATATTTACCGCCATCATTACCGAGTGGAGCCTTCTCGTTCGCCATCCCGACCTGTTCGCTATCCTTCCACCACTGCCCACTGTCGCCCCCGGCCATCTCCTCCTACCTTTCAACCTCGTCAACCCGTCTGTCCACCCCTCCCCCAACTCGGTTCCATGGCTAAATGGTTAGCGTGCTGGCCTTTGGTCACAGGGGTCCCGGGTTCGATTCCCGGCAGGGTCGGGAATTTTAACCATCATTGGTTAATTTCACTGGCACTGGGGCTGGGTGTATGTGTCGTCTTCATCATCATTTCATCCTCATCACGACGCGCAGGTCACCTACGGGTGTCAAATCGAAAGACCTGCACCTGGCGAGCCGAACATGTCCTCGGACACTCCCGGCACTAAAATCCATACGCCATTTCATTTCATTTCCCCCACAAATCTTTCCGACGCCAGATCTCTTTCGACTCCTCACCACTTCACTTAGTAATCTCACCCCCCACCCTCCACCTCCTAACCTTCCATCTCTACCCTGGAACACTCAACAAACCTTCCCGCTTCGCACACATCTATCTTTTCTCACTTCGTTTACCCACCTTCCTTCTCCATCACATCTTCTTGACCCATCTGCATCTCTTGGCCAGAGAGAGGGCGTAACCCTCTAGGTGGCCCGCCCCACCCCTTCAGGGTGGGAAATGAAAACTTTTGGGGAAAAAAGGTATGTTACGGTACATCACATTATGTGTACGATAGTTTGCAGTACACGCCTGGTATTCGTTCTGTGGCTGGAATCAATGCCAGGAAACAATGCCAGGAAACAGCTTGCGTGCCAATACGTCCTTGGCCGACCGTACGCTGTCTGATGCGGCACGCAAAGCCCAAATGCGTTCTTATTGCCATCTCAAAATGTAACTGTCATATTTTGAAAATACACCCCATGAGAATAAGTAGCACGTTATTTTACAAGATCCTAGGTAACATTTACGAATATGGAAACAGAATGCCGATATCCTTAATGGTTTAAAACATCTTAAGTGAATAACCCTGTATATTTACCCACGTTTCCTATTCTCTGACTTATTTGTAGGCCTAACTGAAAATGAAAACCTACAACCTGTTTTCCAGTCACTGACCGGGTCAGGGATGTAATGAATGAAGCAGATATAGGCTGTTAGTACGATGGGGTCGCCACTCCCAAAGTGATTTATTAATGAATGATAGATGCTTTGAAATGAGAATGGAGAGTGTTGCTGGAATGAAGGATGACAGGGAAAACCGGAGTACCCGGAGAAAAACCTGTCCCGCCTCCGCTTTGTCCAGCACAAATCTCACATGGAGTGACCGGGATTTGAACCACGGTATCCAGCGGTGAGAGGCCGACGCGCTGCCGTCTGACCCACGGCGGCTTACTTGTAGGCCTAATTATTTAATGCAATTTATTTATTATTCGCGTTGACTGTGAGGATGGGAAGAGCTGTAAGCTGTACCTCACACAATACGGTGTAGTACGTGCGGTAAATCGGCGTTCTATTGAACACTTCAACTCTATTTGGGAGTGTGATTATCTGTTCGCCGAAATCGAAGGAGAGGCAAAATATTTGGTATGTGGCAAGATATTTGGCATAAAAAAGTACAATATAGAACGTTACTACACATCACTTCAACCAATATGGAATTGTTGAGGGTGAAATGCGACTTACTCTTCTCAATAATCTACGCGAGGAAGGAACTAACGTAGAGATACGTATTATAATGTTGTACCTACATACCATGTCACTTAATTCTGTCATTTTTTTCCTTTCTTAATCCGTTTACCCTCTAGGGTTGGTTTTTTCCTCGGACTCAGCGAAAGATCCCACCTCTACCACCTCAACGGCAGTGTCCTAAGAGCGTGAGACATTGGTTCGGGGATATAACTGGAGAGCAGGACCAGTACCTCACCTCCTATGCTGTAAAGGGGCTTTGTGGGAGGAAGGGAAGATTGGAAGGGACAGGCAAGGAAGAGGAGAGGAAGCGGACGTGGCCGTAAGTTAGATATCGTCCCAGCATTTGCCTGGAGAAGTGGAAAACCACGGAAAACCACTTCAAGAATGGATGAAGGGGGAATGGAATTCCCTTCTACTCAGTTGATCTGAAGAGGTTCAGTGGATCCCATTCCAGCTCTCGTACCACTTTTCAAATTTCGTGGTAGGGTCGGGAATCGAACCCGGGCCTCAAGGGATGGCAGTTAATCACACTAACCACTACACCACAGTTTAATTACGGTGCTTAATAAACAATTTTTCTTTGAAATTAAAAATCCGTTTATTTCTTACACAGGAATGTGTTCGTGTTAATTTGAGAATAGCTTTTTGAAGCGGAGTTTGGAAGTCGTGTCCACATCACGCGTCTGTCAGGGTCATATTTTGGATGTCATTTCCACTGCATTAGAAGATATTACCGACTTACGGGGACATAGACCGGGCTGAGTGGCTCAGGTACGATCCTGGCTCAGTCCCGTGGCACATTTGAAGGTACTCAAATACGTCAGCCTTGTATCGGGAGATTTATCGGCACGTCAAAAAACCACCCGCGGAACACAATTCCGGCACCTCGGCGTCTTCGAAAACCGTAAAAGTATTCAGTGTGTCGTAAAAACAATGTGTTGAAAGCTCCCTCTCAAAGACACCACGACAGGTGATGGCATAATGCAATGCATGGAAGCTCGGAGCTGAGAAACAAACTAATGCAATGGCAAATGGCATGACCATAGTAGTGAAAAAAGTTCATTTCATTTAAAGTCATGGACAGAACCACAGACAATTCAAAGCTCTACTGGAGGTTTGGTGATACAGTATTACCTATTCGATGCCTCAGTAGAGACAATACGTCAAATCGCTTTTCTGATTTGTTGGACGAAATAGTTTTATTCGAGGAAATGAAGGAATTCACGGATCCAAAATGGATTAATAAATTTAGCATTTCTAACTGACATCACATCCCGCACGAATAAACTTAATCTTAAGTTGCAAAGAAGCAACTCATTTTGTAGACAGCAAATATCGGAGCTTTGGCGGCGTCAGATGTTGAAAGGTGAGTCATTAACTCAAGATCAATTACAGACATTTTCAGGTACTCTTGCGAGTCTTATGAAATGATTTTCCATCCGATTTAAAGGTCTGGACGATTTATATCAATGGATCTCAAAGAGTTTCAACTACTATAACAATTGATCTACAGTACGCGTTACTCACAATTCGACGAGATAGTGAGCTGAACCACGAACAAGCGTATTACATTTTACGAGCATTTTTCCCGAACGGATTTCCAAAATATGCACAACATAGCTGTCAATGCTTGGTACAACATATCTGTGCGAGACATTGTTCTACCCTGCAGAGGATAAAACTTCAAGAAGAACCACTAACTGACGCAAATCTCACTGCAGTTCTTCGATCGCACCAAATATAACTAGACTTCTTCAGCGAAAAAAGAGACGCATTCGTCCTCATCGTCATTTGCTGAATGAAACACACGTTTTGTTCATAGTGGCTGATATTTAACCTAGAGCTCACTTACGCTGTATTCTAAACAAGCTTTTATTTAGGCTTACTGTGTAGTCAAAGGAGTATTTAATTATCACATGTCAAAGTAACTGCTTTTGTTTACTACGCAAACGGTAACCTAATGAAAGGAATTTCCGAACTCAGCCTGGGGTCTTCCAATTGAAATGTAATATTATCGCACTACCCTCTTCAGTACTAGCCGGTTCTTGCTTGTGCTGATCATGCAATCTTCACCGAGGTTGAAATTTCCCAAACCGACTTACTGGAACGGTGGCTGCTAATACTCTACTGTGATGATGGCAAAGCAGTCAACCCTAAACAAGCGATACCGTATATAACAACATCTGACAATATAACGTTATCGTTTCAGTGCTTCGCGGAGGTACAGTATTGTGGATGCGCCTTTAGGAACTTCAAAAAGAGCTTCATAATTTTTCTGGCAGCTTTGAAACTGTCCCAAGATACCCAAACGAGAAAGATGTTGGTTACAAGCCCCCTGAAGATGAAAGGCTTTAGTGGACCCCATTTACCATGGAAAACACGTTTAATTCAACGGTCAGTGTAACGCGGTTTTGCCCTACACAATCCAGCATACGCGACCGAAACTTTGCGTTCTGGTAAATCGCTCACATCCGATAATGACATTATTTACATATACAGGAAAATTTTATTCCGGCGGTGCGACCAGTCTCCCAGTTGTTCTGTAACGCACGGCGAATTACAGCCTCTTATCGCGCCGTCTTACGGTGTCTGTTGAGAAGAGAGCAACAGCCAGCAATGAAAGACGCTCAGCGGGACACCGTAGCGGATGCTTGAAAATAAGCAGCAGGATGTATGTTTAAACCCGTGTATACTCATACGTCAATGATTATCATGAGTATGCGAGAGCTGCTGAACCAAAGCTTCCCAGACAGTTCCTCTATAGGGGAAGAGTATATTAACAAATTTAAAAACAGGCGGCTAGAAATTATTTGGTCAAACACCGCCAATCTGCAAAATAATAGCCACGAAAGTTTTAAAATACACAGAACTGGAAATAGAAATATAACGCCTGTGGAAACTAGAATCAGTCATCACAGTCCCAACAGTTGTGTTATTCCGAAAAGCTTGCACAGCTCTCTGGTCGCATTAAACCTGCATCACCACACGTACGTCGAACTGAAGAAAGCCAACCTCCTTACCACCTGCTACATTGTGAGAAAATTTCTAGGAAAAGTTTTTCCTCTGAGTTATACCAAACAGCATGACGATCCAGGCCTTAGTTCCGGTGATACTGAGGGACAGATTCCAACGAAGGGTAGATGAAAAAAGTGTTTAGGGGCATCATTTGTGCACATTTCTTGTATATTTGCAGAATAATGCCCAAGAACAGTGCTGAGAATACAGGCTTAGGAAACAAGATGATGATCGCAGGCATGGACAGTGTACATACACGAACCCCATCGCAATCCCCTTGAGCACATATGGAATATGTGACAGACCAACACAACATCCAAAGCACAGCAGTAGGACATTCTTCTGTTTAGGGTGTAAACATTTCAGCTGAAATGTAACAAGACAGTACGCAATACTCTCATCAGTTATCAACAAGAAAAGAATGCATAACAAACTACTGAATTCCTTGGAAGGTTCATGTTCTAATACGTCTGTCAAATTGAAAGTGGTTATTTTCATTTACAAACATTCGTAAATAAGAATGAAGTGTTATTTTATCACAGGAACTGTTGGTCAATGTATTAAATAAAATTATTTCACACTTTCTAATTCGATTTAATTGTTATTTACAAAATAACACCCCGTGACGAAATGACTCTTTTCCAATGCTTATGTCCACCATTGTAAGTACAACATTCCATTCCTTTTGAGGCATTTTTCAAATACTCTACCTCATACTACGTCCCGCTGTGGTGGGGGCGGTAGAGTAACACCCACTGTATCCACGGCCTGTCGTAAGAGGCGACTAAAAAGGACCCCAGGGGTTTTTAACTTAGGAGCGCGGGTCTGCGACCACGGGGCCCGTAGCCGAGTCCTGGCACTACTTGTGCCAGGTTCCTCAGTTTCATCTATCCTGTCCGACCTCCATCGGTCAACACTTCTTTTCCGACCCCGAGGCCCTCCATGGCCCTTGTCTTTCTTTGGCCGATACCTTCACTTTTGGAAGTGTCGGATCCCTTCCATTTTTTCCCTCTGATTAATGTTAATAGAGGATGGTTGCCCAATTGTACTTATTAGAACAATTGTACCGGGAGGTACACCTCAACGCCGCGCATTCAAAATTAGCGCCTAAATGAACTCCTCTATCGAACTAAAGTGGAAACTACTACAACAGGAACTTAGAACTTTAATCAGATGTCATCACTGAAAAATTAAGTAATTGTTTTGTTGTGAAGTTAACTAAACTGAGTGAATTTTTCCTTATTTTGTTTGCCATTCATCAAGAAGTTTGGACATTTTTCTACAGATGACACCACTAAAAATTATGATCATGCACTCTGGTGCGAAATGAAAGAACTTATAATTTAAAGAAGTTTTGTATTTCTAGGTTTTTGTAACTGACTGATGTTCATTTATTTTTGGGTTGGCAATATTTCCTTTTTCTTTCCGCCAGTTTTGAATCTGGCCAATGAAAAATTTCTGTAATTAATTTTCAACCTATCACAGGCCTCTTGTTCGATTTTGAGTGTTACTTTGAACTCAACCAATAAAATTTAAGGGGGTGTGTCCTGTTTAATCTTGAATGCTCACGAACCTTCCCTGAGGGTTTATAAACTGCGGATTTCCACGTTTCTTGGCCAATTGATCGTCGTCTATCTGAGTCTGTGTGTTAAGCAGGAGGCGGGCGGCCTCTTTCGTCGGCAGCAGAACATCTATAAGGTAATGGCCACATAACTTCATTCTTTCTTGCTACCTCCGCAGTTTAATCCGAGGGAAAGGTGCGAATCTTTAGTTATGTAACAAACTTTTCTGAAGGGTAAATCATCTTCCGGCTAATGTAAAAACTTCATAAAGCTTTAACCTTAAATCGGGGATAGAGAGTGAATTACCCTCTCGAGCTCCCCTTCATCTTGGTTTGAAGTGACGTTTTGTAACTTTTTTTCTTCTGTAAGGTGTTAAAGTAATTTCTATACGAGTCACCTCAGTAGTTTGGGAATAGCCCCTGATTCATCGGCCTAGAGCCCTTTAGGTTTTGTCAATGTTCATTATCTTGGAGCGCAGTGTGCCTCCATTCACCTTGTGTTTGGGCCAGTTATCTAACCTGTTCTTTTTTCATGAAGGTCCAGTAGGTTGGGTATTAAATACCCCTACAAAAATAAGTTCAATTTTGTAAATGGTGGTTTGAGAGACCTGAGATTGATGTAATGTTGCCTTGAGCAGGCAGTAAGCAACCGAGAGCCTGTTTGCTCTGTTTCAAAGTTTTGGTAAGATTAACGAGTGCCTCTGGAAGGCTAGAAATTTTGTTTTGGGAGCGAATGCTCTGTGAATTAGGGGATTTATGCCCTTGAATAAATTTGTGCTCTTTGTAAATTTGAGCTGGGAGCTCAGGAGTTGTAAAGCGAGGGGCTTGAAGCCCAGAATTTGTTAAGTTCACTAATCTTGTATTTTCCTTGACTTGTTTCAAGATTGTCATTGTAGCCTACCTGATGTTTCATTGTCATGAAAAATTGTTAAGTTTGAAGTACTAAAAATATAACCTTCAGTTTAAGTTTTAAATTAATTTTGATATTTTAGATAGACCCATTCACCCCGGCACCTTCTTTAACCTCTTTCTGATCCACGGGTAACCCCGTAACAACAATAATCACCACCACCATAATAAAGTAAGCATACACGGCGTACGAGATGTGCATATGAAGACTATATTACGTTGTACACTGATGAGCAACTGAAACAGAGATAGCCCTTACACCCTGACGACGTGACAGGGACTCCACTGCACACCCTCTCGAAGTGCAAGGAGATTTTTCGGAGCACGATCAACAGCATCCTAGATATGCTCAATAGGACTGAGGTCGGGTGACTTCAGGGACCATGGAGTGCTCATGAAACCAATGAACCACAACTCGGCAGCGGTTGCCCAGGTTCCTGTATAGTTCAACCCACGTGAACAGTCCTCTGGCGTGAACTGTAAAACCTGATACCACGACTAATTTGCCCAGCGATCTTTCTCTATGCTTTGAGTTCAACGGTGGTGTTCCTGTATCCAAGTTGGGCGGTGAATGTACCTCACTGCGAGAAGGTGGCTGCTCACACTTCGCTGCTATCTCTTGCACTGTGACCCGCCGCGCGCACACCGAGCGCGCTTCGCATAATGCGTCGCGTCTTGCTCAATAGTGATGGGACATTCGATTCATTTTACTGAATCGATTCATTTGATTCCGTTCACGTTACTGAATCGATACAGTGATCCGATTCACGGCACATTAGAGTCACCGCTCCTACTGCATCTGTGTAGTATGTAATGGTGAGACAGCAGCAACAGCATTCATTGTTCGCTGCTGCCATCTGATCTTCATACTATGAACTCCTTTCTTAGAAAAAAATGCTAGTCACTAATACATCGAAGGTTTCCGGCGACGCAGGATGGGAAAGGTCCTGGATTAGGAAGGTAGCAGCCATGGCCTGAATTAAGGTACAGTCCCAGGATTTTCTGGTGTAAAAATGGGGAAACTACGGAAAAGCATCTTAACGGCTGCCGACGGTGGGATTCGAACCCACCATCCCCCTAATGCAAGCGCATAGCTACGCGATACTAACCGCACGTCCAACTCGCTAAGTCATTTTTGAAAATATGTACTGTATTTTTCTATCAGCAGAGGATTTTTTTAAATAGTCATATTTTGTATAGGCTACCCGAGATGTAGAGTAGCCCACCGGTTTTCTGATTCAACATACTGTTGGTTAAGTTACTGCGTCAGTCGGCTCACTTACTGCCCACGTATTATTGAAGTCTTGTGCAACGATGTGACATACGACCTGAGACAATACTGAGCCGTTCTTCCCAATATGAAACAGGTACTTTTGAGTGGTCATGAGCATGACTCCTAGTCATAGGGCAAGCTAAAGTCGAGTTTAATTTATTGTCAAATGTCAACTAAGTTATAAGACTAAGATTCATTAAACTAATAAATAGTATAACCTAATAGCCTACCTACTTACTAGCTACTTTAGAATTATGTTTTGACTACCTTTTTAACACTGAAAATAAATCCATCTATTATTTAAACCTCCCTGTAAGAAGAGGACAATGAATGCAAGTGGGTACTATTTTCAAATGAGCTGAGCTAGGGAGTCCATTTAGCGTACGATTCTTTCAATGTACCATAGCTCTGTATGTACTGCTTCAGAGGAAGCCCGGCTCTCCGCCGGTGTCCACTGTCCAGTGTGCCGATAAGGAGCCGAGTGTATCTTGTGTCTAACTGAGCCGTGCTCGTTCACGATTCTTTCGGTGTGCCATGGCTCACTGTATGTCTCGCTGCAGCGGAAGCTCGGCTCTCCGCCACCCGCCAGTGTCCAGTGAGCCGATAAGGAACCGTGTGTTTCTTGTATCTCACTGAGCCGCGCTCGTTCACGATTCTTTCGATGTGCCATGATTCACTGTCTCGCTGCAGCGGAAGCTCGGCTCCCCGTCAACGTCCAGTGAGTGCGCCACTCAGCACTGTCCGGTGGGAGTAAGCTGAATCGTGTGCCGTGAGCTCGCCGTTCCTGCGAATCGATTCACTCGGACACTTGAATGAATCGATACACTGCTTCGAATCATGCATTCAGTAGTCAACACTATTGCTCAACGCTAAGCGTAACCAGTGCTTTGTTCCTAAGCCAGGCAGATAACGAGCAGTAATGGTTAACTGCTGTTTCTGAAGCTATGGAAGAAAAAATTATTCATGCAGTGTTTAAAAGAGAAGAAATTACCGCATTCCTACAGTAAACATATTCAGTAATATTACTTATAATGGCACATTTTACTGGGCTTTACATTGTGACAGCATGAAACAGCATACGGCTTTAGTGCCGGAAGTGTCCGAGGACAAGTTCGGCTTGCCAGGTGCAGGTCTTTCAATTAACTCCCGTAGGCGACCTGCGTCGTGATGAGGATGAAATAATTATGAAGAAGACACATACACCCAGCCCCCATGCCAGCGGAATTTACTAATTATGGTTAAAATTCCCGACTCTGCCGGGAATCGAACTCGGAACCCTGTGTCCAAAGGCCAGTACGCTAACCATTTACCCATAGAACAGGACACTTTGTGACAGAGCGCATAGAAGAATCTCGCAGACTATGCCATATCGGTTTATAATTTTGCCAACGGAGGGTGGTAACATTAGGAATTATATCACCTGCAGGCTAGTAGTGGGCTTGGGAGTAAATATTTCTATAGTGGTAAATCATAAGTGTTTGTAGATTTTTTTTAATGTGCTGAGGTTGTCAGCACTACAATGGGTTCCTTCTTTCTTAAGTTATGAACCAATCAGAAATTTCTGATTATATTTTTATAGCCAATTAAAATTGGAGGTGTGTACCGCTCAAGAGAGTGTTGGAAGTTTCCCCTCTGAGTTGCTATGAAAGCTGGGCGCTTTAGGGCCGTACTGTCATCTTCATCGCTCCGGCCTAAGTGTGTGAACAGCAAAACAGTCTTGACGTCGTCGGAAGCCCCAACAACTCAAGGTAATGGCAGACTTGAGGGGAAGGTTTCAAACGTCTTTCTGAATGTAAAGTTTAATATCACTTCTTAAATGTAAATTTACATGCAAGTCTCAAGACTTCGTTCAAATCTCTGCTGCGAAACATGTAACTTAGGGAATAAAGAGTGTTTACCCATTCAACTTGCTATGATTTTCTAAAACTCTAAATTCTTCAAAACTATTTTGTAGCTAATATTTTGGCGTCTAGTCACCCCTCTGTGACGCTGCAAATGTTTCGCCTCCTAGCAATTGTCTTAAGGCCATTTAGAAGTGGCACTCATTGCCCTGTTTAAAATTGTCATTATTTATAGAAGAATGTCGAGCAGAAATGACAAACACTGTTTTTGAAGCTTATCTTGTGTAAAATTTGGCAGGAAACTTACGCCTCTGAGAGGCGAGTGGAGCCAATATGCTCTTTGAAAGAGAGCTACAATGCTAATTCCTTGTGTCGAAACTCTTTCTCTATTGTACCTGTTTTTTGGACTTCTAGTCCACCCTTGTTACCCGAGCAACTGCTATTCAGATTATCTATACAATTTTTAAAACTAAAAAAAAGAAAGGAAAGAACTAAAATTTCAAAATTTAGTGTTTTAAATAATGCTCTCATCTTTTCTCTGTTCACCAGCACCTTCTTACACCTCTCTGGTCCACTTCATCTCCGGATCAGTAATAATAATAATAATAATAATAATAATAATAAACTGCAACCACCTACTGCGGTTCAGCGCGTCCTCTAGCACTCTGCGCTCTGTCACATTTTTGCCCGCAGGTCTATTCAGGTAAACGCTTTTACCGCAGCACTATATGCTAGTATTAGGTCATTGTATTGACGTAGGGAGCGGGGGGAAATCACTGCCAAAAGGCGCCATGGCTCGGGATAAAAAAGAGCGAGCCCTACTCTGTGGCTATAGGAACACATTTCCAAACCTCTACATCAGATGCTTTATGGCGCGTGTCGTCCCGAGAGGCCTGGATGGAACCCTACCAATGATGAAATCTAATGAAGACGGCACACACTGAGCCATCGGAACTAACCATTTAAGGTTAAAATCCCCGACCAAACCGTGAATCGAACCTGGGATCTTCCCACATCAACACTGATCAGGTAAAGATAAGACTTGTATGGAAATGCATCCTTTGGTACAAGTTTGTCACATAGTTCAAACTCGATAGGTATTCACTTCACTTCATAGTTTTATATATACTACAGACTTTTAAAATGTTTGAATATTTCGCTCATTTTTTTTTTGCTAGTGGCTTTACGTCGCACCGACACAGATAGGTCTTACGGCGACGATGGGATAGGAAAGGCCGAGGAGTTGGAAGGAAGCGGCCGTGGCCTTAAGGTAAAACCCAAGCATTTGCCTGGTGTGAAAATGGGAATCCACGGAAAACCATCTTTTCATTTTTCGTAGGGCTGCCGACAGTGCCATTCTAACCCACTATCTCCCGGATGCAAGCTCACGGCCACCGCCTCCGGTCGGTCATGCATAATGGACGTTTCATCATTCTCAATTTTTTGTTCTTAGGACCGATTATGTCCTTCGGAGACAGCAATATATATCGACAATGTCTTGATGTTCACCGGTGTTTTGCAGACCTCCGGCCAGCTGTTGCAGTGTATATCAGATAGATTTATAACGGGTATAGGGAATTTCAGAAATAGTGTATGGCTTTTAGTGCCGGGAGTGTCCGAGGCAACATGTTAGGCTCGCTAGGTGCATGTCTTTCGATTTGACTCCCGCAGGCGACCTGCGCATCGTGGTGACAACGAAATGATGATGAAGACGACACATACACCCAGCCCTCGTAACAGCGAAATTAACCAATGATGGTTAAAATTTCCGAACCTGCCGGGAATCAAACTCGTGATCACAGGTCAGCACGCTAACCATTTAGCCATGCAGCCGGACATTCGAGAAAGTAATTTCGTGATGGAAGATTTTCTTTCCACATAAGCAATTCCGTTACCTGGGAAACGGCGGTATGGTACCAAGAGTCTGCAGTCCCACACCTCCCCTACTATACTTCAACCCTCCTTTCACTCACAATCCTTGAGCTGACAAATGTCGAAACCTTGTTGACTTAATCCAAATACAGTATAGAGAATACGCGACACTTCAGGATTTAGCCTTGTTAAAATGGGAGACAATTCGCACGTGGCGCTCCTAGTGTCGTGACCTGGACATTTGCATTTACGGAAATGGATAAATAAATTACGTCTAGAAAGAATGTGTTTATAAGATATTAAATTCAAAGTTGGTAAAGCAATTCTGGATAAACGAATGAAGAATTATTTAACAGGTTATTATTTAAAGACTGAAATTAGACATATAATCAATAATATTTATGCATTACTTTTTTTAGCTTTAGCATTCCTGCCTGAACTTCTGAACTTTTACGATTAGATTGGTCTTTTTACTCATTTAGAAAACAGTGTATCATCACATTAAAACATACGTCAATAAAAATATCGGCATATTCCTTACACACATGATTCAATGAATCAACATTTAAGAGCTAGACAATTTTCCTCTTAACTTGAAGCCTATTTACAGAAAGAAAATCTATAAATTTAGCCTCAAAAACATTCAAAATTTCCCTATAAGCAATACTTGCCATTACATTAGGATAAAGCAAATTTGCGTCATCATTTTGTTTCAACAAAATATGTACATTTCTTAAGTCACCCCTATTTTCTTCAGTGCTTGACAACGCATCACGGCATTCCACAAGCAGCCACACACTATGCAGATGCATTTTCCTGAACTAAATCAAAACCCATAGATCGCATATACAACAACACACCGGTACTGAAGGTTCACTGCTGCACTATACAATAAAATAAGCTTATTATATTTTAAGCCAGCTAAAATATGGGTCGCGCAGGTCAGAAATTTAGGGAGTACTATAAAAAATCTCGTGTCACTTGAAGAATATGTACCGGTATGCAAACACAATATTTACTTACATTTTCCAGTCACGAGGGAAACGGGAGAAAGACCGCGAATCCTTCTGCACTTCATAGTTACTGCAGCCAAACACAGCACATATCTTTCCACTCGTATTGAGAAGAGATAAAGGAATGACGCACGCTACTATTTACTTATATCAACTTACTGCAAACGCATAAATATCCCCAAAAACTTCAAACAAATACACGTGCTCTTATGACAGAATCATTAACTCCAGGTCACTCCGCTAGACAGAGTTCTAATCGCTGTCCCTCGATATCTCGCAGAGTGTATTTGTACTATATGAGGATAACGTGAGGAAAATCAGCCTCTAGTTTAGTGATAGGATAATCGAATACAAAGTAATAGCTTGTTCGATTATTTCGTTTTATTCCATTAAATTCCCCATTCCATTAATTTTCGATTATTCATTCGAATGAAAGAGGCAATCAAATAATGAATATTTTTCCATCCGATTATTTTTTCGATTAGCTTATTCATGACGCATCCGAATATTCTATGCGATACAAGTGAATGATAAAATTGGAACTCATTCGATTATTTAAATAATCGGATGGAGGTTATTCGATTATCCCATCACTACTCTAGTTGTAACTGCAAATCTTCGAAATCATGTGGCGAATCTCTGACATAGATCAATGGGAAGTAGGGCGAGTACCGTACACGTGTTCCTGCGAGGGACTCTCAAAGGGGAGCCAAAGCGGCTCGTAGATGGCATCGCAGTACGCGCAGATACCTACGAACAGACGAAGACAATACTGATTCCTGGAGAATTTAAAGCCCGCTTTCTCGGAGACCCCTGAGGAACTAACTAAATATGACATACGTGGAGTGCCACCGAAGAGTTCAAGACCTCAAGGCCCTATGGGAAGATGTAAACCTGTATGGCCGCGTGCTAGCGCCAAAATCTTAGGAGCATTTCCAGATGACATCTGTAGATGACATCGCCAAACGCGAAAATATCCCAGAATGTCATTTGATGGCACTAATGGAATTTCTCAATGAAGAAGCAGCACTAAAACCTCAGAAGATACGAGGAGAATTTAGCACGCCACCTCCATCACCCTACACCCGAACAGCGGCTACTCTCAAATTACTACGGGAACAGAAAAATCTAAGACCAAAAGAAAAGAGACAATAACCCCCTTTTGTGCCTTTTGTGAAAGTAGAGGCCACTGGGCGCAAGAATGTAAAGAAATAGCTAACCTTCAGGACAGAATAGACAAACTAAAACATTCCAAAATATGTTTTCTCTGCCTAAATAGAGGACACAGCGTCCGCCAGTGCTGCAAGGAAGGGAAAGTTTCTTGCGCAAAATGTAAGCAGAACTCTCAACTCACGACTGTCAGTAAAATAGAAGTTACCACATCAAATTGTTCCTTTCTTCAAACTGCTCGAGTTTGGATCAAAGCACCCACGGGAATATCTAAACTAACAAGATGTCTGCTAGACGCCAAGTCTTTGGTGGATGCTCTTCAACTACGCGTGACTGGTAGTCGAGAACTTGCAATGACAGCCTTCGAAGCGACATCGAGCAGTACCAAGCCACGCCGACTTATTCAGTTTTCAGTTTGACATGATTGGATTTGCAACGAACACAACCGTAACACTCATGTCCTCATCCATGTGTCCCTCACGATTTCCGGAACCTGACACTCGCAGGTCCGCAAATTGACAACGAATAACCACCTATTGAAATACTAATCGGTGCGGACCATTATTGGAAAATTCGAAAACTGAAACAGCCGATGTCAATCACGAATTCCCTCGCGCTACTACCTACAGTCTTCGGTTGGATACTAAGGGGAATCCGGCCTGGAGTTTCAGTAAACCAGGTTACGACACACCACGTCTCAGTCACTAATAATGAGATATGTGCAGAAACCATGCGAAGATTCTGAGATCTAGAAACAATTGGCATTCGCGATACACAAGACAGGAATCTGGACGATACGGATGCCACTATCCTTCACAAATTTCATGAGACCCACCGGATCAAGGACGGAAGAAGAGTTGTATCACTTCTAAAAAAGGACATCGTCTTGTCTGATGACCGGTCAACAGCTGAGAAAAGATTTCAGAGTCTTGAGAAACGAAAGGATCGGGATGCGGACTTCCAAACTACGTACCACACGCACATGTTGGACATAACGAAGGAACAAGTGGAAATAGCTCCGACCTATGAGACTCCCTGAAACGTCTTCTATCTACCACACCACGCTGTGAAGAAGCAAGAGAGGGCATAAAATGGAGGATCGTGTTCGATGCCTCTTCTCATGAACGAGGCCAACCAGCATTAAATGATGCCCTAGAGATGGGACCAAATCTGCTGACTGAAATTCTAGTGACGTTGCTCCGTTTCCGAATGCGCCAAAGTGCCACTGTCTGCGATGGAAGTCAAGTGTTTCTATAGCTAGCCCTAGATGAAAACGGCAGGGATCTCACAAGATTTCTGTGGTACCGGATCCACTGATGGCACGTGCCATATGACCAGAGATATCGTAACGCATCGCTTCAAACGATTACCGTTTGGACTCGCCTGCAGCCCATTCCTTTTGTCCGCTACTCTACGAGAACTGGTTACATAGCATCAGGAGAAATATCCCACTGCAGCAGCACTCCTGGTTGGTTGTACTTTTATGGACGACTTTGCAGGCAGCGTAGACAATAACTTGACCGCCGTCGTCGTCTATTATGAACTCACAGGCCTAATTCAACACATCAAATTTCCATTGTCGAAGAAATGATTTACGAATTCAGAACTACTAATCTGGAGAGCAGAAGGTCGAGAGGTGAAATCGGAAACACGAGTCCTCGGTGTTAACTGGAATGCAGAATCTGACTACCTCTTCGCAACTCCAGACGATATGACCGCCGAACTACTTTACCAGCCAGCAACTAAACGCCACCTTCTGCAAGTTACTGCCAGAATTTACGACCCACTAGGCCTGTTTTCCCCTGTCCTGATCGCCGACAAATTCCTCTTTCAAGACACTTGGTGCAAGGGACGCCCCCCGACGCCCTCTGCTTACCTCCATCCCAATGGTCTTGTCACTAACCAGATCTAACGAAACCCATTGGTCTTGTTACTAGGCGGGCCTTACCAATCCAGACCAATGGTCGGACGTATCTCATATTCTGTCATGTTCTTGTCACTAGCCGTGGTTATGATCTTACGTCGTGTTCACTTTCACAAACCAGTCATTAAAGTTTCACCCAATGTAGTGTTGCTACGCTTGATCTATATTCACAGCTTTTAAATATCTGAGCTTCATATTCATCATGATTCTTAAATTCCTATAACAGGGCATGTATGTTAATACTTTCACAATCTTTCTTCATTATGATGATATGCGGACTGTCCTGTTTAAAAGTCTCAGAAGAAAAAATCTGAGGCTTGAGCATCAGTTTAAACAAATTACAAGCCATCGATAACGAAATGAAAGAGATCAATTATATATTGCTATGAGTTTTTTTGCCGCACTGATACAGACAAGTCTTCAATCAATGTGTGAAAATGAGAAAGCGCAGAAAACCATCTTCAGGGATGCTGACAGTGGGGATGGAACGCCTGTCTCTCAATACCATCTCGACAGCTTCTAGACCCACACCGCGTAGCGGTCTCGCTCTGTAGATAAAGCATATTGTAGTGAAAAAATTAGTTTTCAAACAAAACACCTGTCTGACATTCCGGGCGACCATGAAGCTCCAGAAAGAAAATACATTCACACCACCCTAGTATTAATCCGAGAAGATAATCACTTTTAGTCATACCACAACTGAGAACCTGCTCTGAAGCTGTGCGAAACGTCAATTCATGCTACACCACTTCCATAACATACAAGCTCAGGTAAAGGATACAATCTCAGGAACTTAATTCTCATGAAGCGGAGTATTTGCTCAAAAAAGTTTAGTATAATTATACTAAATATTCACGCCAGGGGCTGTGTGGTCGAGGCGGTAAAGGCGTGCTTGGATCGTCCACCCGGAAGGACGTGGGTTCGATTCCCGTTACAAAGTCTAAAATTTAAGAAAATATCTTCACTTCTGAAGGTGCACATGGCCTTGAGGTTCACTCAGCCTACACCAAAAATGAGTACCAGTTTAACTCCTGGGGGAAATGGCAGCCGGGCGTAGATCTAAGCATTCTACCCCGCAAGTACCAAGGCTATGAACAGTGGAAGCCTTTACCTTTACCTTCCACCCTTCCAATGGCCTTCATGGATTGTACCGAGATGACTTTTCTTTTTTCGTTTTAAACAACCTATTAGTGCTCATGTTCATTAGGTTTGTTTATTCATACCCCCTTACTTTGCAATCTAGTGACCATGGAATGGCTCTAGATGTTGTAAATTACATTCATTTCTTTATTGCATATTTTTTCTGTTCTTCTTCTTTGTCGTTTAGGCCTATTGAGGACCACGGGGCTCGTATCTACTCTTTGGTAAAGTTGTTGCTTCTTCTTCTTCTTCTTCTTCTTCTTCTTCTTCTTCCAATATTCCTTCATTTTCTGACTATGAGCCCCAGCTTTCTCTCTTCTGTCCACTTAGTTCCTGTAATGTACATACTTGTAAGGGACGTTGGGAAAACACCGTGTCGGATGGCTTGATGGAACAGTATTCGGTTATGAGTTTGTCCCAGTGGGATATCTAGTTGTTCCATATCCGACTTAACTGACGTGATACATTTGTTTTTAGAAGCCTTGCCTCTTCCTCTTACTGTGAATATCCTGTTGGTGAGTCTTTCGGAATCCAAACGGGCCAAGTATCCATAAAAGGTCAGGCGCCTTTTCCTTATAGACGTGACGATGTCATCCTGGTGTTCATACAGTTCCTCATTATGGCGGATTCGGTAAATGCCTCCTTCCTCTCCGATTGATCCTAATATCCTCCTCAGGATCTTCCTCTCTTTTAACTCCAGCTTTCTGAGTGGGCCCTTCCTGGCCATTCCAAGGCACTCGGAAGCATACAGAACAGATGGTTTGACGACCGAGTTGTAGTGTCTGAGTTTGAGGTTCTTAGATAGGCACTAGGATGAATAGATACTACAACACGAGTGATTAGCCCTTTCAAACTTGGTACATCTGGCATCTATGGCTAGGTTCTCGCTCTGATTCGCAGAGATCCATTCTCCCAAGTACTTAACTGCAGGTACTTTTTCGTATGGTAGAGTCTGTGAGAGGAATTGTAGAAGGGGCCTCCTTGATATTGGTCATAAATTCAGTCTTCTGGATGCTGATCTTCAGACCAGTCTTAACCGCTACACTGTAAGTTGTAGGTAGCCTCCTCTATATTGTTTGCCAGTAGAATGAGGTCATCGGCAAAGGCTAGGCACGGGACAATGAGGTTGTCTTTCTTGTATCCAAGCTTCAGTCCAGCTCCCGGTGGTAGCATCGTTCTCCATTCCCTAATGATATTTTCCAGGACACAGCTGAAGAGAATGCAGGAGAGACCATCACCCTGTCTAACTCCTGCTCTGATTGGAAAGCTTTCGGAGAGTTCACCTCTGAATCTGACCTTGGACGTCGTGTTCCTCAGAGTGGCTTGAACTAATCGTAGGGCCTTCCCACCCAGACCAAGTTCCCGTAGTATGGAGCAAAAGGGTGTCTGTCCACAGAGTCATACGCTATCTGAAAATCTACTAGGACCACCACCCAGGGATGTCCACCTCGGCTTTTGTAAATGAGAACTGTCTTAAGATTATGTATCTGTTCTGGACAAGATCTAGTCTTACGGAAACCAGCTTGGTATTCACCTAACTGTGAGTCTAGCTGTGTGGTGACTCTATTGAGCAGGGCCACAGAGAGGATCTTGTAGGTAATTTGTAACAAGGAAATACCTCTATAATTGTTGAAGTCTGTCTTACTTCCCTTCTTGTGGAGGGGATGAATCACGGCAGACGTCCATCCTTCGGGTAGGGACAATGTTGTTCATATGTCCTTTATGATTTGATGGTTGCTCTGCAAAGACTGGCCACCTGCTCGTTTCCACATCCCGGAACTTTTATTGTTATTATACATACATACATACATACATACATACATACATACATACATACATACATTAACATTATAGACTGTTATGCCTTTCAGCGTTCAGTCTGCAAGCCTCTGAGAATTTACTAAACGTCGCCACAATCCTCGATTTGCAACTAGTGTTGTGGCCTCATTTAGTTCTATACCTCTTATCTTTAAATCGTTAGAAACCGAGTCTAACCATCGTCGTCTTGGTCTCCCTCTACTTCTCTTACCCTCCATAACAGAGTCCATTATTCTCCTAGGTAACCTATCCTCCTCCATTCGCCTCACATGACCCCACCACCGAAGCCGGTTTATGCGTACAGCTTCATCCATCGAGTTCATTACTAAATTAGCCTTTATCTCCTCATTCCAAGTACCCTCCTGCCATTGTTCCCACCTGTTTGTACCAGCAATCATTCTCTCTACTTTCATGTCTGTTACTTCTAACTTATGAATAAGATATCCTGAGACCATCCAGCTTTCGCTCCCGTAAAGCAAAGTTGGTCTGAAAAAAGACCGATGTAAAGATAGTTTCGTCTGTGAGCTGACTTCCTTCTAACAGAATACTGCTGATCGCAACTGCGAGCTCACTGCATTAGCTTTACTACACCTTGATTCAATCTCACTTACTATATTACCATCCTGGGAGAACACACAACCTAAATACTTGAAATTATCGACCTGTTCTAGCTTTGTATCACCAATCCGACATTCGATTCTGTTGAATTTCTTACCTACTGACATCAATTTAGTCTTCGAGAGGCTAATTTTCATACCATACTCATTGCACCTATTTTCAAGTTCCAAGATATTAGACTGCAGGCTTTCTGCACAGTCTGCCATTAAGACCAAGTCGTCAGCATAGGCCAGATTGCTTACTACATTTCCACCTAACTGAATCCCTCCCTGCCATTTTATACCTTTCAGCAGATGATCCATGTAAACTACAAACAGCAAAGGTGACAGATTACAGCCTTGTCTAACTCCTGTAAGTACCCTGAACCAAGAACGCATTCTACCATCAATTCTCACTGAAGCCCAATTGTCAACATAAATGCCTTTGATTGATTTTAATAATCTACCTTTAATTCCATAGTCCCCCAGTATGGCGAACATCTTTTCCCTCAGTACCCTGACGTATGCTTTCTCTAGATCTACGAAACATAAACACAACTGCCTATTCCTCTCGTAGCATTTTTCATTTACCTGGCGCAAACTGAAAATCTGATCCTGACAGTCTCTCTGTGGTCTGAAACCACACTGGTTTTCATCCAACTTCCTCTCAACGACTTTTCGCACCCTCCCTTCCAGGATGCCAGTGAATACTTTGCCTAATCAATGAGATACCTCGATAGTCGTTGCAATCCTTCCTGTTCCCTTGCTTATAGATAGGTGCATTACTGTTTATGTCCAATCTGAAGGTACCTTACCAACACTCCACGCTAATTTTACTACTCTATGAAGCCATTTCATCCCTGCCTTCCCACTATACTTCACCATTTCAGGTCTAATTTCATCTATTCCTGCTGCCTTATGACAATGGAGTTTATTTACTATCCTTTCCACTTCCTCAAGCGTAATTTCACCAACATCCTTTTCCTCCTCCCCATGAGCTTGGCTGTTTGCAACACCACCATGATGATTTCCTTTTACATTGAGAAGATGTTCAAAATATTCCCTCCACCTCTCCAGTGATTCCCTGGGATCTATTATGAGTTCACCTGAATTACTCAAAACACTGTTCATTTCCTTTTTCCCTCCCTTCCTAAGATTCTTCATTACTGTTCAGAAAGGTTTCCCTGCTGCTTGACCTAGCCTTTCCAGGTTATTACCAAAATCTTCCCATGACTTCTTTTTGGATTCAACAACTATTTGTTTCGCTCTGTTTCTTTCATCTACGTACCAATCCCTGTCTGCTTTGACCCTTGTTTGGAGCCATTTCTGATAAGCCTTATAAGATAATATATTATTCTTTAAAATATTTAATATAGCAAATTATGCTTATCTCTTTGTATCCAGTTTTTCATTGCATATTGTTATTGCTATGATAACATGCCTTCTTTATGATGTAAATATAAAAGTATTTCTTCCCAGGTATATTTTTTATACCTGCACCAACCAGACAACGGACTAGGGACGAACCATTTATTAAGGTTCTTACATAGCCTATATGTATAACTGAAGAACTGAAGATCCATATACAGGTATGTATACTGTAAACTGTGTCTAATTTGGGAGAATCACAAGAAACTGAGTGAAGTGGCTGTGAGCTTGCTTTCGGGAGATAGTGTGTTCGAACACCACAGTCGGCAGATATGAAGTTGGATTTTTTCGTGGTTTCTTCTTTTTCACTCCAGGCTAATGCTGTGGCTGTTTCTTTGTTAAGGCAACGATTGCTTCCTTTCACTCCAGTCCTAACCATCTCTCTCATCCCATTCTTGCCTTACGACCCGTCTTTAATCGGTGCGATTTATGTCTGTTAATGTCTGATTCATTAGCGTCCCTGTACATTTCCTGGGTTTCCCTAATATGGTAAGCTTGAGACACATAACTTGCAAGCTGAAAATATGTTTAAAAATGACCGTTCCCTACTGCTTATTGAAGAAAGAAGAAGAAAACAACATCCAAGCAAAAGGAAGGACAGATAGGTCCTACGTAGTAAGCAAGTTCTTGAACTTTTGGAAATCATACAATCTTCTATCTCTAAGAATACAGTTATAGTAACGCATACATCAGGAAATGTTTAAAAGTAATTTAAGCGAGTGAAGGAGAGAATGTATGACTATCTCAGATGGTAGAACTCAGGTTGGTGGGTTCGAGTCCGCTGGTATTTGAAGGTGCTCAAATACTCCAGTATCGTGCCAGTAGGTCTACCTGAAAGTAAAAGATCGCCATAAGACCTATCTGTGTCGGTGCGACGTAAAGCCCCTAGAAAAAAGTAAAAGAAATCTTGCAGGACGAAATTCTGGCACCTCGGCGTCTATAAAAACCACAGAAGCAGTTAGTGCAACGTTAAACCAAGAACATTTTTATAACATTTAACATTATTATTCTCAATTCCGCAGTGAGCTTGAAAGCTGACCTAATTTCCGTTCACCTAGCCTGGCACATTAGTGCTCCTATATGTTTCCTGGAAGATATAACCAGCCTGCAAGCTAAAAATATGCCCACTAATCTCTCACTTTTACTGGTTATTGAAGAGAGAAGAAAACATTCGCTCAAAAGAAAGGAAAGACATTAAGTAATTTCTGGAACTTTCGAAAATCACACTGCAAAGACTTATTAAATAAATTGCATCGTCTAAAACAGGGCTGTCCAACGTTCGTTTCTACGCGAGCACATTCACATGATAACTACGGGTATGAGGGCGCCAGGTACGATTCCACTAATTCGACTATTGTTATCGGTATTACGACTATATAATAATAATAATTAATAATACTAATAAATCTAGAATTAAAAATTATATGAAAATATATTTACTCACATAATTAATGTGAAATCTGGCACTGCATGCTCGCTGCAAGTTGAGGAAAGTCTGGTGTGTAACTGGAACAGGCTGTTCTTAACGCGTCATCCAGGTGTGAGTCTGTCAGGCAGGATCGGTATTTGTTTTTTATTATGTTCATAGTCGAAAACGCGACTTCACAAAGATAGGTTGAACCAAAAGAAGATTGCATCTTCAGAGCAACACTGCGGGTAATGGGATATTTTTTACCGTCCACCAGAGTCCAGAAATTGCCACGTGTTGCGTAAGACGATTTCAAAGAAAGGTCTGACTGAAGGCTTAAAATTTCCATTTCTAATTCTTCATGATTATAATTTTCGAATATTTCACACACCCTCCCTCCAAGCTCACAAACGTCAACAGAAGCGAAGGGATTATTGACAAACATGATCACTGGTTCAAGCATTGTAAACTGGCTAAATCTTCTACCAAATTCGGACCCAAGAGTTTCAAGATGTTTAGCAAGAGATGAAAAATCACGCTTGCCGCCATTTACTGTATCTGCCATACATTTCAAATTTGGAAAATGTGAAAGGGAATTTCTATTTAAATGGACAATCCATACCTTAAGTTTATTTTCAAATGCATTGACAATACTTATCATACTTGAAATATTATGATCTTTTCCTTGCAATTCGAGATTTAACTCATTTAATTTTGAGGTGATGTCTGCTAAGAATGATAATTCGATTAGCCAAGATATATCATCAAGTTCGTGATAATATTTCCCAGGAGATGATTTCATAAAGTCTCGTATCTCATCCAACAGGCAGCAAAACCGTTCGAGTGTTTCCCCCTACTAAGCCACCTTACGTCTGCATGTAGGATGACGTCACCATACCCAGAATCTGACATACTTAAAAATATTTCTGAACAATCTGGACAGGGCTGGTCTAAAACATCCCTCTCTTCAAGAATACGGTTCTAGTAGTGCACAATAAAAATAAAGGCAGAAATATATAACATTAAATTGAGTGGGAAGGGGAAGGTGTGTTTATTTCCTTAATTCCTCATTGAGCGTGGGAACCGGCTTAATTATGAATATCTTGATTTATTTCATCTTTACTTTCATCCTTTACTTGGGTAAGGGAACGCTCATAATCTACGCCAGGGCCTCTCACGGTGCATGCGCGTGGTGCATGCACTGTGCACGGTGCAAGAGAAGACTTCGCTTGGTTGACCAGAGTGCAGACCCCCACTCCTCGATTTGGAGCGATAGCGGCTACTCTCTCTTTCCTCACGCCCGTCTCACTCGCTCCCACTGCCTCCCTCTTCCCCACCTGCCCCGTAGCGCTCCATATCCGAGCTGAGTTGAGCCGAGCTTAGCCGAGTAACCCAGAGACGAAGCGTTGGTCGGAGCCAGTCGAGCGGGACCGATGCACAGTGCACGGAGCGCTTGCGCCTCGATTTGCACGCGTGAGATTTTGGGCGTTTGAGAGGCCCTGATCTACGCTTACATTGAGGTTAGTTTGTTATGGTTATGTCTAGTGATCTTAATATGTAGGCCTAACTAGTCAAGTTGGCAGCAGTGAAGAGCCATTAAAAAAAGACGACAGGACGGCCATATTTACTTTCTAGTGTGTAGTCTTACGAGGCGATTACTATAAAGTGGGTAGAATCCTGCTTCACAAAATTTTTACCGCGCACGCTCAGAACATTTTAAGAAAGCATCCGACCTGTGGGAGTATCGGAGTCCCAGTTCCATTAGACAGTCAAGGGACTCCTTGGAAACAACTTGATGAAAGAAATGGAATTACATATTAATAGGGCTTATGAAAGAAAGAAAGCAGAACCGCCTGAGCCAGCAAAGAGGATGTGCCTGGATGCGTTAGAAGTTAATGATATTCGGGTAAGGGCAGATAACGTGGGAGAAATACATTATAAAGTGTTCCCAACAGGTGCTAAAAACGGAAAGGCTGAGTGTGGGGGTTACAGGAACACTACAGCACGCAACACAGTTGTTAGACACGCACATGAGCGAAGATTTAGCAGTTGGAGAAATTAGGATGATAATTGTCTCAGTATTTTCACCATGCGAGGATAAAGTTCACTAGTTTTACGAAGCACTGAGTGACATCTGGTCATGGTCAACAGCAAGGATGGGATAGTGCTAATGAGCGATTTTAATGCGAGAATTGGAAATATAACTGAAGAATATGAGAAGGTGATGGGTAAATGCGGTGAAAATATGGAAGCTAATGAGAATGAGAAGCGTTTGCTGGACTTCTCTGCTAGTGTGGGATTAGCACTTACGAGTATATTCTTCCGGCATAACGCTATTCACCCCTACACATGAGAGGGTAGAGGCACCACATCCGTATCAGATTATATCAAAACCGACTTTGAAAATTCAGGAAATCTGTCCAGAATGTATGGATATTCCGTGAATTTTCCGATGATACAGACTACTACCTGATCTGCAGTGAACCAAGCATACCTAAGTCTAGGATAGAGAAAGTGAAATCTGCCTGCAGACGAGTAAGGGTAGAAAATCTCCAGGATGAGAAAAATTGACAGAAACACGTGTATATGATGAGTGAAAAGTTTCAAACAATAGACAGCAAGCAGAAAGAGAACGGGTGGCATACGGGAATGCTCTAGTAGAAACAGCAAGTGAATGCCTGGATGTTTAAAGATGGGGAGAAAAGCTAATCCAAGAAGAAGTCATTGGATGATTTCGGCAATAACCTAGAAAGGCTACATCAAGCCGCAGGAAACATATCTGGCCAGTAACAGAATCTCAGAATGGGAGGGGGAAAGGAAATGAAGTGTTTTGGACCATTGTAGATCCCAGGGAATCACTGGAGGGGTGGAAGGAATGTTTTGGAAATACTCTCAACGCAAAAGGAAGTATTTTTGGTGGCGTCACAAACAACCGAACTCATGGGGAGAAGGACAATGATGTTATAGTGAGAAGGCAGAGATGAAATGGCTTCACTGAGTAATAAGAGTAGCAGGTACCTTCTGATTGGACATAACAGTAACTGTATTTATTTATACGCCAGGGAACAGGAAGGACATTTTTTTACGTCGCACCGACACAGATAGGTCTTTTAGCGACGATGGGATAGGAAAGGCCTAGGAGTGGGAAGGAAGCGGACGTGGTCTGAATTAAGGTATAGCCCCAGCATTTGCCTGGTGTGAAAATGGGAAACCACGAAAAACCATCTTCAGGATTGCCGATAGTGGGATTCCAACCATGTTCGTGTACCTTTACACCGGTGTGTTTTACGGGAGTGAAAACTGGGAGGACTAATTCATAAGTGAGAAGTAACAGGCATGAAAGTAACGAGAAGGAACGCTGAAACAACAGCTGGGAACAATGGCAGGAGGGTAGTCGGAACGAGGAGATAAATGTTAAGTTAGGAATGAAGTCGATTGACGAAGCTGTACGCATAAGCCGGCTTCGGTTGTGAGGTCATGTAAGGCGAATGGAGGAAGATCAGTTACCCTTAGTTTCCAGTGATTTGAAGGTAAGAGGTCTGGAACTAAACGCGGCCACAGAGGCTTTACGTCGCGGCCGTGCCCTAGCATTTTCCTGGTGTCAAAATGGGAAACCACCAAAAATCATCTTCAGGGTTGCCGACAGTGTGGCTCGAACCCACTATCTCCCGAATACTGGATACTGGCCACAGCAATCGAGCTCAAGATAACAGTCTATAATGAAGATGTATTTCCCTCCAATAGGCAACTTAAAACTCAAAACATTTGGTATTATAACGATGATGACGGTTACAGCCCGGACTACGTCATGTAAAAGTGAAGAGTTGCCGCCACCACCACCACCACCACCACATAAATGCACAACTCCCAGTATGTTATTTGCATCGGCAGGGGATGTAGAAGTCGGTGGGTGGTAGACAAAGAATAGGAGATGAAAGTGAAAAGTAGAACAAAAGTAATGGGATCAAACTTAGATAATGCTGGGAATTAAATTATTCATATTGTCACAATTACAGTAAAATAGCAAATGATGGCAGAAGCATAAGGACATCAACTGTGAGGAAACAACAGAGCCATGCGCATTTTACGTACGGGGAGCGTCGGAACAAAAACCGATAAATCCACTTTTGTTGCATTCGTGTTTTCGTTGTGCAGAAAGCAGTTTTGGGTTAAATACATATAATGCAACCAAGTTACATCCAGCTTATAAAGTCGTGTATAAGACTGTTGGATCACAAGGCGACAAATCAAATGAAGTACAAAGGGCACAATGAAAGTTTTGCAATGTGAGCGAACACTTAGATTTTTTCAAAATAATTTCCACCACACTCAATACACTTCTCCATACGTCAAAACCAGTCACTGAGCCAACTCTGCAACTTTTCTTCGGTTACATTTTCACACTCTTGATCCCATGCTGCCAAAAGCACCTCGTCGGATGCAAAACGCTGCCCTTTCAACTTCATAATCCCTTCTGGGAAGAGTGCGAAGTCACATGGGGCAAGATCAGGACTGTATGGAGGGTGATCAAGCACAGTCAACCCTGATCTGGCAAGAAAATCCATCGTTGCATTAGCACGATGTGCTGGAGCATTGTCGTGATGCAAGAGCCAAGTGTGGAGCAGTGACCGTGGACGGAGCTGCTTGAGAGCCTGGATGACCTGAGACAGACAAGTCTCGCTGTACCACTTCGCAGTAACTGTCCTTTGTGTTTCTAGCACAACCCGAGTCGGGAGGCCGCGTTTAGTGAAGAATACTGCAATCATCCTTTTCTTCACTGACCTTGACTTTCACACAGTCACAGGAGTTCCCTCATCTTCAAACAACCACACACTGTTCTGGGATTTTGTTGGGACATCGTAATAATATAGCCAAGTTTCGTCACCTGTAGCAATGCTATTGACGTTACGCAAAGTCCCATTTTCCAACTGTTTTAGCATTTCTCGGCACCATTTCACTCGACGTGCCCTTTGTTCCTCTGAAAGTGAATGGGGCACCCAAAACCCAAAGGGAACAAACCTTTCTACCATGGAGTTGGTCGTGTAGAATTCAATGAATAGTTGGTGCAGGGATGCGGAAGGTCTCTTCTACATGCCGCTATGTCAACAGCCTCTCTTGCTGCAACATTTTCCTCACAGCTTCAATGTTTTCCTCAGTCACTGATTCAGACGGTCGCCCAGAACGAGGATCGTCTTCAACCCCAAAATTTCCCCTCTGGAACTCTTTGTACCAGCGGAAAATTGTTGTCCGATGTGTACGGTCTTTCCCCAGCACAGTAGTCATTTCATCCGGGCACTGGTCAACAATTAATCCATGAGCAAAATTGTAGCGGATAATTGCGCGATATTCACCTTTGGACCTTGACTTGCTTTCAATCCCACTGCTTGGTAACAACTGGTGTGAAGGTCGCGCCTTGCTGTCTTCTAGACCGGTTTTCACCCCTCTTTTCATCCCTCACAATAACAGGGGGGTCCAGCCAATCGTTTTTGCGTATTGCAAAACTTTCATAGTGTCCCTTGTATCCACTGGGGAACGACAGTTATTACAAAAAAGGATGAATATGAAAAAAGAACATGGCACTGTTTAGCGAGGATTATTCATTCCTAAAAATTACATTTCTGCGACTCAAGAGAAAAGATATACATGGAATAAGATACGCATTTAAATAAATATAGAGTACACGTTCTTCCTGGTCTTTTTCACTTAACTGGGCTCGGCATTTATTTTAACTGATTATCCCATTTTTCCTGACGCCAACAGTAAGTGGAGAGGTGTGCTACAATGTGCCGTCCCCGAGGTGGTAAAATTAATCGAATTTGATATAGCCCACCCGGTGGGGAATCGAACCTGGGTTTCTTTGAACCCAACGTCACGACGTTGACCATTCAGCCAAGGAAGCAAACATTACATGCTGCAGATTGTGATACGGGACGAAGACAATGAAGTGGAAAGAGTGTTTGTTGTAAGAGATTTTATATTTAATACAATAAAACTGCATTTGTCTGCAATAATCTACGAGTACAAGGAAATGATGACAGAACATACATACTGTACATTGTGTATCTGAATGTTTATTAAGAGTTACTCTTATTTTCTTTTTGTAAAATTTCAATTGTGGGCTCTTAACTCCCAGCGTAGGCGGCTAACATTTTCAAATTGTAGCTGCTAAATTCCAGTCTGAGGAAAAAACAATATTTCGGGAATTTATTTCCCCTCTGAAAAGAGCAACGTATAAAAAATTAATTTGGTGGTATTTTTAAAAAGTAAGCAGTAAAATTCGTTCCTAAGGTGTTTTGTTTCTTTTGTTGTTGTTGTTCCTGTCATCGGTCTAGCGTATCTAAATATGGAGATTAGCAGAGTTAGAATTTGTTATAAGCATCGGTTACACCTGAATACTGACTTGGATCGACATGAGTGTACGATATATCTCGTGATCGCTCGTAACCTTTACACTGACAAGTTAAATCTCCGCTTTTCGACACTCTGTGCGCCAAATTTTCTCCGTTGCGCTCTTTGTAACAAGCACTGCTCGGGGTTTAACACATCTGAGCCCAAAAAAGTGACAAAGTAGTGAAGAGTGATTAAGATGAAGTGAGATAACAAACTGGTTAATATTATAGAGGTAAGCAAATTATTTTTACTTTTTATGTTTTATTTTTTTATTTGTCAAGTCGGTAGAGAGTTCTCCTCCATATTCACAGACACTATGCATATGGCTACATGAATGCATGAATGAACACTTCTCTCCCAGTCACCAATAACCCACCAAGTTAGGAGAGAGCATTCGACTCGCTGAATAAATTGCATGTGTGGGTTTGTGCATGATTAACTCTATATCTACCTTAATTTGCGGCACTTTTACACGGGTGGAAAACAATCCCACATGCAGGGACACGCCTATAACTACTGCCCGGTCGTGTTATCCACCCCTGGTGAGGAAAGGAGCCACCTTCCCAGGGATAACACGACCGGCCCTTTCTCTTGAGGCCCAAACGAATTAATTAATTAATTAATTAATTCATTCATTCATTCATTCATTCATTCATTCATTCATTAAGTATTCCCTGCCTGTTTACGTTTTATGTCTGGCGCCTAAGAAATCTTACTGGCTCCAAGAATCGTTCCTAATTAGTCCAGCCCTGGCTTATGTTATGTACTTGACTAATGACTTGACTATGTACTTGCGGTCTGATCAAAATCCGATAACTCCAAGCAGTCGGATGAAAAAAAAAATTGGGGCGTATCTCCGTTCCCTTCAGTTTAATATTTGTGGGTAAGGGAAATGATATTTTGAGTTTGATTTACAGTGCAGTGATTGTACACCCCACTAAATAGTACATAACAAGACTTGGATAAGTTATTGAGAACTTGATGTTAGCGATCAAAAGTCTCGGTACATCATTTTAAAAGAATAGGAATGAAATGTGTTGTTTAGTGGCCTATTCGCTCGGGAACACTCCTGGTTAGCGGGTGTGTATAGTGCACCAGGCCGTGTGTTACATAATGGGTAAAAGAACAGAGTTATGTGACGAACTAAAAATGTAATTGTATCCCTCGGATTGCAAGGGTATTCTCTGCGTGAAATTGGACGCAAAGTAAACAAACCGCATTCCAAAATACGCTGTGTGTTGAACAAATTCAGATATAGAGGAACCACAAAGAATTTGTCAAGAAAAGCAAAAGAAAAGATACTGAATAGGCGCGATGAACGTTATATTGTGAAACAAGTAAAACGAATCCACAGTTAAGTGGGCCAAGATCCGAGTCATGCTGGAAGAAAATGTCAAGTCAGACAATTCGTGGATATATCATTATCACGGTAGATGACCACGGAGAAGGCCGTTTGTTACTAAGAAAAATCGACGAGCCGGAATGAAATTTTTCAGAGAGTATGAAAACAAGGATTGTACGTTCTGGAACAAAGTTATTTGGTCAGATGAGACCAAAACAGTTATGTATGGAGAAAATGCAAATACGCTACCCACCGTAAAACATGGAGGTGGATAAATTAAGATTTTGGGGTGCATGTCGTCTTGTGGAGTGGGAAATATGGAAACCATCAATGGCATCATGGACGCATGGGGTTATTTAAACATTTTAAAGAACAATGTCAAACAGAGTGCAGTAAAAGTGGGGGTTGGGGTCTTGCTACATCTTGACCCCAAGCACACAGCTGATATTTGCAAGCAGTGGCTGATATGGAACGTACCCACGCAACTGCCAACCTCTGACTTGAACCCCGTAGAACATTTATGGGTCGATCTAAAAAGAAGGGTTCATGGAAGGAAACCTCAATCACTAGAACAGTTAAGAAGATTGGCGTAAAAGTGACCCATGGCTCATTCCATGCAGTTCTCAAGTGTTTTTGAGTGAACTTTTTGTTTTCTTCTGTAAGTGTACAAATAAGATTGTTGCGTGATGAAACGCCCGGTTTTGGTACATTGCTTGTATTTGTGTTAAATTGTAAGATCACAGATCAGCTTTTTATTATTTACATTGTTTATTAGCGTATCTATTAAGATATTGGCAATAAAAGACATCACAATAATTGTATACAAAAGTTTAACCAGTATTTCGTTGCAATACATTAATGTACAAATAAGACTAACTCCGGGAGTAGATTTTTCTGTTATTCTATTTCAATATTCTGCAGTCTGCCTGGGCACAAGCCAGAGTATAATGTAGTTTCCACTCAACTCTGTCTCATTTATGGATCTTGATTTCTGTGAACCTCATATTTTCCTTATTTATACATCAACAAGATGAACTTCCACTTCTCACGTGTAGTAGAGTAAGTGGCCCACAGCAGGTCGCACACTAGTACTGTAGGATATCGTGATCAACACGAAATGTGACTTCTTTAACGGCATATTTCTGAAGGACAATTTGATTTTTTAAAGAGGATTCCATCCAAGCATACGTTAGCGAAAGTGTCCAACTTCGAATGATTATCGTGGAAACCTCTCTTGTCACAAGTCCTGGTATGCGGAGCTACGGAGGCAATTCACAAAAACACAATATTAAACATTATACGGAGATATCCATATGTGTTCAATATGTCTATTACCGGGCAAGTTGGCCGAGCGGTTAGGGGCGCGCAGCTGTGAGCTTGCATCCGGGAGATAGTGGGTTCGAATCCCACTGTCGGCAGCCCTGAAGATGGTTTTCCGTAGTTTCTCATTTTCACACCAGGCAAAGCTGGGACTGTACCTTAATTAAGGCCACGGCCGCTTCCTTCCAACTCCTGGGCCTTTCTTATCCCATCGTCGCCATAAGACCTATCTGTGTCAGTGCGACGTAAAGCCACTAGCAAAAAAATGCAAAAAAAAAATGTCTATTGCCTGCTGACAATGTTTCAAAAAATATTAGTGATTTAATTGTGGACCTCCTTGACAACAAATCTATCAAAAGTTATCTCAACTGGCACAGACAAAGAAAGCTACGCAACAAGCCATTCTTGCAACTGTTCAACATTGCGTAAGGAGAGAAATATACCAGGTATATCTGCGTGGGATGAAAAGAAGAATGTCACCAGGTAAGCCGAGTGACCGCTCAGAATTGGATCGAGATAAGTTCAATATTGCTGTTTAATCAAATGAATGCCTGATACTGTAAAGAGGAAGCTGACATGACCACGATGCCTTCTTTTCGAAGCCGAAAGCATCTGACTACATTTCCCCGATTAACGGGACCAAACCAAAGCCCATGGCGCTCTAGCCCTGATGAGCGTTGGCGTACCAAGCGACCGCTGTTCAGCCCAAAGGCCTGCAGATTACAAGGCAACACGTGATTCTCGCAACGAATTCTCTCAATCGTTTTCTTGGTTTTCTAGACCGGGGTCGCTAACTCACCGTCAGATCTCCTCAATACTGTTCTCGCATAGGCTGGGTGGTCCTCGAACTAGCCCACAGATCCAGATCTGGCAGGGAATCGAACGTGGTGCCGATGATGAACAGAACCCTTCAAATATTTTCTGTGGTCACCCCCGTCAACATCATTGAGTCCCTGTTCCACTTAGCAGGAAACATGCCCTCAAATTCCGCAACCGAGTAACGTAACGCCGAATTTACAAGTATTGCTATATGTTGGTTGATATGTACAAATAATTCATTTTGCATTTAATTTTATTTATGAATATGTCACTATCCTTACAAGTGCAACAGTGAATCAGGCTGATATAGGTAGCATGCAACAAACAACGATCACGAGATATCCATCAGTTGAATCCTGCGTCACTTGTCGTAATGAAACTTTTTTCGCTTCGATCAACCGACAGCATGCATTCTTAAATACTATTACCCGTACTGTAATGATATTGCCATAAAATACAAATGTAGGAGGGTGCGTAATATTAACTGAAACGTCTGTCATAACGCATTAAAAACAGGTACTCAAAAAATCCATTATAATGAAGCAATAACATTCCTGCAATACATGTAGGCCTGTGCATGGAATAATCACAGGTACTTCTAAGCAACTGAACCACGTGGAAATGCGCGGGTAAACAACAGCTGACAGAACCCTTCTCTTATTGGACAAGCTTTACTAGCGTGTTGTGTTGTGCTCTTGTACTCCGAGCGATCTGTCACGAAACCATGTAGACAATTGAAGCAGTACACCGTGCATCGTGTGTGGGCACTTGTATTGCTCTTGCTCTGTGGCTGGGTTCCCGGTCACTCCATATGAGTTTTGTGCTCGGTAAAGCAGAGGCGGGACGGGTTTTTTTCTCCGAATACTCCGGTTTTCCCTGTCATCATTCACTCCATTTCATCTGTCAGTCAACAGTCATTGCCCCAGACAAGTGCGACAGCCGATATACGGGGGTTTCATTCATTCCATTCCTGACCCGGTCAAAGGACTGGAAAAAGGCTGAGGATTTTCATTTTCACTGCCATTTGCTTTCTTTAGCCTTACAGCACGTAATGGCCGATATAATATTGTTCCGTGCAAGTAAATGGACACGTAATCTGTATGCCGACAGATATATAACACGACGCACACCATCTGTTAAGTTATTTATTTATTTATTTATTTATTTATTTATTTATTTATTTATTTATTTATCTTTTTGAAAGTACACATGCAGTAGGCCCAATACAGTACCTTCTTAACACAACAGTACTTATAATGCATACATGTAAGTAAAGATAATACATAATAATAATGTTGAAGATAATAAAGACAAGGAAAAAGAATGAATGGAAAACACATATACAGAGAAAATGACAACCCAGAGTACATCAATGATTATTTCTACAGTATGAAAAATACTGGAATTGAAACAAGGAAATAACTAGAGTAGTAAGCGACTATAATAATAAATACGTTATAGAGGACCTAAATTAATAAATTAGAAATCAGAAACACAGGCCTTTAAATGTGTATTAATGACAGAGTGTGATTCTGAAAATAAATCTATTCCTGCAGCAAATCTGTTGTAAAATAGTATCATTTTAATAAATGGCGAGTTCAAGTGATGAGATGTTCTAGATCTTGGAACTTGAAATACTGTGTACATGCGAGCTCCAGCTCGTGGAACATGAAAGGAGATAAAATTGAGCAGTTCTATGGAATTAAATTTATTTCTTACGATTTTATTTAACGCTTTTAGAGAAATAATTATTCTTCTGTTGCGCAACGACGTGAGGTTAAAGTTACTACATTTTTTTGCTAGGGGTTTTACGTCGCACCGACACAGATAGGTCTTATGGCGACGATGGGATAGGAAAGGCCTAGGAGTTGGAAGGAAGCGGCCGTGGCCTTAATTAAGGTACAGCCCCAGCATTTGCCTGGTGTGAAAATGGGAAACCACGGAAAACCATCTTCAGGGCTGCTGATAGTGGGATTCGAACCTACTATCTCCCGGATGCAAGCTCACAGCCGCGCGCTTCTACGCGCACGGCCAACTCGCCTGGTGATTTACATTTTTTCACATTAAGAGACATATGATTCATATCGCACCATTGTACAACACGATCAATGTGCTGCTGTAGCTCATCCTCATCCTTCTTGTTATGTATTACTTTAAATAGTTATCGTCAGCAAACAGGAAACAACTGGCATGACGAAGATTATTTGGCAAGTCGTTAATCAAAATTAAAAATAGAAGGGGACCCAAATTAGATCCTTGAGGAACACCGGAGTAACTAATGAAGTTGTCTGAGATTTCGCCTTTAAAAGGCACAAACTGACGTCGATCTTTCAGGTAAGTACATAACATTCGAAGTAGTGGTTCCGAGAACCCAAACTGGTGCATTTTTTGGACAAGAATTTTATGATCTACCTTGTCGAATGCTTTTTCGAAGTCTGTATAGACAACATCCGTTCTTCCGTTGTTATCCAATACATCATACAGTGTCTGAGTAAATCCTACAAGATTTGTAATAACGTATCTATTAGGTAAAAATCCATGCTGAAATTCTGAAATACCTGCCTTAAAGTGATTATAGATCTTAAAATATAGTATATGTTCGTATACTTTTGCAAAGGCGCCAATAATAGAAACAGGGCGGTAGTTAGATATCATGAACGCCTGCCTTCAGAACTGGTGTAATTTTTTATATTTTCCACCTTTCAGGGAAGCAAGACTTTTAAAATGAAAGGTTGAAAATTAAGGTTAGCTTGGAACCAGTATTTCTGCACAACCTTTAATTATATAAGGTGGGATGTTATCTGGACCGCTAGCCTTTTTTGGTTTTAGTTTTCCATTAATGACTCTTTTTACCTCCTCCTCTGATATAGAAGTAATATTGAGCATATCCATAGTTGGTAATACAGGAATCTCATCCAAGTCCATGTTATCGATATTATAATTAAAGTCCGGGATGGTATACACCGATGAGAAATATTGCGCAAATCCTTGCGCAATATTCCCAGTTTCATACCTGTTGTCGTTATAGAAATAGGCATTATCACCTATTCGCGTTACTCTTTTACTACTAGTAAATGTCCAGAAATTATTAATATTGTGTTTTATTCTATTTTCTAAGTAGTGAATATATACTTTATATGCAATGTTAATTTTACATTTTAGTTCACTTCTAAGCTGCCTAAATCGATCGTCATAATATTTTGAAAACTTTCTTTTCCTGGCAAATTTATTTTTTCGCTTTAGAGTTTGGATAATATCGTGTGTTAACCATACGGGATATTTGGATTTTTGAATGAGATTCCTCTTGGGAATGCATACATCAAAACATCTGTAGAGAGGTGTAAAAGAAATCCACTGCAAGCTATCTAGTATCCTGCTCCAGCGCCTTTCGGAAACTGGATCCTTTGCACCACAAACAAGCGATCGTGGCAGACCTCGAACAATTCGCATACTTGATATGAAGCAACGGGTATTAGAACACACAATCCTAGAACACTTGCTGAAGGGTTGTCTGGACAGTCCTCCACGAACAGTTGTTCTATCCGTACCATGTGAAGCGCGTCTAAGCTCAGCTGCCACACGATCGGCCCACCAGATTGCACTTCTGCCGGTTGCTTCTCCAATCATGTGTCCATGATCTGCATTGCACAGCACAGGCGAGGTGGCTTTCATGAGAGACGTGTCATAAATTTTCATGATACCCACGTATGGGTCGATTCAAATCCGCATGCAGTGGAAGAGAGACAATACAAGCACAAATTTATCATTGTATGGGCAGGTATTCACGAGGACAGACTGATTAAGTCCCTACGTTCTACACAAAAGACTGAATATTCCTACGTATCGTACCTTCCTTCGAGACCAATTACCTGTATTGCTGGAGAATGTGCAGCAACAGGAACGGCTGTAATAGGCGATGACCAACACGGGTCTTCCATGAGCGATGGATTGGCCTGCCCGTTCGCCTGAACTTAACCCTTTAAATGTTTGGCTTTGGGAGCCTGTAAAGACCATGGTGTATGCTTGTGATGAAATTCAGAAACAGCCAGGGGTGCTCTAAGAATAGCAGTCACATGTTGTGAAGAGTACGTCAAAGATATTGGGCTTGCGATCAACGTTTATAGAACCTTTTTCAAGGACCTCCGTTAACATGACTGTACCTCAGAGGTCAAGAGATGTACCTCACAATTCCCATGCATTTCAGACAAGGAGAAAAGCTATCTGCACACTTCACTGCGCATATTTATGTCTTTTTTTTACTTTTAGCTATTTACCGCATTGCTGTATTATTTTACTTAATTCGTCATTATCATGTTGAACAACGTCCAGACCTCCCCAACGTACAGCCATCTGCCCTTTGATCTCCTGCCTTCTACTCCCATTCTACCATATCCTGAAATGGTTTCCACATGCACTAGTACTCTGATCTTCTCATTTCTTATATTAGCCATTTTTGTTATTTCTATTCTATTTCCGAAAAAAATCCTTTCAACTAGATGCTGCTTGTGTCTCTGGCGCCATTACCCAGGTTCCGAAGCACATGCTAGTAGGCTATTGGGATGTAGTATATCTGCTATATTTGATGTTTTGGGGGACATATTTACTCCACACAAAGCTTTTAATATTGGTGAGGAGTGTTTCCACTTGCGTCCCCCGCTCACTTATTTCCTTAACGTTTCTTCTATTTTCCTGTATTATGTATCCGAATTAATAATAATAATAATAATAATAATAATAATAATAATAATAATAATAATAATAACTGCGTTACGTCCCATTAACTACTTTTACGGCTTTCGGAGACAGCGAGGTGCCGGAACTTAGTCCTGCAGGAATTCTTTTACGTGTCATTAAATCTACCGACACGAGGCTGACGTATTTGAGACCATCAAATACCACCGGACTGAACCAGGATCGAACCTGCCAAGTTGGGCAGTACCCTGATTACTTCAAGCTCCCGACCTTCCTCAGTCCCCCACCAATCGTAACAGTACCATAGTTGTTGTAAGCACCATCATTTCACTCCATGCATCCAACTGCTTATAGTTTAAATGGAATTCAGCTCCCTAAAGGCTAGGATGGAGTTGACCTGCAGCTTTGTACCCAAAAGACTACAAGTCTCTAGTTTAAACATTTGTCCTGCGCCTTGGCTCAGTGGTCAGCGTAGTGAAGGCCCCGGCTTCAATTCCAGGGCGGGAGCAAGGTGTTTGTGTTCGGTCCATCCACACACCACACTACCTAGCGTCAGGAAGGGCATGTCTAAACCACTGGGCGGATTTCCCTGAAATGTTAACGCTGTTTTGTTTTACGTCGCACCGACAGACAGGTCTTTTGGCGACGACGGAATAGAAAAAGACTAGAACTGAAAACGAAGCGAGCTTGACTTTAATTGACCACCCCAGCCTAGTGTGAACATGAGAAACCACAGAAAACCATCTTCAAGGCAACCGACAGTGGGGTTCGAAACCACTATCTCCCTAATGCAAGCTCGGTGTATGCACGAAAATTCTCAACGGAAATTGTCACATGACTGAGTTTTATTGCAAAATACTGACGTAACAAAATATAACGTAACTTAGGGAGATCTCGACATGGGGGAGAACTCGACATTTTTAAGCTTAGCGCCTCTGGTAACTACAGTACTGCACAGGTCAAACTTGCAACTACATTTACTGGAGCCGTATGGTGTTGTGCGCATGGTCATCCTGTTAGCTGAAGATTATCACTATAAATACAAGGCATATGAATAATTGAAGGTGAGTAAGTGATATATGATTTAAAAGTAACTTGCTATAATATGATGTGCAGGTTGTGTAACGAAATAGGTAGATATGCAATACTTTTAAGATAATGTTTTAGGTTAGGCGCACTAAGCACGTTTCGGAGAAGCGGTGATGTCATTTCCAAATCGCCAAACCTTCAGCTTGGTAAGTGTTGCGACCTCTTGCCTGCCAATGAAACTCGGGGAGATCACGATAGTGTCGAGATTTCCCTGAATCTCTAAACCGGGATACATTTTTGGGAACATGGTTTAATGGTGCGTTAATACTATAGTTTAGTAGGAGTAATAAATGATGACAATGTAGTGTATTAGGATATCTATATATATAAAGTGACTTGTCCTGACTGACTGATTCATCATCGCTGAGCCAAAACTACTGGACATAAAGAAAAGAAATTTTGGGAATACATTCATATTAAGATGTAGGTCCTCGCTAAGAGGATTTTTGGATATTCCTTCGCTAAGGGGGCGAAAAGGGGGTTGAAATTTTAAAATGAGTGTATCTATATCTCAAAACTTTTAAAGTTTACAGATGTAAAACTTGGTATTTAGAATCTTCTTCAAAAATAAGGAAATGCGTATTTCTTTGTTTTCAGAAAATCCCAACAGGAGGGGTGAAAAACAGTGAAAAAGGGGGTTGGATGTCTTTAATCAGGATACCGGTGTTTATATCTCAGAAACTGAAGATATTACAGACCTGAAAATTGGAGTTTGGAATCTCATTTAAAAATAAAGAAACAGGTATGTTTTTGTTTTTGGAAAATCCAATTAATGGGGAGGTGCAAAGCGGGTGAATTTTTAAAATGAGCGTATCTATATCTCAAAACTTTTAAAGTTTATAGATGTAAAATTTGGCATTTAGAATCTCCTTTAAAAATAAAGAAACACGTATCTTTTTGTTTTCGGAAAATTCCAATAGGAAGGGTGGAAAATTGGTTGAATGCCTTTAATGTGGCTACTTATATTTCAGAACCTGAAGATATTACAGACCTGAAAATTGGTGTTCGGGATCTCCTTTAAGAATAAAGAAACATGTATTTTTTTGATTTTGGATAATCCAATCAATGGGGGGTGGGGGTGAAAAGGGGGTGAATTTTTAAAATGAGTGTATCTATATCTCAAAACGTTTAAAGTTTATATATGTAAAATTTGGCATTTAGAATCTCCTTTAAAAATAAAGGAACACGTATTTTTTTGTTTTCCGTAAATCCCAATAGGAGGGGTGAAAAAGGGTTGAATGCCTTCAATGAGGATACATATATCTCAGAAAGTGAAGGTAATACAGAACTGAAAATTTGTATATGGGATCTCCTTCAAAAATAAAGAAACACGTATTTTTTGTTTTTGGAAAATCCAATCAATGGCGGTTAAACAGAAGAGACAAATTGGGGTGAATTTTTGGAAAGACTATATCTACAGAATATCTGAGAAACGTAAAATGTTACAGACGTAAAAAGTGGGTATTTGGAATTTCCTGTAAATGTAAAGAAACATAGGTGATTTGTTTTTGGAAACTCCCCTTAAGGGGAAGTAAAAATGGTGAAATTTTAAAATGAGAATTTCTACAGAATATATCAAATAACTTAACATGTTACAGAAGTGAAAAATTGTATTTTTATCTCTATTAAAAATAAAGAAATGTGTATTTTTAGTTTTCGGAAATACCTCTTGGGTGGAGAGGGGCGTTAAAGTGACTGAAAATGGTGATGAATTCTTTTAATTAGGCTACTGATATCTCAAAAATGAAGATGTTGCAGACGTGAAATTTGATATTCAGAATATGCTTTAAATGTAAAGAAACACGTATTTTCGGAAAATCCTATGAAGGGGGGCGGGTGAAAGAATTGAAAAATTAAATAACTTAATTGTATGAGAATACATACATCTAATAAAAATAAAGTTGTTACAGACGTGAAAATTGGTATTTGGATTTCCTTTAAAAACAAAGAAAAACGCGTTTTGGGGGGGGGGGGGGGCGGAAACCATCTTGCGGGGCGGGAGTGAAAAGGAGTTGAATTCCTTTCACGAGGACACATAAATCAAAAACTGAAGTAGTTCGAGTCGTAATAATTGGTATTTAGAAGATCCTTTACTATTAAAAAACACGTTATTTTTGTCGGAAAATTCACCTGGGGGGGGGGGGAGTGTGAAAGGAAGTAAAAGAAAGTTAATTATTTTTATGGGGACAGTTATATCTCAAAACTGAACGTGTTAGACGAGAACATTTGTGTTTGGAATCTCCTTTAAACATAAAGAAACACGCCTTCTATTAATTTTTTGTGGGGGTATATAAACTTAACGGTGGTGGGGTGTAAAAGGAGGTGAGACCAATTGATTTTACTGTTCATAATGTACTTATAAGGAGCCTCCGTTGCTCAGGCGGCAGCGCGCCGGCCTCTCACAGCTGGGTTCCGTGGTTCAAATCCCGGTCACTACATGTGACATTCGTGCTGGACAAAACGGAGGCGTGACAGGTTTTTCTCCGGATACTTCGGGTTTCCCTGTCATCATTTATTCCAGCAACACTGTTCAATATTTCATTTCATTTGTCTTTCATTAATCATTGCCCCAGAGGAGTGCGACAAGTTTCGGCAGCCGGCACAATTCCTATTGTCGCCGCTAGATGGGGCTTTATTCATTCCATTCCTGACCCTGTCGAATGACTGGAAACAGGCTGTATACTTTGGATGTACTTATTCTGATCATAAACCGATCTTTTTTAATCTTTACTGGGTTCGTTTTCAACAGCCATCTTTTCCTTCGGAGAACGTTCTTAGATTACAGTAGATTCTCCTGGCATATGAATAAAAATTTAAACACATTTGAAATAAACGATAGGTCAATAATGCACGGAAGTATGTCATTCGTATCGCCAGAAATCCCGCACACTTGCCTACGCGCTGGTCACATTGTCAACAATGACAATGGCAGCAGATGTAATTTACCGACAAGTAGCGGTCTTGCATCTTGCTGTGGGGTCCAGATCATCTATAATAATAATAATAATAATAATAATAATAATAATAATAATAATAATAATGTTCTGGACCGTCGTCAAAATGTGCGGACCGGGCTGGAAACGGGTCCTGGATGGGTAATGACTAAGAATGCAGTCCGGCCGCGGGTTCAGTACCGCCAAGGCACCCAAGACAACAACATGCCGGATCTCCTCAAGGACTTGATCCATATTAAAATGCTTATAGGAAAAGATGCCAAAGATATAGGGACCCAACTGGCCGGGTGGAATCCCTGGACCTAGCCCGGGAAGTACACAATCGATTGCTGGAAAGAAAGATTGAAAAATGTGAGGAACTTTGCCGTAATCTCTCAGAAAACGAGTCAGATCACGAATTTTGGCGGATTCTCTCAGAAAACGAGTTAGATCGCGAATTCCGGCGGATTATATATAAAACGTAAAAACAATCAATTATAAATTTCATTATAATACCGTAGCGAAGCACGGGTATCTTGCTAGTTTATAATATTTGTGTAATGCGATATTTTTATAATAATGTTTGTATTGTTAAGTTAAACTCAAATTACGAAGGTTGGAGACTGATGATAAAGTAGAAGTTTCGCATTGATAGTTTTGCATCCAAATGGTTATAGGTGGAGGATGCCACGGAAATGTGTGAACAAAAGTCTGCTTGGACGATGGAATGCAGAAGATATGGCTGCTGCTATTAAAGACGTGAAAGAAAATGGAACTACTTTAGCAACAGCTGCGAAGTATTTCAGTATTCCAAGGAGTACACTCAGATCCAGAATACTATCTGGTATATCTACTAATAGAAAACTGGAAAAAAGAGCAACAATTGACAAAGCTATGGAGGGCCAGTTAGTCAACCATCTTTTTCATCTCGATTCTAAAGGGTTTGGGCGAACAGTGACCGACTTAGGAGAACTGGCTTTTAGGTTCACTCAGAGGAATGGTGTTAAGAAGCACATTTAAAAAATAAAAGGCAATGGTTGGATATGAGTGGGTCTTTCAAGAGCCTGGTAATATTTTCAATGTCAATGAAACTGGTATTCAGCTCATATTTAAGGCAGGGTAGATTATCAGTGAAAAAGGAAAGAAAAACGTGTTTCACAGCACCACGACAGAAAAGGATCTACGGTAACAGTAATGGTGTGTGGTAATGCTATTAGACATGCTATCCCACCCTTTGTTATAATGAAAGGGGTAAGGCAAAGATACACTCAAAAGGAATGCCCAGTGGATCAGTTGTTAAAGTGTCCGAATCATTATTCCTTGATCACCTAAACCGTTACAAACCTCGGGGCAGGATTTGGTTCATAATCGATGGACATTCAACGCACTGCAAAGATCCGGATGTGCTTGATAAGGCATCAGCTGTATGAATTGAGATGTGTTGCTTCCCCCATCCGCCACGGTGACTTCACAGGATTATCGGGAAAATTTAAAGAATAGTAAACGCGAAAATGAAAAGAATCCTTCAAATCGAAAGACAACAACGAGAACTCGGCGTGCGCAACGGGAAAACTAGTTTCTCAAGCAGTCTTCTTTGCTCTGAGAATTACTGCGCAGTATGTGACGACAACCGTAATGAGGCATGGGTCCAATGTAGTGGGGAATGCAGGAAATGGTTCCACGAGATGTGTGTGGAAAATGGAAACGATGAGCAGTTTATATGTACCCACTGTGTACAATAGTTGCTTAACTATTCGGAGGTACTACCTAGTGTCAGGTTCTCCCTAAGTGCGGGAGAAGTGGACATTATTGCATCCTTTACTTATTTGATAATTTAACATGTTATGAAATGTTATTTTTTCCATAAATAATAGAAAACAAACTAACTGTGTACAAAATTACCTGGGAAATAATTGAAATATTTTACAAATAAAGCATGATCAAAATTACACTTTTTTGCTTAGCGTGTCGAAATATCCCTAAATTACTATACCCAGGACATATTCAGTTGGTTTTTGAGGGAAGTGTAGGAGGTAAGAACGGTGGGGGTAGACCAAGGTATGATTAGAGCAGATGTAGTAGTTACATAGAAATGAAAAGTTTGCACAGTATAGGGTGGCATGGAGGCCTGCATCAAACCAGTCAAACACAACATAGCTTAAAATATGACGGTGCCTGTTTCTTTGTCGCTCAATCCTAGAGGTAACAGAGTTCTTTTTTCAATGGCAGTCATTAATATGTAGCAAACGTTTTATCAGCTAAAGACCGAAATAATGGGCAAATTGTTAAACCATTCACAAACTACAGCCCAAAAGGTCCCGTGTATTTTCTTTTTAACCCTAATGGTTCTCCAAGAAATTGTGCTGTTATTGAAAACATTTCTCAACATATTTATTCTGCCATCACCGTGAGAACCGAACCTGATGTAAACAAAGAACATTGTGTATCCGTATGTATCCATTCGCGGTCTGAACGCTGATTGGTGAATCGCTGGGCACATGGCAAGAACGACGTGGGTTACTCCGCTTGATTGCGGCGATTACATCAGAGTTAGCTCTACATAGACGTGTCTACATGTAGCTGACATGCAATTGTGATGCGGATTACGAGACCAATTATACTCACTGTCCGCGAGAAATAATCAATAAACTTTTGTTAACGAACTTCAACATTATGTCCACACCAAAAAAGAAGTTCGTGAGGTTAGGATGCATACGGTCAGGAAGAATAAAATATTTATAGCTGCAGCTTTCATTATTTTAGTGAGCAAATGCAAAGTGTGCCAAAGAAAAATATTGAAAACGCATTTAGAATTAAGTTCGGAAAACACAATCACAAAGTTTACACAAGAAGTAATTTTAATACCACCTATTCAATACAATAGATATTGTATCGAATAGGTGGTATTCAACTTTGTGATTAGCTATTTTTAATACGGAATTATGACTAGAATAATGGTTTGTAATGAAAACAGGTATGTCAGAACTTTTAATTCATGATGCAGCAAGCTTTCAAAATTTTCTTGAGAATGCCCCCATATGACCTCAGTTCTTATAGACAGTAATTGGGCCTGAAATTACAAGAAATGATACAGATTATCGGAAAGCCGCCTCCACTAATGACAGACTAGGTATAACTTTAAGCCTCCTAGCAAATGGGGTTTCCTACATTTCACTTATATATTTTCCTAGAGTATCAAAACAAGCAATTTCAGTTATTGTGCCTGAGGAATTAATAAAGATACGAAATAAAGAAAATCTTCCAAACCTAGTTAGGATAGATAGTATTATTTTGATGACATACAAGCGATTGTGGAAGGTTCGGTTATTCAGTGAGGACCGAAACTGGAAATGAAACTAAGAACGCAGCTAAAAGAATTAAAAATACTGTATATTAGAACTTCCGCTTGCGATTTGATAGTAAATTTTTAGAAGAAATAAGAAAGCATTGTATTCCGCGCTACGAATGTCCATGCCTTAATTGCGTCTTCGCGCATGTATGAACCCACGTTAACGAAAAGACGAAAACTTAATGAAAAGTTTCATTCACAAAAGTTAAGAATATTTTGTTCATAAACATGGACGAAAAGTTTACGAACACGCTATTTTGTTCATTAACAGTATTAAATGTTGGTTAACCGTGTTTATTAACAAAGTTGACGAAAACATTTTCGTGTGGACGCGCCTTTAGTTGTTAAAACCAAGGCCCCCACATCGCTGGCTGCGCAGAAGCGTGTGACTGGGGAAGATAATATGTCCATGCGCGTACCGCCATGTTGTGGGCGCTCCTCAGTTTGGGGAGGAGATTGTATGAATTTCATGCATTAACTTACATTTCGCACACATGAGAACATCCGCCCTAGTAAATTAATGACAGCCTACATCGACACAAGCAATAAATATACATAATATCAAGACTGTGGTAACATTACGAGATACTTATGTATAGAAACTGAACAATCTACACAAATCCTTTGTATAGCCTATAGGTGGCGCACATAAAAGTAAAATAAAAAAACCTCTAGCATACCGAATAAGAAGACTGAAAAATACACTATTAACAAAAGTATAGGGGTATATATACAGATATTTTGCTAGTCGAGAAAGAAAAATATATCTCACAATATATGCTATGTACTTTTACCTTGTCCTATTAGTTTTCCCATAACTGAGCCAAATATTTCAGGACCTAATGTGTTTTGAACGGCCGTACCAGGATACGCCGTTTATGTCATTCTGCCCTTGTGTAGTGGAAGAGCAGTAGCAGAGTATATGGGCTGTTAAACCTATTTCTTATCACAGGCGAACACATGTTGTCTTGCACTTCCCCTAAACGCTCGGCAAGTAGGGGAGGTTGACTCACATGCTAGGCCACTTGCTGGACTCGAAAAACGGCCTAGGGTACTCTGTGTGAAAAGTACACAGAATCCTTACAGTGACGTCGAAGATCCGTACCAGCACATACATACGAATCAAGTGTTGTGAAGTTGTGTGTGATTTATAAGACGTCAATGGCACTACTCAATGATCCAAGCTGACAGAAATGAAGGGAAATACTTAATGAGTAAATGAAAAATGGGCGCAACTTTTCTGTGGTGGTATTGTGAAAGTCTACGATGAATTTCTGACAATAAACAATGTGAGTTGTCTATGCTATTTTGAGGTCAATGAAAGGACGGTGGACACTGAAAGAAAAGGTTGTAAGTATTCAGTGAAATTATTATTAATGAGACAAATTTCAAAAACCGTACTTGCAACCATTCGTGAACATTGCTCGAAGGAAAAACAGTTACTATGGAATTGCCGTCGGGTATTTGTAATAGAAGGCTTATTACTGGACAGTAAGTGCCGATAGATAAAATGATGACTAACTGACCCGTTTAATTACAGCTTCCGTAATAAGAATGTACTAATAATAATAATAATAATAATAATGTTTTTACGTTCCACAAACTAATTTTCACGGCTTTCGGAGACGCTGAGGTGCCACAATATTGTACAGCAGTATTTTTTAAATGTAAGTAAATCTACAGACAAGACTGGCGAATTTTAGCACCTTCAAATACCACCGAACTGAGCCGCCATCGAACCAGCCAAGGTGGGATCAGAAGACCAGCGCTCTCTATCGTCCGAGCTCCTCAGCCCGGCATAAGAGCTTACAGTAAGCTTTCGTGCGGTTAGGGGCGCGCAGCTGTGAGCTTGTATTCTGGAGATAGTGGGACCGAACTCCACTGTCGGAAGAACTAAAGATGGTTTTCCGTGGTTTCCCATTTTCACACAAGGGAAATGCTGGGACTGTACCTTTATTAAAGCCTCGAACGCTTCCTTCCCGCTTATATCCATTTTATGTCCATCATCGCTATAAGACGTATCTGTATCGGTGCGACGTAAAACAATTTGTAAGTGTATGTTTCAGTAATTTCGGAGACATATCCGCAATTACAAGATTAATAATAACTCGGACTTGTTGACAGACCACTATTTTTTTAGTGTTTTCTGACAGATCACGAGCTACGAAGTTTTAGTTTGGCGATTAACTGTTATTTTCACAACAATTAGTGATAATAGACTAACACAGTTATTATAATACTACTACTACTACTACTACTACTACTACTACTAATAATAATAATAATAATAATAATAATTCCGTCCCAATGGAAACACGCGGTGTCGGAATTTTGCCCGCAGGTATTCTTTAACGTGCCTGTAAATCTACCGATCAGAAGCGGACGTATTTGAGCACCTTCAAATACCACCGGACTGAGCCAGGATCGAGCCTGCTTGAACCGTCTGAGCCACTCAGCCTGGCAACGTTTATTTTGATACGTTTAATAGGCACTACAAAAGCAGCAGTAAGCTAGAATGCTTTAATTTACCTTTACACATGTTCTTTTCGTTTGGAAGCAGGAAATGACGGTACGTTTAATTTATTTACTTTTATAACCTGTCCCTTATTGGTATGAAGCAAAACGTTTGATGTGCCTTAACAATTCAATTCCGATACTACTCATTTGGACACCCTATCCCACGCATTCTTTCGTTGACGTAAGAAAATCTGTTTACGTACACGTCAACACGCCACGCTTTTGCCTAGCAGACTAATCGGACATCTTGATTTTTGTGTTTGAGCTATGTTGTGAGTTATAACGAAATGAAGTCCGGGGTGTTTCTGCATAAGGCGAGTTGGTCTCCCAAAAATCCATGATAATGAAATCCCACTGTGGGAGAACATTCAGCGTAAGCAGTTCAACAAATATACTAGACTGTCACGTGCCGGTTCGGTTGTCTGTTCCTAGCAACGGGGATGTGGTTAGACGGGTTCCCACCCCCTACATGAAACCGGACTAGAGGTATGAGCTGCCTGCCTGACCTTCACCTGAATAAGAGCTGTCAGAGAGGCGAATTATCGCCCGTACTAGTCGTACGCGAGTTACGTCGCAGTAGTAGTATCTGAATAATGTCAGCGTATGAAAACCACGAATATGATATGCTGCTAGTGTATCGTGAAGCAGAACAGAATACGGGTTGCGCTCCACGAATCTATCGGGAAAGGTTTCCCAAGAGACGGGTGCCGAATCCAGCAAAGATATTTGCTGTACTGCAGCGTATTCGCGATACAGGTCTTGTTACATCACACTATGAAAAGCGAGGGCTTGAAAGGCCACGTGTAATCCCAGACGCGGAAGAAGACATCTTGACAATAGTAAACGATGATTCCGGGCGCCGTACGCGTAATATACCACGTGTCGGTGTACCATCTTGGACGATATGTAGGGCACTGCATGAAGAGCAAATGCATCCTGACCACATACAGCGGGTGCAGTGTGTTTCACCAGCTGATTACCATTTTTTAAGTTGATGTACGTCGCCACGACGCAGATAGGTCTTACGGCGACGACAGGACAGGAAAGGGCTAGGATCGGGAAAGAAGCAATCGTAGCCTTAATTAAGGTACAGCACCAGCATTTGCCTGTGCGAAAATGGGAAACCACGGAAAGCCATCTTCGAGGCTACTGAAAGAAGGGTTCGATCATACTATAACCCGAATACTGGATAATGGCCAAACTTAATCGACTGCTGCTATCAAGCTCGGTGATGATTTAATAGAGGATTTCTGCCGCTGGTTAACTGATCAAGCACGCAATCCAGAATTTCTGTCAAGTATATTAGTGATACAAGAGGCAAATTATACAAGACAAGGAGTGTTTAATATGTACATAACTCACTCATGGGCTGTGGAATATCCACTCTCAGTATGTCAAGGTAACTTCCAGCACCGCCTCTCAATATCTGGATGGATACAGTGGGAGGTCGGTTACTTGGACCAATTATCTTTTTATTAAGAGTTATTTTGCTTTATGTCCCACTAATTACTTTATTGTTTTCTGAAACACCGAGGTGCAGGAGTTCTTTTACGTGCCGCTAAATCTACGACACGACGCTGACGTATTTGAGCACCTTCAAATACCACCGGACTGGGCCGTGTTCGAACCTGCGAAGTTGGAGTCAAAAGGCCAACATCTCAACCGTCTGAGCCACTCAGTCCGGCAGGAAGCACGAAATGTAGGTACGTTTAATTTGTTTAGTTTTATAACATGTCCATTATTCGTTTGAAACAAAACGTTCGATGTGCACCGATAATTGAATTCCGATACTACTCACTTGGACACCCTATCCCATGCATGCTTTCGTTGACGTAAAGAAATTTGTTTACATATATGTCAACACGATTTTGCATTCTTTCTTCTAACTTTATGCAATGCACATCGGGGATCGTACTGTATTACACGTTCCGGCGCGCCTATCCGCTCTAATAATTATATCACACGCTCGTACAGATCCCGCACCGACACAGGTTTTCAGGCCATTTCCACACTCACTCGACCATGGCGCTGAAGACCACAGATATCCCAATCCCCTAAAGGAAGTAACAGCAAAATAACCAGTATTAAAGCTGACAATTCGATACATCTCCAGCGTCCGAAACAGACTGCTAGAATTGTCCGAAGCCCCTAAGGCGGAAAGAAAATACTAACAACCAAAAGCCAGTCTGGGGAACGAATGTACGAAACATGGCATACCCTAGTAGCAGCCTTTAGCTGATATCGTAGTTCAGTTGCTCCTAAACATAAAACCAGTTTGGCAAGTATGTTACGTAACATCTCGTGGAATTGCAACGATAGCGTTCAGCTGTTACAGTAGTATATTTGCTCTTAAACATAAACAGAAACCAGTTTGGCACGGATGGCGCGTAACTTGCCTGTTATTGATGGAAGGCTATTCATTCATAAGAACAAGGCATATTAGCTATTCTTAAAATATCGTATCCCCTTGCTCTCGAAAATAACTTCCCAGGATTACTTAAAGTTTGATATATAGTGGTTCGTTACATCGTTCTCAACTGCTACAAGAAATATCTGCACGTATATCCCCAACATCCTATCCTACATATACACATATTTGAATTTCAGACCTCGAAAACAGAAAAAAACAGTATAGAGACCTAGCGGTACCTTAAAAATAATCATGTCGCTCATTTTAATATAAGGGTCATGTTTGTAACTCATATGTTCGAACATGGTTTTCCGTGGTTTCCCATTTTCACACTAGGTGTACCTGATTAAGGCCACGGCCGTTTCCTTCCCACTCCGAGCTCCTTCCTGTACCATCGTCGCCATAAGACCTGTCTATGTCGGCGCGACTTAAAGCAACTTACAAAAAAAAGATATGTTTGAACATTCGGAACAGATGCATGTAACTGAAATCTAGGCTCTACACTGTAGTTTTATAGAAAATACGAAGACATGACTACATATCGTGAGATAAAAATTACCCTTCTTTCAGCAGACTTGAGAACACATTAATTAAATATTTACAAACTCCTGTACCGATAGCAATAATCTTAAATATCCACAAAAAGGACAGCCGTGAAATAAAATCTTTCTGCGAAAGGTACATAGCTTATGATTCCTCTCTGATAAGTCATTACCGGAAAATTTTAATCAAGTCTCTGAACAGTCAGATACATTTTTTGTCATTTTCTGAATATGAAATGCCGGCTCCGCGGTGTGGGAATAGAGTGCCTACCTCTTACACGGAGGCCCCAGGTTCAATCCCCGGACAAGTAAGGGAATTTTACCTCAAAATGAGGGCTGGTTCGAGGTCCAATCAGCCTACGTGATTACTATTGCGGAGCTATCTGACGGTGAGATAACGGCCGAGAGGATTCGTCGTGCTGACCACATGACATCTCGTAATCTGCAGGCCTTCAGGCTGAGCAGCGGCTGCTTGGTAGGCGACGGCCTTTCGGACCTGTTGTGCCATGGGGTTTGGTTTTAAATAACGTAACTGGACGAGTAGAAGTTAAATTATCATTTCTGTGTGATTTAGATTTAGGTAAATGCTGCCCGATATTCGTTACACTGGGGCTAGCCTGCCGCTATTGTGTATTTCTTAAAATGAAATTAATGTCTAGGGTTAGAGTTTCTCTGACTGGATTTTTTTTTTTTTTTTTTTTTTGCTAGGGGCTTTACGTCGCACCGACACAGATAGGTCTTATGGCGACGATGGGATAGGAAAGGCCTAGGAGTTGGAAGGAAGCGGCCGTGGCCTTAATTAAGGTACAGCCCCAGCATTTGCCTGGTGTGAAAATGGGAAACCACGGAAAACCATTTTCAGGGCTGCCGATAGTGGGATTCGAACCTACTATCTCCCGGATGCAAGCTCACAGCCGCGCGCCTCTACGCGCACGACCAACTCGCCCGGTTCTGACTGGTTTAGACTTAGGAATATTATAATTTAAGATGTAAAAAAAACCTCCTCATAATATTATCTTCTTAATTATTACTGCTTTTTCAAAATCAAACTGAATTAATATTATATGAGCACAAATACAAATTGAAAGTTCGTTCTAATTTTTCTCTAATATGAACACCATGATTTACACCAAAAAGAAAATAAAAGTTGAAAGTAAAGCACTTGGAAAGAGATTATCATAGTTAAACAGGTATTTTGATTAGCTTTTTGTAATGCAGACTCGGATTGACAAGACAGTAATGAGATTTATTTAGACTTCATATTGTCAGAATTTTCTGGAATAGCGTATTAACAAGTGTACTGTGTTATTATAGAGCAAGTGTGAAAAAGAATGGAGAACTTGAGACATACCAATAAATCATTTTTCAGATAATTGTTTGATGCAATACGTTACCCTAATATTAGAAGGGTTTTATTAAGTTTTATCAATCATATATTACGGATTCTAGGCCCAGGTATACCAAATTTGTAATACCCGCACACAGTCTGTACAAAACATTTGGAATCATTTTCAGAACAGCTGTGGCAAACGAGAAAAAGCCTAAACACTGTAAACTTCATGTCCATGCGCTCTCTGAATCAACCACCCTATAACCTATTTATTTCTCCATTATGGTATTTGAAAGTTATTTTATCTTCTTTTTCTGTTTACCCTCCAGTGTAGGCTCTTCCCCACGGACTCAGCGAGGGATCCCACCTCTACCGCCTCAAGGGCAGTGTCCTGGAGTTTCAGACTCTGGGTCGGGGATACAACTGGGGAGGATGACCAGTACCTCGCCCAGGCGGCCGCACCTGCTATGCTGAACAGGAGCCTCGTGGGAGATGGGAAGACTGGAAGGGATAGACAAAGAAGAGGGAAGGAAGCGGCCGTGGCTTTAAGTTACGTACCATCCCGGCATTCGCCTGGAGAAGTGGGAAACCACGGAAAACCACTTCCAGGATGGATGAGGTGGGAATAAAACCCACCTCTATTCAGTTGACCTCCCGAGGCTAAGTGGACCCCGTTCCAGGCCTCGTACCACTTTTCATATTTCGTGGCAGAGCCGAAAATCGACCTCGGGCCTCCGGGGTTGGCAGCTAATCACACTAACCACTACACCACAGAGGCGGACGCAAGTTATTTTATAACAGTTCAATTTCTACTCACATGTGAAAAGAAATACCAGATCCCTTCTGATAGCGGTCTGTACAGATAAAGGCTGCATACGAATTCACCCTCGTCAATATCTTTCCATTCCACACGTAAGGCCTTACTTCCCTTTAATATTGCCGATCAGTTTAACTACCGTAATGTAATAAGCTTTAATATTTCTTGAAAATATTTGAGGATATTGAACCCATGACATTTGTGCCATAAGGAACCAGGTCCCATAGAAATTACAAGTCATGAGCCCTAGCTACATTTTTTATCTCTGATCAGAGACGGCATGTGGAGGAACAGGTGGTGGTTCTCATTTTCACGCTACAGAAGTGACGTCACCCGCACGTGTAAAAGGGACAGGGATATTTCCGGACTATTTTTTCTAATAAAAGCATTTTAAGAAGAGTTGGCGACGAAATTGCCGTAGTAAAAGTCAGGAAATTGTAAGTGAAACGATTTGGTCATTAATGGTAAAGATTTTAGACCACTAAATAGCTCCAGAGGGAAATTGGTCAAAAGTCACGCCTGTTCGTTCGAACTCTGTTACATCGACGAAATATAGTGCCTATGTTATGATGTAATTTAACAATTCAGTAGATAAGAGAAATCCTTAAACGCATATCAACAACATCGCTACTAAACTAAACAACTATGTGTTACGTCGTGATCTGACATAAGTACATTTTTATGGGGTAGAAAAAGTGTCTAAATTTTGGCGGTAAATGCAGACGGCAGGAGAGTGGGAGTAAATGTTATAAAGGAACGATGCGCCATTTTGCAAACCCGCATTGTGTTCAGAGAATTTGAAGAAATCGCACGCTACTCAGAACAGTGAAAATCGATCGTGTAGTAGACTAAGTCCCCTACAGAAGGGTAGTTTGGCCAAAGGTGGCTATATAATATCTCCAAGTGGAGAAACTTGGAAAGTCAAGTTAACGGTATTCCCATGTGGAACCGTCATGTAAATTCATATCAAGGCAACAGACTGTCATTGTAATGCCAAAGTCCTGCAATTGAATTAATCCAACTTCGTTTGCGTGTGCGGACCGGTGTCCTGACGATCGTGTTCGGTGCGCGACGAAGAGAACGTGTGAAGGGCATTTTTTCGTTTTATGTCATTATTTTCAGGTGAATGAAAAGACAGAGAAAGGAAAAATGTTTTGTAAAGCCACTATCTATCGAGATGGCTAAATAAAGAATGAGAGGCCGGTGAGCCTGTAATAATGGGAGATTACGTACGAATACAGGTATATGAATTACCACATTGAAAGTGCTTTTATTTATTTTATGGTGTCACCATTTTTGTGTGCGTATTTATGACGCATATTTGTCACCATTCTATTTCGTGAAAATATCAGAGGGATATGACAAAAGGTCATCGGGAGAGTCGCCAAACTAGCGTGTGAAGTGTTGTATAGGCCCTAGAAGTAGATTTCATGGTTGAGGAACGAATATAATGTCTAAGCAAAGTATCATTTCCGTACGTTTATTTTCTATATTTTGTGGTTTGCCAAAGTTAGGACGTTAATTTATCATAAAATTTCTGTTTAGTGTAAAGATTAAATTCGTGTAAGCGTAGTCCGTGGTTATTCATTTAGAGTTGGCGTAGAAGGCACCTTGGTGTTCGGCGACGTACATTTTGTCAAGGGAAGTAACGAGGCGAGACCGATAAAATTTGATATAGGGGATTGCTATTCCAAAATCTGTTGAAATCTGTGTAGAATATTTTTAACGGTAACATTTTTGTAAATCAAGTTGTGAGTTTCGGTTTGGAAATATTAGCTCAGATATGCGGGCAGAGATGGTTAGTTATCACAGAGTGTTTGATGTAACAGCATTGTGGGTCACCAAAGAGAGATATTCCATATTATTGTCGTGTAGAGAATTTGTGATAGCCAGTGTTTCAAGTCTTGCGAAAATGAGAAGGTATGAAGGATTGTGGATCAGGTTGTTGCAATCATGTAGTGCTGATTCATGCCTTTGCTGGCAAGATGTAGTGTTTACAGTGCACTATGTCTTCTGGTATGGGCAATATCAAATTTGTTACTTTCATTGACCTGTCTCAGTCTCATCCTTGGCATGGACAATATGAAAGTGACTGAGGTATGAGTGATACTAGTAATACCATTCCTTATGCAGCCAGTCCCTGTTATGAATAGTGTGAAAATATCGCTCATAGGGTCGGTCGGTGCATGCATTTCAGTGGGCTTGGCATACTGATATGTAATAGCAAATGCTGGCTCGGTGAGGAAAGCAACGGGAAACTACCTCACTCCTCATTTCCCTAGTACGCCTCTTCAGTGATGCCTAGGCTGTTTATAACAGCTGTTGGCGGAGCTGCAGAGGATAAACCAGCCTTCGGGCTGAATACCCAACATACACACAGTGCTGATTCCTGGATGTTCAGTGTAGGAAACCCGAGGAGTTATTTTGTGTAATTTATTGAGATGGGAATAGGGTCGTTCCATAGTTAGGATTCCGCGTGAAACCGTAGGACCATAATGGATAAGAAATTTTGAGTGACGTCTTAAATTAAATCTCTTAGCATCATCTATGTCAGGGCCTCTCAGGGTGCATGCGCCGTGCAGTGCACGGGCGCAAGGTGCAAGAGACGACTTCGCTAGGTTGACCAGAGTGCAAACCCCCACTCCACTTCCCCTACACCTGTCTCACCCGTTCGGCCAGTCTTCGCCTTCTCCACCTTCCGCGCTGATCCTCCCCTCACTGCGAAATGTTTATGTGCGGTGAGCGGTGACACTGTTGTATGGGGCAACGTTACCAGTGTTAAAACACTTCTTTCAATTTGGTTTGAGCAGAGAACTTATCTTGTCTAGCTCTTATTTTCCTTTATCTTTGCAATGATACCAGTTATGCCTGCAACAAGGGGCCGCGGCCGACAGCAATTTGAGAGCCTTCTTTAAATTACAATCAGAAATAGGCCTACTCACACGCAGTCTAGTTTTCGTAGAAGTCAAAGCAGGAAAAAATACCTCTCACATATGCCTGTGGAACCAAACAGAAATAATCCTAGCTGCTTCTCGATGCAGCTTAGGAAAATCTTCCTTCGAAAAATTCTCGTAGAATTTGAGCAAAGCCTTTGTATTGGAAAATAGATCTTTTTGATTAACTTATCACATAATTATTGTCCCACGGATTAAGCATTTGGCTTTATCGTCACGACTGACAAAGAAATACGAAAGTTCCCATTTTGATTGAAATGGACTTTCGGAAGTCTTTGCTTTCTTTGAAATAGGTTGCCCCATTATTATGTTGTCTTGAGCTTATCTATTTCACTGATAAACAAGCCGTCTATCACCGAACGCTTCGTCGCTCTTGACCATCCGAGTCAAGCAGAGTTGAGTTGAGTCGGAACGATGCACAGTGCACGGAGTCTCTGCGCCTCGATATGCACGCGGGAGATTTTGAGGCCCTGATCTATGTGGGTCAAGAATTATATTTCATGTGAATTGCCAGCGAGGCGAGTTTTTTTTGAAGCAAGTTAAAGAAAATGTGTTTTGTTTAGAGATATCGTGGGGAGAATTCGTGTTTCTCTTACTCCAGCCAGCTGTTAGGTGGTCGAGCCAGTTCACTGTTAGATAGAAACTGTAACTGATATTTGTCATTTATAGTAAAATGTTTGGAAATAAATTTCATCATTTAGAAGACACTTTTTTTTGCTATTTTGCTTTACGTCGAACCGACACAGATATGTCTTATGGCGACGATGGGATAGGAAAGGCCTAGGAATGTGAAGGAAGTGGCCGTGGCCTTAAGGTACAGCCCCAGCATTTGCCTGGTATGAAAATGGGAAATCACGGAAAACCATCTTCAGGGCTGCCGACAGTGGGGTTCAAATCCACTATCTCCCGATTACTGGATACTGGCCCCACTTAAGCGACTGCAGCTATCGAGTTCGGTGAGACGCGTTTTAGTAGACTTGAATTCATCTTCGAAGCGACGGAAATGTGAATATGGTACGATACGTTGGAAATAACTATTTCCAAGGATGTCAAAATGTGAGAATCTGTAGTGATGTTGTCTGGTATTTTTTGAAGGTTGTACAAAGTTTTATTTGAATGTCACGAAGCGAAGTGACATGGATTGTTTATTTTGCGTTGTGTGTAAATTTATGAGGATTATAGGGTTTAATGTTACGATTATCCAAGCGTTTTCCTTAATAATTGTTAGTGTTATAATAGAAGCTTTTTGAGTGACGTCATGAAATAAATAGTACTGTAATTATGACAATGTATCCCATTTTCAGTGGCGATGTAGAAAAGTATGAGTAATAAAACAATATTTTAATTAAATAATTAGGGATTTTAAAGAAACCATTCGTCCGGGGCAGATAAAAGTTTTTGTTAATTAGGATTATGAGATTACTTCATTTATTAAGTTATTTAATTCAGTGAAATCGTATGTTGAGTATTAGCTTAAAACCAAGTGACTAACTTGAAAATGTATTCTGGAAATCTTAGTTTTATTTGCTGGGAAATCTCAACTTATTAACGTAAAGATTTACTGATCACTGGCAACGCAGACCCACGGTGTCGCTCATACCCGTGGTGCTGCTCACATGGGTACGACTCACGGGTACTGGAAAACTACACAAACTACTCTTGATTCGTACCATCATGCGGGGAACACCATGGGTCGCTTTTACTTGCGAGTAGTACCACTCTGTTAGGTACTGAATAGTTTTGTGATTCGTAGCACACAAAGGGTGCATGTCCGACGGCAAAGGGACTTTACTGCCACTAGTGTTGTGAGCGTTTGTTGTTGTTATTTTGATTTGTTGAGCATCAGATGTGCTGGGGATTTATTAATGTGGAAACCTTGGCCATCAACTACTGTAACCTAATTGTGTTCAGCCTTCAGCTTACAACTTTGGATGGTCATGGGGGTCACCAACCTCGCTAAGATTAGGGTAATCTGCCATTATAGCATCATTTTCGTTGCGGTCATCATCCACAATGACTAACGTAAATCAAGAAGTTAGATGCCGGTCTATGACATAGTGGCAGGTCACATCGATTCAATTAAGGGTCCATGCCGTACAACCACTGCGTGGCACATACCGATTGGACTGCATTAATTATACCAAGAGTCCAGATCTCGTGCTACAGGGGTTGGATCATCACGAATCGTTATGATGGTGCATGCAGTCTCACGTGGAAGCCGATCATAGGGATATCCAGACTTACTTTATTTCATTCTTAAATTAAGGCAGTGGTTTCTAGTGAGGATTCCCTCAGGCAGTTGAGTTAAGGTCTTCAAAGCCAGTATCTCTTATAATCGTTATTACTGTTAATTTTTCAAATGGACAAGACTGAGTTCATTGTTTACGAATGTTTCTTCGTAAATACTGAATAAATATCAATTTCTTTTGACTCGACTCCTCTCATTTAGTAGATAGTTAAAACTACTGAAACCCGCCTCTTATCTAAGCAAGTGACGACCCAAGAGAAAGATCTCATGCCGATTTGCTAATAGGTAAGGAAGGCGGGTATACTACGAAGGACCTAAAAAGGGTTCCGTCACATATAATACTACAACAGATTCACTAACAGACATGATTCAAATCGAAAACATGCAAGGGACTGTCAACATGACCACAACATGGCGATGCATGAAAGTGTTCAATATTCCGCATAGCGTAAGCGCGCGCTGTGAGTCTAGATAAGTAATATTAAAGTATTTGGTGAAAACACCCTAGGCAGATCCTGGAGTGGGCAGGGGTTGCTGATTTAGTGCCTTTATAATCCGCACCGCTGTTCGGCAGGTTATTGGTGGCTGCTAAGTCAAGGGCTTCATGTTTTAGGTAAGGTCTGTCTAGGGAGGTCTTGTCACGCTACCACAATCCTTTGCGGTGGCGGCCATATTGGGTCTCAAATATCGTTGTTATGTGGGCGTGCCCGATGTAATGATGTGAGTCGTTACTTGTATTTTGAAGGAAAACGGGGCACTGCGCCGCAACAAATTGTCAAAATAAGACAGCTGACGGAATTAGAGTGTTTCGCTTCCCGAGAGATAAGCAAAGGAGAGCTCAGTGGGTACAAAACTGTAGGCGTGACAAATGGCCACCTTCTGCGAGGTTAGTGAAGTTATCCATCCGTATTATTCCTGAATAATAGTATGTTTATATGAACGATGTTTTGTACTTATAGGTCTTATGATGTATTTTCTTCTAGCATCATTTTCAAGAATCGCAATTTAAACTAAAAAGGGCAGATGGACGGAAACTACTCAAGTGGAATTCCATCCCAATAATTTCCAACGTCGCTAATCCACCTAAATCTTTGACATATAATAGGAAACCTCCCAAAGAAAGAGAACTGTCTTTCAAAACAAGCAAGAAAAGTAACACGAAATGTGTAATAGTAGTATTGATGTTTATGAAAATTTCCTCTTCATGTGTCCGGCTCCATGGCTAAATGGTTACTGTGCTGGCCTTTGGTCACAGCGGTCCCAGGTTCGATTCCCGGCAGGTTCAGGAATTTTAACCATAATTGGTCAATTTCGCTGGCACTGGGACTGGGTATATGTGTCGTCATCTTCATTTCATCCTCATCAGGTCGCGCAGGTCGCCTACGGGAGTCAGATCAAAAGACCTGCACCTTGCGAGCCGAACTTGTCCTCAGAAGCCCCTGGCACTAAAAGCCAAACGCCATTTCATTCCATTCCTTTTCATGTAAACTGCAGACAGTATCATTCTAACCCTACATGCAACGTAGAAATGTTTCACAGATATTTGAAATGCTTGTTCCTGTTCATTTACCAATTATAATCACAAGAAACAATAGGCCTATCACTTCAAACCAACAATTTATGTCCAGCTTGCCATCATTACAACAATTTTATTGATAATAGCAGTCCTATACTGTACTGTAGTTATTATTTACAGCTAAATTTCATTCATCTTAAATGCTCTATAGAGTACATTATATGGCTGGACAAATACTTAAAGATCGCAACACTCGCTTCACTCGCAGTAACCAACTACTGTAATTTAATGTACCGTAGCCTAACATAATATCCTAATGTAATCCCTAAAATAGCCTAACGTTGATTACCTCACTTTTATAGTGACTGAATTTCTATTTCTTATGGAATCGTGTCTACCAATGGCTTTAATTTTCTTAACCATTATTATTATTATTATTATTATTATTATTATTATTTGCATGAATATTAGGACTCAGCTAAGAGCCCCGTGGTCGCCAACCCACGCTCCCTAGTTAGGAGCGCCTGACGCCCCTTTCAGTCGCCTCTTATGACAGGCAGGGGAGACCGTAGGTGTTGTTCTATTGCCCCCACCCACGGGGGAAATCTATTTTGGGTTGTGACTACGAGGCCCTTAGCTGAGTCTTGACATTGCTTTCATTATTCTAGCCCATCCGACCTCCCATGGTCAACACTTGTTCTTTTCCAACCGCGACGGCATTAGCGCTTTCGAGGCCTAGGAAGTTTTTCATTTCCACGCACTTTGCGGCCTTCATCCTTCTTTTGCCGATACCTTCATTTTTCGAAGTGTTAGTCCCCTTCCATTTGTTTTCTTCTGATTAGTGTTTATAGAGGATGGTTGTCCAGTTGTACTTCCTCCTAAAACAATAATCACCACCACCACTTTGTACTATACAGCTGCATGGGTTATCAATAAACTAGTTAAGAGTAGCTAAGAACATCACTCTTGTTGCATATATGCAGAGTATTTTTGCCTTACAACCCAAAGAAATACCACATGAATGCATAACAAGAGTTACCATACATAATTTAATGCACTCAACTCGAGGCATTCAGTGTGTGTCAACATACTGGGGTAACGCGGTATCGGTAATTACTTTCTTAATAAAGAAAACGCTGAAGGTAATTTATTACAACCGTCGTTTTGTACTTTAAATACCGGTACAGTACTTCAAGTTCAGTATTTCATGTACCGGTAATCATAATATGACATAGGTACTGTACAGATTTCTATGTTTCTGTCAATAAGATTTCGTATTTGACAGATGATGTTAATAAGAAACACAGTAAGACCAAGTTGTAAGGAAGTAAAAGAGAAGAACATGAGCTTTTCTGTTCATTCTTGTTTCTCAAAAAAGAAAAAAAAAGACTTTCAGGCTCTGTTAATTATCTTCCTAATCAAATAGCTGTGAATGTATTAATATCATTTAAGTGTTATACAGTTATATATACATGAACAGTAGATGCCCAATTAAATTCTTTATGAAAAATTGTTTGTATTTTGTTTTTATTTCAATGTACGGTACCGAAATCCTCTAAATTCGAATACACTTGCCTTTGGTTACGCTCGCTTAAAGACTCAATATGGCGGCTCCATAAGTAGCATTCGTGAATTGACCTCCCTAGACAGACCTTGGTTTTAGGCAGCCTAAACAGGCATGAGGTACTGTCATCATGCATTAACTTCTTCCAATTTTCTCACACCTTGAATGGCGTCGCGGGTGTGAACTCTGTGTGTTTCTGTGGTGATGTATTTTGTGTAGGTGAAGGAATTAACAAGACGCGGTTAAAATCCCCGACCACGCCGGGAATCGAATCCGAGATCCTGAGAACTGGCCTTGATGCTGTGGTCAACCGAAATGAAACAGTATATTTCAAAATGGTGTCAACATTTCTGGGAATCTGGGTATTTTTGGATGTCAAACCTATTAACCTCGGTTTCTGATGGTATGTCGAAGGATTTTCTCAGCACGCCAATATGAGTGCAACTAACATCATGCAAAAAGAGAATACTAACAAGGCTTGTGAAATGATGTGTGATGATGATGCTTGTTGTTTAAAGGAGCTTAACGTGTAAGGTCATCGGCCCCTAATGGTACGAGATGAACGACACTTTAAAATGTGTCCACTGACTAGAATTAATACAAACGAAGATGAACAATTTAAAATAATCAGTGGATCTAATTCGCAATGCCCTATTTTCGGTAAAATGATAGATTATGGCAGAATAAGACATTGCCTTGAAACGCAATAATATGTCATGCAAATTACAATTTTCAAAACACACTAAAATACACGAACCAAAATAGTCAAATTAATAAAACGCAGTGAACAATAATACAAATACTAATACGATAAAACAAACCACTATCCCTCATAAAACGGATGACGATGTCCGCTCGTCATCTCGCAGGATGAGGGAGATGGTACTCGGGAGTTTTAAACTACGGCGCAGATCGACCAGGTCCACACACTCCGTAAGGATGTGTACCACGGTAAGATGATCGCCGCAGGTAAACACCGGAGGGGGTTCTCCTTTCAGTAAATAGGAGTGCGTTACTATACCGCGGCCGATCCGAAGACAATACGACTGCTTCCCTCCGAGAAGCCCTAAGGGAAGTCCTCCATACCTTCCTTGTACCTTTTATCGCTCTCGGCTTATTTGAAAGTGGTGGCCTGCCACTCCACCTCCCAATAGGACATAATCAAATGTCTTAGCTGAGTGCGAATATCACTTGCTGGAACCTTGTAAGGCAACGGGGGCAGTGTAACTGCCTCCTTGGCAGCCTTATCGGCTAACTCGTTTCTCTCTACACCCATGTGGCTTGGGAGTCACAGAAATGTGATTCTGGTGCCAGCATCCGAACACCCGGCCAGCAGGTCCTGGATCCGCTTCACCAGACGGTGCCGAGGAAAACAGGTATCAATAGACTGTAGCGAGCTCAAGGAGTCGGTACACAGCAGAAAGTGCCGGCGCTTATCGGACAGCGTGTATCGCAGACCTTCACAGATAGCATTGAGCTCTGCTGTGTACACACGACACTCTTCTGGTAAAGGAAAAAGAAACCTGTTATGATCGACAATGAACGCACAGCCCACTTTTGTTTCTGCCCTCGAATCATCCGTGTAAACGATGACTGAATCTGGATACCGGCCAACAACGGACAGGAAGAGCCTCCGATAAATCGAAGGGTCCATGTTTTCCTTCGGGCCAGTGTGCAGATCCAGGATTATTTCAGGCCGTCATATTATCTGCGGAAATCGGACTTTATTCTGAACTGGTAGGGAGGACGAACCAAGGTCTCAAAACCCTATCTGAGTTCCAAATGCATGACTTCCGATACTTATTCCTCAATTGAGAGGGTGGGTGTTTGACGGGCATTATTATGCTCTCTGACCTGAAATTCATATGCCATGTCTCTTTTTTACAACTTTCCTTTAGGTCGCACGACACAGATAGGTCTTATTGCGACGATGGGATAGGAAAGTTCTGGGAGTGGGAAGGAAGCGGTCGTGGCCTTAATTAAGGTACAGCCCCAGCATTTGCCTGGTGTGAAAATGGGGAAACCACGGCAAACCATCTTCAGGGCTGCCGACAGTGCGGTTCAAACGTACTATCTCCCGGATGCAAGCTCACAGCTGCGCGCCTGACCAAGTTTCAGTTCAATACCGGTACTTCGAAATTAGAGGTCAGGAGTAGCCGAAATGTAAAGGAGTGCTCTCTCCTCTCTCGAAATTGAAATTTATTCAGATAGTCATTTTTCTTACAAGTTGCTTTACGACGCACCGACACAGATAGGTCCTATGGCGACGATGGGATAGGAAAGTCCTCGGAGTGGGAAGGAAGCAGCCGTGGCCTTAATTAAGGTACAGCCCAGCATTTGCCTGGTGTGAAAATGGGGAAACTACGGACAAGCATCTTCAGGACTGGCGACAGTGGGGCTCGAACCGCGTATCTTGCAATACTGGACACTGGCCGCAATTAAGCGACTGCAGCTACCGAATTCGGTCAGTCTGGGAAGATCGCATATGTGTTTCTTCAATTAGTCTATGCTATAAAGGAATTCAATTTTAATTTTGTTATAAAGTAGCCTATTAATGCAAACTTATTATTTGTGTTTGTATTTTTTCACATCACTAATGCTTATTGGTTCAAAAGTATTCTATGCACAAAGGACACTTGCGTGGACTTTTATTTTACTCCTTTCCAATATTTAGTTTCAATTTGGGATGCAACATTTTTCTAGGTATTTACTAAAGACAGCTACAGTATATTCAGAATGGCAAGGGCCTCGCCGTTATTCAAGATTATACAACAAAATTATTACGGTCTGAATTGTCAACATCAATTTTCTCTAAATTTGCATTTCGGAAAGGTACACTTGAGCACCCAGTCCATCAACTGGCAAAAAAGCTTAAAATTGACTGTGCCTGGTTTTTACAAATCACATGTGAGGCTGAATGGTCAGCGTTCACGGGGCCTCGCTCGTGGGCTATCACAGAAAGACGAATACGTCTCTCCATATACCGCCGTAAAACTGCGTCAAATCCAACTACGTCACTAGTTCACGATGTTCATTCATTCAATCCAAGCAACCTAATGTCATATTTTAGAACACCGATTCTACCACTATAAAGACTCAGCACATATTCTCTCCCTTCTACCACTAAGCAATCACCAATGATGACATTCCTATATCGCTGATTAAGGATATCTTAGGAGGTGTTCTGCCAATACTAACTCATATATTTAACTACTGCCTGGCAAACGGAGTGTTCTCAGATGTCTGGAAAGATGCACTAGTTAGACTTATCCCTAAGAGCTCCAAGTTAGATTCTCCTTCAAATTATCGTCCAGTATCAGTCCCACCAATCTTATCCGAGGTGCTTGAAGCATTCCCTCATCAACCCCTTCCAATCCGGCTTCAGGAAACGACAAAGCACTGCGACAGCTTTACTTCGAGTGAGGCCGCGTGCACACCGAGCGCGCATCGCATAGTGTGTCGCGTGTTGCTCAACGCTAAGCATAACCAGTGCTTTGTTCCTAACGGTACGTCCATAGTGCACCGCTTCCCGCTTGTGACAGGATGAAATTGCGTATGGATTTTAGTGTCGGAAGTGTCTGAGGAGAAGTTCCGCTTGCCAGGTGCAGGTCTTTTGAATTGACCCCCGTAGGTGACCTGTGTCGTGATGAGGATGAAATGATTATGAATACACACATACACCCAGCCCCCGTCCAATGGAATTTACTAATTGTGATTACAATTCCCGACTCTGCTGGGAATCGAACCCGGGACTCCTGTGACCAAAGGCCATTACGGTAACCATTTAGCCATGTAGCCGGACACTTTGTGACAAAGTGCATAGAATCTATAATTTTGCAAATGGAAGAGGGTAACATGAAGAATATCACTCTGCAGGCTAGGAGTGGGTCTGGAAGTAAATATAATATTTGTCACACATTTACTTCACTTTTGTTATGATGATAAAGTGTGTGTGCTAATTGTAACAGTATTGTAAAATACTATTTATAATTATTATATAAAGAGCGTGATTTAGCCGGAAATGTAATTTCCACGTGTTTGCTGCACGGTGCTCCTGGACAATTGGGAAAATTGAATTTCTCCCAATGCTCCTCTGCTACTTGTCGCCACATTTCAGTTGTAGGGTTTGGAAGGTCAAAGGTATTTTTTGTCATTCTTAAATCATAAAATTTATCGCGATAAAGTCTTGCATCTCTGTACAAACGATGGAATTCTCCTAAAGTAATTCGTTCTTCATTAAATTCATTAATCCACTTTCGATTCTTCTTTCTAATGTTTAATTTTAAGTAACTGTTATCCATCAGTAAACTGTTTCTAGTGTACTTGGATAACGGCATTAGTTTGTGACGACCCTAAAACGCCTCGCGCCAAACTAAGCTGAGAGCACGACGTGAACAGCAAGCACGCTACACGCTATGTGAAGCGCGCTCGGTGTGCACGCGGCCTGACAGATATCAGACGTGCAATGGACCAACGGAACGTGACTGTACTCACATTAGATCTCATTAGTGCCTTAGACACTCAACTACTGCAGAAACTTCGAGAGCTAAATTTTAATAGGATAATGTGTCGCTTCAGTAGTTTTCCTCCTACGCTGAAAATCACCGGCAACGTGTGACAGTGGGAAATGTGACTTCAGGATGGCCAAGTAAGATCCTCGGTGACGGACCTCGGATCACTGTTATTTATCATCCAAATTAATGAAATATCAAAAGCTCTTAAATTCTGCAAATTGCAAGTGTACGCGGATGATATACAGATTTACTGTCATTGAAAACTGAGCACACTACAGTTATTAAAATAAATTCCGACCCAGAACATCTTAGTGACTATGCAAATAAAAACAGTTTATTAATAAACCCGAATAAAACTCAAGTTATTATTATTGGTACCAGTAAAAACCTATATTCCTTCAAGCAACGGGACATCTCTCCAATAATTTTAAACAATAAAATCATACTCTAAGCTACTTCAACGATTAACTTAAAAATTATTATGAATGTGGTCCTAAATTGGGCTCAATTGATGATAAGCACATGTAATAAAGTACATCCACTGAAACGGTTCGCTAATGTATTCTCTGTTCGACAACTAATTCACTCTCTGATACTGTGTTGACTGAAATAACCTGCGACAGTAACAGCTGCGTAAGATATACAGTCGATATCTCGAATTTTCAGTATCTCGAAGTAACTTAAATTTCCCGACCGTTTGTCGTATTCTTCACGTGTATTTATTTCTCTATTACTCGAAATTCGGTTACACGAATTTCTCGAAGCAAACATTTCCTCCCTTGAAGCAAAAAATGCTCTATAACTCGAAGTTTGTGAGGAACGGTTAACAAGTAGAGAAAGGGTTACGGTGATGCTGGGAGCTAATATGGTGGGAAACGAAAAAACTAAAACTTCGAGTGATCGGAAAATCGGCGAAGCCTCGTTGTTTCTCGGGTGTGGATTAATTACCGGTATTGTACGAAAGCAACCCCCGAAGTCGCGGATGACAAGCTCCATTTACGAATCTCGGCTGCGTGGTATTAACGAGAAGTTTTAATGTCAAGGGAGGAAAGGTTAACAGCAATAAACAGAAGAGAGACACGGATTTTCCAAAGGTGTTAACCAAGGTATGTTTCTTGTTTCACTACTGTATGCACTGTATCCTGTAATAAGGGTTATGCCGTGAAATAGTGTGTTTGGATATTTATTTAAACAGTGTTATAAATAATACATTCAGTATAAGCCCGTAGATACATACGATTCAATTATGTGCTATACATGCTACAAAAAACGGGATAGGGGAGAGTGGGGCAGTTTAATACAGTTTTAAATTTCCCACCTTTAAGGGTAGTGTGTGACATTTTTTAAAATTTGTATAAACTCCTTTTGACTTCATCTACTTCCTGTGCAAGTTGTAGCATCATAGCATCTGTTGACAAGAAGCTGTGCTGAAAAGTTTAATTTTGGTGATTTTTTAAAAAAATCGCCATGCTATGGAATAGTTAGGTAAGTCTTTTGATTCTGAAATAAGTTTCACATAATACTCCACTCTTCACTGCAACTTATGCATAAGTTACAGTAGTCTCCATAACTTACAAAAAGCTACATGGCAAGATTAGTAAAATAACTGCCTATGGGGCACTTTCATACACCCCCCTTATATCTATTTTTAAAGCAAAAAGGATATAATTTAAAAGTTTTCTAATTATTAATTGCATTCCAGCTACATATCAGTAAAATACAAGTAGGCCTAGGCTAATAATAACTTAGGCTTAATGGTTAAATTAAGTGCATCTAGTATATACTTGTAGGCCTACAGCAGGCATTAATAGTTTTTATTGCAAATATTTTTAAAATAGTTCATATCCAAATACTGTAAAGCTAAAGTAGCATTAAAAGTAGTCCTGTCAACTTCTAATAAATAATTCTGTTATATGTCTTTGCAGTTATGGAGTGCAATTACAAGATAAATACATATTTCTCTGTGTAAAACTCCGAGATCATTTTCTCATTGGAGCTCCTAGGCCTTGCAAACCCTAGTGGCTGGATTACAGGAACATCTTTTCTTGAAATCATCAAGCAACTCCAAAAGATATGCAAGTCTTCTAAGGATGATCCCGTACTTGTCTTGTTCGACAATTTCGGTCCATTTAAGACCAGATGCAGGCAAGCATTTAATACATGAATCAATGAAAATACAGGAAGGACAATATCAATTTATAACATACCAGAACTGACAAATGTACCAAGAATAACATTTTGTCTACATTCAGGAAGACCAGACTTTAGCCCCCAAATCGTTTTGTCTTTACTGACAAAGACTTTGCTGCATCTTTGACAACAGGTCGCCCATGCCCCCGACGGGATGGCACAAAACCTTCTACATCTTCAGACCCTGTCCATCATGAGGAAGATTTAATGATATCATCTGCACCTTCAGTGCAAGAAAGTCATGTTCAAGAACCATCCAGCAACATACCCACTTCAGCTTCTCCCACTTCCACGCCAACACCTGATTCCAAGGCAACCCTCAAAAACCTACAATTATACCAGAATATATCCGCCCTTACCCCAAAGCAAAGCCTATAACACTTAAAGACACTGTATGAGCTAACGGAAAGTCAAGAATTCTGACTGCCACTCCTGAAAAAGAAAGATTAGAGGAAATGATGAAGCTGAAGAATGAAACGAAAAGAAAGCCAAACAAGAAGACCACCTCAAATCTCCCTAGACGAAAATTATTTAAATATGGCAAGGAATAAGTAGGCCTCAATTCTTCAAGCAGTGAAGGAAGTGTTGCTGTAACAAGTGTTGAAAGTGAACTTGAGTTTAGTGACCAAGATGTTGACTTAGCGCTGCTTGTTAACAGCAGTGATATTGAGCTTAATGACTTAGTTCTGGTTGAGTTTGCAACAAAAAGAACAAAAATACTTTGTCAAGTTGATGAGAAAATGAATGGTTCAGAGTTTCTGAAACTTTTTACGTACAAATTACAAACAGAAATTTGTTTTTCATGAAAAGGAAGATGTCAGTGAAATTTCTGAGGCTGATGTTCACACTACATTTTCACAGACTACCATGGTTGGAGGAACAGCTCGAGCAATGTCCTTCACTTTTTCTGCAGATCTGGCTGAATTCAATTTAGGATAGGCTAGTGGTGTTTTTGTATGTTTTGTTAATATTGTAGAACATGTATGATACAGCCCCATGTTGGGGTACTTTCATACAAATTACATGTTTATAAATATGTTTATAGGAATTAACTAAATGAGTAATAATGTAAGTCCAACTCGTTTCTAATATAACAATGTTTGTGTACAACTTGTTTTTAGATTGTGAAATACGGCCACTAAATCTTCTTAAGTGTTAATAGGTAGAATGTGTATGAAACTGCCCCACTCTGAGTGGCTCAGGCGCTGGCCTTCTGATCCCAACTTGGCAGGTTCGATCCCGGCTCAGTCCGGTGGTATTTGAAGGTGTTCAAATACGTCAGCCTCGTGTCGGTAGATTTACTGGCACGTAAAAGAACTCCTGCGAGACTAAATTCCGGCACCTCGGCGTCTCCGAAAAACCGTGATTCGAGATTCCACTGTATCTTTAATGTGATATGATGCTCATATTACAAGGAGCTGTCATGGCTTCGAGTGCACCAGCACATGTTATCATCACTAATACCCCGAACTGTCTGTCTTCACCTTTGTCTTACCTCTCGTCCTATCATGACCACAATAAGAGATCTGGCTCCTCTCTTGCCATACCTATCACCACATCATACTCTGACCAGCTATGATTTTTTATAACAACAGACCACCCAAAATAAAAACAATCCAGTCGCTAGCTTAAACCACAATCAAGAAATAGCACTCAAAGCATCAATGAGATGTAGTTTCTCACGAGACGGTCCCCTGCTGCCATACCTATAAACCGCTCCGCCCATGTCATGCGATCGTTAGAGACAATCCCTCTCATTGGCGCGAGCATTTGCTGAGTTGATCCCGCTGACTTGCTGGATAATGGTTGAGTGAATGAAGGAATGAATGAGATGAACGAATAGATTACTGTAGTTACGTCAATTAAGTGTACTTGATTTTCTGTATTTTAAAATTAAGGACCCTATTATTATTATTACTACTGTTGTTGCTATTAATATTATTTGTGTTATGTAGATAGTGGTTAAGTGTAAGAGAGGGCCTTGAGCCCTAACTTCGCCACCAATAAAGGCATTACCAACCTATCTATCTAACCTTTCTTGAGGGGTATTTTCATACACTGACCTACAATTATAACAGTTGTTTTTGCAATTGGCTTTACGTCGCGCATACACCAATAGGTCTTATGGCGACGAAGGGATAGGAAAGGCCTAGATTTGGGAAGGTAGCGGCCGTGGCCTCAATTAAGGTACAGCCCCAGCATTTGCGTGGTGTGAACATGAGAAACGACGGAAAACCATCTGTGCCGACAGTGTGGTTCGAACCCAGTATCTCCCGGATGCAAGCTCACAGCCGCGCGCTCCTAACCGCACGGCAAAAACAGTTGTAATTTCAAACAAATAGGCCTATGTTGTGTGTCAATGATGTACTGATATTAGTTCGTAGCATTGCCACTACTTTCACCATATGTTATGAACCTACGTGTAAGTGGAATTGCGAGGAAAGGAACGTTAACTGATATAAACTATCAATTAATTGTAATCATCATCAGTAATTATAACCCTCGTAACATTATTCTATTATCTCCGCTTAATATTTCATGCATTTCTATTCTCTTATACCGAACTAAAACTAACTTTATTCGATTCTCTTAATTACACCTTTTCCCCATTGTGCTGACCTTAACCGGAATTTCAACACTGGGTTTACCCTTCAGAACTGTCATCTAACATATGCTTTAAATTAACTAAACTAATAGCCTTCAAAGCTATAAATAAAGACAAAAATGTTTAAGCCTTAGTAGCTAATTTCTACTCCTTTAGAATTGCAGTCCAACGTCATTATTGACTATAAAGCCTGGTAGGGGAGAAAATTCTCCTAAATAAATTTAAAATTTACCGCCTAAAATCTCAGCCACCCTACCGCAACAGTGACTTTTTCAACTAATCATAAGGATATTGGAACATAATATTTCATTTTTGGTGCTTGAGCAGATTTACACCCAGTCCTCAGGCCAGGGATATTAATCATTTACAATTACAAAACCCTGACCCGGCCGGGAATCAAACCCGGAGCCGCCGGGTGACAGGCGGACTGTACTGAACATTACAAGGAAACCATGGCGCTACAGCTCTGACAAGCCTTGGCGTACCACGCGACCGCTGCTCAGTTATGGGGCCGCTATCTCACAGTCAGATACCTCGAACCAGCCCTCAGATCCTTACCTCGGCGGGAATCGAACACGGGGCCTCACTATCCCTGCTGAACATTACAAAGCAAAGTCGGGTCGGCTCAAGGTACTCCGATACGTCAGCCTCTTGACCGCACGTAACACCAATAACATGATTACAACTACCATCTTTTTTTTTTCTTTACGTCACACCGACACGGATAGGTCTTATGGCGACGATGGGAGAGGAAAGGGCCAGGAGTGGGAAGGAAGCGGCCGTGGTCTTAAGGTACAGCCCCAGCGTTTGCCTGGAATGAAAATGGGAAACTACGAAAAAACATCTTCAGGGCTCCCGATAGTGGGCTTCGAACCCACTATCTCCCGTATGCAAGCTCACAGCTGCGCGACCCTAACCGCACGGCCAACTCCCCCGCTCACAACTACAATCGAAGGAATGTGTAACTTCTCCGCAGTTTAACCTAACAATGCCCTCGACATATCCAAACTACTACAATGTTTTACTTTTTCATGACTGCTGTTATTCTCATTAGGCTACCGCCATTATATAATTTTAAATGCTGTATAATGCAGTGCTGAAGTATAACACTTCTGCCGTCTAAAGGAGGACTAAGCTGTAGCAGAAGAGCTAAGCTGTCTACTGCAACCTGATGAACACCTCGAATTAGGGCAGGGCATCATTTACAGTCATTACTACGGTTCATCTTGAATGATTTAGTCGAAGATCCTTCTAAAATACTATATTCAAGAGACTAATCTTAAAAAAGAGATTAAATTTTAGAGTGACACCGTCTCTTGCACGGCAACCAGTGGTAGAATCGCCATCGATACACGACAAATTTCCGAAATTTAAGCCATGTTCAGTGGTTTGTGATCGCAATATCTACCAGCTACGGGTAATTCCAGGCTTGCTTGCCTAGTTTACACTGGGTTGTTATGTTATTTTGCTTAACGTCCTACTAAGCACTTTTACAGTTTTCGGAGACGCCGAGGAGCCAGAATGTAGTCCCGTAATATGCCACCGGACTGAGCCAGGATCGAACCTGCCAAGTCGGGGTCAGAAGGCCCTTTCCACTGGGAATCTTAAAAAGTAGAAAGCTTTCCAGAAGCTATAGAGGCTGGAACACAATCTGCAACTTTCAATCTCGCTACTGCTTTCTCACATGTTATGAAACATTACCAATGCAACGAACTTCGTCCTCTGTAGCAAGTTCAGCAACTGACGCAGTAGGCTGGTCATTTAAACACGCCTTTTAATATCAAGGATTAAAGAGAATTCCGGTCGCGAAAGCTGAGTCATCTCTCGGACCCGACTGCTTGACTCACGAAGCTGAACGATTGCTAACGGATGTGTGGGTGTATTGGAATGAGGGGTAAGATTAACAAACCAAGAAAATCGAGGCAGCCCCTCACATTAACACCAAAAATTGTACCTTTCATAAAGAATGAAGCTAGCAAATATGTGGGTATATTCCTTGGAATGAACAGAGAGATTAACCAACTGAATAGCCTATACCAAGGCAGCCAGTCACGTCAAGACAAGCGAGCCTGTGGTCTTGCGTCCATTAAGAGGACATTCACCACGATAGAAAAATTTAAAAAAATGTAGAAGAAAACCATATTTGTAGGACCATGCAATTAATTTGCATGAAATTTTAATCATATATGCTGCATTTAAGCAACAAGTGATAGCTTAATTCACAAAATTATATCTTGATGATGTCTTTCACTAACTACAGTATTTTCCCTCCGAAGTAGTTAGTGGGACGTAAACACAATTAACTTTTCCCTGCAGGGTTGCTCTGCAATCCACGGTAGTTTCGTGCGAGGCTGAATCCTCAGGTGTGGGGAATTATCTGATCAAACAAAATGATTTGTTTCTCAATGAACACTACCTTTTATATTTTAGAAGTTTTTACAACAGTAAACCATAAAAAACAGGTGATTTAAACAGAGCATTTTAAAATGTTATTCGTATCGATTTCATGACCTAGAACTTCGGTTCTGATCAATTTCTAAACACTGGAAGAAAACGGCAAGTTACACTACAAAATGAACAATGTGAGACGCACATACTACTTGGTCATTTTGCTAGCAGTTCAGCGCCGCATGAACTTATTTGTAGATATGTTTCCTTCGATAATGGAATGGGAAAGTGCTATGAAGTGGAAGAGAGCGGCCGTTGACAGCACTTTCCTGGTGTGAAAATGGGGAAACCATAGAAAACCATTCTGAAGGCTGTTGATTGTGGAGTTCGAATAAACCATCTACCAAATGCAATCTTACTGCCACATGGCTTGTACAGCGCAACCAACTCGCTGGGTGGTTTAAATTGCATTTCCATTGTTCACGCTTTTCAGTTTTTTTTCTAGTGGTTTTACGTCGCACCGACACAGATAGGTCTTAGTGGCGACGATAGGAAAGGGTCAGGAGTGGGAAGGAAGCGGCCGTGGCTTTAATTAAAATACAGCCCCAGCATTTGCCTGGTGTAAAAATGGGAAACCACGAAAAACCATCTTCAGGGCTGCCGATAGTGGGATTCGAACCCACTATCTCCCGGATGCAAGCTCACAGCTGCGCGCTCCTAACCGCACGGCCAACTCGGCCGGTACGCTTATTCAGTAATGTGCAATATATATCCAACAATGTTATAATATAATCTCACCCCCGCCCCCCGAGAAGGCGGGCCTATCACTGTTCTCATGCACCACTAATCTTATATAATTTTACTGTATATAGCATACGTGTAGGTTTACCAAAAATACATTATCCTGATAAATCATTATAATTTTTCGATTAAATATTAACGCCTGAGTAATAAAAAAGACCATCTCTAGGCTACGTTTTGACATGCTGAAACACATTGAACGATAATTTTTCTAGTGTAACGTCGCGCTAGCACATCGAAGGGTTTCGACGACACATGAATAGGGAAGGAAGCGTCCACAGCCCCAGCATCTGCCTACTGTGTAAATGGGGAAACCATGGAAAAACATTTTCAGGACTACAGAAACATCAAGAGTCCACAAACATTAGATGCACATTGGCTGCAATTATTATTATTAAACTGTGCGAAATCAGTCTGATGACCAAATGTGGTGTGCTATTCATGTAATTCACAAGTAACACAAAAAAGATAGATCTGTTGCTTTCCTTCCTATTCTACATGCATGGTTTGACGTGAGCGAACACTGGTTTCGTAACAGACAGGAAACCTACTATTATGCTCCGTTGAGGCTCCCAAGGGCTGGACGAAGCGAGCAAGCGATGTCATGCAGTCACAATGCAGACCAACTTCTGGCAGACAACTGACTTGCAGAAAAAAAAGTTACGCTCCACTTCAGGGAACACTAGTGAATCTACGGAATGTAAATGTATGCATGAACTTGCACCAGCGATTTGTGACGTTACTCTTTATTATCAGGAAAGTGTTTGCTTCGTCTCTCAAAGAAGGATAATGTAATGGAAAGAGAAACTTGTACCAATACAGTTTTACTTTCAGAATAATATTCGAAGCTGGAATATGTCCGACTTACTGGCTGAATGGTCAGCGTTGAAGCCTTCGGTTCAGAGAGTCCCGGGTCCGATTCCCAGTTGGGTCGGGGATCTTAATCGCGTCTGATTAATTCTTCTGGCTCGGCGACTGGGTATTTGTGTCTGTCCCAACACTTTCCTCTTCATAATCATACAGCATCCCATCTCACAAAAGCCCATAGAAACACGTAATAGTGATTACATCCCTCCAAAAAGGGTTGAAGTCAAAAAGGGCATCCGGTCGTAAAACAGGGCCACATCCACATGTGTGACACAATTCGCGCCCGCGACCCCACAGATGTGAAAAAAGCGGTAGAAGAAGATTCGAACCTGGAATATATATATATGAAAAAACCTCTGGAACTTCACCGTTTATGCGTTAAACTTTTGTTGAAATTTTGTACCGCATTCGGAATAATGCTCTAATGTGAGAAACAAAATGGCTTCAATGATTTAAACTCTTATTTTAATTATCCCACGTAGGCTCAATAAAAGAAAGACAAAATAGCACCGAAATAATTCAAGCAACGAAGTACATAATATAAGTAGTACAAGAACCGTTATTATGTCTTACCGACAATGACTTTGGTAGCAGCGACTCCTTTAGCTGCAGCTGCTTGTCCATGCTGTAGAAAATCAGATAGGGAGAGTGAAGATGCTATTAGCTGACGCTTCTCTTCAAAGTTCAGGTAATCCAAACTATTGCTCCTCTGTGGGGTCACTATGGTTACAGCCGCCACCACACCCCCACTCTCATTAGCACCACTGCCACCTTTCTCAGACTGGGCTGGAGGCACGAGGTATACCCCACTGACGCGAACAGACATCACTTAATACACTCACACACACTGGCGCGACACAACATGATGAGAAAGCACACGCACACCCATCATCAGGATTTAATCAATGAAGTGACTGCTACCATCGCACTGCTCAGCAGAGCCTCGCAACACGCACACACAGCTGGCCGGGCTGTCGACTACTGGCCTGCCTAGCCTGTCTGCTCTGCACGCGCGCCACACAACGCTTCGCCAGGGCTACCAACCTCTAACGCGCGAAAAGAAACATTACAATTGAGAACAAATGAAACAAATTACACGGAGGATAACTTGAATACGAAGATATATGATATCCATGATGTAGTCTCAACTTCAGCCCAAAAGAAAATGACACCAGACATCTGTGACGTGATTCTGACTCTTACTCCTGTATGCATATTTTCTCTTTTTAAATGATGTAACTGAAAAGTGCAAAATGATTACACCAAAATGACTTCGATCTGGCAGCCGACTTATTTCGTTGCATTAAAAGGGCCTTCTCTACGGCGGGATGCCTACTTGATGCCAACCCTGTGTGGGGCTTGGTAGGATGATCACAAGTACCCAGCCCCCGAGCTATAGCAATTAATCAAACGCGGCCCGGATTCGAACCGTCTGAACCGAAAGCCACTATAGCTGACCATTCGGCCGATATACTTGGTTTTCTAGACCAGGGTCGCCATCTCAACACTCAGATCCGGGTGACATGCAGGTATGGCACCTCTAACCCACAGTAAAGTATGCGTACCCGAAAAGTACCTTGAAAAACGAACATAAGATTTACATCGATTTTTTACAACATTGAACACATATTATGGCCAGCCATGTTGACAGTAGCGGTGATTAGGGGCGCAGTCTCCTCCCCCGCCAATGCGGAGAAAACTTTACCTTTTTAATTCAATTTTAGCCTGCTGAAACCAGGAATTATATGAATTATTAGCAGTTACCCGCGGCTTCCCTCGCGTGGATTTCGAATTTGTTAAAAGTAATCTTTCCTCAGTACTGTACAAAGATATTATCTGAAAATCAATAAAGTATAAAACTCACCGAAAAATTGAGTTTCATTTATCCTAGAAACTCTGTAAACCACGTCTGTTGCATTGCCTTTTGGGGCTAAGATAACCATGCGACATAGAACTGCATACTTCTCTCAGGTGAAAAAGCCGGGCTGAGTGGCTCAGTCCTGTGGTATTTCAAGATGCTCAAATACGTCAGCCTCGTGTTGGTAGATTTACTGGCACGTAAAGGAACTCCTGCGGCACTAAATTCCGGCTCCTCGGCGTCTCCGTAAAAGTAGTTAGTGGGACGTAAAGCCAGTAACATTAATTATTCAAGTGGAAAACAACCAAAACGCATGTTTCTTTATTTTTAAAAGAGATTCGAAATACCAATTTTCACGTCTGTAACATCTTTAGTTTCTTTTAGATCTACGTATCCTCATACAAATAATTCAACTAATTTTTCAATTCTTTAACCCCCGCTCCTTAAGTGGATTTTCCGAATACAAAAGAATACGTGTTTCTTTTCTTTGAAAGAAGATTCCAAATACAAATGTTCGTGTCTGTAACATCTTCAGTTTCTGAGATATAACTATCCTCATAAAAAGAATTCAACTCCTTTTCACCTCCCACCCCCCTTAAGTTGATTGGCGCCCCCCCCCCCGGCAAAATCTGTGTTTCTTTATTTGTAAAGTAGATTCTAAATACTAATTTTCACGTCTGTAACATTCAATTTTTGAGATATGTATATCCTCATAAAATTAATGCATCTCCTTTCTCACCTCCTACCCCCCAGGTTAATTTTCTCCGAAAATGCGTGTTTCTTTATTTCTAAAATGGATTCCGAATACCAATTTCCACGTCTGCAACATCTTTAGGTTTTTGGATATAAGTATCCTCATACAAATAATTCAACTTATTTTCAATTCTTTTACCCCCTAAAGTGTATTTTCTGACAACGAAAGAATACATGTTTCTTTATTTTTGAAGGAGATTCCAAATACCAAATTTCACGTCTGCAATATCTTTAGTATTTTGAAATATAAGTATCCTCATACAAAGAATTCAACTAATTTTTCAAATCCTTTACCCCCCATTCAGTGCATTTTCCGAAAACAAAGAAATACATATGATTTCATTTTTAAAGGAGAATCCAAATACCAATTTTCACCTGTGTAACATTTTCAGTTTTTGAGATATCACTATCCTAATAAGAAGAATGAAATCCCCTTTTCAGTTCTTTTTACCCCCTTCCCCTTAAGTGTTTTTGGAAACAAAAAATACATGTTTCTTTATTTTTAAAAGAGATTAAAAATACCTATTTGCACGTCTGTAACATGTTAAGTTTGTGAGATGTTCTGTAGATATTTTCATTTTAAGAATTCACCGCACCGAGCTCGATAGCCGCAGTCGCTGAAGTGCGGCCAGTACCGAGTATTCGGGAGATAGTGGGTTCGAATCCCACTGTCGGCAGTCCTGAATATGGTTTTCCGCGGTTTCTCATTTTCACACCAGGCAAATGGTGTGGACTGAACCACAGCCACTTCCTTCCCACTCCTAAGCCTTTCCTATCCCATCGTCGCCATAAGACCTATCTGTGTCGGTGCGACATAAGCCAATTGTAAAAAAAATCACCCCCTTTTCCAGTTCCCCTTAAGTGGATTTCCCGAAAATAAATTATCTATATTTCTTTACATTTACAGAAGATTCCAAATACCAATGTTTACGTCTGTTACAATTTACTTTTCTGAGATATACTGTAGATATAATCTTTTTAATAATTCACACCATTTGTCACTCCTGTTCAACCCCCATTAATTGGATTTTCCAAAATAAAAAAAATCCTGTTTCTTTATTTCTAAAGGAGATTCCAACGACCAATTTTCATGTCTGTAACATCTTCAGGTTTTTATATATAAGTATCCTCATAAAAGGTATTCAACCCCATTTCCCCTTTTTTTCACTCCCCTTAAAGGGATTTTCCAAAACATAAAAAGTACAACAAATACCAATACAACAAATACCAATTTTTACGTCTGTAAACTTTTAAGTAATTTGAGATATAAATATGCTCATTTAAATAATTCACCTCCACTCCCTGTTTCACCCCCTAATCGACGGAATATCCTAAAATCCTCCCTTAAGGAGCACCTGCACTCTAATATAAATGTATCCCCTAAATTTCATTTCGTTCTGTCCAGTAGTTTTGGCTGGGCGATGATGAATCAGTCAGTCAGTCAGTCAGTCAGTCAGTCAGTCAGTCAGTCAGTCAGTCAGTCAGTCAGTCAGTCAGTACATGTTATTTTATATATATAGATTAAGAAAAGCAATCTGTACAAGCCTTGTTGTCTCATCAGCTACTTCCTTCCTTTATTTTATTTAATTCTTCTTCTTCTTTATCTGTTTACCCTCCAGGGTCGGTTTTTCCCTCGGATTCAGGGAGGGATCCCACCTCTACCGTCTTGGAGCTTTAGACTATGGGTCGGGGATACAACTGGGGAGGATGACCAGGCGGCCTCACCTGCTATGCTGAACAGGGGCCTTGCGGGTGATGGGAAAAATGAAATGGCGTATGGCTTTTAGTGCCGGGAGTGTCCGAGGGACAAGTTCGGCTCGCCAGATGCAAGTCTTTTGATTTGACCCCCGTAGGCGACCTGCGCGTCGTGATGAGGATGAAATTATGATGAAGACGACACATACACCCAGCCCCCGTGCCAGCGAAATTAACCAATTATGGTTAAAATTCCCGACCCTGCCTGGAATCGAACCCGGGATCCTTGTGACCAAAGGCCAGCACGCTAACCATTTAGCCATGGAGCCGGACGGGTGATGGGAAGATTGGAAGGGATAGACAAGGAAGAGGGAAGGAAGCGGCCGTGGCCTAAGTTAGGTGCCATCCCGGAATTTACCAGGAGGAAAAGTGGGAAACCACGTAAAACCACTTCCAGGATGGCTGAGGTGAGAATCGAACCCATCTCTACTCAGTTGACCACCCGACGCTTAGTGGACCCCGTTCCAGCCCTGGTACCACTCTTCAAATTTCTTCACAGAGCCGGAATCCAACCCGGGCCTCCGGGGGTGGCAGCTAATCACACTAACCACTACACCACAGAGGCGGACTCTTTAATTATTAACAAAATTATTAGCAGAAATACGCACAAAATGTTGGTCGCGGCTGGCCGGTTTGTCTGGCACCGCAGCGAGTTGTGGTATGATCCACCCGCTTGCCTGTTACTTTCTTACCGTGTACTGTAGTGCTTGTAATGCATGTGTAATATTGTTCCTTTGTTGAATGTTGTACTCTATAGCATTGCTAAACTGTCAACCTTTACCTCTCTGTCGAAATTCCTTCAGAGAGCATCAAAAACTTTCCACTGTGTAGCTTTTTTTTCCAGTTTTAATCTAGGCCTATATACGCCCCCCCCCCCCCCCCAGCAGCTATATCCCTCAAACCCGGCTACGTTTTCTTGTCTGTACATTCCCGTCCACCCGCCCATTTATAATTACCAATCGCCGCTACTGCATGCTGAAGTAATGTTGGTAAGATGGACGATAATTGCCATCACAACACATATAGTAGATTACAGTCACCCTAACTAACTGTCTCTCCGCTGCCGCTAGGGGCGCTGAATGCAATTTTCACGCGATTTTTGTATTGTTCTATATTAAGGTCATAGTCGAATTTGCTAATGAAAAAACGCAAACGGAGAACACTTAACTGTTCCAACAGTCTCGTCTTCATATACAGTTGGGACGGCAACCGATCCTCACTCAGCGACAAAGAAAACGGCGTACGTTTGATATGGTTCCTCGCTTGGCTAGCATAGGGTGAATTATGGTGGTAGAGGGCTTTAAAACGGAAGTTTCCATTCCAAAAACAAAAATCCTCGGAGCTTACAATAGACGTCGGTCTCTTTTCTCAGCTCAGACAATTCGCACGCGCTGTTTGAAAGTCTTGTAATATTTGCTTTTCACTTAGCTCCATGCAATAATGTGAAGGCCGCGAAATATTATTACAATTCTCTTAGCGTACGATGAGATGAGTAGACATCGCACAGTCGTGCCTGTTATGTGATTAGCTTCAGGCCCGGGTTCCATTCCCATTTGTGCCATGCAATTTGAAACGTGGTACGAGGACTGGAACGGGGTCCGCTCAGCCTCGGGAGGTCAGCTCAGTAGAAAGGATTCGATTCCCACCTCAGCCATCCTGCAAGCTGTTTTCCGTGGTTTCCACTCCTTCTCCAGGTAAATTCCGGGATGGCTCCGCTTCCTTCCCACCACCCAACAAGACCTCTGTTCAGCACAGCAGGTAAGGCCGCCTCAGTTGTACGCCCGACCCAAAGGCGGCAGAATCCGAGGGGAAAACCAACCCTGCTTTATGTGGCACCGGCACGAACAGGTCTTCTGGGAACGATAGGATAGGAAAGCCCTAGGAGTGGGAAGGAAGTGGTTGTGGCGTTATTTAAGGTGAGTCCCCAGCATTTGACTGATGTGAAAATGGAAAACCACGGAAAACCATTTTCAGAGCTGCCGACAGTGGGGATCGAACCCACTATCTCACCACTGCACCCCTCTAACCGCACGGCCAACTCGCTCGGTACCGGATTAAGAAAGAAGAAATAATGAAAATGGTAAACCACGGAAAACCACTCTCAGGGCTGCCGACGGTGGAATTCGAACCCACCATTCCCGAATGCAAGTAACCAAAACCGCGTAGCTAACTCGCTCACTGCCTATCAGGAAGAAATGGTATGGGGTCATTGCAAGACTATTCTGAAGACAATGTCTAATATATTGAGCGTCGGGAAAAAACAAGCACGATTTATAGTTGTACATGGAATCCGAATCATACGGACGTGACACAGTACTTGTTGTATCGGAGCCACAGTCACTATCAGAGTCAGAGGCGAACGAGGATAAAATGATAACTGGTGTCAAACACTCTCTGTTAACACATTGTAACACCTCCGAATGTCGAATGCAGTAGGCTCTCATCACAAGGCACAAACATCTCGTATTATCAAGATAGTAAGCTAGGAATTTTAGGTGCTGCACCTTAATTCTTTTTCGGTATTAAAATGCCCAAATTAGCTTCTCTTGGAAAGAAAACACGTGAACACCCTTAACTGTGTTTTAGGTGCACGTTTTTGCACCTTTTCTCCACGCTAGCACCTTTTTGCACCATTTCTTAATGTCGGCACCTTTTTCCACTTGTGTAATACTTGTTTTGTCTCTTTTGTTGCATTTTATTCCCGAAGAAATTAAACAAGAAAAGCTGAACATTTCGCCCGTAAAGGTTGGTTCTAGATTCTATGCACACAGTTCAAGAATATTAGGGGAAAATATTTTTGAACGTATGGCATGCTCCACAAAACAATACCTCTATCCAGGTATATTATCAACTAAACCTTTATTCTTTACTGTTAAAGTATACAAAAGAACATCGATGATTCGCGTTCATTTTCAGAACACAAACAGAAATGTCCAAATAGGGGCGAAAACAAAGTGATAACAGTCCTCCTTCAAAACGAGCAAGATCACTACGATGTAGACATGACACGCACCGCGATAAAAGACTGTTCGAGGTCTTGGAGAGTCTGTGGTGGAACAGGACGCCCACGAACACTTCTGTCAAGCCTATCCCACGCATGCTTGATGAGATTAAGGTCGGGACTCACTGCTGGCCATTCCATCTGTTGAATGACCAGTACTCCCAAGACAGCTCTGGTGATGCGCGCTACATGAGACCTGGCATTGTCGTGCATGAGTACGAATTGAGGACCAACACCATATGCAGTAACCAACACATAGTAGCAGTATCTGCTCGATGTTCCCCGCAGCGATAAGATTACCACGAACGACGATAAGATCCGTACGGCCATCAATACTGTTGCCACCCCACACCAACACATAACCATGCCCGAATCGCTCGTCTTCCTGGACAATATTTGGCTTGTACTGCTCACCACGGCGTCTCCATACACGTTGACGTCCATCACGCGGTGTCAGGGGAAATCTGAACTCGTCTGTAAACAACACAGGTCTCCATTGGCGAAGTTGCCAGTTGACGTGGGTACGGGCAAACCGAAGGCGAGCTGCGCGATGTTGCTGCGTTAAAAGGGACACTCGAACAGGACGTCTGGGTCATAAGGACACTTCTCTTAACCTGTTTCTTACTGTCTGGTCAGACGCGATGACTCCAGTGACCCTCCTGAGGTCTTGTTCCAGTTCTCTAGCAGTTGCTGAACGACGCCGCAACGCACAGATGGGCAGATATCGGTCATCCTGTGGGGTAGTCATGCGTCCACGACCTTGTCCAACCCTTCTTGTGAACTGGCGTGTCTCATTGTTGCGATTCCACAAACGTTGGATAACTGAGGGAGAGACATCGAAATCCACAGCAACACGACGAAAAGTCAATTCTTTCTGGATCAAAGTGACGGCCCTTGCGACTTGAACCTCGTTAACATGTCTAATGGGATGTGTTGGTTTACGTACAACGTGCTCAAATGACCGCAGTAGTCTGTGTATCTCACGACGACACACGGACGCACCGCTATTCACTTTGTTTTGAGGGGTCACCTGACAGTTTAATGCATGGCTACGCCTACAGATGGGGTATAATTTCGATTTGACATACCCTGAGTAGCTCAGGTCTCAATGTATTGCACCCATAAGCGAATGTGCGTAAGTAATATGCATGAATTAAATGTTTAATAATTCGCACATTGGAATAGAGCAGTAGGCTGGGGAAAGCTGGCAGTCTCACAAAGCAACATTCTGGCGCCGTTCAGACTGCAAGAAGATCCGCAGAACACGTCTTAAGGCACAGACAGCATATAGCAGGCCTAAGTGGTACATCTAATAATGTTTTATGATGCCGACGAGAAGTGGAAACTTTCTACCCGGTTCCCACGGGAATCGGCACGGAGGAACTTGACCTACTTAGAGGTGTGAGAGAGAAAGAAAATAATATCCGTCATCCCTTGGCAGGAAATGGAAGCGTCCATGCTGCGAAGAGCGCGAACGTCTCAGCCAATCACAAAATTGCAAATTTAAATGTTTTGTCATAGCGGGAATCTACAGCCAGTATTTCGCGATTTGGAGCCCGGAGTAGTTGTGGAAAATGGTGTCCTGACTTCCAAACAATATTTGAGGATTTATCAGTGCAAATGTGTGATTAATTAGTGATTAATTAAGGAATTTTCAACTTTACATGGAAGGGTGGTATCGCCCAGGAAGTGAACCGTCATGGCGGGAAGACGCCATCCTCTGGTAGAAAATAGAGCCAGTGACGCGCGCCGTCGTATGAATTACCCTGTGATCGTTTCTCGTAGCGCAATGTAACACGTAAAACGGACCAAAATTAGGAATGTTTTGAACATATTTCCTAAAACTTTAACCTACGCACGTATGATAAATCGGTCCCAAGTGCAAGATTATTACGCCACATCCCTTCCACAGAACTATTTTCGAAGTGGGGGAGGACTGTTTACAAAACCAACGAGCAGTGTGGTGAATCTTCAGTGTTTAATCCAGTCTTGTACGGAGTTAGTTCAGTCAGTTCGTGTATGAACGTTTTTCTTGTGTGAATTCTGAGTCTTGTAGGAATGCGATCAGAGACACTTGTTGGGAGCCGAGTGAGGAATGTATTTACTTGTGAGAGTAATATGTTAGGAGAAATGAACACTTGGACAAACTTTTATTTAATTTGAACTTATGCAGAGATAATCAGGCAATTGAAGTATCAAATGACAATGATAGTTATATTTTTTAACACTTGCCTTAAATGAACTTACACGAACAAACCGAGAGGGACAATGGATCACGTCGTAACACGTAACTGCATAAAATTTTCCCTAATCTACGTGTAGTTCTGATATTCTGTGGAAAGGTCATATTTTGCAGGACGATTAGTATAAAAATTCTCCACACATCATTGGGAATATTACATTTAACTTGTTTTCATCATTTTCAAAGAATTATTATGGCAAGCGAGATATTACGGGAGCAGAATTAGTTAAAGCAGTTACAGGGAGGAGAAAGACTTTGTGCTAAGACCTTGAGTCCAATGTTATGTTCAGAGGAGGTGAATAACCAGTAAGCCTTACACAAACAAACTGAGAGGGGCGTGAGAGACACAGCAGGAGGCCAGGCAGGTAGCGGAGAGCAGACTTTCGACTTCACGTCAGGTGTTTAATGCAGTGTTATTGTATAATCTTCATTGGAGTGCTAGAAAATGCGAGTGTTTATGTAAATGTGGACGTGTGCAACGCCATCATAAAAATGTATCAAGTATGTACGTGTGATATTTCGGTTTACCACATCAGCTTCAAGATGGAATACTAATTCATCATGATAGAGCCCGGAGGGTGATCCAACCTGCCTCCAGCACTAAGGTAATGAGCAACAAAATGTATAAATAAATATGTAGGACTATGAACTAATCGATGATCAAAATGTAGCTTAGATTGTTAGATAGGATTGTAAATAATTCACGCAATAATAATAAATATAATAATAATAATAATAATAATAATAATAATAATAATAATAATAATAATAATAATAAGTGTGAGCAAGTGTTATTTGCGTACTTTCTTTAAGTAAATGTGTTTTGCATTTTTATTTCTGGATCATTTTGAAGTAAGTCATTTTGACACTTGAGAATCCCATTTTACTTGAGTTTTAAATAAGTGTAGTGCAGATTTGTAAATATAATAATGATAATTATAATATAATGTTATTATAACGCTGGTTATGAGCGATATTTTTGTTGACGTTATGATTTTGTAGATGCCATTGTTGATTTTTAATGTTTACTTTTGCTACTAGCGCATTCAGTTTATTGTTTCATGTTGTAATCATTATTCAGATGACCGTTTCCGGTAGCTCTCATACCGTGTATTTTCGCGACTATTTGGTTGACAAGCGAGTGTTTATTTCTGTGTGTAAATGCGGTTACACATTTCTATAGCCGTGTTTTTGAGAGGCAATCTCGTTATTTCAATAAAATAGTTAGTGTCAGGAAGCCATTGAAAAGTTAGCTCTGATATTTCATAATATGTGAAGCGGAGGATGATCAAAAGATCGAGCAAAGTGAATAATAATATCCCTGATGATCTGCGTTGAAAATGGAAATGTGATAATTGGACCATGTCATGAACAGTGTCGTAAGAAATAGAGATGTGAACGACAGTTATTTCGCCCGTCTGATACGAGCGAGGCCGTATTATGAGTTACTACGTCGAGAATATTGATGAATAAATAGAACTGAGAGATGAATAATTCAACCGAGAGTGTTAAATATATGACGACATGTGAGGTGGTTGTAGGCGGAAAGCCTGTATTGTTTCAAATAGTTTCCAGGGAAAGTAGATGCTCGGAAAATATTCAAGTTAGAGCGAGGTAATGTGTGAACAGAGCGACGAATCAATGTGTGTTTTGACAGTCATGTAGAATCATGGATGACATGTAATACCAGTAATTATTGTCCGTAAAGGTTGCATAGTGTCGTGGCCAGACATTTTTTTGTCTGAGGTTAGAAGATTGCCATCAAATTCACATATTGTGTTACTTGAAGCAGGGTAAATTTTTCTTTATACTCCGATATTTGCGCTTTTATATTTTTTGTTTTTAAACTTTCAGCAGGCAGCGATGTTTGGGATCTAGATTTTTGTTATTATTATCCTTTCTTTGTGTATTTTTTATCACCGTATTATTTTAGAATCTGATCATACGTGAATTGTTTGTATTTGATTTATGTAAATAGAATAGGTGTAGTCAGGTTATTTTTGATTTCAGTATTTTGGAGCAGTGTTTCTCCACTGACATGTTCATTTATGTAAATAAGATTTCATGTGTTAGGGTAAGAGATCATCGATTAGTTCATAGTCAAAACCATAGTAGTGGTATGCTCATACCGGACAGTCGGTAACCACCAAGCCTTAGAAATCCACTACATTTCAGTTAGGAAAATGAAGCGATCTTTAATAAGCAGTTGTATCAGAAGTGCCGCAAATGGATTATATAAATGAGATGGGATCTGCCTCCATCTAGTGGTGGTACCACAAATATGAATTCGCAATGAAAATGCAGGCAGCGGCAAATTAAGTAAAATTAATAATGTAAAGGGATCGCTTTCATTTGAGATGTAAACATGAGGCACTTGGCCAAATTAATTTTAGTATTTTAAGAGGTCCAGGCTATCACAGTCATGCAAGTAAGGTTTAACTAATTAAAAGAGTGATTGTAACACTCAGGTTCATGTTTCGATAAATTTTCTTGTTTTCAGCCATGAGTAGTTAAAAAATGTGGCAATGGTTATGTGGCAGATGAAGTACAATGTTCATGGTTGTTTTGTTATCTTTTCTTTCTTTTATTTGTCACACATGGTTAGTGCATTCCATGATTATTTTAGAGTTGGGTGTTTCCCAACTGAATTTGCATATGGGTTAAATATTTGATAAACACCTCTGAGTCAGTGTCAATTTAATGACTTAACAACTACGCAAGTTTATTTTGAGAGGACATTTTCTAATGTATTACAAATCAGTTATTCAAATGAGGTGGTATTTCTGACCAGTGTTTGAATTTGTTCACGTCATCGTCATGGAGACAGTGATTCGACGTAATCTAGAATATTTAAATTTGGTCGACCATCAGTCGAAATTTATTAAGGCAGATAATTGAGTTATTGTAAGGTAGATCTTTTAATTGTTTATAATTTTATTTCATTTCACATTATTTTATTTTTCACCATTTTACTTTCAATTTTTACACTTTGCATTTTGTTCAATAAATCATTTTATTTATTTAAATTTTAATTCAGTCTTTGGGTACCGTCATTTATAGCTTAGTTTACCCCATCTTTCATTTCCTCACCCCCCGATCGACGTGTGGCCCATCAACCCGTGGGATATTAGGGACGCACCACCTCTGAGGAAGAAGAGTCTACATGCAGCGGTAGGTATTTTTTTAAATGTCATTATTTACAGGAGCAGCAGGCGCACATATCAAGAAAAAAGACCACCGCATTGGGTGCCTTTACAAGGGCACAGTATATTGTACGACCATTGGAGCCCCATGTACCAAATTAACGTTCACATACCAGACGTTACAAAACATGTTCCCCTCATTTTTTGAACTGTGTAGTTCCGTAATTCGTCGCTAGAATCGTAGGCTCCCCATAATGAACTGATCGGGAGCTTGATTGTTGAACTACTTCCCATCCTTGACGCTTTGACTGTGTGTGGTGTAGTATCAGCATCAAGTATGCTGAAACAGAAAATGAACGCTGAGAAAATACGTGCAACTCATAAACAATTTAGAGCGACGGGTCAGTTCTGAGGTGCTATATTTGCGATAGATTAATAACAGTTGATACAGCAGTCAGTACACTTACTGAGCAAATGTCATGGGATCGCGCAGGGGTGTTGTCTGCGCACCACACGCCCCCTGTGCCAGCGACAGTTGTATAGGAGACCTTGTGAGCAGTGGATGTGCATGTGACAGGTGTAACACGGAACGTCGTCGTGAGCTGACACCGTTCGAACGGGGTATGGTGGTCGGTGCTCGACGGATGGGAAGTGCGATTTCGGAAGTGGTGCGGTAATTCGGCTTCACACGATCAAGCGTGAATGGTTGAATGCGAGTGTCACCGTCCACAACAGACGAACGACCGGTCGTCTAGCCACCCTCGATGACCGTGACCAGCGACATCTGAGACGGATTGTCAATAGTGACAGACGGGCAACCGTGCAACAAATCACGGCACAATTCAACACAGGCCGTGCTAGACACGTCTCCCAATGGACAATCCGTAGGAACATAGGTTCTATGGGGTATGGGAGCCGGCGCCGCACACGGGTGCCACTGTTAACCCAACGTTATCGGGCACAACGACGCGCATTTCTCGCCAGTCACCAGGGATGGACACTGAAACAATGGCGTGATATGGTCGGACGAATCACGATTTCAACTGCACCATGCCGATGGGAGGCACCGTGTATGGCGCAGACAACATGAAGCGATGGATCCCGCCTGACTCGAAGGCGTGGTCCAGGGCGCTGGTGTCTCTGTTATGGTCTGGGGTGCATTTTCCTGGTATGGAATGGGCCCCCTAGTTGTTCTGGAAGAGACTTTGAATGGTACGCGGTATGTTGAGCTGCTCGGAGACAATCTCTACCCTTTTTTGGCCTTCCAGCGCCCAGACGGTTCTGCGGTGTTTCAAGATGATAACGCGCCGCCAAATCACTCCCAGTCGCCCGGGAATAGTTCCCGGAACATGCAGCGGAGGTCTAACGATTGCCATGGCCACCCAGGAGCCCCGATATGAACCCTAACGAGCATATCTGGGATGTCCTGGAACGCAGGGTCCGTGCCATGGATCTTGCACCCACGAACAGACCAGCATTGGCGGCCGCTCTGCAAACGATTTGGTGTCAGCTGCGTTCAGATGACTACCAGGGACTTGTCGACTCACTTCCACGGCGTCTCAGTGCAGTTCACAGAGCCAGAGGAGGCCCCACACGCTATTAGGGGACTATCCCATGACATCTGTTAAGTCAGCGTATATAGCTAGGGCAAAATATGTGAAGAATAAAAAGGCTATACGAAATTCTTAAATGGGCTGTTGTGATGAATGTGAAGGAAGCGCTGGATGGCAGAGCTTAGCCAGAGTCTGTTGACGTTGAACATTCCTTTTCTATGTACTGTATGCAACCTCACTGAAAATAACATTAAAATGTTATCCGTTTAACAGTTTTCTGGACCTATGATTTTAATAACTTTTTTTTGCTATTTGCTTTACGTCGCACCGACACAGAGGTCTTATTGCGACGAAATAACATTGTGTTCTGGGATTTGTTTTAGGCAGATTTTTAATATATGATAACGTGAGTGAATTTTGTGTTCTTTTATATGATCTAAAATTAGCATTGGTGATGTTTGTGTGAATATTTACACTTAAAATTGCACTTTTCGCATCTAGTAAAACAAAATGTTTCACCTAAAATCTCTAGCTCTAGTAATAACGCACTACTCACCAGGAAGCAGAGCTCCTGCAGGTCGACACATACCTGAAACAAAAACCACGTGTTTAGAAGGTATCTGTACAGGAGGGACTCTTTCTCTGGAGTCATCTCGGCCATGTAATTATCGAGGGATGCATTTAATTTCTACGTGTTCCTCTTGTAGTTTGATGTGTTGCACGATGCGCCACCAGTCGAACCCAGGACCCTCTGTACCGATCGGCGCTATGCTAACAAGAGCAACGCATTTGGAGCAAATTATAAAGTACACACGACGCTATACCAGCAGTAGAGGACTATGCTTTTAATTCGAAGGTCCTGGATTCGAGCGGAGAGCGCTTGCAACTACAGTATGTCACTTTCCTACTCATACACAATCAATTTCGTTATAAAGAGTTCTGTGTGTCTATATATTTACGGAAATGATTGATTTATAGTTGTGTATCGTGAATGTAATAACAAGACGTAAACACTCAATAGTGGTATAAGAGGAGAGTTCGGCGGCCGCCACCGTCGCAGGCCCACAGCAGAGGCCTCCACCGCCACCACCGCTACCGGCCGTCCGCAGAGGCCTCCTCCTCCCGCGGGAAATTTGAATTTTGGTGCGAGATTTGAATTTGTAAACAAAGCCACGTGCTTTTTGACAGCTGTCATCCGCCATCTATAAACAACAACGCATCGCTAACCTCAGTGCTGCCATCTGGACGGACCTAAACCTCAGTGCTGCCATCTTTACGGCACTAAACCTCACTAGCGCGAGATTTGAATTTGTAAACAAAGCCACGTGCTTTTTGGACAGCTGTCATCCGCCATCTTGCATCGCAAACCTCAGAGCTGCCATCTTAACGGCACTACACCTCAACAACAACGCATCGCTAACCTCAGTGCTACCATCTTTACGGCACTAAACATTATAGGCACGTGGTGGCGGGCAACTTCCACGTGCTTTTTTGACAGCTGTCATTCGCCATCTTGCATCGCTAACCTTAGTGCTGCCCTCTTTACGGCACTGCGGGTAATTTGAAAAATCCACGTAATTTTTTGACAGCTGTCATCCACCATCTTGCATCGCTAACCTTAGTGCTGCCCTCTTTACGGCACTACCTTTGAAATGTGGTGCCGGCAATTTCCACGTGCTCCTGTTTGGAAACAAACCCATGTGCTTTTTGAAAGCTGTCATCCGCCATCTTGCATCGCTAACCTCAGTGCTGCCATCATTACGGCACTAAAACCTTACTAGCGCGAGATTTAAATTTGTAAACAAAGCCACGTGCTTTTTTGACAGCTTCCATCCGCCATCTTGCATCGCTAACCTCAGTGCTGCAATCCTAACGACACAAAACCTCAACAACAACGCATCGCTAACCCTAGTGCTGCCCTCTTTACGGCACCAAACCTTATCGTTGTGGTGGTGGGCAATTTAAAATCAACGTGCATTCTGATAGTAGTCTTTAATCAACAGAGCACCGTGCTGCCATCTTTAGCTACTACCTTTGAAATGTTGTGGCGGAAATTTGAAAAATTCTACGTGCTATTGTTTGGAAAAAACCCACGTGCTTTCTTGACAGCAGCCATCTTTAATCAACAGAGCACCGTGTTGTCATCTTTAGCTACATACCTTTGAAATGTGGTGGCGAGCAATTTCCACGTGACAGCTGTTATTCGCCATCTTTAATCAACAGAGCAAACAAAGCTAAGTGCTTTTCTGACAGCTGTCATCTACCATATTGCATCGCAAAACTCAGTGCTGCTATCTTTAGCTACTACCTTTGAAATGTGGTGGCGGATAATTTGAAAACTTCTACGTGTTTCTGACACCTGCAATCCGTCATCTTGCATCGCTTACCTCAGTGCTGCTATCCTTACGTTACTATACCTTATCGTGGTGGTGGTGGGAAATTTAAAATTTAAATGCTTTTTTGACAGCTGTCATCCGCCATCTTTAATCAAGAGAGCATCGTGCTGCTATATTTAGCTACATACATTTAACATATGGTGGCGGCAATTTGAAATTTTATCCAGCTGCCATCCTTAATCAACTGAGTACCGTGCTGCTATCTTTAGCTACATACCTTTGAAATGTGGTGACGGGTAATTTGAAAAATTCCGTTAACTATCATCATCAAACAGTAAAACTTTAGTGCATTCGCGAACCTAACCTCTCATCTACCATCTTGAAAGAGACTATCCTTACTTTACAACAAGATGGCCTTTCCGACGCTAATTAGCGCTTAGAGGCTTATACACGAGATGGCGACGGCTGTTATGGCTAACTCTTCCACCTCCACCTCCTCCTCCTCTACCTCCTCCGCCTGCTCTACCTCCTCCTCATCCTATGTCAAGGCATAGCTTTATCGAACATGCATTGCCAAGGCAAGAGCGTGCAGCGATAATATCATTGTGCATGTTTAGACTTGTGGATCACAAAAGAAACATAACAAGACTAAAATCGAACACTGCACTCGACGTTGTTAATTTCAACATGTGATTTGAACATTGATCGATGTTTTCAAAACACCAAATAAGTGACCTAGACTAGAATCGAACACTGTACTCGACACAACATGTGTTTAGAACATGTCAGAGGATATCTTTGTTCTAGGAAGATTAGATTGAAACATAACAAGGTTAGAATCGAACACTGCACTCGATGTTGTTATCTTCAACATGTGATTAGAATACTGATTGATGTGTTCAGAACACTAAATAAGTGATCAAGACTAGAATCGAACACTGTACTCGATACAACATGTGTTTAGAACATGTCAGGGGATACCTTTGTTTTAAGAAAATCAGATTGAAACATAACAAGTCTAGAATCGAACACTGCACTCGATGTTGTTATCTTCAACATGTGATTAGAATACTGATTGATGTGTTCAGAACACTAAATAAGTGATCAAGACTAGAATCGAACACTGTACTCGATACACCATGTGTTTAGAACATGTCAAGGAATACCTCTGTTCTAAGAAGATCAGATCGCAAAAGAAGTGATTAAAATATAAGAAGACTAGAATCGAACACTGTACTCGATATCGTTAACTTCAACATGTGAGCAGAACATTGATTGTTGTGTTCAGAACACTAAATAAGTGATCAAGTCTAGAATCGAACACTGTACTCGATTCAAGATGTGTTTAGAACATGTCAGGGGATAACTTTGTTCTAAGAAGATCAGATTACAAAAGAAGTGATTAAGACTAGAATCGAACACTGCACTCGATGTCGTTAACTTCAACATGTGAATAGAACATTGTTTGATGTGTTCGGAACACGATACACAATACAACATGTCAGGGGATACCTTTGTTCTAAGAGAAAAAATAATGAGACCAGAATTCTGAACAGCTTGCGCAAGATAGTGGTTGTTATAACCTCCTTCTCCTCTACCTGCTCTGTCAAGGCATATCTCTATCCAACATACAACGCGATCTTATGAATAAGGCAGTGCACATTCTGCGTAGCCAACTCGTTCAGTAAACGATAATATGTATACAGCAAAAGTACAACAACAATGATTTACCTATTGTGAAAATCCAAAACTATAGAAACACACTGTGCACATATCGCGTAGCTAACTCGCTCAGTAAACGATTATATGTATATAGCAAAAGTACAACTTCAATTATTTGCCTAGTGTAAAAATAAAAAATATAGAAACACACTGTGCACATATCGCGTAGCTAACTCGCTCAGTAAACGATCATATGTATATAGCAAAAGTACAACTTCAATGATTTGCCGTAGTGAGGTTAAGTTGGCACCACTGAGGTTTAGGCCCGTCAAGATGGCAGCAGTGAGGTTAGCGATACGTTGTTGTCTGTCAAAAAGCACGTGGCTATGTTTACCAATTCAAATTTCCCGCGGGAGGAGGAGCGGGCCCTGGGAGCCGGAGGAGGAGGAGGCGGCGGCAGAACTGTCCAATTATACTACTTATATACATATTATCGTTTACTGAGAGAGATAGCTACGCGATATGCGCACAGTGTGTTTCCGTGGTTTCTTGATTTTATCACTAGGCAAATCATTCAAGTTGTACTTTTGCTATATACATATGATCGTTTACTGAGCGAGTTAGCTACGCGATATGTGCACAGTGTGTTTCTATATTTTTTGATTTTCACAATAGGTAAATCATTGTTGTTGTACTTTTGCTGTATACATATTATCGTTTACTGAACTAGTTGGCTACGCAGTATGTGCACTGCCTTATTCATAAGATCGCGTTGTATGTTCGATAGGGGTATGTTGACAGAGCAGGAAGAGGAGAAGGAGGTTATAACAACCACTATCTTGCACAAGCTGTTCAGAATTCTAGTCTCATTATTTTTTCTCTTAGAACAAAGGTATCCCCTGACATGTTGTATTGTGTATCGTGTTCCGAACACATCAAACAATGTTCTGTTTACATGTTGAAGTTAACGACATCGAGTGCAGTGTTCGATTCTAGTCTTAATCACTTCTTTCGTAATCTGATCTTCTTAGAACAAAGTTATCCCCTGACATACTCTAAACACATGTTGTGTCGAGTACAGTGTTCGATTCTAGTCTCGATCACTTATTTAGTGTTCTGAACACAACAATCAATGTTCTGATCATATGTTGAAGTTAACGATATCGAGTACAGTGTTCGATTCTAGTCTTGATCACTTATTTAGTGTTCTGAACACATCAATCAATGTTCTAATCACATGTAGAATTAACATAATCGAGTACAGTGTTCGATTCTAGTCTTGTTATACTTCAATTACTTCTTTTGTAATCCGTAAGTCTAAACATGCACAATGATGTTATCGCTGCACACTCATTTCTTGGCGATGCATGCTCGATAAAGCTATGCCTTGACAGAGGAGGAGGAGGTAGAGGAGGCGGAGGAGGTAGAAGAGGAGGAGGAGGAATAGGAGGAGGAGGAGGAGGCTGTAATAGCCGCCGCCATCTTGTGTAGTAGCCTCTAAAAGCTAATTTGCGTCGGGGCATCTTGTCGTAAGATAAGGATAGTCTCCTTCAAGATGGTAGATGAGAGGTTAGGTTCGCAAATGCACTAAAGTTTTAGTGTTTAATGATGATAGCTAACGGAATTTTTCAAATTACCCGCCACCACATTTCAAAGGTAGTAGCTAAAGATAGCAGCACGGTGCTCTGTTGATTAAAGATGGCCGCTTGTCAAAAAAGCACATAGAATTTCAAATTGCCGCCACCACATGTTAAATATACGTAGCTAAAGATAGCAGCACGATGCTTTGTTGATTTAAGATGGTCGCAGATGCACATGGATTTTTTAAATTGCCCACTACTACGATAAAGATAGCAGCACGATGCTCTGTTGATTAAAGATGGCGGATGACAGGTGACGGAATTTTTCAAACTGCCTGCAGTGCCATAAAGATAGCAGCACAGTGCTCTCTTGATTAAAGATGGCGGATGACGGCTGTCAAAAAAGCACGTAGAATTTTTTAATTGCCCGTAGTGCCGTTAAGATAGCAGCGCAATGCTCTCTTGATTAAAGATGGCGGATGTCAGCTGTCAAAGAAGCACGTGGATTTCAAATTACCCACCACCACATTTCAATGGTAGTAGCTAAAGAGGACAACACTGAGGTTTGCGATGCAAGATGGAGGATGACATCTGTTAAAAAGCACGTGGATTTTAAATTACCCACTTGTAAAATTTAGTACCGTAAAGATCGCAGCACTAAGGTAAGCGATGCAAGATGGCGAATGACAGATGTCAAAAGAATCACGTGGAAATTGCCGCCACCACATTTCAAAGATAGTAGCTAAAGATGGCAGCACGGTGCTCTGTTGATTAAAGATGGCCGCTTGTCAAAAAACACGTGAAATTTTTCAAATTGTCCGCCACCACATTCAACGGTAATAGCTAAAGATGGCAGCACTGAGGTTTGCGATGCAAAATGGCGGATGACAGCTGTCAAAAAATCACGTGGGTTTTAAATTATCCACCACCACGATAAAGTTTAGTACCATAAAGGGGGCAGCACTGAGGTTAGCGATGCAAGATGGCGGACGGCAGCTGTCAAAAATGCACGTAGAATTTTTCAAATTGCCCGCCACCACGTGCCTATAAGCTTTAGTTCCGTTAAGATGGCAGCACTGAGGTTAGCGATGCGTTGTTGTTGAGGTTATGTGGCGTTAAGATGTCAGCACTGAGGTTAGCGATGCAAGATGGCGAATGGCAGCTGTCAAGAAAGCACGTGGCTTTGTTTAAAAATTCAAATCTCGCGCCAAAATTCAAATCTCGCGCCAAAATTCAAATTTCCCGCGGTAGGAGGAGGCCTCTGAGGAGGGCCTCAGGAGGAGGAGGCGGCCGAACCATCCACTTATACTACTATGTTTCGTTTCATTCATATGTTTAGTTGAAGAACCGGCATCTGTATGAATAACAATGTGACGTAGGAAAACGTCAGGTTTTGTTATATTCTCCGGTATTTTTATTATATGTTGTTATAAATATTATTTTTGTATGATATTGTAAAGAAATCTACCAGAAATACATTTTTTTAAAGACAATTAATATAATATCCATGAATGTCCAAAATATACTGCTCTTTTCACAATATGAATAAGAAAGTGGCATAGTGTATGTTGACGAGAAGGACAATCGCAGTAAAAAGCCAATCATATGATAAAATAATGCCATAACATTAACTTAAAATTATATTTGGTGCCATCTTCGTATTGCGGACAATGAATCAATGAAAATTAAATTGTCGTTTAAACAAAACATTCTGATAAAGTCCATGGCTAAATGGTTAGCGTGCTGACCTTTGGTCACAGGGGTCCTGGATTCGATTCCCGGCAGGGTTGGGAATTTTAACCATAATTGGTTAATTCCGCTGACACGGGCTGGGTGTTGTGTCGTCTTCATCATCATTTCATCCTCATCAGGACGCGCAGGTCCCTACGGGAGTCAAATCGAAAGAGCTGCACCTGGCGAGCCAAACTTGTCTTCGGACACTCCCGGCACTAAAAGTCATACGCCATTTCATTTCATTCTGATAAAATATAAATAATGTATGAATTAGAACTCCCGGCAACGAAATAAATTAGTAAATTGTGTTCCTTCTGTTTTACTTAATTCAAATTCTTATACTGTATTTTGTTTGCCGTTGCAATTTATTGTTTAAATATGTATCTTTATTCTTGTACACTTCCTAAAGCAAGAGCTATGCCTAAATCACATAAAAAGGACATACCTATGAGACCTGTAATTAATTTTCGGAAAAGTCCCACATACAAAGTCTCCCAATTTATTCATAAGTTCTTGACCCAAAACTACGTTTTTTATACCAAAACCTCGGTAAAAACACTCCAAGGAATTTTGCAATGCTGTTGAAGATTTCAAATTAATTTCTTCTCACGAAACATGTTCCTTCGACATTAAGGATATGTACACGAACATTCCTATAAAAGACACTATTAAGATTTTAAAAACGAATTTATTGGATCACAAACGTATCAGTTAACCCGAAATAGAAAACTTTTTAACTATCCTGGATTTCGTATTGAACCATAATTTCTTTTCTTCTAATAATAAAATATATCAGCAGGACGGATTACCAATGGGAGCACCGGCTTCTGGAATTTTAGCCAACATATACCTCGATTATTTGGAACAGACTCAGATAGTAGGCCACATTGAAGGACTGGATCTATGGCTATGATATGTTGATGATACCTATGCCATAATAAATGGAGAAATCAATGGCAGTCTAAGTATTCTAAATGTTTTAAATGGTTTTGACCCTAACATTAAATTTACAGCCGAAGAAGAAGATGGTAGGCTCAATTTTCTAGATATTCAAACAATTCGGAAAAACAACATTTTCCAGTTTAAAATTTACAGAAAACCTACTTTTACACTGACCACAATAAAAAGCGATTCTTTACATCCCATTTCACAAAAGAAATCTGCTTACTATAGTTTTGTCAACAGGGCCTTTGAAATACCGTTAACAGAATCTGACAGAAAGAAGGAACTGTCTTACATTCGTCAACAAGCCCTACATAATGGTTTCAGCCTGAAATTCATCACAAAAATCATCTCTAAATGCAAACATCAACAACAAATTAAAATTAAACAGCAATCAGAGAAGACTAAGAGATACGTCAATTTCACCCTTAATAACCCGAGGATTTAAGAAATCACGAATTTGTTTAAGAAATACAACGCCAAAGTAGCTTTTTCAACCAAAAACAATACGAAACATAGATTCTTTAATCACAATAGAGCCAATAAACTTCAAGATGACGAATTCCAAGAATCTGTCATTTATAAGTTGATATGTACTCAGTGTAAAAACCATATGTGGGACAATCAGGTAGGAGCTTATAACTAGATATCAAGAACACGTCAATGCAGAGAAATACAGAAGATTCTCTGCTATGGGAGCTCATATGAAAGAAGCGAACCACAAATTCACTAATATCAAACAGGACCTTCAAATCATAAGTAAGATCAATAAAGGAACACTAATGAACAACCTAGAAAACATCTACATTATTCTTAATAAATTAGAAAATGGGGAATGGAATCTTAACAAAATGGATGAGCAAAAAGACCTCTTATACGAGCACATCAGCAAATACATGGAATGGGTTGACAGACTACAAAAAAGACGAAAAAATGTAATAATCAAGCACGACGTCGGTTAAGTCTCACTCCTCCCTCAAATGACGTACTGGATGATGACACAACTCCACTTCCCATTTCTTCTGTGGATTGCACGAACAAACAAACCGTGTCACATCGCTACTACACTAGGTCGTGCACAAAGACAGGCCCCCAAGGCAGCGCGGAATAAACATCTTTCCAATATATGATAACGTGAGGCAAGCTGCCCTAACCAGATGACCGCCATTTTATAACAGAGAAGATGCCAAAGAACTTTTACCAACCAAACAATCGACACAGCAAATATTTTTTCCATAACCTAAAGATTAACGCTTGTGTTTATTGTCCAATATTTTTCGTCTTAGTTTTCCTTATACAGCTGATGATGACCACTAAGTGGTCGAAACATGTTCTGTGAGTGATAATGTATATTTAATTTTGCCCAAGGCAAAAAATAAAGTATCGATTAGGTGGTTCTTTAATTATACTTGTTGATTCACTAGACCGAGGGTAATTCAAATTGTGTCTTGGAGTAAAAAGTAACAATAATGTAGACTAAATATATATTTTAAAATAATTTACTTTATGTCGACCGACACAGGCAGGCCTTATGGCGACGATGGGCTGGGAGTGGGAAGTAAGGTACAGTCCTGGTGTGAAAATGGTAAACCACGGTAAACAATCTTGAGGGCTGCCGACAGTGAGGTTTGAACCCACTATCTCTCGAATGCAAGGTCACAGCTGCGTGGACTACAAAACAAGAGCAATTATTCAGAAAACCTTAACCAACACTACTTCCAAAGTGAAATTCAGGGGAGAAATTTCAGACCCCTTCAAAATCAGGACTGGGGTCAGAACTTGGCAGTTGACTGCCTAGCATTCGCAGATGGCCTCGCAAGTTTTTCGGATTCCCTACATGCAGCCGCAACGCAAATGAATGAACTCCAGATTTAAGCAGCAAAATCGGGCCGAAGATTTCCTTTGAGAAAACAGAAATCATCACTAATATCAAGCAAGCGCCGAAACTTATTTGTTTACTACTGACATTCCACTGACAGCTCGGAACATACCACTTAGTCGAGCAGCTCCAACGGACTTTTGGGTCACCCTGTACATGCTTTAGCCTGTTTACATTTTTATTTAATTTATTTTAAAATAACTCCCTCATTGCTGTGTTATCAGTAGGCATCGGATCCGTAGGTTTTCCTAAGACCCTATCAAGCCTATCTGTGATAATTTTCAGTAAATAAAACTAATATCATAATTTCGCGAGGGTATTTCTAGCCGAGTGCAGCCCTTGTAAGGCAGACCCTCCGATGAGGCTGGGCGGCACCTGCCATATGTAGGTAATTGCGAGTTATTATCGTGAAGGATAGTGTTATGTGTGGTGTGTGACTTGCAGGGATGTTGGGGACAGCACAAACACCCAGCCCCCGAGCCACTGGAATTAACCAATGAAAGTTAAATTCCACGACCCGGCCGGGAATCGAACCCGGGACCCTCCGAACCGAAGGCCAGTACGAGTCCGACAATAAATGAAACTGTATAGAGGCTATAAGCGCCTATTTCGACGTTACCACCTATTTTTGCCTTTCTGAGGCTACACGACCTTTCTTTCCGCTTTAAATCTCATACATTTCATAAAATAAACAGTAATATTATTGATTTATTAGGCCCTATATAATTCAATTTTCACAGATAGAGATGCAAGCCAAGCTGGCGTGAGGACGGGTGTGGGGGTTGTGAGACAAGCTTGTGGCTTACTACTACACCGAGTGGCAAAAAACAGTTCCCAAAAGTGAATTATTTAATTTCTCCAGTAAAGAAAGTATTTTCAAAAGCAAATACTAGAGTGCTGCCCAAATTTGCTCCCGCCTCCAGCACTTGTTTTAACAGAATGGGGTCCGTGCTTACAGAAAACGTTGTGAACTCACAATGTACTACAAGAGATCTGGTATGCATTCCTGCTATCTTCACATTATTAAGAAACGCTGCAAAACAAATAGTCGTCAAAATTCAGTCTCACTGAATCATTGTCTGAGTTTACAAAAGCAGAGCGTCACATTAAAACATTCAAACTAATTCTGTCCAGATATAAACTTCCACCACAACGTTCGGAAATGTTGATTATGGCGGAAACGCATTTGATCTCAACCAGATTTAAACTATAGTACACAAATTCTACATTATAATGTTTTGTATGCTGTATTTTAGATTATTATTATTATTATTATTATTATTATTATTATTATTATTATATTATTATTATTATTATTATTATTATTATTATTATTATTATTATTATTATTATTTTCTACCTGCGCATTACTCCTTCAGGTGTATTTCGTTAATTTCATTGCGCCTATTTTACACAATAAGAACATAATTTATACATTTTTTCCACCTATATAGGTGCATACAGAGACGTACAGATCCCAGACATATGGCACTGCCTAATAATCTTACTTCTACGACCTTTCTTTCTATCACATATATTTTTAACTACAACAAACAGCTTCGCGATCACTAATACCATCTATTACTTCAGTTTCTATATGGAGCTGATCTGATTTAACCAGCACCACGCCCAGAATATTCTTCCCTCTAGTTGGTTCCATCACTTCCTCATTCAGCTGTCCTTCCCAGATTAACTTATTTGCCATTTGTTGGTCATGCTTCCTGTCGTTCGCATTATCTTCCCAATTGACATTTGACCGGGCGAGCTCGCCGTGCGGTTAGGGGTGTGAGCTTGCATCCGGAAGATAGTGGGTTCGAACCCAACTGCCGGCAGCCCTGGTTCCCCATGTTCACACCAGGCAAATGCCTGGGCTGTATCTTAAGGCCAAGGTCGCTTCCTTGCTCCATCCCATCGTCGGCATAAGACCTATAGCAAATAGTAAATTGAGATCACGTTCCTTTCCCACATAGCTGAATCAGCGTCTGCGTCACCCTTTCCAAGTCTCCAAGTTAAGTTGCCTATTATCTTTAGAGATGAGCCATACATCAAGAATTTCATCTTTGTCATCTTTAACGTTTTCGTAGCTTACAAATTCTTCTTTCACGAGAATGAATACCTCCCTCCAGACATTCCTATGCCGTCTCTACGATAAACACTCCAGTTCCGTGAAAAAGATTCTGTTCAATTGTATCATATCCCAGCCATGATTCAATTCATATTACAATATCTAGTAAGTATATATCTATTAAATTACTTAATTCTATTCCTTCTTTACAATACTACCGAGCTCGATAGCTGCAGTCGCTTAAGTGCGGCCAGTTTGGTTCGAACCCCACTGTCGGCAGCCCTGAAGATGGTTTCCATCGTCGCCATAAGACCTATATGTGTCAGTGCGACGTAAAGCAAATAGCAAAAAAAAAAAAACTTTACAATACTTCTACAGTTGAACACTAACATTTCTACGTCATCCCTACTTGATATCCGGATCCCTGCTATTAGGAAATAACAAAGCGGGAAAATCTACTGCCTATAGAACAAATCAGTATTTTAAAAACAGCCAATCATATGCCCAGGCTGTGGGGAGTGAACAACACAAGACGTCGAGGAGCTGTGTACAAGGAGTATCACAAGATTGAACAGCACATGTTGTTGGGAATCGCACATGACGTTATCAACGACAGAATCTTACGTTATTTTGGCCTTCATCGAACTCATAACGATGGTAAATTTAATGATACGAGTCCTCAAGAGTAAATTTTGAATACGAAATATTCCCACCATTGAAAGAGGCACAATTCGTAAACGATGAACCATAAGGCTGCACTCATCACAGCCTCCTTGATCGGTAATTTACTGCCATACTGGCATTTCGTGTGCCTATTGCTAGCGGCATATGGTGTGTGTGTGTGTGTGTGTGTGTGCTCCATTAGTTGCAGTAATGTTGAGGAAAGCACAAACGCTTAGTCCCCGAGTCAGGGAAATAAGCCCTTTAACATTTAAATCCCTCGACTCGGCCGTAATCGAACCCGGGGGCTCGAAGACCGAAGGCCAAAGCGCTGACACTCGGCCGTACAGTCCGATAGCCTTTCAGCCATTCGCTTGTAGACTTCAAATCTTTATCATTAATAAATTACCTTCGTGGTAGAGTACAGCATATTCACTGAGAAGAGGTTACAAACCCTCCAATAAGAGGATGAGCTTTGTAATTCATTCGTTGATGATGAGGGTATCGTTTAAAATTCCTGAGATATTATTTTCCAATCGTCAGTAAGTTGGAGGTGAGAGTACCTGGTTATCGACCGATAAGATTACATTTCGGCTTATCAGGAAGAACAACACTGAAACCATCGCTCCTGCGCCACGTTATGTCTTCTGTTCGGCAAGACGCGTGCGTACGGCAACAAAAACCCTCGAAATGTTTATGTAACTCTGCTTCAAGTTGACAATAGCGAACGTGATGCAGCGTTTATTAAAATAATGTCTGTTCTGTTCCATGATCCACAGCACAGTAGCTAGTAACATAACAGCGACATAAAGCTGTTTACCGTACAAAAAATAGCCGTGCCCTACTGGGACGAGAAGAAGGAAACTTACGGCTGGACGCTCGTGCACTGCCCCAGCTGAACATAGTAAACCGCACTCTATCAATGTCTGTCACCAACTGATAAGATAAATATTTTCATTTGAGCATTATAATATGGCAGTAGATTACCGATCAAGGAGGCAGTGATCAGCAGTGTGGAGAGCCTCTCCTACGAGTTGATTTCAAACCCAATTATTAATTTAATCGCCAGAGCTATCTTGATGCTGTATGACCTCAGTAAAGGTACATTATTTTGTTTAATTACAAGTATTTCTTTGATGTCAAATGTCGGCAAGTGCAACATATTGCCCCTATCAACGCAGACAAAGCCATATTTGCTATAAATGTTTGTTAATCTTCCCAACGCTGATTTCATATTTTGAAGTCCGCCTCTGTGGTGTAGTGGCCAGTGTCATTAGCTATCACCCCCGAAGGTCCGGGTTCGATTCCCGGCTCTGCCACGAAACTTGAAAAGTGATACGAAGACTGCAACGGGGTTAACTCAGCCTCGGGAGGTCAACTGAGTAGAGGGGGTTCGATTCGCACCTCAGCTATCCTCGAAGTGGTTTTCCGTGGTTTGCCAATTTTCTCAAGGCAAATGCCGGGATGGAACTAACTTAAGGCCACGGCCGCTTCCTTCCCCCTTCCTTGTCTATCCTTGCCCATCTTCCCATCCTCCACAAGGCCCCTGTTGAGCCTGGGCGAGGTACTGGTCCTCCTCCCAAGCTATATCCCTGACCAAAAGTCTCACGCTCCAGGACACTACCTTTGAGGCGGTAGGGGTGGGATAACTAGCTGAGTCCGAGGGGAAAATCAACCTTGGACATGCATTATGGCGACGATGGGATAGGAAAGGGGAAGGAAGCGGCCGTGGCCTTAATTAAGGTAGAATTATAGCATTAGTCTGGTGTGAAAATGGGAACCATGGAAAACCATCTTCAGGGCTGCCGACAGTCGGGTACGAACCCACTATCTCCCGATTGGAAGCTCACAGCCGCGCGACGGTAAACAGATTAAATAATAATAAGAATAATATTTTGAAATATATAACATTCTTAGACCTCAAGTAGATTGAACTCTTTCCTGAAATCGTAAGTACATGTAGAAGTTATTAGGGCTGCACGCGTTCGCAACATTCGTGTTTAATGGTTATGTGACCGGGAAACGCAGTTCAACACGCTGCGGACAGTGGGGTTCAACCTCCCATCATGTGGAAGAGAACTCTAGTTGTTGAGATTTGGGACAGGGCCTACAGAATAACGGTACCGCCATACTCATGTACCATGCTTTTCTTGGATAAGGACCATTAAGCCAGAAAAAATAAAAATAAATTATTGTCAAATGTTTGCAGGGATCTTCCGTACTCACGGTTTGGAACACGTCGCAAGAAACTGTATAAAGCGAAATGTAACTTACTTTAACAACACGATATCCGTCTATTTGTTGTATTTAGCCGCAAGTAAAGCCCAGTTGCGACATGTGGTACTCTACGAAGATACATAACGACCTAACGCCACGGGAATATTTCGATAAGCTCTCGCCGGAGAACATTGCGCGAACAAATCCTCAGCGAGTGGCTTAACCTTGTGGACACGCTTCCTAACCGAATCCAGGCGATTATCAAGTCCAGAGGCCGAGGTACACGTATTAAATGATGCAGGGGTGTCTAATTGTTTGTCTGGTATGGACAAGTACGGCACAACGCTGGAGAAGCTGCTCAGGTGTACGCAGAGTGATATCGATAAAGAAGGACTCCACATAGAAGTACGCTTTTAGCAGCCGGCACGGAGTCCGTAATGCCCATCAGCTTGTAGAGCCTTAGTAGGGGTGTCCCATTCTGTAACGGCTATCAACCTTACAAACCACGTGTGGACTTTCTGCAACACGTTTTGTTTACCGATGAGGGATCTTCAAGCACACATGTTCCTTTGTTTCACGTCGCATCGAAACATTTAGGTTTTTGAGGACCATCGGATAAGAAAGGCCTAGGACTGGGAAGGAAGCGACCGTCGTCTTAATTAACATTTGCATTTGATTGGTGTATAAATGAGAAACCACAGATATTCATAGGTTATAAACTTCATGGTTCTGATCCGTATTGAATTGCAAGTACAATGTAATTATTAAATTAATGTAGTAATGGTCCACCACAGATAACCATGTTCTAGGATTCGAACCCACTATCTCCCGAAAGCAAGCTGACAACAAACTGAGCCAAACCGCGCAGCCAACTGTCACGTCCATACGCTGTAACAAGATCCTTTCACCAGATTATGGGACCTAGAGGATGTTGTGTGAACTACAGCAGTGTTTATTTCGTGAAATAGAATTGAAGTTTGTAAAGAGTATAACAATAATGCCTATGGATATCTTCAATTCTAAGTAATAAGGTACTATCTCAACAGATTTCTGAAGATTTGACGAACTTGAGGTTGAGGTAACTATGACGCGAATCAATATATTTCAGAACAATCTACTGAACATCCGTACTACACCATTTCTGGAAGACTTCATGTAGGTTCTGGAAGAAGGATTTCTACACAACGAGGAAACCATTTTGTCATCCCTCGCTTATCTGATGTTTTTTTAAAACGTCAAATGTTGTGGGACTGTGGAGACTGCCATAGATGGACTAGCAGTTCCACATCCACACCGCTAAACAGAAGTAACCTACTCCGAAATAATCTCTGCATAATTGCATGCCCGACGCCTTCAATTAAATAGGTGAACAGATTATTTTCTGTTAATTTGCATATTTGCTATGTTGACACTGCACCATGGCGGGAAGCAACGGGAAACTATAGCCGTATCTCACTCCCGAGGGAATGAAGCTCTCTATATGAATGAATGATGTACTGATGACATCCTCCTCCCGGGTAAAATAACAATAATAAAATAATGCTATTGTTTTTATGTCCCACTAAGTATACTTTGAGGGTTTTCGGAGAGGCCACAGTGCACGAATTTTGTGTCGCAGGAGTTATTTTACAATCTACCATCACGAGGCACCTTCAAATACAACCGAACTGAGCCAGGATCGCACCTGCCAAGTTGGGTCAGAAGGCCAGCGCCTCAACCGTCTGAGCCACTCACCCCGGCAGTTTGTTAACATATTACTGTATTCGTCGTCAGAAGACATACTACAGTGGCGAAGCGTGAAGAAAATAAGGGGGTAGACAGATATTTTTAAAGCTATTTAATCATATTATCAATATTATATTAATGTCTCTGAAACTAAGAAAAATCCGACAACAACCGACTGTATAACCCTACGTGCACTCCTTTTATTTCTGTGTCAGTTATTCATAGTGTTCTACGGAGCAAAATACCGATTTCATTGAGAGATGACCTTCAGTACCTCTCATCCAGAAATAATCACCAAACAAGGTCATTAACTAATTCCTTGCTAAGTTTCCGTGCCCATCACACTACTTCAACTCGGAATAATATTTGTTCACGGTCATAACAGCCCGAGAATGATAATTCTATCGGGTAGGAGAAGGATGAGGAAGCTTTAACCTTGGTCTCTCAGCAATTGTGCAGGACGTGAAAAACGAGAGAAGAATGTGTGGAAGACAGATAAATTGCATATGAACAATTTCATCTCTTTTGTAGATTTCGCAACATGAAGAAGAACCAAATTGAGTTGATGGGCGTAACAATGTACGAAGATGGCATGAGGATAAGACTGTCTGACAATTGCCTGGACACCTCCTTTATGACCAGATATTACTGTAGCTCCGTCATACATCTGGCATACGAGTCTGGTATCATCAATGTTACATTCTTTCAGAACTGAGATTATGACATCAGCTAAACAACAGTCTTATCAGCAAACACGTCATAAAAGACTAGAAAGCGCTCTTCGACTTTACCATTAACATAATACCTCACAATAATACTTAATTGTGATTTAACGGAAACATCTGCAGTTTCGTCAGCTTGGACAGAAACAAATTCAGCTAATTCTATCTCTTTTCGAATACGTTCCTGAACGGCAACAGTAACAGCTTTAATCAAATAATTTTGTATGTCACTAGAAGTACCTTTGAAGACATTTTCTGAGTCTAAATGGTCTTTCATGAAAGACTCCTCCGAAGCCAGTAAGTCAAGAGTAGCCAAGCCATTCCCTTTATTCGCTTTATTAAATGAACATAAAGAAGAACATTGACTTTCTCGATGACCCCTCAACGGCAATTCCTGAATACTTATGTGGCAAACAACGTCTACTAATCTGCTGACAATTTTCCTATTTTTTGAAACAATTTCATTGTGTTTAATGGCCTGTAGTCTCTGCCCCTCTGAAACGGCATGATCGATTCGGCACCGCTCCAACATGTGAAATTTCTCGGCGCACTTTATATGATTGTCAGATGCCGCGTGCTTTTTAGCTTTTTTCTCGAAATTGTTTATGGAGTTTACATCCATTCTGCGCCAAGAATCTTCCCCGTCAACGCCAAACATCAAGTAATAAAAACACAATAACTTTTGTTCACGACCTTTACCAGTTCCACACAACCATTGATATTTATCATACCAGCTTTTCTGAAATTTTTGAACAAAATTTTCCGTCCTGTTGTGATAATGTTAGGTCAGGCCGTTTCTGTAAAGTTTTTATCATTATTTTTGTTCTAAGGACAAGGAGGAAATACTATTGTTAAGTAAGTACAGAACTAAATCGAAGTCAGGACTGTTAAATTCAGAAGCCATGATAGGCCTAGCATCAAGAAACACAAACTGCCACACCATAAAAACAAGAATTGCACTTTATATTTTATCACCAGTAACTATTCACTATTCCTTTACTGTATAATGAAAAATTAACACTTAGGCCTATCACTTTATTATAAGACACTAGCACACGCATACCCTATTAGCCACCTTGCTCTCACGTCTCACACCGCATTCGTAACTTTGAAACTGTAACTGTTCGTTTCCGTTATAATGCCGTACCGTAACAAATATTGGCGGGCAAGAAAATGCATGTACTTGAAGGATTTTGGTGCTATCACTCATTTATTAGGTGTAAGTTTGCTATGTTTCGTATTTGAATATTATTGTATCAGTATTTTATTTTTAGACGTGTCTTATAATAAAGTACAGTCAAATTAATTACATTTAAAGCATGCCTAAGATGGTAGCCAATAAGAGCACCTTTATAACTGAGGTCCAAATACTAGCCAATGAGAGCAAGAAGAGACGCTGGTAAGTCTGTCTACTGGGCGGAGCAATCTCGCTATAGGAAAGTAATAGTTCCACAGTTAGCACGTACAGATAGCGTTAGTGTTGCTCTATCTGAAAGCTTTGAAAATCAAAGGGAAAATACACGGAATGGACAGCGTCTACTATCGTCTACGTACTTCATGTAACTGACGCGAGCCCGAGCATTGCCGAAGTGAGTCGAAAATAAGTAAAGCGGGGAATACAATAATATCTTGTAATTGGAAATAATTAATGTTCTATAAAAAGAATTGAATTTACTAGACAGTCTCTCGTTCACAAAACTTTAAGGGTACACGCTGTCTACCCTGTCTCCCCTGACGCTTCGCCCCTGAGCCAGACAGTGAAAACGTCTTATTAACGTAGCGGAGTTTACCTTCCGTTTTCGTTTTTAGGAAAAATTAGCTCCAAACAAAAGGAAATGAGACAATATCTGATTGATTTGATGTGAAATAATCGTAAAAGAGTGCAACGTATTGAGGAGGTTTCTGCACATTGTAGACAACACCTTCTGCTGATCGCAAGCTAAGCTCCGGGTCCTAGTTCGAAACTAGAGTATGACTCCCCGGAATCCGCCACGTCACGTCACGTCAGGAGAGCTGGAACATTCTGGCGATTATAACTTTCACACGTCCACAAATATTTTGGTTTAGTGAAGTCGGAGCGATATCTTTGCTTATGGAAAAAGCAGCTGGAAAATAAGGGTATGTCGGCAAGTCCGATTGAACATAAAAAAAATATGCATGAAAAGCTCTACTCCTGCTTGCGGCAGGCAAGAAGGGGAAGGCAAAATGTAAATGATGAAGATGTGAGCTTCGGAAATTGCACGTGAACTTTCTATCGAAAAAAGTAATTTCTCCGTCAGTAGGTCAAATGGGGCGTTCTGCGGCCACCGCCACCGCCGGCTCCCAGGGGCCCGCTCCTCCACCTGCGTGAAATTTGAATTTGTAACCAAAGCCACGTGCTTTTTGACAGCTATCATCGACAACAACGCATCGCTAACCTCACTGCTGCCATCTTGACGGGCCTAAACCTCAATGCTGCCAACTTAACCTCACTAGCGCGAGATTTGAATCGGTAAACAAATCAACGTGCTTTTTTGACAGCCGCGTGCTTATTGACAGCTATCATCGACAACAACGTATCGCTAACCTCAGTGCTGCTATCTTGACGGGCCTAAACCTCAGTGCCGCCAACTTAACCTTACTAGCGCGAGATTTGAATCGGTAAACAAATCCAAGTGCTTTTTTGACAGCTGTCATCCGCCATCTTTAATCAACAGAGCACCGTGCTGCCCTCTTTAGCTACATATCTTTGAAATGCGGTGGCGGATAATTTGAAAAATGCTTTTTGACAGCAGCCATCTTTACTCGAAAGAGCACCGTGCTGCACTCTTTAGCTACATACCTTTGAAATGTGGTGGCGGCAATTTGAAAAATTTCACGTGCTCTTGTTTGGAAACAAAGCCACGTGCTTTTTAACAGCTACCATCCGCCATCTTTAATCAAGAGAGCACCGTGCTGCACTCTTTAGCTACATACCTTTGAAATGTGGTGGCGGCAATTTGAAAAATTCCACGTGCTCTTGTTTGGAAACAAAGCCACGTGCTTTTTGACAGCTACCATCCGCCATCGTTAATCAAGAGAGCACCATGCTGCACTCTTTAGCTACTTACCTTTGAAATGTGGTGGCGGAAAATTCGAAGTGCTTTACAAACTCACGTGCTTTTTTGACAGCTGTCATCCGTCTTTAATCAAGAGAGCACAGTGCTGCACTCTTTAGCTACATACCTTTGAAATGTGGTGGCGGCAATTTGAAAAATTCCACGTGCTCTTGTTTGGAAACAAAGCCACGTGCTTTTTAACAGCTACCATCCGCCATCTTTAATCAAGAGAGCACCGTGCTGCACTCTTTAGCTACATACCTTTGAAATGTGGTGGCGGCAATTTGAAAAATTCCACGTGCTCTTGTTTGGAAACAAAGCCACGTGCTTTTTGACAGCTACCTTCCGCCATCTTTAATCAAGAGAGCACCGTGCTGCACTCTTTAGCTACTTACCTTTGAAATGTGGTGGCGGCAAATTCGAAGTGCTTTACAAACTCACGTGCTTTTTTGACAGCTGTCATCCGTCTTTAATCAAGAGAGCACAGTGCTGCACTCTTTAGCTACGTACCTTTGAAATGTGGTAGCGGCAATTTGAAAAATTCCACGTGCTCTTGTTTAGAAACAAATCCACGTGCTTTTTTGACAGCTGTCATCCGCCATCTTTAATCAACAAAGCACCGTGCTGCCCTCTTTAGCTACATACCTTTAACATGTGGTGGCGGACAATTTGAAAAATTCTTTTTGACAGCAGCCATCTTTAATCAACAGAGCACCGTGCTGCTATCTTTATCGTAGTAGTGGGCAATTTCTACGTCACAGCTGTCATCCGCCATCTTGCATCGCAAACCTCAGTGGTGCACTCTTTAGCTACTACCTTTGAAAAATGGTGGCGGATAATTTAAAAAATTCTACAGCAGCCATCTTTCGACGCTAACTGCACAAGATGGCGGGTATACATGACTCCTTAAGGCGGCTTACGCAAGATGGCTGCTATACAGAGGTTCTTATGAGACTCCCTTGGGATGCTTGCGCAAGATGGCGGCTATACATGAGCCTTATGAGACTCCCTAGGGATGCTTGCTCAAGATGGCGACTGCTCTTATGAGACGGCCTAAGGGTCCTTGCACAAGATGGCTTGAGACGCCCTAAGGATACTTGCGCAAGATGGCGGACACAAGATGGCGGCTATACACGACTCCTTATGATACGCCTTAAGGGTGCTTGCGCAAGGTGGCTGCCACTCTTATGAAGAAAGCTAGCTTAGAGGCTAACGTGTCGTGCTAGTTCAATTCATTAAATTTGGGGCTTAAATGCATAATGTTAAATATCTCGAAAACGGTGCATCGTAGAGCAAAACGGACAAAATTTTTCTGCCTAATACTTCGGTTCGCAGTATGAGGAACATGATAGCATAAGAAAAACATAGTCTAATGATGAGATCAACGGTTCGGTTCCTACTTAGGCCTTGCTCTGTTTTAGCTTGTATTGAAGCACGACACTGGTCTGCAGTAGGGTAGCACGCGGTTGTACATGTCCCACTGTACAGTGATACAATTTGTCATGAAGACGTCCCTCCACATTTAAAAAATCGAACTGTGTCAGATCCCTCCAGGCACAACGGGCATAATTCAACCGTTAGACAACCTCGTCTCCTGGCAGTGGAAAGCTTTCTACTACCGATTAACATAAATTCTAACTTCTCGTAATGATGTTAAAGCTGCGGTTCACCACGGAGACACAATCCTTAAACTTAATACCTTTTCAGTGTTAATCTCCACGATTTCGGGATATGATACATTTCATAGCTCGCAACGAATTACACAAGAAAGCGACCTCCCGAGTTCGTAGTGCCCGCTAAATATTATTCGCAGAAGGAGAAAGAAACGTGTGAATAACAGTGCGACAATGAAGTTAAAATTCGTTCGGCTTGGTGTACAAAAATTTGCGTTAACGTCGTGAAGTTTATACCGGTCATTTCTGCTATACTTTTGTGAGTGAGTGACAAGTGAGTGAAACAATACAGCTACAGACCGGGTCAAGAGACTGCAGGCATACACGTACCGCCACACCACAACTCCGAGTCACGTTTGCGTACCAGGATTACAGGTACGATTTCGCAGCTTTGCAGTTAAATCCGCACGCTATAGTCTTACAGTACGACTGGGTCAAAACAATTCAAGGTAGGTTTAGACCTGTCTCACCTCATACTTCCCTTTTAAGTATGAAGAACAAGATGAGGTGCGAAAGCACACCACTGTTCACCAGCACCCAGTCCAGCAGTACCGCCACTCCACTGCAATCCCTACCTTCACTACCTATATCAAACTCCTATAACACAAGTATGGCAACGCCCTATTTCCGAACCTTCACCAAGAATTCCTGTGCATCCTACTCAGATTCAACCGAATGATTCTTCTCAACCCGAAACATCTTGCAGCCTTGTGCAGCAGGTTATAGAATTTCTTACACGAATCATCCATCAAATTAAGTCATTTATCAGGAAATTACTTACAGAACTCCACAATAATGGCAGTTAGCTCCACTCCTATGCTTCCCCATCTCACACTTCTAAACTGGAAGGTCAAACGTGCCCCTTGGAGTTCATGTCTCGACATAATTTCTGAAATATATCTAATTGAACATGATCGTTTAACAGCAACTGGACACAACGTATATGGAACTGATCGCCCAGCTCCTGCCGCCTCTGGTGGCGTAGCAACCATCATTAAAAATATACTTAAACATCACTCAGTATCCCTACTGCAGCTATCCATTATATATGCTAGTGCTGTTCTGGACAGATCTTAGTAGTAAAAACAAGGTTTGGGGCTGACGTGTAACGGCGCCTAATGGCAGTCAGTTGTTAGCGGCAACTGATCTTAATGTCACCCACATTACTGCTCCAGAAGAACCGACTCACTACCCATCCAACTTAAATCAACAGCCAGATATCCTCGACATCGCCCTCATAGAAAACTTCGCAGTCCCGCTGTACATTACATCAATGGCTGGAATGGACTCGGATCATTTGCCGACGACCCGGGTTCAATTCCCGGCTAGGACAGGGATTTTACCTGGATCTGAGGGCTGGTTCGAGGTCCACTCAGCCTACGTGATTACAATTGAGGAGCTATATGACGGTGAGATAGCGGCCTAAGTCTAGGGAGCCAGGAGGATTCGTCAAGCTGGCTACCCAACTCTCATAATTTGCAGGCCTTCGGGCTGAGTAGCGGTCGCTTGGTAGGCCATAGCTATTCGGGGCTGTTGCGCCATGGTTTTTTAAATTACGTCATTTTATGAAACATAAAATGCGACGTCTCTGACAGGCTCACCAGCCCGATGATTGCACTCCCTGAAAGGAAACTGCATGAAACAAGCTCTGAAAGCAACTGACACCCATTAATTTAGTAGACACTGAGATATACAAGCAAAAGCTGCCTTCATTCCAAACTACGAGTATAACAGGGAAGTCTACCCTACCGTTGCAGAGAGAATAAAATTTACCTCACCGGGAAAAATCCTACTCATTAAGAAAGATGCTAGACATTATCGGATCCCTAACATAGCCTCGAGGCACCTCACTCGAAAAGCACTAGGATTCCTTGGATCCATATTCAATGCAATTCTTCGTCTAGGGTACTTTCCCGTCACATCGAAACACACAGAAATAACTGCAATTCACAAACCTGGACAACCTTCGACACTACACCCAACACCGAACAATAAGGTTATTACCAACGTTATCCAAATTATTTGAGAAAAATCATCCACAAACGTCTAAATAACTTCTTAGAGGAAACATCTCTCCTTCCACATCATCAGTTTGGCTTTCGTCAAAGGCATTCCACTATTCACCAGTTACTACGTATTACAGAACATATTGCACGAGGTTTCGAGTTCAACCATCACACTACTGCAGAATTCTTAGATAAGGTTTGGCACAAAGGCCTTCTATACAAGTTGCAAACAATTGGAAACCTACAGTACAGTATATATACAAAATCATCTACAGCTTCTTGAGCATCACCTCCACGAATTCCAACAGCCTGGCCCATCAAAGCCGGAGTTTTCTTTGTTTACTAGTTGCTTTACGTTGCACCGACAATGTTATGTTTTGTGGCGACGATGGGAAATGAAAGGGCTAAAAGTGGGAAGAGAGCGACCATGGCCTTAATTAAGATGAAAATGTGAAACCAGGGAAAACCATCTTCAGGGCTGCCGACAGCGGAGTCTCTCAAGGTACTATTCTTGATCCAAAAGTCTTCCACATACATACGTTATTCTATCTCCTCCAATCATCAACAAAGAAATGTACGAGCAGGTACCCAAAAACAGATTTCTTTTTGAAAAGCTATACACTTGCAATTTTTTTGACAAAACAACCTTATCTCCTTCAAAATACTATCTATTACAACTAATAGTTTTGTCCCACCGGTGCTTCCACTTTTCGAAATATTTTTTGTAGTCATCCTTAGAAATGGCTGACAGCTCATCCCCCGTTTTTCCTTGTCCTCTTCAATGTTGTGAAATCGGTGTCCTTTCATGCCCCTTTCCATGCATAGAAATATGAAAATGTCGAGCGTGGGGCAGCGGAACCATGCCAGTTTAGCCAAAAACTGTCTAACAGAGATGTCTGTGTGTGCAGGTGCGTTGTCGTGGTGGACGAACCAGTCTCCTGTCTGCCACAAATAGGGTCTTTTTTGACGAACACTGTTGCGCAATCTTCTTAAAACTTCCCAATAAAATTGTTGCACGTTTTTCACTTAATGCCACCATGAAAAACGAAACAAGAACAAAACAGCGCTAGCAAAAGCAATCACTGCAGATGAATAGAACAAGCCAGGTCGACAACACAGGCGGCACTGAACTGGCAATGAGTTGCGCTATACACACCTAGCGGCAGAAATGCGTACTACACAAGTTTCCCCCGGTTATTTTTGGCTACCCCGAGAATGCAGATGATGCCCATGTTTTCACATTACACCATGACATCTTACCTGCCACTCGCCGCCTTCAAACTTCCATGCAAACCATATGAGCTTAGTTCAGTTGTGTTTGAGTACGCAAGGAGTGCGGATATGCTGACTTGAGCGCGGAGTAATGGGCAACACGCTGGCACAATACAGGATAGCGATAGTGAGGTGGCACTGCGGGATGGAAAGTAGAAAAGAGAGAAGAGTGAATGTAAATAGTGAGAAAATGGGGATGATGGCAGCTCTACTGGTAGCGGCGGTGGTGGTGGTGCTGTTGATAATAGGGGGAGTTGAAGTTAATCTCGGTCCTGGTCCAGTTGGTTCCATTGGATGGGAGGAATTTGAGGCGATAAAAGAGATGATAAGAGAGGTAAGTCAAACGGAGAAAATAAGGGAAATGTTTCGTTCGAGAGCTATTTAAGGAGATTAACGACCTAAAGTTGAGCATTAAGGAAGATGTGAGGAAAATAAAGGAGGAGGAATGGTGTAATAAAGTTGAGCATGAAATATTGAAGCAGAAGGCAAGAAGTTTAGACAAAATCTGAGGGAGACGAAGCGATTAGAAATTATGAGGAAGAATATTTTCATTTATGGTGTGCAAGAAGAGGAAAAAGAGAGTAAAGTGGAACTAGTGTATAAAATAGTGGAAGTGGTGCAGAATAGAATGAAGATTAACTTTAGTGAAGTTGATATAGACGATGTGCATCGGGTCAGGAGAGTTAAGGGAAGGAGGCCCATTAGAGTGAAATTATTATCTACACTGATGGCGGACATTGTGATAAGGAATGCGAATAATTTAAAAGGAGAGAAAGTGTGTATAAGAAGGAAGATGGACAGTGAAGCCAGTAAGGAGAACAGAATCCTGACAGACATTTAAGGGAGGCAAGAAAACAAGGCCTCAAAGCATATATTAGAGGGGAGGGATGGAAGATGGTCACGTACATGGACGGTAGGTCGGTTAAAAGAAATGGATGAAAAACATCAGCATCAGCAGAAGGCGACCCAGACGGCAGAGGGAGAGGTGAGGAAGGTCACAAAGAGAAGTAGCGATAACATAGAGGAGTGATATCCACCGCACACCAAGATCGGGAAGTGGAAAACTGCTGAATAGGGAGCACGTGGAGCCAGAGATCGCAAGATTGGAGGGCAGCCAGGGAACTACGCACACAAGAGGAGGTAAGGAGAGAGAAGAAAGTAAACGTGAATCAATGGGCAGGGGAAGAAGCTTAAGTTTGAAAGACATTTGGGGTAGGAAAAATAATGGGCTGGAGGAGAGAGGGGTTAAAGAAAGTGTGGAAATGTTAAAAAAGGTGGTGAACGCAGGTAAAATTGGGGAAGTGAGAGTAACTAGAAGTAAGACATCAAATACAGTAGACGGCATTATGAATAGAAGAGGAAGCAGAGCAGAAGAAGAAGGGATAAGAGATGACTATTCTGGAAAGTGGGTTTTGTAAATATTGAAGGGGTGTCTAGTAATTTGGGCAATGAAAAAGTGGCGGAGTTGGTAGAGGGTTTTGATATTGTTGCTTTTGGGGGGAAGTGGCTAGCAGTAGTGAGAAGCTTAGTATGGGAAGGGTTTATAATAAGGACTATAGCGAAGAGAAAAAAAGGGGATGAAGGGAAGAAATCCAAAAGGAATAGCGATACTAGTTTAGGAAGAGTTAAACAAGTTAATGGAAGAAATTTCGAATGAGATGGATGATGATGTGTGGATAACGTTTAAAGTGGGAGGAGGTGAGGTTAAAAATGGATGCCTGGATTTTATGTATAATCATCCGATAGGATCGGCATATGTAAACCGTAACTTTTTTAAGGAATTATTAATGCGAGGATAGGTTCTTTAAGCCCATGATATAATAAGGAGGGATGGAAGTAATGAGAAGAGAGAGGAATTGTTGGGTTTCAGTGCGGCAGGAAGAGATAGCGGAAGATGACGTATATATCGACACTAGGATGGAGTGTAATTGACTTGGTGATTATTTCGGGAGACATGCTGGATAGAATAAATTAGTAGATTGGGCAGAATCATCCCACGCGCCGGAATATATTACTTTGAGAAAGATGAAGGAAGAGGTGAAGAGGGAAGGGCACGAGTCAAGTTAAATACACTGACTGACAGAGCAAATGCAACACCAAGAAGGAGTGGTTCGAAAGGGATGAAAGTTGGGGAAAAAACAGAGACGGCACGGGCGAATAATTGATGTTTATTTCAAACCGATATGCAGGTTACACTATGCGCACGGCATCGACTCAGTAGGATGTAGGACCACCGCGAGCGGCGATGCACGCAGAAACACGTCGAGGTACAGAGTCAATAAGAGTGCGGATGGTGTCCTGAGGGATGGTTCTCCATTCTCTGTCAACCATATGCCACAGTTGGTCGTCCGTACGAGGCTGGGGCAGAGTTTGCAAACGGCGTCCAATGAGGTCCCACACGTGTTCGATTGGTGAGAGATCCGGAGAGTACGCTGGCCACGGAAGCATCTGTACACCTCGTAGAGCCTGTTGGGAGATGCGAGCAGTGTGTGGGCGGGCATTATCCTGCTGAAACAGAGCATTGGGCAGCCCCTGAAGGTACGGGAGTGCCACCGGCCGCAGCACATGCTGCACGTAGCGGTGGGCATTTAACGTGCCTTGAATACGCACTAGAGGTGACCTGGAATCATACGCAATAGCGCCCCAAACCATGATGCCGCGTTGTCTAGCGGTAGGGCGCTCCACAGTTACTGCCGGATTTGACCTTTCTCCACGCCGACGCCACACTCGTCTGCGGTGACTATCACTGACAGAACAGAAGCGTGACTCATCGGAGAACACGACGTTCCGCCATTCCCTCATCCAAGTCGCTCTAGCTCGGCACCATGCCAGGCGTGCACGTCTACGCTGTGGAGTCAATGGTAGTCTTCTGAGCGGACGCCGGGAGTGCAGGCCTCCTTCAACCAAACGACGGGAAATTGTTCTGGTCGATATTGGAACAGCCAGGGTGTCTTGCACATGCTGAAGAATGGCGGTTGACGTGGCGTGCGGGGCTGCCACCGCTTGGCGGCGGATGCGCCGATCCTCGCGTGCTGACGTCACTCGGGCTGCGCCTGGACCCCTCGCACGTGCCACATGTCCCTGCGCCAACCATCTTCGCCACAGGCGCTGCACCGTGGACACATCCCTATGGGTATCGGCTGCGATTTGACGAAGCGACCAACCTGCCCTTCTCAGCCCGATCACCATACCCCTCGTAAAGTCGTCTGTCTGTTGGAAATGCCTCCGTTGACGGCGGCCTGGCATTCTTAGCTATACACGTGTCCTGTGGCACACAACACGTTCTACAATGACTGTCGGCTGAGAAATCACGGTACGAAGTGGGCCATTCGCCAACGCCGTGTCCCATTTATCGTTCGCTATGTGCGCAGCACAGCGGCGCATTTCACATCATGAGCATACCTCAGTGACGTCAGTCTACCCTGCAATTGGCATAAAGTTCTGACCACTCCTTCTTGGTGTTGCATTTGCTCTGTCAGTCAGTGTATAAATGGTCAGACGAAACAAAAGAGAAATTAAGTCATTATTTAGATGAAAACTTCCAAATCATCAGGAGCGGAATTGAAGTAGCGTTGGTGGTAATAACGCGGATATGGCACTAGAATTATTAGAAAAACCGATCAAGAGTGTAGCAGGAGTAGGTATAAACCCCGGGATCTGGACGAAGCCAGATCATACCCCTCCGTGCCGGCTCTGTACCAACATCAACTTTTAACCATTCACACACGATTTTGCGTATTTTTCTCAAAATTTCATATACTTTCCCCAAAATCACCCATTTTTAGGGAAAAATATCAAAATTGATATGTCTATGAAATAAAAAATAAAAATTCATCAAACATTTTAGTAAAAATAAGAAAAAATTACCTATTTTAGTAAAAAATCACAGAAGTTAATATTTCTATAAAATTAAAAAATAAAATATAAATCAGTTTTCCCAGATGTAGTTAAAACAGTGGTATTTGATAGCATAGCAAGGTGCTTTTTGTACCTATATGACTTATTTATGTACATAAAATTCTATTAAATTTATTTTATTTTATAATGCCACCAAGGTAATGTATCAATTCCATTTCCTAATATATTGAACCCATGACCTTTGAGCCATAAGAATTTCATGCATGAAAAATTATTACAGGAGGCCCATGTCAATTGTAATAGGAAGCTAGACATTTTTATATATATCACGGGAGTGACACGTGGCAAGGAGGTAGCTACTTTCCGTCCCACGCTCTGAGATGTGACGTCATCCGCACGTGTCGAATGTGGAAGGGTACAGAAGAAAGTTTATGTTGAATAAATATAATTACATGAAAGAATTAGTAGTGAACGCAATATAATGCGGGTGCTGAATTTATCTATAAGACACTTGGTCTTTAGTAAGACGGATTTGAGTCTGCTAAGCCATTTCTGGGGATTATTTCAGATGGACGCGCGTGTCTAGCTTACCCACGCTAAGTCGACAAAAAGTAGTGCCTATCAAATGAGGTCATTTAACCACTTAATTTAATAGGAATAAATTTTAAATGTCCAGGAACACTACTGTTAGCAATGTAGCAAGTATGTGGTTACATCAAAAACTCTTTTAAATACAGTTCATTCAGGTCGAAAAAATTACGCAAATTTTCTTGGCGGCAAAGGGAAAATGCCTGGAGAGAGGGGATACTGTCTATAAATATAGAAGGGACGCCATGTTGAAAGCCCTGAATTTTGTATCGTAAGGCTGTTGACAGAGGGTTGAACTGACCTGTAAATCGATTGACAAGCAGAATAAGTCTAACCAACAGATTTTAGCCGATGTGGCTGGGGTCTTGACTCCATGTGGAGATAGTTTTTCTTTGAGCAGAAGTAATTGTATAAAAAGGACGGTCAAGATACCGAAGAAGTTTTTATAAATTTGTGTGTGGTAAGGAAAGTAATTCGTGTGCGGTTAATGAATCCTATCAGTCGAGTGCGATTAAAAAAACGACAAGTGAAGGGCATTTTTAATGCTTTTTTCCAGGAAAAAAGGAAGAAAAATGCAATGTACAGCCAAAAATGTAAAAAATGGCTAAATAAATGAAAAACAGTCGCCGGTGAGCCCAAAGATAAACGCTGGCGTGACTTAAGGTAGGTGACAAGCCATCTTAACGCCTACTATATCTTGTTTCATGTTAAACTTACATGTATTTGAAGTGGATATTTTTATGACGAAGTTGGTCACCCATATTGTTTCTTTGTGAATGTCAGAATATGAAGAAAAGGGTCATCTGTTTTATTTTCTGCTTAGATAAATTTTTAAAGTATTGCGAGTGACGTGTAATGTTGAAAAAGTTATTAATGAGGGTTTCGAAATTATATCACGTCCAAAGTAGATCGTCAGTTCCTTGAATTTAATGCCTATATTTTGTGATGTCAAATTAAGATGTTTATTCGACATAAAATTTTCAGTTGGAGTTTTATGGAATTGTGCGAAAGGGATCCGTGGTTACCCATTTTCAATCGGATGGAAGCGCTGTACGTAGAGTTGAGTAATGCAGATCGGTGAATTTTGTCACGAAGTGTAACGTATTCTACGTCCGTTTAAACCGTGTCTGAGTGAAAATATTAACAGTAAAATTTGTCAGTCATTTTCGTAAAAGTCCAGTTTTAAAATACGAGATCATTTTATGCAAAGTTGTTCATTATTAAAGTATTGTGCGTTACTAGGCGTCGTGGATTCTAGTAACGATTTTTATTCCAGTTCTTTTGTCAGTGAGAGTCGTTGAGTTTGAGAACAGATGTTAGATTTGTTGTGTGAGTTGAGGTAGGATTTGTGAATCAGGTGATTGGAAGCCTGTAGATGATGCCGGGACTTCGTGGGAGCCCGAGGAAGATTTTACAATGTTTGGGATGGAAGGTAGAGTACGAGAATCCGCGCCGGCATTAATTTGCGACGTGTACAATTATTGTAGGACATTTAAAAGTAAATCTATATGCATATTTGTTAGGTCAGAATATCGTACTTTGTTCTATTTTGCGAAGTCAAAGGGGTTCATTCTTTGAAGCCAGTCATGTATGACGATGACATGTGTTTCATGTTGAAACTGACAGACAGAAGAGGGCCGTCTGTTTCAAGCCGCCAGCTGATCGATAGGGGACATTTAGTATAACGGAAAACGTGCAGAGTGTTACGTATTGAAACGAGATTGCGTTCTTGGCAGCGGATATCATTAACTACGGGATCTAGTTGAAATTTTCATCCGGGAATAACGTGTAGGTTATTAGATACTGCGAATTTGTTTAATTGAGATTGTAATGTATATTTGAAACCCTAAGGTTAGAGTATAATGAGCGAGGTTAGCCAACTTCAGGGTTGTCCAAAATATAGAGTGGTGGTAGTGATGATTGTTTTGTTTGTGAGGGTGCACAAACTTTATGATATGTTATGACAAGATATGACATCGTAATCGGCTTGCATTATACGGCGAGTTACTTTTGGTTTGTACGTAATTATTAGGGTTATCCAAGTATTAATATTGGCTAGGATTAGGTTAGATGTAAAGTGTGATGTCATGAAACAAGATAAAATACTGGAAATGAATGATGTAAAATTTTTCCAGCTACAAAATAATGATAGATGATGAACAATAAACATGAATTGAATATAACTGCGTCAAAACGTTGAGTAGGGACTTGTGAAAGGAACCATTCGTCCGTGGAGATACAATTTGTTGTTCATTAAGATTTCATTAAATCATTTTTATTTATTTAATTATAACATTCAGTGGAACCGTATTTGTGAAATAACTTTAAAGCAAGCGAATAACTTGGAGATGCATTCTGGAAATCCTAGTTTATTTTTCTGGGAATATTTAAGTGTTAACGTAACGATTAAGGGGACATATCCGAAGGTAATGGATTTTACTGCCACAAAGTATTGTGAGCGTTGTTGCTGTTGAATTATTTGACTTTGATTGATTGAGCAGTAAATGTGCTGGGTTAGTAAAGTGGAAACTTTGGTCATCAACCGATGTAACTTAATTGTGTTTAGCCTTCAGCTTAGAAACTTGGATGGTCATGGGGTCATCAACCTCAGGGACGTAGATTAGGGCCATATACCACTATAGCATCATTTTCCTTGCGGTCATCATCCACAATGACTTTAAAGTAACTTAGAAGTTTAGAGGCCGGTCCATGACATAGTCGCAGGTCACATCGATTCAATTAAGGGTCCATGCCGTATAACCACTGTGTGGCACACACCGATTGGACTGCCTTAATTATACCCAGAGTCCAGAGTTCGTGTTACGAGGGCTGGACCATCAAGAATCATTATGATGGTACATGTAGTCACACATGGAAGCCGAATTGAAGAATTTCCAGACTTTTCCTTTCTTTATTTAATAATTGAGACAATAGTTTCTACTAAGCATGCCCATCAGGCAGTTAAGTCAAAGGCTCAAACCAGCGTTCGGCCCCTCTGTGTAAAAATGATTGTGGTGTTAAGTGGGCAAGAGAGAGTCCGAATTATACATGGATTTCAAATTATTAGCTTTTTAGTCAATTTTTCCATAATAAAATACAAATTTTCTTATGAATACACCTTTCATTTGAGTAGATAGATTAGGATTACTGAGCCCTACCTTTACCTCAGCAAGTGACGAAGAACCCGATACGACCCAAGAGACAGATCTCATGAAGTTTTGCTGATAGGTAAGGAAGGTAGGTATCCTTCAGTGTGGACCAAAGGGTTCAATATATTTTATCATCATCAGGACTTAAAACTATTTTATTACATGCAACAGAATATAATTCGTGTTTATAAGATCTAATTACACTTAAGAAAATGGAAATTGCAACACAATGAAGGCATTGGTCGTTTGTGTTGATTTTCAAGATATGGAACGATGCCATGTAGGTATGTAAACGATCAAAGTTTCAGAGCCATTGGATTGTTGCTACAGGTCTCCCCACGTGATTGGTCGCAGAGGAATCAACTCCAGTATACGGACTCTGGTGTAGCGTAGTTGAATTGCAGTCGGTGCAGTGAAGTGTTCCCCGTCAAATATGCCTCGACGACAGAGAAGAGCACGCTATCAACAACTGTCGCCGTTTGAGAGGGCTCAGATAATTGGGCTGTGTGAGGCTGAATTATCGCTAAGGGTTGTCGCTGCACGTGTTGGCCGACAGGCATCTACGCTACAAAGTGTATGGCAGCAGTGGTCAAATGAAGGTACCCACACTCGTAGACCTGGCACAAGCCCAGCGCGACAGAAAACTGTGAGAGAGGATCGCCGCATCATTCGGATGGCCCGGATGGTACCCCATGCAACAGCAGCGCAAATTCGAGCAGCAGTGGTACCCCACATTACACAACAAACAGTTGGTAATCGCCTGCGCGCAGCTGGCTTACGAGCCCGTGACCCTGCAGAAGGTGTTCCATTGACCCCACAACAGCGACGTGTAAGGCTGGCCTGGTGTCGAGAAAGATCGACGTGGGTCGACGAATGGCATAGGGTCGTCTTTAGTGATGAATCGCGCTTCTGTTTTGCCCGCAGTGATCGCCGGAATCGTGTGCGCCGATGTACCGGGGAGAGGGGCCACTCAGATCTTATTGCCGAGAGGCACACAGGGCCAACACCAAGCATTATGGTCTCGGGAGCTATTGGCTTTAAAGTGAAATCATAATTAGTGCTTGTAGAGGGCACTATGACTGCTCGACAGTACGTTGATAGGGTACTCAATCCAGTGGTTGTCCCTATGATGGCGAACATTGCTAATGGGATGTTTCAGCAAGACAATGCCCGGATTCACACTGCACGCATCTCCAGAGAAGCTCTCCACGACATCACAACCTTAGAATGGCCCGCCAGATCCCCGGACCTCAGTCCTATTGAGCATGTGTGGGACATGATGGGTCGACAACTGGCTAACCGTCCTGAGCCACCCTCAACTCTGGAACAACTGACCGTGCAGTGCAGCAAGCATGGGCCACAATTCCTCAGGAAGCGATCCAGGGCCTTACTGAATCCATGTCTCGACGAATTCATCAATGTATTGCAGATCGTGGTGGGCACATCCTGTATTGATTGTTGTTCAATCTTGCGGCCAGAGGGACCTGAAAGTGTAATAATCGAATCACAACCGAACACTCGTCCTGCATATTCAATTGCAGCAATGTAGCACCACCTCTTCTGTGTGTTGTAATTTCCATTTTCTTCAGTGTAAATTCATTGTTCTATATTGTTTTATTTTTTCGTTTAAACATTTATTATAATCATCAAAAGTAATTCGTTTTAACTACCGATTTTTAAACTCATTTTGATTTTTATATTCTTTGTCTTCTACTCTATAAACGTACATTTTTATTTCAAACTGACGTGTTCTGGCATTCTATTCCCACAAATTTCATATTTAAATTTTCCCAATACTTTTTTGTTTACTTGTGGTATTCCAAATTTATTATCTTCTCCATATTCGCTTTATCAAGTACATTTAACATTGTTTTCATATCGCTATAAAATCATCAGTTCTTATATCATACATATGAATGAATCGGTAAACATATAACACAAATCAATATTTTTTTCATATTTTGGTTCATTAATATGATAGTGAAAGTCGTACATTTTTACCTTTGAAATATCCAAAATACTCATTCCAGTATAAATTTGTTTATCAAACTTTATTTCTATTTATTTCATATGAAGAGAAACTAAATTTTCAGAAAATCTTGTTGTGTGATTATAATTTGGTTTAGTAATTTATAGATATCTTTTTCAAAATCATTAATTTGCCTTCATTCTCATTTCTGTATTCAAGTCTATATACTACGTATTTTTGTAACCAATCTGATTGTTTAAAAGTCAGAACTATGTGAATTTTTCTAATTTTTTTCTATTGGCTTTACGTCGCACCGAAACAGAAATGTCTTATGGCGACGATGGGACAGGAAAGGGCTAGGACTGGGAAGGAAGCGGCCGTGGCCTTAAGTAAGATATAGCCCCAGCATTTGCCTGGTGTGAAAATGGGAAACCACGGAAAACCATCTTCAGGGCTGCCGACAGTGGGGTTCGAACCTACTATCTCCCGAATACTGGATACTGGCCGCACTTAAGCGACTGCACCTATCGAGCTCGGTTTTCTAAATTTTAATCCGAGATGTAGATACTGTGCTAAATTTCTGTAATGTAAAACATATTTTTCTTTATTATTTAAAGTTGTTAATAGTTTGTTTCCTCCTTCTGGTCCTAAAGGTACATCTTTATGTAAATCATGTAATTTTTCGGGATATTCTAAATAAACTTCAAATATACTTCGTAAAAAACTATATCGATAATTATAAGGTATTTCACATATCTTTTTACTATTAAAATAAAATGATTCTCTCCATTCAAAACCACCATAGCCCAAACATATAAATTATTAGCATCTAAATATTCTAAATAAATGATTCTTCTTTAGGATCATAATTTTCTAAATCTTGATTATTAGCTTTTGCATATCGTTTTATACTTTGCGATATACCGCCTGTAATTTCCTTTTCAACCATTAATACCATATCATAATTGTTTAATAAATCTAGTTCTACTTTAGTCATTTTTAACATAACATCCCAAGCTAAACGAGGAGCAGTAAAATAGCAAGCAGGATCTAATTTATAGTATCTCTAAAATTTTCAAATATATCTACTAATATTAATACATCGGAAGTATTATATAATCTCGTATATTCTTACATGTTTCTAATATTAAATATCTTCCAAACTAGTTTTGCATGAAAATATTCTTTAGTAGTTATATGAGATTTATAAAGTTTGGAATAAAAACATTACATTTTAAGTAATTCTTTTTTTAACTTTTCTTCGCAATTCATATAATCAAATGGATAAACAAGATTTTAAACATTAAATCTAATTGTTCACCTTTAAAATATTTTCCTGTTTCTCTAAATTGTTCCTTCGTAAGGTTAGGTGATAATTTATCTAGACTAGAAGCCATACATTTAAATGTATCTAAGAATCGTAATGTTAATCAGTTTTCTACTTTTTACTAAATGATACATATTTTTCTTCATTATTTGGTATAGCATCAATATCAATTTTATCAATTCCTAATTCTTTTATGAATAAATGAACATCATAATTGGCTAAATTATGTAAATAAACAGGAAACAGGTAGAAAAGTTGGATTTTTATAATTAATATTACAACTTTCATGAGGCGCTCCTCTAAATTTTCTTGTTAAATGATCATTGTCTCTTACTTTCTTTCCTCTAACTTCGAATTTTCTTCACAGATAAAACAACTTTTTGAATTTTTAAAATTCATTTCATGTTTTTTCTCATTATTATTGGTTTATTTTGTTTATATAATTTATAAATATCTTGTGATTCTTTTCTAATCATTCCTACAAATGTTTAGGAGCATCCTTACCAACATATTCAGTTGGATGTCTATAATCACCATTAGCATACTTTTTATAATAACTAAAGGAAATAGGCTTATGTTCTTGATATTTATTAGAATACGATTTTTCAGGATTTGGTTGACAAGTACTAATATCTTTTAATAAACACTCAAAATCAGAAATAATTACAAATGGTACTCTAAGCGAGTGATTAAAAATTTTTAATTTTATTTCTTCACCTTTCTTAGGCGTATCTATTTTTATTTCTTTCTGATCTTTACAATCGTTTTCTTGTTCATCTAGTTGTTCTTGCGAATAAAAAAATCTTAAACATCTATCACAAGTATAAATTTTAGATTTATATTTATTTGTTTGATTTTAAACTAATCTAGATAAATCTTTGGTCCAAAAATAATGTGAGTTGTTTTCATTCTTAATCAAAACAAATTAACATGTTTTTCTTGTTTATTTTAGTATGATAAAGTGGATATACAACGTAATTATAATTTTCATCATAAGTATATACTCTACATTGATTGATATATTTGATTTCTTCTCAGATTTTTCTATATTTGTTATTTCTACAGGAAACTCAATTTTTTCTTTTTCAAAAATTGCATCTAATTCTGGAAATTTATTTATATAATTACCAATTCTATCTAAATGATTTTTGGTTGATATAATGCTAATTTTATTGCATATAGAAAACATTTTTGATCAATATTTTTAACATTAATAATAGCTTTCTTATCATTAATTCGTTTAGATAAATCTATATATGAAGAACCATAACAGGGTTATGTTTATTAATACATAATTCTACATTATTTATAGAATATAAATCCCATCCAGATTGCAGATATTCTTCTAAATCAGTTGACCGTAATTTACCTTCGTTTTTTGTTTGAAACTTAAAATCATGTATTTCTTCATGTCTTATAAAACTACAATAAAATCTAATATTAACATATACAGATCTTTCTGGTATTAACATATTTTTAATTTTGTTAATAACAATAACTTTAATTTGATTTAAATGGTCCTGGTTCTACAATATTATCGACATTATTAATTTCAAATGTTTGTATTCTTGATTCGAATGCTGTTGCTTTTCTATTCATTTTTGTATTTCTATTACTGAAATCATAATCTTCAAAATTTTTAATAAATCTATCTTGTTATTTTTTAGCTTTTAAATTATACTGTTCATTATTAATTTGAAAAATGAACGTTTTGTTTCAATTTTATTTAAAATGAACTCGATCAAATCAGCTTTCGTAAATTTAAGGTATCCTTTTATATATTTTTCATGTAGTTGTTGATCAATTTTATTATTTCCTAAAATGATTTTAATCAAATACTTTCTTAAGTTTAGAGCACTTTTCTTGAAGTTCAGCTTCCATTTTATGGAAACGAACTTTTTAAAACCCTGCAAATTTTTTCATTATAAAGTTTTAAAAAATCAAAAAAATTCTATATAATTCAATTTTTACATCAGTATTATGGACGTCTCTCCCGCACTATGTCTAACCCCACGGCACTTAACGCCCTTGAAAGGGCTTTGGCCTGCCCAGCGACCTCTGCTCAGCCCGACAGCCTGCGGATTACGAGGGGCCGTGTGGTCAGCACGACACATCCTCTCGGCCGTTATTCTGGTCTTTCGAGACCGGGGCACTATGTCTAAGAAATGTTAATTTTTACTTCATCTTGAAACTGATCCAAAATATATTTTAGACAGTTTTTTTCAATTATCTCTAGAGGTTTCATCTCTAAAAACCATTCGTAAATTAATACTTCTTTGAAAGTTAATAACGTTAATATTATGCTTAATATCTAATACATCAGCTATCTTCGCAATAAAAACTTATAGGCTTTCTTTCTATAAGCATCACTGAAAATTTCAAATACTTCTTCAATGTTAATTCTATCATATGGATTATCTATTAACTCTAACAAGTATTTAAGGAAACGTTCAGCTTATAGTTATATTTGTTATGAGGAATTACTTTTGGTGGATAACAATTATAATATCGATTGTCTAATATACTAGAGCTTCCACCGATCTGACAATATTAAAAATCGTTATCCATTTAGTAAGAATGATTTTTTTAAACCCTGCAATTTTTTACATCTGTCTCAAAATGTTTTCATGAAATCGTCTTTTCATTCCACTTTTACCTATAAAATCATTCCATATTCAACATTTCTTTTAGTTTCCCAAATTTCAATACTATTCGTTATTTTAAATAATCAGCGATCATTTTAATCACAAATTCATAAGGAACTGATTTTCCTTTATAATTATTCATAAATGTAGAAAATACTCGTTCAATTTTATTTCTACTATTAGCATCTTCGATTAAATTTAATACATTTTTACGAAAACGATTTAATCTGTAAGATTTTGCATTATGCTTACTATTCTGTTTTTGAAATGTTTATCAACAGCTTGTTTTCGGAGCACCAGTTTTGCACGTCATTTACAGTTTCCTGTAGTTTTGTTATGTCTCCTGAGCCAATTACAATGTCATCGGCATACGCGCAAGAAAATACTCCCTCCTTTTGGGTAATTCTTAGGATATCTGCGGTTGAAACCATAAACAGCAAAGGACTCAGTGGGTCACTCTGTAGGACCCCGTTTGATTGAGCTATTGGATCTGATAGAGTGAGGTTATCCGAAACTCGTACTTTGTTCCATTGCAGTATTGATGTGATGAGATAGGCTCATATGTTGTTCGTGCCTAGCACCTCCTTAAGCTTGTCTATCACTAACTTCCTGTTTATCAGGTCGAAAGCCTTAGTAAAATCTATGAAGATGGTGTAATATTTTCCGTTGTCTTCTAAGGCATCCCAGATTTGGTTTAGCAGGAGTTCAATAGCGTTTAGTGTAGATCGTCCCTTTCTAAACCCAAATTGGTACTCTAGCAGATGCTCGGTTATTTCCTCATTTATTTTTCCTGTTATAATTTTTGTGAATATTTTGAAGGGACAGGTTTCCAGTGCTATATCTCTGTCCTTTTTGGGATCTCTTGGGTCTCCTTTGCCTTTATATAGAACTTTTACAATTGACTTTCTCCGCTGGTCGGGAATGGAAGCAGTTTCTATACATTTGTTATATATTTTTGTCCATATAGGGGCTAGCAGGTGTGCAGTGTCTTTTACATATTCATTACAGATCCCGGCTTTCTTGTTTTTGGTGCTTTCTATAGCGATTCTAGTTTCCTCTATGGCCAGGGGTACCCAGTCTATTTGTATATGTGGACTGATGATATGTAGAACTTTTCTGGGGTGCGTTGGACCTTCGATGTTGAGAATCTTACTAAAGTGTGATTCCCAGTTTTCCATGCCTATGCAGTGCGTCTGTTGTTGTTTCTTTGGATGTAGGGCAATAAACGGATTTTTTTCTTGGCTTCCTCTGCTAGCTTCTTGCCCTCCGATTCTAAGTAGACGCGTTTCTATCCTTTCAGTGTTCTTTTGTGGAGTTTCCTCTTTTCATTGTATATGTATATTAGACTTTGATTATTCAAGTTCTGCCTTAACTGTTGCAGTTATTCTAGGGTCTCCCTCCTCAGCCTATAGCACTCACTATCAAACCATATCTTTGTTCTTCTTGTGGCCCGCGGAATGGCGGCCTTCTGTAGGATTTCTTCTATTATTCCTGTTGCATCATCCAGTCTTGAATTATCTATTAATATGTCTAGATGTGTTGTTGAATCTAGCATAGCTTTAACTCTCAACATCTATTTTCCTTGAAAGGGGGTGAATTGTCTTTTCCTGTGGTTCTTCCCACTCCCCTTGGGTACGTATTTCAATTGGTAAGTGTTTCCTAATCGCGGATTTGTTTGCTGTCCATATTGTAGTCATGTTGCCTGTTATTGGTCCTTTCGTAAGTGCAATATCCATTGCGTTCTTTCCATTATGTGAGATGTATGTAGGGATAATGGGGTTGTTTAGCAGGATGAAGCCTTCTGCATCCAGTTTCTCGAGGACTAGCTTTGCTTTGTAATTCGGAATATCCAATCTACAGTTAAGGTCACCTGCTATAATTATTGGTTTAGCTTACTTCCTTTGAGTGATCATTTGGCCTAGCTCGTCCATTATGTCGATTGCTGTTATGTTCGGTTGGAAGTAAGCGGCTATAATTACGAGGCCGCCTATTTCCAGTAGTAGGGTATGGTTCTGTTGCCTTGTTGATAATATTGGGGTTAGGTGTGGTTTTAGGAGGATAGTTACCCCCCAGAAGGTGTACCTTTTTCTCCCTGTTTAGGTGTAAGATGAAAACCATAGAAGTCTGGGTGTTGCCATTCGTCAATGACGAATATTTCCAATAGAATTGCTATATCGTACCCTAATATAAAGTTTTCCGGGCTCATATTCATTGCACTTTTTAGCCCTTCCATATTCCACATCATGATTCTTAGTCTTCCTGAAGCGTCTTTTAAGTTTTGGTTCCTTCTTTCAACTATTTTATTTTCCGAATTATTCAAAGGAGCGTCCATTGTCTTGAATGGGGTGAAAGGACCGAAATCGAAAACGTCTGATAGTAATCGCTTTCGGCCAGAATTCCTCTTCATATACCCTGTCCATTATCAAATGGAATCCCCACTTTGAAAGCTTTCGTGTCGTAATTGGTTACTATTTCTTCACACGTAACGTCGTCCTTGATTCCTCTGTTTTCTACGTATTTCTTTATGACATCGGAGGTTGTGTGCGGGCTCAAACGCCCCATAAAGAGCCAAGCTTTCTTCTTGCAGTTCTTCAACTCTTGGACCTGTGCTTATCATTGCATATTGCTGTCTTGTTTGCCTTCTACCTGATTTGCTGGAAACTTGCTCCGGAAAATTGGCATATTCCAGGTCTGGATTTTTTACCTGCAGCAAATCATGTGATGACGAAATCTGTTTGTCATTTTTCTTGTTACTATTACTGCTCGCCCTAACATCTACTGGTCTTTCGTTACGTGTTGATGTCAGTGGTGGGTGTTGGGCGCCCTCATTTCTCCTTTTATCATTTTCCTTAAGTTGTTTGTAAGTATAACAATCAAATAGTTCAGCTTTTGTGTGACGTTATTGGTGATTTTATCTTCCAGTGACGTATGAACTGGCTCCTGACGGTTGTGGTTATCGAATTCGTCGCTGGATATCGAGGCATGCTGGGTTGGGCATGTAGTTCCAGTTGTTCCGTCTCTAAAAAGCGCCCTAGTTATGTCTCGTAAACTGTCAGTGGTAGGCGCCAGAGAGCTTATGTTACTTTTCTTTGTCGTCTCTGGTTCTATTCCATGCGCACTATCAGTAGATGGCGCCACATGTTCCACAGAGTTTCTGTCTCTTACTTCTGTCATCTCTGATTCTGGGATGCCACTAACCTCTTTTCCTACGTTTGCTGTATCAACATACTCATGTTTATCCATAGTTTCACTGTCCTGGCCTTTGTTCATGAATCTGAAACAACCTTCCAAGGTACTCACCGCTTTAAGCAATTCCTCCTTCATAATTTTACTTAGATAGCCGTTTATATCCTGTATACTTTTCAATTTTCTTAGAGAAGTTTTCACTTTCTCGTCTTGTATGTTCGCCATGTTATCGCTATTCAAAACAACCAACTCGAATTTGTAAATACAAATTTATGGAATATCTTTGAATTTATTAATCAAAACAACTATCAAATTAATTTAGGTACTGGGCTTAGAGATATTTGGGTTCCTTTATTAAATCACAAAAATTTATTGATTACTAGTGATATTTTATGTTTTACTCATTATGGAAATTCAGTGACTGGGACGCCACTCTCTGGAAAATTTAAATATATAAAAACTACGTACGTGGATCAAAAGGTTAGTTGCACTAACGCGCCGCAGCAGCGCGCTGTGTGTCGCAAACGTGGGCACAGCGGAGAAAGGGACAGACACTGCCCACATGTCTGTTAGGCAGGTCGCTGCGGTGTCTCGTCTAGTATTGTGGAAATAGCGGCCAAATGCAATGGCGCGGCAACTGGACGTTCACTCCAAATATGAGGTGCGTGCGACAATCCGATTCCTAAGGTCCAAAACGAAGAATCGCACGGACATTCATCGTGAAATTAGTGCCGTGTATGAGGAGCGGGCCATTTCCCGGCAAGGTATCGTAAAGTGGTGTCAGCAATTCGAAGCTGGAAGCACGGATATCACGGACAACCATCGCGAAGGCAGGCCCGAAACGTCCAGGACCCGTGCAAAGGTCAATTGTGTGAATGCGATCATTAGACAGAACCAGCGCATTAAACTGAGATAAATTGCGACGCAGCTGAACATGTATGACAGTGTGTTCGCCATTGTTCACGAGGACCTTGGATATCCTAAGCTGTGTCAAAGATGGGTCCCACGTCTTCTCACCAATGAGCACAAGGGACAACGTTTCCAATCCTCCCTGGCATTTTCGCAACGCTATGCCGCAGACGGCAACGGGTTTCTGCGGCGAATAGTCACAGGCGATGAAACGTGGGTCCACCACTACACCCCCGAAACGAAGAGAACATCAATGGAATGGGTGCACCCCTCATCACCACAACGAAAGGCCAAGGTTCAACCTTCACCCGGTAAGGTTATGGCGACAGTGTTCTTTGACATGGAGGGTTTGGTGCACGTGGAATTCATTCCGAAAGGAACGATGATCAATGCGGCGTCGTATTGTCAAACGTTGCAATGGTTGCGTAAAGCGATTAAAGAGAAGCGCCGGGGGAAATTCAGCGCCGGTGTAATTTTGTTGCACGATAACGCAACACCTCACAAGACCCACCAAACGAGAGAACTGCTGCAGCGTTTCAAGTGGGAGGTCTGGCAACATCCACCCTACAGTCCCGAACTAGCGCCATGTGACTTTCATCTGTTCGGTAAACTCAAAACGGAGCTCGGTGGTCGACGTTTCCAGACCGATGAGGAGGTGAAGGTCACTGTCTCCAAGTGGTTGCAGAACGCTGGAGGAAATTTCTATGCATCCGGCATCGACAAGTTGGTTGTGCGTTCGCAGAAATGTTTGGACTCCCTTGGAAACTATGTGGAAAAGTGACGTTACAGTGTATGTCGTTATAGTCGTGTTGCTGTTGTATAGGTGGTGTAATAAATGGCCATAACAGGGAAGTGCAACTTATTTTCTGATCTGCCCTCGTAATTGAATGCAGTCTTTAAAAAAGTACAATCCAGATTATATTGAAATAAAATATAATAATACATTAGCTTTAGAATATGTGTACATTCAAAATGAAATTAAAACTTTTAACAGAAAATAATTTAGTACAAAAACTTGGATTTTATTATTTCAAGAAATTAATTAAGAGCTTAAGAACAAAAGTTGCTGATAAAATTAAAAATTATTACATCACTGTTGAAGAAATATTCTATGATTATTTTAATTACGTGAAACAGCACAGCTGGCGGGATACAGGAGAGCGTATCTACACGATGCCACTGAAGATGACTACCGCTGTAGTAGTCGAAACGTCTGGGAAAAGCGAGAGGAGTGGACCACGGCATAATAGTCCGGAAGATTTTTATTATATTGACACCGGCCGTAAAAGCATTCATACTTTAATATTGAAGAATTATTTAAATCAGCCTTTAAAACATATAAAAGAGAAGAAGATAAAGAATTACATAATATGAATTTTGATGATAAATATATTATTTAGATATTTTTACTGGTAATCAGAATAACTTCTTACTAAATGAATTAAATTTAAACGATGATGATATTAATGATAAAATATTTAATCACATATTACCTCATAAGGAAATAGATCCATTACAAATTTCTCAAGAACTTATCATAAAAATTAGTAATAAAGTGGTGGACAAAATTATGTTAAACAATATAAACAAAGGAGAAATTCTTGAAATCATTAAAGAGTGTTTTGAAACTTATCCACAGAGGGACAGATTATTAAAAAAGATCCTGAACAACATGTTTACAATTGTGTATATAATATAGGTAAGAAAAGAGAGACATTTGATTTTACAAGACAAGCACTAGGAAATACAATAAAATATAAATATTAATGAAAATAATAAACCATGGTTCATAGCTAAAGATATTTGCAACGTTTTAGAATAATCTAACTCCAGAAAATCTTTAGCTGATACTGTTAGAGAAAAACATCAAATAGCTTATGGTAAATTAAAGAGAAACCATTCGTTCCTTTTGCATCCAGACACGAATTTTATTAGTCCGAATAAAGTGCAAATAATGACTATTGATTATATGTTAGACCCGGTACCGGGCCGGGTCCGAAGAAAGTTCAGTTTATCTTTATCGACCCAACTATTATGTGAATTATCAAATCCTAACCATTTAACATAAACTTTATTATCTTTCTTCCTTAAAACTTTTTCAATAAGATATATATATCATTCATTTTAAATCCTATTTCGTTGGAAGGACTAACTTTAAATGGTGCACTTATATTTAAAGGAGTGATAATTTCTTGTGTTCGATGATTGATAAGGCATACATTACAGAATTTATGATATCCCCTCCCGAATATATAACACGAAGGGGACTTTATGTATATATATAGTACCCGTCCAAATGGTGTTTTATTGAATTCTGGGAAGTTGGTAAAATTTTGTAACGCAATACGGGTTTACGCGTGAGCGAGCACCAGCTGATCACCGTGCCGTTCCGCTGCGGACGAGTGAGAACTGGGTCAGCCGGTGAAGGTCACCACGTCACAGAGGTTACGTCACCTAGCGAGCCGATAGCCAAGGGGTAGCGACATTCCAGAGAAATCTGCTCACAAGTTTGAAGGACGAATCACGTTGCAGGATAGCTGATAGCCAATGGAAATCAGTGAAGGTGTCAGATGATCGGAGGACTTTTCTAGAAAGAAGTCGAACAGTAGAGTTTCTAGAAAGAAGTCGAACGGTTGAGTTACACGAAAGAAGTCGAACAGTATAGTTACAGTAGAAACAGCGAACAGTGTATTTTCCACAAGTGTTAGCAAACAGTGGTATTAACTGTTCACCTCTTGTACTGCACGACGACTATTATTAAGGAGTGCTAAGTCACATTTTCGTAAAATCAATTCAGTATAGTGCGATATTATTGCTGCCGCACATTTTCCCGGGTGGAACTTTCCTAACCACGGACAGTCAGCGCACTCATTACGCCGAGTGTTACTGCAGAAGTTTGTAGAATGTTCCAGTAAGAACTACAAGGGAGGATGACCATCGAAAGAGAACCTTCGAGAACAAACCAGGCCTATGAACACCGTCTTGTTAGTAATATAATATATTACTCGAAATTCCGTCAGCTCAACGATGTACTGTAGACTGGTAAATGTGCTCGAAAATTGAAGTTTTGGTAGGACTGAACCCCAGTGTACATCATTGCGCCAGTTAAGTACCGTAAGACAATCTAGTGATATACAACGCGTGTGGATCCAATTTTTATAATAAATTTCAGTTTCACCTACCTCCGCGAACACCAGCCATCAGCATGGAGCGAACCAGAAGGAAATCCTGGAATTTTCTAAAACCTTGCTGGAGTGATTCAACGCTATTGGACTTCACCAGGGTCATGATGTGTTAAACCGACGTGTGCAAGCCAGCAGGATGAATTTGTTCGTCCACAAGCCGCCGTAGTGAAGAAGAGGAACTGACATCTATAGCTACATCCAGACGCCGGAGATTTACATCGGAACAATAAGTACTTTTGTTACATTTCTTCTCTTTCAGTAGATGGCTAGTTGGATTGTATTTTTATTTAACGAAATGTAGCTTCTTTAGTAATGTCTGTATTTAAGTAGTGGTGATGGTAGAGTAGTCATGGATTCATTGATTCATTAGTTTCATTGTCTTTCTCTTTTGCATTTCCTTGGGGTATCGCTATTTGATTCAGTGATTGATAACCCCAGTTGCTTGTGAAGTTCATAAGGTTATGAACAATTGAGGTCTTCGAAAGGAATTTTTGGAGAATGAAGCCTAATAATAAGCACAGTAATAATGTACCGGTTGGTACACCTCTACGCTGCAAATTTGAATTTTCCGCCTTAAAGTACCTCTCTACAGGAGAAACCCTGAACTGTAACAACTGAATCAACTCTACTGTTTATCAGAAGATGTCACTGGGTGTTTTTGATTTGCTTTTGTTGATCAAGAAGTGTGGACATTCCCTAACAGATGTCTCTACTAAAAAAAATATGATAATGCACTCTGGTGCGAAGGAATGAACTTTCTTGGAGAAATTTTGTATTCATAAATTTTGTCTTTACTAAATTTTGTTCTTTCATTTGGGGGTTGGCAATATTTAGCTTTCTTTCCGCCTGTTTTGAATTTAACCAATCCTAAATTTCTCTAATTAATTCACCAATAAGGTGTTTCTTCATCGATTTGTGTGTAACTTTTGCTGTTAGCCAATACACGTTTGTGGGTGGGTCTTAATCATTCATGGAAGGTCTCGAATTTTCCACGAGGGTATAAAAACTGCTGATTTTCTTGTCTCCGCGCCACTTCAGTAACATCTAGCTTAGCGTGTGGATATGTAGCAGGGGGCGGGAAGCGCCTTTTTCTTCGGACAACAGATCTTCAACAAGGTAATGGCCATTTAACACCTTTACTTGCTAGGTCAGCAGTTTAACTCACGGGGAAGGTTCGAAACCTTTAATATGTGACCAACCTTTTTAAAATGTAAATCCCATCTTAGTCTATGTAAAAAACTACTAATCTCTTTAACTGTAAAGCGGGGATAGTGAGTGCCTTACCCTGTCGAGCTCCCCTTCAGTTTGAAGTTGAGGTGACTACGTTTTCATAACCATTTCTTCTCTTCCTTAATGTATTAAAGTTTTCTCATACGAGTCACCTCCCTAGCTTGGGATTAGACCCTGTGTAATCGGCCGAGCGCCACTTAGGTTTTAAAACATGTATTTAGGAGTGCAAATTCACGCCTCCATCCCTTTTGCGTTTTGGGCCATTTAAATTAACCTAGTATTTGCCCACTAAGGCCCAGTAGATTGGGTACGAGATACCCTGTTTCTTTATAAGTTATGCCTTGATGGCAGTTTGTGTAATTGTCTGTTATTGCCTTTATAGGCTCGAAAGATCGAGAGCGGGTCAGCTCTTTATGGTGTTGTGGTAAAAGTGCCTTAGAGAGGCTTGAGATGTGAAGTTCGGAGCAAGTGCTCCATGTAATGAGGGGTTTTCTGCCCTTTGGTAATTTGTGGTTGTGAGCTGAGAGCTCAGACTTTGGGGCTCGTAGCCCAGAATTTGTAAAGTTGCATTGTACCTGATTTTCTTTGTTTTTCACCTAGTGAAAATTGTTGAATGTTATTATCTGTTGAAAATATAACCTTTATTAAAATTTTAAATTCATCTTTAAGACTTGTAGTTAGACCCATTCCAGCCCGCACCTTCTTTCACCTCTGCCTTCCATGGATAACCCCGTAACAATAATAGTAAGAATAAAATATGACTTCATGAAAAATCATGACGACGAGGATGAAATTAATTAAAAATCAAAACCATAATTAAATCCAAGCTTTAATGAACAACTGGTTTGTGAAATAAGATTGATTTTAGAAGGGAAGGTGATTGCTGTGGACAGCAGGCAGCTCATCGAGAAGACGCTTTTAGAGCAATAATCGGGGAGTTAATAATAATTACTATTATAATATAAAAATGAGTCGAAAATTTTAAATTGTTGTTGAGGAGTAAAACTAAGCGATGATTGTGATGATGAGCCCTGAGCGTTGCGGTGTAGCTGAGCAGTCTGTCATCGCGAGCTCACCGCCTTTGAAGCGGGATGATCATCGGGAATTCGGGTTTCGGAGGGCAACAATGTCGAGGGTGGTTCTTCAATATCGCAGAGAGAATGTTACCGCCCGCGTAAACCACTGCACGGGAAGACCACAGGTGTTTAACGAACGGACATCACGTCGCAAACGGAGAAACATACTGGGCACTCGACGGGTTACTGTGAGTCACATCACTGCCCCGTTGAATGATAGGAGTCAGGACTCCATTTCTACCAGGACTGTACGAATGTAACTGCACCGCATAGGCTTCACCAGCCGACGACCAACTCGTGTCCCTTTACTGACACCTCGACACAGAGCTCACAGTGGCGGCGTGAATCCCGGTTCCAGTTGTATCGAGCGGATGGGCGCTATGGATCCTGCGTGTAAGCAAGATTGTGTCCAGGGGAAGGTGGCTCAGTTCTGGTCTAGGCGGCGTTCTCATGGTCGCAATTAGACCCCATTGTCCGGCTGCAAGGAGTGCACGTTATATGGACATTCCTTCAGACCATCTGTATTCCCTTAGAGTTGCCATGTTTCAACAGGACAGTGCGCCATGCGGTTGGAGGAGCACTCCAGATCCCCCCAGAAGGATTCCAGCACTTCGTAGAGTCCATGCCTCGCCGTATCGCTGCTCGCGGAGGAGCAACTCATTACTAAAATCACATTCAGGTCTACTCAGTGTAATATGCAGAGACTCTCGCTATACGACAAGTTTCCATATTACGAGGGTCGTAATATATTGTTTTACACTTTACTTTTTGAACATCCGGGTATGGTTCACATTTCACTTTTGAAGGTGGCGACGTGTAACTAGTGTCTTGTTCCACTGTTTGGTAGCAGCACACGAACAGCGTCCAACGAATGCACTCGTCATAGCTATTTTATAACAACATTGTCAGCTTAGGAGAAGACAACATGGAAAGCAACCGTCAGGGAAAGCGCTGTACAAATTGGCTCGTATGGAAAGAAGGCTTGACCGCTGCAGAAATTCATCGGCGCTTGGTGGCAGTCTGTGGAGAACATGCGCCGTCACGGAAAAGGGTTTACACCTGGGTGGAAGTTTGGAAAACAGGGCGCACATCGGTGGACAAGGGAACCAGTTCTGGAAGGAATTTGACAGTGTCAACACCAGCCAACATTGCCCGTTCGAACAGACCATCCAAAGAAAAAATGCATCACATTTACGGAAATGGAGGCAGCCACGGGAATTAGCCGAAACATTCTGCAGCGGATCATGCACGGCCGCTTACAGTTGAAGAAAGTGTCATCCACATGGACGTCTGGACTCTTGTCTGCAGACGAAAAGCAGAAGCGTGTGGACATGTGCAGAGAACTTTTGCAACACCATGATCAAGATCCAGCCAACTTCATGGCTAGGCTTAAGACTGGTGATGAGACATGGATCCATTACCGCGAGCCACAAACGAAACAACAATCGATGCAATGGAAATGTCGAACAGTGGCATCAGTTGGCAAGTGAATGGCGACAGTATTGTGGGACACAAAGGGCACCATCCTCATTGACTGGCTGGAATTTGTGGCCACGATTAACAGTGCAGTATGTGCTGCAACGCTTAAACGCTAACGTTGTGCCATTCAAACTAAGCGGCCAGGAAAATGGGCTAAAGGTGTGATTCTGCAACATGACAATGCCCGCCGAGAGACCACCACTGCCATTGATCACTGTCACACCCACCATACTCTGCCGTGTTGGCACCAAGTGATTAGCACCTGTTGGGGACATGAAGAAACTTCTGCGTGGTCGCCGTTTTGTGGATTTTGCAGAAACAGACACAGCTGTCAAGGCATGGGTACGCAGCACTCCGAAAGAATTGTTTCAGGAAGGCTTGGAGAGACTAACACATCGATGGCAAAAGTGCATACAGTTACAAGGAGATTATGTTGAGAAGGTGGACGTAACAACTGATGTGTAATGTACTTCATTTGGGTAGAAAAAGTAAAGTGTAAAACAATACAACACGCCCTCCGTATATGTACTACGTTGACTTCTCAGCAGATCCACCACTAGCCTAGGCGAGGTAGTTTCTCGCTGCTTTCATAAGTTTTCCTAGCCCACTGCAATGCATACTTTCCAAAGGTGTGCAAAATATACTTCAGGCTTGCCTGCCCCAAGCTGCTCTGCACCAAGCAAAGCAGCTTAGCTTCAGCGTCAGTAAAGCAAGATTGCGCTAGTTGCCTGGGACGCGTTAGGACTGCCGGACTTGACAAGAGTGAACTTGAATGTGCCGTTATGTTAGTGTAGCTACGTATTGCGTCAAGTTCAGCTCCGTTGTAGTTCGAGGATAATGAACAAATTAACCGTAAAGGAAATCGAAAACAAATTAAAAAGCGGTGAATTTTTTCTAGCAATAAAAAGTCTAAAAATATTTTGAAAGAGGACAAGGGCTTGGTAACTGTCAAGTGCGTGGAAATGTGCGCCAAGGACTTGAGACCGTTTACAACTATTGAGGGTGGAGGATTTTAAAATTTAGGGCAAACGCTGATAGAAATGGGCAAAAAGTATGGCTCGGTGGGTATTAAAAATGTTATACCCTCTGAAGTGACAGTTGCTAGGAAAGCACAAACCCTCGCGGACGCAGTGCGCAGTAAAATACTTCCCGATATAGTCTGGTATCAGTGCGCGTACCGCTGACTTGTGTGGTCTCTCAATGTGTTCGGCCTTCCCTGACTGTCCAAAAACTGGTGAAAATATTCGCAGTGAATTGGAAGATCGTTTAAAAGGACTTGGCGTTTCTCATGAAGATATTTGAAAAATTACATTTGTAACATACCAGGGAATTAATATTGTTAAGGCCCTCAGCATATACGAGCGTTTTCCATGCATGGCTCATATTATTAATACGATCCTGAAGCATGTTCTGAGCGAAGCGTGCTTGAAAGAAAGTGTTCTTAATGTGTTAGCTGTTATACATTCAGTGAAATCTCTGGTTTTGTACTTTAAGAGGAGAGGCCTCTGTATAGTATAGTATTTATTTAAACATAACAGGCGATTAGCCCCGATCCATGTTTACACATCCCCTTTCCATGAACAGACAACTAACAACCAAAAGAAAAGAAACACAAGACTCCTTGGGCATGCCATGGGGCCCGTCAGATACTCCGCAAACGTGACACCACGGCAGTCATCCTGAGTCCCCCATGTCACGTCCATCGTCTCCATTTAATATTAAGAAACAAAATAAATAATAAATAAATAAAAGAATAATAATATCAATAATATAAGCTAACTACCTACTACTATTGTCCGGCCGCACCATCGCCCCTGGTGAGAAAAAAGGCCACCCTCCCTGCGATGGCATGACCGTCTTTACCCGTGGGACCCAAAAGAGGACTCTCGCTATCTTTACCAGATGAAACCATTCCATTTACGGCCGGAGAAGAGGTCTACGTGTGAGGTTACAATCATTTTGAAACCGTATGTTTCCACTCGGTGAAACAGTTATTTTTGACATGCTGCAATCAGTTCACGCCCAGATAGATGCTGTGAGAACTATTTTAGAGAAGGAGGGTGCCTGTGATAAAATGCTAGGTTATGAAGAAGACATTACAGGACTGCTTATAACATTTCTTAAGCCATTTAAGGGAGCCACAATTGATCTTGTGGGTGATGAGGAGCCGACTTTACATCTAGTCCTTCAGTGGTTTAATGCCTTAAAAGTCCATTGCTCTCTACAGGATGACGATGAACAGGTAATATTTAATTTCCTTCAACGTTTACTTCGAGTCTCCACTTATTTATATGTAAAAATGTTTTTATATAAAATTAACTTTCAGAACCTGAAGCATCTGAAACAAATCGGTGGTGTCTTCTTGGAGAAGAAAATGGAACTCACTATCTTACACAAATTGCAACATTTTTGGTGCCTAAATATCGCATTTAAAAAAACTAAATGCAGGAGAACAAATGTCTATTTTTGAGGCAGCTCGACAAATGTGTGTTGAAGGTAAGTTTCTGTGGTAATTTCTTCATTATTATTATTATTATTATTATTATTATTATTATTATTATTATTATTATTATTATTATTATTATTATTTGAGATGTGAAAATGGGAACTAATATTTACTGGACATAACTGAATTATAACATCAAAGCATCTAAGAGTATTTATTTATTCATCTGTCATGTCGACTTGTGTATCCAGCCGTTATCTATATTATCGGCCATTGTTGGAACTGTTACCTAACTGTGGAGGTTACCAGACCAATTGTCCGACTCGTTGGCTGAATGGTTAGCGTACTGGCCTTCGGTTCAGAGGGTCCCGGGTTCGATTCCCGGCCGGGTCGGGGATTTTAACCTTCATTGGTTAATTCCAACGCCTCGGGGGCTGGGTGTTTGTGCTGTCCCCAACATCCCTGCAACTCACACACCACACATAACACAATCCTCCACCACAATAACACGCAGCTGCCTACACATGGGAGATGCCGCCCACCCTCATCGGAGGGTCTGCCTTACAAGGGCTGTACCCGGCTAGAAATAGCCATACGAAATTATTACCAGACCAATTTAATTCAAAGTTTCTTATCCATTATTGTCACGCATTTGACTGGACTATGTGATGCGCTGAATTATCATTTGTAACTTATGCGCACCTTCGCGGTGCACGCGTTGAATTGTGGGACTGGCTACTCGCCCAGCTCAGAGTGTGAGCTCAGTAGCCTGCAGTAGTCTGGTCGCCGCTACTCCCCAAGATGGCTGTGTTGTGTGAAGCTCCCAAGTGGACGGCTTGGCAAGAAGGGAAAGCGATTACAATGGAGCCGGACTCCGGCGGTTAAAAGATGATGTTAGGACTAGGCCCTGTTATTCTTTTGAAAGTTATCCAGTGTGCTCCAACCTTAATATTTTCTTAATGTAACATGTAAACTTGGTGCAGTGAGTTAACCGTTATCGGTATGAAAAGTTTTAAGTGTCTTGTAAGTTGGATATCTTAACTCCAAGTAAGTACTGAAAATTATAATTTATTGAAGGGATCCCGTTCGTTCAGACACTAGAGTGAGTAATTTCATCGTGGACATGACCAACATCATAAACGCAACTTTTGGTATAGTGTAACCTTGTAAGCAAAATTTGATATATATTTGAACTGAATCGGTCGGAAAAAGAAAATTAATGTAATGTAGGGAAATCGGGATCGCTAGTTATGCATCTATGAGGTGGTATTTTGTGTAAGTGATTTTATCTTACGGTTTTGTCGGTGTGTATTATTGCCAACTGTTTTTCTTGGTGTTCATAATGATGTTGAATATTATTATTATTATTATTATTATTATTATTATTACTTTTATTCTTTAGTAATTCATTTCGGTGCGTGTTTTCTCCCTTAATTTTTTCCTGGTTGGTGGTATTTGCTGTCTGATTTTGTCCTATTGCCTTTGGGCTGATTATTTGTACGTGATTATTATTGCATTGTTACGGGCGTTAATTAATGACACCTCATATTCGCATCGTAGCGCAATCCAGGGCCTCCTCTGTTCTAAAGTATGTAAGCCGCAGGGCAATTGATTAACTAAAGCTAATGTAAACTGGTACTATCACCTCTTGGATAAATAATAATAATAATAATTATTATTATTATTATTATTATTAATAACTTAAAATCTTAAAATTGAAATTTGCTGGTCGAAATTAAGTTTAATATGGGGGTTTCCTTTCGTTGTCTTATAACTTTTCTCCCATTGTCCATTGTTTGTGTTCCTTGCTTTTGTCTTTATTACGTCATGTCATCCCTTCTTATCTAATCTGAAGATACGCTGTTTTTGGGGTGGCTTTGATGATTATTATGGGATCTTGGCTTCGCGTCGGTAACGGGTAGCTCCTGTTGGGTGCTTCAGTGTTCTTTAATTATTATTATGTGCGCACCGTTAATTGTAAATTTCCTTTAATATACTTCATTTTGTTGGGGTTGCTGTGCGCTATTATTTTATTGTGTTTTCATCTAGCTCGTTTCTTTGGTGTAATGTTAATTCGCGGTTGGAGCCACTAATTTTTTTCCCTTTTTCGTGTGTCCTTGTGTGCGTCTTGTAATTTAGCATTTTAGTAGTGTAGCAAATTTCAATTTTAAAGAGATTTTATATCGCGGGCCCGCATATCGGTTGCAACCAAATTTAAAATATATTTTAATGTTTCTATATGTAAGGTAATGAGTTAGTAATGAATTTTCAAACCTTAATTTTGGTGGAAGCCTATGTTAATGTGAGCTTCATTTCATCTTAATTTCAACTTTATTTTAAAATACTGTTTCTCTCATTTAGTTTAATTGCATTTTAATTTTTTGGAAAAAGATATATCTATATATATATTTATTGTTCTTATTTTATACCATTTTCAAATTACATTTACTTAGTAAATTTTCTTCATTTTAAATTTATCTCGTGTGTCATTTAGTAGCTAGCAATATTTACCTGGCAACCTGTCAAAGTTATGTAAGACCCTGGCCTTTTATTCTCGCCTTTGCCCTCCACGCTTCATATTTTATGCTACTGCCCTTAGGGTAAGTATTGTGCTTGTTTTCTTCTTGATGTTTGTGCTTTTCATTTAGATGTTTTGTTTACTAATTGGTAAGGTTGCATTATTATTATTAATTTAATGTTATTTGCTTTACGTCCCCTTATTATTATTATTATTATTATTATTATTATTATTATTATTATTATTATTATTATTATTATTATACCTATGCAGATTATATCTTTTTAATATCCTAACATTAGAATAAAATATCAATAATTTGGGCATATATATTTTCAGAGCAGCTACCCGATCAAAATAGACAATGAAGAAAATTCAGGGCAACATAAGGAAGCGAAATTTGACGACTGGGCAGAAAATTCGCCAATACTCCATGATGAGGTCAGTAAGTACTTGCAAAAAAGGTTTATTCGTGACGAAAATATACTGCGGTGGTGGAAAAATAATTCGCACGTGCTGCCCCAACTTGCCTGTGTAGCGAACAAAGTGGTTAACATACACGTTACGAGTGCCTCCAGCGAGAGGGTCTTCAGCTGCTCGGGAAATTTAATCAGCGAAAAAGGTTCTCGTCTTGATGCGCAAAGAATCAATGATCTCATAGGTTCCCGTCTTGATGCGCAAAGAATCAATGACCTCATAGTAACACACACGAACGATAATGTGTCCATGCATTAAATACTGTTAGTAGTAGAGCTATATGTGTTCAGAACCACGGCGTCAGAATTTTTCTGCTGAGTCAGCATCCGAGGTCATTGACCCCATGACCACGGGACCGTGACCTGACATTGTTTACAAACAAAGCCACGTGCTTAGCCACGAGATCTTGACGGACCCTAACCTCACATTTTAGACAAGTGAACGCAGCTAACCTCACTGCTACCATCTTGACAGACCCTAACCTCACTGCTGCCAACTTAACCACGTAGAGGGCGCGGAATTTAAACTGCTGCAATTTTGACAAGTCCTAACCACGTGCACTTGTTGAACATGTCAACGACGCTAACCTCACTGCTGCCACCTTAACAGCCCCTAACATCACTGCTGCCACCATAACGACGCAGAGAGCACGAAATTTAAAACTCACGTGCTTTTGACAGCTGCCATGATGATAGGTCCTAACCACGTGAGCGCGGATTTTGAACAAGTCAACGTCGCTAACCTCACTGCTGCCACCTTAACAGGGCCTAACCTCACTGTTGCCATCTTAACATCGTAGGGGCGCGGAATTTGAAATAAGTAACACATGTTAAGATGACTACTGCCATCTTAACTAACTTTGTCGGCGGCGATTTTCAGCAAGTGAACGTGGATAACCTCACTGCTACCACCCTAACATGTTATAAACTCCCGTCTGCCAACTTAACTGCTATCTTAACAGGACCTAACCACGTGGGCGCGGATTTTGAACAAGTGAACGTGGCTAACCTCACTGCTACCACCTTGACAGGCCGTAATCTCACTGCTGCCATCGTAACTAACTACGTGGGTACGGAATTTAAACACCTGTTAAGATGACAGCTGCCACCTTGGCAGGTCCTAACCACGTGCATTTGTTGAACAAGAAAACGTTGCTATTCCACGCTGCTACCATCTTAACAGGGCTTAACCTCACTGCTGCCATGTTAACTATGTGGGGGCGCGGAATTTTTGAAAAAGGGAACGATCTGTAATTTTGACAGGACTTAACTACGTATATGTGTGGAACGACCAGGGGGGCTAACAGAGAACCTAGTTTTTATGGCAAGATGCCCTTTCTGACACAACGTTAGGGGGACTACTTTTCAAGCCAGCTGCCCTTTTCGACATACCCCTTCCCGACACCATCTCTTACTGCTATTATCTTGACGGGTTAAAGCCAGGGGCCTAACTACAGAGGAATATAGTTTTAAGGCTAGCTGCCCTTCTCGACATCTCCCCCTTCCCCGACACCATCTTAGAGGGGACTAAGGATCTTGGTTTACAGGCTAGCAGCTCTTATCGACGTGCCCCTTCCGACACCGTCTTGAAGGGGGTCTAACAGGTCGGCTCATCGCATTATATCTCTATCCAACAGTAACGAACAAGTCGGAACATGCATAACTATGACGACGTAATCTTATGCATAAGGCTTTACGCCTATATCAGACAGACGGGACAGAGCACGTGTTATACTAAGATTATGCAGCGATGACGTTCACATGGTTATGCATGTTTAGACTTGTACGTTATCAAGGTCACTTTCTAGTAAACTCAAGCCTTTATAAGTACTATGAGTGCAAATATTTTAATAGGTAAAAGGAAGAAAAGGGAATGGAATAAGTAGAACATTTTAAATTTAATAACATATTTATTGTATAATTATTTACAGAATTGAAAACTACTACCGGTTATACATCATTCTTGGTTATGCTGTCGAAAAGGTTCCTGTACTCCTTAACAGCTTACTGAGAAGCGGTAGCATGCTTCCAAAATTGAAATGCCCCCTGCAACATTCAAATTAAACGAAACATTGATTATTTTTTTAAATATATTATACAATGTATGTTATGCTTTACAAAGAAGTTAATGCAGTTCTTACCTTGTTGTTATTCCTGTGCTTTGTTCCTTTCTGATTTATTATCAGGTACTGTAATGAAGGGAGAAATTTCATCCATACACTGTGTACAGTTTTCAATCTCCGGATTAGGTCCATCCGAATCATCATCATCACTTTTACCTCGATGCTTGTAATGACGTTAACAGGGTCAGCATAAAGCTACATCGATTGACATCTTACTATGGAGAGGAAGTATGTCCCAAAATGCATTTACGAAAGGAGCAGCGTACGTAGATAAAAATCCTGGTGGTAAACATTGAATCAGATGTTTTGGCATCTGATAAAAGGTTCCATATTTATAGAACATCTTAATAGTCTCACTTACTTGTGTGAGATAAATAAGATGTGCGTATTAGCATGCGAACAGCATGCACATTAACAGTTTTGTTTGTTATCAATACGAATGTCTGTAACCGTGTAACCTTTTTCTTTTTCTGTTCCATACTGTAAGATGTAGACGCGCACACTAATGTTCATAATAAGGGGCCATCCTTATTTATAGTCTTGTCTCCTCCTCACAGTTCTGTATCCGAGAGCGTAACGTCACAGAGGTCTTACAGTATCTTACATCTGCATAGCGTAACAGATTTTTCTTAATAACATTGTAAATACGTGCAGACAGTTGATGCGTAGGAAACGGAAGAACTTGTTTTGTTGTAGTATGTGCTTCTGCAATGTTATCTGTAGATTAAAACGTAACACGGTTTGATTGAAAAGAAGCGGTAAAACTTCTCGAGTTGTTTGCACAGCAACAGAACGTGTAGTCGGCTTAGAAAATAAAGTAGAATGAAAAAGTTCTTCTTCCTCTTCTTCCTTATACATCTCCTCTTTATCTAGTCGGTGTAAGGACAGTAACAGAAATTGTAGTAGGCTGAGACGATGTTGTATCGTTTAGATCACGCTATCGACATTTTGTCAACCTTTTTAAGCGTTCTACTGCACGATTACCTAAACAAATGTGTTTAGAATTTACATGCCTTGTGAGATGATCACGCCTGTCAAATGTAGCAGTACACTGTACGCATGGAAATATTCCGAAGATATGCTTTACAGCTTTATGTCGTTGACGATTGTCAGGTCTTGAAAAATCGCACAACAAAGATCACACATGAACATAATAGATGTTTTATGTGCACACTTTGCTAGATATGATGTATAGTTTTACACTGCAACTGACAAGTAACAACTGTCTATCAATCTGTAAAACTGAGCCTAATACGGAGGAGGGTAGGTGTATATGACGATAAAACTAGATAAGGAGGAGGCACACCTCCTCCTCCTCCGACGGGGCTTAGCCGCGTTCTTTCTCCTCCTCCTCCTCCTCACAGTCTTACGGATTAATGCTCTCCTGTGCTAGATAGCCCTTCCCCCTCTACTATCTACACCGTCTCTATGGCTTTACGTCACCGTCCGGCGTACCCTGAATAATACAAAACATGTTGACAATCTGTACACGTTCAATCTTGTTACAGAGGACATAGAACACACACACACATCTATATATATAAAGTAACTTGTCCTGACTGACTGACTGATTCATCATCGCCGAGCCAAAACTACTGGACATAAGGAAAAGAAATTTTGGGAATACATTCATATTAAGATGTAGTTGCTCGCTAAGAGAGGATTTTTTGATATTCCTTCGCTAAGGGTCGAAAAGAGGGTTGAAATTTTAAAATGAGTGTATCTATATCTCAAAACTTTAAAAGTTTACAGATGTAAAACTTGGTATTTAGAATCTTCTTCAAAAATAAGGAAATACGTATTTCTTTGTTTTCAGAAAATCCCAATAGGAGGGGTGAAAAACAGTGAAAAGGGGGGTTGAATGCCTTTAATCAGGATACCGGTGCTTATATATCAGAAGATATTACAAACCTGAAAATTTGTACTTTTGATCTTTTAAAAATAAAGAAATGCGTATTTTTTTGTTTTGGGAAAATCCAATTAATGGGAGGGTGAAAATGGGGGTTAAATTATAAAATGAGTGCATCTATATCTCAAAACTTTTAAAGTTTACAGATGTAAAAATTGGTATTTAAAATCTTCATTAAAAATAAAGAAATACGTATTTTTTTGTTTTCGTATAATCCCAATAGGAGGGGTGAAGAGGGGTGGAAAAAGTTTGAATGCCTTTAATGACGATACTTATATCTCAGAAACAGAAGATATTACAGACCTGAAAATTGGTACTTTTGATCTCTCTTAAAAATAAAGAAACACGTATTTTTTGTTTTTGGAAAATCCAATTAATGGGAGGGTGAAAAGGGGGGTGAATTTTTAAAGTGAGTGTAATCTATATCTCAAAACTTTTAAAGTTTACAGATGTAAAAATTGGTATTTAGAATCTTCATTAAAAATAAAGAAACACGTATTTTTGTTTTCGGAAAATCCCAATAGGAGGGATGAAAAACAGTGAAAAATGGGTTGAATGCCTTTAATGAGGATACTTATATCTCATTAACTGAAGATATTACAGACCTGAAAATTGGTGTTTGGGATCTCCTTTAAAAATAAAGAAACAGGTATTTTTTGTTTTTGGAAAATCCAATTAATGGGGAGGTGAAAAGGGGGTGAATTTTTAAAATGAGCGTATCTATATCTCAAAACTTTTAAAGTTTATAGATGTAAAATTTGGCATTTAGAATCTCCTTTAAAAATAAAGAAACACGTATCTTTTTGTTTTCGGAAAATTCCAATAGGAAGGGTGGAAAAGGGTGAAAAATTGGTTGAATGCCTTTAATGTGGCTACTTATATTTCAGAACCTGAAGATATTACAGACCTGAAAATTGGTGTTCGGGATCTCCTTTAAGAATAAAGAAACATGTATTTTTTGTTTTTGGAAAATCCAATCAATTGCGGTTAAACAGAAGAGACAAATTGGGGTGAATTTTTGGAAAGACTATATCTACAGAATATCTGAGAAACGTAAAATATTACAGACGTAAAAAGTGGGTATTTGGAATTTCCTGTAAATGTAAAGAAACATAGGTGATTTGTTTTTGGAAACTCCCCTTAAGGGGAAGTAGAAAGGGGTGAAATTTTAAAATGAGAATTTCTACAGAATATATCAAAAAAACTTAACATGTTACAGAAGTGAAAAACTGTATTTTTAACTCTATTAAAAATAAAGAAATGTGTATTTTTAGTTTTCGGAAATACCTCTTGGGTGGAGGGGGGGTTAAAGTGACTGCAAATGGTGTTGACTTCTTTTAATTAGGCTACTGATATCTCAAAAATGAAGATGTTACAGACGTGAAATTTGATATTCGGAATATGCTTTAAATGTAAATAAACACGTATTTTCGAAAAATCCTATGAAGGGGGGCGGGTGAAAGAATTGAAAAATTAAATGACTTAATTGTATGAGAATACATACATCTAATAAAAATAAAGTTGTTACAGACGTGAAAATTGGTATTTGGATTTCATTTAAAAACAAAGAAAAACGCGTTTGGAGGGTGGGAACCATCTTGCGGGGCGGGAGTGAAAAGGAGTTGAATTCCTTTCACGAGGACACATAAATAAAAAACTGAAGAAGTTCGCGTCGTAATAATTGGTATTTAGAAGATACTTTACTATTAAAGAAACACGTTATTTTTGTCGTAAAATTCACCTGGGGGGGGGGGAGTGTGAAAGGAAGTAAAAGAAAGTTAATTATTTCTATGGGGATACTTATATCTCAAAACTGAACGTATTAGACGAGACCATTTGTGTTTGGAATCTCCTTTAAACATAAAGAAACACCCCTTCTATTAATTTTGTTGTGGGGGTATATAAACTTAACGGTGGTAGGGTGTAAAAGGAGGTGAGACCAATTGATTTTACTGTTCATAATGTACTTATAAGGAGCCTCCGTTGCTCAGGCGGCAGCGCGCCGGCCTCTCACAGCTGGGTTCCTTGGTTCAAATCCCGGTCACTCCATGTGACATTCGTGCTGGACAAAACGGAGGCGTGACAGGTTTTTCTCCGGATACTTCGGGTTTCCCTGTCATCATTTATTCCAGCAACACTGTTCAACATTTCATTTCATTTGTCTTTCATTAATCATTGCCCCAGAGGAGTGCGACAAGTTTCGGCAGCCGGCACAATTCCTATTGTCGCCGCTAGATGGGGCTTTATTCATTCCATTCCTGACCCTGTCGAATGACTGGAAACAGGCTGTATACTTTGAATGTACTTATTCTGATCATAAACCGATCTTTTTTAAATCTTTACTGGGTTCGTTTTCAACAGCCATCTTTTCCTTCGGAGAACGTTCTTAGATTACAGTAGATTCTCCTGACATATGAATAAAATTTAAAACACATTTGAAATAAACGATAGGTCAACAATGCACGGAGGTATGTCATTCGTATCGCCAGAAATCCCGCACACTTGCCTACGCGCTGGTCACATTGTCAACAATGACAATGGCAGCAGATGTAATTTACGGACAAGTAGCGGTCTTGCATCTTGCTGTGGGGTCCAGATCATCTATAATAATAATAATAATAATAATAATAATAATAATAATAATAATAATAATAATAATAATAATAATGTTCTGGACCGTCGTCAAAATGTGCGGACCGGGCTGGAAACGGGTCTTGGATGGGTAATGACTAAGAATGCAGTCCGGCCGCGGGTTCAGTACCGCCAAGGCACCCAAGACAACAACACGCCGGATCTCCTCAAGGACTTGATCCATATTAAAATGCTTATAGGAAAAATGCCAAAGATATAGGGACCCAACTGGCCGGGTGGAATCCCTGGACCTAGCCCGGGAAGTACACAATCGATTACTGGAAAGTAAGATTGAAAAATGTGAGGAACTTTGCCGTAATCTCTCAGAAAACGAGTCAGATCACGAATTTTGGCGGATTCTCTCAGAAAACGAGTTAGATCGCGAATTCCGGCGGATTATATATAAAACGTAAAAACATTCAATTATAAATTTCATTATAATACCGTAGCGAAGCACGGGTATCTTGCTAGTATATATATATATCAGGTTGCTCTCGAACGCCGTACTTTCTACTAATAAATGCCCCGCATGCACAAATGATGAATGGGATGTCTACCAACTTATTTTCACAGGGGAGCTACTGCCAGCGGGCAGGTTACGTCAGAATATGAAGAGATAAGGACCGGAGTGTTGTTGTTATTCAGCGCTACGGGTCAATTGCACCCCTTGTATTAGTAAACATCGTTTTCGACCGCATACTTCTAGGCTGGTGTATGCTACAGCCGCACTATATTTGCTGTCTGCATATCGGCAATGGCTAGTGTGAACAGCAGCGACGAATAGACAGACATTATTTTAAACTGGACAACCTGGTCGGAATGCAACAGAAGCTCCAAACAGACGTATGCCTTCTACACACGTACTTCATCGAACAATATTCGTTTTTGTTTCATACATGAACTCTTTTATCGAGTGGAATGTCTACACGTGTATAAATTAATAAGTTATTGGATTTCCTTTTCTGCATCTTTGGCGTGTCTACAAACAGTAGTGGTGATTAGTGGGTGGAATGAGGAGGGACAATCCCCCTCCCCTCCACTTTGTGGAGTAAACATTACATTTCTATTCCACTTTAGCCAGCTGGACCTAGGAATTATTTTAAAAAAAGCTGTTTGTACAAACCTTGTTATCTTATCTGCTAATTCCTTCGTTTATTTTCTTTAATTATTAACATAATTATTGACGGAAATACGCACAACATGCTGTTCGTCAGGCTAACCAATTTGTATAGCACTACGGCAAGCAGTGTAGACTTTGCATGTGCTGTGAGGAAGGGTAGTAGGGGTATATATTGTTTGCCGAGGTCGTGGCCACTGAGTTATAATTCACCTGCTTGTCACGCATTCGTCAGTCTGGCAGTCTCTTTAATGTCTGTTAGTTTCTTTTTTTGCTAGGGGCTTTACGTCGCACCGACACAGATAGGTCTTATGGCGACGATGGGATAGGAAAGGCCTAGGAGCTGGAAGGAAGCGGCCGTGGCCTTAATTAAGGTACAGCCCCAGCATTTGCCTGGTGTGAAAATGGGAAACCACGGAAAACCATCTACAGGGCTGCCGATAGCGGGATTCGAACCTACTATCTCCCGGATGCAAGCTCACAGCCGCGCGCCTCTACGCGCACGGCCAACTCGCCCGGTTGTTAGTTTCTTAGTGCGTATTTAAATACTAAATGATTTTTAATTGCATAATCATGCCGTACTTCTATTTAATTGTACCGGGCGAAGTGGCTGTGGGGTTAAGAGCGCGCAGCTGTGAGCTTACACTCGGGAGATAGTGGTTTCGAATCCCACTGTCGGCAGCTCTGAAGATGGTTTTCCGTGGTCTCATTTTCACACCAGGCAAGTGCTGGGGCTGTACCTTATTTAAGGAAACGGTCGCTTCCTTTCCACGCGTAGCCCTTTCCTGTTTCATCGTCGCCATAAATCCTATCTATGTCGGTGCGACGTAAAGCCTATTGTAAGAAAAGTATTCATTTGTAATTGTATTTCAACGGCAGATAATACCAACGTTCCGTTCACTGGGCTAAATTATGTCTTTGTGTTATGTTATTTATTAAGTAAATGTATTTAACCTGCCCTCTAGTATGTTTTTGAGACCTGGTGAAAATTTGATTATACAGCATTGAATCAAATTCTCAAAAGAAAACTATTATTACGAATAATCCACGGGGCAGGTTAATTACATTTACATATAAAATAACATAATAGGAACGAAGTAGTTTAGTCCGGTGAAAGTAAAGTTGGTATTCTCTCGCGTTGAAATTACAATTACAATTAAAAATGTTGTTTTAAATTAACTTTAAGCCGCACTGACACAGCGGGAAGGAAGCGGCCGTGGCCTTAATTAAGGTACAGACCCAGCATTTGCCTGGTATGAAAATGGGAAACCACGGAAGTCCATCTTCAGGGCGGCCGACAGTGGGATTCGAAACCACTATCTCCCGAGTGCAAGCTCACAGCTGCGCAACCGTAACTCCACGGCTAGCTTGCCCGGTACAATTACATAGAAGTACGGCATGATAATGAAATTAAAAATCATTTAGTATTTGAATACACAACAGACACTAAAGAGACTGCCAGACTGACGAATGCGCGCGGCAAGCGGGTGAATTATAACTCAGAGGCCACGACCTTGGCCATACAACCCTTCCTCACAGCACATGCAAAGTCTCCACTAGTTGCCGTAGCGCTATACAAGTCGCTTAGCCGCGACAAACGGCGTTTTGAGCGTATTTCCGCCAATAATTATGTTAATTAGAGAAAATAAAGGAAAGATTTAGCATATAAGCCAACAAGGCTTGTATAAAGAGCTTTTTAAAAATAATTCCTAGTTCCAGCTGGCTAAAGTGGAATAAAAATGTAGGCTAATGTTTATTCCACAAAGTGAGTGGGTGGGGGTGACTCTCCCTCCTCGCCCCACCCCCTAATCAAATCGCCGCTACTGTTGGTAGATACGCCAAAGATGCAGTAAAGGATATCTAATAACTTATTAATTTAGACACGTGTAGATATTCCACTCGATAAAAGAGTTGATTGTATGAAGAACAGAAACTAATACGGTTCGGCGAAACACGTGAGTAGAAGGCATACGTCTGTTTGGAGCTTCGGCTGCATTCCGACCAGGTTGTCCAGTTTAAAATAATGTCTGTCTATTCGTCGCTGCTGAGCACATTACTCATTGTCGATATGCAGTGCGGCTATATCATACATCAGCCTAGAAGTTTACTAATGCAAGGTGTGCATTAGACATGCTGCGAGCGACACTTCGATTCTTATCTCTTCATATTATGACATAACCTGCCCGCTGGCAGTAGCTCCCCTGTGAAAATCAGTTGGTAGACATCCCATTCATCATTTGTGCATGCGGGATATTTATATGTAGAAAGTACGGCGTTAGTGAGGCACCTGGTATTTTACAGTAAGGATCTGAATAGTCGGCATACATTCCCCATCACGTTCTGAACAGAAGGCGAGCGCGCGGTAACAAGAGAAGATGATGATTGCAAGGGAATAAAACTCCCCAATAGTCACCGTACACAGAGAAAAAATCATAGATTCGAAATCTGGTCTCTCTCTCTGTTTATCATTAGAATAAAAAATCTCTAAATCATGGATTTCGAACCCTAAAATATAATGGATTCGAACTCTGTTTATCGTCAGACGAATAGCGTTGTGAGGTTAGCATAAGTCTTTATGCCTCCATCCGACAAACAAATAACTATCAACACCGTCCTCTCGCCGCGGAGAGGTTTTTTTTACACAGAATGGAATATACTTAAGCTGAATGGCTTGAACGGCGCTGACCTTCTTGATGATACTATCTTATAACGCAACACAATAAATAAAAAATACCATCTTCTGCTGGCCCTCATAATATCTTCTGTCGATATTCGTTTCCTAGAATTTAAAAACATTACAAAATATTCCGGCAAACACAACAGCCTACTTGTGTAATTATACTATCTTCTAACTAATATTGTTACAAGACAATCCCCGTTCTGACTGGAAATCGAACACGTAATCATCTTTATATGGCACAGTTTTACGGATATATCCCCTTCTCTTCTCCTCCTGCTTATCTAGTTTTATCGTTAGGTACCCCTTCCCTCCTCCTTACTAGGCCCAGTCAGCCTCCTTGGCCTACTAACCGACTGCAGTTCAGCTCGATGTCCTGCAGATTACATATCCTCTTACCGCATAGCAACAAATTCCTTCCTGCTACTATCTCGGAGCAGCCTAAGCAGGTTCGATCCTGGCTCAGTCCGGTAGTATTTGAAGATGATCAAATATAACAGAATTCCGACACTTCGGCATCGACCGAAATCCATAAAAATAGATAATAGGTTAAAAAGCTGATAATATTACTAACAACACGGAATATCTTATTTACATGTTCTATATACTAGTGACATAGCCAGGTTCGAAATAGAATAAAGCCCCTATCTAGGTAAGAATTGTGCCAGTTCCCGTCCTAGCAACGATCGGGCAGGAGATAAAATCAAACGACCGTGTTAATAATTAAGTTATAACCCCCAGCATTTGCATGAAGGAAACTACAGAAAATTATTCCTTTGAGCTGCCGACAGTAGGATACGAACTTACTATCTCCCGAATGCACGCTTACGTTTTTCTCTCTGATTATTGTTATATAGAGGATGGTTGCCTAGTTGTATGATGCAAATCATGTGTTATTTTAATGTAAAACCGTAGGTTTGATTCCCACACCTCTAGGTACGATTCCCGGCTAGGCCTACGGAATTTTTACCTTGATCTGTAGGCTGGTTCGAGGTCTACACAACCTACATCGTGGTAACTCATCAAACGGTAGTGGTGGTGATTATTGTTTTCGGAGAGAAACCTGTCCCTCCTCTGTTTTGTTTACTACAAAATCTCACATAGAGTAACCAGGATTTGAACCACGGAACCCAGCGGTAAGAGGTCGGTGCACTGCCACCTGAGCTACGGAGGCACTCTCAACGTTTAATATGTCTCTCAATAATATTACACATAAGATAATGTTGTACCGCGCGGGTAAGCCGTGCGGTTACGACCGCGCATGCATATCGTTCCTATCTTGCGCAATCGCCTCTAGGCCGTCTCGTTAAATCCTATGTCCCCTCCTAGGGGGCAACTTTCTCTTTAAGAGCCTATGTATAGCCGCTATCTAGGCACTAGCAAGAGGAAGTTACACCAGCACTTGCCAAGGGGAGAAGACTACTCAGAAAAATTCCTAACTACTAGGAAGTTGCACACAGACGCTATCTTGCGCAACTGCACCTAGGCCGTCTCATAAGAGCCTATGTATAGCCGCTATCTAGGCCCCTAGCACTAGGAAGTTGCAAAAGCTAACCACAACAGAGCATTTGCCCAGAGGAGAAGACTACACAGAAAAATTCATAACCTGATCGGGGAATCGAACTCCCGACTACGAACAATCCTTAGATGCAGGTTTTAAAATATTCTAACCTGGCCGAGAATCGACCCCCGAGCGGTCTAGGTAATAATGTCATCTCTTACACTACATAGCCAGTGCATCATTTTAAAATCATATCCAAATTAATCTTATAATTCACTTCAACATTATAAAAGTGAATGTTATATGGTTAACAAGATGCACGAATTAACGCATGTAGTAGAGATAATTCAAGGACATCCGGTCCCCGCTGCTAATGAACACAGCTCCCTACCCCTAATGCAGTGAATGCAATTCAATTTTAAATCCCTTTATTTTTTATATGTAAGTATTGATAATATCAGGTAAGCTAATAAATGTAAATAATGCGTGTGCGTGTGTGTCATTACAATATCTATGTTTTTACTGTGCAGAGTAATGTGCGAGTGCGAGGGAGGGCCGGGTTCGATTCCCAGCCACGCAGCCCTTCAACCAAGTCATTTGACAAACAGTTAATTTCTACAACGACGATTAACCCGTTCGTTTAAATAGTGATAAGGATATTTTGAATAGTAGTAGTGGTGATTATTGTTTTAAGAATGTAAAACCGCAGAAATCCGTTGTGTGTGCTGTGGATAGCGATAATGGATATTCACATCAACTACTACACTGCAGTGGCGAAATTATGATACAGTCCTAGGATTTGCTTGATATTTACTATGAGCTAGTTCGTGTGACTGGGTTCGATTCTATGACTAAAGGTCATCATGCTAACTCATTTTTATTGCACACGACTGTGGTTATTGTAAATAGCTCGCGGTTTACAGCCAGGTCAGAGATTTTTTCACAGTATCCCCCCGAGCGAATCGGCCACGTGGTTAGAGATGTGTAGCTGTAAGCTTTGCATTTAGTGTATTAAACATATCTTTAGACTGTAAAGTTCTAGTAGCATTATGCGCTAATGCAATTACAACACATCTATACCGAGCGAATTGGCTGCGCGGTTTATTTTTTGCGGTATCTCCCTGCTTGACGTAAGTAGTGACTAAACTAATTTTATAAACATGGTAAGTTAACAACAGACAATGTATAAATACACTTCCAGTCTCTCTCTCTACCCACACAGCTGAACCAGAAGGTCAGCGCCGCCCAAGCTATTCAGCGTAAGTACATACCATTCTGTGTAAAAAAATCCTCTCCGCAGCGAGAGGACGCTGTTCATAGTTATTTGTTTGTCGGATGGGAACGTAAAGCCTTATGCCAACCTTACAATGCTATTCGATAACCTTCGTAACGTATCGCTGTGGAGAAGGGCAGCTAGCGTTACACTATAGTCCTTAGGCGCACTACTCTAAGACAGTGTCGAGAAGGGCATCGTGCCTTAAACTATGGCCCAGTAAGGTTACACCCCTCCAAGACAGTGTCGGGAAGGGGCATGTCGATAAAGGCAGCTAGCCTTAAAACTATAATCCTCTAAGGTTAGACCTCCTCTAAGATGGTGTCGCGGAAGGGGATGTCGAGAAGGGCAGCTAGCCTTAAAACTAGGATGCCCTGAGGTTAGATCCCTCTAAGATGGTGACGCGCATAGTTAAAGTCCCCGTTAAGATAACAGCTGTGAGGTTAGGGTCATTCAAAAAATCAGCTTGTCAAAAGCACGTGGCTAAGTCCCGTCAAGATGCGCGCGCATCGACATTCGAAAAAATTTCGAGATAAGCTTACACTCTCTTTTACAGAAGTGCGCAAGTATCGTTAGTCGATGCACGAAAATCGAAAAAATTTCGATATGAGCTTACATTTTCTTTTACCAGAATGCGCAACAATCGTCTGCACTGCATGCTGGTCTGCGCATCACCCCAACCATTCAACGTTGGTATAAATAAAACTACAAGTCGCCCTGGACCTCTAGGGAGAGAGAGAGCACATCTCTCACTCATCCATCCCCTATTTTTGGAAAGGGGAGCTGGGAAAGAGGACTACCTCACTACCCTCTCCCCCGAATTCGAACAAAGCATAAACATTCTCTGTGGATGGCCTTGCACTCTTGCGCGCCTCAGTTGTCCCGCCTGTAAGGTTAGCCTTGCCAACCTTGCTTAAGGTGACAGCAGTGCGGTTAGGGTATGTTAAGTTAGCAGCAGTGAGGTAAGCGACTTTCACTTGTCGAAAAAGTGAGGTTAGGGTCCGTCAAGGTGAGAGCTGTCATCTTGACAGCTGTCAAAAGCACGTGGCCAAGCATGTGGCTTTGTTTTCAAACAATAGCATGCGGTCGTGACGTCACGGTCACGTGGTCATGACGTCATGGGGTCAATGAACTCATGTGCTGACTCAGCAGCAAAAATACTGACGCCATGGTTCTGAACCTGTATAGCTCTACTACTATTGTTATGCAGTATGTACAGTATGAGGGCGACCACAAACTAAGAGAGCAAGTAGCATAATTACACTTCTAAACTTATTAGGTTTATAATTACTTCTTTGGTTTTGTGGGGAAGGAGTTCAAAAATTATTAAATTATTTCAAAAAGTTACCTATAAAATCAATTTTTTTAAGGATATTTATGACCTGTACCTACATTATGTATATCTTTGCTTCCAGTTTTCTCGAATAATCCATAATACATTATATCTATGGTCATATTTACATCAACTGTCATTATGTTTATTTAAATAATCAAATATTTTGTTCAGGGAACCTACTTTTTATAAAGTAACTTTTTTACAGAGAGAAATATTATTTGTTAATTAGGTACATAAGACGTCTGAATTACGAAATAAATTTACACATAACTTTGTAATGACTGACATGAAATTAAATAACCATATAAAAGAATATTTGTGTTGACGAATCCTAAATAAATTATGGTATGTAACAACTCCGTTCCTGTCTCATATGAGCACAATGAAGGAGCTAACGCAGCAAGCATACCTCAGTCACTGATGTAGCAAATGCCAGGTGACATGACGCCAACCTCAGTAGAGGAGCTAATGCAGATCAAGTGTAGCCAATGCCCCCGCATTTTCCTCGAAATGAAAAAGGGAAACCATAGAAAACCATTCTCAGGACAGCCGAAGGTGGGGTTCGAACCCAGTAGCTTGGCTCCATAACCGTAGCGCGGCCAGAACAAGAACATTTAGAAGATGACTTTAAGTACGGTAGACGTACATTTGTAAACTGCATGTGCTTCAATATTCATTGTTATAAATAATTTCGTGTGGCTATTTCTAGCCGAGTGCAGACCCTCCGATGAGGGTGGGAAGCATCTGCCATGTGTAGGTAACTGTGTGTTATTGTGGTGGAAGACAGTGTTACTTGTGGTGCGTGATTTGCAGGGATGTTGGGGACAGCACAAACACCCAGCCCCTGGGACACTGGTATTAACCAATGAAGGTTAAAATCCCCGACCCGGCCGGGAGTCCAACACACGACCCTCTGAACCAAAGGCCAGTATGCTGACCATATTAAGAAGTAGATGACAGTGAGAATAGCCGCAAATAGTTTTTAAATAATAATGAATAGCTTAAAATGAGTTCTCCTTTCTTCCCCGCTGTCCTTCCATGGCTGTACCTAGAGGAGCCGCTTCAGTCTCCACCTAGGTGACGTTCCAAAATATGAAACAAATTTCACAAAAATACAGTACTGTTGAGAGAACTATTACTTACTTTCAAATTTTCCATTGAACTGTTCCACAGACTCCTCGATTTTTGGCAACGTCTGCGACGCATCATCTGCTTCTTCGGCGTCTTCTGGAAATACAATACATCAGATTAAAGGAGAACATTTGAAGAGGTACTTTTTCAAGTTAGAACGTAAAATGGAGTTATTTATGTTAGTATCTAAACAGCGGCAACAAAGAAGTGTCAAATGTTCCCACTAGGGAACGTGACAAAGGAGCACTCGATGTCCGCACGACAACCTATCGACTGGCGGATCATCAGCCATGTTTTCTGTATGCACGCAGGAAGGGGCCGCGCAAAGTGCGTCGAGAGCGTAGTCAAAAACAAATTCTCTTAACTCGTCAACTCGATGCCTGCACGCTATTACGGAGAGGAAATAAGAATCCACACTTTCAAATACTGATTATAATAAACAACCAATTGCGGTATGAGGCGCATTTACAATTTGTAATATATGTGTGTTGCTTTACGACGCACCGACACAGATAGGTATTGGGATAGGAAACGGCTGGGAGCGGGAAGGAAGCTACAGTGGCCTTAATTCAGGCACAGCCCCACCATATGTCTGGTGTGAAAATGGGAAACCACGGAAAAAGATATTCAGGGCTACCAACAGTGCGCGCCCCTAACCGCACGGCCAACTCACTCGGTAACTGAACAGCTGTATTCCTCAACATATGGCATACCTAAAAGGTTTCGAAGATCATCATTACTGTTATGAACTAGATCTTGTTTAATAACAGTCAATAATGCGTATGCTTTAAGCCTAGTGTTGATAACTCAGCTCAAGAAACAACAGTTGTATGCCTCATGTAGTGAGAATTCACGATATAACGTTCTTACTGCACTGAGGACATCGGCCTGACCTTACACTCTGCTGAGGTTAGAGGTGACGAGCTGGATTGCTGCACATGTTGGTGTCGCTGTCTGTGGAACATTTCCACACCCATAGACCAGGCTCCGGACGTCCGAGTAGTACAGACGCACATCAATATCGGCCCATTGTGCGAGCAGCGATGGCCGACCTATCATCATCCAGGAACAAAATACGGCCTCATCTTGTACCTGCTGCGTCACCAGCGACAATTAAGAACCGCCAGCTTGAAGCAGGATTACGGCTACTGGAGAGGGGAATTGGCGCTCTGTTTTCTTCAGTGACGAGAGCAGGTTTTGTCCTTATTTAAGTGAAGGACATGGACATGGTGAGCGGACTATTCCCGAGTGCGTTCGCTCACGCCAGCCAGGTCCCACCCCAGCCTTCACGGTGTGTGAGGGCGAGCAAGCAGTTACAACTAGAGCTCTGCATTTGGAAGAAAACAACCGCTCGAGCTAGAGTTGGGCATTAGATTCCTTTTCAAGAATCGATTCGAAAGATTCATTCATACATTACGAATCGATTCTCGCGATTCGTTCACGAATCTTTTCCAGTTCTTTCGCGACTCGTTCAAGCCGAACGGAGAACGATTCCAAAGATCCATTGATGCGTGAAAGGTTTCTTCACTAGTCACTACTCTGTGTAAATAAAAAATATCACGAGCAACATTAAAGTATACTGAATCTCTAATTGAAATTCAATTAATGTGTTTTGTCAAACAAAGTAATTCGTAATACTAGATTTCACCAAAAATTATAAATGAGTAGTTCACGTATTTTGAAGTTCCGTGAGCATACGGATAGTAAATAGGCCTAAAACTGAGATGGAATGAAATCATCGACATGTACCATAATGTTACATCATCAAAGTATATTCCAGTATCTTTACCGTCATCGAGGGAACAGAAAATGATGGAAACATGCATCATGTATCCGCCCGCGGTCTCCACGTTGATTGGAGAACGACTGGGCATGGCAAGGGCCACCACGTGTTGATGTGTGGTTGTCTACCTCGCCTGATTGCAGCCAGACTGTTTCCGGATGCCACTGATATCAACATGTAGATGAAATGCCATGCTGATATGGATTATATTCACTGTCTGCGAGGAATAAACAACAAGCGAATGACTTATCACATCTGGATTATTTGACATCTCATAAATTTAAATAAATTACGGAAGGCTGATTGATTTGCGGTTATGCCCAAAAGTTAAATACGTAATAAATCATTCACAGCAGCACTTAAAAGGAAAATTCACACTTTCAATATTTCAGTGAAAATTAAATTCTAGATGGGAAACATCGCTTTGAAAAACCAATATTTAAGAAAATAAAAAACTGATAAAGGAGAACTTCCAAGTAGGATTCCCCTCTCTCCCTCTGAATTACTGACTGCCTTAGGAGAAACCAGCATGGTAAGGTTATTTCATTTAGTGTGCAGGATGTATGAGACAGGAGAAGTCCCATCCGCTTTTCAGCAGAATGTTGTTGTACCTGTTCCCAAGAAAGCCGGTGCTGACAGGTGTGAAAACTACCGCACCATTAGTTTAGTATCTCATGCCTGCAAAATTTTAACACGTATTATTTACAGAAGAATGGAAAAACAAGTTGAAGCTGAGTTGGGGGAAGATCAATTTGGCTTCAGAAGAAATGTAGGAACACGTGAAGCAATCCTGACTTTACGTCTGATCTTAGAGGATCGAATCAAGAAGGACAAGCCCACGTACATGGCATTCGTAGATCTAGAAAAGGCATTCGATAATGTTGATTGGACCAAGCTATTTATGATTCTGAAGATGATAGGGATCAGATACCGAGAACGAAGAATTATCTACAACCTGTATAAAAATCAGTCTGCAGTGATAAGAATCGAGGGCTTTGAAAAAGAAGCAGCAATCCAGAAAGGAGTGAGGCAAGACTGCAGTTTGTCCCCTCTCCTTTTCAATATTTACATAGAACAGGCAGTAAAGGAAATCAAAGAGAAATTTGGAAAGGGAATCACAGTCCAAGGAGAGGAAATCAAAACCTTGAGATTTGCCGATGATATTGTTATTTTATCTGAGACTGCAGAAGATCTCGAGAAGTTGCTGAATGGTATGGATGAAGTCTTAGGTAAGGAGTACAAGATGAAAATAAATAAGTCCAAAACAAAAGTAATGGAGTGCAGTCGAACGAAGGCAGGTGATGTAGGAAATATCAGATTAGGAAACGAAGTCTTAAAGGAAGTAGATGAATATTGTTACTTGGGTAGTAAAATAACTAACGATGGCAGAAGTAAGGAGGACATAAAATGCAGACTAGCACAAGCAAGGAAGAGCTTTCTTAAGAAAAGAAATTTGCTCACTTCAAACACTGATATCGGAATTAGAAAGATGTTTTTGAAGACTTTTGTGTGGAGCGTGGCATTGTATGGAAGTGAAACATGGACGATAACTAGCTCAGAAAGAAAGAGAATAGAAGCTTTTGAAATGTGGTGGTACAGAAGAATGCTGAAGGTGAGATGGATAGATCGAATCACGAATGAAGAGATAATGAATCGAATTGGTGAGAGGAGATCGATTTGGCTACATTTGACGAGAAGAAGAGATAGAATGATAGGACACATCTTAAGACACCCAGGACTTGTTCAGTTGGTTTTTGAAGGAAGTGTAGGTGGCAAGAACGGTAGGGGTAGACCAAGGTATGAATATGACAAACAGATTAGAGCAGATGTAGGATGCAATAGTTACGTAGAAATGAAAAGGTTAGCACAGGATAGGGTGGCATGGAGAGCTGCATCAAACCAGTCTATGGACTGATGACTCAACAACAACATAGCGGTTGATAGAGTGACTTCGCGAAAATGTCAATATTCTCCAAGCGTATACCATTTAAAGAATTAATGAGTGTAAGTAAAAGATTTATCTTCCCACATCCCGATGGGCCAGATATAATACATCGAATAGTAAAAGGAAACAACGTTCCATGACGTCTTTTTGTAGTTGTACAACTAGGTAAGAGATGTGGCACTATGTCACTAACAGGTAGTATGTCTTGCTGCTTTATAATCCTCTAGGTAACTGAATAATAAAGTAGGCAATAGTAAAATATATATATCAAACGAAACAACAGGTAAATGTCAGTTCATAATTCGCTCTCGACGAGTAAAGTCGTGTACAGAATTGTGAAACAACGATATCCAAACGTTATGAAGAAGAAAACTAAAACTGTTGGATGGAAAGATGTTGTAAAGACTGCACAAAGCGCTATTAATGGGGAATACAATCCGCGTGTAGCTATTACTAAAGCACTACGCGCAGCAAGAGCGAGAATTTCTCCAAAGTGCAGAACAATGTTTAGTAAACCTGCACGAAGTATTCCTGTACCATAACGAGAAGGATTTCTTCCTGTGCTGTTTGCTCGACTAGCAGTTTTAGGGTCTTTGCTGGGTGGTACTAGTGCTGCAGCAAGAACTGTTAAAGCTGTAGAAGAACGAAGCAACAGTTGAAAGAGAGTGAACGTTATAACAAGACAATGGAGGCAACTGCATTACGAGTCAAAGGCGTACACATGAAGCTAGCGCCATACAAGAAAGGGCTTGGCATCTACATATCTCAAAAAAACGTCTACTGAATGCACTCCCACATCGAGCTCTAACCCACGAAGTTTTTACGTTTGCTAAAAAATTAAGAATTCGTTATTTTCGAGGTGTGTATATGCACGATCTACTACCAGCATGCCCACGTGAACCTGAGAGTACTGTAATTAACTTAGACAACAGTCGCGGACCTGGAACTCATTACTTGCCTACGTAAAACGTAAATCTGAAATATGGTATTTCGATCGCTATGGAGACTTACTTCCTCCATTCGAGCACATACGTTATTTCGGTAGCATTGCGGACATTGTTTACAATAAAAACCGTGTGCAAAAATTCAATACACGCATGTGCGGCCGATTATGTCTTATGTTCTTATATCAAACCCAGACAGTAGACAAAGAGCAACAGTGCGCACGTGATGACCAACGGTGAAAGAACGTTCGCTGTACACGGAGAAGGACCTGAAAGTACCATCTACTTTAATCCACCGATCGAACTCGGTCAACAGCTACATAGTCTTGGACTTTTGCTGTTTGAAAGCTACAATAAAATCTATAATGTGCGTGACAGCGGAAACAAGTTCTATTACGATGAGTATGTGCTAACGCTACCATCAGGCAGTTGTTCAGTAGAAGTCATTAATTACTACATTGAAAGTGTGTTAATTGAACAGTTTAAAGAAGAGAGTTTTGGTAATCATACCCACAAGTTCTCAATTACTGTAAGCATCATCACACATAAATGTGTTACTGAGTCATCATTTAAGATTGACTTCAAATCACAACACGATCCGATTGGGCAATTGCTTGGATTCTCACCAAGAGAGCTCATACCGAACGTACATTACGAGTCTGATCAACCTATAACACTCTTCAATGATCATCATGTAAACATTACTTGTAATATTATTACAGCCTTGAATAGCAATAAACAAAATTCACACGTCCTGCATGACATTATTACAGAAGAAAGTGGTTATACTATTCGTGAGAAACCGACAATTGTTCTTTATCATCCTGTGCCTGTAAACACATTAGTAACATTACTCTTAGGCTTGTAAATAAACATAATCAGCTTATTAATTTAGATCGGCACACGTACGTAGCTTACAAACTTTATCTTAAAGCAGTATAAAAAATCTTTAAAACACGCTGTACACTCCGGAGACAAACTGCATGTCTGCGAAGACTCAACGAGTGAACGCATACCCATAAGCAGATACTCCAAGATTTAGGTTACACGCTACTACAACAAAATGAAAGAAATGCTAGACATTATGAACACAGTACAAACTCATGAAGATGTAGTACGAAGTGAGTTTCATTCTTATCAACCTTTTACGTTTGGACTAAATAACGATGATGAAATTCGCTTTATTATTAATCAGCAAGATGTATACACCCTACCACACTGAAGCTAGCTCTATACTGAAAGACGTCTAGATAAGGCAGATGGAAGTGGACCAACCACATCTCAACTAAACAACCGTGGTCTAGCTTTTCTCTTTCCTGAAACACGATATGAAGTAAATAGTGTTGAAATGGACAGATCGAAGAATGCTGGTATTACAAGTGCAATGAAACTGTACCCTTCCTTTAGTGTTGAAGAAAGTAATCTTTTACGGATGGCAGGATGCTGTCCAAAAGCTACTAACAACTTGATGATTAATCAGGACGGATCTTCTACAGGTATGTTATCATTGAAACATATTATTGGCTTCGCAGAAGACTTTAGACGAATTGTAATCAACGCAAAACAAGAGCTAAATCTGATCCGTGATCGAAGTGATTATAATTCTCTTAAAGCAGCAGAAACACCAGTAGATAAGAAAATTACACTTCATCGTATATTGTGGAGGATTCCACATGAAGCATTATCTGATCGAGAAAACTTCGAATGCTTAAGACCAGGGCCTCTCAGAGTGCATGCGCCGTGCAGTGCACGGGCGCAAGGTGCAAGAGACGACTTCGCTAGGTTGACCAGAGTGCAAACCCCCACTCCACTTCCCCTACACCTGTCTCACCCGTTCGGCCAGTCTTCGCCTTCTCCACCTTCCGCGCTGATCCTCCCCTCACTGCGAAATGTTTATGTGCGGTGAGCGGTGACACTGTTGTATGGGGCAACGTTACCAGTGTTAAAACACTTCTTTCAATTTGGTTTGAGCAGAGAACTTATCTTGTCTAGCTCTTATTTTCCTTTATCTTTGCAATGATACCAGTTATGCCTGCAACAAGGGGCCGCGGCCGACAGCAATTTGAGAGCCTTCTTTAAATTACAATCAGAAATAGGCCTACTCACACGCAGTCTAGTTTTCGTAGAAGTCAAAGCAGGAAAAAATACCTCTCACATATGCCTGTGGAACCAAACAGAAATAATCCTAGCTGCTTCTCGATGCAGCTTAGGAAAATCTTCCTTCGAAAAATTCTCGTAGAATTTGAGCAAAGCCTTTGCATTGGAAAATAGATCTTTTTGATTAACTTATCACATAATTATTGTCCCACGGATTAAGCATTTGGCTTTATCGTCACGACTGACAATGAAATACGAAAGTTCCCATTTTGATTGAAATGGACTTTCGGAAGTCTTTGCTTTCTTTGAAACAGGTTGCCCCATTATTATGTTGTCTTGCGCTTATCTATTTCACTGATAAACAAGCCGTCTATCGCCGAACGCTTCGTCGCTCTTGACCATCCGAGTCAAGCCGAGTTGAGTTGAGTCGGAACGATGCACAGTGCACGGTGTCTCTGCGCCTCGATATGCACGCGTGAGATTTTGAGCGTTTGAGAGGCCCTGCTTAAGACTGTAGAAAATGACACACCATTACCTATACGATTTCGAAGTTGGGAGCTGCATGAATATCCAGTGTTACCACCTACAAACAAGCATAGCTCGGGTGTTAAAACGTCACGTTTTACTGAGGGCCGATGATCTCGATGTTAGGCCCCTTTAAACAACAAGCATCATCATCATCAACGTTTTACTTAAAAGCCTTTGTATATTATTTTTGGATTTCAAATCCATCGTAAATTCAACCATTAAAAAGCTCACAGTTTGATCACTGTAAATTAAGAAATATTAGACTATATCTCAACGGAATTACGTATCCCTACGAAAACATGGATATTAATTTTGAGAAAAATAAATTTGGGTTGCTCTATGACATGTTTTGTAAATTCCAATCATAGTATTATCAGAAAGATGATCGTCCGCTATTTTTGTCAGAATAATTTAAAAATAAATCACCTATTGTAGTTATAGACTGCTCTTATCATGAAGAATCTATAAAATAATCTCCTACCGACATTCGTTTAAAATTTGAAACATCTGAAAACATTCCTGCTATTCATATGAGTGATGTCACTTACCATCCACTAACGAATATTGTTACAAGACTATAAATAAGGATAGCCCTTCAATATGATCATTATTGTGTGCTTCTACGTCGTACACTACGGAAAAGAAAGAAGAAAAGTCTACACGGTAACAGACAATCGTCTTGATAATAACAAAAACTGTGAATGTGCATGCTGTTCGCTTGCTAATACGCAACATCTTATTTATCTCACATAAGTAAGTGAGGCTATTAAGATGTTCTATAAACATAGAACCTTATATCAGATGTCAAAATATCTTATTCAATGTTTACCACCAGGATTTTTATCTACGTACGCTGCTCCTTTTGTAGATGCTTTTTGGGCATCCTTCCTCTCCACAGTAAGATGTCAATGGATGTAGCTTTATGCAGAACTATCGACGTCACTACAAGCAACGAGGTAAAGATGGTTCGGATGATAGGAATGGACCTAATACGAAGATTGAAAACTGTATACAGTGTATGGATGAACTTTTCCCTTCATTACAGTACATGATAATGATCCAGAAAGGCAGAAAACACATGAATAACAAGGTAAGAAATGCATTAACTTCTTTGTAAAACCTTAACATACATAGTACACTGCTGTTTGTTGAAAGTGAAACACCAAGACCGAGATTTGTGATCACAATGCAATTTATTCCACATATTAGGGACATGGCAAGAGACAAATTATTACAATTACAGAACTGTACTTGCACGGCAACCGTGGAAATTCAGTAATGCGTAGCGCCACCACGCACTGCAATCAGAGCCGCTAGACGTCGTGGCATGGAATCAAAGAGCGCCTCAATATGCTGCTGGGAAATACTCTGCCATGCGGTTTGTGGGCGTGTCCATAAATCATCAACAGTGGCTGCAGGAGGACCTGAACGAACAAGGTGCCGACCGACCATATCCCAGACAAGTTCAATGAGTGACATATCCGGCGAACGGGCAGGCCAGGGAAGCAGTGATATCCGTCGTTCTTTGAAGAAGGCTTGTACATTCCTCACCGCATGCGGCCAGGTATTGTCCTGCTGGAATATGGCGTCTGGAACGGCCTGCAGGAGGGGCAGAGCCTCGGGCTGTAAAACCTCCCTGACGTAGCGGCAGCTGTTCAGATTGCTCTCAAAACGTAGGAGGCGAGATCGCATGTTATAGGCAATTGCGCCCCAAACCATCCCACTTGGAGTTTGTCCGCTATGCCGCTCAACAATACAGTCTGCCTGATGGCATTCACCACGGCGGCGTCCAACGCGTATGCGGCCATCACTGTAGGAGAAGTTCAAGCGGGACTCGTCCGAAAACACTACATTTTGCCACTCAGGACGCCATTGTCGGTGTTCACGTGCCCATTGCAGTCTACGGCGTTGGTGGTTGGCGGTCAATGGAAGTCGGAGAAATGGCATGCGTGCCACCAGTCCGGCCCTCAAAAGACGGCGTCGAACCGTCGATGCAGACGTCCCCACACCCGTTGCAGTGCTGCAACGTCGAGCCAACACCGTGGACGAAGCTGTTCTGTCCGTTACGGCCAAGCGGACAAGATGGCCGTAATCTCGCGCTGTGGTCACATTGTGTCGTCCAGTACCCTGTCGGCGCAGTGTACTGCCCTCTTCTCTCCACTGGTTCCACATACGCCTCACTGTTGAAGCAGCGTACCCTGTACGAACCGCAATGTCACGGAACGACAGACCCATCTTCCGTAGCCCTATCATTCTGCCCCTATCATTCCATCCTGTGATGTCGCCGAGGCATAGTGGCACTGAGGTAAACTTTTCCACTTCGTATGACGGCTCCGCACTGACTGAGTGTTGCGTAACACTGGTCTGGCCGGTCACACACAGAAGGGCACTGCTGGGCCTACGTCCATGCCATCTGTCTGTAATTTAAAACACTTATTATGGTTCCACTGTTCTACACGTCCTCTGATTTTAGCGTGTTTCAGACCACTGCTCCTGAGTGTTTCACTTTCTACGAACAGCAGTGTATATTTTAAAAACTTAATTTCATAAACAATATACGTTTTGTTTAATTTGATTGTTGCAGGGGCATTACAATTTTGGATGCATACTACCTCTTCGCAGGAAGCTGTTAAGGAGTAGAGCAAACTTGTCGGCAGCATAACCAAGAATGTTGTATAACCGGTAGTAGTTTGTTTAATTTTGTAATAATTAGACAATAAATATTTGATTAAATTCTATATGCTCTACTTACTGCATACCATTTGCCCTCTTACACCTATCGAAAATAATCACACTCATACCATCTATAAAGGCTTGAGTTTACTAGACAGTAACGAACAAGTCTACACATACATAACCATGTCGATGTCATCGCTGCATAATCTTAGTATGGCACGTGCTCAGTCCCGTCCGAGACAGTCTGTCGGATGGGGGCGTGAAGCCTTAAGCATAAGATCACGTCGTCAAGGTTATGCATGTTTAGACTTGTTCGTTACTGTCGCATGGAGACATCATGCCATGAGCCGACCTCGTTTAAAATCACTCACACTCTAACGTAACGTTATTTGTCCTTCGGATGGAGGCGTAAAGCCTTAAGCAGAGTAAAACTGGGCCAGGCACCACACCAAATTAGTGTGTGAGGATAGGCCCCTTCAAAATTGCGTCTGTGAGGTTAGGCTTGCTCTCGTACGCATGGTTATGAATGTGACGTCGCGTTACTTGTCCATCGGATGGGGACGTGAAGCCATAAGCAGACTACTCGATAAAACAGGCCTACAACTAAGTAGTCTGTCGGATGGAGACATAAAGCCTTAAGCTGACCTCTTTTAAGATCGCAGATGGCGACTGTGTACTTATTCCCCTCAAAAGTGGCAACGAGAAGAGCATCTTGCCGTAAAACTAGGTAAGAACATAAATTCCCCCTCTGCTGGGAGAATCAAAATGACGACAGGAAGGTCATCTGACCGCAAAACTGTGCCCTGTGTAGTTAGGCCCCTCCAAAATGGCGACGTCAAAGGCATCTTGCTGTAAAACTAGGTTAGACCATACGTCCCCCTCTGGTGGAAGAATCAAAATGGCGAAGAGAAGGACATCTGACTGTAAAACTAGACCCTGTGTATTTAGGCCCCTCCATGAGGTTAGGCATGCTCTCTTATGCGAATCCTCCAGTGCCCTACTACTCAAGATGGCGACGGCAAAATCTGCGAATCCCCATTGCCCTACTACACAAGATGGCGTCGGAAAGGGTATCTAACCGTAAAAGTGAGGTTAGTTTCATCCATGAGGTTAGGCTTACTCTCTTATGCGATTCTGCATTGCCCTATTACTCAAGATAGCGTCGGGAGAATCCCCATTTCCCTACTACGCAATATGGCGTCGGGAAGGGCATCTGACAGTAAAAGTTACGTTAGGCCCCTCCATGAGTATAGGCTTGATCTATTATGCTAATCTGCATTGCCCTATTACCCAAGATGGCGTCGCGAGGATCCCCATTGAACTACTACACACGATGGCGTCGGGAAGGGCATCTAGCCGTAAAATTGAGGTTAGACCCTCCAAGATGGCGACTGTTACCGCCGGGAAGGACATCTGCCTGTAAAACTAGGCCCTGCGAGGTTAGGCCCCTCCAAGATGGCGAGTGAGAGGTTAGGCTTGCTCTCTTATGCAAAATCCGCGAATCGGCATTGATCCATTAATACACTAGGGGTCAATGACCTTCGGTCAGAACCCGCATAGGTAGAATACTAGGGGTCAATGACCTCGTGGGAAAATACTGATTCATCTCCCATTGTTCTAGAATCCGGCTTGCCCTTCTTCTTGGGACAATCTATCGCAGGATGCAATTCGGCACCTTTATACACGCCTGCATTGCATCTAGACTTCTGCAATGATGAACTACCTGTCACATCGCTTGTGAATAAAATTACCTTGTCCTTGAGGTTGTTCCATGGTTTTCCCTGGTAGTGTAGTTCGATGAACTCTCTCACCCATTTCACTTTGATATGGAGTCTGGCTTGAGCAAGCGAGGAGCGAGGTTGCGCTGTACAGTGCGTGCCGGGAACATGGTCGGCATCGAGCAGTACCGGTCGCGATTGGGCAGAGGAAGGAGGCCAAGAATGGACTGGCAATAAGAAAAGAGGAGGTGAAATGGGGTGAAGCGGTGCTGGTAGCAGCAGTATTAGCAATGCTTCTGGTCATTGGGGGGGAGGTGGAATTAAACCCAGGCCCAAAAACCAGTGGCATATTCAGCATTGAAGATTTTACAGCTCTTAAGGTGGTAGTGAAGGAAGTGATACAAGAACATGGTCAATGGGATAAGGTGCAAGAAATAAAGGACATGATGGAAGAGCAGAGAGAGGAGATAGGGAACATGAAGAAATGGTTAGAAACGAAGACTGAGGAATCGAACAGTAGAGTGAGCAACAATGAGAAAGAAATAGAATTATTAAGAGGGAAGGTGAAACCTCTAAAAAAAGGAGGTGGTGATGATGAAGAAGGAAGCAGAGGGGTACACAGAATTGTGCTAAGAAACGGCAGTAACTTGCAGGGTCAGAAGATATGGGTGAGGAGAGACATGGGAAAAGAAGGTGTGGAAAACATGAAGATTCTGAATAGGCATCTTTGGAGAGCGAGACAGCAAGGGCTAAAAGCCCGCATAAGAGGTCAGAGACTAGTGGTGACGAATGGGAGATGGGTTAGGTAGCACACAGTGGCGAAGCTGAAAGTGATGGACGAACACGTCAGTTCCGAGGGGGGAGTGATGACAGTGCAAGATAGAAGGCAGGAAGCAGAAACACCTAGGGGTGAAGTGGAGGAAGGAGTGGAGATCAACCCAGGTGGATGTGAACAATGCAGTGTGGATACAGAAGGACAGAGCAGCGAAGGGGCGAGTGAGTGTGAGCCGCAAGAACCGGCGGGTGCAGTGTGTAGTGGTTCAGAGAGCAAGAAAGGACATGAGAAGAGTGATCGACGAAAAGGTAAAGATATTATGAACAGAAGAAGAAGTAGGAGCCTAAAAGACGTGTGAGGTAAAGTGTGCAAGGGAGTGGAGGATACGGAGGGCATGGAACGGCACAGAATGTTAAGAAAAGGAGGAATCGAAACAGGAAATGAGGGGGTGAGAGCTACAAGGAGTAAGAATAAGGGAGGCAATTTAATGGGAGGGAGGATAAGTTATAACTATATTAGAAAATGGGATGTGTGAAAGGGGCTAAGAAACAAAATAGGAAATAACAAGGTTAGGGAAGTAGTAGAAAGTTTCGACATTATGGCACACTTGGAGACGTGGTTGGAAGCTGGGAAAGAGATTTTATGAAAGGGGTTTGTGTTTAAATATAGATATAGAAAGGAGACGAATAAGGGACGCGCCCCAGGAGGAATGGTAGTACTAATTAAAGAAGAGATTAGTGAACTAGTAGAAAATTTCGAGACAGATATGCAGGAAGCTATATGGATGAGATTTAATATGGGATGGCTAGAGGGAAGGATGAAGGGAATAAACCCAGCGTTCGTATATTGCCATCCTAGTAGTTCCGTATACACAAATAAGCATCTTTTTGAAGAGCTATTGGTGGAGATTAGTATGGTAAGAGAGAAGTTTGAAGAAGAAGAGGACATGCTGCTATTTGGAGATTGGAACGGGAGAATAGGGGAACAGAGCCCAGTATATAGTAGGGAAGACGGAACGTGTATGTTGAGAAGTAGAATAAGTGAGGATAAAACTATAAACAGTTATGGGGAGAAGCTCTTAGATTTGTGCGCATCGGGGAATTTATATATTCTGAATGGATGGAAAGAGAATGAACATTACGGGGAAATTGCCCTATGTTTCAGAGCAGGGGGTAGTGTGAAAGATATAGTTTTAAGCTCGAGGGAGTGTTAGAGTATATTGTAAGGATGGAAGTAAGAGACTGGATTGAATCACACCATTTCTCAGTGTGGGTTCTGTTAAAACAGGGGGAGGAGCAGAATATAAGGAAAGAAGTTAAGATGAAGGACGAACTAGGGAACGGGTATAATAAGTACAAATGGACAGAGAAAGTGGAAAGGGATTGGGACAGGGTAGCAAAGGAAGTACACTTACTGAAATATGGATGGGAAAGGGCGTTTGAGGTGAATAATATCGATAAAGCCTTTGAATTGCTGCTACATCCAATAAAGATGATAGCTCAGATAGATAAAGGTGGAAGAAGAAAAAGAAACGAGGGAGAAGAATGGTTCAATAAGGAGTTTGAAGGTATGCGAAAGAGGGTGCTGGGAGCGTTAGGAGAGTATAGGAAAAATTGGGGGAGCGCAGAAAGAAAGATTTTATGTAAGTTAAGGAAAGATTTAAAAAAAGAACATTTGTGAGTTAAAAAGGCGTGGTTAGAGGAACAGACTGAAGCCATAAATAAAGAATGTAAGTTGAACAACACTGAAAAAGTCTGGGGAAGGATGAATAGAATAATTAAGGGGGGAAGGAGTCTAGAGAAAACGAGTACTGAGGATGTACTTTAGGGAATTACTCGGGGGGAAGGGGAGGTGTGGTTGAGTAAGACGGGGGATGAAGCAATTTGGAGGAATAGAAAAGTGGCAATTTACGAAATAGACAAGGAAATTACAAGAGAAGAAACTCTGGGAGTGATAAGAAGAATTAGGGGCAAGGCGGCGTGGGGTTGCAATGGTATCAATAAAATGAGCAAAAATAGGACAATGATAGAGGGCATAGTTAAACAATTCAATAATATTTTTGATGAGGGGAAGTACCCTAGGGAGTGGGAGACAGGAATTTTATCTCCAATATATAAGGGAAAGGGTAGCAAAGACAGTATGAATAGTTAGATTCCTTAGGTAAAATTTATACAGGGGTGTAAGCGAACAGGTTAAGTGAATGGGCCGAAACAAACGAAGTATTGTTAGATTACCAAGGGGGATTTAGAAAAAAGAAAAGAACAGAGGACAACATAATGATAGCGAAGATGGTTTTGGAGAAGTATATGAGCTCGTCAAGAGGTACGGTGTATGTAGCGGCAATTGACTTTGAAAGGGCGTTCGATAAGGTCAATAGAGGGGCTCTATTAGAGAAATTGGGTAGGGTGGAGGTGTCGGAAAAGATGCTAAGGGTAGTGGAGGCGATATATAAGGTAGTTAGGTGTTGTGTAAAATTGGGTGACGATAGGTTGAGCAGACCACTAGAGTCTAGGGTGGGTTTAAAGCAAGGGTGTAAATTATCGCCAATATTGTTTCTTATTTATTAACGATATCCTGGATGAACATGGAGGAAAGGGTATTTTGGTCAAAATAACTCTCAAACTATAATTTTCTTGTGGAAATACAGGCTACGAAGAGCTCTTAGAGCAAAATTATCCGCTTACTTCCGTAACAACCCTTGGTAGGAAAATTATAAATATTCCTTTTCAGCCTGGCTTTCTTAGAGAGTGTTACTAATCCCTCAAAATAAAAGCTGATCTCGTTAACAGCGAAGAAAAACAATGTGTTCTATTAATGGATGAAATGTCCATTACACCAGGGGATAAATCTGATGATTCATGCAATGAATTCATTGGGAAAGACACCTTACCTGGTCACAATGGGCAAGCTACACATGCTTTAGTGTTTATATTTAGTGGATTATCAAGTAGATGGAAGGAAGCCTCCGTGGCTCAGGCGGCAGCGCACCGGCCTCTCACCGCTGGATTATGTGGTTCAAACCCCGTCACTCCATATGAGATTTATGCTGGACAAAGCGGAGGCGGGACAGGTTTTTTCTTCGGGTACTCCGGTTTTTCCTGTCATATTTCATTCCAGCAACACTCTCCAATATAATTTCAGTCATTAATCATTGCCCCAAGGAGTGCGACAGGCTTCGGCAGCCGGCACATTCCTATCCTCGCCACTAGATGGCGCTTCATTCATTCCATTCCTGACCCGATCGAAATGAGTGGAAACAGGTTGTGGATTTCATTTTCACCAAGTAGATGGAAACATACAGTTGCAGGATAGTGTAGAAGGTGCTGTGTATGGAACTATTATTTCAGACTTTATAATGAAAACCCAAAAAGCAGGTCTTATATTTTGGCAGTTATATGAGATATGGGTGCACCAAACCAAGGATTTTGGAGGAATGTCTGTGTACCTGCACGGCGTCACAGGACGGTAGCTAATTATTTCTCACATCCTTGCGATGAAAACAAGAAAATCGATGTCATTCCAGAGATCCAGTTCACTTTTTCAAGAATATTAAAGGCGTGCTCAGTAATAACAAAGTGATCACTATCCGACAATAAAAAGCTGAAGAGGTGGAACTAATAGCCTACCAACAGAAATTCAATTACAAGTTAGCACCGAAAGTTGCCGAAGAAGGTGTGTACACATCTCATATCAATAAGATGCGGGTGTCAACTTCAACTAAGACGATAAGCCATTCTGTCAGTAGTACTCTGAGGTTCCAGGCTGAAGAATTAAATCATACAGAATTTTACACTAGGCCTACTGCTTGGTTCGTTTTGCACGTATGACTTCTCGTAGCACAAACATAGCATTCAGCACACACGATTCTGATGCATATAATGAAAATATGTATTTCCTCAACGGTTTTGTGGACATCTTTTCTAATCTAAAATTAGGACTGATAGGTGCTTGGAATCCTGTACAAACTGCAATTATTCTCTGCACAAAATCCATACTTGAGTTGCAGGCTGTGTTAATGAATTATTACCAGCATCAGTTTTTTCTAACTTCCAGGTTACAGATTCATTAGAGAATATTTTAAATGTTGTAAGAGCCAAGCAACCTGTCCCTAGAGCGTTAGGCGAAAGTGCAAGATTATAAAATAGCTCAACATTTCATTAAAACGAGCCTAAACTTGATCCCCAGTGAAAATAATTCTCTGTATTGTTTGTTGGCTTATCTAATTAAGAGTATTAAGAAGAATTCCAGGCAGTATGAGACATTTATAACGAGCTTAGAGCCTCAAATTACATGTTTCAAAGAGAGCACATTATGGTTTATAAATGAGCTTACTTTTCAGTTTCTATTAGAAATGGAAGAATTGTTTTCTGACTATATTGATGTATCGAAGTCACAAAGCAAGTGTGTTGACACTAAACAGATTTTGGTATCTAAAGTGAAGAACGAAATTTCCGCAATTCCGGTGCCTCACTGTATTCATGCAAGAAGAAAGAACTATCTTTAGCAGCTCAACTCTACATATATCAATGTGGAAGACACAACATAATGTGGAGAATTTTGTCAAATGTACCTGCTTAACATTTGTCTGCGTAACTCAAAATAGTATGTGCAGGCATTGGGCACCAACTTTTAATACTTCTGGGATAATTTGCCGCCTTCAGCAATTTGAGATACTTCTTTAGGCTGCTCGTCCATTGCAAGCGACCTCGAGCAGCCGACTTCGCGCGATTATAGCCGACAACAGGCGACAAGCGACAGATCGCATTCGAATGGGATTTGCTGGACTCCACGGTTCCTGCAAGCATCCGGTTGTCTGTCGTCGCTATATGCAACATTATTTTTATCATTACTACATTTGTCATGGATGTAGATAGTGAAAAGTTGATAAGTGCGGTTTGTGAAAGAACACCACTATGAAATAAGAAAGATAAACGCTACCATTCTCGAGATATACCGTACAACGCAAACTATGGTCGAAGGGTGCAGAGGAAGTGGGTGTTGATAATGGTAAGTACTCTTATAAAATTATTATTTATTTATTTATTTATTTATTTATTTATTTATTTATTTATTTACATAATATGCCGGACTGAGTAGTTCAGACGGTAAAGCGCTGGCCTTCTGAGCCCAACTTGACAAGTTCGAACCTCGCTCAGTCCTGTGGTATTTCAAGGTGCTCAAATACGTCAGCCTCGTGTTGGTAGATTTACTGGCTAGTAAAAGAACTCATGCAGGACAAAATTCCCGTACCTCGGCGGCTCCAAAAACCATAAAAAAAATTGTCAGCGGTACATAAAACAAATAACTTTATTATTATTATTATTATTATTATTTAAATATATTATTTCTATAATGTCAATACGATCTTTAATTCTTTAATAAATATAAATGATTACAAAAATAAAATAAAAATAAATATCAACACTTTTTACTAAATATTCATATCACTTACCTTCGAGTCACAGGTGTTATTGTCTCCCTGAAGTTTGACGTTTTGGCTCTATTGCATTCAAGTGATAGTGAAACGTTTCTGGACGCATCCGATAATAATCAAAGAACTTCTTTGTCCAAATCATTGTGCAGATGATGGAATTCCCCCATTGGCTTCCTTTTAGCTAGTATTGGGTTTACCCAGCACCGGTGTTTTCTTTTGCGATTTTTCCTCCGACGGCTCGTCAGGTAGGGATTCTCCAGAATGTAAACTAAACCCTCATAATCCAAATCACGTTTAATAACTTGACAACGTCAACACACACAGATCACCCGGGTCAAAGTCTAATGGGGCTTATGGTTCCAATCTGTAGCTAGCTTCAGGTAGATTTTAGATGGCGCTGGAGGTCATTCATAACGTGTAGATAGTTATATACAGGTTCTGTAGATGGCATGCAAGTACGCATGAAATGAGCGATGTTAATAATTAAAGGCAGTTTGTCTCGAAGTGAAGTATTTCAAGTCTAACCTCAATCAGGGGGCCCTTCTAACAAATTAATTAGTCATATAACGTCAAGCATTGTGGAGGAAATATTGCTGGATTTCATCGAATTCGACTTTGCCCAATCGATTAACCTTGTTCGAACTTATATGGATAGTTCCCATGATGCTACAGTATTTGTGTTGTTTGAATTCCAAGTGCTCATGTGCTTGTGCTGTAAATCTTAGTTCCTAGTGCTTGTTCATTTGAAATATATCTTCGCCAGTCCTCATGAAATCCTACATTTCCTGTTTGAGTACACATCAGGGGCTGAAAGCTGAATGGTTCTATTAATGTAGTTCTATATATTTCCTGTCTCAGTGCATTTAATTCTGTTATTTTTATTTTCATGTGGTACTTGGATATTGATGTGATACCCCATTCGCTTGCATATGGTGTGCTCTGTTGTCTTGCTTTCGAAGGGATTTCTTATTTGTTATATTATCAGCTTTGTGTTAATGTGCCAATCATTCATTTGAAGTTAAAGCTGCTTTGAGGTGTGTGGTTATGTTCTCAGTAACATAGTATGCCATACGAACTATTTACAACATATTAAGTACTTGGAAAAAAAAATAAATGAATTATAATGTATTGGGCATAGAAGTAGTAAAAAATGAAATGGCGTATGGCTTTTAGTGCCGGGAGTGTCCGAGGACATGTTCGGCTCGCCAGGTGCAGGTCTTTTGATTTGACACCCGTAGGCGACCTGCGCGTCGTGATGAAGATGAAATGATGATGAAGACGATACATACACCCAGCCCTTGTGCCAGCGAAATTAACCAATGATGGTTAAAATTCCCGACCCTACCGGGAATCGAACCCGGGACCCCTGTCGCCAAAGGCCAGCACGCTAACCATTTAGCCATGGAGCCGGACATAGAAGTAGTAGAACTGCATTATTATCGACGGCGGCGTGGGGTGTTGGGGGGAGGGGCAGGGGAAAGGAGGGGGAGGAGCTGTAAGCATACCCGGATGTGCGTCACTACGCCGGATGTCGCTTCTCTGCGCTATCTGTTGATAACAGCAGTAATATAGTGCACAAAGTGCGCACTGTGGCGCTACCTCTGATGGGAGACTGAAACTACTAGCGCCGAGTGGCTTGGTACCGAAATTTATCATTGAGTTTCATCTCTATTCTATCCTCTTTGGTACAGATGCCGCGCGAAGTCGCTTCCACTTTCACTTTAATGCGTGACTACAAACATTTTTTAAAATGATATTAGTTCGTGGCGTCGACCTCTGTAGATCTTTTGCCACTATTTTCACCATATGATATGAACCCGCGTGGAAATGGAATTGCGGAAGTGTATGGTGTTGAATGCGAGGAAAGGAACGTTAAGGACGACACAAACACCCAGTCCCCAGGCCAGGGATGTTAATCACTTACAATTAAAAACCCCTGACACGGCCGAGAATCGAACCCGGGGCTACCGGGTGACAGGCGGGGCCGAACGACTACAAACATTACTCTGCTGTTGTGCATGCAGTTAGAGAATAATGCACAATAACTAAACAAGTGGTCCGCCTCTGTGGTGTAGTGGTTAGTGTGATTAGCTGCCACCCCCGGAGGCCCGGGTTCGATTCCCGGCTCTGCCAAGATTTTTTTTTGAAAAGTGGCACGAGGGCTGGAACGGGGTTCACTCAGCCTCGGGAGGTCAACTGAGTAGACTTGGGTTCGATTCCCATCTCAGCCATCCTGGAAGTGGTTTTCCGTGGTTTCGCAATTCTCCTCCAGGCAAATGCCGGGATGGTACCTAACTTAATGCCACGGCCGCTTCCTTCCTTCTTCCTTGTCTATCCCTTCCAAACCCTCCCATCCCCCTGCAAGGCCCCTGTTCAGCATAGCAGGTGAGGCCGCCTGGGCGAGGTACTGGTCATCCTCCCCAGTTGTATCTCCCGACCCAGAGTCTGAAGCTCCAGGACACTGCCGTTGAGGCGGTAGAGATGGGATCCCTCGCTGAGTCCGAGGGAAAATCCGACCCTGGCGGGTAAGCAGATTAAGGAAGAAAGAAAGGAAGGAAGGAAGAACTAAACAAGTGTAGAAACGAAATGCTGAAGATAATCCATCTGATCACCGTATGTTAAAGTTGCCTTGAGGCCTTGTGCATGCGTGCTCATTATTTTGTACATAAGTATTAATTGGAGCAATTTCGCAGTCACGAAATCTAAATGTAAGTTTTATGATTACGATAGCGGAGAGCCAGGAAGGAAAGAGACAGCTGCGTGAAAAAGGACACGACAATACAGCTCATAAACCTGCCCCTACACGTCATAAAGCATGGGTAAGACTGTGTACAAACGAATCAACAGGCGAAACAATACATCGATGGAGACAAACCCTGGACCGATTGGATATTATTAATATTTAGAAATTTCATTATCCGTATTGAAGTGGGATTACAATTATTGAAATTATTCTCTCGTTTTTTCTAGACTTTTCTTTTTAATCTTTACTTCCGATCTTTTGCCTAATTCGACTTTTAATTTCTTCTCCAGGTTCCAAAACCCATATTGAAGTTGGATTTAATCAAGTTCCATGTTTATGTTTATTTTTCAGAACCAAACTACAGAACACATAGTGTCAACTTCATATGACATTAAACTGCGCAGCATAACTTAACAGTTTGCAAAAACTAAAGACATATACAAGCAGGACAAACCGCCATGGGTATACAACAACAGAGTCATCGTCATTTTAAACTGAAATGCAACATCATCATATACCATATTTTATTTCATATTTATCTGTGCAAGTGTTATAGTGTGTTTTAAAGTTGTTTCAAAGTTATATTTCATATTCATCCATGCAGGTGTTATAGTGTATCTAAAGTTGTTTTAAGGTTTTATTGTGTTTGCCCGATTTGACTTGTTGGCTGATGATGGCACATAGTTTGGTGCCGAAACTCGTACCTCATGTGAACGATATGTGATTCATTCACGTTAATAAATATCTTTGTATTGAATAGGAGGAACCCTCTTAATTTCAATAATTGTAATACGATTGGATATGCTTGACAAAATGGTGCGCAAAATGTAATATTTGTAAAGAACTCCAGAAGAGTGTCATAAAAAGAAAACAAACCTCGAGAGAAAGCCGAGAGTTCGAAAACATCTTTAAAGCCGAAAGGACCGGGCGAGTTGGCCGAGCGGTTAGAGGCGCGCGGCTGTGAGCTTGCATCCGGGAGATAGTAGGTTCGAACTCCACTGTCCGCAGCCCTGGAGACGGTTTTCAATTTTCACACAACGAAAATGCTGGTGCTGTACGTTAATTAAGGCCACGGTCACTTCCTTCCCACTCCTAGGCCTTCCTTATCCAATTGTCGCCATAAGACCTGTCTGTGTCGGACTAGGATTGGGAACGTAGCGGCCGTGGCTTAAATAACGTACAACCTCAGCACTTGCCTGGTATGAAAACGGAAACCCACGGACAAACATCTTCAAGTATCTCCCGAGTACAAGCTCACACCACCGGGGACGTGATAGGAGCATTTCACGTAGCTGACAAGTTAATGCCAGAATAAATGAAGAAGTGGGTCAGTTTGTCGGCTGGTTCACTCCTTTGCTCTCAACACGCTATCTATGAGAATTTTGAACGACTAATTTAGAAAATTGATTTCAGAGTTTCAGCTTCATGTCATCGACAGATGCCCATGTCAAGATCTTACAAAACATGAGTTTTTAATCTATGTTGCAGGTACACCAGGCATTTCCCATATTAGCAAAACATTTGCAGATAATGCAGTTACTGTTATTTCAAACATTCCCCATGTTTTAACTGCAAGAACATCATCCAATAAAAGCAACGAAGTCAAAAGATGAACAGATCATAACTTGTATATTTGTATGCTCACTCCTTAGCCCAAAGATTGACTGGATCGTCAGTGAAGAGTTGTTCTAGGTAAACGGTACTTGCCGCTTTCGTATTATTGTCGTGTAGAGAATTTGAGGTAGTAAGTGGTTCAAGTCTTGCAGAATTAGGAGGAAATGTGGTTCAGGTGGTTGAAATCCTGTACTGTTGAAGTGATATTTGTTGCCGGGTTTTTTCATTGTAGGGGACCCGAGGATTAATTTGTGTAATTTAATGGCATTGGGAATAGGGTCATTCCATGGTTACGATCCCACGTGAAACCGTAGGACGGGGTGGCTAGGAACATTTCAAGTGACGTTTTAAATACAATCTCTTTGCATATTCTGTAACGGTTAAGTAATATATTTCACGCGAGTTATCAATGAGGCGAGATTTCATTTTGATACAGTTGGTGTTTGCTTTCATAGACGTCACGAGAAAGAAACGTTTGGAAATAGATGTCATTACTCAAGAAGAGAATCGTTTAGTAGATGACTTTAGATTCGTTTTAGGTGCGACAGAAATGAGACGGTGTTGTGTTATGTTGTAAATAACCATGTTCAGGGGTGTCAACATGTGAGAATCTATAATAATGTTGCTTCGTGCTGTTGAGGATTGTCCAAGGTCTGGCGATTATTTTATTTGAATGTCACGATAGCTTGTCAATCCATAGAGTTCGTGATGGATACGTTATAAGAGATTGGCATCGGTTGCTTTATTTTGTGTTTCGTGAATTTAGGCAAATTATAGGCTTTAAGGTTAGGGTTATCCCAGGTAGTGTCTCAATAACTATTAGTGTTATAACGTAAACTTGTTGAGTGACGTAATGAAATAAACAAATGGTACCGGTAGTAATGACCATGACAGCTTCGAAACAAGAAAGCTATGAGAATAAACATAGATAAATATTTTCTTTTAAAGGAATATTTCTGATAAACATGCCCAAGTGATAACATAAATTTAATTGAAACAGCTGGGGAGTTTAAAGAAACCACTTCGTTCAGGATAGATACATTTGTTGTTAATCAGGATTGTGAGATTACTTCATTTATTCATTTATAAAATTAAGTGAAACCATATTTTGACAATTAGCTTAAAACCAAGTGACTAACTTGAAAATGTATTCTGGAAGTCTTAGATTTATGTGCTGGAAAAATTCAACTTATTAACGTAACGATTAAGGGGGCATGTCCGATAGTAAGGGAGTTTACTGCCACAAGTGTTGTGAGGGGCTTTACGTCGCACCGACACAGATAGGTCTTATGGAGACGATGGGATAGGAAAGGCCTAGGAATTGGAAGGAAGCGGCCGTGGCCTTAATTAAGGTACAGCCCCGGCATTTGCCTGGTGTGAAAATGGGAAACCACGGAAAACCATCTTCAGGGCTGCCGACAGTGGGGCTCGAACCCACTATCTCCCGATTACTGGATACTGGCCGCACTTAAGCGACTGAGCGTTTTTCTAAAATGCTATTTGTTCGGGGCGTTGACCTCGAAAGATCTATTGTCCCTACTGGCACCATATGTGAGGAACCTGCGTGAATTTTGTAAATGGCGGAAGTGTAATGTATTGAATGTGAGGAAAGGAACGTTAAGGACGACACAAACACCCAGTCCCCAGGCCAGGGATATTAATAATTTACGATCAACAACCCCTGACCCGGCCGGGAATCGAACCCGCGGCTGCTGGGTTAGAGACGGACACGTTGTCCCCTACATCTATTTTGATTTGTTGAGCATCAGATGTGCTGGGGATTTACTAACGTGGATCAGCCTAGAAATTTGGATGGTCATGGGGTCATCAACATCAGTGACTTAGATTCGGGCCATCAGCCATTATAACATCATTCTTCTTGCAGTCATCATCCACAATGACTTTAACGTAAATCACAAAGTTAGATGTCGGTCCATAGCATAGTGGCAGGCCACATCGATTCAATTAAGGGTCCATGCCGTACAACCACTGTGTGGCACATACCGATTGGACTGCCTTAATTATACCAAGAGTCCAGAGCTCGTGTGAAGGGCTGGATTATTACGAATCTTTATGGTGGTACATGCAGTCTCACATGGAAGCCGACCTTAGGGATCTCCAGACTTTCTTTATTTCATTCTTAAATTAAGTCGGTGGTTTCTAGTAAGGATGCCCCTCGGGCATCTCTCATCATCGTTATTCGTTTGTTTCTAAACGGACATGTATGAGTTCGTTGATCAGCTCTTGTGAAATGTCACAATTTTTCGATTTCGTTTCCAATGGTCAATAAACCTAAACTTTTAAGTTAAACTGTCGTTCGGATTCTCATTGTTTTAAATTACTGAAACCCATCTCTTACCTAAGCAAGTGACGAAGAACCCATTAGCGACCCAAGGAAAAGATCTCATGTTGATTGCTGATAGGTAAGGAAGGTAGGTATCCTTCGAAGCGCCTTAAAGGGTTTAGTACGTTACAACAGAGCCGCAAAAAATCAGCCTTTTTTAAAGTTGTAATATTCGCTATTCGCGGAGGCAATGGAACCTGTTTAATGGGTGGTAAAACCAAAGTGCAGGGTGATGTAAGTCTTGAGCTACCAACGTGAATTCGTCAATCTTCAATTCAACATACATATTACCTGATACTAAATAAAATGTCCTAAAATTATAATTTTGAATACTGTTACGCGATGTTAATCCGCGGTATGAGATGAACTGAAATATACGACGACTGATCATTGATCTTTCATTAAAGTTATAAGTGGCATTAATAACTTAACGTATGTGGAAATCACCTATAATAAGGCAGTCAGATGTTACAACTTGTAGTTCTTACCACTGTTCTGAGGTTTATAAAAAATCAGATCCTGCCTTCTCATTATAGATTCCACCAATCAAACCGTTCTTTGCGTAAACGGTCAGCCATACTCCCTATAAGTACGGTGAATTTTGGACCTATCGGGACCGTAAGAAGGAGGCCGGATGAGGTTGGGGGTGCATAAGGTAAAGGCAGAACTTTAATCAAACCACGTGTGCTTTACGGAAGATTCTAGCGTTCGACTTGCGGTGTTTTCCGTCAAAAGTAAGGACGCACGAGTTGGTGACTACGTTTTAATTTATAATTTTTCTTTCTCACCTCGGCCTTTAATGTTTTTCTTCCTTAGTAACAAAGTGGTCATCGGGCCCTGTGCCTTGTCTAGTATTGAACTCGGGGCGCTTGAACGTATTCAGCCTCCATTATCATTTTCTTCTCGGCCTTTGTTGTTAACCTTTGTTGTTTCTTTCCTTTTGCTGTCCGTGCAGTTTGGGCTTCGGCAGCTGTAAAATTTCTGGATTTTTCGATCCATCCTTCGAATGTAGCTCCCATTTCATATAAGCTTTAATTGCGGAAAGTGTATTCTGCTTAAGGTAATTAACACAAGGACAGTTGTAAAGTGAAATCAGTAATACTGTTGATTGGGTTCGAGACGTTACGTGTAAAGGCAACTTTAATATTGAGGGTTATTAAGTCTGTTCTAGAAGCTACAACTTCTTCGTACTGTGTGAAACTCTATTATAATTCTGCTATGGCAATTTAATTGTAAACGCTAGCCTATTTCTAAGACTTGGTAAATTTATAAGATCTTTTTGTCTGATTTCCACTGAAAGACTCGTACGATACGGGAGCCCTTCCTCCCCTGTTTGTATATTAACTAAGCTTCTAAGCTTTCCTGGCATTTCTTCTTAATGTTTCTATCTCTTGTTAAATCATCCAGCAAGGAAATACATTTCAGTAAACATTATTATCAAAACTTATACTCTGGTTCAGGTTTTGTCCAGCCATTCATCAAAGTTCATCCGGCTGGAATGCATATGTGACTGGTTTTATGAACACTCCACCACACTATTAAAATTTCGATTGGCCTGCAAAATCACCTGGCTTGAACCCCATTGAACAGCGGACAAAACACCGACATCACATCCCCGCAATTTGCTGGAATTGCGCGAAAAATCTTCAGCGAGTGGCTTAGCAGGTGTGGGACGTAGCTGCACAACGTTTTGGAATCACCTCTTGACCGAATCCAAGCGGTTATCAAGTCCAGAGGAGAAGTTACACCGTATTAAATGACGCTCGTCATGATTTCTCCAGGGGTGACTAAGTTTCTGCCCGGAGAGCTTGGATACAGACAGACAGACAGACAGACAGACAGACATGGAGACAGACAGACAGGCATGGAGACAGACAGACAGGCATGGAGACAGACAGACATGGAGACAGACAGACAGGCATGGAG